>NC_059129.1:47754598-49010350 GCF_020740605.2 Lemur catta | reverse complement strand
ACAGAGCTGAATCGGAATCTACGCTGGGTATGGCCGGTGGTCTCTGGTGGGAAGGGCAGACTTCACAAAGGTCCTGACCATCCCCAGCAGAGGCACTGTCCCCACAGGTCTGCAGTGGGGATGGGAGGCTGGGCCTTACTTGTCCAGGATGGCATTCTCGTGCTGCCGGAGTTTGTCAATCACAGGCTGTATCCCCAGCATCAGGAACTCGTACCGTAGATGTAGGCGGAACTCCAGATTATCCTGGGGGTCACCAAGGGAGGACGAGACTCAATGGCTGGTCTCAACTTCCACAACAGTCCCCAGTAGACCCCTCATCACCACCCCAGCCACGGTCCCACCACATCTCTTGCAGCAAACACACCTAGAGCTGCTTTAGGTCCCAGAGTTCCAAGAAAGAATGGGAGGTGCAGAGGGGAGACATCCCTGACCTTATTATTTCTCTTTTAGGTCACCTGCCTCACTTCCTTCAAGCCCCTTGCCAGTTTTCTCTTTGTCTTCAACATCGAAGAGCAATGTTTTAGAGGGATATGGAGCACAGGCCTTGGAATCAGACAGATCTTGGTTCAAATCCCTGCTCTACCATTTACTAGTCTTGTGACCCTGGGAAAACTTTAGTTTTCATCATTTGTGAAATGGGCATAACATTACTTACCCACAGGCATGATATTCATGAAAATGACCTGATGAGCTATGGTTACCAAGTAATCAGAACAGCTGCCAGCCACAAATAGCTGGCACTGACAAAGGTGATGTCAGCATCTTAGGGACAGATCCTTTCCCCAACCCACCTCACCTAACCCAGGTCATCAGGACTGGCTGCAAAAAAGTATGTTTGTCCCTTTTTGTCCTTTGACTTGAATTTGCCCAGGGCATCTGATTGCCTTAGAATTTGGGAAGTTCACTTGCTCTTCAAGTTCCAATGTTGCCACTTTTATAGTCTGAGAATCCCGTCCTGACCCCCAAAGAAGGGAAAGTAGAAGCCACACCTTCTAACAGCAGAGGCTAGAGCAATGGGACCAGCCAACCAGAGGCAGCTTAGAAGCAAGGCTCTAGAAAGACGGGCCCAACCTGCCCTCCTCCCATCAACAACCCACCAGCAGCCTGAGCCATCTTTAGCCAGCCTTGCTTGGGGGCTGTCCAGGACACTCACAGTGCATGATGCCACCTGTGTGGGAAACTCCCCAGGAGCCCTCCCGGGTTTAGATAAAATCAGAAACAATTATGCGGCGAAGCCAAGCCAGAATTAGGCCTCGCCATAATTCTGAAAGGCCCCAGATAAGACAGACTGTGGGTTACATGCAGTCCAGGTTTGGCTAATGTGGCACCAAGGTTCATGACACACATTTCTTTCTTGGCCCCAGATGAAGAAGGCAAGAGTTTACAAAGGCCATCTAAGGATGAGAGTAGTGGCAGCCACACCAACCAGGTGCCTGGGCTGCTTCTCTCTGCTACTTCCCCAGGAAGCACTCACACTCACACACTCTAACTCGGGCCCAGAATGTCAGGCAACAGTAACAGCAAGGAGAAGGCGTCTCACCTCTCCAGCTCCAGCATTGAGGACAGCATTGATGAAGGACATGATGGCTGTTTTCAGATTCACTTCATCCCGGTACCGGCCCAAACTGCGGTCTAGCTCATTCAGCAGAGTCTGGACGGGAAAGCAGGAAGAGCAGGAGGGGAGGGCTCAGTATCCTACAAGCGCAGCCTCTGAGCCTTTGCTCCTGCTGTTCCACATACCTAGAATGCCCCAGCGCTCTCTCTACTCAATCTTGTCTATCCAACTTATCTCGGACTTCACCCAACCTCACCTCTGCCTAGAAGCATCCCTTTGCACACTTCCGTCTCAGTACTACCTTACTCCACTCAGCCCTCGGCGCTTGGTTTACAGCTAGTGCGTATTCCCTGTCCAGCTCCTTGACAGCACAGACGCTGCTTCTTATCCCTTTTGCGTCTTCAGCAAAGAGTCAGAAGCCACTTTCAGCACAGAGTAGGTGCTCAAAAATGTGTGATTACAAATAGCCTATACTGGTGCTAAACCATAGAGTTTTTTAATATCAAGGGATCAAGGCTGCCAGGCACTGTGCTAAGACTCTTTATACTTATCGTCCATCTCATTGGTAATTTCCTGGGCAGGTCAGGGAAAAGAAAAGAGAATAGCATGGCCTGAGCTCCAAGGGCTGGTCCCAGTGTCCCCACATCAGGCACTGGCCCAGGCACAAGACCTAAAATCTTGACCCCAGGAATTGCACTCAATGCAATAATTCTTGACCGAGCCTCTGTCATGAGCCAGGCCTGAGCTCAAAGATGTAGAGCCACAGAAATAGAGCAGCCAATATTCCAGCCCCTAGGAACCTGTGGTCTAGCGAGGAGGACAAGTTCATTTCCCACCCAAACCCATAACTCATAAGGCCCCGCATGTGTTTTTTATGTAAGCTCTCCAGGTCTCAGGACTCTCTGTCTGTGACCTTCCAGGAATAGGCACGCAGCCCACATTCTCACCCCTTTCCCCCAGATTTTGCTACAGAGAATCCTCAGGCCCTCAGTTCCATTATGTGACTCCCCTGACCCACTCTGCTGCCACCCACCCTCTGCCTGGCCCCTCACCTGAAAGCGTGTTCGCTCTGCCGCATACACCTGGTAGTGCAGCATGGCCTGCAGCACCTTCTTGTGGCCGCCGGGCACAAGGCACACGGCGCCCAGGATCTCCAGCACGGCCACCTTTGTCTTGCTGTTCTCGGTGCGCAGGCTCTGGGCGATGGTGCTGATGGCCTCGGGCTGTGCCAGCACGTGCGCCCGCCCCTGGGAGTTGTTCATCAGGGCCTTGATGCAGCCGATGAGGGAGGTGTGGATGCGGCTCTCGCAGGTGGCGTGGTCCATGCTCCGGAGGAAATTTAGCAGACAGGTCAGGCCCTCAAGCTCGATGAAGCGGGTCACAAACCTGCCAGCCAGAGCCATTAGGAAATATGGTTTACCGTATTTGCATATGATTCCGTATACATTTCGCAAATAGTTACCCCATTATCTTTGTACCACCATGCACCTGGTCCCACCTATCGTAGCTGCTTGGTTCCTTTATAAAGTTTATCTGAAGCACTGAAATCCTATCATCCTCACAGAAGACTGCATCTTACTTGCATTTTAAATACTATGATTTGCATACCATTGATAGTAGCTGCATAGCTAAAATAGTATGTGATGGGGATGATCCTGATAATTATTACAGCCATTAAACCTGAACACTCCTTTCCGGTAAGGATGGGAATTAAGAGAATTACAGTCAGATAACAAAGAGGACTTCCAGACAGGGAGGCCATCAGAGTCACTGAGTCAAGGGATCAAGGCTGGGGAAGATACATTTCAAGTGATCCTTTAGAAAATGGTAGAGTTATATTGAACACTAGCAGAAAACATTAAAACATTAGCTCAGGGGTTCTTAGCTTGGAGTCTGTGCTCCCCTAAAGGGTCTATGGATAGCATTCGGGGGTCCATAGGACCTGGGTGGGAAAAGAAAATTACGTTTTTATTTTTGGTAACCTCTAACTAAAATTTAGCATTTTTTTCAATGTTAAATATAGGCAACAAATGACAGTAGTAGCAGCACTATTGTGACTTTGTCATCCAAAGAAATCACAGCTATTTTCATATCAAATTACAGTTGTTGCAGGTATCTCAAAATACCGTTTACACTCATCAGTTCTTCAAAATTATGGTGGTTATCAGACCCGCTGCTAGCGCTTGCTATTTAAGGCAGAAAGAAGCGCATTTATTGCTATCTCGCTCCTTTTTACTACTTAGTAGCTGTATTTTGATTTAATTGGTTTATTTTTAATCTTATCTTTTTTACCTATTTTATTTTATTATTTAAGACATCATTTCAGAGAAGCAGCCTATAGGTTTCATCTGGGTTCCAGACGTCCACAGAGCACATGCACACACCCCTCCCCCATACACACACGGATTTAAAACCCTTGATTTAGTAGAACAGCTATTAATGATCTAAGGGAACCACATAAATAACCAATAGATTTATCCCAAGCATATTTCGTATTGTACAAATATGCCTAGAATAATAGAATATACTTTCAAATTAAGTTAAAAATGGGTACTTTTTACTTTTTTCTATTATATGCTTTTCTGTATTCCACAAAATTTCCACAATGACTATGTGTAACTTTTGTAATCAGAATGTTACTAAAGGAAATTAAAATAAATTGAGGTGGGAGACAAACCTGCCAACCCCCTTCCACCCCTTTATTTTCTGACCACCTCAATCTTTCTGCACCCCTTCCCATACCAGAACCTCACCCCTACCAGAGTGACGAGGAGGTTTAGGATGCTCCCAACCTCCTTGAGACTCTGTTTCCAGTTCCCTGGAGAGGAGAGCTCGGCCCAGACAACACACACACACACACACACACACACACACACACACACACACACACATGCGTGCATGCACACACACACGATGTGTGCAAATGTTTAAGAACTACCCCTTGGGGGAGCAACAAGGCATGGTTATAGTGTTTGCTCCTTTCTAGAGTATAAACACTCCCAGCATAGCCAATCCAATTTCAAGCTTTCAGAGTGGCGTCATTGAATGTGGGATTGGGAAGAGATGTGCTATCTCATGGTGTTGCCACCGCGCACATACAATGGGTGGAAACTCAAAAGCATGTGCTATAGTAAAATGTAGAAAAATAATCAGGTCATTAGGGAGTGATGAGTTTCAAGTATTTGTTACCTTTGTTTTGATATAATTTATTGAATCTCAAATTTTTATAATTCAAATTTTAGCTATATTTAACAATGAGCTTACAAAATTGCTGAAAATGTAACAGTCGGCTTTCACCAGCTGGTACAAGCCAGTTCCAGCACACCCCTGGGCAGGTCCAAACACAAGGAGACCCCTAGGTGTGGGAGGCCCTGTCTGAACCCCGCACACTGGGTCTGGGAAGGCGGAGGAGTCCCCCTGGGGCTCTGGGACATCCCTGCCCCGTTTCTTGCCTGCGGGGCTCCCATTCTACCTGGCAGAGCCCATCCAGAGACACCACATCGCCCCCTAGTGGCGGGAGTGTCTCTCGACCCACGCCCACCTCCTTCCTGGCTGGGGCGCTCCCCTGCCCCCTCACTCTCAGCAAGCTCTTTCTTCTCCACCTTGTCTGTTTGCCCACCCTCCTGTTCTAGCCCATCTTCTCCCCGCCCCCCAAAAAACCAGCAAGTACTTGCCTTCCCCTTTAGAGAGGTCCTCAGGACCTGAGGTTTACCCGCTTTCCTATGTCCATCTGCCCTCCTCCCCAACATGCCCACCCCGCAGCCTCCCAAGAGAGGAGGATGAGCTGTGACGTGAGCAGGGCTGAAGTGGACTCTCAGGAATGCCGCCAGGCAGACGGGCACAGCAGCACAGCTCTGTGCCTGCTCCAGGAGGTGGAGGGGCCGGGTGGAGAAGGGCCCCAGCAGCAGGGGAGGGGAGAGCAGGGCAGGGCAGTGATCACCTCATGGGCTGCGTCCGGAGAGCCGTCTTCAGGTCTTCCACGACTTGGTTCCTCATCTCCGTCTCCTCCTCATCAAACGCGTACAGACTCTGCATCTGAGGGGCCCGCGGGTAGAAGGGGACAGAGGTCCCTCTGGGCCACCTGTCTCCCAGCCACCTGCACCCCCAGCCCAGGTGTGACCCAGGGGCCACCTGGCCTCAGGAAAGGCCAGGCCTCAGGGAATGGTTTACTAAAACCATTCCAGTGTCAGACTCTGAGAAGACCCAGGTTCTGGGCCCCGACTTCACTTTCCTCATCTGTGAGATGGGGAGAATGACTGGCCCAGGCTACTTCCCAAGCCTGTGTGCTATTCAGACAGGTGAATGAATGTTTAAGTGGTTGGGGAACTCTAAGATGGGACGGAGGCGGGGTGGATTATGATAAAACTTTGCGAATAACTGGAAAGTGGCAGAACCCCAGCTGAGTGGGGCTTGAGGAGCAGAAAAAGGCGGTTTGGTGTGTGTGTAGCAGGGGTGGGGACAGGGGTCACTCTCCTCCACAGTCTCCCCAGGTGGGGGCAGGGCGGGAGAGGAGCGGCCACTCACGGCAGCCATGGAGTTGATGCGGTCAATGTAATAGTCTGGCCAGCTGGTCGCCAGCTTGTTCGGGTCCTCCTGCTCCTGGAACGAGAAAGAGGACTGCATGGACTAACCGGCAAGACAGGCCCGTGGCCTGAGATTCTGAGCTTCCTTTGACATCCACAGAGGGATTCATTTCCCAGCCCTGCCCCTGTGGGGTGACTTGGAGGAAGTTACAGAATCGTCCAGGCTTCCATTTCTTCCCAGGTAAAATGCAGGTCACAAACATTGACTCTCGGGACCGCCCCCTGATATGCACAGAAACCATGCAAGTGCATATACTTGCAATGAGTACAAATTTGTGCTTACGTTTTATACATCTTTTCTTAAATTTTGTTTTTCTGATAATCTCATTCTCATCTTTTACAAAAGTGTTGGTCTGTGGCGTTTGGAAATTTTAAAACTTAGTCTTTCTCTCGGCTACTTTAAGGACCCTGACAAAAAGCACTGGGTGCAGTGCCTAGCACGTGGTAGCTGCTCAATAAATAGTCGATCTACAAAAAGAGAGAGAAATTCCCAAGGCCCTGGGTTTGGGAAAGACTCGGAGCCCCTCCTAGGCCTGTGATTTAATTTCTAACTCTCCTGACTGCCGAGTGTGTGCAGCTGGGAGGTGGAGCCCAGATCCGAAGACCTTTGCCCTGTGCTCAGCCCCCAGGAAAGTCTCAACTCCTCCCCAAGTGTGGGCAAGAAGGACGGGAGTTAAATAAATACTAATGTTGATTGAAAATCCAGCCTTCTCTAGCCAATGGATCTGCTTCTGGGCATAGCACGTGTCCTGCTCATTCTTGTCCCTGTGCCCTGGCTGCTTTGGATGCACCCCCCATCTGCTTTCTGCCAATCTCCTCCTTCCAAATCAACAGGAAAACTTAACCTCCTCCACACCCTCCCTGCAGAACCCCTCTCTGCAGCTGCCAGCTGGCCCCGCATCCCTCAGCTCTGTCCCCTCAAACTTCACTATTGTGTTTCACAAAAATCCAAATTTTAGACCAGTGGGAAAGCTTCCTTGTTTTGGTCTTTGTGATTTCCCGTGGCTATATGTGTTAAAATCTCCATGAGTGAAGGCTCAACATTGTCTCCTGCCTTGGGGAGGGAATCACACCACCGAAAACAATCGCATCCGCAAAGGTACTTTCCTGCACTCACCGGCTCATCATTTATTTATTCCATATTTATTTAATGAGCACCTACTAAATGCCAAACATCATCCTGAGCCCTGAAAGTACTGAGCAAAGAGTCATTGTCTCTGCCTTCCATGTAACAGTCCTTGCCAGAGAAAGGGTGATGAACGCTCTATGGGAGAGCCGTCGTCCATAGTGGGCCTGGGGGTGGGGTGCATCTAACACATACAGCTGTGCAGGGTGGGCTGGGCTGGTCCACGATGACTGGGTTGAGTTATGAAAGATTATTAAGGCTAAGACAGGTGGGGAGGGGGTTATAGACAGAGAAAGTGTCATGTGGGAAGGCAGAGGGGTATGAAAGTGTGTGGTAATTATATATAATTTGGTTTGGAAGGTAGTGAGAGATGCCCTTATATTTTAATAAATCTTTCATTTTAGTTGTACAAGAGATCAACTTAAGGGAACTCCATAATAAATCAATTTGGAAAATGGAGAATCATGAGATATGATTAATTACTCGTGAAATTTTTCTCTTTCCTTCCTATATCCCTTCCTTCCTCCTGTCCTTCCTTCCTTCTTCCTGTCCATGACTTGTGCTTTTTTAAGACCTGCTTTTCTCACAATGAGATTCATAGACACTGTATCACATTCTGCCGGTGCTTAATAAATGTGCACTGAGTATACTAAACAATGGCTTGTGGTGTGTGCAGCTTGTGCATCTTGTCACGGGTTCTCAGACTCCAGCACTTTTCTCCCCCGAAGTCCTGAGTTCTAGCAATGGTGTAGCCACTTGCCAAACAGGCTGGGTGGCTTTGGAGAGTTACTGCCTCTCCAGGTTCCTCATCTGTAGAATAAAGGGTACGAATAAAAAATAATAAAAAATAAAGAGATTGGATTGTTTCTCAGGTTCCTTCCAACTCTGAAATAGTGTATGACTCTAATCCTCCAATTTTCTAAGGTCTGGCTCAGTGCGGAGCCCCACGAATGGGACGATTGTCATGGCCAGAGAGAGTAAGAGAAGAGCTCGGCACGCACACAGCAGCATGAAGGAGAAACAGCTCAGACTCGGCCCAGACCTGCCGCCTCCTGCCAGGAGGGAAAGGGCCTGAGTCTCAGGTGCAGGAATGACCGGGCTCTGATCCCCAAATACCATCCTCTGAGGGCAAAGGGCCGAGCTGCGACCCAAGTCTGAAAACTAGGCGGATGGAGGGGAGAGGAGAAAGGTGGGCTGAGAAAGGAAAACCAGAGTAAAAGAAGCAGAAAGGCTAAAATAGAAAGAGGGCAGGAGAGAGGCAGGGAAAAGGAGCTGAGCGAGACAGACAGAGGAAGAGAAGAGAACACGCAGCCACCGGCAAAGCAGAGGGAGGAGATAAAATCCAATTAAGCCCTGACTGGGGCCCAGCACACCCCTTTCTAGGGAGGGCCACGGCCAAGAGACTAACAACATCTTTTAATGAACAACAGGAGAGGGAGGAACCGGTGGGGAGAACGAAGACTTATGTGTGACCCCTAGCCTGGGACAGGGCAGAGGTCAAAGATCTAAAAGAGGACACTCCCGTATCCCCACCCCCTGCAAACTGAGTTATTCCAGCCAAGCTGCCCTCAGGTGCGGCCCAGGGCTGCACGCTCTCCATGCCTGGGGACAGGCACAAGGAACGAGTCCACACTGCATGTTGAACCTCCCTAACCCAGCCCTGTTCCTGCAGCCCAGCAGGTCCTGCTTAAAGAGTTTCTGAAAAAGAGAATCCTATTTCCCTGAGTGTGGGAAATAGAATCCTATTTCCCTGTTTCTGCTCCCTGAGGACCGGGATTTATTTTATTTTATTTTTTTTCTGTTCTATTCACTGTTGTTCTCCAACGCCTAGCACATGCTGGCGTGTAATAAACATCTGTTGAATGAATGAGCGAGCAAGGCAGCCAGAGCCGCCCCGTGCCCGGGACCCTGGATGTGGCAGGAGAGGTCAGAGAGGTCACCTTCTTCTTGCTGCAGTAGATCTGCCATTTCTTCTCCGGGGGCAGGGCGAACATGGCCTCCCGGTTTTTGTCAGTGAGATCCAACTCGTCCTGCAGAGACAGCGAGAAAAAATATGACTGATATCAGGGACGGTTGACATTAGAATATCCTTCCCCACAAGGAATTACAATTTCCCCAAACCTATTCCTCAGCTACTGTCTTCCTCCCCAAGAGCGTCAAAGATACAAGGCAGTTCTTTCTCTACTAGAAACACAGCCCATCCCCTTGCCTCCGCCCAAGCCCATGCTTGTTCTATCCACACTCCCCTTTCCTCCTGTCCACCCCCCACCCTGTCTCTGCAACCCACCCTCCTGCTCCAGGTGGCCCTGTTTCCTGCCCATGTCCCACACTGCTTTGCTAGCCCCTAATCTTCTGCCAAGGGTTTTTTGTCCTCCTTCCCTGTCCTTCTTCAGCTTGTCAACACCACGAGTCACAGCCTGACAAAGACGAAGTCATCTATGGACCTAGTCCTGCCTCCCTCTCGGATCCTGCCCCATCCTTCAAGTCTACCTGCCCTTGGGATCTCTGCCCCAGAAATCCTCCGGCCGCCCCAACCCAGGCTTGGTCCTGGCACAGGCTGGGGAGAGCCAGTGAGCACAGGTGCTGAGCAGAGGAGGACGGGTGTGCCGTGCTAAGGGGGCGTTGGCCTGCTGCCCACAGAGGTAGTGTCCAAGGAGGGAGCCCCTCTGCCGGTGGGACCGCCAAGACCCAGCTGAGCACACACAAGGCGCAGGCTCCACCAGCAAGTCCTCACTTTCCAAGGAGCGGCACCAGGCAGTTTCTGAGCCATCACACGCCATCTTGTATTGTGGTCAGTTATACACTTGTTTTTTCCAGCCAGTGGTCTCTACCTCTAAGTCAGTGGGCATTTCTTGGCCGTTCTGCTCAGCCTGGATAGTGCGTGGCTGCTGGTCGCTCACTCCTGATTGAATCTCCCTGCCCTGGTCGCTTCAGCAACCTCACTCTCGCGCAGTCTCTCTGCCTCCGCTTTCTGTTCCTGCCTGGGCTCCTGTGATGGCTTTTCCTCCTCTGTCCTACCTCCGAACGTTGAAGTCCCTCAGGCACTGTGTTCTTTCCTCTCCTCCCTCCATGCTTCGCCCTAGGTGAGGCCTCCTCGCCCATTTCCAAGGACTCAGTTATTGTGCCAAACACTCTCAAACCTGCCCCTACCCACCAATTTCCTGAGCTCCAGACCCCGGGGCCCAAGCACCTGCTGAACCTCTCTACCCTAAGGTCCCCTGGATACCTCACACACTTATATAGTGTTACTATGCGCCAGGTATGTTTATTCGTGTATTTAAAACTTGCAACAACCCATTTTACAGATGAAGAAACTGATGCACGGAGAATATGCAAATTGAATTCATCATCCCAGCCCCCTAAACCCAAGTCTCCTCCAGTATATCCTGTCCTGTGCAGGGCCCCAGCTTCTCACATCAGAGACCTGGGTGTTCTTTGATTCCTACTTACTCATCAATCCTACCAAGTCCTACTTTCTTTCCTCCCAAATAACTGTTGAATCTGTGTATTTCTCTGCATCCTCGCTGCCACCATTCTTCCTAGCTTGGATTGCTACAATAGCCTAGAACCGTTCTTCAACGGAGTATACCACATGGTCTTTTAGAAAAGCAGATTGTGGCTGGGCGCGGTGGCTCGTGCCTATAATCCTAGCACTCAGAGGCAGAGGCGAGAGGATCACTTGAGGTTCAAGACCAGCCTGAGCAAGAGCGAGACCCCATCTCTACTAAAAATAGAAAGAAATTAGCTGGACAACTAAAAATATATAGAAAAAATTAGCCAGGCATGGTGGTGCATGCCTGTAGTCCCAGCTACTTGGGAGGCTGAGGCAGGAGGATCGCTTGAGCCCAGGAGTTTGAGGTTGCTGTGAGCTAGGCTGACACCACAGCACTCTAGCCCCGGCAACAGAGTGAGACTCTGTCTCAAAAAAAAAAAAAAAAGAAAAGAAAAGTAGATTGTCTCACCTCAAACCCATGCTTAACATTGCCCTTAGGGTTGAATCCAGAATCCTTACTTATTCTGGTTGTCATTGTGTCCCCTAAAATGACCTGGCTCTTTTCTGATTGAGACTCTCACATTTGCTGTTCCTCCTGCAGGGGACCCTCTGTCACTGTCCTGTACCCCCACCTGCTTATCTAACCATCACTGCCCTCGGATCTCAGTGGGAATGTCACTGCTCACAGAGGCCATTGAGAACTTCCCAGTCTAGGACAGCGCTCCCTGCTACACACTCCGAAAGCCCCCAGAATGCTCCCTGTCCTCTCACTGTCTTCAGGATCAGTCTTCTCTGTTAGACTGCAGGTTGCTGGAGGCAGCTCAGTGTCTGATGGTTCACACTACATCCCTACAACTTCCCTAGAGTGCAGCGCACAGCAGTCTCTTCAAGGACTATTTTGCATTAGTTTGATGGATACCTGACGCTGTTCTTCTTGCAGGCAAGATTTGTCTGGCTCACCTGTGATTTTGCAAAAGTACCTTGCAAGGGTCCCTGCCCCACTGAAGATGCTCAGTAAATATTTGTTAAATTAAAGGGCTAATGAAAGGAATACCACTCATCATATCCTTCCTTCAAAACTCAAACAGTCTACTCAAGAAAACATCCCTGACTAACACCAATCAGGCTGCAGATGTCATCTACGCTAGCAAACACTGTGTTCCCCCGCCCCATCCCGCGGAAAGGTATAAATCAGGAAACGGTGAGTTTTCCTGAACCTGCTGTGATGAGGAAGCTGGACGGCTTTTTGACATAACCTGCCGGTCTCATCTTACGGTGGCCCTGCTATTTCAAGAGCTGGATTGGCTTAACCAGGTGCATCTATTATCAAATACAAGCACGAAGTCACATCCCAAAGCACACAGCACTGTTTCTTTACTGGTTTGACCACTCCTGGCCCACCACGGGAATGAGTGAGCAAGAGCTAACTAGACGAACTTGTGCTGTGGCTTCATGCCAGCGTTCAGGTCCTGCATCTCTGGTCTGGACCTTCTTTGGTGTGCAGGCTTTTCTCACCATCAGACCCCCAAAGAAAGGAACCATGCTTATTTCCTGGTGTCTCTTTGCGGTCAGAGTACGAAGTTTCATACACAGGGGCTTCTCGCACAGGCGGACTGGTGGGCTGGTCTAGGTGGGCATTGCAAAGACTCAGGAGGGTCGGCCCCAGTGCAGATGGCAGAGCTTCCATCTGCCCCCGGCTGGACACTGGATATGACCATCCCAGACCTGAACTGGTCCCAGGGGTGATACAGGCATCTCTACCCCCATATTTCTAGCCAGTCATCACTTGTTCCAAGGTGCCCAGTGTCCACCTATGGAATCCTACTTTGTCCTGTCTTCCTGCCTCAGAGATTAAAGGATCTGAGGGAAACTCCAGAGAGCAGAGAGACAGTAGGAGTCAAGTGCTCTGATGTTCTCTGTGACTCCTCACTACCTTATTATACAAAAGCCTGGATCTGCTCCTTCCTGGGTAACCTGAGTGCTGCATGTGGTCTAGAATCCAGTGTAGACAGGAGGTAGGTCCACCCTTCTAGGGACACATTTCCTGGTGTCCATCCTGTGAGATACTCTGTTACCCCACGCAGCTGAGGTGTCCCAGGGGGCCCACCTCCTCCCCAAGAGGAGTTTCGAAATGGGACATCCCAGCACAGGGGCCCTGCCCTCCATCCCGGCCTGCTTGTCCATTCCCCCTCCTCCCATTGTCGACACCCTCCCTCCCCGCTCTCTCACTGACCACCAGCTCTGCGAAGCGGACGTTAAGCTCCTCCGGGTTCGGGATGGGGCTGGAGAACTCCATGTACTGCAGAGGGTGGTTGTCCCGGAGGTTGATCTCGGGGAGGTCGCTGCCCCCGAAGCAGCACAGGAAGCCCAGGCCATGGCGGCTCCTCTTGCGGGGGGCCATGGTCACCGCGGGCTGGGGGCTCAGCAGGCAGGTGCCCTAGGTCCTCATGATGATCTGGGCAGGAGAACAGAGAGCACAGGGTGGTCAGTCATGGCAGCCAGACAGGTGAGGGCAGAGGTCACTCTCCTTCATAACCTCTTTGTCCCACAGACTGTCAGGAGCCCTTGACTCTATAGCCAAGGACTCCTCCCTCCTCCCACACCTCCCTCTAGCTCCTTCCACCAGAGGCATTTACATATCCTCCCCACCAGGCCTTCCAAGTGTTTCCTGCCAGAACACTTTCCCACTCCCCCTCTGTGCCCCCTAAGAAGAGAGGAAGGCTGTAGTCACAGAATAGGGCTTCCAGGTGGTCAGAGCAGATGGGGTCCTGTTCCCTGTCCTCTGGAAGGCCAGTCTCCAGCGAGGCCCACTTACTCACTGGATTCATCTCGGGGCCTGGGGATGACTGATTTCAAGGCGTCATCCCGTGGGAGGGGAGGGTTGAAGAGAGTGGGCAGAGGAGATGCCGAGAGAGCTGCTTGGCAGAGCTCCTGGAGCAGGGCCGACAGAGCAGTAGCGGGCGGAAGGCTGCAAAGACCTGCACAGTCTTCTGCTCAGTCTGTCCTTCCCAGGCATGTTTGGATGAAGGTGAAATATCAACAAGGTAGTGGTTCACCCACCCTTCTAGAAAAAGAAGGTTAATTTCCCTCAGGGAAGTCACCTGGGGAAGTCATTAAAGAGAATCCTAGGTAAGGAAATCAGGCTTGGGATGGTGTTCAACACACTGAGAGAAATCTGCTCAGATCTGCTTTTCATACCAACTAAGAACAGAGAACACTGCCCTGGCCAGGGAGTGGAACTGACGGACATCCAGCGTTGGGTGGTCATTGGAACAGAAGGGCTCAGGTCCTTGGCTTGCCACTGGAAGAGCCTGTTCAGTGATGGCTAGCTCAAGGAGGAACACGGGCCCCAGTCATTGATGCCACATAGCCCCTAGGTCGATTAAGTCCAGGGGTCAGCACACAGGCCTCCTGAGGGGCAGAACCACCCTCCACCACGACCCCTGGTTCCTGCATATGCTCAGACAACCTGGTGGGGTCAGCAGAGGGACCGCGGCTCACACACCAAGCTGCTGCCAGCCAGATCCTCCCCATTCCATGCTTGCGAATCTTAATTTTTTAGACATAAGTATAAGATTCTGTTTTTATCCCTATCAAATATTGTTGGGTTTTTTTTGGGGGGGGGGGAGGTCAAGGTATTTTTGAGTCTTGATTCTTAGTTGTTTCTCCTGGATTTGGATCACTAACAGATTGGAAAGGTCTCCATGGTCATCACCCGCATCATTGCTGAGAATACTGACCATGACAAGGACATAGGCCCTAATGACACAACAGCATCATCTAGGAATGCCAGAGAACTCTTCCTCAATACTCTCAGGGGACAGTCCTTCAACCAGCTCTAAATCCATGTAACTATGCTCTCATGCAGCCCTCTTTTCTATAAAGACAACAGGAGAGATTTTTCCTAAAGCCCTGTGGAACTCAAGATATGCTAAGTCTCAGGCATTCCTTTGAACAAAGCTCTAGAATCTTATCAAGAAAGAAGACAAGATAAACATGGCGTAACTTGTTCTTAGTGAACTCAGGGTAACTTCTAGAGAACATTGCTTTACCTCCTAACAGTCTATCTGGCCTCTTCTATGTCATGACCCATTTTCATTGTCATTCTAGAACAAAAGTTTACTGGCTCCATTTTATCTTTCTTTATAAACTTTGAGACAGACTTTTTAATAGACCCAGGAGAGCCTCCAATAAGGCAGTACCCAAGGTTGCCTTGCATGATTGGCTATCGTTTCTGTTTCCATGTTGGCTTTTGCAAACACAGTGGAGGCTCCCTGAGGGCAGGGGCCGTGTCTCCTGCTTCTTTGACAGCCACTCCCCCCACCCACCATTTCTACAGCCAATAAAAACCTTGCACTTAGTGGGTACCCAGTAAGTATTTCTTGGTCAATTGGGAAATGACCTATGCTCATGGAAAAGGAAAAAAGAGGGTCCTTATTGAGCAGATAAGAAATATGGATTGACATGTCTGACTGCTAGCAGTTGATAAGTAATCAGGAGGCTTTGCAAGACACAAGAGGACATCTGGGAGGCTGGGGATGGGAGAGGCAGCAGGCAGGCTAACACACCAGTGCTGGCACGTGGTGGCAAAGGCCTGGGATAGGCTGGCAGCTGAGTGAAACAGAGAGGAAGGGGGACTTCGGGGTTCCCATGGGACTTGATAGCCAGTGGCCATGAGTGGGTGAGGCAAAGCCCTGGTCTCTGTCAGACTTAGTAAAGCACCAATTCTTCAGGCAAATGGGGTGGACCACCCTGGGGCCTCTCTGCCCAGCCTCAAGTGTGGGATGATCACCCAGAATGCAGACCACATCCCCTTTGTTCCATTAGCCTCCAAAATGCAGCTGCAGCTGGTGAGCAAGACAGCTTTGTTCGGGGCACAGAGCATGGGAAGGAGGCTCCCCGGGGCTGCGGGGAGGCTGGGCTGGCGGCAGATGGGGTTTGGGGAGGGTCGGGCTGCTGTCTGGCAGGACCTCTGGACACCTCTTCCTGCCTTCACCTCCTGGGCTTCTCGCTCCCCTAGTCTCCCTCTTCCCCTTCTTTGTGCTTCAGCTCCTGAGCCAGGCTTTTACTGGGGCAGTCCGGGGCAGGGACAGGGCTGGCGCACACCTGGCACACTGTGGCGCAGTTGTGCACCAGCTGTTTACAGCCGTGACTGCTCTGACTGGCCAGTGCCTCTGCCATACCTGTTGTTAATCTCTTAACATCTCCCCTGAGCACAGGGAGCGAGGTGCAGCGGCCCAGGAGGAGGGAAGTGTACACAGACCCTCCAAACAGGAAGTACCGTCCCCTAAGAGAAGGGCCTTGCGCACTCACTTGGGGACTGCTGCATATTTGCCCTTTTAAGGGGCTGCCCGTTTGACAGCTCCTGAGTGTGTTTATGTTTCTGAGGACAACCCTCCCCCGCCAGCCTTCTTACCGCTTGTCCTGCTTGTCCTGCCACCCTCGTAAGGGGCCATCGGAACACCGAGACTAAGCCCGCAGGCTCTCAGAGCTTCATGGTACAAATCAGATCAAGGTCCAAAGAGGAACTATCTTATCTGAGGTCACATAGCTGGGGACAGAGCTGGGACTAAAACCCAGGACTCCAGTAACCAGGCTGCAGTCGGGTCACGGTCCCCCAGAGCTGCCTCCCACACCGATGGGCCTTCTGCCCACCTTGCTCCCAGCCCAGTGACCTCCCTCTAGAGCTGACACATCTCTACGGCTTAGTTTAGAAATGCCTCTAGTCACGACGGTCCTCTGAGACCAGGAGAGGCTTTCAGAGGCTCCAAATGCCACCTGCTTCTCCCCATCAGTAGGAGCTGCTTCCGTCTTGCGACCCCTAATGTCTGGCCTACCCTGCTCTGAGCCTCCTTCGTTCCCACGTCCTAGTGGCAGAGGGAGGAGCAGCGGCTTCGGAGTCAGACAGACTGGGGTTTGCCCCCCTAGCCGGTGCCCTGAGCCCCAGGTTCCTCATCTGCGTCCCCAGGATCGTCACCGCACCTTGCTCACTGGGTTCCGGTGAGGAGTAAAGGAAGCAGTGGGAGCTACAGGCCCACAGCACGGTGGCACTCACCGGACCGAGCCCAGCCCTGCAGCAGGTCTTCGTTCCCACCAGCGAGGCCCTGCCAGAGCCTGCCGCCAGCAGCCCTTCCCCAGGCACGGGTGCAGCTCTGAGCCCTGCCATCCTAGGAATTTGCCCAGCCAGGTTTAAGAGGTCACCAGCCTCGCCTTGGGAAACTGGGAGATCTAGGCCGCAGGAGCCGGGCTTTCCCGGGGCTCTGAGCTCCCTGAGTTAGAAAGTAAACAGCTCCTCACCACTGACCCTGCACAGGGAGGGGGAGGGGAGGGGGCCAGAGCAGTTCCTTTCTGCAAGAGCCCTTTAGAGAGAGGAACAGTGAGGTTTCCACCGCAGAGGAGGACTGCGAGCAGCAGGGGAAAGGGCAGCCAAAGGCAGAAGGAGACCCAGTGGACCTGAACTCGGGCCAGGGGGATCTAACCTGCGCCCCTTCTCCACAGAAATGTCCCCAACACCGGCAGCTCCCTGCCCTCCACATCCTCCCTCCCTGCTCCCTCCCTTCTTCCTGCAGGAACAAGGTCATTTCAGGTCGGTCAGTCCCTAAACACAGACCAACTGGCCACCAAACCATCAGGTCACAGCCCATTAACCAACACCTGCTGTGAGGGCTGGAAGGTCCCCCAGAGGGTCCCCAGTCCTCTGGCCCCAGCCAGATGTCACCCCCTCACTGTCACAGTCCCCCCACATTGTAGGGAAAGCATACTGCCTTAACTCCAGAGACCGGGGCAGGTCCCAGCTCTGTCAGCAGCCAGCTGGTGGGTGGGGGCTACAGTGCTAGCCCCCCTGGGGCTCAGTTTCCCCTCTGTGCAGTGGCAGGGTTTGACCCAAAACCTCCAGGGCCTTTGCCAGCGCTGACCTTTCACACTGCCTGGCTCCATCCCGGTCCCAAAGGCTTCCCAGGGGACGATCCTCAGCCTGTGCTGAGCACTCCCCCGACCTTCCACCCCTCCAGTCACTTGATTTCATCTCTTCCACTTGGTCTGTAAAATGCAAATCTTAACCCTTACCCACAGACCTCATCCCTGGCCCTCCACACAGCAGCTTTCACATTTTAGGACTTCAAAAGCCCATAGTATCAGTGCTTATCCCTCAGTCTTGAGTTAAAGCAGAACAATACTAACACTTGAGACTTTGCTATCCGGCAGACATAGGCTATATTTACATTTTACCCCCACAACAACTCTCTGAGATAGGTGGCTTCATTTTAAAGAAGTTACTTAAAAAAAAATAATTAATTAATTTAAAAAAACAGTGGTTCAGAGAAGTTAAGTAACTTGCCTAAGGTCACACAGCTAGTTAGAGTCATAGCTAGGTTTCAAACCCAGCACTGCCCGACTCAGAAGCTATAAACCACTAAGCCATAGGATACATATCTGAGAAATATCCTAAGCTGAGATCTGCTCAGAGCTTTCTCAAGTGTTCTATAGATTCAGATTTAATAACTCATGATTCTATGTTTCCTGTGAGTTGAGCCAGGTATTTTCACAGCTCTGCAATCTCATTTTAGCTGCACAATGACCTTGCAAGGTAGTTATTATTATTATCCACCTTTACAGATGATGGTATTGTGGCTTCAGGAGCTGTCACATGGCTTGGTCACAAACACCTAGCTGCTAAGGGGCAGATCTAGACTCACAGTAAGTATTCTCACTCCAAGCCTAGTGGTCTTGTCACAGAACCAAAGCTGACTCATCAGTCCCTCCGTTAGCTCTTGGGGCCAATGCTGTGGCTTTGGGCATTTAAATTGCCTTCTCCTGTCCCCCTCCCCACCTCCATACATGGGGTAACAGGGCAAGGACATGCTGTTGACCGTCTCTCCTTGGCCACTTCCAAAGAGCCCACTGGGAGGTGGGTGCTGCACTGATCATTTTCTGCATTATCTCACTTAATCTCCAAGCCTCCCCTCTTACTGACGATGACATCAAGACTCCCAAAGGTCAGGCAACTTGCCCAAAGACCAAGTCCTACAAGTGAAGAGGCTGGGTTTGAGGACAGTGGTGTCTCATCAAACACATGCTTTTGACCAGCTTCTAGCCCACGTGCTGGATGCTGACCTGGGTGATGAGGACCCAGGAGTAAACAAGGCATGGTCCCATTCCTCAAGGCCCCCTTCTAGTGGGAGAACAAGGAGAGTGAAGCAGTGACAACACAGAGGGTTAGAGAGAGAGGTGTTTGGGCAGCATGGAGAGGGAGGACCTGGGCCAGCGTTGGGGGAGGGAAATCAGGGCAGGCTTCCAGGAGAAGGTGATGTTGAGCTAGTATGGAAAGAGCTGAGAGAATTAAGGAAGGATGCAAGGGAAGGAAAAAGGCATTCTATGCAAGAGGAACAGCATAAGCTAAGGTGTAGAGGGGAGGAACACATAGCATGCATGGGGACAGGATATTGACCAGTGGCTTTGTTCTTTTGTGGCTAAATCAGCAGGCAGAGGAAGTGCAAAGGGTACAGGAGTACCCCGGTTTGATGGCAGAGCTGCAGGCATCGGGGAGCCTGCCCCTTTGCCCTGCTTCACCTCCCCCACTCCCCTTGGGGCTAGGGCTGGGAACAGGGCCCAGAGCTTCCCAGGGCTGCTGCATGGAACATAAGGAATGTAAACAATTTCCTGCTCCACAGGCTGAGATTGCTCCCTATACACTGACCCTCCACATGCCACGTGCTGCTGGGGGTCACCTAGGAAATGGCCCTGGGCCAGCCTGGGGGCCTGGCTCCCCGTGGAAGAGTCTATGCTTTTCCATCTCAGGGTACCCTGCCAGGCCCTCTGCCCACCCATCTCCCCGTCGCCTACCTACACCGCACCTGCTTCCACCTCAAGCCTCTGAGGACCATCTCCTCAGGCTTTGTGGGCAGCAAACAGGCCCAGGGGTCCCCCTTGACTCAGTCTATATCCACAGCCCCCATGAAGCTGCCTGAATTACTGACGCCCAACTCTACCTGACAGATTCAGTCGGGTTCTGTTCAATTGCTCTGTGTTCAGTTACCTCTCTAACCATGTGGCTTCTGACAGGTTACTTAGCCTCTCTGAGCCTCAGTTTCTTCATCTGTAAAATGGGGGATATAAATAGTAAATAATTCATAGGGTTGTCGTGAGGATTAAATTTGTTAATATTTATAAAGCACTTGGAATACAGCCTAGTAAAAGTAAAGAATATTAATAGTTATATAGGTAAGCTACTGTTATACTTGTAAAGACATCTGAGTGTTGACTGTATATATTACAGAAAGTTTTCTCTACACGCGAATGAGAATGTCAGCTTTACCTATTATTACAGGGCTTTGCAAATATCATAGGAGCCAAATCCAGCACGCAGACTGTGTTTGTAAATACCGTTTTATTGGAACACAGTCATGCTCGTTCATTTAAGTATTGTCTATGGCTATTGTCACGCAACAGAGAGAGTGCAGCCCACAAAGCCAAAAATCTTTACTACCAAGCCCTTTACAGAAAAAGACCGTGGGTACCTGTGTTAACTTTGTGTGACTGACCAATATCCAATTACTTTTACCCTATAAAAACATCAATTTCAGATGGTTCCACTTTATATATCCTACTGGCCCCTCACTTGTTCCCTCTGACCCATTAAATTGGGAGGGCCATGCTCTAAATCTAGTGATTCTAATCATGATAAAATTATAGTTATCATTTATTGAGCACCTACTGTGTTCAAGGTTTATCTCAAACTTTAACCTCCCCGTTTTACAGATGAGGAAATTTGAGGCTCAGAAAGATGTTAAATGTGAGCCTAGGACTCACACCAGGTCTCCAGAAACCACTGCTGTGCCGGCCCCGCTCAGGGGTCTCTGAGAGGTTGCTGGGAGCAGGAGCCACCTCTGATTAGGATTGGAAGTGGAAAGCAGGAAGGCCGCCCATCCCCCCACCTCCCTTTGTGCCCAGCTCTGAGCCCAGTCCTGTGACTTCCCTGGCATGGCAGTTTGTGTTCTCTCCCTTTCTCTCTCTCTCTCTCTCTCTCTCTCTCTCTCTCTCTCTCTCTCTCTCTCTCTCTCTCTCTCTCTCTCTCTCTGTCTCTCAGGCCCCAGGTAGCACTTGGAACAATCTGACTTTCTGACTTGCAGTGTGAGTCTCAGGCCAGGCTGGGGACAGGGAGCATTTTCAAAAACAAGCAAGCTAAGCTCTCTTTCCAGGACTGGGAAACTATTTTTAGCAGCAGCCGCCTAAATTATGGTTTGGTTCCCCTACGCTCTGGGAAAGGCAAAGAAAGCAACAGCAAACTCTCCCAGCCCCAGAGACCCCTCTGTGCAGGCTGGGGTGGGAGACACAAAGAGGAGGAGGCACTGAGACCCAAGAAGAGCAAGGAGAGAAAGGAACACATTCCTGGGAAAAGTGAAACGGGAAATCCCTCAAAGTGACATTTCTCTAACTTGGGGGCTGAGGGTAGGAGTTGTAGATTTTTCAATTGCTTTTCTCATTTTGAGAAATGATAACGACAATATAGGTTTCTTTGAATCGCTCAGGCAGGAAAAAAGGAGATGGCAGCTCTCCAAGGCAATGGGCAAGTGGTCATTCATTCATTCATCCACCCACCCCCTGAGTAACTACCATGTATAAAGGAATTTTCTGGGTGTTTTAGATGAAGCAGACATCAACTCCTATCCTCGCTAAGAGTATGGCCTTCTTGGGAAGCCAAGTGCACACACACCCAGGATGTGGGGGAGGGGAGACTGCAGAGAGGGAAGAGTGACTTCTGGCTGGGGTGGGCTGGATCATTCACCAGAGGCAGTGACACTGAAGCTGGGCCTCAGTAGAAGGAAGGACATGGGCACACGCCAGTGGGGCTCCAAGAAAGCATTCTCAACCGAAGGTGTGCCAGAGAGAGGACCCGGCATGAACAAAAGCCCAGGTGAATGCAAAGCTAAGGGAAGCTGCTCTGCAGGCGGCTTGTGGGGCTCAAAGAGGGGCAGTGGGAACCGAGACTGGGGCCAGAGGAAGGGGGGCCTCGAGTGCCGAGCTAAGGAGGAGGGAGCCACTGAGGGGTGTGTGGGTGGGCGGATTATGGCTGATTGGTTCGTTGGCTTAGAGTAGAGGAGAGCGTTTGTGAGGTCTGATCAGAGCTGGGATCCAAGGAGACGTTTCTGGTGGCACTGCGAGGGGCAGAGTTCCAGGAGGGAGAAGCAGAAGCGAAGCGGCGAAGAGTTAGAAGGCAAGTCTGTCTGTCTGCGCAAAAGTGAAAAAGGCCCGAACTGCGGAGAACAGAGAGGAGGGATGGATGCTGGTGATGTCACGGAGGGGCGTGAGCCACAGGGGTGTGGGAGGACGAGGGGCCTGAGCACACAGAGCAAGGACTTGGGCTGACACTGGGACGGGGGAGGGTGGGGCGCTCTTGAGCAACAGCTGTGAAGTGAGAGAAGGGATTTCAGCACCCAAGTCTCTGCTATCCTTAGAGCCAGAAGTCTGGGGCTCCTGGCCAAGGGAAACCACCCTACACGTGACAATGCATGGCCTCAGCTCCTCCCGCACCAGGAAGCCAAGCCCCCACCCCGGTTCCCATAGACGGGGCTGTTGGTACTGAAAGGTGCAGGGAAAAGAGCCTCCAGCGCCCCGTGCTGAGCCCGCATCCCCACACTGGGGTGTGTGCCACACGATCCAGGAGGCGCTAAGTGATGCTGGTTGAATTGAATCATTCCCATGAGTGCCCATTAGTTCATCCTTCATTCATTTGTTCATTTAATCACCATTTTTTTTAGCACATCCTCTATGCCTATCTCTGCTCTTGGGGCTGGGCATGTAGGGGTGAACTGAGGAGACCAGCTCCTGCTCTGGCAGAGCTATTGTCTCCCAAACTCAGAATCCCCTTTGTCTCTCTTTGTCTTTGATCCCTGATGCTCCATCCTGTTAATGATTCCTGCCACCTTTTCCCCAAAAGGCCTTGAGTGCATTTGTTTCCTTCTGAAACCCCAAGCTCCAGACCTGGCCCAGCCCCACATGAGCTCATGCTGAGCCGGTGCTGACCTCTCAGGCCCCCCCTTCCCAGCCATCCCACAAACAGCTTTTTGATATGTTTCTAGGGTTGTTCTTCATCCCTCAGTTCAGCAGAATTGACAGGAGCCCGGGGTGGGTAAGAACAGGACACTGGGGGTGCACAAGAGGGCAAAGGGGATCGACAACACAGCCACCAACTGGAGTTTTCAGGACAAAACATCAGGGGGAATGTGGCTTGAGTGGGGTGGGGTGGGGATCCTGGTCCTTGTGCGCTGGACAGGCGAGTAAGCCCAGTGAGCAGAGGCTCACCAAAGACTGAAGGAGACAGGGAGGAAGAAGAGAAGAAAGATGAATGCAGCTAGCATGTGAGAGAGGGTTTGACTCCATGAGTGCACAGGTGCATGTGTGCGTGTGTGTGTTTATGTGTGTATGTGGTAGTGTGCATGTGTGGTATGTATAGTTGCATATGTGTATGTGTGGTGTGTGTGTAGGTGGTATACGATATGTGTAAATGTGTGTTCATCTCTCAGAAGCAAATACACATAATTGCACTGACTTCCAAGTCTAAGTAGAAAGAAGACCCCCATCAGCTCCCCAGAGTGTATGAGCAGAGGAAACAGTAATATTACTGAAAATCAGCCCCCATGCCACTTTCTAATCAGCCCACCCTTAGTTTACAAAGGAGTTGTCCAAGTGTCACATTTAGGAAATGTTACTGCAGAGAATGCAATGTCTTTTCTTCATTTGCCCATGAAGCCCGCTATGGGCTGGGAGCAGAGACCCATTCAAAGGATGCTGACATCACCAGAGGCCAGAGACTGAGTATTCACATACATCTTCTCACAACAACCCAGAGGGGGCAGGATTTTTGCCCGATGAGGACACTGTGGTTCAAAATCAGGAGGTGATACCCAAACTAGGGTTCTTTTCTGTAACACCTCATTTCATTCCAACCCAGCTTCGATTCAGCTCTAGGCAGAGGGGTCGCAAGGGGAAGGGCTTCAGGGGGACAGGCTCTAGAGCGAGGGTTCTCCAGGGGCAGTGAGCAAGGGCAGGGTGTGTGTGTGTGTGTGTGTGTCCAGAAGATGTAACTGGGTTGCCCTTTTGTATATATTACAATGGGGCAAATCCACCCTAAATCCTGCTTTCTCTGGGTTGTTGTGAGATGTTGCATGTGAATACTCAGTCTCTGGCCTATGGCGGATGTGTAAATGTGTGTTCATCTCTCAGAAGCAGACACACATAACTGCACTGACTTCCAAGTCTAAGTAGAAAGAAGACCCTATCAGCTCCCCAAAGTATATGAGCAGAGGAAACAATATGGTAGGTTTCAAGCTACTCCCTCACCAAGCCTGAGATATAAAAAACAAATTACTGACAATAATATATCCCAACTCCTCCATGCTCTGCACATTATAAAATAAATATTTGGCACATTTCTAGAAAAAATACTAACTGAAAAGAATACTGACATTTACTAAAAGGTAGGCTGGGCTCAAACTTTAACACTTATTATTTCATTTACTTATCCCAACATCCAGCAAAGATAGTAGTATGATCTCCATCGTTACATATAGGGAAATTAAGGCTTGTCCAAGTTAGTAAAGTTCATAAAACATGTGGACTTCAGTCTCACCAATTCCACAACTCAGATGCAGCCTTTCCACGGCGGGGCGATAGCAGCAGGCAAACGGCAGCATCACTGTAAACAGCTGGTGCCCCTGCAGCCAAGGCACCTCCAGTGGTGTGATCCCCATCTCTCACCGTCCTCCCCACCCCTGCTCTCAGGAAAGAACCCAGCACTTGCACAGAGAGGCCAAGTCCCCACCGGAGACAGCAGCCGGCTCCATCCTCTCACCACTCACTGAGTCACAGAAGGGTCCAGATTGTCCATCTTCTGGACCAGCCTCTAGGGTGTGCAAGCTGGGCACGCTCGGGCGGGCCCCCACACTTGCTTCATAGCTCTGCTGTCACTGTCTTGAAATTTTTAATAATTTTTACACACGGAGCCCCACATTTTTATTTTGTGCCGGGCCCCACAAACCATGCAGCTGGTCCCGCCCATCTTCTGCAGTGGCCAGCGCAGGCGGTCCTTCCCAGGAAGAGCAGCCCGGCCGGCCACTCCCTGTGTGTTTCCAAAAATGTTACCCACAGTCCCTGAATGGTCAGGACGAAATGAGACAAGTTACTTTAATCTGGGGTGGCTTCCTGCCCAAATGGCCTTGATCTGCTGCTCAGTAACTGCTCGGCTGCTCCCACCTGACCTCTCCTCGTTATCACACCCCACTCCCCCACCCCATGCTCCCGGCTTCCGGCCACGCTGTCCCACTCATGCCTCCCCACATGCACCATTGCTCAAGGGACTGAAATTCCTAGAGGGCATGGACACATTTATCTCCAACTTCCCCCATGGGGCTCTTCGCTCACGCACAGCAGGAACTTGATAAGAGACCAAGGATTAAGTGAATTGCTGCAATGTTATCTGTCAATTTAAAAATATATAAATTTAAAAAATTGATATGACAAAAAAATAAATTACTCTATTTCCTGAGTTTTCAACCCTATCAACTGTAAGACATATCGTCACTGTGATGGCATTACATTAAGCACACACGAAGACTGCACGTCCTTCTGCAGTTGGATAAATAATAAAGGCAGCAGATTATCTTAGCTCTGAAATATAATAAAGAATGGCTCTGCTCATTCTGCCTGTGGGTTCTCAATCCCTCACCCCATCCCCGTGCCCAGCTCTGTCCCCTCCGCCTCTCCTCCCACGGCCCCCTGTGCAGATCCTGCCTTCTCCAAACAGCCTGCCTAACCACTCCAGCCTACCTGAATCCTCCCAGATGCACGCAAAGCACTTTGTGTCTGCTTGGTTTATAGGACACTTAATTATATACTACCTTGTGGCACTTCATGTTATTTGATTTCTATTAGTTTATATTTTATACACCAAGGCGCTTTTCCTCCATCTAGACTCTGAGCCCCACGAGAATAGCACAGTGCCGTCTGTAGCAGGGCCTCGGCCTCAGTAAGCTCTTCCGGAATGAATGAAATCTAATGGCAGTGAGTGGGGGGGACAGAGAGGAAAAAGTGTTTAACTCCCCAGAAATAAATCTTCATGGCAAACGCAATGCACTCAGGTCCTCCAACCCCTTCTCCTCCTCAGAGTCCACTGAGGATAGGAGGTATTCAGACCTGGGCCAGACACCCTCAAGAGGTGTCTCAAGTGACATTCAGCAAAAGGCAAAGGAATGCTCCTTTATAAACCCACATGGTTACATCAGACCTTGAACTCCCAGATAAATGCAGGATGTTTCCATCTCTCTTTTGTTTCTGTTTTAAATTTCTCGCTCCTCCCTGGCAACAAAAGGCATCTTGCAAGTAAAAGGTATGAGATAGTTTTCCTCTTTGTGCTTCGAGGGATGGGATGCTTTTTCCAAGAGAAATACGACTCTGGCTGCAGAACTTCAGGCTACAGAAGCTGAGATTTCCTCTAAGAACCCAGGCCACCTGCCCCAAGAGGTCCCTGGGCCCTGAGGACTGTCCTTGCGTGGACTCTTTTTTCAACACTGACATCCGTGCAAGCTCTGCCCTGAGTCTCTCCACGGAACCGGTCTCCCTCCTCAGTGCCCAGTGATGGGGGCCCAGGCCTCACCTCATTCTGGACAGTGCACTGCTGTGTGTCACCTCTCTCCATTCTGTCACCCCTTCAGAGGCCCTCTGCTCAGTTCTCCCTCTTCATGGTGTAAACAATGTGAAATCTGACCCACCTGCCCCAGAGGCTCCCCACTCTCTCTTGCCTCTTTGACTCCTCCTGGAGCCCCTTCCCTGGAGAACTCCTCGCTAGAGTCCCTCCCCTAGGCACCCCCAGGCCCCCCTGAAGCTACTCCACCTGGAAGCCTTCCCTCTAGAGCCCCTCCCTTGGAACCCCCTTTCCCCGGAATCCATCCTCCTAGAGCTCCTGCCCTTGGAGTCCCTCCCCCTGGGGCACCCTCGCCCTGGAGCATCTCTCCCCTGGAGCACCTTGCCCTAGAGCCCCGGGGTTGGAGCGTCTCCCCCTGGAGTCCCTCTGCCTGCCCCTCCCCATCCTGCTGACTGCCCCCCTGGCAAGCCTCACTTCTGGCTGGAAGCCCTTCCTGCCACCCCTCCCCCTCCCTACCATCCTTCCTTTCTCCTAACATCAAACATCGGGCAGGTCTGTTGCTTCCTGAATTACAGTCACTCTCCCTGGGCTGTGACCTTCTTCAGTCAGGGACAGCATCTCACCAGTTTAACAGGCACCCTGGTGCCCAGTACAGAGCCTGGCACCTGGTCAGCGTGCCAGGGCTTTGCCAAGGTCCAGACCCTGCATGTCTGCGTCCTCCCTTCTCCTTTCCCCTCCTCCTTACTTCAGACAATTCAGCGATGGCCACTCCAAAATCCCCGGCTCCGTATTTCCAACCATTTGCCTTTCTAGTCAGATGGGCTGGCACAAGGCCCACCAGCTCCCCCAAACTGCTCTCATCCCCTTTCGTTCCCCCTTCAGGGCACCCCTGCTTTTCTCTGTGATGACACCTCAGCCTGAGGTTCAAAACGACAGAAGCATCTTTAACTCTTTCTTTGTCTTGAATAGTACTGTAGGATGGGCATTTGATGTGTATTATCTCATTTAATTCTCACAAGACTCTCGTAAAAGTGGATATTAGCGTCCCAATCGTAAGGATGAGGAACCCCATGTTCAGAGGCAGGTTTTGACCCAGGCTGGCCTACGTTCCCACTGTTCCCCCCAACACACACACACACACACACACACACACAGTTATCTCCTTTTATAGATTACCAGTATCCACACCCAGCTGATTGTACTTTGAGATGCTCCCTGCATCAACTCTGGGCTGGCCTGTGTGGACACTTGGGCTCCACACAAGCACTGTGACAGGGTGTGACCGTGTTGTCCCTGCATCAGGGAGGCCGGCTGAGCAGAGTCCTGTACGTTTGGCTGGCACTGTTGACCTCAGCTCACGCTCACTCTGTGAGCTGGCACGTGCCATCCGCTTGGGACGGACACTGCAAGCGCTGTCCTTTCTTGCCGGTTTGGCCGACCTGCAGCCCAGGCGGAGGCTGAGCCCTTTCTCCTGCACTCCGTCTGCTCTCCTCCCATTGCTCCTCCTGGCCTTGCTCCAAATCACTCGGCAAGCTACCTGCTTGGACCGCAGCCTGCGTTTCCCAGCTCTCTCCTCTCACGTGAGCTCTTGTGTTTTCCACTTTCAGCAGACCTCAAACTACACTGCATCGCATGTCACCTTGTGAGCTTAGGAAGGGCTCTGCCTTCAGAGTTTCTGAGTCAGCAGATCTGGGGGAGGGACCGGGAATCTGCATTTTAACAAGATCCACAAGTGGTTTAGATGTAGACAGTCTAATCCACTCTCGTTTCATTTTCCTCCTCTTTTGTCAGCATTTATACCAACCTTTGTCACAGTTCACCCTTCTTTCCAGAGTTGTGAGCAAACCCCTCAGGTTTTCATACCTGGCTGTGGAGTAGAATCATGGGGCATTTGGAAAAAATACTGACGCCTGGGCCCCAATCTGAACCGATTAAACAGAATCTGGGGGCTCAGGTGAGCAGCCCATCATGGTGAGCCCAGGAATGTCCCACAGCCCGGAACTTTCTCAGTCCGGGGCAGACCAGGACGGGTGGTCACCCTCCTGGGCTCTGGCATTTGTAAACTCTCTCCAGGTGACACTACTCTGTAAGCAAGCTTGCCAAACCCTGGACTACATCCGGGTCAAGAGGGGCCTCTACCCATCAACCAACGTGCCCTGGGAGTCCCTAAAGGGGGAGCTCCCCTGTGCTTTGTTTTCATTGAGTACTAGGCCAGCAGCATCAGCATCACCTGGAAATTTGTTTCAAAAAGTGGAGCCAGCTTAAATAACAACAGCAATAATAATCCACACCTGCAATTTATCCACGTTCCTACCACGGGCCACCCATCGCCTTACACGCTTTATGTGTCATTCAGCTCACAAGAAACACGTGAGGTCATTATTACTGTGACCCCCCCCCAGTTGGCCAATGAAGACACTGAGCCCCAGAGAGGTTGAGACACCAGGCGAGGTCATACCGTTAGTTGGTGGCAAAGCTGTGCCCAGAACCCAGATATGCCTAACTCAAAAGCCCCACGCTTGTCTCTCACCTACAGATCTTTTCCAAATCCCTACCAAAGACACCAGTGGCATTTACAGACTCCAGTGAAGCGGTGATTAAGGAGTTAACTGTCAGGCGTGGGCTGGGGGCGGAGGTGGTTTGAGGCTGGGAGGTCAGCCCCCCAGGGACAGTGTCGCTGACCAGAGGGGGCTGATTTTGACTCGGATGCAGCGAACATGTACTGACCACTGCCTCGCTGGCTTGAATGTGCCATCTCATTAAATTCAGCAGTAACCCTGTAAAGTACATGGTGTTGGGGTTTTGTGGGGTCCATACATAAAACTTTCCTCTTCTTGCTCAAGTTTGGGACCAACTGAGAAATGGATACGTGAAGCAGACAGATGGAGGTCAGAATAGCAGCAGTGTTTCTGACAAAGCTGTTGGGAGTATTTATTTGGCTTTACGTATCTGGCCAAACGCACTTCCCAATATTCCACTCAGGAATGAGGCCAATTCACACATCCAGTCATTGGCATGGGAGGGTGACCAGGGACCTGCCCCAGGAGAAGGCTCCTGACCTCACCACCAAGAGCTGGCCAGATGCACCCACGCTGCAGGTGGCAGATCCAAGAGAGGCAGGGCGGGAGCTGGCAGGCCCAGCTCATAACTTCTCCCAGAGTCACCAGTTGGAGAAGCCGCCTCTTCCCTTGAGGAAGCGACGGGGAGGGAGCAGCCCGAGAGGGCAGCCAGCACTCTCCACCCCATGCGCATTAGAGCTCCTCATGCCCTGAGCCCACCCGAGATGTAGACTTGGCCTGGGGAGGAGCTCGAGCAGTGATATTTTGTAAATGTTCAGCAGGTGATGCTCAGGTGTCAAGCATTGAGTAGCTGCTCATAGAAGATCCTCTCTCAGAACAAGAAGCCAGGGAGGTGCCTCTAGAGGGGTTGGAATTGTTCCTATTTTACAACCAGGGAAACAAGTGCTCAGCAAACTCGAGTATCTTGTCCCATGTCCAAAACTAGGAAGCAGAATAGTAAGGATGAGTAATGAATGGCAGTGAGCAAGTAAGCTTTCCCCACATTCAGGGTGGACTTGGAGGTTTTCAGCCAGGTTGGAGCTAGATCAGTGAAGCTAGCTGTTCTCAAACTTTGTTGTGCAATAGAATCTCCTGGAGGCTTATTAAAATGCCGATCGCTGGGCCACACCCCAGAGTTTCTGATTTGGAGAGAAGGCTCTGTCGCTGTGAGAAGAGATGAGTTAGGCATATCTGGATTCTCCGCATGGCTTTGCCACCAACTTACACTATAACCTTGCCTGGTTTACTTAACCTCTCTGGGGCTAAGTGTCTTCATTTGCCAACTCGGGAATCACAGTAATAACGACCTCATGTGTTTCTAATGAGTTGAATGAGGACACGTAATGCACGTAGGGTGGCACGTGGCCCGTAGTAGGAATGTGGATGAACCGTAGTTGTTATTGTGCTGTTGCTGTTTAGGGATGGCTTCTGTGAGATGCTGGAGGGAGGTTTTGGATGCAGGCAAGAGCACCCAGAGACAACACCAAAGTGAGAATGAAGCAAGTCTTAAAGGATGCAGGGGCGTGAGCCAGAATGGAGCCGAAGCCAGTGCACAGAAGTGGGGATGAGTGAATCATGCACAGAGGATGGGGTCTGCTGGGGATCTGGCCAGCAGACGGGCTGGGATTTGAAGTCACCCAAAATAGAACTTCCTCCTCTCCAAGCTTGCAATTTGCTTTTTCCCTCCTCCCCTTCTCTCTGGGCCACACTCCACATGCCTGTGTCCAGACTCATTTGTTAGAACTACCTCTCCCCACCCCTCCCCCACTCCTGCCCTAGGGACTCAAGGAATCTTAGCAATGTCTCCAATTCTGAGTTCTGGAGGAAAAGAAGCAAAGTACAAGGGAGGAAACCCTCTCTTTAGGCCTGTGTCTTTGTATGACTTCCCCCCATCCCCAGCCTCCTCCTCCCCCAGGAGATGGCCATTCCCAGTCAGCAGCAGTCTGGCCATCAGGTGAGAGGTATCCAGGCTGAGAGGGACATCAACGGCCTTCCTCCCACCACTTGGGCACAGAGTCCTCTCTGCCGCCTTTGCCAACCCATGCCCCTGCCCCATTTCCTAGCTAGGCTCAGTGCTTAACCCCTCCAGTCTTCCCTAATAAACCTCATGGATTACAAGAGTTTCTTCCTCCGTATGTTGATCCATTCATCCATTCATTCCACAAATGCACACCGAGCGCTGCCTCTGTGGCCAGGCGCTGCGCCGTGCAGCAGGGCTTCTGACATGAGGAAGGCACAGTCCCTGCTCTCCTGTGGGCTAGGGAAGAGAACACAGGACTTGGAGGCAGGAGATGGGTGCTCATACCATCGTAAGGAGAAAATGGGGCCCCTTCTTATGCTCCTCAAGTCTTCCCTTCTTTGCTAACATGAGAAGAGACCTCCCAGCCACTGGTGCGACATAGGCGAGTCTTCCCGCTCTCTCTCTTGCCCACACGAGCACACGAAAGAAAGCACTCTGTGTCAGACACACACAACACAACTCCACACGTTTCCTCTCTGCAGACTTTAGAAATTTGTCTGAGCCTTGGTGCATGCCATCTTCCGTCACTGCCTGGATCCCTGTGTCCAGCATCTTAGCTTAATGGCCATCTCAGCCAGCATTTATTGATCTACTTGGCTGTGCTGGGCACTGGAGATTGAGATAAACAGAATACATTCCTGAGCACCTGGAGTTCACAGTCTAGAGCGAGAGCCACACACATAAACAGTCATGCTACAATGTGGGCAGCACACAGTGATTGAAGTAAGGCATTGTGAAGCGAGCGGAGAGAGGCACCTAGCACAGACGCCTGTTGATGAAGAGGACAGCAGGGAAGGCTTCCTGGAGGAGGCAGTGCCAGAGCTCAGTCTTAAAGAAGAGAAGCCTTCAGTCTGAAATTGAGCCTGTGTGTTAGCTTGGCTCCTGCCACTTCAGGTCACCTTAATCACTTCTCTCTGACTGTGTTCCTTTCGCTTTCCTGCCCTGCCCTCCGTCTCAGAACAGCCAGGGCATTGGGACTTTTGGAAAAATGAATCCATGCGCCTGTGGTGAGATTGTGGCTGGACTTTCCTTCCTTTTTCTTTTTTAGTATTAGTATTATAACACCAATAGCATGATGCTGCTTGTGTAATGAACACTAAAAACATGAACCAAGAGTTTATTTCCCCCTAACTATTTTCAGGTGGTTCCCAGATACCCCATTGGCCTTTCAACTCCCATGCAACTGAAAGCCAGGGCTGGGTTTTCAAATGTTCAATGGTACTCAACAGCTGGAAAACAGCCACTGGCAGACAGCACAGGCCAGGGCTTTGGTCAGCTTGGGGGCCGAGGGTCAGGGCTGTGCCAGGCTCGGCAAACAGGAGCCACAGCTGTGAGTCAAAGACCTCTTTCATGAGGAAAGCAGAGTGGGGAGAAGGTTGTCACATCACACTTTTTGTCCAGCACGATCACCCAAACAGGTAGTGAGGATCATTGTCCAAGTGAATGGGGAAAGAAAGAAGCAGGTATCACATACCTGTGCACAGGAGAGAATCAGAAAACCGACAAGCCCCTTTCTAACACAGAACAAGATGTCCTATGACGCTGTAAGGGTCGTGCCCTTATATTTACTCTGGGCTGAGCCAATTGAGTCTGAGGGATTCTGTACATTATCCGAGGGGCTGCACCTCATGTCACTGAGTGCTAGCTAAAGAACCCCCACCCCAAGATCCTTTCTGAGAAGCAGCAAAAGCCTCAGGAATATGATGGGGTTAAGAATCTAGAATTACTAGATTCTAAGCTTGGCTCTGCCACTAACTAGCTGTAAGACTTTGGAAAAGCTATTTGGCTTCAAGCCTTACTTCCTTCATCTGTAAAAGGAGACTATGGGCTGGGCATGGTAGCTCACACCTGTTATCCCAGCTCTTTGGGAAGCTGAGGCAAGAGGATTGCTTGAGGACAGGAGTTCAAGACCAGCCTGGGGAACGTAGGCTACAAAAAATTTAAAATTAAATTAAATTTAAAAATTAGCCAAGTGTGGTGGTGTGTAGTTCCAGCTACTCAGGAAGCTGAAGCAGGAGGATCACTTGCGCACGGGAGTTTGGGCTGCTGTGAGCTATGATTGTGCCACTCATTCCAGCCTGGGCAACAGAGTGCGATCCTGTCTCTTTAAAGAAAAGAAAGAAAGAGAATTTGACAGGACATAGCCCACAAGACGGTTGTGAGGAGTGAGAATTCAGGGGCAGTGCCACTTGTTGGGTGTAGAGGATTTCACAAGGAAAATATTTAAAATATTTCTCACTACATTTGCCTCTGGGAAGTAGTAGTGTTTAATCGGTCCCCTTTCCTTTCTCTCACTGCCCTTCTAACATCAGAGGTAACCGGGACCGTATTGTCCCCGGGAAAAGAAGCCTGATAGCCTGATGGAGTGAGGAACGGTTGATGAGAGGTAATGTTTTCTCTAGACAGTAGGGGCAATAGAAAACCTTTCTAGTACCAGGAGGAAAAGAAAGTAAAAGGCCAGGACTTCACTCCCTTCCCCACCTCCAGGGAGGAGTTGTGGGGTGGGGGTTGCAGTATCATTAGAAATAACTCAATGACTTGGAGAAGCCCAGAATAGGGGTGCATGGCTGTGGAACTGTTATGCTCCTTGAAGAAGCCTTGCCTCAGCCCCACTCCCAGCAATCACAGCTCTACCAGGGACAGGTTAGCAGCAGCTGAGGAAGTCACCTGGGGGGGCTGCCCTTGGGCCCACTCATCTAGAGCCCTCCCATCCCAGACCCTCCAGGGGTAGGTGAATGTCCCAGAAGAGCCAGGGCCCTGAGGTCCACCTCAAAGGTGCTAGACACCAGACTAGACCTGGGACCTTCAATGGACCTCAGCACAGGGGCCCACAAAGCAGAAGGAACAAGGCACAGCCCAGCGGAGACCTGCAGAACCCTGCAGCCCAAGGCCCTGCCCTGGCCTCCTTGAAAATGCGGAAGCTTCCCCGAAAAATCCGACTGCATGGCGGGGGAGAAGAGTCTGAACTGCAACTCGAAGGAAACTTGATCCAAAGCAACTGTCTTAAATCAAAGAGACCAAAGTGTCTTTATCTATCAAGCTAAGTGCTTCATCACAAGTTATCCGTCATAGGAAATAATTACTTTCCCCACACATCTGAGTGTAATGTATTCATGTTCACCACCCATTCCAGTACGGCCTCAGTAAATACGAGCTGCTATTATGTCGCCATCATCATCATTATTACTAAATAGGTTATTCTCGGAGTGACAAGGAGGGAGGGAGGAGGAGGACAAGAGCAAGAAATAGTCGCAGTTGTTTGAGATCTGTGTCTTCGGAGGGCTCAGAGAGGCCGGCTGGGAGGGGAGGAGGGGAAGGGCGGCAGCGTCCGGGCTCGCCCCCTGCCCAGCAGTTTATCCTTCCCTCTCCCCTGTTCTGATTCTTCACAAACCTGGGCAAGCCCTGCCTCTACCCAGGTTTCACTGTAACTAGCCTGGCAGCTCCTTTGCCCCTTTCTCACTGAGGGAGCGAGAGCCGGTGCACCTGCCCCGACCACCATGTGCCCGCCCCCGTGCCCCGTCCCTAATACCCAGCCCCCAATGCCCCGCCCCGGTGCCCCAATGCCCCGCCCCCAATGCCCCACCCCTAATACCCCGCCCCTAATGCCCCGCCCCCGGCACCCCAATGCTCCGCCCCTAGCCCCGCCCCCGTGCCCCGTCCTGTGCCCCGTCCCCATGCCCCACCGCCGGTGCAGACCTTCTCTGCGCAGGTGGGGCCTTGCGGGCCTCCTCCCCTCCCCACCCACTCACTCTGTGGCCTTGGCAGTAGTGTAGCGGTTAACATCCAGAACTCAGAAGTTAGACGGGGTGCCAATCCCAGCGCCACTTCTCATCCGCTCTGTCGTCTTTGGCAAGTTACTTAACTCCCCGTGCCTCACTTTCCCCATTAGAAAATGAGAATAACAGTAAGACGCCTCAGAAGGTAACCGTGTGGATGGAAGCAGTGAGCCGTGCACAGCGGTTGGGGCAGCGCCTGGCACCCGGTGAGCCCTGAGTGTGAGTGACGGCACCTCTCTCAGGGAGGCCTCCGCCGTATCTAAAACGGCAGCCCCTGGCCCCGCGCTGTGCACCTCCCACCTCCCTTCCCTGCGTTTTCCACAGAGACTCATGACCGTCTGAGAGGCTATATCGTCCACATATTTATCATCTCTCTCCCACAGGCTGTGAACTAGCAGGGCATTCTCGTCCATCATTCATTGCTGTATCCACAGAGAATAGAATCACGCCCTGCACACAGTAGGCCCTTGTAATAAAGAAGGAATATATGAAACTTAACTTACTAACTGTATACACTTAGGCAAGTTATGTAACTCCACATGCCTCGATTTACTCATCTGAAAAGTGGAGGTGATGCCTACACCCCCACATTAATGTGAGGATTAAATGAGAAAACATTTGTGAATACGCCCACTCCAGTCCTTGGTACACGGTCGATGGATGCTGGTGGATCTGAGGGACCAGTTTCAGCCTGACTCAGCCAGGGTATGAAATGGTTAATCTCTGACTCTGGTCACCCAGGCAAGGCGAGGCTGGGCTGCAGAGCCACTGGCGGCTGTCCAGGTGAAGGATAAATGTCAGGGGTGTGTGCCTGCAGAGCTGGCCTGGTCCTGATGTGGTCTTGACCCAGGCAGCTGGAGTCTCTGGCCACCCCCTCCTGCTGAGAGATGCTGCCTGGGCCTGGAGCACTTAGGAGCACAGGAGCTGAGCGGTGGGAACCTCCGCCGGCCCGGGTCCCACGCCACATCCTGGCCTTAGGGGAGGTGGGCCCAAGGCCTGGACTTGCTTCCCAGCTATTCCCAGGCGGCCTGCTCTCCTGCTGGCCCAGCTGGGCTGCCTGAGCCAAAGGGCTGCAGGGGCAGGTCTGTCCCTCAGCATCGCCTCGTCCCCATCCACGAGGAAGAAGACTCAGGCCTCAGCACAATAGGGTCTGGACTCAGGGCCGAGCTCTGTCAGCCCTGAAGCCCACCTGCCTCCTGGGGGAGGGAGTGTGTGCAAAGAGCCTCATGTGGCCAAGTCACAGAGAGGACACACTGAAGCACAGGAACTCCAGCCAGGGCTCCCTGCACTTCAATTTATCACATGTTGCAGCTTATCCGCAGCTTCCCCAGGAGTCCATCCCTCCCCATGTCCAGTCCAGAAAGAGATGAAAACAGATAGGCACAAGCCTCAGGATGGATGGCGGCGAAGATGAAATAAATGTAGCCCAGCGTTTGCCCCGGGGGTTCATCCATTCCACAGTCACCTGTGAACCCCACTCTGTGCCAGGCACTGTGCACTGTAAGGAATGAAATGGTGAATGAAAATACAGACCTGGCTGGCAAACATGCCTGCAGGTACAGCTGGCGAGCAGTCCAGGTGGGGGCAGGAGCTCCGTGGTAGAGCCACCCAGGAGTGGCAGGAGCATAGGTGAAGGGTCACCAACTCAGCCCGAGGAAGGAGGGAGAGCGAGGAACCAGCCAGGGTAGTACCACGGTGCTTCTGGCAAGTTAACAACTTGGGGAAAAATATAGGAGCTAATAAGTGGAGAAATGATATTTCTCGACAAGCGGTCAGCTCAGAATAGCTCCAGGGAGGATGCCAGCCTCAGCCCCCATCCTCTCCACCTTCAGGGACTTTTGCTGGAAACTAAACCCTCTGAGGGCAGGGACAGGGCTCAGTGTGTATCCTCTGTGCTTAGAGAGGTGACAGACACATACGTTGTGGGCACTCAGCAACTGCATCTGAGCGAACCAATGAGTAAACAAACATCCTGGACGTAAGATCACTGCTGGCCACTGACATTCACAAAAATTTCTATGGCCCAATATCTTCTTGGTATAGGAATCTTCACAGGCTATAACTCTCTAACTGATGCCAAAAAAAGACGCACTCAGCCTTCCACATGGGCATCCTTCAAGGGGGCAAACAGAAGGGTTCTGTCTGTCTGCCAAAGTGCTGCCAGCTTCCCCTACACAGTCACACTTCTTCAGCATGCCCCGGGCACAGCCACAAGAATCACACACCACTGTGGACAATGGCCAGGAAGAGCAGGCAGTTGTGCCAATGTTTGTGGCTTGGTACCTACAGAAAAACAGGATCATACTGTGCTTGCTGCCCACAAGCAGTCACAGGCACATGTGCAGGCCCATTCACACACCCCCAAAATGCATCTCCCTGTCCCAGTCCCCTGCCATGGACAGTGGTACACAAGCAGGAGACGCCAATGGGAGTGGTCTGTTGAGACGCCAATGGGAGTGGTCTTTTCAGACACCATCCTGGCCCCAGGGTTAATTAATCATCCAAACACCCACCACTCTCGTTTTCTTCCCAGGGAAGAACTGTAAAAAGCATAGGTTCCCCTCATGTTTCTGTTATTCAGTCACGAAGCCATTATTTAATGAGGACCTACTATGTGCTGTAGACCTACTCTGTTGTTGGGACTATGCTACGGTTCGCATGTCTGTGCTCCCTCCAAAATTCATATGTCAAAACTTAATCCCCATTGTTGGTGGTAGTAAGAGGTGCAGCCTTTTGGGAAGTGATTGAATCATGATGGCTCCACCCTCATGAATAGATTAGTGCCTCACAAAAGGGTAGAGGGAGCTAGCTTAGGCCCCTTTTTGTCCTTCCATTCCTCCCACCATGTGAGGACACAGTGTCATTCCCCTCTGGAGAATGCAGCAACAGGCATCATCTTGGAGGCAGAGAGCAGCCCTCGGTAGAGGCAAATCCTGCCAGCGCCTTGATTTTAGACTTCCCAGAGTCCAGAATCATAAATTTCTGTTGTTTATAAATTACCCAGTCTGTAGTACTTTGCTATAGCAGCCCAAACGGACTACAACAGACCAGGAATACAAGATTGAACCTGTCAGATCTTTGCATTCTGGAAGCTTAAAGTTTGGGGAGAGGCAGACAGAACAGTGGTCGTCAAACAGTGTGCTCAGGGCTCCATCGGGGCTAGGCCTGCAAGAACAGAGGTGAGGCAGAAGCTCACCTACCTGAAATTGCAGGGGGGTTAGAGAAGCTTTACAGAGTGGTGATGTTGGAAGTGGGTCTTGAAGGACAGCGAGGGGTTCACCAGGTACGAGCCTGCAGGCAGTGAGAAGGGAAGGCTAAGATGCAATAGCAGGGCAGGCGGTGCTTGGCGGCTGGAGCGCAGACGACCTGAGAAGCAGGCCAGGGTGCAGACATGAGGGGACCACGCTCCTTGGATTCTAAAACTGGACCTGGATTTTCCAAATTCTGCTTTGGTTAATTAAGGGAATCCATTCTCAGACCAAGCAGGCCAAGGGGAAGCATCGTTCACACCAAGACAGAGGCCCTGAAGAGCAGCCAGGCATGGGGACCCCAAGGAGCAGAGTCGGGGAGCATCCTCCACCACTGCCTCTGAAGCTCAGGGGCCCCCATCCCAGCAGGCACAGGGCCACCTCCATGAGCCTCCCCTCAACACACACACACACACACACACACACACACACACACACGCACACACACACACACACACACCCCGAGCCAAGGCACGAGTGAGAACCGCTCTTCTCTGGGGTGGCAAAGCACCATCCCACAAACTCAGACCAATAATCTGAGTCTGCTATAGACTCCCCCCTTCAGCTCCTGGACAGCTGTGCCCCCTTTTGAAATGTCACTCCCCTCACCTGCATGGGAATGAACTTGACTCCTCCTGTCTCTGACAGGACCTGCAGAGGGGCTCCCACACGGCTGTGGGGCGGCACAGGAGCTTGAGAGTGGAGGTGATGATCACTATCAAGACCACTTTACAGGCAAGAAAGCTGAGGCCCAAGAAGCAGGCCCCGGCCCCAGGATCCACAGCAGGCTCACCACAGAACCCTGTCTAGAACCCAGCCTTGAACCCAGCACAGAGCTCGCCTCCTCGTTGCCGCTACAGGACAGTGGCAGACAAACGCTGGTTTGGTTCTTGGTTTCCCCATAGTTTCTGCTAAAGATAGTGTATGGAATGGAAACAACTGTAAAAACAAAAAAATTCTAGAAGTCTTATCCAAGATGCATTCATGAATATTTCTCCTAAATATTATGAGCTCTGGTAGGGTCCCATATATAATGCCTCTTTTTTCAGGTGATGTTCCCTAACATTCCAGAAATTAATTTTCTCTTTGAAGCCTGGAGAATATGTAGAAACCTTTTTTTTTTTTCAATACGGGAAGGTGTGCCTAACGGTTACTCCAAAAGGTTTGGATGTGCAAAGCTGAAGTTATAGAAACCTGTGAATACTTATTATCATTACTTGCCTACCATTAGTATGATTTTTCACACTTCACTTCTGGTTTTCATGTATATTTTCCTTAATCTCTGTGTGTAAATAGGCCTAACATGAAGTGAGAAAAATTATCAGCAAAAGCAGAAAGCAAACAAACCAGCCTGGTGTCCAGGGACTTGGGGAGTTTAGGAGGATCAGGTGGCATATTGGATATGTTCTCCAGGGAAGAGGAGCTATTGGTCATACCAGCTACACAACCAATTACCAGAGGATTCAGTTGGAAATGCAAAAAATTAAAATAAAATAAAATAAAATAAAAAAGAAAGAGTTGAGACTCTTCCCAACCCCCCAGTGGCTTCTCTCCAGCATTAGAACATTACAGAGATGCTCACCTCTTGAGAGACTTGCTGTCCCCAAATGGCCCCAGCTGCTTGCTAAGGCGGCATTGTCCTGTGAGTGATGAAGTTCTCAGGCAGGGAGCCTTGAGAGTCCAGGCGGGCAAGGAGAAAGCTCACCAAATTCAAACAAATATCTGCCATCAACTGGTAATTATTTGAACTAGTTACACCAGACACCAAGAGTTGGCCTTAGAACCACTTTCTCCCCAGGCCTCTTCTCCCCAGCCTGAGCAGACGCCAACCATGTTTGTTATTCCTCCCCACTGTCTTTTCAGGCAGCTGGATCCCAAGCCAGCAGGCAGAAGCTGGACTTAGATGCATGTCCAGTGGGGAAGCAGGCCAGGTTCCCTGAGCCAGGCATGGGATAGGCCTTATCTAGTATTTACCAGCACGCCTACACCTTCGGGACACATAAAATATGAGCGTTGTCCTCATTTCCCATTAGAAATTGGGAGTTCCCAAAGCCCACATAATTTGTGCTGGGCCATTTAGCAGTGGCAGAGCAGAGCCGGTCTCTCTTCTACCCTGTTCTACCCAGGGGCACCAGGACCACCGCACGCTGTGTTCAGGGTGGGAACTGCAGGAGAATCTCGCATCCAAGGGGAGGCAGAACCCACCCTTCCCGTGGGCACGTGCACCCTGGAGAGCATGCACAGGCTCGACACTCGGCACAGACACGGGGTGCAGGGGGCCAGTCCTACCTATGCTCCCTCAGCCCCCGGAGCCCAGGTCCCACCTGCCCGATAACACCCACGGTTGGAGCTGTGGGGGTGCAAACCCAGCATCCCTCCCAGGCCCCACAGAGTGTGTGAGCAGGTGAGAGGGTGGGCTTGTGTGTGAATCTACAGCCAGGCCCAGGAAAGCGCCCCTCAGGCACAGCTGGGCCACTTCTATGGGAGTATGGTTAATTATTTTTCCCTTAAGGAACAAAAACCCTTTTTAAATTCACATCAAGGCTTTGCATGGATGAGCAGGCTCCCTGAGCAGGGCTCCCCCTGAAGCCGCCCCAGGTCACCTCTCAGGACTCTCCTCCAGCAGCCTGGCAGTTGGGATTAGCTGGCTCTGGAAAAGAAGGCTGGCAAGTCCCAAGAAGGTCTCTGTGTCTCCCTCCCCTATCCTCACCCAGCTGGCCTCTCTCCACGGCCCTCACCCATTCTAAACACGCCCTGGATGGGGAAGGAGGCGGCAGAAATTCTGTACTCTGCACCCTGCCTGGAGCTGGCTGCACCCATGCGACTTCCACAGCACCGTCTTTTGCTGGGAAGGGTCCGTTGGGGCCTCTCTGGTTCATACATTCCGTCTCCCAGCTTGCGCTGCCGGCCTCCCTGCATGCCACACAAACTCCTCTGTCCCAGATCTGTAGAGCCATCTCTGTCAGGGATTTGGGGTTTGTTTTCTTAATTAACTGAAAATGCTAACATGGGAGCCCTGGAGCTGGCAGGGGCCTGGCCTTCAGCGGCTGCTAGGAAAAAATTCTTGCTTTGAAATCTGGATCTCTCATGCCCCACATGGGATGTCAAAACAAACAGGGACACTCGATCTGGAAGTGCAGGGGCTGGGGCAGGCTCAGGTTACAGGGCCAGCGATGGATTTAGCTACAGGATGCTTTAGTAGCCAACAGGTGATGAGATCCTGGCTTCCCAAAATGGCCCAGCTAGACCCCAAAAAGGCCCCTGCTGCGGCACAGGCTCTAGGGGACAAAGGGAGAGGTCACTAGGGTTTATGCCAACAATATTCACTGAGTGACTACTGCCTGGCAGGCACAGTGCTGGGGGTGGGGGAGGCAGCAGAGACGGCCAAGTTCTGTTGAGTCCTGTCCTTGAGGAGATAAGTTAGGAACTAATTACCAAAGTGTGGCATAAAAGGCCCCCAAAGCGAAATATTTACTATCAGGAGCTTTGCAGAAAATGTTTTCTGACTCTGAATGTAGAAGATGGCTAGGGCGGAGCAGGGTCTGAGAAAAGAAGACCAGGATGATTGCCCAGGACCAGCGGAGTGATGGTACTAGACAATAAGGACACACTGGAGTGTCACGCAAAAGCAGGTATGAGTGCCTCGTGGCAAGACCCAAAACCTCAGCAGGAGGAGGGAAAGGAGCTGGAAGAGGAGGAGGAGGCACAGGTCCTGAGTCTCTCATCTCCAGCCTCCTGCGCTGGGAGGGCATCCGATCCAGACAGGGTGCTTGTTGCCCAGCTCCATCAAGGGCCGAGGCAGCAGGCCAGTCTGATGTGCCCTGGATGCCCTCACGGTGGGGCCCGAGTCACAGCCACAGTTCCCTGCACCAGCGATCGTGCTATGGCCGTCTCACCTACAAGCAGGGCCTCAGGAGAGGTCGGAAGTTCTGAATGATGGGAGAACACCCATCTTTGGGAGGAAGTCACACAGTGCTCCAGGGAGGACCCACATTCCCCCTTTCCGGCCCAAATGGTCCCATCTGCAAAGGCCCAGAGAGAAGCACTGATTTGCTGGAGCTCAGAGATGCCACATCAGAAGCAGAGCTCTCGGATCTGAACTTGGATCCTTCCTCTCCTGACTTGCCCGTTCCTCTCTGAGTCTCCGGGCTAGGTCCATCCTGAGCCTGGTGACCAGGAGGCTGAAAGATTCAGAACCCCCAACTGCTTTGTCCCAGCTGAGTCCAGTTCACTCTGCTCCCAGGAGAGGGGGAGGTTGAACCATTTCCTCTTGGGAGACTCATACCCCACCTCTCCCTTCCTGCAGTAAAATCAGCATAGCCTTTCTTAGCCTTTAGTGTTTTGGCCCTTCCAAGCATACAATGTAGAACCCAGTTTAAGAAACAAAGCATTAGAAGTAAAAACTATCATTTTAGAAAACCACTTGGTGCCAACTTGCACAGAAACATAAACTTGGTGACTAAAATCTCATGCCCATGGTAGGTTATAGGGTGGTCACTCAGATGATTCAGAATGGATGCATTCAATTTTTAAATTATTATTAAAATGAAAACACAATGAAACATTCCTCCAGGAAAAGAACATCTCAAGCAGAGCTCTCAGGCCTGGGAGGAAACATTCACGCAGTTAGGCTGGCCTGGGCGCCTCTGAGTCGTGGTCCCAGTGGCATCTTCAGTGCCTACCACAATGGCTGGTATCATACGTAGGAGACCAGCAGTCCCACTTGGTTGAACAAACAGAAGAATGAATGAATTGAATGAATGAAGAGGTTCGAGTCCTGGCTCTGCAATTTACCAGCTCTGTGTCCTTTGGCAAGGTCCTTAATCTCTGAGCCTTAGTTTCTCCATTTGTAAAATCTACGAAATTATCCATGACTTAATGAATTACTGCATGATATGGTAAGCCATTGGCCCAGTGACCGGTGTATTCAAGGTATAGGAAAAATGGTAACTATTATTTTTACTTTTCAAAGATGGCTTTAATCCCATATCTAAAACATCCTTCTAGATCTTCACACCTTCCTAATTCCATCATGGCATTTTCTGTTTCAGTAAATCCCTAGCCCAGAGCCTGGCACAAGTGGGAGCACAGAGAACATCTGTCGAAGCAGAATTTAACAGAGAGCTTCTCTGATTTGGAACCCTCTGGCCTCTGGTTAGTGCCAAGGGCTACAGCTTCTATTAATAATATGCCCTGCCCCTCCACGGGAGGCCACCCCTTTGGCACACATCCTGGTCCTCCAACCTGTACCTGGGCATTCAAGGCCAGGGAGCTCACCTGTGTCCACATCATAAGAAATGGGGCTGGGTGGCCATCTGCTCTGCAGAGGGTGCGGTGCTGGCTCGGTCCCATCCCCCTGCTGCACAGACCTGTCTCCCATTCTCTTCCATGCCAGCTCTGGGCAGCGTGGGCCTCCCTCGGAGGCGCCGTTCCCAGGCTTCAGCAATAACAGGCCCTCCATTCTTCCCTGCCCTGGCAGACCTGCCACCTCCCACTATGACACTGCCTGCTGCTGCTCAGGGGCAGCTGCCCCCTGGCCAAGGGGACAATGCAGACCTCTTTGGGGCCTGGGGAACAAGCCCAGGGCCTAGTCTGTCCCTTACCCCAGGAGGAAGAGGAACTGGCCTGAGTCTCCTGCTGAGATGGATTTCCAGGGTCACTCACTGCACCCTTGCGTTGCAAAGGTCATTCAGCCTCTGGCATCTTCACAAACAGCCCTCACTGACCACACTTTATTTTCCCCAAATGAGGGAGAAATCTGGCATCTGTCCCTCCCCAGTCTTCACCGCTCAAGCCAGGCTCCAGCTATGTCTGGATGTCAACCCTCAGCTCCCGGCCTCAAGGGTGACAGCCACTGGGAGAGTTGGTGGGAGCCACCCCCAAGCTGAGGCTCACTATCACTGGGGCTCCCAGCCCCCACCTCTGTCTCCTCCTCACATCTGCCCATGGGATCCCACTGTGGAGAATCACCATAACTCAACCCAAAGTCTGCAATCGGCAATCCAAGGAGGAGGATGTAACCCGGCTTTCTTTCACTTACCAAGTTTATCCAGCTATTTTCCAACTTTCTTTTTAGGGATCCTGAGCTCAGTCCTCAAGAATGATCCTTTTATGTCCCAGCGCCAGAGCTGGGTGGTGGGAGCCCAGGGCCGCAGTGGGGGGCTGCAGACAGGGAGTCCTCCTGTGGGCATGGATTCCTGGGGGTGGGCACTTGATTGGAAGCAGCCCCCTCCTCTGGAGGCTCCTGCACTAAAATCCAGCCCAGGAGGGTCCCGGCCACACACAGCCCAGCACTGCACCCAGCAGGGGAGGCAGGGCCACTTTCTTGTGGAGTAGCAGAGTGTGTGGCTGTCTCTCTTAAAGGGACAGCCTGCCCCTGAGTCTGAAGCGGGTGGAAGTGCTAGAAAGCGAGGGAGGATGAGCCAGCATTCAGGGAAAAGCTCTGAGTGAGCACCAGGACCCTGGCTGAGCCCTGGCCTAGTCCTGAGGTCCTACAAGCTTGTCCCCTCTCCTGACATGCAGACCACTGAGACAGACAGACTCTTCCCCAGGGAAAGGTTCCCCTCCCGCAGCTCCTATGCAGGGTTAGACTCTCCCAGAGGGCAGTATGATAACCCAACACAAATGTTACTTACTGAGTGCAAGGCACTCTCCTAAGTGCTTTGCATGAAAACACTTATTTAGTCCCCACAGGAACTTTCTGAGGCAGGTACTATTATTATTGTTGTTGTTATTTCCATCTTACAGATGAGGAAACTGAGGCTTAGAGAGAGTAAATTGCCAAGGTCTCACAGGTAATGAGTGGAAAAGTTAGGATTTTAACAAAAATGATTCTACCGGAGTTCAACCACAAAGCTTCCCCTGGAAGAGTCCGGGGACACTGCACTGTCTCAATCCATGACTGCAGATGGGGCACCTGCCAGGGTCAGGTTCATGCCTTAGAGAGGGCAGCATCCCAGACGAGGTGTCTGCCCTCAACATGCTCACTGCAAGGAAATACACCTCCAGATGCTGACACCAGCCCTGTCTGGAGGGGGGAGTTATTTGTGCTTTTTTTTTAATCGTTACAGTTTTCTGTATTTTTCACATTCTAAAATAAAAAGTTATATTTTATAAAGAGAAAAAAATAAAGATTCCATATTCAATCTCCCACTCAAATATCTCAATCAACCCAGGCAAGACTAGAGCAAGAAGGTATTTGTATCCTACTCAGAAATGCTAAGAGGAAGGAGAGTAGCAAAGGTAACAGAACAGGGCAACAATACTGGGATTAAATCTATCTGAGCTAAGTTTTGCCTGGTATGGAACTATAGGTAGGTTTTAAGTAAAATCAAAGCAATAACTTCTTCTTTCAGCCAAAATTGAAATACAAAATTTGTTTTAAAACTTGGCAATTAAAAAATTAAGTAAGTCCAAGTTCCTTATGTGTTATCCAAGACCCTTCCTAATCTGATCATCAGCTCCTTCTGCAGCTGCCCCCGCACAGCCCCACCCACCCCACCCAGCAACCGGGCCGGACTACCAGAGGTTTCCACAAGCCTGTCCAGCACTCTGCCATTTGCACATGCAGCACCTGCTGCCTGGGATGCCCCTTCTCTCCTCCTATAAGTCTCTGACATCTTTCAAGACCAGGTTTAACTGCCATTGCTGCTGTGGGGCCTTCAACCCCCACAAGCAGAACTGACTGCTCCCTTCTCTGAGCTCCCACAAGCTTTGACCATTACCGGGGACTGATGTCTGTGTCCTCTCCAGATTCACATGATGAAGCCTAATCCCCAATGTGATGGTATTTGGAGGCAGGGCCTTTGGGAGGTGATTAGGTCATGAGCATGGAACTCTTGCTGAATGGGATTCATGCCCTTACAAAAGAAACCCCAGAGAGCTGCCTCTCCACTTCTGCCATCTGAGGACACAATGAGAAGACAGGAAGTCATCTAGGAACCAGAAAGCAGGAACTCACCAGATATTAAATCTGCAGGTGCCTGGATCTTAGACTTCCCAGCCCTCAGAACTATGAAAAATAAATGTTTGTTGTGTAATCCACCCATTCTATGATATTTTGTTATAGCAGCTCAAACTAAGACACCATCCAGAGCATGGTGTTAGAGCAGGCATCACAATGTATTCTAATTAATTTAGTGTCTTTATTGACTTTTCTATCCCCAACACCTAGCACCAAAAATATTTTTGGAGTAAGGTGGCACATGGTAATAATTATTATTATTGTTTGAGAGCATGTATAGCTTTCCAGATACTTCCTTATAAGTTATCTCATTTGAACTTTACAACAACTGGCCACGGTGGGTATCAGAAGTGTCAAACGGTAGTACTGGAGGAGGTAAGTTGTGTTTGAGGTCCTTGTAACTCTACCCTTCAGAGGTTGGGCTTGCCCACATAGCTTTGAAGGGCTGGCCAGGCTCCCCAACCTCCCCTAAATGCTCACGAATGTAGATTTCAGCTAGGCTGGACTGTTTCTATCCCACCCTCGCCCTCTGCATGCCTCCCATTGTTCCAACCCAACATATCCTTGCCCTCATCCCCCCCTACAGCCAAGTGGAGCACCAGTGGGCACAAGAGTGATGCTTCACAGCTAGTGTGTCGCCCGTATCTCTCTGGGCTAGTGAACACAGCATGGCCAGAGTACTAACGAGACCACAGCTTCAAGTTAGAATCTGGAATGATCCTGCCAGTCTCACAGGGAAAAACTCTGCCATGCAGCACTGGCTGTACCCAACCAGGCAGCCAGTACCCGACCTCTGACATTGGGGTCACTAGGAGAGGGCGTGGACCAAAGGTACACAGAATCTCTAAAGGAGGAGCCTTAGAGATCATGTTGCTCAACCCCCTCTAGACAGCCAAAAAAACTAGGGCCCAGACTGAGATGGACTTGTCAGAAACACAAAGTAAAAATGGTAGCAAAATGACAGCTGGCTCCTGAGCCCTTTCCAATGAGTCTGTTCAAAGCAAGAAAAAAGCAACTTAAAGGGTTTGTACTAAAAGGAAGTCACAAAGGCCAAATTAATTTGCAAGGCATTCTTCAAGTACACAACATACAAATGGTGTTTGAATGCAACACACAGAAAACATGCTATAAAGAAAACAATGAAGAGAAAACGAAGGAAGATAGTCAGTAATGGTATTCAAATTTAGTCTCCATAGGCCAGGCCATGGCATAAGCCAGCCCCTTCCATGACCTCTGCTATGGACAGAGTGAAAATGCTGGTCTAGCACTATTTCTCCATTGTGTCAGCAGAATGCATTAAAATGGGAATATCACAGATTGATTCTTTCATCCTCAGATAAAATTATTTACACTTGTGATAGTTATTGGTGCTTAGTCAAATATTGTTGGTCCCCACTCCTGGCCAGGCACATAGCACATTGTACTTCCTGGCTGCTAGTGTTTGGGTGGGGCCACATGACTAATTCTGACGCACGAGCTGAGAGTAGAAGTTGAGTGTTGTAACGCTTAATTTTATGTGTCAGCTTGGCTAGGCCATGGGACCAGATATTGGGTCAAATTCCTGGATGTCAGTGGGAAGGTATTTTTTCAGATGAGATTAACATTTGAATCAGAAGACTTTGCATAAAGCACACTATGCTCCATTATGGGGGTGAGCCTCTTCCAATCTGTTGAAGGCCTTCAGAGAAAATGACTCAGGTCCCCCAATAAAGAGGAAACTCTGCCCCCAGATGGCCTTCAGTCTTGAGCTATAACACCAACTCTTCCTGCTGGCCTGCCCTGCAGATTTTGGACTTGCCACCCCCATAATCATGTGAGCCAATTCCTTAAAATAAATCTAGTTGGAGAAAGAGAGAAACACAGAGCGATCCAGTTGGTTCTGATTCTCTGTAGAACCTGGACTAATATAAGAACAATTATACCACTAGTGGTCAAGAGCCTTTAGCTAGCAAGACCAGACCCTCTTTCCCTTTGGCACAACACTTGTCAACATTTAAGATGGGGCCCGCCCTGCCAGCCTGGGATCCTGATGACTGTAATGAACAAAGCCCCTCTGTTGACCCACATAACAAGAAGCATGAGTAAGAAAGAAAATTCTATTGTTTTAAGTCACGGAAATTTGGGGATTGTGCGTTATCGAGCATAATCAAACTTACACTGACTGAAGCACTAGCTGTTCATCTTAGATTTGAGGTGCTAGCTTGTGAGGACAGAAATCCAGAAAAGCAATGGGACCATAACAGGATTTTGAGCCTGGCCTCATGTAGAGACTCCCAGACACACAGCTCTTCCTCCAGCTGCACAGCTCCCCTGCTTTCTATCTTGGGATCCTGGGAGTTTTAATCCAGAATCCAATCATAGAGCAAATGCATCAAAGGTACAACTTCACTTGTGAAACTTCCCTAGAAAATGTTCCGAGTTCTGCTGAGGAATCTGACCTGGCCTAGAACGGGAAGCTCTCCAAAGCACAAAAGTTTCCACTACGGCAACAAGAATGTTAAACATGATTCAAAAAAAAAAAAAAACCCTCAGTAAGAGAAATGAGACGATGAGCACTTATAAGCCAAAAACCAAAGGCCATTCCCTGGTTCCTGTGAGGTTTCCTGCCGCACTGGGAGAGTCAGCGGGACTAGAGAGGGTACTGGGAACAGAGCTGGATGTCCTTGGCTCAGACGCAGAGGGGCAGAGTGTGGAGCCTTTGAGAGAAGGCAATTAAACAGTGCTGCTGAGTCTCCTTAGGAAACAAGGGTGACCCAGAGGAAGCTGGAACTCTGTATCTTTCTTCTCAATGGATAAATCCAGTCCCCTGACCTTAAATACACTATAGAGATAAGGCAAAATAAGATGTAATGGTCTTAAACTATTACAAGAAGAATTTAGCTTAGACCAGTGGTTCTCACCACTAGCGGTGGTTCCTCACTGCACCCCCCACCCCCAGGGGACATTTGGCAACATCCAGAGACATTTTTGGTTATCACAACTAGGGAATGTTACTGGCATCTACTGGGTAGAGACTAAGGATGTTTCTAAGCCTCCTATAATGCACAGGACAGCCCCCCACAAAAAGAATTATCTGGCCTCATACCCCAGGGTTGAGAAACTCTGGTTGAGATGAAATCCCTCGTTATGAGGGTGTGAGGTTTAGGATGAAGAGCCGGAAGACCATTTATAGAGTGTGATGCTCCAAAGGAAAAAATATATACATATAGAGATAAACCAAAACTGACTGTGCCCCTAAAGCATTCTGAGAGGTAGTATATAGATCATATCAGTAGGGAAATAAATCTCATTGCCACTCTTGTCTCCCCATGAGAATCACAGTAGAAAGCCCCTTATCTAGACTTTGTCTTTATTTATTTATTTATATTTTTGAGACAGAGTCTCACTCTGTTGCCTGGGCTAGAGTGAGTGCCGTGGCATCAGCCTAGCTCACAGCAACCTCAAACTCCTGGGCTTAAGCGATCCTACTGCCTCAGCCTCCCGAGTAGCTGGGACTACAGGCATGTGCCACCATGCCCGGCTAATTTTTCTATATATATTTTTAATTGGCCAGATAATTTCTTTCTATTTTTAGTAGAGACGGGGTCTCACTCTTTCTCAGGCTGGTCTCGAACTCCTGACCTCAAGCGATCCACCTGCCTCGGCCTCCCAGAGTGCTAGGATTACAGGCGTGAGCCACTGCGCCCAGCCTAGACTTTGTCTTTAGATCTGCAAAGTGAAGCAAGGAGCCAAGCTGAGGAGCAGGGCTGGAGAGTAAAGATAGCGAATTACTCCACATAATAAAGCGGGGACTTGTTTGTTTGAGTTGCTGGTGAGTACCAAGGGAGAGAGGAGGAAGGCCAAATGACATGACTTTTGGCCAAGTAATCTCTTTTAGAACAAGGTTGTCCAGAATTCAATTTCAAATTGCTTGCATTGTTGTAATATAAACACCCTTGGTCTCCCCAAACCTCCTTAAAGTTCACCACGTTCACAAAGCCCTTGTCTAAATGGGATGTGTGTACGAATGTGTGTGTGTGTCTGTGTGTGTAAATCAGGCCATGGGGGCTAAATTCCACATCTGGGTTAACATGGTGCAAAAGAGAGTTCATAGTTTGCATGAAACCAAAGATAGCTAACATTTCCTGCGGGCTTACTACATGCCAAGCACTGTCTAAGTACATAACAGACACAGTCTCATTGAATGCTCACAGCTGCCCCATGGGTGACACCACTGTCATCCCATATTAGGGATAAGAGTTCTGAGGCAGAGGGAATTTAAGCCACTCTCTCAGGGACACCCATACAATGAGTAAGCCTTAGAGGCAGAATTGAAATTCAAGTGGTCTGGTTCCAGAGTCTCCGTTCTTAACTTCTGGGCCACCCTGCTTGTGACCAAGGGGTAATTAATAATCTTAACTAATTGGATGGAAATAAGAAGTCAGAGCTGGAGGTGACGTGAAAAACGTAAAAACCACCTCTGACTTTGGACCGTTTACACCAGCGGTTCTCAGACTGCAGTGTGCACCAGCATCACCATGTGAGCTGACAAAGCACACGCTGCTAGGCTGTCTGCCCCTGCCCCCGCCACCAGAGTTTGATTCAGGAGTCTGGGGCAAGACCCAAGGATTTACATTTCTAACAGGTTCCCGGGTGATGCTGATATTGCTGGTCTGAGGTCCCACAATCTGAGAGCCACTGTCTTCTGCTTGTGCGGGTGAGATTCAGCTAATTTATTCTGAATCTCAAAGACAGGGCTCCTCAGGTGACACCTGGCCACAACATCAATCACTGAGTACCTTTGAATTGGAGCTGGCAAATACTGAAGAGAGGGGAAGAGAGGAGAGATAAGTGTCAAGTGGAATTGAACCTGGAAGACTTCCTGGAGGAAGAGCCAGGTGGTGAGAACTGACAGTGTGATTACTGACTTCCTCAAATCTGCCAAGGTCAAAGGCAGGGCTTGCTTTGTTGCTGCTCACAATCCATGCAGGACCTGGGATGCTGAACTTTGGATCTTCTTTATCCTCTGTCGTTTAAAAGATCTTCTACCCCAAGGAGTATCATCTGGTGTTTGGGGGACCAATTCCCCCAGTTCTGAGCTTTCTCTCTACCAGACCATGCCCATGTCCCCTTTCCACACCTAACTCAAAACTCCTTTCCTCATTTACATTTGAAAAGTTGGTAATACTAAGCAGGGGATAGAACCAGAATACAAAACTAACATCTGCATACACAATATGCACTCAGCCATGCTTTAAAACTGTGTGAGAGAAAAGACTGGAAATGTTAATTGCTGAGCGTTAATTGAACTGGGGAGGCACATTCCCCAAGTGTGGTTTGTGACCAGGTGGGAAATCAGGGGGTGCAGGGGGGGGAGGGACAGAAGGATCCAAACCCCTTCCAGTCACCAGTGTTGGGCTTACAAACTAATTTTAATTTTGTCTTCTGCTTCTATGTATTTTCTATAATAAACACGCATTTCTTTTACAATAAAGGAGGGAAAGTGTTTTTTTTTCAAACTTCATATCCTTCCAAAGCTTTTCTTGATTCTGATCCACTCCACACGCACTCTGCTCACTCGACTCACGTGCTTCCTCTTGGCTCGTGTCCTCTGTTTCCAGCCTATGAATTTGCATATGTAACCAGGAGAGGTTGCGTTCTGAACCTTCTTGAGCAGATTTCCTATTCATGTACCTCGGCCCCTCTGGTAAGCTGAGCTGCCCCAACGTGGGAGGAGACGTTTCCTCCCCACGGAAGAGCAGCCAGGCTCATTGCCCACCATAAACTCTTGGGGGATCCACCCCCACCCCAAAAGCTCACCAGAGGGCTCTTCATGTATGGAGTAGTTCATGTAAAAGGAACTGCACAGAAAGTGGCCTGGAAGTGAGAACTGTGTGTACACGCACACATGCACACATGTACACACACACACACACACACACACACACACACACACACATGCGTGCACACCCCGATCTGCCACTTTGTTCCTTCTCTATCTGGAGGAAAATGTCATCCGGTTAGTGCCCTCAGATGAACTGGGGAGGCAAGTTCCCGGTTGTGGTTTGTGAGGGGGTGGGCAGCAGGGGAGGGGAAGCGTTGGGGAGAGCCAATCCACTTCCATCTGGCTCTGAAATCTACACTTATTTTCCTGGACCCGACCACGATCCTGTTTCCCAATGTGAGGAATCTCGCTCTCTTGGTGACACACACTTTCCCCAAGAATGCTTGGCTTTTCAATGAGGAATTCTTGTAGAGTTGGGATTCTTGGAAACAGGACAAAGACTAACGAATTGCTGGCTCCTACCCTAGGTTTGGAAACCCTCTACAACTCACAGGGGTAGGGAGAGGAGGGAGGCAGGAAAAGAGGGTGAGGGTGTGTTTGCAGCAAAGTGGAGGTGGCAGGATTGAGACGCAGAATTGGAATGCTCAAGGCACAAGCACTCCAGAAGCTACCCACGGACCCCACAGTCGGAAGCCGCTGTCCATTCTGTGAATAGAAGGCTGGCAGGGGTGGGGTGGGGAGGTGGTGGGTACTGAATGATGCCTGTTGAGGCTAGAGAGGTATAACAAAGCAGAAGTCAGGTAGTTGATTGTCAAGTTCATAGCAAAGGGTGATGGTTGGGAGCTGTCGGGGTGCAGTACAGACAGCATGGGTCTCGAGGTCAGGCACACCTTACTTGGAATCCCCTCTGTGCCGTGAACTAGCTGCGTGACTTCAGGCAAGTTGCCAAAACTCTCAGAACCTCATTTTCCTGTTCTGTAAAATGGGATAACACCCACTTTGCAGAGCTGCAGTGAGAATGAGATGTGCTGAAATGTGCGAATGCTCAGCCCAGTGTCTGGCACCTAGTGGGCCCTCCATCAACGGTGGGATTGCTTGGAGAATTGGAAGAGGAGGAGTTTACAAAGCCCTTTATGGGAGGTCAGTTGCAGAAGGCCTGACAGCCTTGGGTATGGCCAGGGAGTGGGGAGACCTAGCTCCCTAGTGTCGTGCTAGCTGGGCTTAAACTTCGCCCTTCCTAGGCTCTTCAAGGGCCTTTGTGTGCCCTGCAAGGTTTGGGTCATGCCACCCTACCCCAGCTCCAGCTACTAACCCTCTGTAGCCTCAGCTGCTGAAGGCCAAAGCGTGACTGGGGGCTACAGATCTCCAGGATGAAACCATAAGGGGCCTGCAGGAGTCCTGGGGCCTCCGTCTCCTCAACTCCAAACTGTCAGAAAGTGCACTGGCTTCTCAGTCAACATCAGAGAAATCACCCAACCCTGCTGACCAGGGAACTCTACCAGTTCTTAAGCCACTTTGCAGAAAGCAGGGGCCAAGTTGCCACCCCCGCCCAGCGCCACCCCCTACCCCCCACCAAGAGCTCTAGGAACCTGGGCTAACAGACCAGGGCCCCGGGGTGTTCTCAGTCCAACCGAGAGGCCAAACACAGACATAAAAGACTTCAGAATACAGAAAAACAAGGGAGAAAGAAAAGAGTTTTCTTTCAAAGAGCTCATGTATGCAGAGGGATCATGAGTTGATTTACGGAATCCACGTTCCATGGGGTAAATCCGGGGAGACTTTCCAGAGAGGATGGTGCAGGGCGGGGTCACCATGTGGTGTTACCCACAAGCTCCCCCCAGAAGTCCCCTCATGTACCCTGTGGCCTGACTGAAGGAGAACAGGCACTTTGTCCCGAAATAGTAAATTTATATAACCTCTCCATCGCAGGGATGCTCAGAGTGGCTCTAGTTACAACAACAAGGGTTTAGGAACTGGAGTGCTTGCAATGGCAAAGGCAGAGAAGGAAAACAAAACAAAATCCACATGAGGTTTTCATTTTCTTTAGCCACGTGAGAATGGCCCTGAAGATCCAGCTATAAATACCCAGCTGCCATTGCCACAAGATGGAAAATCGCGCACATGCACACACACACACACACACACACACACACACACACACACACCACACCCCCCCACACACACATGAAAAGCCCCTTCAAACAGTTTGAGGGCGTAAGAATGCAAATCAACGTTTCTAAGAATATCTGCCTTGAGAAGAGACAGTGCTGGACTCCCCGTGCTAAGTGCTGTGTCCCAAGCCCTCCTCGAGCAACTCTGACGGGACGCGGCAAGAGGCTACCCCACGGCCATCACCAGGGTGCAGCATGGAGCTGCTCCCACGACACCCAGGCCAAGCCAAAGCCCACCAGTGGCCACGGACAGGACGGAGGGGAAGGGTTTTAGATCAAATCCTGCAGAGCAGCCTGCTGGACCCAGCACATCTTAGACTGGGTGCCCTGGAAGCAGAGCCTGAGACAGAGATTGGTGTGTCTGTGATTTATTGAAACCATGCTCTCAGGAGCAACCAGGAAGGGAACGATGGAAACAGGAGGGGGCAGGAGAAGGATCAAGAGAGAATGTGCTTTCAGATGAGCTCTAACTTCAGCCCAGTCTTGGGAGGAGCTCTGGAGGGTGAAGTGCACTGACACATTTGGCCCCACTAGGGGCGAGGGAGTGGGGCTTCTGGACTCTTCTCCTAGTTAGTCCTTGGCCACAGGATACAGAGGAGAGGCAGGCGGGAACAAGTGGGGCATAACTCCCAGGCACCTCTGAATGAGAGGGGTCCCCTGAGCCAAGGGCAAGCCACGCAGGCGCAGTTATCGATAGCTGGAGCACCCACAGCTGGGGATCTAGGCAGGGCACCAACAGCATCTCCTATGCAGGATCTGTGAGCCCAAGTGGTTTGTTGCTTAGAATTTGTATTTTCTATTGATTACAAAGGTTCGTTTTTGTTTGTTTACTTTTTGCTTTGCCTGGAATACTTTTAGAACTGACCTGCTGAAGAGAGAAGCAAAGGTTTGGTCGATGTGATACACAATGCTAATCGCTTACCTAATACCTGTTCTCTCCTTTCTCCCTCCTAATAAACCCCTGCTTTTGTATGAGGCAGCAACATGCCCAGTTAAAAACTTTTCAGCTCTCTGCCCAGCTCCTTGCAGTTTGGGACTCCCCCCAACCCAGACTCCTTGCAGTATGGGACCTCTACTTAACACAGTTTGGGCCAGTTTCTGGATGGGACTTTCAGAGAAGCTTGTTAAAGAGAGAATTAGCTGGCATGCACTTTTTGTGCTTTGTCATTTTCTTTCTTCCGGCCTGCAATGCAGATGTGAAGATGGAGGCAATGCAGCCATCTTGCAACCATGAGGCAATGAGCATAAAGACAAAAGTCTCATTCTAAGGAAGGCTGAAGCAGAGAGCCAGGGTCCCTGATGTCACTGTGGAACCACCCTACCAACTCTGCACCGTGTCTGCTGGACTTGTTATGTAAGAAAAATAAAGAACCCTAGTTCAAGGCACAACTCTACTCAGGTTTCTGTTCCATGCAGCTGTAGCTGAACACAAATTCTAACAGACACAAACCTCAAAACACTAGTTCTGTGGGAGTATCCCATGAAAAAAGTCCCTTTAGATAAATAAATTGGGAAGCACTAGTTTAGATGATGTGAAACCAGTTTTTTACTGCAGTGCTTCTCTGAGCATTATGGCTCTGTAGGGGTAAGAGTAGGGGAGATAAAAAAAAGTGGTGCTTAAATTTCTTTAACCACAGAAATTTTTCTTCCCCTAGGACCACCGTGAGAACCTGGTGTTGTATCAAACACAGCTTGGGAAATGCTAGAATAGGTGACCTCTTCAGATTCCTTTCCTCCTGAACATTCCATCATTCCCTACCTAGAGGGGACCCAGCAGATAGCCAGGTCCATGCACAGCCCTGGCATTGAACTTCAATGGGGCATGAGTGAGAGAACTGAGGCCTGTGGGGTTGGTCAGCAAAAGGCAATGAACTAGATAAATTAAGAGACTCAATGAAGTGGCGAGCGTCCTGGAATTTTGGAGTATTTACTCCTCTATTCCCTTTCTGCTAAGCCAAGGGTCTGGCAGTGGCTGTGTCCCCCCAGGCCCATGGCTCCAGCCAGGAAGCCCCTCCTCCATGGCTTTGGCTGGCACAGAGCTCTGACAATACGAATCCTTCCCTTTGCCCCTTCAGGTGTAGGAGTGCTAACAGCTTCCTGGTGTTGCTGTTCCCTGGGTGCCTCAACATCTCCACTCCCTTACCTCTCCGTAAATAGTCCTTTCACTCAGTTCTCATGGGTTAAACCCTTCTGGGAGTGCCAACTGTGTCCTGCCTGGAGCCTGCCCGATAGAGGCTACAGTACACACCCTTAGAGCAATCATACTCCCAGGACTTGCTCAAACAAGTCCCAATTTCAAGTGCTTTTCATCTTTTTAATTACGGTGGATTATATGATGTATAAAATAAACAGGATGCAGAGAGAAAAGCCACCCCCATCTCCAGTCTCCAGTGCAAGCACCCAGACAACCTGATCGGGGTTCCCTGCTGCAGAACTGACGTTGACGTTCATGGGTTCGGTCAAGGATGAAAACTGCACAACAGCATACGGCGGCCCTCAGGGCCAGCACAGAGTCTGTCACTTGGATTGGGCTCAGGCCAGAGTCCAAGGAAGGGGGGACACATAAAAGAGCTGAAGCAACTGCATTTCAATAAGACACCCAGAGAAGGAGTCAGCATGGCTCCACTGTCAAGTAAAAGAAAGTGAAGCAATTCCCAGTGCCGGGACATTCTCACTTCAGGGCAGGATGTTTGCAAAAGGAACAGAGCCGTGGCTGTCTATTAATGAGCATCAGAAGGGAAGGAGAACTTCATGGAGAGCAGGTCATTATGGTGGGGAGAGGGGGTTCTTTTACCCCGTGGCAATGAGAAATATTTGAGACTGTTGGTCCTATGTCCTTATCAAAAGGGATGTTGGGACGTTGGCTGTCGTCACTTTCTAGCACTTGCAAGAAATCCCAGTAACGCCCAAGGAAGGATGGGAGAGAGAAGGATGCAGCAATTTGCGATGTGGGGATGAACCAGAGAGTTGCTGTTTGGTTTCTATTACTATGATACCACTTTGCATCTCCACCAACATATCAAAATATGAGTCCAACAAATTCACAAATCAGAAAAAAAAGTAGGCCAAGATTTTTAGCTCAAACGCAGTAATGACCATGGGCACATGGGATCAAGTGTAGATGTTTGGAGAACAGCCCATACCGGAGCTGTCACATCTACCAAAAATTTCCCAGGTGGACCGGAGCCAATGGGGAATAGCTTCCCATTCACTCTTCAGCATGTTTATTTGCCAACAGAGAAGATGGAGTAGGAGTTCGTGCCCATTTTTTAAAATTAATTTTTTTAAGCTAAAAAATATTTTGGATATCTAAGAAGTATAGATAATAATAAACATTTGCATACCCACTACTCAATATAAGAAGTAAAATATTACAGATATAAATGGAGCCCCTGTACACCCTCCCTAGTCTTCCTTCCTTACTGCCTTCCTCAGAAGGAGTCACTTCTCTGAATTTCATAGTTTCTCCCACACATGATTTTATACTTTAATTACACATGTAAATATTTGTAAATAAAAGAGAGTATTATTTTGCCTGATTTTAAACAATATCAATGGCATCCTTCTGCAACTTCCTTTTTCCACTTAATATTGTTTCTGAGATTATATCTCACTAGTACCTGTCTTTAATAATGTCTTTCTAGCACCTTCATCTTTTTTTTTTTTTTTTTGCTGTACTCCATAGTATTCCATTGTATGTACACATCAAATTATTTAACCAGTATTCTGGTTGATGACGGCCATTGGGTTGCTTTTTAGCTCTTAAAAACCAGGCTGTAATGAATATTCCTGGACATATCTCCATTTCATATGTATTAGAGTTTGTAGACTTACCTAGGAGTGAAATTGCTGGGCCATAGGCTAAGTGCATCTTCAATTTTACTCGATAGCACCAAATTGCCTTTTGAAGTGTTCATGTCAATTTAATTCCAGCCTTAGTGAATAGGAGTTATCTTTGGCTCTACATCCAATATGATGAGTATGAATTTTTTTTTTGGTCAATCTGATGAGTGTGCAACAGAGTCTCCTTGTGATTTTAATTGATGCACTTTCCTGATTCCAGCAAGGTTGGGCATCTTTTCATGTTTATGATCCTATAGCATCATTTTAACGTTAGAATGACATCTGCCTGCTTTGAGAAATCAGAATAAGTTTTCTTTTAATTCTTCATTGGAAAACTTGGAGAGGGAAGAAGAGCTGTGGATGGAGGCAGAGGGAGGACTTCCTTTTGCAGACTGGCTTCGAGATCGGGGTTTTGTAAATGAGTCATAATGTCAGAGAAGAAGCACATGAAGCAGAAATTCCAACAGTCCGTGGGCAATGTGGGGAATGCATTTTTTAGGCCTTGTTGACATTGACTAGGAACAGTTCAGAATGTTTTCATTATGCCCTTCACCTGCGAGGCACAGAGCTATGCGGACATCGCCAATGAGCTGAAGGAACCACAGGAACAATTTATCCATCTTCCTGCTGCAACGAGTGCCATATATTTGCCATCTCAACAGATGAAATTCCTCCTCTGATGACAGAAACCTGAAAGGAAACTCCATAGCCTCCTTATGCTCCCAAACACTCTTAAATGGAACTAAATTCCTCAACTTTAAGCATCTCCCTCTCATAGCATTAATCAGAGGGAAGAGTATTCTTCAATTCTAGATCCTTCCCCCAAGACACTGCTGAGTGCCTTGAGGACTCATCTCTTTATCCCCCATCCCTGGCACAAGAATGGTGGCGAAATGGATGAACCACTTTGGAAAAATGTGAGGGCAGGGACTGCATGTTATCCAATGTCAAAGTTTCAGGAGGTATTTGATTTCTATTTCTTAAGGGAAGGAATTTTTTCCGTAATGACCTGAATCTTCTTCTCTAAGCTTTAAGAAGAAAGTAATGATGGAAATAAACAAGCCCTTCTTGCTCAAGATGTAGAAGACATCTAAAAATACCTGAGGACACCTCTTTTATGTGAAGCCTTCCCTGACTTCCCCAATCTCAAAATGACCCTTCCTCCTTTAACTGCTTATTACATCAGCACCATAGAGTACCTGGTATCCAACAGAAAGACAACTATCTGGCAAACAATGATAATACTAATAAAGATTTATGTCATTCATACTATGTTCCAGGCACTGTGCTAAATACTTTACATGTGTTAATTTTACCCTCATTTGGGAATAGGTATTATTACCACCATCATTTTACAGATGAGGAAACTGAGGCTCAGTTTCCAAGGCTACACTCCTAGTAAGCAGTGGAATCTGAATTTGGACCCACTAGCGTGACGCTCAGAATCTGCACTAGAAAGCACTGTGCTGTACCAAAGCTACTGCTGGACACACATAAGCCCTTAAACGCTTCTTGCTGATGTTCTAGTGAAAATGCAGCCGAGGGCTTAATAAGAAATTAATTGTCCTTTGCATCCTTATCTCTGCCACCCACATCAAATCCTAAGGCCTGAAGAATTTGCTGATTCCTTCTTTATTTGTTAATAAAAGTTCCAGTCACACGGGCTTGCCCATACACACTGTCACCTCACTTTCAGAGACCCGAGCCCGGGAGCCAGGAGGGAATTTTGCTCCCGGGATTCACCCACAGGACCTGACTCAGCACACGCGCCCTACATCCGGCAGCTTTGCAAATATTTGTTGAATGACCACAACCATTAACCCAAGAATTATACAGCATTTTTCATATACCTCACATCATTCAGACTCACCTCCGTCCTGCACCACTGGTATTACTGTCATTTCCATTTCACACATGACTAAAACCAAGGCTCAGACAGGCTCAAAATCTTAGCTAAGGCAGTTCAGCTAATTAGTGGAAGGCTGGAATTCAAACCTTGATCCTGATACCAAATCCCATGATACCACATCTTTTGCTACTAATTAAGTTGATCCCTTTTGTTCTTTGTCCTTTGCGTGCATGCATGCACACACACATGCACACGTGTGCACACACGCCCACACACACACGTGCACACACATGACCAACTCACCTCTCTTTCTGGACTGGTGGAATAGCCATCAGCTCAGAAAAAGAGGAAAGAATCTCAACTAAGCTCTTGTTCTATGAACTATGACTGAATAAATGAATGAGTGAATGAACGCATGGATCAATGATATAGACAGTCATCAAGTATTCCCTGAGTGCTAGCTGTGTGTCTGCCACCAGGCTAGGTGCTGGAAACACCACAGTGACTAAGGCACGGTCCTAGCCTTCTAGGTGCTTCCAGTCTGTCGACAGAGGGCTCTGAGTAGTAACTGAATCTGTCAAGGGGAGCTCACCTTGTCAGAGCCACCTTTGAGCAGGAAATGCTGTGGTCAGGGGAAGAGAAACGCCAGGCCCTGCCTGACCATGAGCAGAGGAGACTGGGAAGGACAGCACATCAGGGCAACTCCAGACAGACAGTGCTCTACAAGGGTTTTAAAAAGACATACGGCTCCACTGCCCAGGACAGCGATGCCCACGCAGCCGTCCAGAGGGTGCACAGACGTCCCCGCTCACCCAGGACAGTTTCAGGTTATGACTGTTTCCCCCAGCATCCCATCCAGTTAATGTCCCTTTGACTCTTGAGAGTCCTGGTTTAGACAGTAAATTATATGGTCGCCTTTGCCTTCCAGGAAATTCGTGACTCTCCAACAGCCCCTGGGCAGGAAAACAATCTGGCTTCCCAAGGTCACTGAGTTGCTTGTGTCTGCTCCTTTTTATAGGGCTTCTCCTCACAGCCCGCACAGGTTCTAGGGGGACAGGCCCCCAATTCTACAGCCATTTTTCCCTCCAGTGGTAGCACTGAAGCCAAAATGAGTCACCATGATCTAAAATGTATGAGTTTCAGATTCCCTGTTTTATATCCTGACCCTGACAGTGTCTGCCTATATGCCCTTAGGCAAGTCATTCGAGTTTCCTCATCTGAGCCTCACTCTCCCCATCTGTAGAAAGGGGGTGATAATGCCCCTCTCATGGGATTGCTGTGAGGATTTGGTGACGTGGTATAAGGGAAAACGCCTTGCACAGTGCCTGCTGTGGAGGACTGCCCACCCCGCAGCAGACTTTCTGGAACGTGTGAACTCTCGGAGAGAAAGGGCACTGAGGATGTTAACATCTCAGGAACCCCCGCACATGACCCGGCCTCAAGCTTCTTCACTACTGAGCTGGAACTGCTTCTTCATTCTTCAAGAATATGCAAAACATGGCACACCCCTTTCATAAAACTTTGGCCGTACACCCTAAAGCTGAACATGTGCATTCCTGATGATCCAGCAATCCTACTCCCAGGAACGTACCAACAGAAATGCATTCATGTGTTCACCCAAGAGTGCACAAATGTTCACAGCAAGGCTATTCACAACAGCTCCAAACTGGGAAACCACCCAAACGCCCATCAACAGAAGAATGGATAAAGTGTGTTATATTCACATAATGGAATACTATGCAACAATGAGAATGAATGAGCTACATACACAGCAACGTAATATGAGCAAAGGCCAGACACAAATGAGCACCCACTGTATGATTCCATTTATATGATGTCCAAGAGCAGCAAAACGAATCTATGGTGTTAGATGGATGATGGGCAGGTAGAAACCAGAAGGGGACAAGAGGAGGCTTTCCGGGGAGGGCTGGGGGGGGGGGGAAGGGCCTGAAGTGCTGTGTTTCTTGATATGGGTGTGTTCAGTTTGTGAAAATCCATTAGGCTATGTGCTTATAAACTGTGTAGTTTTCTGAATTATGTTGGACTTCAGTAAAAAGTTGAAAGAAAAGTTTTAAATGGACAATATATTTATTTGGGAGAGAGTTGAGCAGACTAAGTAGGCAATAGACACTTAGCAAAAGGCAGTGGGATACATTATTTAATTTATGTTTGTTGAGCCCAGCTCCATGCCAGATGGCTGGGGAAACAGAGCTAATGAGACTCGCCCCTGTCCTCCATCATCTTCATCACCTTCTTCATCATTTCTAACATTTCTTAGTGCTCACTCTGTGCCGGGCATGGTTTCAAGTACCTTTTTTTCTTCTTTACTTTGTTCCCCTTTTTTGTAACCAAATAATTTTTCATAAGAATCCATTTTACAGATGAGGAAAGTAAGGCACAGAGAGATGAAGTAACTCGTGCAAGGTCACACAGCCAGCAGGAAGTGGAGCCAGGATCTGGACCTCGGCCACCTTCATCCGAGGCCTGAGCTCTGAAAAACAACCTTACGTGGCTTCTCACTGTCGAGAGACACCTGGCCTGTTTATCAGCTGCAGCCTCAGCTTCCATTTAGAGAGCCACAGACATCGATAATGTCACCCCTGTTCAGGGCAAAGGTGATGGTAAATTACCGACTTTGTGTCTTGGAAGGGCAGAGCAGTTCCTAACTCTGTCTCCGGGCAGCTGCCAGGACAATGCCTCATGGTAGGGAACAGACTGATAAGTACACTGATGGAGATTTACAATAAAAATAAATAGAGAGTTAAAATGGCTTGATCCTTCCACGGCCCAAAGTCCACAAAACTCTGAATTTGTTTCCGTCTCCCTTCAAAGCTGCCTCTGGCACTGTGGAAATGTTGACGCATCTCCCCACTGACCTGGACTCACTTTCTTCCCTCCCTGCCCTGGTCGAGGGAACCTGAGGCCGGGGGCTGTGGTGTCGGGGAGTTGTTGACGCTGACCCCCGGGAACATGGTCAGACGCTGAGCTGGGAGTCTGGACCCCGGAGTCTGGCGGACCAGGCATTCATTCATCACACAGGCACGCTGTGCTGTGGCATTTGGCCCGGACGATGGGTGTACATGACTTGAGTGGCGGAATGCTCAAAGCATAACACCAAAGACCGCCTGTGCTTGGTATGAAGGAATAGGAAACAAACACCACAAGGAGGAATCAGATTTGGCAGAGGCTCGTGCAGCCGTGATGTGAATACCTATGCAGGCAGGGAGGTGGCTTCCAGTGGGCCAGCCAGGTCCCCTGAGACCACCTCCTTTATCTTGCAGAAGCACAGGTAAGACAGAGAGGAATTCCCAAAGGTCAACCTGTCGACCCCCCTGTCTCCAGGCAGGATAGCAACAGAGCCATCTGATTATGCTTCTGCCCAGATACACCTATGCCCCTGAGATTAGCATGGTGGGGGAGGGACAAATGCAAATTTGGCAATAAAAATCAAGACATTTGCTCAGTCTGCCCAAATACAACTCTCTTTGTAGAGAAATCAATAGAGTGTCACCTAGAAAGCACACAAAATAAAGCACAGGGGAAAAAATGTGCTTTCATATTCTGACATAGCTACCAACAATTACCTAGAAAATCATGGACTCCTCCAAAACAATTTCATATAAAATAGTTAAAACTTGCGCAGGTTCACCAGGTACTGTGCGAGGACTTAACAAGCACCTTCCCATTTAACTGTCTCAGTGACCCTAGGAGAAAGGGAATGTTATCTCCATTTTACAGATAAGAAAACCGAAGCACAGACAAGCTTCATAACTCGTTGGGCAAGTTATTGAACAGCAAGGCAGGTAGGGTAGCGTTTCCTGGAGGCAGACTCTGAGATGGAGCAGGTGGGCAGGAGGCTTGTTAGGAAGCGCTGCAATCACAGCCTGGGGTGTGGGGAAGGGGAGGAGGGAGCCATGGTGCAGCTTCAGCTAAGCCCCAGCCAACCCCACGAGGAGACCTGGAGCTGGGATGTCTTCTAAAATGGTCCCACTTTGGGGAAGAGGGGCCAGGCCTTCATAGTCCCCCAGTCACTGGCTTACAGGGTAACCCACGAGGAGGCATGGGCAGGAGTGACAGGCAGGGCAAGACTCTTCAGCCGAGGTGATTCCAAGCAGGGCTGACCATGGCCAGCAGTCCCTGCAGCTGGGGACTCAGTCCTGCATGGTGGTCGGGGGGCCCAGGCCAGTGTCCACTACACAGGGACTTGGATCCATCCAGACAGACTGTAGAGTCCACACGCTTGGCCATTATACTACACTGCCCAACTTGCTCCACCAGGACCATTCTCTGCTCTAATTCATCAGCCTGCTGCATTTCCTGCATGTTCAGTAACAAGGAGATCCAAGGTGGCAAGGCCAACTCTGATAAGCAGGAAGGCAGCCAGGGGGCAAAACGGGGCCACACATACCATGTAGTCATACCCCAGGGTGGTCACCAGGCTGTGTATGTTACCCACTCAGCCTGAGTGCCAAAGCAAAGCTTTCCTGGGTGATGGATGATTCTTGAACTGGCAGACTCATGGACCCAAATTGGTGGTGATCAACGAGGATGGAGCCACATTTAATAATTGGCTGATGAAAAAATGAATGCCCCAGCAAGAATGACATGACCTCAAATCTATACAGCTGTGTGTATGTCGAGGCATAAAGAAATCAGAAAAAATAAAAATGAGTTAGATCCACTGTAGGGATGACCTTGACATATGGTCAAGGGGAAGAAAAGTATGCTGCAGAGTAACATGTGCAGGAAGATTCAGTTTCAGTGCAAAACAAACAAGTAACACCCCTCCATACTTGTATGCGCACCTGTAAGTATGTGTGTGAACAAATGAAAAGTTAAAAAAGGAAATAATACTAAGCCATTAACATTAATTACCAGGGTGTGTGAGGGGGTAGATACATTATTAGTTTTCTATTTGTCTTTGGGTATCTTTGCATGATACTGATTCACTTGTTTAAGCAAGAAAGAATTACTTTCATAATATGGAGAAATCAAGTAAAGAACACATTTTTAAAATGGCCTGCCTAGTGCCATGTGCGTAGTAGGGTCCTGCATAAAAATACTATTTCATTCCCCCTCCTCCTTCCCTTCTGAACTGTTCATTTGGGGATGATCCAAATAAATATTTAATTTAAGGTGAAGAGTTTTCTCTGCCCCCTCCAATCATTCGAACAGAACTTCATTTTAACATTATTCCACACATAATACCCATCTGCCACCAAAACAAATCTGCCACTAAAATCTATAAAAATTATACCATACATTCTGTAGTCAAATAACAAAGCTGTGAATTATCTATTGTTTGGTATTATTTGTGACCAAGCTTCTATTTCAATGCTAATGAAAGCTGATCATACCAAGCCAACTCCCAATTATCTTGGCATGTATATGTGAAAAGCTCAGAGAAACCAAAACCCAACTTTTCACCACATCTCCTGACGAGAAATCAAGGAGTTGGTTTTAAGTTTCTTCCATCCTTCCCTGTCCCTGGCTACCCCATAGAAGAAGTGTTGTGTGTAGGAGCCACAGCAGAGTGGCTGGATGAGGACACAAAGCATCCACACTGTCTGTAAACCGGGTAGCTCTTACCCATCTGGTTGACAACTTGCTCTTGCAATCCCATCAGCGCCTAGGCGAGGCCTACTCATGCCTCAAGTTTTAACTCAGATATGATTGCATTGGATCAAGGGTCTAATTGACAATGTTTGCTAGCAGGTGTGGATTCTACAGGGTAATTTGATTTGTATGAGCTGCAAGCATGTAGAAGGCATGAGGGAGACTTAGTCCTTCCTTGACTGTGATGCAAATGTTACAACAGAGCTCAGTGCCGGGCTCGTGGGAGTAAGGAGGACAAGGGGGTTGTAGGGAGCCTTGCAAAGGGAGTTTGACCGAAAAGGGGACACCTGAGTCACCATGAAGGATGAGTAGACCAGGAAGATAAGGACTGGGAAAAGGTCTTCCAGGTAGGTAGAAAGAACTACTAACAAGGGTATAGAGGTGGGATGTTCTTGAGACCAGTGCAATAAAATGGAAATTAGCCCCTGAGCAATGATGGGGATTGCAGGTTGGCACAACAGGTGGTCATGCAGGAGCACCTCACTCACAGATCCTGGGGCCCCACCTGTGTTGTCTTAAGAGGACACCCTTTATCTCAGAAATCTCTTTCTTCAACACACCAGCTTACTGACTGCTTCTTTTTTCCTATCACATCTCTTGTTCTGTCTCATGATACTGGATTTAGGTCTTGACTTTAGCCTGGTTAGTTTTCCCTCTATGTGGCTAATTGCCAGTAACTAGAACAACCATCACAGCAGTAGCTAGTGTTTGTTGAGTGCTTACTCTCAGCCAAGGGCTGACAACCCTCTCAACCATCCTGAGGGAGGTATTAAATTATTTTATTACTATCCCCACTTTTCAGACGAGGAAGCCGATACTCAGACAGTTGAAATAATTTGCAAGATCTTTCAAACGGTAAGTGGCCCAGGAATCATACACAGGTTTGTCTGATTCTAGAACCCGTATTCTTAAAGACTATGCTGTAATGACCTTCCCTAAGGTTCTATACTCGCTCTGTGCATGTCTGAGATCCAGAGTAGGAGCCGGCAAACCTTTTCTGTAAAGGGCCAGGTCGTAAATGTTTTTAGTTTTGTAGGCCACACAGTCTCTGTCATATCTACTCAACTGTGCCATGGTAGCATGAAAGCAGCCATAGACAACACACAAATGAATGGGTGTGGCTGTGTTCCAATAAAACTTTATCTATAAAATAAGGTGACAGCCTGGATTTGGCTGTCAAAACTGCCAACTCTTAATCTGCAGTATTGTGTTCATTCACTTAGCCAATGTTTATTGGGCATATACTTTGTGCCTGGCACTGTTCTAGGCTCTGGGGATACAGGAAGACTACACAAAGTCCCCACCCTCATGAGGCTTAAATCCTAGCAAAGTCGTGGCTGTTTGTTTTGCCCATGCCTGGTACCCCGGGTCCTAACTTTAGTGCTTTTCACTCCTCTCTTAGGCCAGTGGTTCTCAGCTTAGACTTTGGATCACCTAGGGAGCTTACAGACCTCTCAATGCCTGGGCTTCATCCCCCAGAGATTCTAATTTAATTGGTTTGGAGTGGGCCCAGGTATCGATACTTTCTTAAGATCTTCATGTGGTCCTAATGTGCAGCCAGGGCTGAGATCCAGCACTTGGATAGCTGTTTGCTTTCTGTTTCTTCCGCTGACTTGCTATGTGAAATAGGATAAGTCTTTTAAGCCTTCAAAGCTTGGGCTGTAAAATGTGGTTAATACCAATCTCATATGATTGTTATGATATTTAAATGAGACAAATGTAAGGTACTGTCATCATTGTGCCATTATTCTTAGGTGTTAATGTTAGGTACTGCCTCAGCGATTTCTATCCTCATTTTTGACCCAAGACAGTGTTTGGGATTTTTAAAACAAGCTCTATAGATAGAGAGAGAGCTCATTAATAACCCAAGTTCCTGGGTGAGTGAGCTGGTGGCCTTTCCTTTCTTCCAATAGAGGGTTACGCGGGGCTGTTTGCTTGCGATACGGAGTGCTGTTCTGTGCCCCGCTTTTGCATGAAGGCTCTCCATCTCCAGGCTGAGATATCTGACCTTTGAGCACAATTGTTAAGCCTGAAATAAGTGGCTTATTTACTTTGACTTGAGGACACATGTCCAAACTCATGTACTTGTGTGAGCTTAGAACTGGAGACGGCAAAGGCATTCATATTTTGCTGAGCACTGAGCAGTTTTCTGGGTCCTTCCCATATGTCATTTTGTCTCATTTTCGCAACAACCCTGGAATGTGAGAATAGTTACTGTTCTCAGAACATGAAGAAGACTCAGGGAGGCTGGAAAGCCTGGGACCTGGTAGTGCCAGAACTCAAACCTCCGTCTACTTGACTCTAAAGCCCTTTCCATGGAACCATGGGGCATCCTACAAATAATTCCACTTTTCTTTGGCCAGGATTTAAAGAAACATCTCACTGCCAAAGTCCATTTTTCTTAGGGTTTTTTTTTTGAGGGGGAACTCAGAAAGAAACCCACAACACGTGCTAATGACCATAGTCTGATAAGCCCTGGACAGCACTAGCATAATGAATCAGGCTCAGAGAAAAAAGGCACTTCCTCCCTCCACAGCCTCTTGACTGTGCAGTTTTAGAACCTCATAATGAAACAAAAAACAAACAAACCAAAAAATGTGAGGAGAGTTGGAGAAATAGATGCTGCCAGGAGGAAGGAATTCACTGACCCCCAATCTGGGCCATCTCAAGAGAAGTTGGCCACTAGCTGAGCCTCTTAAAAGCTTAAAAGTCATCCCAGGCCATGGTTAAAGAGCAAGCTTGGACAAAACAAAAACAAATGTGATCTTCAAAGTCTTAAATGTCAACTTGAAGGATAACTTAGAACCTCTGGGACGGGCCAAGAGGACCTGCAGCTGCTCTCGCCAGCATCAGATGCTCCTTCTTTCCTTTAGAGCAGTCACTTCCCGGATAATCGGGGTTCGGGGGGCAGCCTCCTACCTTGTACCCCCTGGAGATGTTTATGATGGCTAAAGCTTCCATTCCTTACAACCCACCACATTCTCCACTACTCTGACCTGAGCAGCTGGGACAAAAAGGGGCTGCCTAACCAACCTCTGACCTCAGGCTTGTCCTTCAAGATTCAGTTGATTCTTGACCCTCCTAGCCCACCATACATACACTCCCTGCTCCCTGCCCTTCCCCCTCCCCAGAGAGCGCAAGCAAAAGAGTGATTTCTAGGCCAGACCTCCAGGATGCCTGGTGCCTCTTCCTTACCCTCAGGATAATGGACCAGGCATGCTAATGGATAATCCTCACTGGTCATCTTTTCTAGAAGGAGGAAGTGAGGGTGAACTGAGCCCTAGAAACTCTAACCACTTGCCTTCAGTCATGGAAAATATGTAGCTAGATTTAGGGATGGGTCTTCCCATCCTAGCTCCTGATGGTGGGAAAACTGAAAAATAAAAATATGACATTCCATTTGTTAAGAGTCTATAACATTCCTAGCTCTGTTCTTAGCCCTTTTGCACAAATATTATTTTCATAATGACTTGGTGAGATGAACACTCTCCTCATTTTACAGATGAGGAAGCGGGAGCTCAGAAGGAGTAAGTAATGTAGCCCAGGTTACTAATTCATATATAGGCCACAATTCTCTCTGTCTCTCTCAGGGCAGCTGCCCTGGAGTCTGCACTCTTTTCACTGTGTCAGGCTGCGTTCAAAGTCCAGGGCTGAATGACCCAGTATCCTTGACACAGAGTCTCCAGCTGAGAGATCTAGAGGGTCATCTGCTATCAAAGTGGAGGACATCCTCCAAGCTGTTCATTCTACCATGTGTGTTTGCCCTTTGCATCTTCGAGAATGCCTGAGAATGCATCCTCTCTAATTCATCTAATCTCAGACAGGACCAAAGAGCCAGCCAGACACTTAGACTGATAGAAGGAGTGGTGAGAAGGCTTCAGTATCAGACTAAGCATCCGTGGCTGGGAATTCATTGCAGGTTTGGAGTTGGTGAAATGTCTCCTAGAGCAATCCCAGAAGGGTCAGGGTTCCACTGGCTGTCCAGAGAAACCCCACATGTTGAAAGAGCTGAAAGCCCAGTTGTTACCTGCAGCCCTCCTTGAGGGGTCCTGTGCTGGCCAAGGGTATTTCTAGGAGTCCTGCTCTGATGGGTCCGCTCTGTCCCTGGATATTTAGTCTTCCATTTTTAAATAATGGGAATGAGTGAGAACATTTAAACTGGTTATGTCCATTGGCCCCACTAAAATCAAAGAAGAAAGCTTCCTCATCATTCAGCCTCTCTATGCCTTCCCGACCACCTGTGCTTACCCTTTGTCTTCATTCTTCACCCCTGCATCCAAGGCTATTCAGTAATAGGGAGAGTTTAACCTGTTTTGTGTCAAAAACTTTGGAAGCAGGGAGTTTGGAAGAAGGACTGGGGAGAGAACATATTCTCACAGAAGGCAGTAGCATTTCAACCTCATCCACACCTCACCCAAAGCAAAATCACTCACAGGCCTTCCTATTGGTCCTGCGCTCACTGTCTCCACCTTCTTGAGCCCCTGACTTGCTAAGTTCTAATGCCCAGGAGAATTTTCTCTCCTCTTTTTGTCCTGATGGGGGCACAAGTAGTCCCTCAGCATCCAAGGATCTGGAGGAAAAGGTCTGAAAACTCAGCCAGGAGTTAGGAGCCAGAGTGTGCAACTACCAAGGAGTAAGACAATAATAGCACAGTTGTTTTCTTAAAAGAAGAAATGGGGGTTAGATGTAGTTCCCAGCACAGATGAAGAAATGCACCATTTATACTTCCATGCCTGAGGCCATGGCTGGCCATCACCACACAGTCATGCATGTGTAAACACGCGCTCAATGCGCATCTCCTGGGGACCCAGCCATCCCTGTTTACATGCAATCTTGTTTACACTGCCCACAGGACTAGTTCCTTCTTCTTCATTACGCTTCAGATGACAACACACTCCTGAAGTGATTAAATGAGTCTATTTCTGACATCGCTGCCTGCTCAATCTTTTACGGCACTTCCCTGGAGATCAATTTGTAAAATTTCTAAAATCTTTCTCAAATCTCAACTTCCTGTGAGTCTGTTTTTACATCCAGATTTCCTCCCTGTCCCCTCATTCTCTCATTTTTTTCTAGGACATAAGGAGAATCCAGTAATCTTCCTCCCACCCAAACATTGTAGGTTGGCTCTATTGCAAAATACAAAACCAGAGACCTGGCTAGAGCAAAGCTGAAAATTCTGGCTGTCTGTGGTCACCCGTTGGTGGAACCCAGCTATTGACATGCAGTGCCCTGCGTTGTGCAATCCGGGTTTGATGGACCCATACAGCGCTGCAGCCCCTTTCCTCCCACCCTCAGTGGAGCAAACTTTCCCCTCCTGGTCGTAGGGAAAATCCAAAACCCCGTCTTCAGCTGGCTTTTCAGAGAAATCCAAGACACTAAAAGCAAGACTTGGAAGGGGAAAAACACAAAACTTTCAACTTTTGCTTTCACTCCCATGTAGGCTTCAAGGAAAACCTATGGGGACTTTTTCCTGGAAAGGTGTGATTTTCCTTCCCACCCCACGGAGAAACTTTTCCAAATCCGCCACAGAATTGCGGAGGAGTGGCCAAGGCAGAGAGAGAAGAGTTAAATCAAGCCCAGACCTCAGCAATCTGTGTTCAATTTTGATAAAAATCTCTCTCCCTCTCCCCCACAGCCCCCCTTCCTCCACCCCACAGCTCAGACACGTCTCTTTATGCTAGGAGCTTGCATCTTGTTTGGGGCCCATGGCCCTCCCAGAGAACCTGGCAGCACCCCACCGTGGCCATGTGGCAGAAACATCCATCCCACTGCCCAGGCGGGTTGGACACAGGGCCACAGCCCTGTGTCCAACCCAGGGCCACAGCGTCCTGGCCACCACCACCTCCACTTCCTCCTCATCCACTTCACAAAATTACCTGCCTCCAGGCCAGATCCCTCCTTCCCTGGTTGAGGCAGAGTCCCCACGCCTGGTGAGGTCAGGACCTGAGGCCGGGCTGCGGCTGCAGGTGCTGAGAGCCCCAGCGCCGGGACCCCTTTCCCGGGATGCTCCTTCCCTGGCCCAGCGTCCGCTGCCGCTGCCTTGCCCGCTGGCCGGAGGCCAGGCCTGCAAGCGGGAGCTGGGGGCTCCTGAAGACTTCAACCCACCCAAGTGAAGGCACAAGCAGAACGGGATAAGCCACCACTAAAAAGTTGTCAGTTTAGGGGATACCTTCTAAGTTTGTCCACTTGTGACAACAAGGGGTCAGATTTCAAAGCCACAAAAAAAAAAGTTTTTTTCAAGACCTCCAAAGACATTTCCTGTGCCGAGATGCGCCAGGACAGACAGACACACACATGCAAACGCACGCAATCGTCCCCGCCCCCCCCCCCCCCCCACAGGCCCTGGGAGCCCACTCCAGTGTCGGCGGCTCCTGCAGACACTTTAGAGAAACAAAACAGCCGGCCCGCGGGGCTGCTGCCCTCCCGAGCCCCGCTGCGCGTTCGAGAGGAGGCAGAGGGAGCGGGGCGGACGCGGCCGCCCCGCCGCACTTACTCCGCGCCCGCGGCGCCCGCCGCCCGCAGCCCCGGTCCGCGCTCGCGTCCGCGCCGCCCGCCGCGCTCTGCCGGCTCCGGGGAAACCGCCCGCTTCCCTCCAGGCCCGGCCTCGCTGCCGCCCGCCCGCCCCGCTCTGACGTCAGGCGCCTTGGAGCGGGATATTTATGGCAAGGATACTCTGAATTTCCCTAGGTAGAGTTCTGATTGCAGCTCCTTGGGATTTGTAATTTTCACACTTGGAGCGGAGCGGAGGGGCGGGGGGCGAGGGGCGGGCAGCGAGCGCCGGCGGGGCGAGGTGTGCACACAATGAGGGTAGCTGTTTCCCACTTTGGCAAGCAGCCTGCTCGGCGCTCCCTCCGTTCGGGGAACATGTGCGGGTCAAGGAGGCAGAAGTGGCCACCTGGGCAGTGGTTCCCTCCTCCGCTCTTCCTCTGGGCGACGGGAGAGGCCTGTTCCGAGGCGGCTTGCTGGGGAGTCGGGCGCCGCGGAGTCCCCGCTGCCTCCCCACGGTGTCCCTTCCCGGACAGTCTGTCCAGGGAGGCGCTGGGCAAGACGGCAGAGAAATCAGGCACAACAGAACAGCTAATTAGGAGCGCTGGTCCACACCCTAACAACTTTTCCATTTCTTTTCTGGGAGCGTGTGTGTATATATATATATTTTTAAAAAGGTTTATTTTTATTAAATTATGTTCCACACTCCCTGCCTCTGTATAGCTTTCCTAACTCGGTGCCAGTCAATTCATCTTACTTCATTGCTTATACACATAGTTTGAGCAGTTTACAATAGTTCTTATTCATACTTTTAAAAATTGCTTTTAGTTTTTTTTTTTTTTTAATGTGATCATTGTCTATCTTCTTGACTGGACTGGAAATTGCCTTAGTCAAGAGCAGCTGTCTCCTCCATGGTTGGCAATACCCTCAGAGTGAGTCTTTGATCTTATCTAGTTCCTATTTTCCCCATATTCCCAGGAGTCCCTCTGCAGGTAAATGGTGTCCCCACTGTGTGCTGCCCTGCATAGAGTTTTCAGTGTGTTCAGCTCAGGATTCTAATGGGCATCTGATTCTCCACCTAGCTGAAGGGGCTTAGAGAAACGGCTGGTTAAAGGGCCATCCTTCCAAAGAAAAAGAGAGTGTAATGCATTGTCCTTCATGGTTCCCAAGGATTGGAGAACAAACTTAAAATGATACTCATGAGACGCAAATTACTTACACTGTTAGATAACGTAACTCTTCAGTATTCAACTCTCCATTAATGAGAGGGGGCACGGATAAATCATCATTAACACACAACCAGAGTGAACTTCCCATCAGCCCACATGGAATAGGAGTGGAGGTGTGTTTGAATCACAGTTGCAGCGCAGCAGAGACTCAAAGACTTGGAATGTGTTTACCCCTTTGGCAGCAGCTGGTTAGGGCTGATTGTCAGAAGGAGCCAAAGTCCTAGGGTTGGGCCTCTTGGTAGGGGACAGCCATGTTGTTTTGATCCAAGCCACAGAAGGCCCCAGAGCCCTGCTGTTGGGTCACTGTTAGGTGGCTGTCCTCAGCATCATACCCCACTTCCACCTCCCGCCATCCTCTCTTTCATGTCAAGGCTCATGGCAAGGTGAGCTCTGTGCTGCAGCAGACAGTGCAGATTGGCTCCTAGAAGCCATTGACAAATCCCCTTTCCCTTGCCTTCCAACTGAAGCAGCTAGAAATCTATAATATTCACCATCCCAGACTCTCTTGTAGCTCAAGACAGCTATGAGACTCAGTTCTGACCAGTGAGATTGGAATGCAGAAGGCAGAGGACAGTTTCCGCAAAAACTCTTTAAGAAAAGGTCAGATTCAGATGGCATTCGTTTGACATTTCCTATTCCTCCTTCCCCCGTTCCTTCTTTCCTGGAGCACTGATAGCATGCCTGGAGATACAGCATCCACCTTGCAACCTTAGAGCAAAATCTACTCACTTAAGGGCAGTGGAGCAGGAAGGTAGAAGGAGCCAAGGTCGCAGATACCACCCATAAGTGGCTGTGCTTCCCTCTGACTTTCTTGCTAGGTGAGAAAGATAAACCCCTATGTGTTTCAATGATTATAATTGAGTCATCTGTTATTTACAGCCAAATATAATTTTACCTAATATGCTTTCATCATTCACCAAAATATAATACTGGGGCAATTACTGAGCATTACCTTACAGATATGACAAGTATTTTTAACACGATGCCTTGCATTTGCATAACTCTTTACAGTTTCCAAAGCCTATTCACCTATATCTCCTCTGAACCTCAAAACTTTGAGAATTATCAGTAAAACCTTTTTTAAAAAATAAGAAAAGACGGCAACTGATTAAGTGTCCTGCCCCAGGTTGTTTGTCAGCAAATGAGGGAGCTGAGATCCTAACCTAGTTCTTCTTACTCCAAGTCTGTGTATTTTCTACAACATCTTTAATAACACAACAAAAAACTCTGATAAAGAACCTTCATTCCTTCTAAGTCAGTATGAATTCTATTTAATTTAACCAAGATGGAACAGATTTCAAATAAATTCTGGAACTGGAAATTGCCACAGGCCACTCGCAATCAAGTCCAGTCCTCCGTCTCTCCTTCCCCTGGCCTCTCCTGCTACCCCCTGACATCCTGCCCCGAGTCCCTGCAGGTGTTCCTTCTAAGGTCACATGGCCTTTTAGATGAGTCCAGTCTTGTCATTCTTTATTCTCACATTTTTTGAACTTTTTAGACCACCCCTTTCTCGAGGTGTTCCCCTCTCTCCTGGACATCTTCCCATCACATCTTTTTTTGTGCAATTTCTCTTCCCGGTTCCTCTTCTTCCACCAAGACCTCCCTGTTCCCCAGGGTTTGGTCAGCTACCATGCTTTTCCTGAGCATCACAGACTCTCCTCTTGTGACCTCATCCTTTCTCGTGAAGTCCACCGCAGGCCCAATAACTGTCTGGGAAAGTCAACCCTTGTATCTACACCCAAGTTTCTGCCCAATTTCCTTTCAACTGTAATCCCTCTTTTCTAATTACTTATTCTCTATATTTCCTAGCATATAACGAGTATTAAATAAATGTCATCTATTTTTAATTATCATTGTCAAAATAAAGGATGCAGAAAAGTCACTAAGACATAAGAGGGTTTTATGACAGATTCATTTCTACTATCAGGAGCTATGGCATAATCATCCTGCCCTGGAAATCATTCCACAGGTCAATCTAATTGTCCACAGTCATACGAAAAGGTCATGGAATTAATAGAAATTAGTAGCAGCAGATCAAATAGAAGTGAAGTGGCAGACCTAATGAGAAATAGAATCTCTTTAATTCCCATTATATGCGGTGTCCGTGAGAACCTGTCTACAAGATTGACACTGAGTAACTTCATTTCAGGCAAAGAGAGAGAAAAGATGAGATGAGATTAAAGATAGGGCCAGAGACTTAGAGGTGGTGGGTCGGGAGCAGGACAAGGATAGGAACAGGGAGAGTGAGGCAAAGGAGCAACAGAATATTCTAGGTCTGGGAGAGGGGAGTGTCCATCCCTGCCCAGGTGTTCTTACTCAGGATCTACTGGGACGAGGAGTGAGAGAAGTTCATAAAATATGTGGATCTCCGTGCTAAGGGGAGCTTTTTGAGGTTAGTGAGCCCTGAAGAGTCTATAAAGTAGAAGGGCCCTCTCCAGGGTCATCTGATTCAGCCCCTACCTCGAAGCTTGCCTGTCACAGAGGCCTAACATAGGTGGAGATCTCTCCTATTCCCAAGAGTGCCAGGGAAGGGTTCCATCCTTCTTCACCTGCGTACTCCAGGGATGTTCCCTGAACACACAGTGAGGCTGTGTGAAGCACACTACTCACCTGGAAAATTGCACCTGCTTGATGGAGGATCCTCAAATAGCTCCTTAAGGTCGGCCTGGCTTCCAAATTCCACCATGTACTTCCAGGACCCAGCCTACCACGGTGAGAAGCAGGCTTCCCAGAGGCCCCTCCTTGCTCACTCTCCAGGGGTGGAGCTCCTACTCTGTACCATGTGGACCACAGTAACACTTAGGAAAGACTTTTTGAAGAATAAATGAGACCTCCATGAATATGTCATCTAATCAATACAAGGCTTTCCAAGAATGACATACTCCTTTCCCTGGTTTACTGACCCAGATGTAGCTGTAGCAGATGGTGAAGAGAACTCAAGCATTAGAATCAAAGACCTTGGTTAAATCCCTAGCCCCACCTCTCACTGCCGTGTGCCACCAGTATGACAGGTAACTTTCTCAACCTTAGTTTTTGTGATAGTTAAGTTCATTTGTCAACTTGGCTGGGCCACGGTGTCCAGATATTTGGTCAAACATTATTCTGGATGTTTCTGCAAAGATGCTTTCTGGATGAGATTAACATTTAAACTGATGGACTTTAAATAAAGCACATTACCCTCCATAATGTGGATGGGGCTCATGTAATCAACTAAAGGCCTTAATAGAACAAAACTTTCCATACCAAGCAAGAGGGAATTCTGCCAGCAGGCTGCCTTTGGACTCAAATACAACTCTTTCCTGGGTCTCCAGTCTGTTGGCCTACCCTGCAGATTTTAGACTCACCAGACCTCCACAATTATGTGAACCAATGCCTTGAAATCTCTCTCTCCCCGACCCATTCAACAATAACATGGGATGAAGACCATTTCATCCCAAAGGATTGTTGTAAAGGTCAAATGAAGCAAAACGAATTGAAAGCCTCTATTTTAATAAGTTTTTCCAAGACTGGGGAGGAGGAGGGTCACCTAGAATCACCCAGGTCTCTCTCATCCCACCATTTAGACTGTCACAGTCAAACTGCAACCCCCCAGGCTCTGTTCAGGAAGGTGTCCAGCTGTTATCAAGGATGTTGTTGATGCCTAGAAGGCAGAAGGAACTTGTTCTGAACTGGACCCCATTCAGCACAGACACATCACACATCAGTTCTTTTGATAGTGGGTCTGATCATTGGCCTATCCTACTTCTCTCACTTATAATAAGGGATGTGATCTCCAATGTTTAGGACAGGAATCCTGGACTTATAATATCTGACAGTAACTTCCAAGGATACAACTAAAGAGAAAAAATATCCATGGCTACCACAATTTCTTCCTGAAAAGGAGCTATCAGTAGGACCTGAACTTGATATCACAGCAGTTTGAAGATATTTTAGGTCCTCATTGTCATGTGACATAGTAGAAAGGCCTCAGAATGTGGCATCAGAAAAATCTGGTTTCTAGTTCCAGCTCTGGCTCTTGCAACTAAGAGCATTATTTCACTTCTCTGCAAAATATGGATTAATAGAAGGATCAGTCACATGGTGCTAGAGCGAGGATTAAATTATGGAAGGTTTGCACCTTACAGATGACCACTATTCTTATATACGTTTTCCTCTCTTTGACCCCTTTCCTACCTCCACACCCCTTGACATACACACAGCTCCTCTGTTAGCTAATATCAAGAGTGCACTTAATATTAACATATAATTCCCCAGGTTCCTGACATTCAGCTCTCTGCAAACCTCTTTGCCCAGAGCTAAGAAATCTCCCCTGGCTCAGGCAGAACCACACCAAGTAGGCAGCTGATTGGAAAACTGCCCCCATAAAGGCCGTCTCCTTCCAGAGGAGCAGGACTGCATTTTTGAGAAGCCTTCTCAGGTTGTTTGCAGCGGCTTGGAGGGTCAGCTCTGCTGCCTTGCCTACGTCAAAACCCTAAGTGTTTAACCACAAGACATACAATCCTGGGACATCGTGGCGGCAGCCCTCCACCCCCGCAGTGAGGTAGGCCACGTGTGTGTCTAATCTGGTATGTGGCCTCCCTCAGAGGCCAATAAGACAAACTCTGGCCCACTGCACCACACCTGGCCAGATGTGGGATGGCATATCACACAGTGAGCAGAGTGCTTGAGTAGATGGAAAATGGGGTGGAATTCTTTCCTGATCCCTCCTAGACAATCCATAATCAAGGCCAAGGTCCCCAGGCTGGGGAAGGCCACACCTGCTAGTAGCCACCAAAGCTTATGTTATTTCTGGAGCCAGAGTACTTGCGCCATTGTGATCACATACAAACCTCCATTATAACCCCATTTTCAGTAGCTCAAAATCCTTTGAAAAATAATGCTCAGGGCCAAATATTCCACTTAGCTTCAGGATAAAATTGTATTTTGGAATATTTAAAAGAAAAAAATTTTTCCCAGCTGATCTATATTTGGGGTGAAGGTGGGTAACACTCTGTCTCTCTCTCTCTCTCTCTCTCACACACACACACACACACACACACACACACACACACACTTTTCTCCATTGACAAATAAAACATTTCTTACAGTGTTCAAGATGTGTGACTTTGGGCTGGCAAATATACATATGTGCAACTGAGCAAAGACTCAGAGACTTTGGGAGAAGCATGACACATTTCATCATTCAGTGGTTTTGTCTTTTAAAGGAAAATATCTTAAAAATGGTAAAGTGATGATGTTAGGAATCTGTTCTTAATTAACACTCAGTAACTTGGAAATCTATTTTATCCCATTCATTTCTTTTGGAAAGTTCTCAGCAACTCATCTTTTCAGCTTTGTGTATGCAATCACATACACAGATGTTAAAAAAAAAAAAAAAGAGAGAGAAAACCCACCGGTGGTGGTTGCCCTTGGAAAGAGCACAAAGGACATTTGCATGCTTAACACATCTTTCTGTGGGTTAAATATTCATAAGCACAGATTTTCACACAATGGGGGGTTTCATCAGCACCCAATAGGATTGTTTGACTATTGCTCATCTGTGGTTTGGGATCCTAGTGTGGAGACCTTTTTGTTTTTAAAAGAAGAAGATGCAAAGAAACACTCCACTAACACTGTTGTTCATTCAATCCTGCTAAATGCCAGACACTGTGGTAAGCCCTGGAGGTGTAAAATGAGTAAGATGGGCTTCCTATCCATAGGAATTTATAGTCTAGTGAAGGGACCACATAGTCAAGCTTTACCACAATCAGGTTAAAAACAAAAACAAAAACACACAAATCTTTCAGAATTCCCATGGTTAGGAAGAGGTGAAGGTCAAGCACATTGCCTCCCTTAGGGAGTTTTCTGAATGAGAAGGAAAATACCTTTCCTTTCCAGGTCAATATTTCCAAAATATCTTCTACATAATCCTAATTCCTTGAAATGGTTGGCCAAAAAGGTAGGAGAGGGCTCCTCATGGTCAAAGAAGCTCAATAAAAACTATTCTACATGCCCCCTTGGAAACTCACAGTGCATATTTAGCATATTGAAGGTTCTGAGCATTCCTGCAGCAAAAGAGATGTGCATAGCTTTGCTTAACACAGTGTTCCCCAAAGTTATTTATTCATAGGATCCATTTTTCACATAACATCTGTGAACATCACAGAATTTTAAGAAACATTGTTTAGTCTGAAGGAGACCAGAAGAAGTCTATAAAAATAAACACAAGTGTAACAGGATGCTGAATTAGAATTTTTTTAATGAGGCAGCAAGATACAATAGATAAGAAATTCTAAAATAATGTTTCAGGGTGAGAAGCAGATTTTCAAAATGAAATATCTGGGGTCCAGTTTTATTCCTCTAAAAATCCCTTCCTATGAGGAGTTTATAAAAGATTTGGAAGTGTGGAGGTTGAGAAAGAATGTCATGAGGAGCATTTCTTTGAGAGACCTTGATTGAATTTTTTTCTCCACTCCCACAATGAGGAGAGGTTCAGGGGGATGACTCAAGGACCTCACTAAGTGCTCCCTAAAGTTGGAAACTGTGGGCTGTGTTGGACTCCAGCCTGGAAATCTCGAAGACAAGAGACACAGATGTTGAGTTGATTTGGTGGTGGATTAAAGGAGAGTAGTTGCTTTGTTGGGGAGGCTGGCACTCCTCGAGCTTGCCAGGACAAGGATTAATGCATATTTCCTGAGGCCCATATGTGGGCCACACAAGACAGGAAGTGAGCCAGGAGCTATTTTTAGATCCTATCCAAGAGGACTACCTGGAAAAATTATGGGACCACACTATTGAGAGTTGGTGTGAAGTGGACCATTGGGAAACCCAACCAAGTAAGGAAGAAGCAGCTGAAGAGAGAGAGTGTGCAGCCAATGTTATAGGAGTTTCAGTTAGAGAGGCCCAACTGAATAGGCTCTGAAGAACCCACTGTAGGTCTCACAGGGGAAAGTGTCTGAAAAGCCATTTTACAACTGTACCAATCAAGTAAAAACTTTCCCGTGGAAGAAGGAACTTCTAGCTACACCTGAGAAAGGAGAGCAGTATACTTTATCCCCCCAAAGCAACTATATGATTGACAAAAACAACCAAACTGGTTTCAGCACTCTGGAAATCAACCAAAAGGGTATGACACTCTGAGAAGCATTTATACTTTAAAATAAAAGTAATAATATTAAAAACAAAAGTGAGCTGAAACATCATTGTCTGCATGCTACAGATTTCACAGATTCAGCCAAGGCAAGTTCCAAAGCGAACAAGCAAATGAAACAGCAACAGCAACCTTTGGAGGAGCAAAATCAGAATCCAAAGTTGTTACAACAGATTATCTAAAATGTACAGTTTTCAACAAAAAATTATAAGACACACAAGCAGTAAATTATGACCTATATGCAAGAAAAAAATGCAGTCTGTTTTGAGTGTCCTCAAATGCTGGATTTAGCAAAGACTTAAAAGCAGTTACTATATGCTTAAAGAACTAAATAAAGGAATGCTTAAAGAATTAAAGGAAAGAGCAACAATAGTGAATTAATAAATAGAGATTTTCAGTTAGGACACAGAAATTATTTTTTTTTATTTCAGCTCATTATGGGGGTACAAAAGTTCAGGTTATATATATTGCCCATGTCCCCCAATCCCCCCGAGTCTGAGCTTCAAGCGTGTCCATTCCCTAGACAGTGCTCATCACACTCATCACGTAGATATACACCCATCCCCTCCCCCCATCCCCCCCAGTCAGAACTTCAAGCGTGTCCATTCCCCAGACAGTGTGCATCACACTCATCAAGTAGGTATACACCCATCCTTTCCCCCTCAGCCCCCACCTCTGTCTGATACCCAATTGGTTTTATTCCCAAATGTGCACTTAGGTGATGATCAGGGAAACCAGTTTGCTGGTGAGTACATGTGGTGCTTATTTTTCCATTTTTTGGATACTTCACTTAATAGAATGGGTTCCAACTCTCTCCAGGAGAACCAAAGAGATGCCATATCACCGATATTTCTTATAGCTGAGTAATATTCCATGGTATACATATACCACATTTTGCTAATCCATTCATGAATTGATGGGCAATTGGGTTGTTTCCACATCTTTGCAATTGTGAATTGTGCTGCTATAAACAGAAATTATTTTAAAAGAACCTAATAAAAATTCTGGAGTTGAAAAATACAACTAAAGTTTAAAAATTCACCAAAAGGGCTCAGTAGAAAATTCAAGATGGCAGAAGAAAGAATCAATGGACTTGAAGATAGAGCAATAGAAATTACTAATCTGACTAACAAAGAGAAAAAAATGAAGAAAAGTAAATGGACCTTCAGAGAACTGTGAGAAAAAATAAACTGTGCCAAAATTCATATAGTAGGAGTCTCAGGAGAGAGAAGATAGAAAGAGATAGTAAAAACATTTGAAGACATAGTGGCACAAAATTTCCAAAGTTTAATGAAAATCTTTGATCTGCTGCTCCAAGAAGCTTAACAAATTCTAAGTGGGACAAATATAAAGAAATTCACACCTAAACATATCATAGTTAAACTTTTAAAACACAAAGACAAACTGAAAATCTTGAAAGAAGCAAAAGAAAAATGACTCATTACACACAGGGAACATCAGCATGATTAATGGTTGACTCTTTATCTGAAATTATGGTGGCCAGAAAGCAGTGGAATGAACGACATATTCAAAGTGCTAAAAAAAATAATGTTAACCAATAATTCTAATCAAGCAAAAGTATTCTTTATAAATTTAGGCAAAATAACTCCCAAAACATAGCTAAAAATAAACACAAATCAAAAGGATACCCCTTAAAAACTTATTTAACACACAAAGAAAGCAATCAAGTAGGAGTAGGAAATATATGGGAAAAAATAGCAAATTGGTCATTATAAATCTAACTGTAAAGATAAGTATATTAAATGTAAATGGAACAATCCACGTATATTTGAAAAGATGGTGTATTATCTATTATTAGGAGTCACAATTATTTATTATATGGTTTAGATCTACTATCTTATACATTTTTATAAATTTGATCTGTCTTTGATTAAAAAGCTGTATTAAAAAAATGTAAATGGTCTGAAAAAACCAACAAAAAGGCAGATATTATTGGATTTAAAAGGCAAGAATCAACTACATGCTGCTTATTAGAAACACATCTTGGGCTCAAAGTCACAAATAGGTTAAAAGCAACAGGATAAAAAAAGATATGTCATGCAAACAATATTCGTAGGAGAACTGGAGTGGCTATATTATTATCAGACAAAACAGACTTTAAAACTAGAAATAGTATTAGGACAAAGAAGGATATTTCATAATGATAAAATTATCAATACATTAGGAAGCTATAACAAATAGTAATAGAACCCCAAAATTCATAAAGTAAAAAGTGACAGAATTAAAAGGAAAAATACAAAATTCAACAATAGTAGTTGAAGATTGCAGTATCTGACTCTCAATAATCGATCAAGTCAATAGACAGTAAATCATCAAGGATATAGAAAACTTGAACAACTGTATCACCAATTTGACATGACCTTTTGTGCGTGTATGTGTATGCTCATACACTGTGGTTTGACTGTGTCCCCTCCAAAATTTTGATGTTGTCAATGTGATAGTATTAAGATATGAGGCCTTTAAAAGGTGATTAGGCCATGAGGTTTCCTCCCTCACGAAAGGAATTAAGACCTTACGTAAAAGAGGCTTTACGTAACTTTTGGCTAGCTTACCCTTTGCCTTCTCCCATATAGGGACACAGTATTTCTTTCTTCCAGAGGATTCAGCTCTCATCAGACAACCAAACCTGCTGGCGCCTTGACTTTGGACTTTCCAGCCTCCAGAATATGAGAAAATAAATTTCTGTTCTTTATAAATTACCTAGTCTTAAGTACAGTCATGTGCCATGTAATGACATTTTGGTTAACAACGGACTGCATATATGACAGTGGTCCCATAAGATTATAATACTGTCTTTTTACTGAACCTTTTCTATGTTTAGATATGTTTAAATATGCAAATATCATTGTGTTTCAATTTCCTATAGTATTAAGTACAGTAACATGGCATACAAGTTTGTAGTCTAGGAGCAACAGGCTATATAGCCTAGGTGTGTAGTAGGCTATACCATCTAGGTCTGTGTATGTACACTCTATGACATTCTACAATGACAAAATCACCTAATGATTCGTTTCTCAGAATGTATCCCTGTCATTAAGTGGTGCATGACTGTATTCTGTCACAGCAGCACAAATGGACTAAGACTGTGTGTGTGTGTGTGTGATGGCTTGTTTTATGGCCTAGTATATGGTCTTTCCTGAAGAATGTTTCAAGTGTGCTTAAAAATCATATGTATTCTGCAGTCATTGGGTGACTATTTTATCATTATGAAATATCTTCCTTGTCTCTAATGCTATCTCTAGTCTAACACACCTGGAAGATTCTCCAGAAAAAGAAAAACAAAACATGTACCAGCCATAAAACAAGTCTCTATATATTTAAAAGAATTTAAATCATACAAAGTATGGCATATGACCACAAAAGAATTAAATTTTAAAACAATAACAAAAAGAAATCTGAGAAATCCTCAAATATTTGGAAATTAAACAACACACTTCTAAATATTCATAGAAGACTCAATATTGTTAAGATGGCATTTCACCCCAAAGTGACCTATAGATTCAGTTCACTTCCTGTAAAAATATCAGCAGGATTTTTTTTGGTTGTTTTTCTTTTTTGGCAAAGAAAGAATTAGAAAGTTTATCTTAAAATTTATATAGAAATGTAAATGACTTAGAATACGCAAAACAAATTTGAAAATAAAAAGAACAAATTTGGAACATTTATACAATATGATTTCAAAACTTACTGTAAAGCTACAATAACCAAGACAGTGTGGTGTTTGGCATAAGAATTGGCATATACAATTGACATATGATCTATTTTATAGATCAATAGAACAGCACTTGAAGTCCAGAAATAAAGCTTTACATTTCCGTACAATTAATTTTTGACAATTCAATGGGGAAATTATAGTTTTTTCAACAAATGGTACTGAGTCTGTTGGAAATTCACATAAAAAATTAAATAGATTGTAAACAGATTTAAACAAAAGAACTAAAACTATAAAATGTCTTAGAACTAAAAATCTTTGTGGTCTTGGGTTTAGCAAAGAATCTGCATATGACACCACAAGCATAATGCATAAAAGAAAAAATTGATAAACTAGATTTCATCAACATTTAAAATTTTTGCATTTCAGAAAATACTGTGAAAATGGAAAGATGATTAAAATGAAAAGATACCACATATATGGAGAAATATCATAAATTATGTATCTGATAAAGGATTTGTATCCAAAAAATATAAAGAACTCTTACAATTCAATAAGAAGACAGCCCAATTTAAAAATGGGCAAAAGATTTGAATAGACATTTACTAGAGAAGATACACAAATGGCTAATAAGTATTATGAAAAGATACTCAACATCATTAATCATTAGGGAAATGCAAATTAAAACTACAATGGGATATCTCTACATACCCCACAGAATGGCTACAATAAAAAGACAGACAATAATAAGTGTTGGTAAGGAAGTGGAGAAACTGGAACCTCGCACATTGCTGATGAAAATGTCAAATTTTATAGCCCCTTTGGAAAATGGTTTGGATGTTTCTTAAAATCTTAAATACAAATTTATCATTCAACCCAGAAATTACTCTTTTAGGAACAAACCCAAGAGAAAGAAAAAGATATATCTACACAAAGATATATATGTGAATGTTTATTAGATCATTATTCATAATTACCAAAAACTGGAAACAAGTGTCCATTATATGGTGAATGGATAAATAAGACATGGTATATCCATGTGATAGAATGCTATTCAGCAATAAAAAGAAGCAGATTTATGATTCATGCCACAACATGGATAAACTTTATAAAACATTATGCTAAGTAAAAGAATCCAAACATAAATTACTACATGTTGTGTTATGCCATTTATAGGAAATATCCAGAAAAGGCAAATTTATAAAGACAGAAAGCAGATCACTGGCTTCCTTGGACTGTGGAAAGGAGTGAGGGTTAATTGCAAATGGGCTTGAGGAAATTTTTTGGGGTAACGGAAATGTTTTAATAGAGTTAAAAATTATGATGGTTACAGGACTCTATAAATCTACTGGAAATCATTGAGTTATATATACACTTAACAATGGGTGAATTTTGTGGTATGTCAATTAAGGTATGCAAAAGTATTTTTTAAAAACACACACACAACATTCCTGCCTCTCCGCCTTCCTCCCAACTCCCGTCCTCGGGAGGAGGGTGAGTGGGGGAAGAGTCCAGCCAGAAAGAGGATACTAGCCACATCCTTTCTGCAAAGGTAGGCGGTTAGACTGCAGCCAATTTTAGCTAAGGAGTAGGTGGGTATAGGGAGGGTCAGAGAAGAAGGAAGTCTTACCCTAAATATGAATTGAAGTGCTAATTAATATGCAGGATTGGATATGTTTTGCTCCCTAACACGTTTGCAGAACTTTCTATTGCCTACTAATGAACAGAAGAGTCACTGGGCCTGAGTTTTTACTAGCAGCCAGGAAAAGACAGCCCTCCAACACACACACACACACACACACACACACACACAGACGCAGACACATACACACACACAGGTGTGAAAGGGTAGCAGACAAAAGTAAAGTTGATCTCATGATCACCACCCTTGAAACCCAATTTTTAAATCTCTGGTTCCACAAGGATCAGAAACAAAGCAACAGAAACCCAAATTCAGCAATATAATGTAGAATCAAATATAATGTTTGGGGAACTTAGAAGTTTAAACTCAGTATCTTTTAAATCTGGCTTTGAATCCTGGCTTGGCTATTTCAGAGCTGTGTGACTTACAGAAAGTCACTTCACCTCTCTAATTTCAGATTCCTTATCTTCGAAATGAGTATAGTAATAGCTACCTCAAGGGATTACTGTAAGGATTAAGTGAGATGGTGGATATGAAAGGATTTTGAGAGAGGATTTATCAGTGTGGGTGTATCAGTCAGGGTTTGATCAGGGAAGATGAACCCCTCTGAGTGATAGAGAATAAGGGATTCATTACAGGGATGAGACACAGCCTGGGGGGATGGAATAAAGTTTATTTATGGCTGTCACCTCTGCATCTAGTGTTGAGCCCAAAGTCAGCAGAGCTGGAAGTTGAGAATGGAAGATGGATGTGAAGTGGAAGAAACCAAGTGGAGGAAGCCGGAGCCTAGAAGGGCAAACTGGAATCAAGTCTGTATCTCACCACCTCTGTGCTTGATGACACAAGGGGTCAGCAGGACAAGTTGGCACCTTGACCACACAGCCCCACCTGCACCCAGCCCAGGATTCAGAGAAGGAAGGAGGATATCAGGTAGGAGATGGTACATCTGTGTGCCCAGCTTTGACCCCTTGCCAGCAGGTCAGTCACAATGTACATGAATTGCAACAGCACCTGCCATCCGACAACCTGTAGAGCATAGCAAAATGACTATACCTTCACTTCTTTCTTTCCAATCTTATGCAAATTTCCCTTGAAGCCAACCTTAACCTGGAACCATAGAAAAGAACTCCGGGAAACATAGTTTCAGGTTAGCTAAATTGAAATTTAATACAAGACCACCACAATCCACCTCATGACAACTTGGCATCCATACATATTTCTTTTAATCAGACTTAGCCTCCAAGTAAAGGCAATAGCAAGAGGATACAAGGATTTTATCCATCTTTGGGCGATATTCATTCCTCTTTCAGCTGAGTCACACTCATTGAATAGTAAGATCTAAAGTTCACTACTGTTAATGCATTTTATGTTTGGTGGTAAAGAAATGGGAGAGGAGAAGAAAAGCTTCCCCCTAGGCTAATATGTTCATAGAAAAATAAGCAAAAACATTCCTAGTTATTACAGTCCTCATGTCTGCAATGGGCCATTTGGTACTAGCTGGTATTTACAGTAATATCTACTTTCTACTACCCATTCAATATTCCCTTTGCCCTCAATTTGCATTTCAGGTGGTCAAAGTTTCTTACCTAATGGGGATGACACAACTTTTAGCCTTAAAGAGTCTGGATGACTAGCAGTCCAGCCTGCACTAGGTGGTTGTAGTTTACCACTGACTTTTATTGAGGAACACGAGAGTACCAAGGGAAGCTCAGAGGATCTCCTCCATTCCGGACGTACCAACGTACTCCTTACCCCCATTGTGTAGTGGCAACCAATTTCCCCTTGATAAGATCAATCACCTTGGTTGGTACAACAGCCCCCTTCTTTGCCTGTCAATCCCTGGCATGAGGAGTCTGGTGAAGCCAGAGTGAAATCCCAACTTTCAGTTTAATGGAATCGTTGCTGTGTTGGATGCATTCTTCCAGTGGAAACTATGCCCTTCAGATAAGAGGAGCGTGAAGTATCAGGGACAAGAAGTGAAGTTTCACCAGTGGTATGACCAGTGGTTTGACCAGTGGTGATAGTGAGATAATCCACTCCCATTTCTACTCCTTGATTCCCAGACCCTGAATCCTGACTATGGGATAAAGAGCATTTGAATTAGGGTTTTTCAGAGAAACAGAACCAATAGCATACATGTAGACATATAAGAGATTTATCATGGGATTGGGCTCATGCAATTTGTGGACTCTGAGAAGTTCCACTATGCTATGTGCTAGCTGCAGAACCAAGAAAGCATGTGGTATAGCTCAGTCCGAGGCCAAAGGCCTGAGACCTAGGGGGCTGCTGCTGTAAGTCCTGGAGTTTGAAAGCCCAGGATGCAAGAGTAGATACTTCCTTTGGAAAGACATTTGCTGGTGCCTGAGGGCAGGAGAAGAGGATGTCCCAGCTCAAATAGAGAGAAATAATTTTTCCTCCCTCTTTTTGTTCTATTTGGGCCCTCAATGGATTGAATGACGCCTGCCCACATTCATGAGGGTGGATCTTCTTTACTCAGTCTACTGATTCAAACGCTAATCTCTTCCACAAACATCCTCACAGATGCACCCAGAAAGAATGTTTTACCAGCTACCTGGGCATCCCTTAGCCCCGTGAAGTTGACACATAAAATTAGCCATCATGGCATTACATATTGTTCACTGATTCAGAGTATATGCCTCATTCTCTAGGACACCACCCCAGCTCTGCAAGGTATTGCCACCAGACATCATTAAATCTTCAAAAGGCCATTCCACCATTCTATCAAGTCAGCTGCTTCACAGTGATGGAAAACATGGTAAGACCAGGGAATTCCATGAGCATGAGCCCATCACTGTACTTGATTAGCTATAAAATGAGTTCCTTGGTCAGAAGCAATGGTACGTGGAATACCATGACAGTGGATAAGGTATTCTGTAAGTCTGTGTACAGTGTTTTTGGCAGAAGAATTATAGGCAGAAAAGGCAAATATATATCCAAAGAAAGTATCTACTAAAGTAAGAATAAAGTGCCATCTCTTCCATGATGGAAGCAGTCTATTGTCACCAACCTGCTACCGGGTGGCTGCTGATGCCTGCAAGGAATGTCGCACTCTCAAGGGCTTGGTGTTGGTCTCTGCTGTTGCCAGATAGTGCACTCAGCAGTGGTGGTAGTCAGACCAGCCTTGGTGAATGGAAGTCCGTGCTGCTGAGCTCATGCATAATGTTCCTTCCTGCCACCACGTACACTTTGTTCACAGGCCGATAGTGCAAGGAAGGGTGGCTAAGGAAGGAGGATGTCTGATCTCCAGAATGGGTCATCTTGTCCGGCAGATATTGAGATCCTCCTCTGTGAGGTGTCTGGCGAACATTCACAACAGACACAAATATCTTTACATTATGTCCCCATTCAGAAAGGTTTATCTACATACCTCTTCCCCAGACCTCCTTGTCCCCAATTTTCCAACTTCTTAACCATTTATCCAAACCATTATCCACCATGTATGAATCAGTGTTGACCCTAACCTCTTCTTCCAGGCAAGATGAACCACTCTGCCCACTGAGAGGATTTTCTTTTACCACTGTGCTTCTAGGAAACCCTGGAGTGAGGCTATGGTTTTGCAGCCATCCACCTTCAGTTAGTGTCAGCATCTTACAGAGGATCATATGTAAACCAAGCCCCAAGCTTTTCTTCCATCAGCTAATCATAGAAAAGTCCCCATTCAGCCATGGGTGCAGGTTAAGAGGGAGGGGGCAGTGTGGCAAGAGCAGGACTGGCTACGTAATTTGTGGAGCCCAGAGCAAAATGAAAATTAAGGGCACTTCGTTCAAAAATTATTAAGGATTTCAAGATAGTGACAGGAGAGCCTTAAAACTCAAGGCCCTGAGCAGGAGTTCGGGCTGTGGCATCTGCACCGCTTACATCATACGACTTACTTGTGTCTTAGGACCTGCTGGAGACCAGTTGCATGTACACTACTTTCATCTGATGATGGAGTGATGCAGGCAAGCCCAACTTCATGGTTTAATGTGTCAGAAAACTGACACTCAGTTTATGCTGGGCCGCTCAGTTTACATGGTAACTTGGCAGCCCACAGGCAAGTGTTCAGCCTCTCCAATACTCAGGAGCAAGCCCAAGCTGTTTCTCAAAGGAGAATAGTTCTCCATACAGGATGACGCATCTTTGCTTAGAGTCCTAATGGTCTGTACTGTGATTCGCTCATTAAGGCCTGGCAAAGACTTCATACAGCAGCCCAATATGCCATGGACACTTCAAGCTCTATTGGATGTGCTGGATCATATAGCCCAAGTGGCAAAGCAACTTGCACAGCAGCCTAGATCGGTTCATGTGCCTTCTCTTGTTCTGGGTCCCATTCAAGTCTATAAAAGCATGACTTGAGAAATTATACAAACTATATCCTTTAAACATGAGCCACAAGTATGCCCATAAAGCAGAACAGACCAGAAACTATGAATAGATGTATGCAACTCCATCATCACCAGAGAAAAATCACTCCAGGGACATGGTCTACTGATGTTTGGTGAGCAGTACTCAATTCCTTGAACAGAAAGGTTCAGATGTTAAAAGTCGTACAAGGCTGTATAGTATAGTGGTTAAGACTGAGGAATCTGGAGTCAGACTGCAAGAATACCTGGACCCAATTCTAAGCCCTGTGTAAATTTGGACAAGTCACTTAAAATGTAACTACTCCAAGCCTCAGAAGGGAAAATAATAATCTCTTAATTATAACCACTAATAATTGTAAGTTATCTAATAGTTGTTATAAAGAGCAAATGAGCTACGTGTGTGAAGCCCAGGGCCCAGGCACAGAGCGAGGGGTCAACAAATGATTAGCTTTTCTTACAGACGGACAGAATATATAAGTGATTGGATTTGGGCAGGAAGAGATCACGGGTGAGGCACACGAGAGGACTATTGATGAAATATGGAGGTTGGGCTCCCACTTACCTCTGATTGAGGTAGGGGGGAGAGGAGCGAATCTGGGATGTGTTCGAGGTACTGCTCTGCCAATCCATGCTGTGAGACCCCGGGCAAGACGTCACCATCTCCTGTTCTTTGTTATCTCAGAGGTGACACAATGGGCTGCTCCCCGTGACTTCTGGGCCTCTCCCGTCTCTGGCAGTCTAGGACTGGCCGGTGAGTCCTGACTGCTCCTGGACATCCCTGCAGTCATGAGCGCCCACCCATGGTCCCAGCAGAGAGAGCATCGGCCAAGTCCCTGCAGCTTTTTGCCCCAGAAGTGGGTCCAGCAAAGACCTAAAAGGGGTTTTCGGTATTTATTAAACCTCTGGCAGTGGCTCCCACATATACAACTGAACTATTTTAAACCCTGGCTATTTTCTTTTTCTTTGGAAGAGTGGGTGGATTTTAAGACAAACAGACTAATGAGGTATATGTTAGCATTGCCACAAAAGCAAAACAGTCAGATTTCCCAACACAATGCCAAGTTTGGGCTTGGAATTTGGAGGGTTAGAAGGGAAGCCCGGTGGTCATTCCATTTCTCACGCCCTGCAGTCTTGGTTTCCTAACCAACCAGCCTCTCACTAAGCTTGGGAGGTGAGCCCCTGTGAGGGTCTCCATTCTGGGAGTACAGGGGTGAGGACAGTGAGATTCCCTCCTTCTACTCTCAAGCCCCTAAGAGCAAAGACACCACAGACACTTAAGCAATTAGGGAATAATTTAAAACAAATGTGCACTGGAGTCCACACTTAGCGAAGGAGACTTGGCTTAATGTGTAGTGTAGCAAAATTCTTCCTAGTGCTTTATCTTGCACTGGGGAAAAGAGACTCCTTCTCGCACTAAACACACCCAGATTCTGCTGAATCTGCCCCCACACATGCACTCAAACACACACAGGCCCCCTATTATTCTATTTGCTGTTTCAAAGCTGCCTCTAGCCTAGTGGAGCTGCCCTTGAATACAAATTCCCTGGTGTCCCAGCTAAATAAGTTTTCGCTGCATATAACAAAAGATCCAAAACAACAGCAGCATAAATGACATGGAAGATTATTCTTGCTCATGTACGAGAAGTCCACAGGTAGGGATTCCAAGGCTGTGGCACAGAGGGTGTGAGGTTATACCCAGGAGGAACCAGAGGTGACACCACCCTTTGGACTCTGACCTCAGGTAGGTAAGGAGGGCATGGGCTCCCACCTGCCTACTGGCTGCCTACTAGGCATGTATTATTTTTCCTTCATTCATCCTAGAAAATATCTACTGAGCAGTCACTGTGCCAGGCACTATGCCAGGTTCTAGGGCAGAGTGTGCCAAGGCAACCATGGTCACATGCTCGTGAAGCTCACAATCTAGTGGGGAAGACAGATAAGAAGAAGTAAGCAAAGGAGATTAAAACTGTGGCTAAGTGATGTGTAGGGAACAGCCGGGATACTGTGATGGGAAGAGCAGGGAAGACTCACCTTACAAGGGTGGTAAGGGCACAGAATTCCATGGAAATGGTAGGGGAGAGACAGCCGTTGAGAAGGTTCCAGGCCAGCCGGCCTTCTCAAGCAGCAGATAGAAAAGATGACAGGCCTTTTGAACATGGCTGCTGCCAACCACACTCTGCAGAGACTGGGTGGACTAAGGAGAATGCACACTGCACCCATGCCAGGTCCCGCACACGGAGGTGCAGAGGCCCCTTTGATGCAACTGAGGCTCACTCAGGGGAGCCATAGTGACTGGTCCTGCTTCAGCTTAAACAGCAAGAAAGAAGCAAAGCTATGATTTGAACTCAGATCCTTAAAGACCGAATCTAAGCCCTTTGTACACACAGCCATTCACCTGATAAGAGAAAGCTGACCTATTCAGAGCACCCATTTGGGCTAGGGAGTACCAAATCCAGCCCCCAAAAGCTCCGTGCCGGTGCCCACGGAAAACCGACAGGCCCACAGGGGCCACCAACGCCACAAAAGGATCACGTTACACTCCCCAGACCTGATTGCTTTACAGACTAAACAGCACAATTTACAGTCAGCTCTGGGATAATGACGTCTCCCTTTCCAGTTCCACTCTGTTCTGAGGGATTCCAGCATTTTCCTCAGGGACGTTAGACAGAGGCCTGCACGGCTGAGGTTCTCTAGGCTCAAAGGCGGCCATTGTGAGCGACCCCAGGGCGGGGCTGCTGGGGGCAGGGGACTGAGTGCTCTTGCAGGCTCAGCTCAGCGAGGGGCCACCCCAGATAAATCTCGCCAGGAGTCGACGGGAGAGGACAGGATGACACAAGGTCCACCAGAAGGCCGACAAATTAACTGTCTTACGCTCATTCAAGTTTTTAAATAATCAAATAACTCAAACCAAGGTAGACAGTCTTAATCCCCAGAAATAGCTTGCTCTATAAATCACCCACAGAAAACTATTTCTCTCTGTCTCCCCCAAGTATCCCCTTTTTAGTAGAAAGTAGTCATTTCTAAAAAAGATTAAAAAGAAGGCTTTCTAAACAAGTCAGACTATCTTTCTGTGGTCATCACTTAAAAAAATAAATAAATAAATAAAACCTGAACCTCACAAACGGTTCTTCCCTTTTTCTACCGAGTAGCATCTCCGTGGGTTTCTAGGCCAGCCCTTTTACTAGCCCCAGGAGGCCACATTTTATGGGAGCCGTGACCTTACGTGCAGAGATGTCAACATGAGAATTCTTACCGTTCTCTCTCACGGTGCCCCCAGAGTGTGCGTGCGAGAGAATGTGCCCAGTCATGGTCGGCAGGCTCCCCAGCTCTCTTTATTGCCCTCATTTCTTCCCAACTTCCTTTGAAGCTAAGGAAAAATGGAGAGTCCATGGCAGAAATCATTCTGCTGGTTTTGTTTTATCCAACTTCTCAGGCTATACACATGCCTGCAGCAGCAGCCAACATCAGACAGCAATGAGAGTAGAACGCAGACTCTGGAGAGCGGCATAGCTGGGTTTGAATCCATTTCGGTGCCTCAGTAGCTGTGTGGGTATGATCAAGTTACCTAACCTCTCTGTGCCTCAATTTCCTCCTCTGCAAAATGGGAACGATAGAAATGACGACAACATAATTCATATGAGGCACAGAGCGACAACATAATTCATATGAGGCACAGAGCATAGCACACAAAACACTAGCTACCATTGTCATAATTATTATTATTATCATTTATTATTATCATCAATGTAAACAGCCCTGGGAAGGATAGCACAGGAGTATGCTCTTTTTGAAAGTGGATTTCCTTGCTCAACAACATCACACACACATAAATCATGGATATATGATTTTCTGCCTTTTCATCTGACAAACCTAGAAAATAAATTCATGCATACAGTAATAGATGAAACACCCTATAAACAAGAGCGTGGAAAGGAGCAATGGTGCGAACAATCCTAAAAGGCAGATAAGCAGGGCTTGAATGTTTGGCATGTGCAGCACCTGCTGTGGAGACAGACCCAGACGTTCCCTGCTGGTCTCTACGGCAGGTTTAAGGGTGTGGTTCCAAGGGGCAGGGCAGTGGGAAGATGAGCGGGGCTCCACCTCAGTCTCCTGCCTTCTGACTCAGTGAGGTCACCCGGTCTAGGACAGACCACCAGCCCTCTGGCCCCCGACCGGGAGGGTGGAAGGATGGGATGTTCAGCTCAGACTCTGAGTAGTTGGTTTCAAACCAAAGTCCCAGGGCCCAGGCAGCCAGAGAAGCTGGGTCAAAGACACAAATCCACCCAGGGGAACTGAGTCCTTATAGATAAAGTCGATACTCCAGACAGTCCCCTGGGATCCCTTTCCACCATTCCTCTGCACACCCCCTACATTTTTTGGTGTGATTTCAATTGCCTGCCCCTGCAACTTATCTTTAGAGTACTGTCTTCTGGCTGCTGGAGCCACTTTGGTCCCCCACACAGAGAGCTGGAAGGTTTGCTTATGGCTCTCTCTGCACCCCCAAGGCCCTTAACCCATGACTCCACTGGGGTGGGGGGCGCACGAGCTCAGATCATTTGCCTCTGCTGCAGGTTCGAAGGGTAGGTGCTCTCTGCGATCAGCCTGAATCCTTCCCCCACTAGACTTTCACCTGAGATGGCCCTTGCTCATCTTCACACTCCCTGCCCCGCATCCCTTTCCCTTATGGGTATCCCTGGCATCATTTCTTAATAGATTATTCAGGTCTGCTTCCAGGAACCCCACTTAAGACATGGGTCAAGGCCACAGCCTCGAGCCTGGGAAGCTCCTGAACTTGCCCCTAAAATTCTTTTCCCTTTAGCCAGATACAGAATCCCACATTTCCTTTTCCGCTTTGTCTTTTGGGATTTGATCCCTTTTAGGTTAACCAAGGCTCCTTCTTGAGTCTGCAGCATTCTGATCCTTGGCTCTGATTCTTCACCATCCTCAAGCCTGCACACACAACAGTGGTACACGAGGTCCTGGGGCTGGTGGCGCCATCTCCCATGGGGTCAGACAAACCTCCTGACTCCAGGCCAGTGGGCGGAGCCCCTGTAGGGTGAGACCGTGGGTTCCAGCCTCTCCACCGCCAAGTACCCATTTTAGCCCTCTTCCTGCGATAGGTAATTCAGTCTTGGCTGTTACTCTGCATCCTCACGTGAGCCTGGTCAAACCATGAGTGAGAACCCTTTGTGCACGGGGGGCACCTGATTGGCCCCACAGCTGGTTCTGCACTCTAACCTCTTCAGCAGGGAGCCCTGGTCTGTATCAGGGCCCACATGGGGCCCCTGGAGGATAAAACCCGGTCGAGTTCCCCACCCGTCCCCTTGCTGATGAGACCTTTGGAGAAGACAAGTGAGGAGGCCAAGAAAGTTCTTATCCTCATGTTCTCTCTAGTCTCTCCTCTGTGGTAGGATGGTAAACCAGGGACACCAGCTGGGAGAGATGACAGAAGCTGGGAGCTCCTAACTCAGGATGATGCAAGTGTTGCCTCTTGGAGACCTAAGCGAGCAGTGGGGGACTGGGCAGGATGCACACTGAGAGAGAAGGGGAAACGTAGCACTGGCTCTGTCAGCCAGGCCCATGCCCTAAAAATTGTCTCAGCAAGTCCCAATTTGCCATAAATAGCCAATCAACACTTATACATAAGATTTAACAGTATTGTGACATTCTGAGTTTGTATAATTCTAGCCCTAGCAAAGAAACCTATTTTTTAGCCAACATGTGCAGTCTGATTACAGAAGATGTAGGCTTTTTTAAAAAGCTTTCTTTAAATACTGAAAACAACTCATCACTTTTGATGGCCCCTTAGAGCCTGGAAACCTCAGGTAAGAGGCAGGGTTTTCAAGGGTCGTTGCCATCCATGATGATGTCCCCAGGAGGGGACTCAGGAGCAGATCAAAATGGACAGAGTTGGCTGCACTGATTTCCCCTGAGTCCCCCTGCCAAAATACAGGCTATCGTGACGGTCGTGGGGAAGCATAAAGGTGGCCTTCAGGGACCAGGGCCAGACAACTCCTCTCTTGGTTTCCAGTGGTCCAGAGGGGCAAACGGTTGGACTGCACCAGGGTCGGAAAAAAACATTTCCACTGTGACCCTGCTCTCACCTAGTGGGGCCAGGCCATTTCCCTACTGCCCAATTGCATATTTGCTTTGATGTTTTTCTCTGCAAAAAATAGACCAATAAACATGGACAAACCTACCTTGTGGGTAGGCCCAGAGGCTCACTGCAAAAATCACAGTGAAGCAACATTTGGGGGTCCCCTCTTGTATGTCTCAGCACCCATACATGGCGCTTCTGTAGACAGCAGCAGGCATCTGGGATCCCAAGACAGCAGACTCCAGCTGGGTAATTTTTGGTTGGGATATTCGACTACAACACAAATGTCTTCCCTCCATTGTGCACTACTTGTTTCTTTTTATCTTGCCCCTTTTTATGGGATTCTGCATGTAAGGCTAAAGTTACAGTGCCAGCAAGCACACAATGTGTCCATGGGGAAATCATTATTCTTGTATGTTTGAAGCACTTGTTTGAACCATCTTTAAATTATTTCTTTGGAAATAGGTCTGGCTTAAATGTGTTTATCCCTCTGCCTTTGTGCGTCCTTGTTTGCATTCACTGGGCATTAGTAACAGATGAGCACAGTCATCTCAAGGTATTTAGCTCTTTGAGGCACTGTAGTTGCTTCCACATTTCTAGCCTAGATAAGATCAACAAGAACCGGGAAGGATGCTGTGGCTAGATGCCCAGGGAAAGCAGAGTAGAGTTTGACTGGAGATAAACAAACCACTATGGAGAAGCTTGGGGAGCTATCTTCATTTATATAACTGAGTATATGTGTAGCATATATACCTTAATCATTAATATTAAAATATATTAATACACAGACATTTTTTCTTTCTGAAATACAGTAGATATTGCAGGAGTGCCAAATCAGAAGTGAGATAATGAGGGGATAATAAATGAGAAGTTATGTCCATCTGTATACTTGCATATGGATATAATGAGAAGTTATATCCATACTTGCATACATGTATCACTCTAGTGGGGTCAGAAGGTCTACCAGTGAGTGTGGCAGAGGATGCCAGATGCCTCCCAATGGCCTTTCACCCTAGGGGGAAAAATCCAGAATTCAAAGCTCAGCAAGCGGATTCCGGAGCCCACATTGCCGGGGCCTGAGGAGAATTGATAGGCTATGAGATTAGGAAGGTTCGTTGGGGGTCAAAGTATGCAGAACAAGCCTTATCTGTGTCCTGCAGACACCAAAGAGGCCTCGGGGGCTTTAGAGCAAGGGTGTGGACCGGAGCACTGAGGAGGATCACTCCGGGATGGGGTGGAGGATGGATTCAGTGGTGGGCAAAGGCTGTGGGGGGAAGCTGACTGCGAGTCGTTCCAATCCTCTGAGTGAGTGATGCGGGAGGCCTGTGTTAAATGAAGGGACAGTGACAGTGAGGATGCAGATGAGGGTGGGGTCTAAGCATCAGAGGACTCAGAGGATTCTGAAGTCTCCAGCTTGGCAGAATTGGCAATGGTCATGCCAATGACCAGGACGGGGAACAAGTAGGGGAGAAAATGGTAAGCTCAGTTTGGGATAGTAAATGAGACATGTTCAGTGGTTGTTAAAATAGGAGTCTGTGGCTCAAGAGAACAGTCTAGGCTGGATGTAGACATGAGGGGTGGGAGAAGCATCTTCATTAAGGTGGAGGCTGAAGCCCGGGGAGAGGACGCAACAGCTCAGGGTGGGCTCGCGGAGCAGGAGAAGAGAGCACAGTGAGAAGGCAGCTCGCACAGGCATCCGCTCTGCTCCCAATGCATCCAAGACATCAGATGCCAACACTGGGAAGTCCATCAGCTCCCAGATCCTCACAGTGTCCTGGTACGCTCTGTGGCTTCCTCTGGACCAAGCCTGGGGCCTGCCATCCAGCGTCTTGGCTCCCTTACAAAGCCTCCCTCATCCCTAGATGGGAATACTAGTACCAACCACTGACCACACTGCCAAGCCCTCCCTCTGATCTCCGGCCACGGTGGGCAGCCTCCGTCTGCTTGCTTCTCATTCCCAGATGAGCCTGAGGCTCTGTCAGAAGAGACCAGACTCCAGACTGGGGGAGACTCTTGGCTTTGATCTTCCAACCACAGGAGGGGCCCCCTCGTGCTGCCCACAGACGCAGCCAGGTGCGTCGAATGGTGTCTGAGGGGCGAGGAGGAAGAGGGAGAGCCGGCCTCCTCCACTCCCCTGGTCTTCTGTGCTCCTGTCGACTGGATCTCCCAAAGGACGTTTTTCAGCAAAGAAGTTTAATAGAGCAATTGATGTTTATGTTATATTATATTCAGTCCAATTCCCTTCATCTCTAATTTCTGTTTCTTTACCCATCTTTTAATTTAAGGATGGTGGGGGCTTGGAGGTAGAAGGAGTACAGGGGTAAGGAGAATTGTTAAGAGCACTGAAGATTTATCCCAAGTTGAATTTTTTATTTGGGAGAGGCCAGGAAAGGTTAAAACCTCACTGAGTTCCAACACACGAGATTGATTTTCTCTGGCTGCTCCGGCGTCTGGGCTGACGGGGCGTGCTCTGCTCTGCAGAGGGGCCGGGAAGCAGCAGCTTCACAATCCATGGGCTCTGAGGTGCTTTTATGGGAAGCTGCTCTCCCTCTACGGTAAGAGCATAGCAAGAGAGAAGGCTTCAAACTACAGCAAAAAATACTACCATCAGACGTAAGAAAGAACTTCTTGGCAATGAGAACCATCTAGAATCAGTGTTATCTGAGGTAGTTTATATGTACTTTCATTGAACGGCAAAAGAATGGGTGAGGCAAGAGTTTCCTTCCAGCCCTAACAATGCATGCCCAAGAACAAGGTTACATATCCCTAAATCCTGGGGAACGATGAGCTGGTGTGGCCGCGTGCCGAAATGGCTGATGCCTACGTGGGTTTTGGAGCCAGACAGACGTGATGTTGCATCCCAGCTTCAGCACTTCTTAACCAGGTGGCCTGCCCGGTGGACCACACTGAGGCTCGGTTTCCTCATCTGCTAAACCAGGGATGATAGGGATCGTGGCGACCTTGCAGGATTATTTTACCTACTAGAAGAAACCCATGCAAAGCAATCCACACATAGTAGGTTCGCAATCTATTAAAACTTGAACTGGGTTTTCCAGTTATTTCTGCTGTACTGTGCACATAATAAAGCCCCAGCGCACTTAGCTCTGGTTTCTATTACAGCTGAAAATGCATTCAGATCTGACTGGGAGCAAGTGCAGATTCTCAGGGTGAAAAACAAACTCCATTGTCCGCTTGTTTATAATTAGTGACATATAACCCATTACATCTAGGACTGGCTGTGACTGGTGAGGGAAACAAAGCCGCAGCTCTTTTCCAAAGCCGCTGTGAAGGGTCCAGTTTGTGCTCTGGCCTAAGCTGCAGAGTGTTTATGACACCATCATCCATAGCTTACTGGAACGGGAACGTGGTCCAGATCCCAGCGAAAATGCCCAACACCCAAAGGACCCCGGGTAGCTAATGACAAAGAATTTCACATCGAAATAAAGTTAAAGCCAATTCTTCATCTTTTCATCATCTCTATCATCTCTAATACTTACCATATTGCTTCTCTTAGGCACAACCTCAATTCTCTCTCTTGGACCAAAAGCAGATTTTGAAAACTCTTTATACTGGAAGCCTCTCTGAAGCCAAGGCAATGATGTTGCTGTTGTATTTGTGTACCCAAGGGAGCAGGGATGGCAGGGAAGTGTCCTGTGATAAGGTGTTGTATTTGGCAAATGAAAAGAACCTACCACCTGCAGCCCTTTCCAAAGCAGCATGGATCCATTTACCCATCTCCTCTGGACCATTGCTAGAACACCGTGTCTAAGAAGCCTGGCAGATCAGGGCACCCTTCATGGTCATGAGCAGGTAGAAGAAGCAGTCTGCATGGACCAAGACCTTTCAGTCATACGCCCACCACAGCAACCTTCCTAGCTAACCAACCTTGATATATGTGTCTCCAAGTGGCTGACTTCTTGGGACTATTTTAGGGCACTAAATGTCATGTCTTTCCAATTTTTATTCTTATCCTATTCTAGAAGGACCTCACAAATCTTAGAGATAAGGGCAGCAAAATTATTCTCTTAGATCACAGACTCCACACATAAAATCTCCAGTTGATGTTAAAATCCCCCTATCAGTCGAGAATGGAAGGAGGTGGAGAATGATCTGGAGGGGCAAGTGGGAGACAACCAGAGCAATCCCTGGACAGGAATATATTCCACCACTAACCGTCTGGTGCTTGGTAGCCTTTCTACTTCATGAAAGAAACTCATTGAGGTTTGGCCTGTTACAAAGCTCACTCCACTGGTCTTGGGAAATGGATCAGAAAGAACCTCATCCACTCTAGGATAATTAGCATTACCACCATGGAGTTTTCTTAGGTTTTGGTGAACTTCTTAGCATGATCCAATTTGGATATCTGGTTACCAGAGTCTAAACCAAGTGTTAGCATTAAAATTCAGTGTCACGTTAATGCATTCAGTGTGAAGGAGTGTGGCAGTTCCTGAACTGTGTTTGAATTTGCTGCAGAGAGATCAGGTCTGATGTTTCATGTGCAGTAGGAGGTCCACGGGGCCCGAATCAGTGTAATGAAGTAAAAAGCCACTAAACAGTTCCCTAGTGACTTGAGTTAATCAGATTTCACCAAAGGCTTAACCACACTATGGAAAAGAGTTTACATATGGGAGACACTGGCTTGTTGGATCTACATTTAATCTTGCTCCTTTGAAGCAAAATATTTCCTACAGGGTGACTTTTTATAACTCTGACCATTTAATTTTGGGGAACAAATTTTGTTTTGTTATAAATGCAAAACTCAACTTCATGTGTTTTCCTCCAGATCCTCTGACCTTCTGAGATTATGTATTTTGCTGTCAGGGAGCTTTTCCCTCCTCAGTTATACAATAAAGTCTTTGTTGTTCAACATTCTATTAACCACAGTCCTCTAGTAACCAGCACATCTGTAAATCTCCCGTACAATAATTGTTGTTCATAATCATGACCCTGGGGCTTTGCGTAGTCTCAAATGCCTTCTGAACCATCAAAGAGAACATACTAAAATGAGTTTGCATTCCCGGGGCGCACATCAACCAACCACGGAGGGCAGGAGTCCAGATAAGTGCTAGGCAGAAGAAGAACTAAAATGGGAGTTTCAAATTTGCCACAGGTAATTCACCATGTGGATAATGAGTATCTACACTACATTGGTTAGAACCCCTATTTCAGTGAGTTTTTTCACGGTCAACATGAACTCAACCAAAATACTCGTGCACGATTTTCGAAAGCACGCAGCTATAAAGGCAGAAGTCAGTGTACCCAATTTAATTAAGGCTGTTTGTGCCTAATTTGTATTATCTATTGACAAATTAGAGGTAGTTAAAAAGCTTTTGAAATTTGAAACTTTCTGAGCTTGAGAGTGGGTGAGATGTACTCTCTCCATTTGGCTGTGACTACGTTACAATTTCCATCTGCTGACCACAGAGCAGCCAACTCTGAGGCCACTTCCAGGCCTCAGGATGGACAAGACCAGGCTTCACGTGGAATGCTCCGTGGGAAACAAAGGATGAGGTAGGGGCAGTTTTATGACCGGACTGATCAAGGGTCTCAAACGTAAGCTCATTTCTTAAATGGAGCACTACAGGAGAAAGGTTAGAGAGTATGTTTTTGCAACATGAAATGAATTTCATACTGGAGGAAAACCAACTCACTTAGCCCCATGTAAGGTTTAAATATAAGTCAGGTTTAACCACCATCGAGACTGGGATTGACAGGTATGTGTAAATGGTTGATTTGCATGTGGGGAAAGTCAGTTCAATTACAGAAGGATGAAATACAATTGATTCTGTGCAGAGGTACCAGGAACATCTCTTCACAGCAAAACCAAACATATCTTATTTTAAACAACAGCAACAAAAACATGATGTCATGATTTCCACAGATGCAACAAGCCAATCTCTAGGAGGGAGTTTTCAAAAGCTTGTGGTGTAGTTTTCCTCCCACTCTCTACCTCCCTCTCCCTACACAGTTCCAGTCTAATTTCTATATAAAATTACAACCTTCCTTGATTCCCCATTTAACATTTCAGAAGGACTATGCTGCTGAGATAAGTGAGAAAATGTATGTTTCCAATAATGACTTCTTTTATATGTACACTAAAAAGTGTATTTTCTATAGGCACCATACTTTCTTCAGTTTAGCATCATGCCTGATTCTGGTCCTACCAGAAGACAATAGCCTATCATGGGATCTGGCAGTACTTACATCTTCCAAAGGGCATATTTTTCACTCAAATACCCGACATCACCCCGGTGGTCCACCTAGTGTTTCTCACCTGGGCTGCTGCTGGCATTGGGTCTGGGACAGTTCTTCCCAAGTGTGTGGTGTGTTTGGATGTTTAGCATCCCTGTGACCTCTCCACTAAATGCCAGTTGCACTCTCACTACCACCCAAGCAGCAACAGGAAAGCCATTTGCAACTAGGACAGGGCCTGGCAACCAGCTGTGCTTTTCTGGCCCCATCATTACTGGGCCACTTGTCTCCCTTCTCTTTACCTAAAGCCACAAGTTTATGGAGTCATCAGTGATGCAAAGATGAAGAAAAAACCCTTTGTTTTTGCATAGATATTTAACTTAAAAACAAACTATGATATCATGGGAAATCTGATTCATGTTAGTATAATTTTCCCAGCTCCCTTTCTCCTATCCCCTGGAATTTCTCAGGATCAGCTTGCTGTTGCCTATCTCTGAGCTTGAGTGCCAATCTGTCTCAGCTTTAGCAAGCTTTGCCTCTGGATAGGGCTCTCCCTGCATGACCTGACTTCATTCTCTTCCCCAAAGGCATCCGCTGCCGGACCCACCTTCTCAGATTGTGGTAGACAATCTCCAAAGAGGATCACCATCAGTTCCTCTCCTTTTATGTGCATGCTACTCCATCAAGATGAGGCATTTCTCCTCCCTTTGATCTGGGCTGGCCTTATGTCTTGCTTTGACCAACAGAATGTGACAGAAATGATAATCGGGAACTTCTGAGACCACGCAGCATCTGCTTTCTTCTTCAAAACGAACTGCCATGTAAGAAGGTGGGCTATGCTGAGACCACCATGCTGTAAGGAAGCCCAAGCCAACTACGTGGAGAGGCAACACAAAGAAGCACCCAGGTAACAGACACGTGAGTAGAGCCTTCCTTGTCCTTCCAGCCCAGCCCAGCCCCCACCTGAATGTGGCCAAGCATCCCCAGCTAACACCATATGGAGGAGAAAATTGTTCAGTCGAATCCAAAACTGTAAAAATAATAAAATGTTATTGTTTAAGCCACTAAATTTTGGGGAAATCTGTTATGCAGCAATCGATGACTAAAACACAGGCCAAAAGTTATGGCTAAAAAGCATGTCTCTACTAGGCTGCATTTTAAATTTCTAAACTGGGAAGGACTTTCTTTCTTTTTTTTTTTTTTTAAGACAGAGTCTCGCTGTGTTGCCCGGCTAGAGTGAGTGCTGTGGCATCAGCCTAGCTCACAGCAACCTCAAACTCCTGGGCTTAAGCGATCCACCCGCCTCGGCCTCCCAGAGTGCTAGGATTACAGGCGTGAGCCACCGCGCCCGGCCAGGAAGGACTTTCTTAAACAGTTTGTAAACTCACACCAGGAAAGGAGGAGAGACCTTTCTGTGGCCTCTACAGCTGTGGGCTAGCCCTTATTCATTGGAATTTCTGAAAACTCTTTTCGATAAGATTCTACTTACTTGTTGCATTTTATCAAAGAAAGGGGGGGTTCTTCCCATCACCCCAGGTATAACCTCTTCTTTTTGTACAAAGGAAACAAGGATCAGTTGTGGCTAAGCATTCTAGGAATTAGCAGTCTACCCTTGTGGGTACCGCTACATCTGGGTGTTTATCTAGCGGATGAAATTTTTCTTCAAGGGATGTCTTGGCAACCACATCCAGAATTCTATTCAATTCCTCTAGAAATCATTTTCCCTCAAGTGTAGACTCATGTTTACATAAATCAATCATATAATTTGCATGCTTTATTTCACCTCTAAACATAAGTTACTTATCTTGCAAATTTTTAGAACATCTCAGCATTCTCATTCTTAGCATCAAAATGTTTTTGTTACATCTCTGTTTCTGTTTTGTGAACTTGGAGGAGTTCGACATCACACTTGAAAAATAGCAAAAAGGTCATGAACTGCCCTTTGCTATCTTTGCATAACCCTGTCCTTCACCTTCACAAAGCTTTCTAGGACTTTCCAATCCATTTTCAGGAGACTAACTTTCTCTTGAATCTTAGAAATATGTAAGAAGTAAATTTTGATTTGCAATCTCTGTTACATAACCTTATCCCATACCAAATCCTTTGCAAAACAGGATAGAAAGAACAAATCTAAATTAGGCACCATTTTGGCAACTACTTTAAGAAATGTTCTAATTTTTTTAAAAAATAAAATTTATTCCAGTTAGTTTATACATTCCTTTGAAATTTGGACACATCAAAGTCCAAAAAATATTGGGCTGTTTAAAAAGATTATTTTGCCAATGACTGCTGCTTTGGTGGTATTACTTACTGTCCTGTTCCAAAGTTCACTTTGAAAACACTTTGATGGTGTGTTTATAGAGGCTGTATGCGCTCAGCATCGAGGCAGAGGGCAAGGATTTGAAATCATGCTGATGAAACCAAAGCCAAAGTTTGGGAAAAGAACTGAGTTTGTTGAACTAAGATGTATTTCTGTGAGTATTTAAAAATCCGCTGGAACTGTGATATCCCCAGACTAGGGCAGTGAATGACAAGACAGTACAAGAGTAAGGAGCATAAAGCCCCACGCATCACAAATAGTTCCACAAAGACACGCAAAGTGAAGATGAACACTTTGAGTTATAGGACTGGCAGTTTGAGGAGCCTTTTGGGTCTTGAAGTTCTGCCCTCAGAGCGAGCAGCTGGACTCATCCTGGCTCTGTAGATGGGTTAGCTTAGTGAGCCCAACAGTACCAGTGAAACCAGGAGACACACCCATTTCTTCAGTCCCTACTATGTGCCAGAAGTTTTTACATGCATCATCTCAGTTAAGCCTCTCAGGAGCCCACAGAGGTATAAAACACCGGAAATTAAGAAAACAGATGCTCAGGGGGTGTAAAATAATTTGCCCAAGGTCGTACACTCCTCCGGTAAGTGAGATAACCTGGGATTTGAACTCTCATCTGATGACTCAGAGACTCTTTCCTGTACATGTAGCACCTCTCTGAAGCCAAGATCAAGGACTGTTAGTCTGGCTCTGCACCAGCCACAGAACCCACTCCTGATACCGGCAGACGGCGGCTAAATGCATGCCCTGAGTGATGGAGATGAGATAGGAGAATGTGGATGGGTGAGAAAAAAACCCACCCACCTATGAGCAGATGACAAATTTTGCTCACTTCTCTATTCTAACCCTACCACCTACAAACATGTGCACTCCACACTGGACCCTAGTGTGATATCTGGTAAGTGCTCAAGATCTTTGTTGAATTGGATTAGTCACTAATAAGAATGATAATGATAACAATGACGATAAGAGTTAAAAGTTAAGGAGCACTTTCCCACATGATAGGCACTGTCTTACACACTCTATAACCATTAGCTCTTTGTGTCCTCATAGCAACCGACAGAGGAGGTATGGTTCATTATCACACTTTACAGATGAGAAACTGAGCACAGAAATGTTAAGTAACTTCTCCAAGAAGTTACTCCAACAGATAGCAAGGGTCAGAATCAGAAATCAAACTGAAGGATCAGGGCTTTATTACCTGGGCTCTTCACCACTCTTCTCAGATCTCCCCAATATGCCTGATCCTAAGAATTACTTGGGGTACTTGTTAAAAATACTTTCTCAGCAACTTTCTCTGGAGAGACCAGTTTAGAAGGTTTGGGATGGGACCCAGAGCCCTGCCATGTTTTTAAAGAGCCCCCATGATATTCTTATGGTGTTAAACATTTCACTTCCTTGGCTGTGTCTTACTGCTGAAGAGACCCCTCTAGCAGCAAAGTTGAGCATGGTCAGAAGCATCGTCTTTGCAAAGGAGGCGTGAATGTATTTGTGGCTGTAAGAGGAGCAAGTACTCATGGAACAAAAAGGCTATTTTTTTGTTCTTTCTCCCTCCAACACTCATAGCTCAGCAAAAGGTGGTGGGATATAGATGGGGGCAAGGGGGAAGGGCAAAATCTTAGTTTTCCTTGGTGTTCTTGCTCTTCCTACCCATACAAATCTTCCTCAGCACATTATTGTAGCCCCTATAATACTGCAGGTTGACTTGTCTTCTGCTACCAAAGAAGCTTGAGAAAAAGGGAGGAATTTTGGATGAGGCGAGGAAGCCCTTGGTCCCTCCATGGTCGCGCTATCTGGAAAGAGAAGACACATGCTCACTGACAACTGAGGGACTGGCAAGATTGAGGTGGGGGCTGGGCTGGATCAAGAGTGGCCTTACCTGTTGTGTCAGCTTGGGTCCCCTGAGAAGCAGATCTTAACACAGGATTGGACATGCAAGGGATTTATTGGAGAAACACCTGTTAGGATAAAGGGAAAGGGAACAGGAGATGGGCAGGAGACCCTTCAGATTGCAATGTAGGTCTGAGATCTGTGGAGGAAAGAGGCAAGGAAGGAGTGGATTGGGCAGGCTTCAGACTGCAGCACTCCGAGAAAGCCTTGACCAGGCTATGGAGGAGTTCTCAGGCAACGGTGGCCTGCTAGAAGAGCCTTGCGTTGTGCAGGAGGGCTCAGCCCCAGTGCAGCCTGGAGCAAGAGTGGAAATGGCGAGAGTGCTGTGGTGGATCCACAGTGCGGCCGCTGGAGGCTCTCAGTCAGCTCTGTCTCTGCAGCAGGTTCTTTGGAAGGAGATCTGAGTGGCACATCTCCATAGTTGTCATGTTATGTGTGGCTAAGAAGTTGGTGCATTGAAGGAAATGCAACATGATGATAAATAAAGAGACCAGTCACTAGGCTACTGCAAAAGTTCAGGCAAGAATGGAAGAGAACTGAATTTAAGGAAATGGGTATGAAAAGAGAGGAATGAGCCAGACTCAAAGCAGCAAAGAAATGAAAAATGTTGGCTCTTCAAAAGATACTATTAAGAAAATGAAAAGGCAAGTCACAGAATGTGGGAAGATGTTAACAAAACAGATACCTGATAAAAGATATGTATCCAGAAAAGATAAAGAACTTTTTAAATTCAATAATAAGAGACAAATAGCCCCCCAAAATAGCAAAAGATATTAATAGATACCTCACCAGATTTCATGAAAAGATGCTCAACACCTTTAGTCATTAGAGAAATACAAATTAAATGATAATGAAATGCCATGGTACTCATATTAGAATAGCTACTATTAAAAGACAGACAATACTAAGTATTAATGAGGATGTGGAAGAATTGGAACTTTAATATATTGCTGGTGGGAATGTAAAATAGAACCTCCAATTTGTAAAACAGTTTGGCAGTTTCTTAAAAAGTTAAACATACATTTTCCATATAAACCAGCAATTCCAGTTCTAGATATCTACACAAGAGAAATGAAAACCTATATCCACCCAAAGACTTGCATGAGAATGTTCATAGCAACATTAGTCACAATAGCCAAAACTGGAAGCAACCCAAATGTCCATGGGTAAGCAAAATGTGGTAAACCCATGCAAAAGAATAGTAGCAACAATAAAAGGGAACAGACTATTGATACAGGCAACAACACGGGTGAATTTTAAAAACATCATGTTACGTGAAAGAAACCAGACACAAAAGACTTCCTAATGTATGATTCCATTTACATGAAATTTCCAGAAAAGGTAAAACCTCAGAAACAGATAAGTGGTTACCTAAGTCCAGGGTGGGAGTGTCAAGAGGCACAAGGGAACTTTTTGGTGTAACGGGACGATGGTTGCACAACTGTATACATTTGTTAAGACACATGAAAGAATATATTTAAAGTGGGTATATTTGATGAAATGTAGATTCAACCTTAAAAACTGTTAAAAAAGAAAAAGAGCTAAGAAGGCAAACATGATGAGAGATGGCAACTGATTCAATCTAGAGAACCAGGTTGAAAGAAATGTCGAGAATGATGCCAGGGTTTCTGGCTGGCATGCAGTATGACGGATACTGTTGTTATAATATTTGGTATATGAAGAAGAGTGTATTTGGAGTTTAGCTTTGGATATATTAATTTTGAACTACCTGTTGAACACTCGAGTGGATATTTCCAGCAAAGAGTTGGACTGGATGGCCTAGAGGCCATGGAAGGAATAAGAGTTGGAAAGAGATTCGAGAATTGTTCACGTTTAAGAGGTAGCTGAAGCTGCAAGGGTGGCTGAGATCATCCAGGGAGAATGTGCAGTGTGAGGGATCCTTTTCCAGTTGAATTACATTTTCAGCTAATTAGGAATAGCCTAACGAAAATCAGCTTCCCTAGAGAGTATTCCACTGTTTATGTGGTGATAGGAGATAACTTCCCTGTATTTCATGTGTTTTTCCTGTAGCTCAAGATCTTAGGAAGTCTGCTTCAGAATCTCAGATATATTATGTAGAGGTAATTTAATCTAGCTTATATTGTCAAACATTTATCTTATATCACATAACTGGAAGCTGAACTGTAGCCAAATTAACAATATCTGAGGATCTACCATATGCCAGACTGAGTGCTAAATAAACATTCTTAGGACTGCAAAGAAATTTAAGGCTTAGAAGCTGACATCAAGAAGTTTACAATCTGGTACTATAATTCTATACGTTTTCAGCATATATATTTTAGGGTGGGCAGGGAATGGTGGAAAAGGAACTAGAGAATTCATTGACCTACTAGATTAAGGAAAAGTCTGGAAGGATTTGGTGAGTTGTCTCTATAAATAAGCCCTTGACTGGAAGTAAATTTGAGGAACTTGTTCAGGCCAAAAGGGCTTCTGTTTTGTTTCAAAGAAGTTTAGCTCTTGTGGGTTTCTTTTTTAAGATTGCATTGGTCATTTTATTTCAAGTAAATTTTTATCCTGTTTTTTTTTCCAAGAGGCATGGTAAGTATTATTTTCAGAAGCCATTAATATGTTGTGCAATTTCTTGCAAAGATGGGTGTGTTCCAGACAATAGAGAAATGAGGCAGGCCCTTGGCCCTTTCATCAGCAGTCTCTCTACATGGAAATCCAGACACGGGACCTTGAGCTGAGTCTGATGAGTGAGCTGAGTTATGATGGTGGGGCAAAGGCAGCTCCATAACTCTGTGGTCAGAGGGAAGGAGCTTATTGGCTTAGTTTAGCAAGTGGATAATGAGGCCTTTGAAAACCATTGAGAAGGATAAAAAGAAGTGGCCATTCTAAGTGAGGACACAGAACCATCATGTTCTGATGATACCGGGCAGTGGGTGGCATCCCCTTGTAGCACATTAAGAAGACTCCTGTGAGGACAACTGCAATCATGTTCCAAGTGATCCAATGTGACTAGGTGACAAAGGGCTGGAATAGTCCATTGATTCCATTATCAGACAAGGGAAGGGACCCATGTAATGTGCTGTGTTCAGTCTGTGTTGATGATAGCTAAGCTTGAAAGAAAATGTCATCCTTCAAATTTGTTCCTGAAAGAATGTCAAGCTCCTGCTGGCCTCCAGTAGAATGTCAGCCAAGAGCTCCCTGAATGACCTGGAGGAGGGAGGATGCGACTGCATCAGCATCCATAGTTCACTCTGCAGTGGGCTCCAGACCCGATGCCCAATAAGGTAGATAAGTGTCCAAAGATGCACTTTCAGAAATGTCTCTGGCAATGGCCTATCACTACAAAACTGCACAAATTATAAGCACCCTTTGGAAATTTCTTTTCCCTTTTGCATGCAAAATAAGTTTTCCCTAAATCCAAGCTTTTCAGCGCAAGATTATACTTATAAATTATTTAAAGATTACTTAGTCCAATAGGAAGAATTTTGTATAGTCACCCTCTGTAAATTTTTTAAACCCATATATAAATCCAGATTACTTCTGATTTATGCAAGCTTTATTAAATTATGTTTGCAGCATGTCCTTACTGCTTACAAATCTTAAGTGGACAACTGCCATCATGAAAAAAAAACTTCACGACTTCAAAAATCATCCAGGTAATCTTTGTATAACTGTCCTGATTTTCAGAGCTGCAGGATAAATAACAGACACACAAAGAGAGTCTTGCTTAAGAATTGTCTTTGTTGCTGTTGTCATTCTTAAAGGTATTTCTACCAGGACATAAGAGGCAAAGAAAACCTACCTGAGGTGAAGGAACTCACACATCCCTGAGGTCTTGGGTTGGCTGGGGAAGTGGCCCAGCAAAAGGTTCCACTTCTTCCTGATCCTTTCTCCCTCTGTCTGAGGCGCACGTAAGGCAGTCAGCTCTCCCCACATATCCATCTGTCCTGGGCCAGACTGTGAATTCTTGTGCCTATGTCTGGCTTTGATGCCTCTGAATGCTGTAATTATGATCATTTTCTTTAAGAAAAATCTTGCTAGTAACTCACAAGTGTTTTTGCACATGTTGAGGGCTTGGGTTTTATTTTACTACGTATTGATTTCCTTCCTGCATAGGATTTTACAGAGCCCATTTGGTTTGAAATTTGTCCCACCTCATCTGATGTATAATGAGCTAAGGATAATCTAAAGGTGGTGTACTCTCTTCTGAGAATGAGTGGAGGCTCACAAACAGCTTCTTCTAACCGTTTCATTTACACTCGACCTTAGTATCAGTGTCTCAGGTAAAGCCAGCAAACACAGAACATGCTTTGGTATTTCAGGCTTTTATATACCCTATCAAAAAGGCACAGTATGTCATAATCTTTTGGTTGTCATGAGCATTAGTTTCACCTTATACCAATTTGGTCTCTTTGACCACTTTTGTTGAAAGATCATATTTGTTTCTATAAAATTCATCTTTCATTGTCATTTTTCTCGGTGACTCTAAAGACCCATTTTATGTTCTCCAAAGTGTCTGTTTGTGTCATAATTTGCACTTTAGCAAATTGCCACCCTAGAGAAGCCCTCTCTATCAAACACTGTGTCTGCTTGATGGAAAGCATTGCCCTACAGCTGCATTCTCAGTCTGGTCCTTGGATATAAAGATCAGTCATTAGATGTAAAATCAGATTTTTTTTTTCTTAAGAATGAGAGTCCTACTGTAAAATATTGGATGCAGTATATAAATAATTCAAGGCAGATTTATAAATATTGTTAGTTCCAATGTCATTTGCATTTATGTAAACTAATATATCTGTTTGTTTACTATTACTCTGGGTGAAGATACACATTTTTTGAAAACTATATTTTTAACTTAAAAGAGAACATTGTTCACATTTAATAGAGTCATAAATCACCACTCTTCTTTCTACTGACTTCAGTACGACACAAAATTAAACTTTTGCATATTCCTTCTGAGGCATACTGTATTTTCCAATACACATCCCATCTCATATTGACTTTTTATGATGTGACTGTTCCTCCCTTGAGCCTGGTGCTTCTGACTGCTTCAACCAACAAAGTACAGTGGGAAAGATGCTATGTGACTTCCCATCTAGGTCACAAGAGTTTCTGCTTAAACATATCTTTCTCTCTCTCTGAAAACGCTATCTCTGGGAGAAGCCAGCCCTAGGCCACAAGGAAACTCAAACTTGACAATAGTCCCATGGAGAGGCCTTGATGGAGAGTCATTGAGGCCCTCAGGTAATAGTTATCATCAATAGCCAGACATGTGAGAGCTTTCAGATGATTCCATGATTCTTATCCCCAGCTTCAAGGCTCCCAGCTACCTATCAAAAACTATTGCTGGGATGACTAAATTAGTTAATATATATAAAGGGCTTAGAATAGGGCCTGGTATGTAGTACATGCTCATTAAAATATTAGCTATTCTCAATTGAGCTTTAAGAAACTTCATTTTATTTTTTTTGATTTGTATTTATTTCCCAACATATTGCAATGTAAATAATAGAAAATGTAAACATACACAGTCCCGATACTCTGTTAATTTATTCTATTTTTCCATGTTTTTTTCAAAATTCCATCTATACACAAACTCATTTTTAAATTCATAATTATTAAAAAGATACAGGAGGACATTTATGGTTCACTCTGCAAGAACACTAATCACTGTAAGCCAGGAAAATACCCAAAGAAGTATGAAATCCTCATTTTAAAAATAAGGAAACTATCCAAAGAGGTGGGAAATCCTCATTTTTAAAATGAGAAAACTGTCATTCCTTTAGCCGACAGATTACTATACAGATAACAAAATTACAACTAAGGAGACTAAGTAACATGTATGTATACTATAATATGAAGTAAAAAGAATAGCATATAGAGCTCCAAATATTAGACTTGAGACAGACTAGAAAACATTTATGCTTAATATTGTCAATGAGCTAAAGAAGACAAGCTGAAAATTACAGCATGGAACTGGAAACCATAAAAAGTGACCTAGAATGTTTGAGAAAATCCTATTTTAAAATAAAAATTTAAAAATATAATAACCAAATTAATACATCAATGGATAGGTTTAGTAGCATCTGAAGAGAAAACTAGAGATTGGAATATGGGTCAAAAATATTTAAAATGCAGCATGTAGAAACAACTCAGAAAATACAAAGCAAAGATAAGGAACATAATACGCATAATTAGGAATTCTATCCTGTTTAATTGTATTCAAGAGGAAAAAGTGAAAGAGAAAAGATAAGAAGAAATATTTGAAGACTGATCGTTGGGAATTTTCCAGAACTGATAAAGAACTTCAATCTAAGGTCCAGCTCCAATTCAAGGAGCACAGTGAATCCCAGGCAATATAAATAAGGGAAATGCAGACCTAAATGCATTAGAGGGAAACTACAGAAAAGCAAAGAGGAAATCTCAAAAGTAGCCAGAGGAAAAAGAGACTACCTTCAAATGAGCCACAGTTAGACTGACAGCTGACTTCGCAACAGCAACAATGGAAGCCAAAAGCCATTGGATTGCTATCTTCAGTGTGCTGAAAATAGTAATGGTAACTGCTAACCAAGAATTCTTCACTAGGCAAAGTATTCCTCAAGAAGGACATTTTCTGTCAAACACTGAGATAGTTCACCACTAAGAGATCACAGTCAAGGACTTTCTAAAATAAGAAGAAAATAACCCCAAATGTCAAACTAAACCACCTGGATGGTCAAGCTAAAGTTTTAAATATATATTTTTTTAAATATGAACTTTGATTTTTTTTAAAAAGGGAGAATTTTCACTATCTATGATTTGTGTACATTTTGAATCTTATTATCGATTTAATAAGTCTGCATAGAAAGTATTACTCATAGTACTCTCTATATAGTAATATAACTAGATTAAAAGAAACTTAAATCAAAAGTTGTTGTGGTTAGAAAATAGAAAAGAGAGTAACAAGCTCCTTTTAGAACTGCTGTGACAGGTCGCAAATTAACATTATCTCAGCCATAAAGATGCACATGTACACTTGACCCTTGAACAATGTGGAAGTTAGGGACACTGACCCCTATGCAGTCAAAAAATTATGTATAACTTTTGACTCCCCCAAAACTTAACTACTAACAGTCCATTGTTGACTGGAAGTCTTACCAATAACATAAACCATTGATGAACAAATATTTTGTATATGTATTATATACCATATTTTTACAACAAAGTATCTAGAGAAAAGGAAATGTTATTAAGAAAATCATAATAAATAGAATACATATTTACTATACATTATGTGGTAGTGTATCATAGTAAAGGTCTTCATCCTCACCTTCATGTTGAATAGGCTGAAGAGGAGGAGGAAGAAGAGTTGGTCTTGCTGTCTCAGGAGTGGCAGAAGCAAAAAAAAAAAAAATCTGTGTATGATTGAACCTGTGCAGTTCAAACCCACATTGTTCAGGGGTCAACTGTATTTATGTTTCTAGACAGGGGAGATCTGCTGCAGGTACAATGGAAGACTAACCATTGGAATGCAGAGAAATGGAATGTTTTCTATCATACATATTATCTTTTATTTTAGATTCCACAGAAGCCAAGACTATTTAGAAGGACATACTGGATTCAAGGCTACAAATTCTGCTTTTCTTTTCCATTTAATCACAGAATTATAAAAAAGTGCTAGAGCACTTACTTAGTAGTCCATGTTGTCCCCGCTACACAGTGCAAATGCTCATGCTGATAAACTATAAAGAATCAAATAGGCCAGGCGCAGTGGCTCATGCCTGTAATCCTAGCACTCTGGGAGGCCGAGGCGGGAGGACCGCTTGAGGTCAGGAGTTTGAGACCAGCCTGAGCAAGAGTGAGACCACATCTCTACTAAAAATAGAAAGAAATTATCTGGCCAACTGAAAATATATATAGAAAAAATTAGCCAGGCATGATGGCGCATGCCTGTAGTCCCAGCTACTTGGGAGGCTGAGGCAGTAGGATCGCTTGAACCCAGGAGTTTGAGGTTGCTGTGAGCTAGGCTGATGCCATGGCACTCACTCTAGCCAGGCAACAAAGTGAGACTCTGTCTCAAAAAAAAAAAAAAGAATCAAATAGACCAAATCATAGTATTTTAGGATTGGAAGGTACTCAGACATGTAAGAATTCCCTCCGTATTATGCCTAAGAAGCTCAAACTCATCCACTGATAAGGAAGTCACTACTTTCTGCTCTATTACAGCACAGTTTTCAATTGTTTAAAGCTTTCTAACTGGGCCCAAACTTCCTTCCTGTAATTTTCTGTTATTTGTCCAGCTCTGTTCTTTCCACGGCAATATAGGACAAACGTACTCCCTCTTCTACATAGCAGACCACCAAATATTAGAAGGCAACTACAAAGTCTCCCTTTAGAATTTGTTCTCATAGGTTAGTATGTCTTTTACAATTTAACCTTTCCCAGTCAGCCTGTGTCTGGGCAGTCAGAGGAGAAACAATCTCATTCAAGGAAGAGGGGACTACTGCTGTGAGAGGTAGAAAAGGTCAAGGTGGAGAAAGGGAGGTAGACTTTGAGAAAATTAACAAGCCAACACATATTTTTTAACTTAAGTAAGATTTTCTGCACTTGGTGATTGTTTTCAAAATGGCGTGGCTTTGTATGATATATTAAAAATAGGAAGACTCTTTGACCAGATTTGTAAATCTGGAGTTCAAGGTGGCCTAGGAACTTCCTGCTGGTAAGATGATGGTGTTTAATTGCGAGACATGCCTCATAAAGGGACTACCAATCTATGTCCTTAGGTTTTGAAATAGCACACTGCAATAAAAGATTCCAATTAATCTATCCAGCTAAAGATTCAGGTATAAGGAAGTACACTTGTGAGGTGTGGCCAACCCTGGTAATGTAACTACAAAATGTATCTATGTTCATGGATCAAAGAATGCCAAGAAATGTATTAATTTGGGGTTAAAGGTGAAACAAGGGACATGGAACTTGTGGGTGTTCACTCAGCATTGCAATGGACACTTTAGCAACTGCTAATGACCAGGGTTTGTTAGTATTATTGGGGAAAGGCTAGATTTTAATGGCTCTTCCTACTGCCAAGAAATGTGACTCCTACATCTTGAAACCTGTGCCATCACTTCATGTATAAATCATAATAAAAAAAACTTGACAGGGGCTGCAGTTGCTGAAATCTAGCACTTATGAGGACAACTAAGAAATAATAGCTTCTCTATACTTTAATTCCCATATAGATTGATTCTACTAAAAGAATACTCAGAGAATCTGCTCAGAACAGATTTTTGAAGAATGGATCAGGCTGAAGAAAAATTCATGAGAAGATAGTTACCTGTCTGATCGATGGCTGTAAATCTTCACTTGTTTGTTTATCCTAGGAAATAAATGATGCTGAGCTTCACATTTACTTTCCTGTCCATGGGAAACATGACTAGGAGATAGATGAGTGTATTAGTCAGCTATTGCTGTAATAATGCTATGTAACAAAATGCAGTGGCTTAGAAACAACAAGCATTTCATTTTTCTTACTTACTTGTCCTTGGTCAGGACAACTCTGCTTCATGATGCAGCTTGGCTAGTTTAGGTCCAGGCTGCACATCAGGCTTGGGTTTGCTCCACGTGTTTCCCTTTGGGCCCAAGCTGAGGGGATAGAAGCTAGCTGGGTCATGCTTTTTTCATGGTAATCACAGGAACACAAAAGGACTAGCTGAACTATGTGAGCATACATAAACCCTTTGTTCATGTCACTTCCACTACGTTTTATTGGCCAAAGCAATATTCAAAAGATGGAATTTAGGAAGAAGTAAACTCCTTCCACTGTCCCATTATCCCATGCAAGGATAATGCAAAGCTACAAGGTGAAGGATGTAGATGTATAATCTTACTGCAGGGGAGAAAAGAGTTGAAATGAATAGTTCAATATTCCAGAATATGCATTCCGCACCATTTTGTAAAGGCTAGCCTAGATAGCTACATTTTTTTTATTCAAGGATAATATTTTAGGATAAAGGCCAACATCATTGTATTAATGAACCCATAAACACTAAAGAAACAACAACAGTGAGAAAGCCATCAGTCCTAAATACAAGCAAATGAAAAATACACTCCGCTCTGTGTGGGGGTCTCATTGAGTGCAGTGGGACGGAGATGCCTCAGGCCTCAAACACAGTGGACTTGGCAGAGAAGCCACGCTGCTATTCTGGCTGATTCAGGGCAAGGCAAATGCACTCAAACTTCTTGACCCTGCCAACAGCATCAAAAGGGATGTGTTTGGTTGCCAGCAAAAGCGCCATTAATAAATGGAAATATAAAAACATAAAAGTTGGGATAAAAGGTCAAAGTGTGCTTATGGGAAAACCTATCCATTTCTAAGTGACTTAATGGAAAATCCATCTTTGGTCTACCCAAGTCAAAGACATTTCATAAACGGAATGGTGTGACAATTTGTGACAAATTCTAAACCCACTAACCAAAATCTCTTGGCTCTGGGAAAAGGGTAGCTGGAATTTCTAAATAAGTAAAATTATGGATTAAAAGTCTAGGGAGGGGCAATAGCTCAGAAATATTTAACAGTCTATAGATGTGTGCTTGTCTGTGTATAAATGAATCGATGCATATATTTACATAGACGCACACACTGTGTGTTGATTTTGCCAACCAATACTTACCTATCAAAGCAAGAACTAGATATTTCAGTACCTTATCTGTTTATTCATTATTAATAGTTATTGCAGTCAGCCTGTGTGATTAAAATAAGCCTGTCTTCAGTTCAAATTTGTTCAGCCTCAAAGGGGATTCTCACTAGAGTTATAAACCTGATACATAAAATGGAATGTTTTAACACTTGCATAGGTTGAATTGGAAATAGTTTCTTCCAAGGTAAAGAAAAAATGTCTTCCAAAGACATGAAATTCAATTCAATGTACCCCACACCTTATACAAACATTAACACAAAATGTATTGGAATGCATCATAGAACTGAATGTCAGACTATTGATGCAAAACTATAAAACTTTTAGAAGGAAACATAGAAGAAAAATCTTCATGACCTTGGGTTAAGCAAAGAGTTCTTAGATATGATACCAAAAGCACAAGCCATAAAAGAAAAAATCATGAATTAGACTCCATTGAAATTAAAAAAACAAAACAAAAACTTTTGGTCTGTGAAAGACACTGTTCAGAGAATGAAAAGATAAGCTACAGACTTGGAGGAAATATTTGCAAATCATATATATACATATACATATATGTCCGGAAAGTATCCAGCCATGTAATATGAAAAATAGAGACATTTATTGAAGAAGATACAAGATACAAGAAACATTGTACATAGGACAATGATACCTCAGTCCCCTTCAAAGTAGGCACCTTTGGACCTCACACAGTTTTCCCAGCGTGTCTTAACCTAAGCCACACACATTCAACATTCTCAGGTGTTCTGCTTGTTGCAGGCCTTCCAGAGTGTGGATCGCTTTCCCCAGATTCTTGACCATCTTTGAAGCATTTGTGCCACCCTTTTATTTGTGCTGCACTCATTGCATCATCACCGGAAAGCCTTCTGAATCATCCGAATAGTTTCCATGGAAGGATGTTCAAGGTTAATGCAAAATTTGATGCAGATTTGTTTCTCTACTCAGTCAGTCATTTTGAATGCCACAGCCACACAGTACACAGGCCCACTAAATGGATCTAGCACCCACTGACTAGTACAGTGAAGTCATCGCTCTTCATACACGTGCATCCCAGTCCACTCTCTTTGGCTACCAGGTTACATTGATGTCGTGCAAACTGTTTTCATTATATTAACAATCCTGGATACTTTCCAGACAGCCCACACACACACACACACACACATACACACACACACACACACACACACTCACATACACACACACACACACACACATATAGTGAACTAAAAGCAAATAAACGTCTCAATTTAAAAAGTAGCCAAAAGATTTGCACTTAAGAAGGTATACAGGTGGCAAATAAGCCCATAAAGAGTTGCTCAACATCAACTGTCATTAGGAAAAAGAAAATTGTAACTACAAAAGAACAAATTATTGATACATGTAACATAATAGATGAATTGCAAACACATTACACTGAGTAAAAGAAGCCAGATTCAAAGTTATACACTATATGATTCCATTTATATAACATTCTGGAAAAGGCAAAACTATAGGTATAGAGAATAGATCAGTGGTTGTCATGGTCCCAAAATGAGGGAAGGGTTTGATGACAAATGGGAAGCATGAGGGCATTTGAGAGGGGGTGGGTGATAGAGTTGTTCCGTATCCCAATTATGGTCATGGTTATATGACTCATGTGTTTGTTAAAATTCACAGAACTGTTCATTTCATAAAAGTGGATTTTACCATATGTGAATTAGAAAATAAATTTTGAAAATTCGACTCAACAAACTTTTTACGTTTGAGTATTATATGCCAAGCATTCTGCTAAAGGTAGTATGGAATACACAAATGAGAAAGGCATAGTTCCTGACCTTGAGGGGACTTAAAACTGCAATAGAAAGGCATTAGGCTAGAAGAGAGAATGACATATTTTCACTGAAAGCTGTACTTGAGATAGTAGTCTATATAAAGAGCTTCAAGAGTAGTGTACATAGAAATAAGAGTGTTCACAGGCAGGAGAGATGGAGACATCACTCTGAAAATGTGATGAGAAATGAAAACTTATGGAATTTCAGGTGGATCTTAAGAGATAAGCATGATTTATTAGGCAGGGATTGGAGATGGGAGAGAAGAGAGGTTAGCCCGGAAGGAAGCCCAAAGAAGATGAGCACTGTGGGTGAGCAAGCTGTGTGGAGGGAGTGTCACGTGGTTCAGTTTGATTGGAGGAAAAGGAGACAGCATTGGAACTACCTTGTGTAGTGTCTTGAATGGCTTAGTAAGATGTTCTTAATTCAATGGATGATGGGAAGCCATGAAAACATTTGCAGTAGGGCTTGACGTGGGGCATTTAAAAATTATAATGTAGAGATAGAATACCAACACGCTGCTTGGAAGAGTTACTGCCAGCTTTTTGTCAAAACCATCCTTGAATTGGCAGCTGATCCACAGAGAAAACATTGTATAGCTCAAATGTTTAGTGTACAAAAAACATGAAATATTATCAAAACTCTACATTGACATTATAAAACACAATAGACCAGAGATCATCAAGTAGGTGAACAATACTAAAGGGATGGTTGGTTGGTAAATGTGGCCTAAGAATCTGTTTAAAGATTGGATGTCATGTGTTTCTATATCAGATGACTCTTAATGTGGTTTACTGTGACTCTACTTAGCACTATTACGTAGAGGTACATCCTGTTACGGAGAGGTAGATAACTATGTAAGACTTAGAACTACTCAAATGTGTTTGGTAATTTTCTAAAGGACATGTTTTTGATTTAGACATTTGGAAGAAAAACACCAGTCGTATTGCTGACTGTAGAAGACATTGTTGATGACCTGCCCCCATCTCCCCAGTCAATTCCAGAGATCCAGGCGACTTTGGTGGACCTGCCCACACATGCCAACAGCATCCAACCTCCAGGTCGGCACATCTTTCTGCACAAAGGCCTTCTCTGGATGTCAGGGCATTAACTCACAGGGTGAGATAGAAGTGCTAGGGAGCGGGAGTATTTCTATCTCTATGAGCAGCTCTCCAACAGCGAGGAGCAAGAGTTGTTGGAGAAATGCCCCCGCTCCCTCGCTTCTCAGGGGAACAATGCTGAAGTATGTTATATATAGTCTTGTAGAGGGTCCTGGGTGGGACTGAGCCCTAGTTTCCCACCGTGACAACCCACCCATAAATGCACCCATCATTGGTTTTCCTCCTTTCCCTGGCTTCTTGGGATCAACTCCCAAATAAACTCTGAATACACAAAGCCTTGCCTCGGTGTCTGTTTGATGGGGATGCAACCTAAGACAGTGTTGTCCTCCCCAGCCCCACCAGGCATCTTTTTACCAATTCAACAAATACCTTATTTTTCATTAAATGTATATTTGTGAAACACTTATTATGTACATAACATGGGAATACAACGGTGAGCAAAGGAAAATTGATGTTTGCATTCATCTGACCTAGAATCTGTTGTTAAGTTGCAATGATAAAATCCAGAGTGCTAAGGGCACAAGTAGCTAGAGCTCTGAATCTAGTCTGAGAGGGTTGGGGAGGCTTCACAGAGCCAGTGATGTTTCATCTGGGGCCTGAACAATGAGCAAGGGCTTAGAGAAGAGGAGGGAGGGAGAAAGGTGTTCCAAGCTGTGTAACTTCAGAAACATTCCTTTAGTGTTTAGGGGAATAAAAATCATAGAGGAGGAAGAGCAGTTGATTCAAGTGCCAAAGACTGCCTTTGTCAAACTTTTGAAAACTCATTTTAACATGAAGTAAATAAAAGAAGATGAATAACAATTGAATTGGTGATTTGTAAATGGTGCATTCTTTTAAAATTAAAAACAAATTGATTCCTAGATTAATTAAATGCTTCCCAGACATCCTGAAAGAAATTCACTAATTTAACAGTGGGCTATTTTGCTTCTATACTTAATACTCCATCAGATCCTGTTTCTGTTGTCTTCCATTGATACAAATGTTAATGAACTCCCTTTATCACCCTGGGAAATTTGTTACCATCCTTTTGTGCCTGAAGAAAGGAAGTTCAGAAATGAAACAGTGATGCTGAGTTTGCTCCTAACTCTTTCATTAAATGTCTACTGAGTCCGTAGGTTATCTTTGTTTTCTTGGATGAGAGAGGAGAAAATAATTTTTACCATGGAGATATGAACCTCAAATAAAATTTTCGAATTTCTAAAGGTTTTATTGATTCCTTGCAATGGGTTATGCATTCATTCATTCATCAGGCATGTAGAAATCTCTGGTGTGTGCCTAAACCTTTGTTCATCACTGGAAATACAGAGATAAACAGAGTACAGTTACTGCCCTTAAATGACAGGGGTATATGTAAAGCCAACATTGGCAGGACGGTAAGTACTAATATGAAGGAACATACAAAATGTAGCTGCACAGAGGAGAGTCACTGACTTTGCTAGTGGAGAAGGGAGTAATGGTCCTTACAGAGCAGGGGACATTTGAGCTGGATCTTGCAGGACAGCTTGAATTTTCCTAATGACAAGGTGGGAAATAGCACTGCAAACAGAAGGAACAGCAGTGACAAAGGCATGGAGACATGGAAAAGCATGGCGTGTTTGAGAACTGTAGGAAAGCAGTGGTAGAGTGCAGCAGGGAAGTTGGATGGAGGACCTGGTGAGGGCTATGACACTAGTATAAAGACAATTTGGGACCAGGTTATGAAGGACCTTTGGACTTGATTCTATTTGTAACAAGGAAGGACTGGAGGTCTTCAAACAAGGAGTGACATGAACTCATTTGCATGGTATAATCTGGTAGCGTTTGTAGAAAAAGATTGGACACAAGAAAAGCAATTGGGTTTTTTTTGCTAGTTCTGGCAAAGAGACTAAGAGGCAAACTAAAGCAGTAAGTACTGAGCATGGAGTCAACAGGAGAGAGATAAAAGTTAGGAGGCTGCATCATCAGAACTTGGAAATTAAATCATTTGGATAATAGCTATAACAGAGAGAGGAAGCGGCAAAAGGCAACTTTGAGGTTAAGCCTAGGCAACTGGGTCTATCTTGTTATTCCAACAGGTACAGGCAAAAGGTGTTGTTACAGAACCCAAAAAGGGGTCCAGCCTAGGTACTGTCACTTGCCGTACAAAGAACCAATTATTGAGACAATGAGGATTGCTGAGGAAGAAAGGAATTTTAGTGGGAAAGATCTCTGTTGGGAGAATGGGAGCATTAGTCTCAAATCCATCTCCCTGACAGACTAAGGGCAAGGGCTTCTACAGTGGCTTGTGGAACACAGGTCGGGGGCACGGGGTTTGAAGCCATAGGGTCTTCAGGGGGTCTGATTCAGGAATCAGCTGTTTTGGATGGATGATGATTTCTGTGAACAGGCTAGCTAAGTCTGGTTGGTAGGCTTGACTGGTAAAGTCTGAGCGAACAGAAAATAGAGAGGGGGTCATTTTGCAAGGCTGATTACAGTAGCATTTTGGAGGTGACAAGTTTAAACAGATTCCATGGAATATGGGAGATAAAAGCCAGGGTGCAGGAGGTTGAGAAGTGAATGGGAAATTAGGAAGTAGAGACCTGGATAGATTAGATTGCTAAATACCCAGATTCAGAATGGATAAGATATGGTTGGATTTCGTGATAATAATAATGTGTCAGATAAAGCATTCTGCTTTGTGAGCCATTTTCTTTTATGTTTTGAGTTATGTTATTTGTTGGTAAGCATTTTTTCTAATTCCAAAATATGCAAAGAAACATATTTAAGTAAACACCCAGAGAGGATAGGACGGGGTGGGCAATTTACTTAGAAGAGAGACATTCTAGAACTATTTTTAACTCAGCCCATCCCTTGCTTCACTGGGATGTTGGTGAAATATTCAGGTTGTTTATGAGGAGCCTGTGTATAAATACACAAACAGTCATATTTTCCATTCAAAACAGGAGGCTTTACCAGCCTTCCCTCTATCCCATGGCACTGTCATTTGGTTCATGTGTTACAGTCTGTAATCCGGCGAGAGCCTGGGCTGTAATTCCATATGGCTGGCCACCAGCTTCCAGCCCTCCCTGACTTTGATGTCGTTGTAGAAGGGGAGCCCAGGAGGGCTGCAGGAAGAGGATCAGACAAATTGGGAGAAAAGGGGCCTCTGCCTCTTAGCCAGAGAGGTGATGAACTAGCAGGGGAGAGAACTGAGTATGATGGTGAAAATCTGAATCTACCATGTGATAGGAAAACAAAGGTAATACACGTTTACCAACCCCAACCATCCCACCGTACTCCTGTAAACACAAATGCTGGTGAAGTTTTATGAATTCCACTCTGCTGTGTGTGGAAAGACGGTTATGTTAATGAAATTATGCTTTAAATTAGCTGAGCATATTCTCAAACGAAAATGCTTTGCTGAAATTATATATTACAGATTTTGTGGTACCCTTGTGCTGCAATTTAACAGCGTGTTGTTATTATTTAGCATTTAATGAATACCAGAAATTGTGCTGTGTGTTCTCCACTTGGTTTGGCAACAATGAAATAAATGGCCTATTTCGACTGCCTGGTATAAGGGGATCCTTCTGGTACTGACCACCCCTAAGACTGATAAGTGGGGGATTCTTAATGAAAATATGCTCCACAGAAAATATGCTCTTCCTTCCTCATCTTACAATTCCTTTCCACAAACTCCTCAGTTAGGAACACTCAGGAATCATGCAGTACCTGAAGTCCTATCCAATATCCCCAAATAGAAAGGAACAATTTACATTGATTTCTGTTCTTTTAATATTGTTAATTACTAATTCTGATTACTGACTGGCCTTTGTTTCTTAGAGGAAGTTATTAAGATAAGACCCCAGTCAAATGTTTTCTTCCCTGTTAGAGAAGCCTCCAGCACTTTTCTGAACATGCTTGTTCAGCTGATAATGGGAGGTGGGGGGGTCACTCTGTGACCATGAAGGATTTTTGAATAAACAAACATAAATCCCCCAAAGCCATGAATAAAATAGGGGAAAGGGAAGTTTACTGCAATTAGGTAATTCATATACATATTCTATATCAAAATTACTGCTCATAAAATTTTTACTGGTCCCTCTTCAGACTTATAAAATAAAATGATGCATTTTATAGTTGTAGCACCAACAGCTAAAGAGGTATTTGAAAACTAGTACTGGAGCATAGTTTCAATGTTTCTTAAAAAAAAAAAAAAAAAAATACAAGCAAACAAAACTGACTTTCCTATAGACTAATTCATTTCAGGCACAGCTTAATTTCTTTCAGATTTGGGCTCATAAGCCCTGGCTAATTTGCCTGGTGCAATTATCTGTTATGTTGGCAGCTGTAGAGCTCAAGAATCTTTTAAACAGTGGAAAAGCATCTTACTTCCCACATTTAAACAAGTAGATAAGGTACAAATAATAATACCGAATATAAATCCAGTTGTGAGAAATTTGCTGTAACTCCGAGATTTAATCTCAAAACCTACTCTGTACCCATTACAGCCATCTGTTTGAGATTTAGGTAAACCTGTCAGCGGCAGAGGGCCTGGGAGTTATTGAGGAGGGTTATATACCAGGAACAGAAACAGAAGTTTGAACCGGGGGCCCACGATTGTGCTTTCTTTAGGCAGCATCATGATTTAACCATTTTGAATGTGAATGTTTTTAGTCGGGGCACTAGTCTGCAGTTCACCATGACCACTCCTTATTGTTATATGCCTGTCTGCCTGATGTATTTATGTCATTGGTCTGGCCCCAACAGATATTTGAGCTTACAGTCCCTGGTATGTCTTATACATATATTTATGCCATAGTTTCTGCTCTTTAGGAGGTGTTTACAATCAAAGGAATCCAATCCAGAGGTCAGAACCCTTTGGGTATGAGCATAATCTATTCATCAGATACCATGTTAGCATTTTGACATTCATGCCACATTTAATCTCCATGATAACTCCATGAGGTGGCTATTGTTATTATCTATCCCCATTTATTGGATGGGGCAAGTGAGACTTAAAAATATAAATTACTTACCCAAGGTCACACCCTTAGGGATGACAGACAAAGGATTTGAATCCACATTTCCTTCCCATGAAAGCATTTGGTCACATGACCCAGAGCTCAAGACAGGAAGTATAAAGTTCTCATATTCTGGACCTATAGATTTCTTTGCTATCTTTCACAACACTCTTCCTGTCAAAGGCCACTAGCATCTTTAAGAAGCCTAGATTTCATGATTCAACACTTAAAATGATCTTTGCAAATACCCTTGACTCCCTTGCCTCTTTACTTTCCATTGTAACCTCTTGGAAAATGCCAATTTTTCATCTGGGGCAGATATCCATTATCTTCTCTCTTTCCTACACCTTCAACCTCCCCTTATTTATTAGATATATTCCCTTAGATATGAACAAAAGACCCTTCCTTACCCTAAGTAATACTGGCTTTTACCTGTATTTTGCTTTTCACAATGCTTTACAACCAAGCTTTTGCAAAAAAAAAAAAAAAATTAGCCTATCTTGGCTATCTCTTCATCCTGACTTCCCATTTACTCCTCAGCCTCCTGCAACCTGACTTCTGATCTCACCCCTCCACGGAAACCACTACCTAAATTACTAAGGAGCTGCTAGTTGCCAAACTGAATGGACATTTTTCAGCGTATCGTCTTTAGTATCCAACACTGTTGAATACTTTCTTCTCAAAATGTTCTCTTTCCTTGCTTTTCATGACATAACATTCCCTTTTCTCCCTCAGACCTCTTTTGCAGACTCTTCGGCTGCTCCCTTCAGCCTCTTTTGCAGCCCCTCTTCCACCTCCAACCATCAGTATTAGGACATCAGCTTCAATCTTCTTGAATAACTTGGTACTTTCTGTAAAAAAACTCTGTGATGACTCTCAAATTCACATTTTCAGCCTTAGCTTTCTCTTTCTTTTTTTTTTTTTTTTTTTTTTTTTTTTTTTTTTTTTTTTTTTTGAGACAGAGTCTCACTCTGTTGCCTGGGCTAGAGTGCTGTGGCGTCAGCCTTGCTCACAGAAACCTCAAACTCCTGGGCTCAAGCGATCCTCCTGCCTCAGCCTCCCGAGTAGCTGGGACTACAGGCATGCGCCACCATGCCTGGCTAATTTTTCTATATATATTTTTAGCTGTCCATATAATTTCTTTCTATTTTTAGTAGAGATGGGGTCTCGCTCTTGCTCAGGCTGGTCTGGAACTCCTGAGCTCAAACAATCTGCCTGCCTCGGCCTCCCAGAGTGCTAGGATTACAGGCCTGAGCCACCGCACCTGGCCCATAGCTTTCTCTTAAACTTCATCCTGTCCCCAACTCCTCGTTTCCCCCCTTCCTCATTCTCATTTATTTTATCTGTCCAGGTGAATACCTGCACCATACACCCAATTGCCCAATCTTGAGTCATTTCTTCTTCACTACGTGAAAAAGCCCCTAAAGTCTTTTTAACAAATACTTTCCTCTCCTCTTCTCCATCCCTGACATTGCTGCACCTGTTCATACCCCATTCTTTTTTGTTTGCTTTTCTTACTATGTATAGATAGTTCTATGAGTTTTGACAAAATGCATATAGTGTATAACCACAACCACAATCAAAATATGAAACAGTTCCATCACCTCCCAAGAAAAACCTCTCTCATGCTCATTTGCTGTCAACCCCTTCCCCGCACCCCACCCCCACCCCCCCACCAGCCCCCTGGAAACCACTGATCTGTTTTCTATCCCGATAGTTTTTCTTTTTCCAGAATGTCATATATATGGAACTACAAAATGTGTAAGCTTTGAATTTGGCATGTTTCACTCAGTATAATACATTGGAGATTTAACCATGCCATTGTAGGCATCTGTAATTCATTCCTTTTTATTGTATGGATGTACCAGTGTGTTTATCTATTTGCTTGTTGAGGAACATTTACTTTGTTTCCAGTTTTTGGCAATTGTGAATAAAACTACTATAAACATTCATGTTTAGGTTTCTGTGTGAACATAGTTTTCATTTCACTTGGGTAAATACCTTGGAGTGGGATTGGTGGGTCATATGGTAAGTATGTATAACTTGATGATAAACTACAAAACTGTTTTCCAAAGTGGCTGGTCCACCACACTTCCTTACCAGTGATGTTTGAGAGTTCCAGATAGTCTGCATGTCAGCACTTGGCATTGTCAGTTTTATTTTCTTATTTTTGGCCATTCTAAGAGGTGTGTAGTGTTATCTCATTGTGATTTTAATTTACATATCATTAGTGATTAATGATAATGAGCATCTTTTTCATGTGCTTATATGCCATCCATATGTCCTCTTTGGTAAAATGTTTGTTCAAATCTTTAGGCCTTCCTCTGACCTTTTTTCCAAATGGATTGTTTGCTTTTCTATTGGTTTTTAAGAGTTTATATATATTCTGGATGCAAATCCTTTATCAAATATGTGTTTTGCAAAAATTTTCTCCCAGTCCGTGGTCTGTATTTTTATTTTCTTTAGAGTGCCTTTTAACAAACTTTTACTCTGAGGCAATTATAGATTCACATGCAGTTGTAAAAAAATAAAGGACTTGTATATCCCTCCCCTGGTTTTCCCTAGTGATAATACATCTTGCATAACTCCAGCACAATATCACAATCAGAGAATTGACATTGATGCAATCTGTCAATCCTTTTTGACTTTTGCCAGTTTTACATGCATTGATTTGTGTGTTTGCATGTATGTTTATTTTGTTCTTTGCAGTGCTATCATATGTGTAGATTTCTGTGACCACACCAAAGTCAAGATACAGAACAGTCCCTCACAAGGATTTCTTTTCTAACCATACCCTCTACACCTCCCTAGCAACCACTAATCTTCTCTCCATCTCTATAATTTTGTCATTTCAAGAGTATTATATAAATAGAATCATACAGTATTTAACTTTTGTGTCTGGCTTCTTTCACACAATATAATTCTCTAGAAATTCCTCCAAGTTGTTACATGTATCAATAGTTCTTTCTTTTTTATTGCTGAATAGTATTCCACAGTTTGTTTAACCATTCATTGGCCCAAGGACATCTGGGTTGTTTCCAGTTTGGGGCTATTACAAATAAAGGTACTATAAACACATATGTACAGGCTTTTTGTGTGTGTGAACACAAGTTTTCATTTCTCTGGGAAAAATGCCCAAGACTGCAATTGCCAAATCCTATTCCTCTGGGATAAATGCCAAGAGTGCCAAAGCGTTTTCCAGAGCGGCTGTACCACTATATAGTGTATGTTTTACATTACACATTCCCACTATTTCTCCGCATCCTTGTTGTTGTCACTATTTTTTATTTTAGTCATTCTGATAGGTGTACAGGGACATATCATTGTGGTTTTAATTTATATTTCCCTGGTGGGTAATGATGTTGAACATCTTTTCAGGCACTAACGGTATTTAAGGAGCCCATCCTTTCTCGACATGACCATTGCATGGGAAACAGTCCCCATCCTTTCCTCTTCCAAAACAGAGCTAGACAGAACCCCACGTCTGCTCCGACCATAGCACAGCTCTTATCCCTCGGTTACGATTCCCTGTTGAAAATCTGTCTCCTTCATCAGACCATGATCTCCAGATGGCAGGGGCAGTTTCGCTCAGCTCAGGATACTGCGTATCACAGACCAAGTGCCATTTCTTTAATGAATAGGTAATCAAAGGCAGAATGACTTCAGCGCTTAAAAAGAAAAGTAAGTGCACAGAGAAAAAATGGGTGAACGAACAGGACAAGGCTTGGTGGTTGCCACCCCTTTAACCAACGTCCAGGCCGAATCTGGCGCTAAACCCAGAGCCCAGAACCTTGCTCACGCGCATGCGTAGCGCTCTCCGCTCGGTCCCGCCCCAACCCCGCCCCAACCCCGCCCCTCAGCCGCTCCCTTGGGGCCGCCCCTCAGCCCGTGACCAATTAGGGAGGGGAGGCGGGGTCTTGGGTGCCGCGGTGCTCCTTGGGTAGCGTCCCTAGTTACTGTTGCTAAGGCCTCGGGTCGCCGGAGGTGGTGGGAGTTCAGAAGTTTTGGGAGCCACGACTTGAGAGAGGTCAAGGGTCAGTGCAGAGCCAGGGAGGAGATGGTGAAGCAGACGATCCAGATTTTCGCGAGGGTGAAGCCCCCTGTCCGGAAGCAGCAACAAGGGGTACGGGCCGGAGCAGCCAGGGCGCCGGCGCGGTGGGGCCTCAGGGGCCGGGGGTTGGGCGGCACGTGAGGGGGCCGGGCCGGGGTGAGGGGCTCGGCGGCTGGCGCTGAGGCGGCTCGGAATCCCGTGCACAGTGACCGAGGCGCCCCCGCAGCCACGCAGACACCCTTGCAGCGCTATCAGGGATGCGGCCGACGGACACCCAGGCCTCTCCCACCTGACACAGTGCTGTGGGCGCAGACAGACCCTGCACGGAGCCACTTTCATGCGCCGGGCACTCGTGCTCACGTGGGGGCCGACTAGTGCATGTACAGTATGCCTGTTTGCACACTCACATGGACTGCGCCGCAGTCACACACAAGCACTTACTGTACCTTTCTGGGAAACTGTCACGCAGTTTCCATACGCAGATACCCTCAAAGGTACATTTTCACACTTGGGCAAAACATGTGCAAGCAACAGCCGCATGTTTATACATGTCTGAAATGATAGAGATGCACAGAACATTCACATATTCAGTATTTTGCACGTAGGGGGTCCTCAAGAATTTTTACTAACCAGGTTGTCATTCTGCAACATAAACATGATCCTTGATATACACTCACTGCAGAAATAGATACTTATACATCCTGACCCAAAAAATACACATGTACACTTAATTCAGGAAACATTAATTGAGTATTTACTAGGTGCTTCCCCTAGTGAGCTAAATTCAGAAGGGTACAGAGTAGGTTAAGGTACTGCCTTTGCTCTGAGCAAAGATACTTTGTATGCTTCTTAAACGTTTCAAAACGTTGTTTTCTCTACCTAGAAAGGAGCATAGTCATTCTTACCATGTCTTGAGAAATCCCCACCTGACAGGCACTTTACCTGCATTATCTCTGATTCTCACAAGAACTGTACAAGGTTGGTGTCATTTTCCTCATTTTACAGATGAGGAAGCAGAGGCTCAGGTTAAATTATGTAGCCAAGGCACCCAGTTGGTGAGTGGCAGAACGGTGATTTCAATTAAGGATCTCTCCTTTTCTGACAAATCCTTTTTTGCCTCCCAAAGTGAGAATTTAGGCAAGGGCAATTTGGGCCGTATTCGTGAGTGCCTAGAATAGGTATGTTATTAATATTAATATTTTATCTCAATCCCCTATGTATACTGTGTATGTGTATATGTGTAACATCATAGCATCTCATAATTTAGCATTTATCTTATGTAGTTTATGTATTTAAAACAAGGAATAAAGCAGTGTGGAAAGAACCATGGGTATCTTCCCATTTTCTCTTCCTCCTGTAATCATACAAAGATTTTTAAAAGTGCATCATATGTAAAAAGTGTATTATATGTAATGCATCTACCCAGATTCTTAGCTAAAAATGTTAGGCTTATCTACACAGATTCAGAAGTCAGAAGCAGATGCTGGGTTATGGTAAAGTGAGAGGATAGGTAGGGGGAGGTGAGAGGAAGGGTGTTGATGGACAGTCTTGGATTTAATATTGAACTTCCTCTTCTCTTAAAATTCAGTGTTTGGATATTTTAATGTGCCTCCTTTTGCATTTCTTTGATGAGTCTTATGGGTCCTCCAGGAAGTATTTTAGGTGTCATACTGTATTTTCATGATGTTAGATTCTTACCGAGATGTAACATTGTGCCACATACACAAAAAGAAGAGAACAGGAATGAATAAATAGTGAGTTAGTGTATCCCCGTTCTCCCTTAGAAACACCACGTTATAGCACCATACTTTCTTGCCCCCCCAAAAAAATTGTATAGTTTTTTTCTCTTACTAGAAGGAAATGCTTTTTATAGCATTAAATCGAGAGTGACTCAAAGGTATTTTTTTCCTTCCCCTTCATTTTGTAGCTTCATTACTTTATAAATCTTATCACCTACAGCATTACAAATTAGATTATAATGTATAGGTTACTAAAGAAGATACATAAAATGAATCTCTAATAATTTTAACAATGGAAAATGCTCTTCGTTTGTATAGTGCTTTGTATATTTCAAAACATTTTCATATTCTTTCTTCCATTTGTTTTGGCTATCTTTTATTCTTAAAAAAATGACTACCTTATCTCAAATAATAAACACTTCTATGATGAAAGGTAGAAAGCCAGTATGTTAAACTAACCAAGTTTTCTGCCTCTAAGGGACTTTTTTAATGCCTCAAAGAATGGCTTCATCAGAGTTGTGAACAATCATTGTTTCTACTGCAGTGGACTTTCTTTTCTATCTGCTGAGCCCTGATACAGATTTTTTTTAAAAATGTTTGAAACTTCTAACTGCTCTGTCTCATGTCTCACACAGCTCCTTTACTCACCTGTCTAGCTATTAAATTTTTTTTTATGTAGTGCCCTATAGAATATAATTTTTAAATATCTCTTGAGAAAACCTAGCCAGGAAACCTTGAATCTGATGCCATTACTTTTTACAAAGATTTTATTTTGCAGAATGACTTTTGTACATGAAGTCTTCACATGTTAAACGAGAGGTTTCAATAAAAATGTACTTAGGAAATTACTCAAACTTTCTGAAGATTTAGATAGGCTTTTACTTGCTTAGGAATATGGCCTTTTCCCCCCATAATCAAGCAACTAAATGGGTCTTAGACAGGAAGTATTGCCATTTAGAAAGAGTTTTATTTCCTGGTGAAAGACAAGTAGTCTTTTTTAAAAACCTCTAAATCTAATGACTAACATTTTTTATGGTGCATTACCAAATACTTCCACTTCCATTACATCATTTGATCCCCGTAGCGATCTTGTAAGGGAGCTAATTCTGTTTTCCTCATTTTATGTATAAGGAACCTCGATTCTGAAAGTGTTGGCTGGTCACACAGCTGGTAAATTGAGCTCAGAGTTGGACCCAAGTGTGGGTCCAAGATTTGATCTTGTGCTTTTATTTATTTTACATGACCTCTTTATAGGTTTGACTCTTGATTTTCCCGGCCAATAAATGAAGGAGTAGGAAATCAAGAAGAGAATCAGAGAATGTTACAGTTGTAAGGGCATTGGTTAGGATCTGCCATTTCCATATCCACTTAGAGAAGCTAAGTGATTTCTCCCTGGTTACTTGCTAATTAGTGGCTGAAATGGGATGAGAACCTTGACAACAACATCAAAGGCATGAATTATATGTGTCTTTTGAAACCACATCTTTTATCAAATGCCTGAATATGTCTCATAGAACCTTGGGCTTCTTTGATCATAACTTGAATTAGAGCATTCTTGTGAGCTCTCTGAGATGTGTCAGACCTAGTTATTTTATCTCTGTGTCTTAGTAGCTTGTAAACTCAATAAACTCAGAAATGTTTATTGGTTGTAGTAAAAGGTTAATTTCTGATACATAATACCAAAGCAATACTAGATACTATGTTGCATTCAGTACTATTAGTTTCTCACTGACAACAGAGATACTCAAATGCTCAAATTTGAATATTAAATCATTCAAAGATGACCTGACTTTGATACAATATTAATTTGGGTTTTACCTCTTATTCAGTTGCGCATATTTGTCTGAGTCCACACATAGTTCAAAGAGGAAAATTACCCAAATTATACTACATTATGACTTTTTATCTTAAGAGTACAATTTTAATCCCATTGTATAATATGGTCATAATTGAAGCTGTAATTTTACCATTTATGTCCACTTGTTATATTCATATTTGCAGATTTATTCCATAGATGAAGACGAAAAATTAACATCTAGCTTGGAAATTATCTTACCACGTGATTTGGCAGATGGATTTGTGAATAATAAGCGAGAAAGCTACAACTTTAAGTAAGTTTATCTGTCTCCTTTTTCATTTGTTTCATTACTGAACTATAATATTCCATTAATGTCCACTGTGAAATTATTAGTACCATTTCTTCCGAAGAATGCAATGCAGCTAGCTCTTTGTTTCATCTAGTAGATAGAATTGAAGTTGTCTTACTGCTGTGCCCAAGATCAAAAGAGTGTATATTTCTGTATCTGAGATCATATTTCAAGATTCCAGCCTTTCTTTACCACCTCTGTTTACCTAGTGTTATCTTTTTCCTACTTGACCTACTGTGGTTTAGTACTTATAGGAAGTGTCAATATATGACTAAATTTTATTAAAGATAACTTAAGATACAATATGTGTTCTGTACAGGTGAGTCTTCTTTATAATATAAAGGATATATGGACCTCATATGCACATATGCACACTCTGTATCTATGCAGTCCAAAAGAATGTAAAATATCTCAAAAATTTTTTCATATTGATTATGATCAAAATGATAAAATTTTGGATATACTGGGTTAAAGCATATATTAAAATTAATTTCATCTGTTTCTTTTTACTTTTCTTAAAATGTGCTTACTAGAAAATTTTAAATAACATATACTCTCACATTTGTGGATTGCACTATATTTCTCATGAGCAGTGCCCAACTCAAAGGTTCAAGTAAAAAGTATCAAACAGCCACCCTTCGATAGTCATCAGTGTCTTTGGTCTAAATGCTCTTCTAGTATGTGGGCCTTGAATTTGGGGATTATTGCTATTTCATACTGTATTTATTCCCCCGTTTCAGATTAAGCCATTTCTTTTAAAAAAATTCCTACTTTTGATTTTTGTAGAAGTTTGAGCTCAAGTTAAATTCATATTTGATCTCTGGCCCAAATTTTGGTGGTGGATTTCTGGGTCCTCCTGAAGGAATCCTGATTACTCTCTTGCATTTCTCTCTGGACTGCTTACAAAGGTCCTATTTTGAATCTATTCCTGCCTTTGCTCTTTGGGTAAAATTATCCCAGATTTTTTTAATGGCTTTTTTCCTCTCTCCCTTTCTCTTTTTTTCCTTTTAAATTCTCATTTACTCTTATCTTTTTTTCTCATAAAGAATTTCCCTTGGTCTTCATAACTCTACCTTTTCTCTCTCACATATATGTCTTCCCTTTACCTCCACCTGTCTTCTTATTATGTCTCCTTTTACAGTAAGTACAAGCAGAGATTGCTAACACATGGTTGCTCAATGAGGTGGTCCTCATATTGTCTTTGTGACTCCCCATTGCCTTTCATTATATCCTTTGAGGAGTAGCCCTATAATACATGACAGATTTTTTCTGAAGGGGACATTATCCCACTGATATAAGCATGCTACAAACCTTAATAGCCATGACATAACTGCAGCTCTCCTAGGCCAATATCTATAAAGCAACAGTTGGCTGAAACATTTTATTGAGCATGATACCATTTGATTGATAAGAACAATTGACTATGTCTCTATCGCCCCTTCCCAAAGTATTCTGTACATTATGTAGCTACACAGTGTATTTAAACATATGCTTATTGGAAAAGCACAGTTTGCTTATTTTTAAGTCTCTTAATTAAAAACATTGGTTTCAATATTTAAAATAAAAATTAATAAAATATTCAACTTGATCATATGTTCAGAGATATATATTTAAGCATTTTAAAAGCAATTTTACCCCAAGAAAATTTATTCAATCAACAAATATTTATTGACTACCCACTGTGTGCTGTTTTAATTGCTAGGAATACAGCAGGGAATGTAACAAGGCTCTTGCTCTTACACAGCTTACATTTTAGTGGGAAGAGGTAGATGAGAGGATCAATATGCAAAATGTATGTCAGAAGGTATCAAGTGCTGTGAAGAAAAGTAAGGCAGAGAAGGGGAAAGAGGACTAGGGGATGAGGGGTAGCAAAGGAGAGGGATGGTTGCAACATTTAATAGGTTAGTCAGGGAAGGCATTATAGTAAAGGCAACATTTGAGCAAAGACTTGGTGGAAGTGAGGAAGCCAGCCATTCAAATATCTGGGGTGAGAATTCCAGGCCAAGGGAACAGCAAGAGCAAAGTCCCTAACATGGGAGTATGCCTGGCATGTTTGAGGAAACATGAAGGGATTTCAGTGGCTGGAGTAGAGTAAGCAAGGGGGAGAGGGGAAGGAGATAGGGCACCGAGGTAGCAGAGTGGCTAGATCACATGGAGCCTTATATGTCTTCATGAGGGCTTTAGCTTTCCTCCAAAGTGCCATGGGAAAGCAATGAAGGGTTTTGAGCAGAAGAATGAAATTATATCACTTATGTTTTAGCAGGTGATATGACATGTCTTGTTGACATGTGGAAAATAGACTGTAAGGGGGCAAAGAAGACCAGTTAGGCTATTACAAGGGAGACCAGGCAAGAAATTATGGTAGCTTGGCCCAGGGTGGTGGCAGTGGGAATGTTGAGAAATAACTGGATTCTGGATATATTTTGAAGGTTGGAGTTGACAGAGTTTGCTGATGGATTGGATATAGAGTATAGCAGAAAGGGAGGAGTCAAAGAGGCTCTAAGGGTTTGGACTAAACATTTAGAAGAATGGAGCTTTCCTTTCTGGGATGAAGAAGAGTAGAGGAAGAATGGTTTGGGGTGGGAGGAGATAGTTTGAAATAGAGTTTAGAAAAAGTCTATACAACTTCCCAATAAATGAAAGGACCTCTTAGGAATCAGGAAAGCTAAGTCATGTCTCAAGAAGTATTATTGATCAACTCTAGGACCATAAGTGATCACTTTATCTCTGTGAACCACAGCTTCTTTTTCTATTCATGATTAGATTGAACCTGTTAAAATCCCTTCTAACTCTATGATTCTATTTTGTTCTTCATTGGTTTTCAGAAGATAGCTTATCAAAATCCCTTTTCAGATTACTATGCAACTACACTGCATAAAATAAAGTATTTTGAAATGATGATATTTGATGTTGAATACACAATTAATGATTTATTGTAAACTTTTTTGGTACTAAAATTTTCATTTGAAAGTATGTGGGGAAAAGCCAATAAACAGAGGAATCTGTATTACTTGTGGTTCTGTCATCTGTTATTCTAAATAGTGGAGGATGTCATTTTTCCCTGAGGAATTCAATGCACTTTAGAGGTATTATACTAAAATTACATTTTAGTCTAATTTAAACCTTGTTAGAAATGCCTGGTACATGGTAGGTACTCAGTATGTGTTTGTGGAATGAATAGATCAATTAGTGAATGAAAATGCTATCATTAATTTTACATAAGGTACCTTTCAGGATGTATTCCATGTGTGATTCCGTGCCTTCTTTAAAACTTGTGCTGTCTCTTTTGTTTATGTGGTAGTAGATATAATTCCTCTTACTTAATGAAGTGGGGTGGGGATGGCTAATTGACTCACTCAGTCATCACCAATCTGGTAAAAGAAGCAAACGAGCCTTATTATCGTTCTTCTCAGAAGCACTGCTAAAAATCTGTGCTCATACATCCTACTAGACAGTGCTCTGAAGAACAGATGAGCAGCCATGTGTTATGTCAATCCCTGTGTTATGTTAGTGTTCATGTCTACAGCTGTGATACACCTATAGAGTTTGGAGGAGTGGTCTGGGCACACTAAATAGTAAATATTGCTGCCTAAAATATAATATTACCTGCTAAATGGCATAGTAGCAGAGTGCCTTAGAATATCTCTTTGTTTAGTTCATCATTTGCTTCTGTAAAATGGAGGTAGGTCAGATACAGGGATCTTCTGAAGTTAATGTTGGTTAACGATGATGAATTTCATTCCGTTTTGTTTCCAGTCCAGTTCTAGATGTCCTTTCGAATGCCTCAGTAGTGAAAACGGTTTACTTACAATTCTAACTTAATTGAACATGTGCTCAGTTCACTTGCATAGGCAGGCACACAGATCAGAGATTCCTAAGCCACTCTGAAAGCTGCTTAGGATGGCCTCAAAGTGTTTGTTTTAAAGGTTTTGCTTTAAAGTGCCTTCCCCCTGCCCCAGTTTTTATTTTGAAAAATTTTAAATATACAGAAAAGGTAGGAGAATAACTCAATTAACACTCATATACTCTTTGTAGAGGATTTGCCTTTTTGTTAACGTTTTGCCCAGTTTGCACGTTCACTCTCTCGCTCTTTCTTTATCCTCATGATGTTTCAATGGAGGCCATACTTGCTGGTTGCAACTTACCACATTGCAAAAGAATCGATTCTGTGTCTCCTACTCCAGGTATTCCACTGTGCTTGTGACTCTGTACTGAGCTAAGTCAGAGTGGCATTGCAAGAAGAGTGAAATTGATACCATACCATCTCCCCACACCCCTAGCCATTGCCAATCTGATAAAAATTTCTCTTTGCAGGACAAGTCTATCTTAATTTACTTTTTGACTTTTTTTTTTTTTACTGGTCTTCTTTGTTTTCTTGGATGCTTTATGACTTTTGACTCATGGTTAAGAAAATGAAACAAAACCATCCAGAGAATTAAATAATTGATACCAGGAGGTATTACCTAATTAGTAGAAAAATAAACTTGAGTTCAAAATATTAAAACTAAGTTCAATAGTCATACAATTCACAGTTGTGTTCTTTTCTCACAGGTCAGACATCAGAAGCTCTTTGGCTGTTTACATCCTGTTCTTGGGTTTCCATTTCATGCAGTTATCTAGATTTGAATTTCATGCCAATTGCAGACACTGTCCCTCTTGAGAGCTAAAAAACACACAGTTTATTATTTTGTTCAAAGCTGCTGCAGTTTTTCAGAAGGATTTATTGTGCAGATCTTTTCAAAGCAATACTGTTTACCCACCATTTGTATACAGGAGTACAACAGCACAGTGTAGTTGGGACTACAGGGAAAACATTGTGTTAAGTTAGGTAAGCCCAGTGATGTAAATATGGGGTAATTGACAAAGCTTTTAGAAAAACAAGATTTATTAATCCAATAGTGTTTGAAGGCTCAACCCTTAACTATTTACCATTTTCACATTGCAGATTTCAAAGAATTTTTGATCAGGATGCAAACCAAGAGACCATTTTTGAAAACATTGCCAAACCAGTTGCTGAAAGGTAGGATTTCCCATATTTTGTGCAGTGGGTTAGTGGTTTTTCATCTTGTCTTCAATTCTCAGATAATTGTGGTAATGTACTTTAGTATATCAATTATCTACTGAGGCTTCAGGGCATGTGATGATGACAGCAGTACAGTGCTTCAAACGTGGTTAGATGGAGAAAGGACAAGGTGTGAGTGGCACCTGGGAGACCTAATGATGGTTGGCCCTTCTCTACCTCAGTGACATTTCAAAGCTTGACCCTTAGTTTCTAGGTCTCTTTGCTTCAGTGTAGCCACATAGTTCCAAGCTGCTGACTATTAGAACTAAACTCACATGAGAATACTGAACAAATAAGAATGCCAATTTATTACTATGTATTGGCAAAGTCTCCTAGGGACTAGACACTCAAGCCCTTTGATAAGCACACTGTCCTCTTGTAGGGAATCTGTATGGGCAGCTACTACTAGTAAGTTTGCTTTCTGATCTTGAAATCATTTGGATGATTTTTATGACCTAATAATCCTAAGATACAGTCTAAATGAACCTAATTTTCAAGTCCACTAATCAGTATACCCTTTTTAATGGACATTGCTGGAAACGCAGTGTCATATTTTGTCTCTCAAACTCGTGTTTTATGAATCCTACTCAAACCAAACCCTTCTCTTTTAATACAGCCTTCTTTGATTAGGTACATTACACTCAAGTAGGCTTAAACTATTTTAATTATAATCTAATAACACCTCTTTGATTAAATTGAGGTTCCCTTGATTGGATGTTAAACATTTCTAAAATGTCCTTCCTTTTAGTAATCATCTGGGTTATGTCATTTTTCAGATAGCTGGTCTCATGTGTTTTGTTTTGAAACTTCATGAAACCATTTGGAGAGAGAACCTTAGTTTCTATTTCATAGATGCCTGGGTTTTCTTCCCATTATTAACTCTCTTTTTTTTTAAATTAATTAATTAATTAATTTATTTTTTAATTTCAGCTCATCATGGGGGTACATAAGTTCCAGTTATATACAATGTCCATGTCCTGCCCATCCCCCCGAGTCAGAGCCTCAAGCATGTCCATTCACCAGACAGTGCGCCTGGCACTCACCATGTAGTCATACCTCCATCCCCTCCCCGAGTCAGCACCCTCAAGCATGACCATTCCCCAGACAGTGCGCAACGCACTCATCATGTAGGCATACCCCCAACCCCTCCCCCCACCCCCCATCTCAATCTGATATCTAATTGGTATCCTTCCCCGATGTGCATTTAGGTGATGATCAGGAAAACCAATTTTCTGGTGAGTACATGTGATGCTTGTTTTTCCATTCTTTGGATACATCACTTAATATAATGGGTTCCAATTCTCTCCAGGAGAACCAAAGAGATGTCGTATCACCGTTATTTCTTATAGCTGAGTAATACTCCATGGTATACATGTACCACAGTTTACTAACCCATTTGTGGATTGATGGGCATTTGGGTTATTTCCACATCTTTGCAATTGTGAATTGTGCTGCTATAAACATTCAGGTACAGGTGTCTTTGTTATAGAATGACTTTTGTTCTTCTGGGTAGATGCCCAATAATGGGATTGCTGGATCGAATGGTAGGTCTACTTGAATCTGTTTAAGGTATCTCCATAATCCTTTCCACAGGGGTTGCACTAGTTTGCAGTCCCACCAGCAGTGTATGAGTGTTCCTGTCTCTCCGCATCCACGCCAACATGTGTTGTTTTGGGACTTTTTGATAAAGGCCATTCTCACTGGAGTTAAGTGATATCTCATTGTGGTTTTGATTTGCATTTCCCTGATGATTAGGGACGTTGAGCATTTTTTCATATGTTTGTTGGCCATTCTTATATCTTCTTTTGAAAAATTTCTATTCATGTCCTTTGCCCATTTTTTGATAGGGTTGTTTGATTTTTTCTTGCTGATTTTCCTGAGTTCTAAATAGATTCTTGTTATCAGACCTTTATCTGATGTGTAGTATGCGAAAATTTTTTCCCATTCTGTAGGCTGTCTGTTTATTTTCGTGACTGTTTCTTTGGCTGTACAGAAGCTTTTTAATTTAATCAGGTCCCATTCGTTTATTCTTGATCCTACTTCCTCCTCCAGCTACTGCCCCTTTTCCCAGCTTTTCTTTATAGAAAATTTATGCGAAATGGTTGGCTTTATTCACTACTTCAGTTCCTCTCCTAAACCCTGCTCTTATCAGGTTTTGGTCTCCACTGCTCCATTAAAATTGTTTTTGTCAAAATCAGCTATGACTTCTCTTTGGTAAATTTAATAATGGTCATTTCTCACTCCTCATGTTATTTGATATATCCACTATTTTGACACATTTAATTAGCCTGTCCTCCTCCAACCAGTTTCTTCACTTGGCACACTCTCCTGGTTTTCCACTTACCTTACTGGCCATTCCTTCTCAGTGAATTTACTTAGATTTCATTGTATACAGTGACCATTTGCTCTTGCTGTTCCCTCCGCCTGGAATTCTCTTCCCTCAGAAATCTGCATAGGTGCTTCCTCAGCAACTTGAAATCTTTCCTCATATGCCACTTTCTCCATGAAACCTTTCTTTACTGCCCTATTCAAAATTGCATATTTGACCCTTCTCTATTTTGCTTTATTTCTTTTAGAACTTATTACCATCTGACATGCTATATAGTTTGTAAGTTTTTGTGTCTGTCTGTGTCCACTAGAACAAAAGCTCCATGAAAGCAGGGGCTTTGCTTTATTCACTGACTTGACAAAGACACTCAACTCAATGATAACAAGATTTTAAAAATGACAGGCAAGAGCATTTTTATCCAAATAGCTCAAGTTAGTCCTAGTGGGTCCTATGTTTTATCTATAGGAAATATTCCTCTTTGTCCTTTTTGTTACTTTTCTCCTTGTATCTGTTTTTTTTCCCCCTGAAACTAGTTTTGCGATTTTTTCTTCTGTTAGCCTTTGTCTGGTTTATCTTTATCTCTTAGTTCAGCTGCCTTTTGACATTTTGTTTTTTAAGTATGGGCCTGGTAAATAAAACATAGCTGCCTTTACCTTTGTAGCCAAACCCAGAATCACTGATCTTTAATTGGTTACTGTAACCGGTTCACATTTGTTATGATTACCATAACAATATTTGGAGTTATTCCTCCTGTCTTATTTTATTTTTTCCATTTATTATACTTTCCATAATATTTTTTTCCTTTCTTGCTTTTCATTGGTTTTACTGTGCTCTTCACTGTTGTTCTTGCTGCTTCCATTTTATCCCTCAAGTTGGCCATTGTATTTCATCACCTCTAGTTTAAATACAGATATTTTAACATTTGTATTTTCCTTAATATCTCAAATTTCTCTCCCTCTTTCCTCCTCTCTCTCCCCTGCTCTCCCTCTCTCCCCTCTCTGTTCTCTCCAGTCAAGAACCTTAGCATACTTTTTCTTTGCCTCTCCTGTTCCCCTACAACTTCCAGTGTGGAGATCAGCTGATACTTCTTTCTGGATTGTTATTAATGATTTTTATTATCAACGTTTATTTAAATTTGCCTCCAAGTTATTACTATTGCTTTGCTCATCACTGTTTCAAGAAACAGTACTCATGTCTATTTCCTGGATTCCTTTTTGGTAATCATATTCTAATAACATTTTAAAGCAAGTTCAAGACTGGGGAACTTTCTGAAGTCTTTCATTTATTGCTCTTTACGGTTAAGTGGCATTTGACTAGATATAGAATTCAAGGTTAAAAGTTCTTTCCTCTCAAAACTGAAGATATCGTTCCATTGTCTCTTTGCATGCAGGGTTGTTGAAAAGATGTCAATGCCAATCTGATTCTTATTTCTTTTTGGAAATCTCTGTTTTCTAGATGTTTTTAGGATTTTTTTCTTTTTCTTTGTTTTTATAAAATTTCACATCAGTGAGTTTAGGTACGGATATTTTTTCATGTATTCTTTTCTCCCATTCAGCTATTTCAATCTGAAAACCCTTGTATTCAAGTCCAAGGGTCATGACATTGATAATATTTTTGATAATTAAAAAAAATAATTTCCTTATCTCCAACATATCTATTCTTTCTTTCTGGAACTTCCAGTTCCAGAACTACTAATTCTATCCTTCAGATATAACTGTCAATACATAGTTCCCATCTCTTTGCCCTTCGGTTCTGAATTCTGGAAGAATTTCCAGCTGAAACTCCCAGCATGGCAATTTCCCTTTGAGTCACATGCATTCTGCTTTATTGTTTACCTCTAAATTATTTTGGAATTTTAGTTTTCATTTCTAGGATATGCAAAGATTATTATTATCTTCTTTTGAAACATTGGGGTTTTTTCTATCCCATTTTTCTAAATGTGCATATTTTTCTGCTGATGAGTTTGGTGCCCTGCTTTCCTGGTACATATTTTTCTCATATGTTTGATGACTCTTAGTGGTGGGCCCATCTCTGCCATTTGAGGGTGCCATTGTCTGTTTGAACATGTCATTTCTGTTTCCTGTGGTCCACCCTCGTGTCTATGGAGAGGGCATGGCATGTACTGTGCGCATGGTGTGCTTATCTGCTAGGTGTGAGGCCTCTTTCCTCTGTTGTGTTGGGAGTCTGGGTACTGCCACTAATCCAGTCTTCTTCTCTGCAGAAATGTATACTGCAACAGTGAATAGAAGGATGGGGCAGATTTACATTTTCCTTTGACTCATCTCTGAAGGAGAGGGTTATTAAGCAAATTAACTTATTAAGTTAAGAGCCTCAGGAGAGAATCACTTTTTCATTGACTTTAAATATGTCATATACAATATATTCATATTTTATGCAAACTTGAATTCTGTGACTTTTAAACGATGGTGAAACATAGAATACTAATAAAGTATCACTTATACACAATATTTGAAGTGATATTTGTCCCCATAAATTGCAAATCAATTTTTAAAGAATTATATAATATAGCAGGTCTGTGAATGGAAACTGTAGCCTTCAGGAACACATTCTCAACATAAAATTAACAGTCTCTTTAAAGTTACTATGCTGGGTTAACGCATTGTAGCTTAATTCTTGTTACTGTATGCAATTAAAGCTAAATAAAATTAATCACATTTCTCTCCAAAATTCTGTAATTCTGAAATCTCACTAATTTAGACTTATCTTTTCCTACTTAGTCCAAATCAGTGATATTACGCTGTATGACTGTATAGGACTGCATGAATGGAGAGAAGTTATAAAGCTTTACTTTTATAATATTGAAAATTAAGTACAAGAACCTTTGCAATTATTTATTATTTAGTAAATCTCCATTAGGAAATACTTCATCGTGCTGCCTGTTCTGAACTCAGGTTTTTCTGAAATATATCCTGTGTTTATTAGTAATATGTAAAAACTGCTTTTTATCAGATGAATTTTGGACAAATTTTTATAGAGATAAAATTTAGTAATTCCACAATGTCTATGATATTGCAATATACAAAAGAATAGTTTGTTGTTTTATTTGTTATTTTACTTGGTGTTATGTGTTTCAAACTGGGGTACCTCAGTTTCTGGACTATGTGGTGGTCTATCAGAGAATACCTGAAGCCATAAGCTAACATGGTACATCATCCTGGAGTGTCAATTTCACTTAAAGATTTAGGGAGGAAAACTTTGGAGTCTAGACTTTTATGAGGTTTTATCACACATCCACAAATGTACATAATACCAGTTTTCCAGTAGAGCCAATCTATGTTTCACCTAAAAGTTTGAGATATAAGAAATGTACTTTTTGTGCAGTGAGTGATTTTGGAAAGATTTGGATATTTGGTATTTTGAAGGAATGAGTAAGGTGCACAGTGCCAGGAGGACTGGTTATGCCATGACACAGGCTCCATAGCTGGTGTTGGACAGCTAAAGAATCTATATATACTACAACAGGGCCAATAAGGTTGGTTTTTGGAAAGCTATTAGTTGCCCTGTAAGCCATCACTTTTTAACCTTTGATTTCACCAATGACAAACAAGAGCAGCCTTTCAATTTATACTAAGAAGAGGGTGAAGGAAAAAATAAAGCACCCAGGGCTGCCATCTCAGATGAAGAGTAAGGATACATTCATATGCTTGTGCACTTGTGCTCTGGCTGGGTAGGAGGCCAGGGCTCGATGGAGGGGATTTTCTCATGGGAGGGGCAGTGCCATACTCAGTGGGGCCAAGGCCAAGCAGGGCTTTCACCTGTTACTCTTTAGGAAACAGGCTTTGCTGATGATGCTGGGGGTTGCATAGCATGCCCAGTCCTGCTAATCCAACCAAAGAAATCCTGTACCTTCAAGACAAGGAGGCCAGAATGGAGATGAAAAAGACCCACAAGGAGTACTTTTTTTAAAATGTATTATTTATTCACCTCTGTGTACTCATGCTTTTACCTTGTGTGGCTCAAAATATTTGGTATAAAGTAGAATAATCCACTCTGGCTCTAGTCCTGTGACTAACTCACTATGTGACCCTGAGTCAGATGTATCACTTCTGAATGATTTTATCCTTTCTGAGAAAGGGGGATGCTAATAATACCAAGTTTGCAAGGGTATTTTGAGGAGAAAAGAAACAGTGCACATGAATGTACTTTATGAACTTCAATGACCTATTCAATGTAAGGGGTGAAAAATTAGAAATCTTTATTTTTTTTTGCCACTTCTAAAATATGCCTGTGGCTTCTGGTTCTAGACCAAGAGAGAGCAGACACACTTCTCTGTATTCCCCTCAGTAAGTACAGCTAAACACTCTGTGCATTATATAAAAAGAAACATAAGAAGACTCTGAAAGGCAAAGAGGAGAAGGTAGACTAGCTAGGGACCTCAGGACCTGAGACGTGACACAGCAGTGAGCTCTCCGGGTTGTTTTTTCCCCTCATGTGTCTCAGATCGGATGCTGGAGAAACTGACAACCCAGAAACACCAATGGGCTCCAAAAAACTTCAGGAAGAGTCTGCTCTCTCTAGCCAGAGGGCCAGGGAAGGGGCAGCCTAGAAAGACAGAAAACTTTTAGATACCAGCTGCCCTACTCCATCCAAATACCATGGGAAAACCCATGCCCCCACCCCCATGGGTTTTAAAGAGAAGGTTACTTAAAGGGAAGTAAAGTTTCTGCATTCAAACTGGCCACATGTCAACACCAGTAGATCTCTGTGGTGCTGGACTAGTTCTGTATTTTGATTGCAGTGGTGGTTACTCAGCTCTACACATGTGATAAAATGGCATAGAAATGTACACACACATTGTACCAATGTCAGTTTCCTGGTTTTGGTAACGTACTACAGTTATGCAAGATGTCACCATGGGGGAAACCTGGGCAAAGGGTATACAGAACCACTCCATACTCTCTGTGCAACTTCCTGTAAATTTATAATTATTTCAAAATAAAGTATTAAGAAATATTTCCAGATATGAAAAGTTTAGTGTTATTTGTTCTATGATGTTCTTCCATTCAGTGAATTAGGTAATCTAAATTATTACAGTAGAATTTTTCCCTCGTAGAACTCAAAAACTAATTCCATTTGAAATTCAGAAAAATTTGCCTGCCAATGAAATTTTATTTTTTTCTGAGTTGCCTTTTAAGCAGAGAACACTGGTCACCACGGAATTATACACAAACCTGTTGGTTCCCACAGATCTGTTTAACTTCTGGCCACAGTTACAGTTCATCAGATGCATTGTTTATAAATATGTACCTATACTTGGCTTCACTTCCTACTACACTGAATTTCCTGAAAACATTACATTACTGACTTTTATGATTTTACTATTATTCTTTAATTTAAACATTTAAGTATAACAATTTTTTTGCTTTTTTTTTTGTAGAGATGTTGTCATGCTATGTTGCCCAGGCTGGCCTTGAATTCCTGGCCTCAAGCTATCCTCCTGCCTCAGCCTCCCAAAGTGCTGGGATTACAGGCGTGAGCCATCAGGCCTGGCCAAAGTTTTATATCTTTAAATGGGGAAAATGATACTATGCTATCTACCTCATTTGCTGTAACAATGAAATGAACCATACATGAAAATCACATGCCCCTGTGCATAGTATGTGCTCAGTAAGTATTAGCTATCAACTGTTTTTGGCTCTCCACCAACGTTTTTATATAAAAGGATTTTTCATTCCAATTCGGGATTTTACCAACTTATGCATGTTTTTCTTTGTGGATTTTTTCCCCCTTAACTGTTTTCAGATTCAGTTTCTCCTGAGGCACAACCTCAGGAGAGGTTTGCAATTTCATCTCAGGTCTTTATTTCAGGACTTGAGGATGTATTCACAAATGATCCAAAGATATTTCTAGTTATTATTATTCACCTTAATATCCTCCAAAAGAATGATATGCGAATAAAGAAAATAGAATGCAAGACCTTCTGGAGAACGCTTCCTACATAAATGTGTAGTGATTGATTAAAACTGGCAAGATTTTTGCTATAGTTATTTGAATTTATAATTGGCAAAAGCATAACCATACTTAAGATATGCTGTTTAAATTGTTGGGGAAACTACTACAGTAAATTTATTTCCTGCTTTATCACTTGCAGATCTAAATATCTTCATTTGAAAATTCCCTTACTTGGAGCAAAACTCTTTTAGCAGAATTTCTGTTGTTCTCAGTGAATTTGAGCCTTATTTTTTTCCTTTGTCGTGTGTTTTTGGTCAGAACTTTTAATGTACTTCTTTCTAAATGATAGGAAAAAATTTCCTTATTGTATTTGACAACACTAAAAATATATTTTGTTTTATGTAGAGCTTTGCCAATCTCAGAGCACTTTCACATATGTAATATCACTTAATTTTTACAATCACCCTATTGGTTGATAGGTATTATTATTCCCATTTTGGATGAGAAAACTGGAGTTCTGAGCTGTTAATTGGTTTCTGCCAGGTAACACAGTAATTGGGTTATAGATGTGAGACTAGGATAGATCTTCCTCACATAGTCCTTTGATTTTTCAATTGCTTTATCACACCCGGCATCTATGTATTTCATTCAATTTCACCGAAATCATCCTAGATAGTTCACCAGTGATGTTCATGGCACTGAATCAGTAGACATTTTTCAGTCCTCATCCTATTTGAGTGTTTGTTTGTTTTTTTTCCATAGACAGGGTCTCACTCTGTTGTCCAGGCTAGAGTGCCGTGGGCGTGATCATAGCTTCACTGCAACCTCGAACACCTGGGCTCAAGCGATACTCCTGCCTTAGCCTCCTGAGTAGCTGGGACTATAGGCGCATGCCACCATGCCTCACTAATATTTTTTATTATTATTTTGGTAGAGACAGGGTCTCACTATTTTGCCCAGGCTGGTCTTGAACTCTTCCCACCTTGGCCTCTCAAAGTGCTGGGATTACAGGCATGAGCCACCACACCCAGCCCTGTGTGACTTTTTAGAAGGATTCAACAGTGTTAACTCTTTCCTCGTGGCCATTATAAATAGGGAAAATTGAGATGTTTGTTTTATCTTGGTCGGTGGGGAGTGGGTATTGGTGAGAAATCACAGGCAGCTTTCCCTTTTACTACTCACCTCCTGAGTTTTTTCCTCCTGTGCTCCAGATGTCCATGGTCTCTGTATGGTCCTTTAGCTATTGTATCCTTCTCCCATACTCTGTCAAATGTCCATGTGTTCCAAATGACATTCTTCCTTTTGTCCAGAAAATGTCTTCCTTCAGGGTAGCTATTCTCAGAGAAAAATAGTTAGATTAGATATGTGGAAATGCATTCAGCTAATATTTCTGAATGCTAGCTATGTATTAAGCACTGCAAGTAAGCCTTAGCTTTCTTAGAGGAATTTGTGTTATAAAAAGAGATCCTTGTTTACCAAAATTAGTCCAAGACTGATAGAATTTCAGGCACATTTCAGGCACTGAGATGAAAGATACCAAGCTATGTGAGAAGACATTTTGGGTGAGGGTCCAGTCATGTTATTGCCATGCCTACCATTCCCGCGGTTTTCCGATAAGGGAAAACTGACCCACCCACAGTTTCCAGTGGGAACCATGTGTAACCTTGTGACACTGTCCTCTGCAGCCATGGCTGAAGGAATCTGACTCAAGGTCAGCAATGCAAAGGCTACCTGTGACTTAGGAGGTCAACCTGGGGCTAGAAGCATTGCCCAAATAGAAATGATCTGGGGCCATCAGACTCTCTCTTGGCAGGGTGAACCGGGAAAATCTGGACAAATCAGGCTGCCAGCATCAGAAGCAGAAGCCAAAAGGCTGTCAGGTAGAGAATGAGAATCTGGAGGGATCACTGCAGACAAGGAGATAACAGTTATCAATGAGCAAAGGCTATAACCTAGACAAAGGTGAACAAGGAGAAGGGTCCTAAGAGATCTGGAGGCCTGGAGGAAATCCCTTTTTCTATGTGCCCTCATATTCTTACAATTACCTTCCTTCTTGTCATTTTTTGTTCATTACACCAGATGCATCTAATTAAATCAAGGCCACATTGTATAAGTAGACTTGATCTACTTGGCTTATACCAAATGTTGGCCTAAATAAAGATTCGGAAATTATTTTTTTAAGTTCATATGGAATGTCCAAAAGCAAAACGATAGTTGTATAAATCAAATGTAATGCTCAAATCTGAGGAGTTTATTGAGCCTAATTCTCTAGTATGAAATGCAAAATCTATATTCATCTTCGCTAGTGATTGCGAGTGAAGCACAGGATGTTACTGCTCTGCTCAGAACCCTTCGGTGGCTCCACAGTTCACTCAGAGAAAAGAACAGCTTCTTATGGTGGCCATAGCTGCCTGGTCCTGGGCCTGGTGCAGTCGCACTTGGCTCTGCTCTGAAAGGGGCCCCACACTTGGTTTAATCTTCAGCTGTTGCTGTCTTGAAATTCTTAACAATTTTATCTTTGAATGTGTGTTTTGTAAGTGAAGTCCAATGAGATGGTGTAGCATAAGCCTGAGGAGAGGAGATCCTTGGAGCAGCAGCACACACGTGGTTTTGGTCCAGCAGCAGTTTGTGCCCACGCAGGCTCAGGCACAGCCCACACATTAGCATTTGGCCACGTGTACCTTGGAGCAGTCCAGGGCACCACGGGGACCCCAGAGGGTGGACATGCTGGGACCTGGACCCAGACTGGTGATAGCAAATGTGGTAGCATGGGCCAAGTAGCAATGTGACCATGCCAGGGAGTAGGGCTTCCCACCGGGGCAGCACCAGGACCTGCCTCGGAGGCTCCTGTCCTATAGGTCTCAGAGCACCTGGGACCTCTTCTGCCTGAGCACCTGGACAGGAATTTCTGGTGCTCAGGGAGCAAACTTTATTAGTAAATTATTATAAAATTAAAATGCGCATATTGATATTGCAATAAAATATAGCAAGGAGTTATTAGAATTCTTTAGAGTTTAGACTTTTTGATTTTGAAAACTGCTGCAACTTTGTAAAGCTAATATCCACAGTCTTAGAAATTAAGTTTAAAGACCATAACAGTCAATGGAAAAGGACACCATTTTCATATGAAACTTCAGATGAACCCAAATTATTAATGAGGAAGATAGTTTTAAAATTATTTTTCCTTATAATTGTAGGTACAGTGATAAAATGCATAAACAGGCATTTTGAATTACATATTTACCATGAGTTCTTTCAGTTTCTTGTTCAACCTCCACAAGTTAACAGGAAATATCAGAGGAAACATTAAAATGCATTCTATATATTTATATTAAAAATTAAATTCAAACTAATATGAAACTAATTTCATGTAGAGTTAGAGTTAAATCTTTTTAGAAAATTATTTTGTAAGAATTATCAGCTTAAACTAAAATTTATATTTTGAAATAATTTATCAGAAACTTATCTCAATATTGTCATAGCCTATAAGACATTCTTAGCTTCAGTAATAGTTCCATCAATAGAAAGATCTTTTTCAAAATTAAAAATTATCAGAAATGACTTGTGATCTTGTATTTACCGAAAGTGACTGACTTTGCTTTCAGTTGTATCAATTGAAAAAGAAGTTCCTAAAAATATAAATTTTGATGATCAAAATTGGATATGTAGAAAAGTAAGCCAGAAAATTTATGTGCTCAATCACAATATATTAATAAAGTATTATTGACTTTTGGATTACATAAAATAATAACACCAACATATTTTTGCAATTTGGAAGTTTATTATGACTCATATATCATTGTTACTCCTCTATTTATAAATTACACCTATTTTATAAGTACTAAAATATTCTTAAGGGGAAAAGTTTTTTATTTTAGTACCTTTAACAGCACTTTTTCCCTGCCTTTTGAACAAGGGGCCCTGCCCGAAAGGCCTGCTTCCATGATCTGCTTCACCTTTGTGCTTAGAGTTTACCGTATAGCTATTTTTCCCCCCTAATAGTCTCCCTTTTACTTACTCTGCTTTAGGTTTGAACAGTCCAGAAACCTTTAGCCTTAAGGCTTTTGCCCTGTTTTCTCTACCTGGAAAGTTCGCTCCCCCAAATACCCACATAGTTCACACTATCACCTCTTTAAAGTCTTTGCTCTAATGTCACCTTCTTAATGAGGCCTACTCTGACCATCTTCATTAAAACTGCAGCCCATCCACAACCACCAGAGCACATCTGACCCCCCTACCTTACTCTACAATTTCTTTTTTGTTTCATAGCTCTTGTCATCTTCTGATACACCATGCACTTGTGTACTGTCTGTTGTACATTATCTGTCTCCTCTGCTAGAACGTCAGCTTCACAAGGACAGGGATCGAAAAAGATTGTTATGTTCACTGTTGATTGCAATCACCTATAAAGTGTCAGCCCATAGTAAATACCCAGTAAATATTTGTGGAATGAAGTCTGAAGCTATTAGATAAACATGTAGTTCCTCTACAAGCCAAAATTATTCATGTAACTTCAAGGTGTTTTTTCTTATTGTGCAATAGGCAAATTAGATTCTTGATTCCTCAAATTGTTTACTGCTAATGCTTTTGTATTTCCATCTATTTTAATTAATGAAAATTCTCATTATAGAGCCTTGCACTGAATTCATGCTAATTAAATAGTGTTGTTCATATAATTGTAGCATATTCAGAGCCATAAAAGGCTTTCATAACACTAAAAACTTTGTTATAAAAGCTAAAACAGTTGAAAAAGAAAGAAGATCACAATGGCTGAATTCTTTATTTGCTTGTTAAGAATATTTATCTCTCATGAAACCCTATTTTGCTTCAATCTAAATGATAATAGAAGTACAGTATATTTTCACGTAGGAGTATCTGTATTTTCACTCTGAGTTTGGGTGCCTAACCAAATGTGTTAGTAATTATTCTTATTCATAAATAAAATATTGCTCATCCATGGCTCTGTAGAGATTTAAATGTATATTTACTAACTTGTGTTCACTCTCAAGCACTAGAATCTTTGACAATCAACATTCCATTTTCTTCTGATTTAATTTTGGTTTACTTTATCATGAGAACACCAAATTTTCTTCTCACTGAGACAAAAATCAGAGTTAATATTATAACTAAGAAAGAAGTATCCTTTTTTAAAAAAAAATCTTCTGTTGCATGATACTTAAAAAAATGGAATTGCTTCTTTAATGGGGGAGATTGTCCTAAAAGGTACTGTTCTATCTTTGTTTCTGGTAGAGGGAGTATTTCTATCAGGACAGGACAATAAAGTCTGGATTTCCAAGGAAGCCACCAGAATAATGAAACACTAACGTAACACACCAAAGCTATTTTCTAAATGTTGGTAGGATGTAAAAACTTGATTAGCTTCTTTAAAAATAATTATAAGGATAAAAATCATGACAATAATTTCATATCTCTATTAGATGAAGGCATGGCTCCAAAGATTTTCCAGTTTCCATGTGATATCAGTAATATTCTATAAATAATTTATGTGAGTCAAAAATTTAAGGTACTAAGAATATATTAATACAGATACAGAAATGTTTATTCGGTAGTTCCCCTAATCTATTTTATTGTTTTTTTTCCATCCTGAGTCTATTTTTATTTTTTTTATTTATTTTTTTATTGATACATAATAATTATACATATTCATGGAGTACATGTTACATCTTGATACAAGCACACAACATACAATGATCAAATCAGGGTAACTGGGACAAGATTCACTTGAAACATTTATCTTTGCTTTATGTTGGGAGCATTCAAAAACTTCTAGCTATTCTGAAATACAATAAACTACTGTCATCTATAGTTGCCCCATTGTACCACTGAACATCAGAGCTTCTTCCTTCTATTTAACAGAATTACCCCTTCACCAACACCTCTTCATTACCCCTTCCCACCACCCTTACCAATCTCTAGTAGCCACCATTCTATTCACTACTTCCTTGAGATGAATTTTTTTTAGGTCCCATATATGAATGTTAAAATGAAATATTTTTATTTCTGTGCCTGGTTTATTTCACTTAAAATAATGTCCTCCAGATCTATCCATGTTTCTGCAAATGACAAAATTTCCTTCTTTTTCATGGCTAAATAATATTCCATTGTGTACATACACCACATGTTTTTTTATCCATTCGTCACTTGATAAACCCTTAAGCTGATTCCATATTTTAGCCATTGTGAATAATGCTGCAATAAACACTGAAGTGCAAATATTTTCTGGTTACATTTTATGTCTTTGCCTCACCCAATCGAGGTTTAGAAGCATGCCCTTCCCCTCTACAATGCTTACCGTGTCTGTAACCCTTAGTTGTGAGTTTTTCACCCCCAACCCCATAATCCCTGGAGAATATTACTACCATGTGAGCACCGTAGTGTTTATCAGTTAGTAGCAATTTGACGGCGAGTATATGTGTAGACTATTCCTCCGATCTTGTGATACCTCACTGCAGATAATGGGCTCAAGCTCAATCCAGGAAAATATAAGAGGTGCTAGATCACTGTCATTTCTTATAATTGAGTAATATTCCATTGTATATATATACAAAATTTTAGTAATCCACTCATGAATTGATGGGCACTTGGGTTGTTTCCACATCCTTGCAATAGTGAATTGTGCTGCCATAAACATTCGGGTGCAGATATCTTTATTATAGAATGTCTTTTGTTCTTTTGGGTAGATGCCCAACAGTGATAATGCTGAATCGAATGGTATTTCCACTCCTAGCTCTTTGAGGTATCTCTAGATTCTTTTCCACAGAGGTTGCACCAATCTGCAGTCCCACCAGCAATGTAAGGGTGTTCCCATCTCTCCACATCCTTGCCAGCATTTGTTGTTTTTGGGATTTTTTGATAGAGGCCAATCTCACTGGGGTTAGGTGATACTTCATTGTGGTTTTGATTTGCATTTCTCTAATGATTAGAGATGTTGAGCATTTTTTATATGTTTACTGGCCATTATTCTGTCTTCTTTTGAAAAGTTTCTGTTCATTTCCTTTGCCCATTTATTGATGGGGTTGTTTGATTTTTTCCTGTGGATTTTTAAAAATTCTAGATAGATTCTTGTTATCAGCCCTTTATCTGAAATGTAGAGTGCAAATATTTTCTCCCATTCTGTAGGCTGTCTATTCACTCTAATGATAGTTTCTTTGGCTGTGCAAAAGCTTTTTAATTTGATCAGATCCCATTTATTTATTTTTGTTGCTGCTGTGATTGCTTTGGGGGTCTTCTTCAAAGATTCTTTGCCTAGGCCAATGTCAGAAAGGGTCTTCCCAACATCTTCTTCTAGAATTCTTAAGGTTTCATGCCTTAGGTTTAAGTCTGTTGTCCTTCTTGAATTGATTTTTGTGAGAGGTGAGGACTTGTTAGGTCACATGGAAAAATGACCAGTCTAATGTTAGTCTCTAGAACTTTCTCAATGACAAGAGATAGAAACCCACCATAAAACAAAGAAAAAAAGGAATGCATTGGCTTACATAACTAGGAAGTCTAGAAATGTGGCAACTTCAGTCTCAGTTTCCTCCATGTGGCTGACAGCTCTAAGTTTATAGGCTTGCAGAACCATGACCCTCAAGACAGGACATCGTCTTCCCTAATAGCTTCAGGAGAACATCCACGTGAGAACTCTGGAGTCACAACTCTAGCCCCAAACCAATCACTGTCACATGGGGTACTCTGATTACCTTGGCCTTCCCAATCTGATTGTCAGCTCTATCTACACCACTTGGAGACAGGGAGAGGTTCTACCAAAGGACAGTGTGTTGGTGAGGCCAGAAAAAGAGAGATAAGAAAACAAGCTGTGCAGTTAAACCTCTGTCTTGGATGCATAGGCAAAATAAACAAAGCCAAATCAATTAGGAGATACCTAGGTGATATTTCAGGCGGTTGAGGACAACTATAGAAAATAAAGAACAAAAGCAAGGCTTGTTCACATTTTGGCTGTACCCTCCTGTGGTATCTAACAATCAGTCCTATCTAATAATGGGAGGTGTACAGACATCAGTATATTTTGGGTTGGTTGTAGTTATATCGTAAAGAAGCACTAACATGCACTAGGTTCCTACTATGTGTCAGGCTGTAAATACTTTGAGACATTTTACATATATATTCATACATTTTAGTTGAATCAGTGATGTGTAGGTTCATCTGTGAGTAACAGAAAAGCTTAAGACAATAATGGCTTAAAGACATAAGCATTTATTATCTCACATAAAAGAAACCTGGATGTAGGCATCCAAGGCTATACTGACAGCTCCTTGACCACCAAGGACCCAGGCTCCTTCTCTTTTGCTCTTCTACCATGTCACCTTGTGGTACAAGATGGCTGCTTGAAATCCAGCCCAAAGATGCAACTTCTGGGCAACATGAAAGAGAAAGTAGGAGAAGAAGGTTACAGCCCTTCCTTTTTAATGGGAATCATTAGCAGTCTCACACAACATTTTCACTTAGAGCTCATTAGCCATAACTTAGTTACATGGCTACACCAAGCAGTAAGTGAGTCAGGGAAATGTAATTCTTTAGGTGGGTGGCAATGTGCCTAGCTAAAATCTGGGGGTTGGTTACTAAGGAAGAAGGAGAGAATGACTATTGGAAGGCAACCTGCCTCACACTTTACATACACCAGGAATTGGTTATAGAGCTAGAAAACCTTGTGACCTGAGTTAGGAAAGTCTTAATATCTCTGGATTTGTGCTCATTTGGTACCCTTAGCAGCTCCTTGGTTCCCTTGTCTGAGGCCTCAGATGTGCTGTAAAAAGTGGCTCCTGGAGAATATTCCCAGGTATTGACTTCCCTGGGGCATATGTGTACATTGATCTTCCCAGCACGACTCTAACACTGATTCCATGTCTGACCACTGCTTCCTAATATGCCCTTCCATGACTACCTCAGTGAATCAATTCCTCCTTAAGGTGATCTATAGATGAGAGTTGTTTACGATAGGTATCCTATTGATGCTGAAAGGCTACTTCATTTCTGTCCTATCTGGTGCATTGTTATGTCACTTTTAAAAATGAGGCATATGTATATTAAGTCCAGTACATTCTTCTCTCATGAAAACATATTGAGGCTAACTTCTATTCCATCTCACATATTGCAAATCCTTTAAGGATCAGTAAGAATACAATAGGGCTGCATATTAATTAGCCTTAAGAAAAATTATTAAAGTGTTGGTATAGAAAAATACTTAGAGATTGCTTGACAAAACAAGTACTGAACAAAGGTTCATAAATACCTCAGTGATATAACCAACATTCTTGTTAGACATAAAAAAAATAAAATTATTTCATTTGAACTGTAAACATGGTTCAAGTATGTTTAAGGCATCACCATGTTAAGTCATATATCACAATTTCAGCATATTGAGAAAGCTTTTGGCAATTTACCTGATGTTATCAGCCTCTCTAGGATTAGAAGTGCAGGTGAAAACGTGGGTGTGAAACTTCTTCAATAAAATTCTTCTTGAGAATGATTATGAATGATCTATTACAGTGACGTTAAACTAAACCAAAATGCACAGTGTCTCCATATGACCATCATGTTATGAAAAGAATGGCAACAGTTCTTTGGGAGAAAGTTAGATGGTTTTCAAAAATTGAGCATAGAAAGATCCATTATTTTAGTTTTAAGTTTGGGGGTTTTGTTTTGTTTTATTGTTTGCAAATAAATATTAGAAGAAAGAAGTGAGAATAATCAGAGTCAGACAAGTTTGTCTTTAAGTTCTTCAGAGGCCAGGTTGAGATGTTCTGAGGACAATGATTTATGGTTTTTCTCTACCAATTGAGGAGTTAGTTCCTGAATGTTGAGAAATTAATATTTTTATCTGGGGTAGTATCTTCCAAATGTTTTCCTTCATGTTGTTAACCAATACAGGTTAGCCTTAGTTTTGTTTGTTTCATTTTTGTTTTTTAATAGACATTTAGCCTGTTTTCTGTTAAATTGGTCACAGTGTTACACAGCGACTGTAAGGAGTAGGAATTCCTCTCTCTCTCTCTTTTATTTTTTTTTTTATTTCAGCTCTTCATGGGGGTACAAAACCTCAGGTTACATACATTGTCCATGTCCCGCCCATGCCCCTGAGTCAGAGCCCCAGGCACATCCACTCTCGAGACAGTGCACCTGGCATACACCATGCAGTCATACCTCCATCCCCTCCCCGCCCCCGCCCCACCTCCCCGAGTTAGCCCTCTCTCTCTTTTTATCGCAGTCCTACAGGGACTGGATCAGTCTAGCAAGCCCGAGGTTCCCAGGGTGTTCAGAATGAGGCACCAGATCAAGTGAATAGTATTTTTCCCCCCAAAGTGGCATGTTTTAAACTGTGACATGTTTTCAATGTTCCATTTGATGCTAATATTTTCTTTAAGCAACAGCTTTTCTCTTAATGATGCATTTTACTCATGTAAACATTTTTTCCTCATAAAAACTTAAACAGTCATTTTTTATTAATGAAACTACCACCAAGCAAGCTTTATAAGATTTTCTTATATGGCTGTATTAAGTAACAGTTATGTTGTCATGCCTAGAAAGTCTAATAAAACACAAAATTGTGCAGCCAAAAACCCTGAAAGATTTGTACAGGAAGATCTTGAATCACACAAACCTAGGGTTGAGAGGAACTTCAGGGGCCCTAGCCTTCCCCCAGTGAATAGAATTTACAAAAGTGAAATGAAGTTTCTGTGTATTCACTAGTCCTGAGCCTCTTACTTTACTTCTACACTGAGCATTTTTGACACTGACTTTACAGAGAAAGGTTATCAGAAGGGAGCACTCCCCTTTCTGCCACCATCTGTCTTTTCTCCTAGCCTCTCTTCCTTTCCTCTTCTCTCAAAAATATCTCTTTACTACCTTTGCTACCTGGGTCTTTGTCTCCAGCTACGTTTGCCTCGTTCAGAAATTTATCTCCTAATTCACTTCCAACTAGGGTTGCCAGATTTAGTAAATGAAAAAATAAGACATCCAGTCAAATTTGAATTTCAGATAAACAGTGAACAAATTTTTAGGGTAAATGTGTCCCAAATGTTGCAAGGGTCATATTTATACTCAAAAATTATTTGTGGTTTATCTGAAATTCAAATTTAACTGAGCATCCTGTATTTTATCTGACAGCCCCTACTTCCAACTCTTTTTGCTATGATCCTGTCTGTATGTTTTCTTCACTGAAGTTCACATCTCTATCAGGGGATTGCACTGGGCAGAGGACCCTCTTCTGAGGCTGCGTTTTCCTCAGCCTGTGGCCATTTCCATCTGGATCCTGTCGTTTTCTCCCTTGTTGGTTTCTCAGCTTAACTTCAGCCCCCATCTGCCACTCCTGATCTCTCTCTTGTTAGTGGAACAGCAGTGTTAAGCTTGACACGTTGAGGTTGCTTTGAGTCCTCCTTTACCCCTGTCCTCCACATCTAGCCAATATCAAGTCTTGTTCATCCTTCCTTCACAGTCTGTTTTTCCCTCCCTTCCTCCTCCTCTGTCCCTCTCCCTCCCCGTTTCCCTTCTGTCTGTCCCTGCCTGTCCGTTCCCCCTACTACCCTCATTCAGGTTCCTGCCCACCTGCTCTAGGTTCTCCCCACCCCAGGACATTTCGCACTGCCTTGTTAATCATTCTAAAATATTACACCAATTTTATTCCTTACCAGTTAAAACCTTCAACGACTTACTGTTGTTTACAGAATGAAGTGTAAGTCCCTTAAAGTCACATGCAAGACTTTCCAGAATTGTCCTCTGCCTATTTCCATAATGTCATCACAGAGTTACCTGGCATCCGTGCTCATTGCCCTCGCAGATTCACTCACTCTTTCCCTGTAATAAAACATTGAAAACCCCTCTAGGGAAGTTGTAGATCATGCAGTCATTTGGCAAACAGATTAAAAGGAGGCATTATCTTAGTTTATATCATTGTGTTAGTAAATGTTATATTATACAGTTTATTCTGACAAAAATTTAATAATCTAATTATATAAATACAAAATAATGTTTTTACTTTTCCCCATTTAAGAAATGACACACATTTTCTTGTGCTTTGAATTAAGTAGGTAATAAAAATATGATTTATTAACAAAATTTAAAATGGCACCTTGCATTGTGTTTGGCTTTGTGACCAAATGTATATTATTATTAAACCATTAAATATATGACAGCAGCATTTCATGACCTGATGTTTGTTAATTTTTGCATTTTGCATTTAAAGATCCACTAATATATTTTTATACTTTTTACTTATATTTCTAAGTAATGAGCCAATAAAATAAGTTTCAGGTTGCTATTTCTAAGCTTTTTCTACAGTTAATACATTTCAGAATTAGATAGTCTTTATTCACAATGAATAAAAAGCTAGATTTTACACAGTCCTCTAACTTCTTCCCCATGACTCTCCATTTGTTCTAGTTTAGAAGCCCAAGGCTCTGGGGAATATGTCTCAGAGGTGTACCTTACCACACTTCTCCTCACGGGTTTGGCTCAGTTACAAAATACTGTAGCAGCTTCTTGGGAAATCTGAGAAAGGATACTACTGGTTCCTATAATACTTCTTTTCTCATGGGCCATAATAAATGGAATAAATAATGAGTTCCTGGTCTCTGGTCTATATCTATCAAAATGAAAATGGGGTTATATTAATTGTGAACTTCTGTCTAGCTGTGTTTATCCTCACAGTTGGTACTGATTGATATGATATGATTGCAGTAATTACAGTGATATATATTTGTCAAAGGTAAAATGTTTAAAGTCATCAAATGGTTTCAGTACAATGAAGTGCTTGAGCTGGATCTCTTCATTTGCCCTGGTAGATCTCCTGTCTTCCCTTCTCCACCTGCTCTCTGTCCTGGTGGGCTGACCTACGTGGGCTCCGCAACCTGCCCCCTACCCTCTGGCCTCCCAGTAGGGTCGGCCAGTGGAAAACCGCAGCAGGAGATCAGAGGGGAGGATAGCCAGGTGAAGATGTTTTTCCCCCTTGCTTTCTCCCTGCATGGTCACCTTGGATTGGCCATTTTCTTCAACCTGAAGATCAATTCTTTCTCAAGGAAGTCTATTCTCTGTATGACTGCAGTCCCCAACTCCCAGGCCACGGCCCAGTACTGGTCTGTGGCCTCTTAGGAGCTGGGCTGCTCATCACTGCCTGAGCTCTTCCCCACCCCCACCCCCAGCCTTCCGTGGAAAACTTGTCTTCCATGAAACTTAGGAACTGGGTCACACAGCAGGAAGTGAGCAGCAGGTGGGCAAGCAAAGCTTCGTCTGTGTCTACAGCTGCTCCCCATAGCTCACATCACCACCTGACCTCTGCCTCCCCCCGTTCCCTGCACCGTGGAAAAATTGTCTTCTATGAAACCAGTCCCTGATGCCAAAAAGGTTGGGGACCACTGCTTTATAACTTTCTCTCTCCTTCTGGATTCTGGTAACCTTTCCTTCTTGTACTTTCAGGCCTATGGTGAGTAACAAATCCACTACCGCTACCCTCAGGTTCCAGCACTATTCCTCATAGTTCTCCTGTATGCTCCCTCATCTTGGTAAACCAGGCCCTCCATGGGTGGAATGTACCACGTATTTGCTATTGGGATCCTCATTGATACAGTGCTTTACATGCAGTAACTGACTTAGTCCCCTCAGTTAGAAATAGTATCCTCATTCTATGAAAAAGGAAAGTGAAGCACAGCTACACTGAGTGACCTGCAAAGGTTGCATGACTAATGTGTGATAGAGCCAGGATTTAAGCCCAGAAAGACTGGCTCCAAGCTACATGATTTTAACCAAAATATGATATTATGTGTAGTATATTTGGGGGAATATTTACACTAACAAAATATATTAAAATTAATCATGTTGATGACAGATAAGGTTGATCAACCAAATTATCATTTTCACCATTTGGCACTTTCATCTGCATACTTCAAAAGATGCTTATTTTTTTCTATTACCCAGGAAATAATGATATCCTTTGATGTTAAGAAATAAGAAGTTCAAATTTTACTTACTACCCTCAGCCCTTTTAGGGAACACTTCTTTGCCAACAGCTAAGTTGTTGGTGACTAAGTAACTATGAACTGTCAAAGATTCAAATTTAGCTTCTTTCTTTTCTTAAGAACCTTACATTAGGAGTTAGTATTCGTTTCTCAGAATGACCTAGTTTTTACAAAATTTTGGTCCTGTCAATTCATTCCCAGAACTGACGTAGTCCTCATTTTGTTGTGTGCTTTGTGTTGGGGGACATGTCTTCTTCTGCCCTGCCCCCTACATTCTCCACTCATTATTCATTGTTCATTGTCCTCCATAGTCCTCTGTGGTGTAACCTGTCACATTTTCCATCCTCCTGGGCTTGTGTTGCGGTGCTGCTATTGAATGCAGCTGCAGTGTGTTGACTCTGGACTCTAGGTCCTCCTGGTTGCTACATTATACAGCTTCTGGATGATTATTTGGCAGTTGTAATTTTTTCCAACATGGCAGCTTCCTAAAGTGTAGCTTCATTTCTTTGTGCTAAAATGCTGAAAATAAAGAACCAGCCCTGTTACAGTCCCTTTGGGATCTTTGTTTCATTAAAATGTCATAGAATGATAGCCTGTAATTATACTGGTCTCAGGTAAATGCTAACTTTAAAACTGCAGTTGTTTTTTAGGAGCTCAGAGAAGAAAAACATACATTTATGATTCAGGTGTTCTTATTGTTAAAAATAGTATGTTTGAGTGGTTGTTTACAGTTTGGGTGTCGGGTGGTTATTCTGTAATGAAGGTCCTGTTTCTAACAAATTTGGTCCCAGTCCTTTTTTTCTAACGTGGGCGGTTTGGTTCTGGGAGAAGGCCAGGGTTTCTTTGCAGTTCACTCTTCTTCTTGCCTAGAATCCCATTTGATTATTACCAGGAGCTAAAACTGCCAAACTAGGGAATTTAACTAGAAATTCAAATCTGTGAGCACAAGCAGTCATTTATATTTTCTTATACTAAATACCTTGGTGTTGTATTTAAGATCTATTCTGAAATAAACTGTAGCTTTAAGACTTTAGGAGAAAGCTGCTTATTAAAATGTTTCAGTTTAACCATGTCATTGGTATAATTAGTAACTTTTCCATCAAATATTTTTTCATGAAGAGAGTATATTTTAAGTGCATTTTCAAAGGTATACTCAAATAAAGGAAAATTCTGGTTGTATCTACTTTTCAAGGCAAATTGCCAAAAAAAAAAAAAAAAGATCAATATGGTTGTATCTTTTATTTAAAAAAAATACCATTTTATATACATTTGAGATCCAGACAGATTATTAAACTAAACACCTTACAAAACATAATCTATTCAATTGCCCTGGCAAAGACTTAAGAAGATATCATGTTGAGCTATTTTTTTGATTTTCATCAAAAGATTTTCATCTAACATCCACATAAGAAGAGATATTTAAGTACAGAGATGTTTGAAAATCCAACTCTCAATATCTTTTATATTTCAGAAACAAAAATTTTATATTTCAGAACAAAATTTCAGAAAATAGTTATTAAAAACCAATTAAAATAAAAATAGATTTATGCAGCAGATTTTTGCACTATACTCATTAAAAACCTTAGTATCCATGAGTTAAATTTGCTATAAAGAAAAAGTACAGATATTTTCCAAATGGAGGAGGAAAATAGGAGTAGAAGTTTTTCTAAAGTTTTGGAAAGTTGAAGGAGTTATAACCATCCAACTACAGTAACTACCATCAGTTGTGTTGCTGGCCACTGCTGTGCCCCATGTGAGGTTGGACTCATGGGCAAGAAACATGATTTATCCTTCTACTTCTTTCCCTGTCATATATTCATCAAAATCCCTACTCTGGTTAAGCCTCATAATCCACCTACTCCATGTCTACACCTGGGCTGCTGAATGCTGCTAGAGAAAAACATTAACTGTGACGATTGAACTCGTTATAAACTCATGCCTGCATATCTCAAATGGGCATTCAATATAGCCTTACAGTCCTAATATACTTCTCTGTATTTTTGCTTTCTCACTCTCAGAGATGACGATTTCCCAATTTGTTCTTCTCAAACTTCCTACATTCCTTTCCCTTTTCCTCACTCTGAGCTGCCTCATACTTCACTGAGTAAATAGACCCACTCAATCAAATACTACCTCATTCTCCCACTACCAAATCTGCCAGCCTGCATGTGTACCTAATTCCTTGGCTTCCTTCCTGTGACTGTAACGAGAGCTCGCCTGTCCCCGCCAAATGCCAATCCTCCATTTGTTTCGTGAGACCTTCTGTCTTATCTTCTCAAGTTTATTGCACTTGAAATTTTCTTCTTTCTGCAACATCACTGATTTTTCCAAATCTATGGGATCATTCTCATCAGTACATTCTAGCATCTCCTCTCTTAAAATAATGACCTTCATTTTCTCACATCCTTTCCAGCTATGTTCTATTTCTATGCTATCTTTTCCCAGAAAAACTAACTGAAAAGAGCTGTCTGTCCTCTTGTCTATACTTCACTTCCCATTCATTTCTTGACCCTCTCCAATTGGGCTTCTGTCTTCTCTGCCCTCCTGAGTCTACTCTTGTTAATTAATGACCTTCATGTTGTTAGAAACAGTGGTCATGTGCCCATTCTTCTCTTGATATTTAAGCAGTATTTGACAGGGATAACTTCTTCCTCCTCCTCTCTGAAACACTCTTTCACTCACGATTTTCATGGCGTCACACTGTGGTGGCTACAGAGGCGGCTGTCTTAGGTCTCCCTTCATGAGACTCTGCTATAGGGCGATAGCCAACTGACAGCCTTCAGCTACCCACACCCCTAGATCTAATAAAGGAGAAACACAATCCAGCCTTCCTTGGAGTGTTCTCAGTCAATAACTGAGTATGATGGAGATACTAGAACTGGGACATTCTTTCACTCTATGGGAATCCTCTAGTGGGCAATGTCTGGTCCAAACTCCTCTTTGGCTAGGTCAAGTCTTTCTCAGAAGGGAGTTGTGGTCTGAGACTCTTGCTGTGCAACCCTTCCATCACTGTCCCCTTTCATAGATGCCAGACCTGCATCAGGTCTGAAGCTCTCTTCACATAATTCTGCACCCTCCTCCTTTGTATATCTCTTGTACATCTAATGCCATCTTGGTGTCAGCTTCCCAGAGGATGACTCAGACAGACTCACACACTATCCTATTGCCTTACCCACTTTGCTGATCCCTTTGTGATCTCATTCAGCCTCATCATTTTGAAGATAATCTTTATGTCATTGACTCTCAAATCTGTATCTCCAGCTCTTATATCTCCACAGAACTCTGGATTTCTATATCTAGTCACATTCTTGACTTCTCCACTTAGATATTTACGATCATGTAAAAGGTAATGCATTTTAAGGTACTCTGATCATCTTTATCCCAATCCATCTTCCTTCAGTTGTCCTTATCTCAGTAAATGGTTCCAGTCATTCTGGTTTGCTCCCTTTCCCTCATCTCCCATAGCAGATCCTATTGGTGGAACTCTAAAGTATCTCCCAAATCAATCCACTTTTCTCCATCTTCATTATTGCCACTAGAATCAGTGTTGCAGCAACCTTCTAACCCATCACTCTCTTGGCAACTTATAGCCCATTCACCACTAAGTAGCCAAAATGAGCTTTTAAAAATGCAGATAGGATCCAACCATCCCCCTGTTTAAAGTATATAAAGATTCTTTGTCAAACTACATGAAACTCAGATTTGATTACCTTGTTTATAAAACCCTATATGAGCTAGCCTCTACCAGCCCCTCAGACATACACCTCTTCCTCCACTTTGTCCCAGCCTCAGTGGCTTTCTTTTGGTTTCTAGAGTAAGACAAGATTATTCTTGCATTTGGGCCTATTATCTCATCCCTAGATGTTCTTCTTCCATGTTACTCAGATCTCAGTTTAAATGTTACCTCCTCAGAGAGGCCTTCTCTGATCTCCCAATCTAAAATAATTAGGAACTACGTAGTCACTTTGTAACACATCACTCTTCATTCTCTAAATAGTAGAGTCATGAGGGGCATAAAGACATTTTGATCAATGACAGACCACATATATGACAGTGGTCTCATAAGGTTATATTTTTCTTGTACCTTTGCTATGTTTAAGATACACAAATGCTTATTTATCATTGTGTTACAATTGCCTGCAGTATTCAGTACACTAACATGTGGTGCAGGTTTTTATCCTAGGAGCAACAGGCTATACCATTCAGCTTTTGTGTGTAATAGGTTATACCACATAGGTTTGTGTAAGTACACTCCATGATGTTCACACAATGATGAAATCACCTAAGGATGCATTTCTCAGAATGTATCCCTGTTGTTAAGCAATGCATGACTATACTTAACACTTTCTGATCTTTTTCTTGTTTACATATTATCTGTCTCTCCAACTGATACATAAGCTCCATGAGAACAAGGTCCTTTTTGGTCTTGTTATTACGGCGTGCCTAGCACCTAAACCAGTGCTTATATGAGATATATAGGTAAACATTCATAAATATCTGTGCAATGAGAGAGTTGACAGAATTCAATATTTCACCTTAAGAACATATTTTTCTCTGAAAGAAAAAAATAGTGAATTTTCCAAACTCTACATTTCTAAACTTTCAGCTCTTCCTATATTCATCATTCCCCAAGATATACTTTTCCTTGAATTTATACATAATGCCAATATAGTTAAAATCCCATTATAGTGAATTCCATGGGGCATGCTATTGGCTTTGTAATAGTGGAGTTTGTCACAGGGCCAGAAATTGCTTTTCCAGTCCACAGAAACTGGGGAGGAAACTGCTGATTGTCCATTTCTCTGTGGAATTGAGAAGGGAAGAGCTCTCACTCTGAAATGAGGAGTGATATCTAGTGAACCTTCTGCCTTCCTTTTCCAGATTCCCTGATATTTTACATGGAATGTTGGCTTTGAGATTTTTGTTTCTGGCCAAATGATTTGAGTGTTGGGAGAAGAACGGGTAGCTGAGGAAGAAAGAGAGAGAGAGAGAGAGAGAAAAAAAACTAAAAGGCAATTACTATTTGTTGACAAGAAAAGATTCTAGAGTTACTTTTTAAAAGTTAAGCTAAACAGTGTTCTCTCCTACTTTTTATAGCGTAAAAAGGTACATGACCAGGTGCTGTTTTCATACATGATAATATACATGAACAAGGTCCAGAAAATGAAATAAAACAAAACAGAACACAATTCCTATAATGAAGTATTTGGTGCTGACAATTTGTTGTAAACAGAGCCGTAAAATTTCTTTTTGTTTTTACTTGGATGCTTTTCTGAAATGTAGAAACAGCTTTGTTACATCATGAAGATCTTTCTTGCATTGTGATGGTAATCGTGTTCAAATCAGATCAGCAAATTTTTGTTTTTTAATGGTTCAAATGTTATAGAGTAAAAATGTGTTGAGTTAATTTTTAAGTCATATATTAAGAATTTTCTTGGCTCTCGCAGATAGAAGTATTTATACCCTCTTCCTTGTACCCAAAATACTTGATACATGGCCCTTATCATATTGTAATTGCATTTACCTCTTTGTATCCTGTGCACTGACTGTACTGAGGGCTGTGTTCTATTCACTTTCGCATTTCTCACCTGAGATCTCCCTTCTACTCCACATTTTACCTAATACAATAGCAGCTGGGACAAAAAGGGTTTTAAATACATATTTATGGCATCTGCTTCTATAGCTACCTTAGTTTATTACCCTACTTATGTCATCCACTACACCTTTTCCTGCCCTTGTTAGCAAAGCTGCTTGCTTAATGGCTGCTATTTCTAGTCTTTGTCAAGCTGTCAAAGCAAGGCAGGATATTTGCTTGTCCCTGTCTGTTATTTTGCATTCTCCCTCATTTAGTTCTTAGGTTAAGATCTTCATTGATAAGCCCATCTTGTCGTCTTCTACCAATAAGCGCTATCTGTCCATAAAAAAATAACTAACCCATTTCCCTTCTACGGATTTACATATGCTTTAGTGGATTTTGTGTTGATGTTGTCCTGTTTGTCTTACTAAACTATACGTTGTCTGAAGACAAACTTAAACCAGTCAGTGCATACTCACTGGAAGCCAGGGCTGTGGAAGGTACAGTGGAAATTACTGACAAATATTAAGGTCCTATGTCTGCCCTTAAGAAGCTGATAGTTGGCTTGAAGAAGTAAAAAGCTAGCTGTGTTTGCTTTATTTGAGATGCCAGAACTTTTAAGATATACCATTAAGTTATCAACAGTTTTCCTGTAAGAAAGGAAACCCTTTCTTGGGTTACCTATGCATTGATTGTAAGACTGATCTCAAATTCAGAAACATGGGCTTTCTGGATGATGTTCCAGGGAGATGGAATGACATGTACAAAAGCCTAAAGGAATTTGAGAAAATGCCAAAAGATCTAAAAGCTCATTGGACAGATGACTCTCTGTTAATTTTCTTCCATCTCCTTGTCTTCTCTCCACCATTCTATTCCCAGGCACCCTGCCCCTCATGGTAAGGTAAGCATCAGTGAAGATAATACCTCCCTGATGTTTCCCTTAAAAATGATATGATGTAAACAAATTAACTGGATCCTTTAAAAATGGACACTGAGATATCATAAATTTGCTCATGTAAATTCATATGTGAGTACACACAGCACTGTTTCCCATACAAACAGGTACTGTATGTACCAATTAAATGATGACCCCCTTTTTGTCCTTATCTGTTTTTATAACAAAACTTTAATTGCATATTCGAACTGATGTTTGGGCCAAGTCTATCTTTACAAAGATGTTAATTGTAAATTTAGCCCAATATATTGTTTCAACTTGTGCTTTGTAACTTATTTTTCCTTTTAAAATGCTGCTGTCATTTGTTTGTTGAACATCAATATGTAAATTCTTTTTTTCCCCCTGTGGTGAATGTCTGGGAGGAAATATTGCTGCCTGGCAGAGGGTATTGGGGCCTTGTATGATTTATTTCTTCAATAATTTTATTCCATGGTAAAGACTCCAAAATATTCTATTGTAAAGACTCCAAAATGTTATAGAAACTTGAATAGTTTCAAGTTAATTATTTTAAAATCCAGCCTTTTGCTCATCTTTCAAACTTAACAGTGCCCTGACATGTCTGAGGTTTAGGAAAATTTGGCTCAAGTTGATGAGGGGGTCTAAGATAGGTCTTTGTTGTTGAGTGAAATTCAGTGGTTTTGGCTCATGGGAATTTGTTCAAAATTGTTGGTTCGTTTGATTTGATTCCCTTTGGACTACACCCATGAAGTTTTCTTTGGGTTTAGTTTGGTGATCCCCACCCCACACCAAACTCAAAGTGGAACACAGTGGGAATGTTGAGGTTTATACCTCAGGCTATAACTCATCCTAGAGCTTTAGCCACTTTTGAAAAAAAGAAGAAACTCAGACTAGATTTTAAATCTTTAAGTGAAATATTTATTGAAACTAGACTAAACAATGCCAGAGTTAGTTGAGATCTTAGAGGTCACCTGATGCATGATTCCAAGAGGCAATTTCAAATTGTTTAAAGTCTTTTAATAACTAATTAACTTCCTGCAGGATTCCATATTTATCCTTTGGATCAAGCTTGTTGAATTTCTGTTCTAAATTTTCTATATCTGTATGAGCTTTTTTTTCCTACTTGATCTATCAAGAACAAAGGCACGTGTGTTAAAACCTCCAGATGCATATATTTCTATTTGTGATTCTGTCAATTAATAGCTTATATATTTGGAGGTTATGTTTAGAATTGTTTCATCTTTCTGAGACTCTTTCCTGTTACCCTATGTAGTGACTAATTTTACCTCTAACAATTTTTTATATCTTGTAGTCTTATTTGTCTAATTAAAAAATATGTATTTTGTCTGCTTTGTCAAAGATCAGATGGCAATATAAGGATGGTTTTATATGTGGGCTCTCAGTTCTGATCCATTGGTTTATGTCTCTATTCTTGTGCCAGTACTATGTTGTTTTGGTTACTGTAGCCTTGTTGTATAGCTTGAAGTCTGGTAAAGTAATGTCTCAAGATTTATTCCTTTTGCTTAAGGTTGCTTTGGCTATTCAGGGTCTTTTCTGGTTCCGCATGAGGCATAGCATTATTTTTTCAAGATGTGGGAAAAATGACATTGATATTTTAATGGGAATTGCATTGAATATGTACATCACTTTGGGTGTATAGACATTTTAACAATATTGATTCTGCCGATCCATGAGCATGATTTGTTTTTTCATTTGTTTACATCCTCTACAGTTTCCTTCCTCAGTGTTTTGTAGTTCTCCCTGTAGAAGTCTTTCACCTCCTTGGTTAAATATATTCCTAGGTATTTTATTTTCTTTGTTGCTGTTGTGAAAGGTATTGAGTCTTTGATTTGATTCTCAGCTTGACTATTGTTGGTGTATGGGAATGCTACTGCTTTGTGTACATTGATCTTGTAATCTGAGACTTTGCTGAATTTATTTATCAATTCTAGGATTCTCTTGGCAGAATCTTTGGGGTTTTCTAGATATAAGATCATATTGTCACCAAAAAGCGATAGTTTGACTTCTTCTGCCCCCATATGGATACCCTTGATTTCCTTGTTTTGCCTGATTGCTTTGGCTAGGACTTCCAGCACTATGTTGAATAGAAATGGTGACAGTGGGCAACCTTGTCTGGTTCCAGTTCTAAGTGGGAATGCTTTCAATTTTTCCCTGTTCAGTATGAAGTTGGTGATGGGTTTGTCTTATACAACTTTTATAATTTTGAGATATGTTCCATCTATGCCTGTTTAGTTAAGAGTTCTTATCAAAAAAGGGTGCTAAGTTTTGTCAAATGTTTTTTCTGCATCTATTAAGAGGATAATATGGTCTTTGTTTTTGCTTCTATATATGTGGTGAATCACATTTATAGATTTGCATATGTTAAACCATACTTGCATCTCTGGGATGAAACTTGATTGTGGTGGATTATTTTTTTGATGTGCAGCTGAATTCGGTTTGCTAGGATTTTACTGAAAATTTTTGCTTCTATATTCATAAGGAATATTGGTCTATAGTTTTCTTTTCTTGTTGTGTCCTTTCCTGGCTTTGGTATCAAGGTGATATTGGCTTCATAGAACAAGTTAGATTCTTGATGTTATGAAATAATTTCTGCAGTGTAGGTACCACTTCTTTGTAGATCTGGTAAAATTTGAGTGTGAAACCATCTAGTCTGTGTCTTTTTTTGTTGTTATTGTTGGAAGACATTCTATTGCTGCTTTAATTTAATTACTTAATATTGGTCTATTCAAGAGTTCTATTTCTTCCTGATTGAGCCACGGAGGTTGTATGTTTTCAAGAATTTGTCCATTTCCTCAACATTTTCAAGTTCATGTGCATAGAGATTTTTATGCTATTCAGAGATGATATTATGTATTTCCGTGGTATCTATTGTAATATGTCCTTTTTCATTTCTGATTGAGTTTATTAGGGACTTTTCTTTCCTGTTTCTGGTTAATCTAATGAGAGGCCTGTCAATTTTATTTATCTTTTCAAAGAACTAACTTTTTGTTTCATTAATGTTCAGTATAATTATTTTGTTATCAATCCCTATTCAATAAATGCTGCTGGGAAAATTAGACAGCCACATGTAAAAGACTGAAACATGATCTGCACCTCTCACCACTCATGAAAATTAATTTATTATGGGTAACAAACTTAAGGCACAAAACTATGGGAATTTTAGAAGAAAATGTTGGAAAAACTCTTATAGATATCAGCCTAGGCAAAGAATTTATGAAGAAGACCCCAGAGGCAATCACAGCAACAACAAAAATAAATAAATGGGACCTAATCACATTAAAAAGCTTCTGCACAGCCAAGGAAACAATCAGTAGAGTAAATGGATAACCTACAGAATAGCAGAAAATATTTGCATGTTATACATCCAATAAAGGGCTAATAACCAGAATCTACAAAGAACTCAAGAAAATCAGCAAGAAAGAAATCAAATAACCCCATTAAAAAGTGGGAAAAGGACATGAACAGAAGCGTTTCAAAAGAAGACAGACTAATGGCCAATAAAATATGAAAAATGATCAACATCTCCAATCATCAGGGAATTTCAAATCAAAAGAATAATGAGATATAACCTAACTCCGGTAAGAATGGCTTTCACTAAAAACTCCCCAAACAACAGATACTGGTGTGGATGTGGAGAGAAAGGAACGCTCATACACTGTTGGTGGGACTGCAAACTAGTATAACCTTTATGGAAAGTAGTATGGTGATACCTCAAAGAACTAAAAGTAGAACTACCATTTGATCAGTAATCGCACTATTGGGTATTTACCCAAAGGAAAAAGAATCATCTTATCAAAAAGACACTTGTACTCAAATGTTTATTGCAGCACAATTCACAATCATAAGATGTAGAATGATCTCAAGTGCCCATCAATACATGAGTGGATTAATAAAATGTGGCATATGTATACCATGGAGTACTACTCACCCATAAAAATGGTGAAGTGATACCTCTTTTTTTTATTTCAGCATATTATGGGGGTACAAATGTTTAGGTTACATATATTGCCTTTGCCCCATCCGAGTCAGAGCTTTAAGGGTGTCCATCCCCCAGACGATTTGCCACCGCACCCATTAGGTGTGAATATACCCATCCCTTCCTCCCCCAACCTGCCCAACACCTGATGATTGTTACTACTATATGTACCCATAAGTGTTGACCAGTTAATACCAATTTGATGGTGAGTACATGTAGTGCTTATTTTTCCATTCTTGTGATACTTCGCTTAGTAGATTGGGCTTGAGCTCTTTCTAGGATAATACAAGAGGTGCTATTTCACAATTGTTTTTTGTGGCTGAGTAGTACTCCATGGTATACATATACCACATTTGACTAATCCACTCATGTATTGATGCACACTTCAGTTGTTTCCACATATTGGCGATTGTAAATTGTGCTGCTATAAACATTCGAGTGCAGGTGTCTTTTTTATAGAATGTCTTTTTTTCCTTTGGGTAGATGCTCAGTAATGGGATTGCTGGATCAAATGGTAGTTCTACTTTTAGCTCTTTGAGGTATCTCCATATTACTTTCCACAGAGGTTGTACTTGTTGCAGTCCCACCAGCAGTGTGTGAGTGTTCCTATATCTCCACATCCATGGCAACATTTATTGTTTTGGGACTTTTTGATAAAAGCCATTCTCACTGGAGTTAAATGATACCTCACTGTGGCTTTGATTTGCATTTCCCTGATGATTAGAGATGTTGAGCATTTTTTCATATGTTTGTTGGCCATTAGTCTGTCTTCTTTTGAAAAGTTTCTTTTCATGTCCTTTGCCCACTTTTTAATGGGGTTGTTTGATTTTTTTCTTGCTGATTTTCCTGAGTTCTATATAGATTCTAGTTATCCGCCCTTTATTGGATATGTAGCATGTGAGTATTTTCTTCCATTCTGTAGGTTGTGTTTGCTTTCATCTTAGTTTCCTTGGCTGTGCAGAAGCTTTTTAATGTGATCAGGTCCCATTTATTTATTTTTATTGCTGCTATGATTGCCTTTGGGGTCATCTTCATAAATTCTTTGCATAGGCCAATGTCTGTAAGAGTTTTCTTCTAGAATTCTTCTGATTTCATGCCTTAGGTTTAAATTTGTTATCCACCGTCAGTTGATATTTGTGAGAGGTAAAATGTGTGGGTCCTGTTTCAGTCTTCTATATGTGGCTATCCAATTTTCCCAGCACCATTTATTGAATAAGGATTCTTTTCTCCAGTAATAAGTAATACCTCTTGTTTTAACATGGATGAAACTAGAGACCATTCTTCTAAGTTAAGTATCACAAGAATGGAAAAACAAACAGCGCATGTACTCACTTAAATTGGATTAAATTAGAACTAATCGATCAACACTCATGTGCATGTATGGAAGCAAAACTCAACAGCAATCAAGCAGGTGGGAGGAGGGAGTAGGAGATGGGCAAATTCAAACCTAATGGGTATGGTGCACAGTATCTGGGGGATGGGCACACTTAAAACTTTGACTCAAACTGTACAAAAGCAATTCATTTAACCAAAATGTTTGTACCCCCATAATATTCTGAAATAAAAAAATAAAAAATATATAAATCTATTTTATCTTATCTAAAGGCCATATGTAAAGCCACAGTACAAAATATTATATAGGCCGGGCACGGTGGCTCATGCCTGTAATCCTAGCACTCTGGGAGGCCGAGGCAGGTGGATCACTTGAGGTCAGGAGTTCGAGACCAGCCCGAGCAAGAGTGAGACCCTGTCTCTACTAAATATAGAAAGAAATGATCTGGCCAACTAAAAATATATATAGAAAAAATTAGCCGGACATGGTGGCGCATGCCTGTAGTCCCAGCTACTCAGGAGGCTGAGGCAGTAGGATCGCTTAAGCCCAGGAGTTTGAGGTTGCTATGAGCTAGGATGACGCCATGGCACTCACCCTAGCCCAGGCAATAAAGCAAGACTCTGTCTCAAAAAAAAAAAAAAAAAAAATATATATATATATATATATATATATATATATATATATAGCAGCACCAAAAGGTCTGGGCCAGCATCCAGTAATCAAATACATTGATATAATCACAACAAAATATGTTACTCTTCACTCTAAGTCGGATATATAACATTATATTTTTCCATGCTTTACTTTCAAGCTTCTTATATTCTTATGCTTTAGTTGTGCCTCTTTGTAAATGAAAATGGTTGATTTTTACTTTTTTATTCAAGTTTTAGTCAATTTATTAGTTTGCCAACATTTGCAATTGTTTCCATCCTATTTATATTCTATTTATCTTGCATTTTCTGTGCCTTTTTCTTTTTCTCCAACTTTTACTACTGTTTGTTTTCCTGACCCAAATTTTCTTTATTTGTTTCTCCACTGTTTATTTGGAAATTTTATATACATTTTTTTCAGTTAGTGACTATTATTAAAAATGTATTACTAATATATAAGCATACTTGACTTTATAGAGTCTAAAATTAATATCTCTGATCTATATGACTAACTTTAATCACACATCTATCATTTTATCTTATTGTTAAATGTTTTAATTCCATCTTGTTTAAATGAATCAAATTAATAATTATTATTTTTTAAAAAATTAGTACATGTTTAGATTTTCCCCATATTATCCTAGTTTTTTTGTTCAGTGTTGCCTTCTTTCTGGTTTCAGTTTCCTTCTTCCTGAAGTACATCCTTTGGTAGCTCCTTCAGAGGGAGTCTATCAATGGTTAACTCTTTCAGTATTTATTTCATTTGATTTACATATTAGATGAATATGGAATTCTTGGTTCACAGTTATGTTTTCTCAGTACTCTGAGGATACTATTCCATCACCTTTTAGCTTTTGCTTCTGAGATGTCTGCTTTAGTCTAATTGGTCTTTTATAGGCAATATCTTTTCTTGTATTGTTTTAAAAAGAGTTTTGATTGTATATGTGCTCTGTAGTTTCTCAATGATGCATCTCAATGTAGATTTATTTTCATTTATCCCACTTAGAACTCACTGTGCTTCCTAAATCTTAAAATTCATTCATATCTGTCACCAATTCTTCTCATCTATTTTTTCTTTGGATAGTTCCTTTCCCCCATTCTCTGTAGTGCATACTTCTGTAACTTGTATCAAACATACATTTTCCTTTTTATTCAGTACCATCTCTTAGACTTTAAAAAATGTATTTTCCATATTTTTATTGCTCTTTGTTACATTTTGAGTAATTTCCTCAAATATTTTTTCTAGTTCATTAAATCTTGCCTCACCTGTGTCTAACATCCCATTTAATCTTTATACTGACTTTTAAAAATTTCATTGACTATATCTTCATTTTTAGAAGTTCTACTTGGTCATTTTTTTTCTATCTGTCCTTGTTTTTCATAGTATCTTACTATTTTATTATTTTTATTTTTTTAAATATTTAACAGCATAATTTATTTAACCCAATATATACAAAATATTATCATTTCAATGTGTAATCAATATAGAAATTAACAAGATAATTTGCATTTTTTGTACCAAATCTTCAAAATCCAGTGCTATTTTATTATTTTTTATTACTTATTTCAGTTATTTAAAAATTTTAAACACATCTATTATGTAGTCTTATCTGTTAGCTCTTGTAAGTCTAGACCTGCCACATGTTATATCTGCTGACTCTTTTATGGTGGGTTGTGTTCTCGTGGGTCTTGTTGTTTGGGATTGTGAGCTCATCCTTGGTGGGACTTTGTCTATTGGAATCCTATACTGCTGGTTTATGGGCATGTCACTATAGAATGATTTATTTTTGCTTCTGCCTGCTGCTCTAGGGTTGCAGTCATCCTCAAACCACTGTTTGTATTACTTTCAATGACTGAGATTTGTAGAACAGTTGGGTAGTGTAAATTTATACCTCAGTTATGTACATGGACAGGGTCAATGATTACAAATGGTGAAGGAAAACTTTCTTCTCCCACCCATAGTTCATGCAGACAGGTAAGTTTCCTTGTCATTTCTATGATGATAGGTAGATGTGACTTTTTTTCTTGTTCTTTGTTTTAAGTATAGCCTCAGGTTTATAAAGGTACCTCAGTTCCAACTATTCACTTCATATTGGCCTAAGCCCCTGATTTCTGATATCAGCATTCTCTCCCCATTCTACACTCCTACATGTACCCCAGGATTAGCTCATGAACTTTTTCTTTGTTTTTCATTTAACTCTTTATTTTTGGTTCCTAGATATTTTCCTTACATTCTTCCTAATTTAACTATGCAGTTAATACATTAACTGCCATGTGAGTTGAATTTAACTCACACTAGTTTTGAGCACTGGGCCTCATGAAGCCTATGTAACTCACACGTCTTCACCTTGGGAGCCTTGTGAACTATTTTTTAAGTTGCATAAAACTCATGCACAGAATAACAAATTTTTCATTAAATTAGAAGGATCATTTTGTTTTTCAAGTTATTATTCTATTTTCATAATAAAACACGCTGGTCCCAAGGAAAGAAATTTTTTTTCTAGTGTGGCAGTCAATGTGTTAAAGATGTATACACTGTAATCCTAGCCCTCTGGGAGGCTGAGGCGGGTGGATTGCTCGAGGTCAGGAGTTCAAGGCCAGCCTGAGTGAGACCCCGTCTCTACTAAAAATAGAAATAAATTATCTGGACAACTAAAAAATATATATACAAAAAATTAGCCAGGCATGGTGGCGCATGCCTGTAGTCCCAGCTACTCAGGAGGCTGAGGCAGTAGGATCACTTAAGCCCAGGAGTTTGAGGTTGCTCTGAGCTAGGCTGAGGCCACGGCACTCACTATAGCCTGGGTAACAGAGTGAGACTCTGCCATAAAAAAAAAAAAAAAGATGTATACATTATATTTTATTCGGAATCTCTTAAGTAGATTTTAGAAGGAGCGATTTCAGCCTGTCTGGATAGCTATAGTGGGAGAATTGGAAGGCTGATTCATTTTCCATTTCCTCATCCTGTGCTAATGCAATTGTTTTGTGTATTGTTATTACTGAGCTGCAAGACTAGCTATTGATCCTTGTTACACTTTTTATTGTTATTATTAGGTTTGGTCCCTCATTCTAGCTTTTTAAAATTTTTAATCCTGACTCAATTATCTAGTATGTTAGCTTTACCTCCCAGCCCTAAGTCATTTGCAAATTTGATGTGCATACCATCTAGGTCTTCCATAATTGTTTGGTAAAAATATTAAATAGGAGCAGTTCATGTACATAGCCTAGGGACATGCCACTAAAGATCTGTCAGTGAACATTGATCAGAACTCTCTAGAACTGTCACACATGTGTTCACCTCAGCTTACATTTCCACATTTTGCCCAAAAGACTCAGTGAATTTGCTCAGCTCAGTCCGATTAGGTTCAGGCAATATTTCTTAAGTATACACTATGTGTGCTGTTGTATGTACTGTATGCACCAGAGTATAAAGAAGAAGAAGGCATAGCTCCTTCCTTCATGATATTCATAGCATATTAGAGGAAAAATTCAGGCAAGGAAAAAAGCTAGCCATGTGATAATCTCTTCCTGTATTTTGTTCAGGATTAACTTCTACCTCACGGATCTATAGTTTATGGCATCTTCCCCCTTTCCTTTCTTGCTAAGTCATAGATATATCAGTTGAATTTATACAATTCATTTGTGGGAAAAGTTGTACAAGGCTAATTTCCATATCTCTTCTCTTTATAATCTGTTCTTAATGAATTCATTTTATATTCCTAAAATTTCAGAGTATCTTTATATCATTAGAGAGTACTAAAAGTATTAAACATATATTAAGTTTCAGATTTTCTTTTCTTCTCTTTTTATTTCTATTCTAACTATTTTCCCCCCTTGGTTAATTTTTTTTTCTCTCAGAACTCCCTCTTTCTTCTCTAAACTTTCTTTTTCCCAAAAAGGCAGTACACTATAGATGTCTGATATCAATTTGGTCTTTTTTGGCCTGGTCCCCTGTGTTGACGTTCCTGTCCAAAATTTCCTACTTGTTCTAAGAATTCACCTCAGTTTTTATTATTGGTCTTTGAAAATGTTTTAGGCAAACAATTTTCAGTGAAAGAGCTTAATTTAGTTAAGCATTACATTTTTATCTGGGCTAGAAATTTTGCATTTGATCTTTATTCTTTTCTCTCTGTAACCCTAACATTCATTCATTAATCTGGAAGTCTTGTCAATCTTTCTTCTTTGAAACATTTCATGTCTATTCCTGATGCTTCATTCCCACATTTAGTGCCCTAGTCCAGGCCCTTATCCTTTCCCATTTAATAATGCGATAACCTCCTCAATGTTTGCCATTTCTCCTGACTTTAATCTTAGTCCTGTGTTTTTCAAGCTATGATTCATGATCTATTAGGTCATAAAAGCAGTTTACTCATTCATGATGATAATTTTTTAATGATATAAAATAGAAGAGATAGAGAATATTGGATTCCATGACATGTAATGAAAGTATTTTTTCATGAAACTTTTGTTTTCATTATTTATATATATGTTAACTGTTAACTTACCATCTACAATAGGAAATTATAATTGTGTAGGTTATCATTTGTAGGTGACTGGGTGGCTTAAACAACAGAAATTTATTTCTCATAGTTGTGGAGGCCAGAAAGTCCAAGATCAATCAAGGTTCAGCAGAGTTTGGCTTCTCTTCTGGTGAGGTCGCTCTTCCTACCTTGTAGACAGCCACCTTTTCATTGTGTCCTCACAGCCAAACCCTGTCAAACCATGATCTTGGACTTTCCAGCCTTCAGAAGTAAGAGAAATAAATTTCTGTTGTTTAAGCAACCCAGTCTTTGTTATTTTGTTATGGCAGTCCAAGCTGAGTAATATACTAACTAAATCAAGTAGTGTTGATTGTGTTACTTGCCTCTAAGAATTTTGAAAATTTAATAGGGTTATTGTAAAGATTAACTAAAATCATGTATATTATCTGTCACATGGGAAGTTTTCAACAAATGATTGTTATTATTATTACTATATAAGTTCTTACTTTTAATGTAGTTGATAGCTTCTTAGAAACTGTGACTTGTAAGTGAAACAATATATAATGAAACCGATTTTACCAAAGGCTAATTAATATAAACAAGAGTTGAGTTCCCACAGCATATTTCTGGTCACAATCACCAAACATCTTAAACAAGACCAAAACACTTCTAATATTAAACATTGAAATAAATATAAGCTATATATTCATTTAAGAAAGATTAATAAAAACAAGTAAGATAATTATTTACCCACTTAGTTCTAGTTCAGGGTTGGCAGCAGCTCAGGGTGCAAGGTGGGAGCCAGCCCTGGACAGAATGCCATTGCCTCACAGGGTGCACTCGCTCACACACACACACACACACACTCAGGCGAGGACCATTTAGACACGCCAGTGAACCTAACATGCACAACTCTCCAGGCATTGCAGTCCTCTGGCGAAGAATAGCAAAAACCAGTGTCTGCCTCCAGGGAGGGTTGAGACAACTGAAAACAGGGTGTTTGTTATAAATGTGGAGTATAGAAGTCCTAGAAATCTTTTCAGTTCCTGCTCAAAGGACATTTCCTTATTGAAACCTCCAGTGTCCCCTAGTGAAATAAATTACTCCTTCTTTTGTACTCTCTCAACATTCAGTTTGTACCTTTATCATAGCTTGTCTTGTGTATGTTGCATCATTTCTTTTACCCCAGCAAGATTATAAATTTCTTGAAGACAAGGATTTTGTCTTGATCCATTGATATATTCTCACAGAATTAGAAAAGTGCTTTGTACATGATAGATGCACAATACATGTGGAATGAAAACTCAAATTAGTGACTTTATAGATAAATGGTATCATAATTGCAGTTGATTATCTATTTCCTGAAGCTGATTAACTGTGAACTACAGATGTAAATTATAGGTGGCAACTACAAGCGCCCTCCTATGGTTGGTTTGAAGAGGGTGCCAGAGGCCTAATCTTAATCAAAGAACCAGAACCAGAAGGTTTGCATATTGATATCTTATTTCTAGGCAGAGAGGACCCATGAAAAGTAACACACGATGCACTTTGTGAGTGAGCCAGACCCCAAAATCAATAAACCAAAGTACAGTTGACCCTTGAACAAAATGAGTTTGAATTGTGTAGGTCTACTTATACTCAGATTTTCTTCCGCCTCTGCCACCCCTGAGACAGCGAGACTAATTCTTCCTCTTCCACCTCCTCTTCCTCCTCAGCCTACTCAGTGTGAAAAGGAGGGTGAAGACCTTTAACATGATCCACTTCCGCTTAATGAATAGTAAATTATTTTCTCTTATGATTTTCTTAACAACATTTTCTTTTTTCTAGCTTAGTTTATTGTGAGAACATAGTATATAATAGACATAACATACGAAATATATGTCAATTGACTGTTTATGTTATTGGTAAGGCTTCCAGTCAACAATAGGCTATTTAGTAGTTACGTTTTGGGGGAGTCAAAAGTTATATGGATATTTTTCACTGCATAGGGGTCAATGCCCCTAACCCCTGCGTTGTTCAAGGGCCAACTAACTGGAATTTGTGAAAACACCTTGCCTTAATATCTGTGATCCAAAATGACATTGTGATTAGATGTAATCCTATCAATATCAACAAATTATTACTGTTGAGGCCCAGCTACTCTCCTTGGATGTTCCCCAAAGCCTCTTTGGGGCTGAAGTCTCTGTTTCTTCTCCCTCCTCCAGAGTAGCTACACACTGTCATGGAGATAGCAAGGCCGGGCCTCATAGATTCCTCAGAATGTCACCATGGAGTGGGGACTTTCTCACCTATCTGAGCTGAAGCCTGGGGTAGCTTTTTCCACTAAAGGACCCTTTCCTGATGACTTTCAGGAGAGCGGGCCATCTGTTTTTCACTCACTTCTGCCTGGGCTACTAAGAAAGGTAGTTATAAAGAAAGAGAAGCAAACAACATGTGGTTTGCGTCACTGGCAACGTTTTCACGAGTCTGAGTACGCTGGCGTCCAGGCCCAGATACCCAGGAGCCGGCTCAGTCAGCACCTGCTCCCCGCTGCCCTGGCCCAGCCACACCAGTGACTGCAGGTTCCATGCTGTGTCACCAAAGAAGCTGCACACCTCATGCTGCCCTGCGGAAGGTCTAAATACATTTATTCTGTTCCCAGGAACTGTACTTCTTAACATCTTGTTTGAGGCACAAAGCCTAAGTACCCTCATGACAGAAATCAGTCAAGCTATAAAAAAAAACCCTGAGAGTTTATTATTACAATTAAAGCTTCTAAAGTAGCTGGCTATGAATGAACAGTAACATTTTCAAAAGAAAATAAACTGAGAATGGACCTGTGCGAGATGTGGAAAATATTTTAAAGCAAAGGAAATGATTCACCACCTCAAAGACGTGAAACTTAGATGAATTATGCAGGTCAGTTTTTAACTTCTGTGGAGAGCCTCTATGTTTTGGATAAATCCATATGTGTGTGCTTTGCATAACACTCATGAAAGATTATTTAACAGAACCCCTTTGAGTGATTTTCGCCATTTCCTCTAAGAATCATGGTGGTGGTGGTATAGGGGGAGGTAGCATGACTTGTGGAATAGAGCTTTGTTTACATAATGGACTCTTTGTAAAGTAATTAAAAAGTGACCTTTGAAATATTTGACTTGGTTTGTTTTGTTAGATTTTCTTATATTTTTTTCACCCTGGAGTCTGTTTTTGCAACTTAACATAATAGCTAAATGAACGCTTTAAGAAAATATATTTTGTCCTTTGTTTCATGAATCAAATGGTTGTACAGGTGTTCAGTAAAAATAAATAAATAAATAATTTTGAAAAATATATTTATTCAGGTTATTTTCTAGCCATTAACTAAAGTAAGGATTTTATGGCATAGTCAAATTTGTTTAATATTTAGTCACAGGGATAAATGTTTCAGTAATTTTTATAGTTTTAGATATTTTTTCAGATAAATTTCATTTTTAGTAGATTCCATTTTTCATTATTAAAGGGGCTTGAATAAAATGTATTCGTGGAATTGCTTTACTACTTTGAAATTAATATTAAATATTACTTAAAATTATAATGAAGAAGGGTTTGAATTGTATTTGTGTTTCTTATTGGAAGGATAATTAATAATTAATTTAATTAGGAGGACCGGATGAGGCAGAGTAGAAGCAATCAGGGAAAGTTGCCATGAGGGGATCTGGGGTTCTAGGTGTGGAAACCCTGTGCAGCAATTAAACTTAACCGGTAGTGAAATGGCTGTTTTGTGGGGTAATGAGCTTCTTATCACGCAAAGTATTCAAGCAAAGGCTGAATGACCTCATACCACAGATCCTGGAGTGTAGTGGCTTTCTGCATTCTGTGAGGAAACGTTCAGTAGGGAGGTACTTGTGAGGGCTCTTTGAATTCTAGAACAAAAGTTCTAAGTAGTTTAGTTTGTTGTGATTGTGTACTTTTTGTTGAACTGAGTCAATGTTTGAACTGATGCTATGATCATTCTTCTCTTGAAAAGAAAACCAGTAAAAGAAATTGCTCTTATTTATTTGAGCTATAGTTGAACATTTAACTTTTCTAATTTTCAGAGCCTAAAATAAATGGGGTTGGATCATAATCCCAAAAGACACAATCTTGATCACCATAATCTCAAATGTTGAATCCTGAAAGATCAAAATCCCTAAAATCTAAATCTCTAGAGTCTGAAATCCCTAACATCTAAAATCCCCCAAAGTACAATCACAGAGTAGTTGCCTCATGTTACTCTGTTATTGCCTTTATTTGGAAGTTAATATGGCTTAAGGAAATGTGTCAATATATGGGTGACAAGTTGACAAGGAGTAGACTTGCATACTTGATTTTAGGTGTCAGTTTGACTGAATTAAGGAATACCTAGAAACCTGGTGTGTGTGTGAGGGTGCTTCCAGAGAAGATTAGTGTGTGAATTTGAGAGGACTAGGCGGGGAAGATCTGTCCTCAGTGTTGGCAGGCCCCATCCAATAGGCTGAGGGCCAGAAAGAACAAATTCAGGAGGCGAATTGGTCTCTCTCTGAGAGCTGAGGCAGACTTTTCTTCTGCTGCCTTGGACATCAGAACTGCAGGCTCACTGGCCTTTGGACTCCAGGGCTTAAATGAGTGGCAGTCTTAAGACTTTTGGCCTGAGCCTTGCTACTGTAACTCCAGGTCTTCAGTTCAGATGGCCTGTCATGGGACTTCTCAGCCACCATAATAGCTAAAAGCCTGAGCCAATTCCCCTAATAAATCCTCTCTCATACATGTATATACATATTTTATTGGTTCTGTCTTTCTGGAGAACTCTGACTAATACAGATTTGGTATTGGGAAGCCCAATGTCATTCCTTCTACTGTATTTCTTACAACACAGTGGAGGAGATCTGTGAAATTATTTCCTTGAAAAAAAGTCTGTGATAAGTGTACGAGGCTACTTGATGGTGAGAGATAAAAGTTTAAAAGCCAAGTATTATTGGTGCTATGAAAGCAGAAAATCACTTGATTTCGATGGCCAAGCAATAGCCAGACTTTCAAATGGACAGCGTATAGTTACAAAATTTGTAGACCACTACCACTCTCCAAATATTAATATAAGTGCAGTAACTGGTTTGAAGATCATAGAATTGAAAACATAAGCAAAAAATACAAGAAATCTCCCCTGCCAAATTATTCCATTGTGTGTGACTTCTGCCCCCACACACATGGCACCATGCTTGTCTTCAAAAAATGCCTTTTGTCAAAGAATAAAAAGAATTCAACAAGGTCAGCAACCTTCTGAGCCAGACGTTTGCTAGTATTGAGGTTCCTCTAGTGTTATAAAACACATTATATTGTGAACTATTTTTGATTAGGAATTTGACTGTCGAAGAAGACAGACTTCTTATATTTACCATTAAATCTAACATGGAAAAACTAGCATGTGCTTCACTTTGGCTAATGGAATGGCACTTTCAAAACTGTCCCCACTGTTTTTAATCAACTATATTTTGATTTTTTAAATCAACTATAGACTATTCAAGCTCTTGTTGGATCCAAAAATTCTAGCACTTATCTGCTCATTTATGTATTAATGACTGGAAAAAATGAAGCACTTTATAAACACTTATTTGAAGATTTGGTCTACTTTGTAGAAGAAAATGGATTTCAACTGAATCGCCAAACCATAATGACAGATTTGGAATTAGGTGTGATCAAGGCTTCTAAAAATGATTTTCAAGGTGTTACCAATAAAGTTTGTTTTTTCCATTCAGCCCAATGCATTTGGTGGAAAATTCAGATGGATGGGTTGGCCGTACTATATGGCAATGATGAAAACTTCAGTTTAAAAATGTGTCATTTGCCCGCATGACATTCCTTCCAGCTGATGACATTCTAGGAGCTTTTAATGAACTAAAGCCACATTTGCCTGAAGAAGCCAGTGAAGTTAATGACTGGTTTAAAAATAATTAAGTGCATGATAGGATAAGAACACACGCAATGATGTTGCTGTTTGATCATAAGTGTTTCCACCAAATTTGTGGTCTGTGTATGATTGCACGTGGAATGGATGTCTGCATACCCAAAATAACATAGAAGCATGACCCAGAAAATGGGAAAATTTAATAGGAAATGTTTATGTTGGTGTACATCAAATCATAGAAGAATTTCAAAAAGAGAAGTGCCACGTAGAAAATGAATGTGACAGTATTCTCCAAAGAGAGCCATGTCCTGAAAGAAATAAAGCAGCTTTTCATTGTGATGCAAGACTTCAAAATACAGTTAGATCGTGAAAGTTAGCCAGCTTTTATGGAAGATCCATGCAATTGCCTGTAATCTATCCTTGTAATTCACTTTTTCACATGTCAAATTTTCTTTTTAGTTTTATTTCACTATTTTGAATTGTCAGCATTATTTTTTACAATTCATTATGTATTTTGTCTTTGCATCATTTCTAATACTGGAGGTATAAATTGTATAGAGACTTTTAGAGAGTTTTAATTTGTTTTATGCACTTTTGTAAATTTGACTCCACGAGGGTGTGTTAACGCAAAGTTGACTTTGTGTGTAAGCACTGCGCTTGTATGTAAAACCTTTGAAACTTTTTCAGTAAATGAAGAGATATCTTTTTTGTACATTTGCATTTATGAAAGATAAAATTTCTCAGGATATTGGCTCTTTGGGTGACTGCATATGCAGTGGTGACCCATCAAGGTTTTTGATTGATCTTACTAAAAGACTTAGGTTATTCATCATATTTCAGATGACTGCAGTTATAAAACTGGGTGCACAGAATTACCAACCATGATGGCATGGGTTTATACATTTCCCTTTTTGACCTATTTCTTTATGAATATAGTCCATATGCTCATAACTGCTACACGTGTGTTATTGTAGTTAGTAAACCTGAGCATTTATGCTTGTAAAAATTATTACCTGTTTTATTATGTAAAGTGGACTATGAGGTATTCTGTCATGTCTTTATGTTTGTTAAATAAATTCCCTTTTAAAATATAGTTAAATATCTTTTAAAGAATTTTTAAAATTATTTTTTCTGGGAATTATATTTTCAGAATCTTTCAGGGTTTCAACATTTGGCATTATGGCATTCAGGACTGCGTCTTTTGGGATTATGATCAGCTCTCAAATAAATCACATAGGTTACAAAAGATTTTAAATTTTGAAAGGCATGTAAAAAAATCTCTCAAACTTATTACTCTTGTAACTTTAACTTAAGCTAAAGAAGAGAAAAATAAATGTCTTAGCAATTTTTAGTCCTCCAGGTCATCTGTACTTCAAGCTTTTGAATCTTGCTCATAGCCAGTTCATATTCCTTCTTTACATGTCTAATTCACCACATATATATTCACACATATTTATGTAAAATCAGCTGTCATGAAAAACACTATATATTTTGGGTACAGAAGACCCTGATTTATGTGGCAATATCATGAGAGGACACATAATCCCAGCTCCTCCCACAGGCAGCCATCTGTCAATGAGATGCTGAGGGGTAAGAGTCTAATAGTTTTCTGTCTCAGAATCAAGGCTGACATCATGTGGGGAAATTAGAGGTAATTGTCATGCCATTGTCTAAGACTGATTGATATTACCAGAAATGGTGACTCTCAGGGTACCCTGCTTTCTCTTTTCTTTGTGATCTGTACTACCCCACTCTAAAAACACCAAGCCTGAACTCTCTGACCTGCTCCTGCATTGTCCTGGTAATCCTATACAATCTTTCATTCTCTCCTTTCCCTAGTTCCTTATTGTTTATAGCAATTGTCACCACATGAAATTACATTATATACAACATTTATTTTACTTTTTAAAACTGTTACATCCGATCCTAATTAGTTCCACTAGAATGTAAGGCCTCTGAGGACAGGGAACATGTCTGCCTCAGCCACTGCTGTATCCCCAGTTCCTAGAGTAGTGCCTAGTGTTATAGATACAGGTACCAGGACTAAATCTTCCGACATGCTTATTGGTTCATTTATCTGCTTAAATGTCTAGTAGTAGTGATTAAATTGCTTTAGATTTCTTTCTTAAAATTAGACTCTCTCATCTGATGTGGTCCTTGCCTCTCCATTATCCTCTCTTTTGCTGTCATTGTAAAATGTTTTCTCCAGTCTACACCTTTAAGGGAAACCAAACCTCACAACCATTTAAAGAAAAAACCAGGCAATTACTTCTTCAGACCCGTCCATCTTTTTATTTTTTCTTCCTTGTCATTCCTTTCCCTCATAGCTCACATCTTAGAAGTGATTGTCCACTCTGCTGCTTTGGCCCCATTCCCTCCAAAATCCTCTGCTGTTGGGTTTGTGCTCTGTTCATACATTATTAAGTTCCCCTCATCAACATGCTTTTTCGTAAAGTTTCTCAAAGCCACATCTAAAAGTGCCTACATTACGCTTATTCTGACCTTTCCCAGAATAAGTCTGGGATTTGGTTCAGTAGCATGTGGGACATCTTCCTGTGGGAACCCTGGGGCTGGTTAGTTGTATTTCTGACTGCAATTTTTTTTTATTCGTATTTTAGCATATTGTGGGGGTATAAAAGTTTAGGTTATATTGCCCTCGGCCCCCAACCCCCCCCCCCCCGAGTCAGAGCTGCAAATGTGTCCATCCCCTAGACAGTGCGCATCGCACTCATTATGTATGTATACACCCATCCCCTCCCCCATCCACCTCTGCCTGACACCTGATCAATGTTATTCCTAAATGTGCTCTTAGGTGATGATCAGTGAAACCAATTTATGGCCTAACTCCCTACTTCGTCTCTTCCTATGATCCATCTACAATCACCAGCCAAGAAAGAAATCCTTATAATCCCATATTTACAGTTCTTATTGTCCTCACTGTCCCTCGGAAATCTTGTTTCAAAATTTAAATTTTCTTATATCTGCAAATATTCTAGAGCACAGATTTTTTTCCATTAGTGTTGGTGTGACTGGTTGCCTCTTCAGAAAGATATCAAGTTGAAGTTGAAAAAACTGCTCCAAATGGATTCCCAGCTCAAAGCCCTACATGCACATATTCATTTGACAAGATTTTTTGTTTGTTTGTTTGTTTGTTTTACTGTCTGCTATGTGCAGACGTTATTTTAGGGTTTGAGGACACTAGGGTAAACTGGGCAGAGAAAGTCCCTGCTTTCATGGAGTTTGCTTTAAGTTTGAGTATTTTATCATTCAAAAGAATTTTTAAAAGGACTTCTTACATTTAATTGGGTTTTAAACCAATATTGAATCTGTTAAAGCTGTGTATACATATACCTACTTCAGGGCCAGGCACAGTGGCTCACTCCTTAATCCCAGCTCTTTGGAAGGCCAAGTTGGGAGGATCACCTGAGGCCAGGAGTTTGAGATCAGACTGGGCAACAGAGCAAGACCTCATCTCTAAAAAGTGAAAAAATTAGCTGGGCATGGTGGTCCCAGCTACTTGGAAGGCTGTGGTGGGAAGATCCCTTGAACCCAAGAGTTCAAGGCAACAGTAAGCTATGTGGCTATATCATGCACTTCAGCCTAGGTGACAGAGCGAGGCCTTGTCTAAAAAAAAAGAAACTTATTTCAATCTATAATCTTATGATTCAATTTTTATGGCTAGACATTAATAAAAATAAGAACTGTCTCCTTCATTTATTATCATTTAACATTTGGTTAGTTCAAGTCTAACAGTTGAAATTTCCCTGAACACTTAGTCCCAATCCTAATTTAGGTAATTAAATTCCATTAAATATCTTAAACCTCATTTACACATTTAATATATCTTTCTTATATATCTTTCTTATACACTTCAAATGTCTGGTGGGGCAGACTTACACACCTAGCAAACAAATCATTCTAAGCACATGAGTAACTTAAAAAATAATAATAATCAAACACATACGTGTAGTAAATCAATCTCTCAATATTTGTTTCAAAAATTAAATCAAATGTACTAATACCTTTTAATTTAATACTTCAGGTCTGAAACAAATTACATTTTTCAAATTAAAATCATAATCTCTTTAAGAATTTCAAACTCTTTAAATACCCAAAATAGCTTAATAATATAAAAGGACTCTTATATACATTGGCCTAGGCAAAGAATTTATGAACAAGACCCCCAAAGGCAATCACAGCAACAACAAAAATAAATAAATGGGACCTGATCACGTTAAAAAGCTTCTGCATAGCCAAGGAAACTATCATGAGAGCAAACAGACAACATACAGAATAGAACATATTCGCATGCTGCACATCTGATAAACGGCTAATAACTAGAATCCATATAGAACTCAGGGAAACCAGCAAGAAAAAATCAAACAACCCCATTAAAAAGTGGGCAAAGGACATGAACAGAAACTTTTCAAAAGAAGACAGACTAATGGCCAACAAACATATGCAAAAATGCTCCAACATCTCTAATCATCACAGAAATGCAAATCAAAACCACAATGAGATATCACTTAACTCCAGTGAGAATGGCTTTTATCAAAAAGTCCCAAAACAATAAATGTTGCCATGGATGTGGAGAGATAGGAACACTCATACACTGCTGGTGGGACTGCAAACCAGTACAACCTCTGTGGAAAGTAATATGGAGATACCTCAAAGAGCTACAAGTACAACTACCATTTGATCCAGCAATCCCATTACTGGGCATCTACCCAAAGGAAAAAAAGACATTCTATAAAAAAAAGACATCTGCAATTGAATGTTTATAGCAGCACAATTCACAATCGCCAAGATGTGGAAACAACCCAAGTGCCCATCAATGCATGAGTGGATTAATAAAATGTGGTATATGTATACCATGGAGTTCTACTCAGCCATAAAAAACAATGGTGATCTAGCAGCTCTTGTATTATTGTGGATAGAGCTGGAGGCCATTCTACTAAGTGAAGTATCATAATGGATACTTGTGATATGGAAAAACAAGCACCATATGTACTCACCATCAAATTGGTATTGACTGATCAACACTATGTGCACATGCAGTAGTAACATTCATTGGGTGTTGTGGAGGTGGGAGTTGGGAGGAGGGGATGGGTATATTCACACCTAATGGGTGCAGTGCACACCGTCTGGGGGATGGACATGCTTGAAGCTCTGGCTTGGGTGGGGCAAAGGCAATATTTGTAACCTAAACATTTGTACCCCCATAAGATGCTGAAATAAAAAAAAATAAAAAATATATATTCCATAAAAGTATTAAGAGTATGGGTTTGATTTACTTTGTCTCTGTTCTTAATTAAACTTTCCTGGGGTGGTCAAGTATCCAACACAATTAAGGTAAATAGTTTTACCGTCCTTAGATGGCTGAGGTTACTAGGTTGAAAAATTGAAATATCACTATGGTGAATTATTGGTCAGAGACTGGGCTGATTTGTATTTTTCAAAGATGGTTCTTGGTTCCTGAGTGAAGAAGGTTTGAGGGAGTTCAGAGGATATCAGTCTGCTAGTGACTGCTTGGTTCTGTGTAAGTCTTCATCAGCTTTGGATGGGAGGAGACTTTATTTGGCTCTCTCTCTCTTTTTTTTCTTTTTTGAGACAGAGTCTTACTCTGTTGCCCGGGCTAGAGTGAGTGCCGTGGCATCAGCCTAGCTCACAGCAACCTCAAACTCCTGGGCTCAAGCAATCCTCCTGCCTCAGCCTCCTGAGTAGCTGGGACTACAGGCATGCGCCACCATGCCTGGCTAATTTTTCTATATATTTTTTTAGCTGTCCAGCTAATTTCTTTCTATTTTTAGTAGAGACAGGGTCTCACTCTTGCTCAGGCTGGTCTCGAACTCCTGAGCTCAAACAACCCTCCTGTCTCGGCCTCCCAGAAGTTACTCCTTATTAGCTCCCAAGGCTCTGCCCCTTTCACCCCTCTGTTTGTTTCCCTAAAGCATGCCCTTTTAATGCCTTTTCTGGTCCTTTTATTTTCATTTCCTCCCAGTTCTACTACTGAGGTGGAGTGGGATGCTTTAGATTCTAGGGGCAGAGGAAAATCTGGCCCCAGGGAAAGAATAAGTTAGGGGAGTAAAAAAAAGAAAAAAGAAAACATCTTTACACACAGGCATAGAAAAAAATCTAAAAGTATACACGACATATGCAGCCTGCATTATCTTTGTGGAACAAGATTATAGAGGACTTTGACTTTCCACTGTATGACACAATATGTTTTTGATAAGAAACATATACTATTTCTATCATCAGAGAAATAAATGTAAAAGTAATTAAAAGAAATGCAAATCAAGGGGATTAGTGTGGCAATAGAATTAGAAAAGTAGAAGTGAATCTCGATGAAGAATTGAGCCTAACCATTTTACACTATAATTATTATTAAATATTTTATTGATATATAATTTTAGAATAAAAATAACTTTTGATATAGCAGAATTTGATGTGTCTTTTCGGCCTGATTGTGAGGGATAGTCACTGTGACTTTGGTTCCTATATAGATCAGCCTTTTTGGAGTGATTGACTCCATAATGCAATAATTACAGTGGAAGTAAAACCAATTTGGATTTTGCAGCTTTCAAAGAGAAAGCAGCAGTATGATAAACAAATGTGTAAACACCAGATTTTTGCATGAAGCACTACCAGGTGCTTTCATAGGGATTTATAGGAAGTGGAAAGGAAACTATTACTTACTTTAGAAAACTTGATATAATTATGGAATCATCCATAATGGCTATGTTGACCAAAATAACTGTATATTAACTATTTATTTAGAAAGAAAATGGTGGCTTCTGCATCATATTAATCTATCTAGACAATGTTATTATCTCATGCTGTTAGTATTTTGACGTTGCTCTAAAAGTTTTTTGTTTTGTTTTTTTTATGAGGGGCACAGTGAATGTGTTTAGACTGACGACATACATATCACTGAGTTGAATAAACTGAATATTGGGGCTCCTTAGCTCAAAAAAAAATTGAGCTGTTTTAGATGGCCTTGAAAAAAAGGTACAAGATTTCTGCTGTTGAAGGAAAGCTTCATAGACAAAATTGTGTGAGAATTTTATATATCTGAATTTAGCGATCTGTACTTCAAAGCCTCCAGGACATTGACAACACAAGACAGCTTATACCCTCATAAGTAGCTACTCACCCACTATCCTAACCTGATTTGATGATACCCCAAGTGGCTGGACAAAATCCTGTGGTTAACACTTCCCATTTAAGTATAGACTAGGTAGTGTACACTCCATATACACTGGTATCACACATGAATTTTACTTATTTGCATTATATTGTGCCTAGAACAGTGCTACAGAAGAAGGGGCACCATAAATGTCTGTTGGAATGAGTGCATGAAGAAATGGATGAATGAAGGAATAAATAATAAGCCTTCAGCAAATTTTTGATTGGAGATTTTAATGAAATCCATTATATACTACCTACATGAACTTATGGGTAGATAAGATATGGCTAGGTTGGCCAGTTTTCAGCATGACCAAATTTAAGCCTTCTCTTTGAGGCTAAGTAAATCATTCAAAATACAACTTTATTGATTCAGATTATTATGTAATTATGCTAATCCACCATGACTTATTCATCCATTAATATGGTGAGAAAACCAGTTTGACTGCCTACTGACCAGTGTAGTGGCAATATATGGCACTAGACTTTTTCTGTAATCTGCTGCTTTGCTGGCCTTAGAATTGTGGCCACATTTAAAGAAAGAAAACCAGATTAATGAGATGATATTCCAAATACTGTAACAAAATGGACATATATTTTCTATATGTAGCACTTTCTTGGCCTAGATACTCTTAAGTAACTGTTGGGAAATTGCTATAAAAAACATAGAGAATTGGTCCTATTGTATGCATCTTTATGGTGCAGTGTAACCTTCAGGTTAGGAGACCACATGTTCAAGTCACACTGGGGCCAGTTTTCCGGTTTAAATTTCAGCACAAAGGATTTACTGGAGATATTGGGAAGATTTCTTGACAGAGCTATTTAATACCAGAACGAATTATTAGGAGCAATTGTTGATTCTCTTGGCCCACTCTAAATATAGTTCAATTTCCCCTCTGTCCAGGATAGTTTGGGTGGGCCTACCTGAAAGCAGAAGGACAAATCAGACTGGTTCTTCTAGCCCAAAGTTTGTGTGATTCATTATAACCCAAAAGAAAGCCTCAGTACTTAAAGCGATTTAGTAGTTCTTTTTTGTGTATTCAAATAAGAGCCACACACCATGTTGGACTTTTAAGCTCTAGCTTGGCTGACTGCCCCCTGCGTGAAGACCTTCATTATTGGGTTTTGTTTTCATTCACTCTAAACCTTTTCCCCCGGGTGGAAATATATGTGCTTGGCCTCGGCTCATAGGGAAATTATTTAATGTATAACTCTGAACTTAATATGCTGAGCTAAGTACTGGTAGAATAAAATAAGCTTTTTAGATTCTTATTTGTGAAGCAAATTAAGTTCTTCAAGAGAGGTGAGTGCTTATTTCCAAGCTGACAGAATGCCTTTGAAAATTTCTGCATAATGAGAATTTAGGGAAAAAATAAAATAATAAATGGAAGTGAAAAGATGTTGTAAGAGTGTTATGTACAATATTTTTGCTCTTTCAGCTATTACAGAATTTTTGAGATACCTAAAAAGATCATATACTTCTCTTACTTTGGAAATAGGTGCTTTCTCTATTTTTGTTTTAATTTTCTGAACAAAAAATGTCCTGAAAATGCATAACAATTTTTAATGCAGTATAGAAATGTTTTTAATGCAGTGTGAATATTCAACTTTAAACCATCTAAATATTCAAATGAAATAGTCTCAGTTCCAACTCATCTTCTGCCTCCCTTATGTATATAGAAAACAGATCATATTAGTGTGTATAGTTCTTTTACAATAAAGGTAGACATCCTAAGCAAGACGAGAATTTGGACTATTTATATATGAGTCCTTTTTGAGTTCCAGCTCAATGCTTAACCTCTTAGTCTCTAAACTTAACACATATAGGATATATAAAGTGGGCAAATTAAAGTCATTATGAGGGCCATAACTTCTCAGTTTCCTGTATGTTTAAATTTGAAACTTTAATGTTGTACTAATGGAATTTTGGTTTTTATGTATATGCACAAGTCTGCTAGACAGATGCTAAAAATGCCAAAATGGGACCAATCAGATCTAAGAGTGTTCTATAAAAGTGACTACAGGGTTTAGGCATCTTGTTGAGATCACTTTTCTGATTTTTGACAAAGCTGGCATAGCTGAGTAGTCTTCAGTATGTGAGAAGAATGTTCATATCTGCTAAAGAGCATCCTTTAGTCCTATTTGAGTATAGGTTGTCTTGACTACAGATTGCTGAAAAGCTATGTAAAAAGCAAATATTTTATATGTTTTCTTCCTTATTGCCATCAGATTCCTTTATTATTTTGGAAATGAACATGAAAAATATATTGGCTATAAGGCAAAATAGCCTTAAAAACCTTAACTTTCAATTCAGAGAGAATTTTTCTGTGGTATTGACTTTCCTTGTATGACTCTTACAAGTTTGTCAGGGAAACACTTATGTAACTTTGTCCACATCATCTGTTAAAATATAGGACAAAGTTAACTTCATTCTCTCCCTGAGGACTTAGTTGTGTGGTCATGCTGGCTATGCTATTATTTTAAATAGTGATCAGATTTCTACATGGCTGTAAACTCCCCAAGAGTGGAGGCAATGATTGATTTAATAAGCCCTCCCTCCCTTCGTCCCTCTCTCTAAACTTCTCTTCCTTTGTTCCATAGGTTTTCTTGAATGCCTGCAGACTTCTAGTTACCCTGTCCTAGACTTAGGAGATATTGAATTGATTAGTGTAGAATTTCTGTCTACAAGGAGAACATAGTCTTATGGGTCGGACAGACAAGAAAATCAGTCACTTATTGATTCAGCGGAAGGTACAATGAGTGGAAGAGGGATACAGAAGAGCCTCCATCCTTTCTTAGTATGGTGATGGGAAGGTGGGAGTGATGGGGAAGTGGTCAGAAAGAGTTTTAAAAAGCAGGTAGCAATGCAATTGCATCTGAGATGTGGAGATGTAGAAGATGCCCAAGCAAATGAATGTGAAGAAAAGAGAAATTTGGATGCGACAGAGGGCTGGAGGATAAGGTTTGTGATGGGAGGGGGTGACTAGGCCTTTCACATAGAGATAGAATGAACAACTTAAATTGAAGTATGGATGAATACATTGGAAATCTATTGGGAACTGTAGACAGGTCAAATGGCTAGAGAATAGATAATGTGTAGATAATGGAAAATGACAGATGAAAAATATTCCAGGTTATGAAAGGCCTCATGTGGCCTACATAGAAAATTGGATCTTATCCTAAAAGCAATTGGAAGTTGCCAAATAATTTAAATCAGAGCAATGTCCCAGTTATACATGTATAGAAAAATCATTCTGGTGGCAACATATTAATAGATAATGAATTTGAGGGACATAAAACTATTTAGGGTGGTATTATAATAATGCAGGATTCTCAGAGGCAAAATCTGTCTAGAGTCTAGGTAGGTAGCACAAATGACCAAAATGGGACAATTTTAGAAACTGGAGAACTTATACTTAGGGCCTATGTTAATAAAGGAAGCAGTCACCACTTGGCTTCAGGCAGTAGTTGCTATTTGGGAAGGTAAAGACACCCTACCACACATATACACACACCCTGTTGCACATTTGTTATTTACTTTTGACTCTCAGGTGGGTGTAAGATGTTTTTAAAAACATCAATGAGTCAACACTATACTGATCAAACAAAATAAATCTTTGGGCCACATACAACCTAAGTCAATGTATCACTGAAGTGTGTTCTTTCGAACATTGAGCTTTGAAAAATGAGTTCTGTGGTCAAATAAATTAGAAGCAATTGGAACTTGACAAAACTGATTTTTAAAATTCACAAGGAAAAGAAAATATACAAGAATAGCCAAGACAATTTTGTAGAAGAACAAAGATAGGTAACCTGCCCTACCAGATATCAAACCATATTATAAATCTATGATAATTAAAATGGTGTGGTATTGGCACAGTAATGGACAAATAAATTATTAGGCTAGAATGGATAGTTCAGAAACAAATTCATGTATACATGAGAATTTAGCTTATGATATAGGTGGCATTTAAAATATTTCAGGGAATGATGTTTTATTTAATAAATGGTGCTCGAGAAATTAGCTGTCAACTGAGCAAAAACAAAGTCATGTTATTAACAAAATCAGATGAATTAAATAACTAATTGTAAAAAATAAAGCAATAAGTAGGGGGAAAAAGAAAAAAAACATTTATGATGTTGGAGAACTGAAGGCCCTCTTAAACAAGACACAAAATGCAAAAAGATAAAGAAAAAAACAAATTTGACTTAAAATAAAATTTTTGGTCATTGAAGGTCACCATAAACCATATTAAAAGATTGGCTACCATCTAGGAGAAAATATGCAACATAGACCAAGAATTAATATCCATAAATGGAAATAACTCCTCCTCCCAATGAGTAAGAAAGAAACAATTCACTACAAAATTAGTCGAAGGAGCAGGCACAGTGTCTCATGTCTGTAATCCTGGCACTTTTGAAGTTGCAGTGAGCTATGATGATGACACTATACTCTAGCTAGGGCAACAGAGCAAGCCCTTGTCTCAAAAAAAGAAAAATAATTAGTCAAAGGATATGAACAGTCAGTTCTCTGAAGAGGAAATATAATTAGTCAATAAATATACAAAAATATGTTTAATGTTAATATAAAATATGAATATTAAAATATGTTTAATCACATTGAAATCAGATAAATGAAAATTTAAAATATAAGATATCTCTTGCCCTCTTTAAATTGGCAAAATAAAAATCTGATAACATCAAGAGCCGGTAAGCATGAAAAACAGGAACTCTTCCATTACAGGTCTGAATATGTTAATACATTGATAGGGCTGCTGTGGAGTACATCATTGTCTATATCTATCAAAACTGAACCTATGCCTGTGCCATGTTCCAGAAATTCCACTTTGAAACATCTACTGTAAAGAAATCGTAAAGACTTTTGTCCCTTCCAACGTTGTTTGAAATGACAAGAAATTGGAAAGAATATAGTTGTTCATCAGTAGAGGACTGGTTAAATAAACCGTACATTTATACTGTGAAATACTATATGGACTTAGAGTATAAAAGAATGAGGTGGATCTACTGATGTGAGAAGCATTGTTGAGTGAACAAACAAATTGCCCAATACTACATAGAGTATTAAACCAATTATTTAAAAAGGAAAAAAGACATGAAACAGTACTATATGTAAAAAAAAGTCTAGAAGTATGCATACAAAAGGAATAACTGTGATTATGGTGAAAGTTTGAGGATGAAGAGGGGAATTATGTTCAAGGGGAACTTAAATGTAATGTATAACTTTTTACCAAGAATGGATTCATGCATTTATGAATTACTTGTATAATCAAAAATAAATAAAAGTATTTTAAGTTATGGTAGAAACTTGAACCTGCTTGTTTCCTTAGGAGGAACAATTAACAGAAAGGGAGCAGTAGAAAATATAAGAGAGGAGTTAATGGCTGGAGAAATGTCCTTGGGAGGTAGAAAAGAGTGAATACGATCTAGAATTCAGTTGGAAAAGATTAGCTTTGGACAGGAGGAGGGCCAATCTCTAGGACCAGAGGGGAGGAGGAATAGAGACTAATGGAGATAAACTCTATATGTGGGGTAGAGGCTGGGAGTAGAGAGAGGAGCTGAGAAATTTCCTATATGATGGTGTCCATTTTCTCTTCAAAGTAACAGTTTGTCCCCCACCATCCTGGTGTCCTGTTCACCTTACTGTAGATCAGTAAATATGACTGACTGGCTTTGCCACCTGTTTACCTTGAGTACATTGAATGCCACTAGTATCTTGTTACTACTGGGCTCTTTCCTCTTGTAATCTTTGTGAAGAATAGCTTGTTACTGCCATTGCATATGCTCCCACAAGTTCTGCAATGCTGGCCTAAAGACAACAAGGTCATAACAATGGGCTCTACTGATAAACCAGTCCCTATTGTTTAAAAGAACCTGGGTAACTGCTTTCAAATGGCTTGCCTTGGACATAGGATCAAGAGAGACAACTAGATGCAGACAATATGTTCCATGAAGAGGAACCAGAATAATAAGTAGATGCTCACATCTTGAGCAGATCATCTAGGAGAGAACACTAAGATTCATCAGAGAAATGATGGGAAGTACCAAAAGTAAGTAAGGAGAGAGTGGAAGGCAGCTTGCCCAGCCAGAGGCTAGCTGAGAGCTGAGAGGCTCCTGGATTCAGGGAAACACTAAGAGAGAAATCCCCAGGGCTTCTTACTCTAAAATAGGCTTCTTACTCTAAAATATAATTTTGACTACAGGAGAACCCCTCGGATCACACAGGCCTCCAACCTAACATACGGAACTGCCTAGAGATTGCACAGAGACATTGTTCCAGAAAGGGAACCCACAGGCATCTGAGCCTAGAGCACCTCTAGCTAGGCACCATCTGAGATCCTCAATACTAGGGATCTACAAATGCAGCTACTGCAACTGTGCTACTGTGAGGAGGGAGAGGGGAGACTGGGGGCTCCCATACAACCCTGAGAAGGTCCCTACCACCCTGTTTCAGGTTGCTATTGAGACTGAGATGTGAGTGGATCACACTCCCCACAGCTTCTTGCCCACACTGCTTGCCTGGAAGGAGCCCCTTCCTGTCTGGTTACAGGCCCAAGACACCACTTTGAAAGTTTAATGCTGGGCTGCACCACACCCTTGGGCCAAGTTTGGCCTGATGTGGTTGCAGCTCTGCCCAGCCAATGAGGGAAGAAGAAACCAGGCTCTTGGACACATACCTCGGACAATACCCACCAACCTGCTACTGCAAAACTGAGACATGAGTGGACTGCATGCCCACAGCTTCTTGCCTATGCTGCTTGCCTGGGAGAAGCTCCACCCTCTCTGGTTGCAGGCCTATGGCACCATTTTGAGAGTTTAACACTGGGCAGTCTCCCATCTTTGGGCCGAGTTTGAGGCAAGTGGGTGTAGCTACCACCCAGCCAGGGAGGAACAGGGAAGAACAATCTCTTCTAACCATGCCTAGAACCATACTTATCACCCTGCTATGGGTGGCTGTGGGACTGGAGTTTAGCCTGCCCAACCCATTACAGCTACCAGCAATACAAACACAGATTCTTTGGGTTCCAGTGGGTTATTCTACCACTGCTACTGCCATCTCCCACATCACACCAGCAGCCCAGAACACAGTCACACTCTTGGCCTTCTGCTCCCACCGTTAGCTTCTGAGCAAACCACCTGGAGGCCCAAGAACTGGCCCTCCAGGATCCACTAGCACCAGTGCTGGTAATGTAAGCTGCTCTAGGGCCCACAAACAGGCCCATACTCAGCCAACTGCTGCACCACTGGGGCCAGAAGACTGGCTCAGTTGACATCAAAATCCCAAGCAAAACTTCACCACAACCTCCACTAATAACTGTACCCCAAGCCACCAAGGTAATCACAGATATCACTAACCTTGGGTACTACTGAAGAAATAATATAAAGATCACTCTACCACAGGCACCCAAATCAAAGCCAAAGTGTCCTACTCAAGCAACAATATATTTAGATCTTCGGGAAAAAATTCTCCCTGACAAAAGTACTTTCAAAAAGTTGGAAAAAGTGACTGCTATACCAGATGCACAGATATCAATGGAAAGATACAGGAAACATGAAAAAGAAAAGAAATATGACACCATCAAAGGACCACAACAGTTTTTCACAAGAGATCCCATTCAAAAAGAATTCCTTGAAATGCCAGACAAATAATTCAAAATCTTGATTTTAAAGAAGCTCAAGGAGATTCAAGAGAAATCTGAAAACTATTACAAAAAAGTCAGACAATTCAGAATATAAATGAGAAATTTACTAAGGAGGTCTTTAGGGAAACCAAATAGAAATTCTGGAACTGAAAAATTCAGTAAAGGAAATACAAAATACTTTTGAGAGCTTTAGTAATAGACTAGACCAAGCAGAAGAACAAATACAGAACTTGAAGATAGGTCTTTTGAAATAATCCAGACAAAAATAAGAAAAAAATAAAAAGAAAAAAGAATTAACAGAGACATCTAGACATCTGGGACTACATAAAGGAAGCAAACTTATGAATTAGTGGTATTCCTGAGGGTAAAGAGAGATTAAAAGTTTAGAAAACCTATGTAAGGAAATAATCAATGAAAACTTCTCAACTCTAGCAAGAGAGTTAGATGTCTAGATACAGCAGACCCAGCAATCCCCAGGAAAATACATTACAAAAAGGGCTTCATCACTACATCTCATATTCAGAATGTCTAAAGTAAAAGTCAAAGAAAGAATTTTAAAATTAGCAAGAGAAAAACATCTAGTCACCTATAAAGTTCACCCCATTAGACCAACAGCAGCAGACTTCTCATCAGAAACCTTAAACTCCAGAAGAGAATGGAACGGCATTTTCAAAGTGCTGAAAGAAAAAAAAAAAAACCTGTAAGCCAAGAATTTTATATCCTGCCAGAATAAGCTTCATAAATTATGGAGAAATAGTCTTTCCCATACAAGCAAATGCTGGGGGAATTTATCACCACTAGACTGGCCCTACAGGAAATGTTCAAAGGGGTCTTAAACATGGAAACAAAAGGTTGATAGTCACCATCTTGAAAACACACAAAAATATAACTCTCAGGTCTTATAAAACAATCACACAAAGGAGGAAGAGAAAGGAATCAGATGATAACATGACAGAATATCATCAAACAAAGACAAAAAGACAGAAAAAAAGGAAACAAAAAATTAATAAAACAACTAGAAAATAACAATATGACAGGAATAAAGCCTTACATATCAATGTTAACCTTGAATGTAAATGGATTAAATGCTCCACTCAAATGATATAGATTAGAAGAATAGATTAAAAAAAATGATCCAACTATATGCTGCTTATGAGAAATTCACCTTACCTATAAAGAAACAAATAGACTGAAAGTAAAGGGATGGAAAAAGATATTCCATGAAAACAGAAATGAAAAATGAGCAGGAGTAATTGTATTTTTTTATATCAGATAGAACAGACTTTAAGTCAAAAACAGTAAAAAAAGACAAAGAGGGCCATTAGATATAAAGGGATCAATTCACAAAGAGGATATAACAATCCTAAATGTATATTCACCCAACACTGGAGTTCCCAGATTCACAAAACAAATATTACTAGACTTAAAGAAAGAGATGGATAACAATACAATCATAATGAGGGACTTTAACGCTCCACTGACAGCACTAGACAGATCATCAACACAGAAAATCAAAAATAAAACATTCGACTTAAATTGAACTTTAGACCAAATGGACTTAACAGGCATTTACAGAGCATTCTACCCAACAACTACAGAATATACATTCTTTTCTCCAGCATATGGAACATCCTCCAAGACAGACCACATGTTAGGCCACAAAACAAGTCTTAACAAATTTTTAAAAATCAAAATTATATCAACTATCTTCTTAGATCACAGTGGAATAATGCTAGAAATCAACATGAAAAGGGTCTTCAGAAACTACACAAATAAATAGAAATTTTAAAAAAACATGCTTCTGAACAATCACTGGGTCAATGAAGAAATTAAGATGGAAATTTTAAAAAGTTTTGAAATGAATGAAAATGAAAACACAACATACCAAAACCTGTGGGATCTAGCAAAAGCAGTGCAAAGAGAGAAGCTTATAGTATTAAATGCCTGTATCAAAAAAGTAGAACAATCACAAATTAAAAACCTAATATCATACCTCAAGGAACTAGAAAAACAAGAACAAACCAAGCACAAAGTAAGCAGAGGAAAAGAAATGACAATGATAAAGAGTAAAACTAAATAAAATAGAGACAAAAAATGGTTAATGAAATGCTTTGTAAAGATAAACAAAATTAATATACCGTGAGCTAGAGTAACCAAGAAGAGCATAGATCCAAATAAACCAATCAGAAATGAAAAAAGGTATTCACTTGATATCACAGAAATGCAAGGGATCATCAGAGACTATTATGAACAACTATACACTGAAAAACTATAAAACCTAGAGAAAATGGATAAATTCCTGGAAACATACGACCTCCCAAGACTGAACCAGGAAGAAGTAGAATTTATAGTGAGCAGTGAGATTGAATCAGTAATAAAAAAGTCTTCCAACAAAAATAAAAGCACAGGGCCAGATGAATTCACAGCTGAATTCTACCAAGTATACAAAGAAGAATACTAATCCTCCTGAAAATGTTTTAAAAAATCAAAAAGGAGAGAATTTTCCCCAACCCATTCTATTAGGCCAGTATCACCCCGATACCAAAATCTGACAAGGACACACACACACACACAAAGAAAACTATAGACCAATATCCCTGATGAACATAGATGCAAATATCCTTAACAAAATACTAGTAAATGGCATCCAGCAGCACATCAACAAGACAATATACCACAATCAAGTGGGTTTTGTACCAGGGATGCAAGGATGGTTCAACATATGCAAATCAATAAATGGGGTACATCACATAAGTAGAATTAAGGACAAAAAGCATTGGATCATCTCAATAGATACAGAAACAAATATTCGATAAAATTCAGCATCCCTTTATGACAAAAATCCTCAACAAAATAAGCATTGAAGTAACATCCTTCAAAAAAATAAGGGCCTCCAAAATAACAAGCCTGCAGCTAAAGTCATACTTAATGGGGAAAAGCTGAAAGCATTCCCCCTAAGAACTAGAACAAGATAAGGATGCCCACTTTCAGTACTCTTATTCAATATAGTATTGGAAGTCCTCACCAGAGCAGTCAGGCAAAAGAAAAAAAATAAAAGGCATCCAAATGGGAAAACAGAAGGTCAAGTTGTCCCTATTCACTTATGATATGACCTTATATCTAGAAAACCCTAAAGACTCCACCAAAAAACTCTTAAATTTGATAAATGAATTCAGTAAAGTTTCAGGATACAAAATCAACATACAGAAATCAGTAGCATTTCTACACACCAATAACGATCTAGCTGAAAATCAAACCAAGAGGGCAGTCTTATTTACAATAGCTGCAAAAACAAAACAAAACAAACAAACAAAAAAACCCTAGGAGTGTATTTAACCAAGGAAGTGAATGATCTCTGAAAGGCTAACTACAAAACCCCAATGAAAGAAATTGTAGATGACACAAACAAACAGAAAAAATATCCCATGCTCATGGATTAGAAGAATTAGTATTGTTAAAATGACTGTATTGCCTAAAGCAACTTACAGATTTAATGCAATTCCTATCAAAATACCAACGTCATTTTTCACATAATTAGAAAAAACAATTCTAAAGTTCATATGGAACCAAAAAGAGCCCAACTAGCCAAAGCAATCTTGAGCAAAAAGAACAAAGCTGGTGCCGTCACATTGCCTGACTTCAAATTATACTACAAAGCTAGTAATTAAAGCAGCATAGTACTGATATAAAAACAGACACATAGAGCAATGGAATAGAATAGATAACCCAGAAATAAAGCCACATTGTTACAGCCAACTGATCTTCAACAAAGTCAATAAGAACATATAGTGGGGAAAGGGCACCCTTTTCAATAAATGGTGCTGGGAATTGGATTGCCATATGCAGAAGAATGAAACTGGACCCTTACCTGTCACTGAACACAAAAATCAACTAAAGATGGATTGATAACGTGAATGTAAGACCTCAAGTTATAAAAATACTAGAATAAAGCCTTGGGAAAACTCTTCTAGACATTGGTCTAGGCAAAAAATTCATGACTAAGACCTTAAAAGCACAAGCAACAAAAACAAAAATAAACAAATGAGACTTAATTAAACTACAAAGCTTCTGCACAGCAAAAGAAATAATCAACAGAGTGAACAGACAACCTGCAGAATGAGAGAAAATATTTGCAAACCATATATCTGACAGGGGACTAATATCCAGAATTTTCAAGGAACTCAAACACTTCCACAAAAAAATACTCCAATTATCCCCATTAAAAAGTAGGCTAAGGACATGAATAGATATTTTTCAAAAGAAGACAAATGGCCAACAAACGTATGAAAAAATCTTCCAATCATTAATCATCAGAGACATGCAAGTTAAAACCACAGTGAGATATCATCGTACACCAATCAGAATGGCTATTTTTAAAAAGACAGAAAATAACAGACGTTGGCAAGGATGTGGAGAAAAGGGAACTCTTATATGCTGTTGGTGGGAATGTAAATTAATGTAACCTCTATGAAAAACAGTATGGAGATGTCTCAAAAAACTAAAAACAGACTATCATATGATCTAGCAATCCCACTTCTTGGTATCTACCCAAAGAAAAAGAAATCAATATATAAAAAAGATACCTGCACTCGTATGTTTATTGTAGCACTATTCACAATAGCAAAAGTATGGAATCAAACTAAGTGTCCATCAATGGAGGATGAATAAAGAAGATGTGGTATATATGCGCAACAGAATACTATTCAGGTATGTAAAAAAGAATGAATCATGTCTTTTGCAGCAACATACATGGAACTGGAAGCCATTCTCTTAAGTGAAACAACTCAGTGAAACCTCATGTTTTCACTTATAAGTGGGAGCTAAATAATGTGGTTACATGGAAGCAGAGTGTAGAGAACGTTGGACAATGGAAACTCAGTGAGGTGGGGAGCTAGGAAGGGGTTGGATGACGGGAAGTTGCTTAGTGGGTACAATGTGTGTTGCTTCAGTGATGTATGCACTGAAGGCCCTGACTTCACCAGGATGCAATATGCTAATGTAGCAAAACTGCACTTGTACCTCTTGAAAATATACAAATAAGAAATAAATGGAGGGGGGAAAAAGGCTTACCTTAGTTCTGGTGTATTCCATTCTGTACTCAAGAGTTTTTCTGTTTTCTGTGCATTCAGAGGACCACATTCCCCCTCTTTCTGCCGAGAGAAGTCTATGAACCGCCCCCCCAACTGGCATTCTATGGAATTTCTTTCTTTCTTTCTTTCTTTTTTTTTTTTGCAGCCTCACAAAGCCCTCTGTTGTTCCTCTTTAACAGTCAGCTAACTGTGAATTTACAGAGAAGTGGTGGACAGCACTTCTGCCCTTTCCCTCTCCTTTAGATTTTAAGAGCCTTCCAGCAGCCTGACCTTACCTTTCATGTAAAATATATTTAGCTACTCATTACAACTTGTAATCCCTTTGTGGTCTTTGTGTTCCAGATAGGGACTTGAAAAGAGCTTTTGGATGTCAGGCATCAAAGGAAATTGAGGAAAATATCTGCATTCTTTCTTCCTCTGCTCTGAATCTCATGACTTTCCTAGAGGCTGTCCCCCAGTCCCTGGTACTGTCTCCATTTGATATCTGCCTTCAAGAGGAAAACTCTAAAAAGATTAGTAATTATTTTCTGTTTCCTATGCTATTAATCCTATTATTATAATAACATGTTAGTGATAAAGGCACATTTTTTGCTTCTCTCTGAATAGAAAACACAGATATTTTAAGGTTAATTTTCTGTCCTACATCTAACTATCCTAGACAGTGGTGTTATAAAACAGTACTTTGCAGGATTTTACCATGTAATTAATGAAAATCAATGTACCCCAGATAAAAGTATTGTAAATCTGTACTACAGTAATACCTGTAAGACGCTTACTACATGCCATGTCAGTAACAAAGGTGTGGTTTTAAGATGAGAACAAATTAAAATTATTAGATTGTGTAACTTAATTGTATATAACTTAATCTATTATATTAATCTTAATCTGTTTTTTATAATTAACCCTCACATTTAAAAAAAATGAAGCCAGTAACTTAATCTCTAAGACTTTTATGTTATTTTTTCCTATGAAATTCTGGGGAGAGCAACTTTAGGATGACTATTTAACTGGAAATAATTCTAATGAACACCCTTGGTTATTATCTTTTAAAAAAAGTAGGTTCACTCCATTACTTAGGTAGTTTAGAGAATATTATATTTAGAATCAGATGGATTTCGATTTTAGTCCTATCGCTTACTATGAGTGATCTTGATGTAGTTAACCTCTCTAAGACTAAACTTTCTGATGTGTGAAGTGAGGGATAATAGAAGTCTCAGAAGAGATTTCCTAGAGAATGAAGGAGGAAGAATGTGTTAATGAGAAAAAATTACGAGTTCAGTTTGGATCAGAGTGAGTGTCAAGTGCTACAGAAAAATGTAGATATATACATTTTGATTGACCACTTTAAGACTAGGGATATTTTAGTTTATTGAGACCATATTGTTAATAGTACTTGGTAAGATGATATTTCACCTCTACTATCTATAAACTAATAGTAGGATATATCTCTCATAACATTTTGTGAACACTATTCCCTCTTGTTCTCCCATGTCTCTTCTCATAGTTGTTCATAGAAAATTCCTCATAGGATAACTGCCCAGCCAAGACTGGCCTCCTCACCTCTGCTCTCATGCCCCTCTAGTAACTAGTAATCAACACTTAACTACACCGAACCTGCATAAACCTGTCAGTGGCTCCCCATGGCCTGCAGGATGAGCTTGACATTACTCAGCTGAACAGCTAAGTCGTATGTCAGCCTGTACTTTCTGCCTTCTATGCTGCTCCTTTCCCCTCATTCCGTATGAGTGATCCCAATCGGGCCACATCTTTCTGCTTCAGACTCTCAGCTCCTAAATCTCATTAGGTCATTATGTATCCATGTTGTAAATAAAGCCACAATGAAGAATGATTAGCAACTTTATGAGATGAATTTTTATTTATCATACTATTCCAAAGGAAAATTTTCCTCTGTGCTTATTGTCCATTGAAATCGAAGCATCTTTGAATTTTTCCAAGAATGTGCAAAATTCATTTCACACAAAATTGAAATCAAATTAGAAGGTCTTATTTAGCAAGTAATTTTGAGACTACAAGCATAGAGAAAAAAGCTTTATAACTCAAATATAAACTAGAGCCCCATATGGTCTGGTCTGGGTACAGTATCACTTTTGAAAGTATGCAGAGTTCAGACTGTATTCAGGCTTTCAGGCATTGCAAGGGGTAAGAGAGTGCATTTTTTTAAATCATTTTTTCATTTCAAAATATTGAGGGGATACAAATGTTTTTGTGACATGGATAGCTTTATTATGCATTAGTCAGGGCTGTAAATGTGCCCATCATCTGAATATTGTTCATTGTACCTGTTAGGTAGGTTTTTAGCCCTCCTTTCCTCCCCTGCCCCACTTCTTGATTTCCAGCTATTTTTATTAATACTTCTTTTGTGCCCGTGTGTGCCCATCAATTAATTCCAAATTATTAGGGTGTACATGTGGTGGTTTTTTTTCTATTCTTGAGATACTTCACTTAGGATAATGGTCTCTAGTTCCATCCAAATTGCTGCAAAAGACATTAATTCATTCCTTTTTATGGTTGAGTAGTATTCCATGGTAAATATATGCCACATTTTGTTAATCTACTCATGAATTGATGGGCACTTGGGTTGATTACACATCTTTGAAGTTGTGAATTGTGCTGCAATAAACATTCAAGTGCAGGTGAAAGAGAGTGCATTTTTGACATGATGCAAACATCTTAAATATCCTTTCTCCATTGCTGCTTCTCTCAACATCCTCCACACTTACGGCTACTATCTGCTGCCCACTCCCACCATCCTGCAGTTCTCAATTTTCCATTCTCCATTCTCTTTTAAAACCCTTCAGACAATTCCTCCCCATAAAGTAGTCACTTTTGTCTTTTCATTTCTGTCCCTGTCTTCTCCACTTCTTCTCTTGGATTCTTGGATCTCTGTTTTACCTACTCAAATGGCTGGAGGACCCAGAGCTCCATTCACATTTGCAAGGAAAAGGATGGAGTCTCCAGGAAAATACAATTTTCTCACTTAACCTTTCTAATGAGAAATCTTTGTAGAGGACTTTCTATAAATTCTTTATCACTCTCCCAACCCATTTATAAACAAGCCATTTGGGGATTTTTTTGTTCTAGATTAATGTATAAATTAGAAGATTATATAGGCATAATATAGGCACATGCTCATATATTTAAAGGTGCTTATCTTGCTAATTATTTTGTTTGACCTTGCATTGCAAGTTTCTTGAGAACTTTTTTTTTTCCTGTAAATTCACATAGCACACAGTACTAGGCTTTTTGTATAATATAATGGATGCTTTAAAAAATGTGGTTGATTGATTTACTGACAAGAGAACTCAGTGTTACAATTTTAGGAAAAAGTATTTTCTATTTTCTTTTGTACCCCTACAAAAGAAACCTAAAGTAACCAGTTTAGATTTTATGCAAGATTCTGTCCAAATAAATTTCTATAGACAATGGATTTTCCCACATTATTGTATAAAACTTCATTTCTTCATTTTAGTTGCCTCCTTAGATCGTCATCTGAAAATGATTTTGTATTTAATTAATCTAAGTGTTTATTCTCAAGAGTCATGGAAAATATATATGTCAGAAATGCTACAGTAAATGTATTTTTCATAATATAAATAAGATAAAAATGTAGTCTTTGCTTTTTAATAGTATATGCTGGATTTCAAACTGAAACGTATTTCAGAACTGAATTGTATTCAGAAGGGGTCATTTTCTCCTATTGAAGTTTCATGCATTTGTTATGTTTCCAGATTTTTAAGCTGCTTATTATTAATACTAGACAAAATGGTTTCTGTAGAAACTTGGGGAATAATAAACAACCTCATTTAGAGAGCACTTTGGCCTGGATGTGGTCCATGAACTTATGGACGTGAACCCATTTAGTATGCTTAAGATCTTGAAGATCCTTTCAAGAGAGACTGTTTGGATTATGTACCCCATGGTGTGTTTGCCTCTTGCAAAGTGTGGTTTGAAGTAACTGGGACAAAACTGTGAATAAAACTCCAAGAATCATAGAGCTGGAAGGAAGCTCAAGAGGTCCCCTTGCTTAGCCCCTGAAACCAAGGAGAAGAATTTGAAAATCATTCAAGACAGGCAGCTGCTGATTCTGTTTTGTGAAACATCCAAGGGTGGGAGTCCTGATTGTGCCAATGTGACTGTGTTGGTAGAAGGAACCAATATTCTTGTTTTTCTACCACATTTTAAAATTTATGAAATGTGAACAATGATGGGAGAGATATCCATTCTCTTTCTTGGGTGGCTGATGATATGAGGTGGCTGCTTATGATATTTTAAAACCTGGAAGATGCTTATATTTAGTTCAGTTTTTTGTTGGTGTATATTTTTTTAAATCAAAGTGTTACTTTCTTAGCATTTACTGAGTCACTTTATACCAGAGGTTGCAAAACTTAACGTTCTATAGAGGGCAATTCATCTGAAGTAAACCAGTGAGAGCCGTAGGGAGTAGTAGTATGTGTGCTTAAATTGGGGAACAGAGGTCCTGTGGGCCAAAACCATTCAGATTGAGGTGATTTTTTTTAAAAAGGACAATGCTGACCAAACAATATGCTCTGCTAGCTGTATTTTGCCTGTGGGCTCTTCTTTGTAACTCCAGTCCAATAACCAATATGCTCACAGTTTTATAAATTACCACTTAGTCCACATTTGCAGTTTTATTTTTCTCACAAAAACATATTTTGGATGTGTAGGTTAACTCTTTCTAATCTGGATATTCTTGCCTTGGCTATTCTTTTCTAAAAAATAGCTAATGATTTGATTTAGGTTGGCTAAAGTTAGTCATGTGAACCATTTTATCAGGACTTACAACTAGCTCAATGTGTCACAGAAGTGAAGCTGTAAATGACCTTAGGATGGTCTTGCCAGAACATGCTTTCAGAAGGGGCAGAATCTATACCAGGGGAACTAAACTCAAATGCCTTCAAGGAGGACCTCCATGTTGCACACTTCCAGAGGGCATGATTTTCAGTCGTCTCCCTGAACAGCTGTGCACCGTGTAGCTCTGCAGTAGCCCTGGCATTCACAGGGACTACACTGTGACTAGCATTGTGTTACTGTGCAGTGACACAGCCCTGCCTTCAAGTGGTGGCAGGTAACATACATTTTGGAAGCAGCTGAGTCTAAGACATTAGGGAGTGTTGGGGACCATGGAAAACTGGAGAACACACGTCCCATAAAAAGCCATTCCAATTTAGATAAGTTTAAACATTCCCGTATGCTAGATTCACTGCTGGCTTCAGATCCCTGGTTTAAATCAATGGACAAGAGATGTCTTTCAGATTACTCTGGAAACTTTGTGTTAGAAATAACTCTTGGTTGCATACAACTGAATCCCAACTCAAGAAAACAAGACTTCTTGGCTCACATAACTGGGTTAGCTCAAAGAATTGAAGAGAGTGATGTAGAAACCAGGGCCTTCACTAGAACTGGGTGCCTGACACAGCCATATTCCTTCACCCATCTGACCTTTGCTTGGGCTTGCTTCCTTGTGCAGAAGGGAATTGGATGTGGCCTCTAGCAGCCATGGTTCAGGGACCCCAGCAAAGAGAAAGCTTTTTTCCTTCTCAAAACCTATACAAGGACACTCTTATTTGCCCTTCTTGAGGCATGTCATCAGCCTCTTGGAACATCAGCTGTTACAGACAGGGCAGGGGCTGGGGGGACGGTGATGGGATGAGGTGGTGCGATTGGCCGGGCCTGAGTCATGCACCGCACACACCTGCCTGCTCCTCCTGGGCATGTAGAAGCAAGTGGGGAGCCTACTACCAGAAGAATAGGGACTAAGAAAGCTTTCCAGGCAGAAAAATACACCTCTCAAAGTCTACTACTCTCTCAGATTCCCCAGAAGGGTAGACTTCTCCACTTTTTTTTTCCTTCCTTCTCTTTTACAGCATAGACAATGCCCCATGACCAAAGCTTGCTGGAAATTTTGCAAGTGCCATGTTGATTTGCCTTAACAGATGAGAAGATTATTTTTATATATAGCAAAACTGAGTTGTTTTAATTGTGTTAATTATGGGTTGCTATTGTTTTTGATTCAAATGGCTCTTCAAAATTTATGCACTCTGAGGTGTTCTGAAAGTGAAACAGGTAAGAGTCACTTGCCATGTTCCTCTACAGAAGACAGTGGGCTACACCATATCGCCGCTTGGGGCTGCTTATGAGGACTGGAGGACTTTATTCTAGAAAGGGGGCTACAGTGGACAGAAATTAACTATTCTGATGATTTCAAAATAATGGAATTTCACCTACTTGGACTTTCAGAACTGTATGAAAGGCAAGTTGGGGTAAGGGAGTAACTGTATATTTAAAATAGGAGACCTTAATTTTTATTCTGTTCCAGATTAGTCTTGTTGACATTAAGCAAAGATTTTTACTCAAGTTAAACATAAAGATAGCATATTTCTGTTAGCTTAAAAAATTCTATTTTTAGTTTGGTTTATTTGTGTTTCCTGAGTAATTTTCTTTATTTCTATAAACAGTTTTTAAAAATATAAATATGTGTTTTCCTTTGATTCTTAATTTTTCTAAAGCTAAACCGTTAAATTAAGACTCTAATGTTTTTAGGTACCACCTCACCTGCTCTCTCCTCTCAAAAATGAAGTCAGCTCTACCTGATTCTCTAATTTCAGCCTGGTCCTGAATTAACCAGCAGTTTATGCATAGTTTATATGACTATTTTTCAGAAATACCTGAAAAATCTCCTTGGAGGAGATTCTTCTGTTGGGCAAAAAATAGTTGGAAGACCTCTCATGACATCAATTATAAAATCCATGATCCTATTATTGGACTTTGTTTCTTTTTTTCCAACTATGCTGTCTCTTCGAATTTGAGGGACTACAGCTAATATCTTTTTTGACTTAGTGAACTAGATCATCATTACAATAATAATTTGTTATTGGTTAATTTTGTTTAGATATTGTATAAGGAGATTCTTAAAGCCTTCACATCAGGGGGTAAACAAAATGTGCAGATAGTCCAAACAGTCTTCTACTTGGAGTCTAGCTAAACAAATAAGGAGTAATAAAAGTGAAAAACTAAACTTTAAAATGATTTGTATTTTTTCTAACGTAATTTTGATGTGTATGGAGTAATACTTCAGCTTATGATCTCCAAGAGGGTAGAAGCTTTATTTTTGTTTTATTCATGCAAATATTAAAAGATAAAAAATGACAAAATAGCTTTATAATTTAAACTTCTCGGGAATATGCATTTTGCAAAAGGAAGGAGAGGATTTCTGCAATGGAAATTTCATTGGATCATCAAACTCTGGGTTTATAAAGGGTTGATTTATTTACATATCAGGGCTGTCTCTAGCTGAGATGGATTAAGCAGTAGCCTGCATTGTTGATTTTAGGAAGTTCAGAAATATTTCTGAACAAAAATGTCCATCTCATGGTGCATTGCTGAAGTTTATTATTAGATTTTCACTCATTTTATTAATTACTATTCCCTCGTTCTGTCTTTAAAAATACTACTGAAAAGGTGGTAAACACATCTCATTACTAAGAACTTAGTATAGATTCTTCTTTACCATTTTATTATTATAACAGCTTTGTTGAGACGTTATTCACATACAAAAAATTATCTCTCAAAGTAGATAATATAGTAGCTTTTAGTACAAATGTGCTACCATCAATCACTATTATTTAATTTTGGAACAGTTTCGTTACCCCAAAAAGAAGCCCCATACTATACCCATGAGCCATCACTCCTTATTTCCCCTTTTTCTCGGCCCCTGTCAACCACTAATCATCTTATCTCTGTGGGATTTGCTTGTTCTAGACATTTTCTATAAATGTAAGCACAATATATGGCCTTTTGTGATTGGCTTCTTTCCTTTAACATAATGTTTTCAAGTTTTATCCATATTGTAGCATGTATTGATACTTTATTTCTTTTCATTGCCAAATATCCCATGGAATGGACATCACATGTTTTGTTTATCTACTCATCAGTTGGTGGTCATTTGGTTGTTTCTACTTTTTGGCCATTATGAACAGTGCTTCTGTGAACATTCATTATAAATTTTTCTGTGGACATTTTTTTAATACTGCTGGCTATATACCTGGCTGGGTCATATGGTAACACTACATTTACATTTTAGGAAGCTACAAAACTGTTTTTCAAAGAAACTATACCATTTTGCATTTCAGCAACAATGTATGAATATTCCAATTTGTCCACATCCTCACCAACACTTCTTTTTTTTTTTATTTTCACCAACGCTTCTTATCTGTCTTTTTTATTTTAACCATACTAGTGAGTGTGAAGTGGTACCTCATTGTGGTTTTGATTTGCATTTCCTTAATGGCTAATGAAGGTTAACATCTTTTCATGTGCTATTGGCCCTTTGTTTATCTTTTTAGAGAAATGTCTATTCAAATCCCTTGCCTACTTTTTAATTGGGTTGTCTTTTTATTATTGTAAGTTGTAAGTGTTCTTTATATGTTATGTATTATGGATATGATGACAAGTCCCTTGCCAGATAGATGATTATTAATACAAACATTATCTCCATTCTGTGGGTTGTCCTTTCACTTTCTTGACTGTGTCCTTTGAAACAACAAAAATGTTTTTATTTTAATGAAATCCAGTTTATTTTTTTTGCCTTTGGCTATTTATGTTTTTGATGTCATACTTAAGAAACCATTCCTAATCTGAGTCATGAAGCTCTACTCCTAAGACTTTTTTTAGTTTTATCTCTTATATTAGGTACATGATTTGTTTTGAGTTATTTTTTATATATGGTATGAGCTAGGGGTTCAGCTCCATTCTTTTATAAGTGGATATCCAGTTGCCCAAGCATCATTTATAAAAAAGACTATTTTCTCAGTTTATTGTTGTTGTTGTTTGTTATTGTAGTTGCTGTTGCTGCTTGTTTATTTAGTGATTTTTCTGAACTAATTCTGTAAAGTCTGTATCTTTGTCATGTGCAGCCTCTGAAATCTCTGCTCAGTTAGCTTTGTGGTCCGCTAATGATTGGACAGAAATTTCCTTAAATGTCTTGACCCCATCAATTTCCAGGCCCCCACACAAGGGGCTCTGTGTGTGTGCCGAGGCATACCTTCAGTGCGCTGAAGGTTTATAGCTCTGTCTTCTCGCTTTCTGTTTGTGCAGAGTCTCAACGCCAGAGGTGAGATATAATGCCCTTCTCAAGTCTTTTCTGGGTATACACACAGCCTTGCACATGTGTGTGGCCTTCCAAAGGCCCAGGAATATGTCAGAGCTCTACAAAGCTTCTTATAGACATCTTATTCCGCAGATTTTCCTTCTTAAGTTTTTGGTCACCCTCTTGTTTACCTGACTGGTATTGCAGCCTTGGACAGCTGTGATGTTAAACACTTGCCACTGATTGTTTTCCATAAACACTGTGAGGACAGGGCTGCTCTCACTGAGTGAGCTCTGAGTCAGGTCAAACATAGACAAGTACTATCAGTGGGGCTTTTCCAGAGAGCTGCCAGACAGGTCAGAGAGTGACAATTCTTTGAAGATGGGGCTTTTTGAAGAGCTCCAAACCTGTATCGGTCCCTTCGATGGTTGCTAGGCTGCTGGTTTTCACAGCTCCTGTGTTTCAAGGCTATTGTTTTTCAAGGCTACCATGGAGCTGGGGAGGGGGAGCTGAGAATATTCAAGTTAAAATCCCACAAAGCTCACTGTTCCTACTGAGTTCAGCTGTTTTCCTTGAATAAACACTACTTGGAGTGTTGTAAGCCTTTGGATAATTTCCAGAGTTCTGAAAAAGTTGATTTTGACAATTTTTGCCATTGATATTGTTCTTGTGGAGGAATGGATTTTCAAAGATCCTTACCCCACTATTTCTCTTTGTTTATTTTTAATTAGTATTATCCCTTAGGACAGATGAGACTAGAAACATGAAAAGGCCTAGTGCCCAGTGAAGAATGTACATAAGGTTGAGTTGGAATAGGGGCTCTACAGAAGGAACTGGAAATAAATTTTGCCTGTTTACATTTCTCTATTTAAATTTTTAATTTTGGCAGTATAATAAATATCCATGGGAATATACATAGGTGGAGCCTATATTCTTTTTATTTTATCCAGTGTTCTATGAAGCTATGCCATTTGGTTTTCCATCCCACAACAGATGGGGGTAGGGGGAGCACATGTTAGAGGTAGATATATTAGGACAACTGGCAGTGGGAAAGAAGATTTAAGTATAAAAAAGAAGACATAGCATAGTGGGTGCAATGTGGTGTGCTATAGAAGTGGTCCCCAACCTTTTTGGCACCAGGGACTGGTTTCATGGAAGACAATGTTTCTATAGGTGGGGTGGGGATGGGGGGTGGGGAGGCAGAGTGAGAGATAGGGAGCAGCTGTAAATACAGACGAAGCTTTGCTTGCTTGCCTGCCTCTCACCTCCTGCTGCCACTCACCTCCTGCTGTGTGGCTTCCAGGTTCCTAAGTTTCATGGAAGACAATTTTTCCATGGATAGAGGTGGTGAGGGGCAGAGCTCTGCAGCCCAGTCCCTAACAATCCACGGTCCAGGGGTTGGGGATCACAGTGCTACAGTATTCACTTTGCATAGGCTATATCTATATCAAAATGAAAATATTAATTTGTACTCTGTACTCTTTGCTTTTAAAGATAGATAATGTCTGATATATTTTAGAAAGTTTTCTATCAAAAATCAATAAAATGTTTAAAATATGATAGTTAAAGTTATAGACCTCATTTACCTAGAACATTTATGGCAGAGTTAATGACATATATCCAAATGATATTGCTATTGGGACATTGCTATTTCATTGGTAACAAATTCTGTTGAGGAAAAAAATTCTATCATCATCCACCTAAATTCATCATGGTAGTTTCAACATCTTAAAAGTTGAGAATTTCAACAGTATATTGTCTCCATATGAAGATACATAAAGTAAAACGATTAAGCTTCTCAAAAGTAGAAAGGTAAATCACTCAATACTAATACATTTTTGCACACTCCCTGCACTAATTCCTTTAAGTTTATAAACACCAATAACAACTTCTACCTACATAGAAAAAGATGCATTGATTTGTTGCAGAAGATATTGTTGTTAGTTTAATAGCTGCGTAAGGTGCTAAGGACTTAACTGACTGCTTCAGAATAAGCTCTAGCCAAACCTGTGTGTTTTAAAGGGGCATAATAATGATTGATCACTCAACATGATGTGGGCATGGAAGCATACAAAACATAGAACTGTAGACAGGATCTCAGCAGAAGTAGTAGAGCAGGAATCCTAATGTGAATAGTGAGCAGTAATCTCAGAGGGACCATCTGTTGAAAAACCCATTCACAATGTGGATACCATTAGCTGACATCATAGCTAGTTTGATGAAAACATCTCAGAAATCAAGGAGCCACTTGTAACAACAAAAAAAGTAAAGCTGCAAAAGTTTACTGTTCCATGTAGCATAGATAAAAGACCCACTTTTGAATGTTTGCATCATGTCATGCAAATTATTAAAAACCTACATTACAGGTGGTGGTCTACAAAGGCTGAGAAGATTTAGGGTTCTTAAGACCACCATCCAATCAAGGGCTATTGTGCAGAGCTGGAGAACACATATGGATGAGCATCTTCTACAAAAAGTCTTTCCAAGAAAACAGTGGAGGGGAATTCCTAGAGGATTTTCAGCTGGTTCTGAGTATTAAGTAGGGAATACACTACAAGGTACATAGCTGTAGAGTGTGTGTCTGTGTTCTAGGGAATGGCTGCTGTGTGAGTATTTACCATGTGAGGTATTCACCATGTCAGGTTGACAATTTGCCAAATTACAGGTATTTTTTTTCCCCAAAACTTTTTTTCAACATACTCTTTGATTCAAGTCCAGTATACTAAAGATGAAGAAAATATTTAAGATGACTGGACTCCCTTTGAGTCCATTACATGTCCTTTCTTAGAGAAAAGGGTTGATATGGTGATGTTCCTGGATAAAAATGTAAATTCTATCTATGAATTTCACATATATAGATATTTCTATAAATTTCTTATAAATATCTTTTCAATAGTGTTTAATAAGGTAGTTATTAGAATACAGGGACTAATACATATGTAATCGGGCATTTTCATATTAAAAATGTGTCATTTCTTTATTGCAGTGTCCTGGCAGGTTACAATGGTACCATCTTTGCATATGGGCAAACCGGCAGCGGGAAGACATTCACTATCACAGGTGGGGCAGAGCGTTACAGCGACAGAGGCATTATCCCACGGACATTGTCATACATTTTTGAGCAGTTACAAAAGGTATGAAACTAAGTCCATTTTGTATTTGATATAGTCAGCAAAAATTTACTGTGGGCAGAAAATTTATTATGACATTTTATTATATTGTATCTAAATGAGAAAGTATTATTGTATAATAACTCTGGCCTTTACCTTTAAAGAAAGGCTAGGGTTTTGCTGGAGAAGTGGAAATTAAGAAGGTGCTTCTCATTAAAGGGCTCCAATTGCAACAAAGACTCAAGGGGAGTTCCTTCTGATACCCCCATGGAGGTTCAAAGAGCAGATAACACCTTTTACCACCTAATATCTTATATTCCTCATTAAGAAACTGAGGAATGTCTTTTTGCCAAAACAGACGTTTCTTTTAGCTACTAAAGCACTGATGAGGATAGTATGATTGTTACCTTTTCACATTTTTGATAAAAGCCCACAGGAATTTAACAAGGTATAAATTCATAAATTGTAACTAATATTACTATGAAGAGGAGTTCTTTATCTATCTATGCTTTATATATATATATTATTTATTGAGTGCCTCCGAGTACCAGTTGTTTTATCAGATTTTGATGTAATATATAATGCAACTAACAAGGTAGGTATCTTTATTGACATTTTATAGTTGGGAAAACTGAGCTTCAGGTTAAATATTTTTCTCTGGGTCCGTATCTTGTAAGTAGCTGATCTGGAGTTCTATTCCAGGTCTGTCTGATGCCAAAGTCCCCTTTTTACGGTTATGTATATATATACAGCCTCTATACCTCAGACTGGCTTTATTTTTTTGGTTGTGTTTAAACAAATGCCCTATAATGAGTCACTTCACTTCTCTTGGTTTCAGTTTTCCCTTCTCTGAAAATAGGGATTGAATTGTACCAAAGACTATCCAGTATCCCTACTAGTTGAAATAGTTCCTTGGTTATATTAATTCTATAAAACAAATGTCTTAACTAGGTCAATGTGACAATTATGCTAAAATTTCTTGACTGTATGGTGTTTATACTTTGAGTTGCAAAGATGAGAAGAAATTGCTGAGATCTGCATAATTCTAATTGCCATCCATAAAGTAGCAATTATCCATTAGTTCAGCTCATCTCTCACTAGCTCAAACATGCCAACTTTTCATGCCAGAAAATTTAGAAGAGAAAGGCTTGAGTATAGCATATATGTTTAATCCAAAGCCACTTTTTTCATTTACTCATTTCTTTATTGTTTATTTCAGGATGTTATGGGGGTACAAATGTTTAGGTTACATATATTGCCTTTGCCCCACCAGAGTCAGAGCTTCAAGCATGTCCATCCTCCAGATGGTGTGCACCACACCAATTAGGTGTGAATATACCCAACCCTCCTCCCCTCCCACCTCCCTGACACCTGATAAACGTTGCTACTATATGTGCCCATAAGTGTTGATCAGTTAATACCAATTTGACAGTGAGTACATGTGGTACTTATTTTTCCATTCTTGTGATACTTCACTTAGTAGAATGGCCTCCAGATCTATCCAGGATAATACAAGAGGTGCTAGATCACCATTGTTTTTTGTGGCTGAGTAGAACTCCATGGTATACATATACCACATTTTATTAATCCACTCATGTATTGATGGGCATTTGGGTTGTTTCCACATCTTTGCAATTGTGAATTGTGCTGTTATATACATTCAAGTGCAGATGTCTTTTTTTTTTTAATAGAATGTCTTTTTTCCTTTGGGTAGATGCCCAGTAATGGAATTGCTGGATCAAATGTTAGTTCTACTTTTAGCTCTTCGAGGTATCTCCATATTACTTTCCACAGAGGTTGTACTGGTTTGCAGTCCCACCAGCAGTGTATGAGTGTTCCTACCTCTCCACATCCATGCCAATATTTATTGTTTTGGGACTTTTTGACAAAAGCCATTCTCACTGGGGATAAGTGATTTCTCATTGTGGTTTTGATTTGCATTTCCCTGATGATTAGAGATGTTGAACATTTTTTCATATGTTTATTCACCATTATTCTGTCTTCTTTTGAAAAGTTTCTGTTCGTGTTCTTTGCCCACTTTTTGATAGGATTGTTTGATTTTTTTCTTGCTGATTTTCCTGAGTTCTATATAGATTCTAGTTATCAGCCCTTTATCAGTTATGTAACATGCAAATATTTTCTCCCATTCTGTAGGTTGTCTGTTTGCTCTTGTGATAGTTTCCTTGGCTGTGCAGAAGCTTTTAATGTGAATCAGGTCCCACTTATTTATTTTTGATGTTGCTGTGATTGCCTTTGGGGTCTTCTTCATAAATTCTTTGCCTAGGCCAATGTATGTAAGAGTTTTTCCAACATTTTCTTCTAGAATTCTAATAGTTTCACACCTTAGGTTTAAGTCTGTTACCCACTGTGAGTTGATTTTTGTGAAAGGTGAAAGGTGTGGATCCTGTTTCAGTCTTCTACATGTGGCTATCCAGTTTTCCCAGCTCCGTTTATTGAATAAGGATTCTTTTCCCCAGTGTATGTTTTTGTCTGCTTTGTCAAAGATCAGATGGCTCTATGAGGATGGTTTTATATCTGGGTTCTCAGTTCTGTTCCACTGGTTGATGTCCCTGTTCTTGTGCCAGTACCAAGCTGTTTTAATTACTATAGCCTTGTAGTACAGTTTGAAGTCTGGTAATTTGATGCCTCCCATTTTGTTTTTATTGCCTAGGATTGCTTTTTCTATATGGGGTCTTCTCTGGTTCCATACGAAGCGTAGAATTATTTTTTACAGATCTGCAAAAAATGATGTTGGTATTTTAATAGTGTTTACATTGAATCTGTAGTTCACTTTGGGTAATATAGACATTTTAACAATGTTGATTCTGCCAACCCGTGAGCATGGTATGGTTTTCCACCTGTTTACGTTCTCTGCTATTTCCTTCCTCAGTGTTTTGTAGTTCTCCCTGTAGAGGTCTTTTTCCTCCTTAGTTAAATATATTCATTTTATTTTCTTTGTTGCTCTTGTAAAGGGTACTAAGTCTTTGATTTAGTTCTCAGTTTTACTGTTGTTGGCATATAGGAATGCTACTGATTTCTGTATGTTAATTTTGTAACCTGAGACTTTGCTGAATTTGTTTATCAATTCCAGGATTCTCTTGGCAGAATCTTTAGGGTTTTCTAGGTATAAGATCATATCATCAGCAAACAGTTATAGTTTGATCTCTTCTGTCCCCATTTGGATGCCCTTGATTTCCTTCTCTTGTCCAATTGCTCTGGCTAGGACTTCCAGTACTATGTTGAATAGAAGTGGTGATAGAAGGCAACCTTGTCTGGTTCCAGTTCTAGGCAAGAATGCTTTCAATTTTTCCCCATCCAGTATGATATTGGCTGTGGGTTTGTCATATATGGCTTTTGTCATTTTTTGGTAAGTCCCCTCTATGCCTATTTTGTTAAACGTTCTTATCATAAAAGGGTGCTGAATTCTGTCAAATGCTTTTTCTGGATCTATTGAGAGGTACATATGGTCTTTGTTTTTGCTTCTATTTATGTGGTGAATTACATTTATAGGTTTGTGTATGTTGAACCATCCCTGCGTCTCTGGGATGAAGCCCACTTGGTCGTGATGGATTATTTTTTTTGATAAGCACCTGAATTCAGTTTGCTAGGACTTTATTGTGAGTTTTTGCATGTATATTCATAAGGGATATTGGTCTGTAGTTTTCTTTTTTTGTTGCATCCTTTCCTGGTTTTAGTATCAGGGTGATGTTGGCTTCATAAAACGTGTAGGAGAGGATTCCTTCTTTCTCAATGTTATGGAATAATTTCTGCAGGATAGGCAGCAGTTCTTCTATGTAGGTCTGGGAAAATTCAGGTTTGAAACCATCTGGTTCAGGACTTCTAGATATTCAGGTACAAGAAGCTCAAAGAACTCCTGGGAGATTCACTTCAAACAGGAAGACACCATGATGCATAGTCATCAGACTGGCCAAAATAAAAATGAAAGAGGCCCTCCTACAAGCTGTAAGGTGAAGAAAGCAGGTAACCTACAAAGGAGAACCCATCAGACTAACTACAGACTTCTCAACTGAGACCTTACAAGCCAGAAGAGACTGGGGCCTCAGTCTCACTCTTCTCAAACAGAATAATGCCCAGCCTAGAATCTTGTACCCCACCAAACTACATTTCTTATACAAAGGAGAAATAATGACCTTCTCAGACAAACAAAGACTGAGAGAATTCATCAAGAGAAGACCTGGCCTCCAAGAAGTACTCAGAACAGTATTACACATGTATCAGCACAATAAACACTCACCAATGTAAAATCATCCAAAAGCTAAAGGTCAAAGGCCAGGTACCACAATGGCTCAGAGAGAAAACAAAGCAACAAAGTTCAGCTGAATACAATAAGCAGAAATCTGCCCTACATACCAATTCCTTCAATAAATGTGAATGTCTTGAACTGCCCACTAAAGAGACATAGGCTGACCAAATGGATAAATATACATAAGCCAAGTATCTGCTGTCTTCAGGAAACACACCTAAACCACAAGGATGCATTCATACTCAAGGTGGATGGATGGAAAACAATATTTCATGCAAATGGAGGCCAAAAGAAAGCTGGAGTAGCAGTTCTGACTTCAGATAACTTAGTCTTCAAGTCAACAAAAGTAATGAAAGACAAAAATGGACACTATATAATGGTGAAGGGTACAATTCCATAAGAAGACATAACAATTCTAAATATTTATGCACCTAACTCAGGTGCACCCAGATTCATAAAGCAAATCCTACTTGATCTAAACAAAATGATAAACAACAACACTGTAATAGCTGGAGACTTCAACACCTTTCTGACAGAACAGGACAGATCCTCCAAGCAAAAAATAAACAAAGAAACAATGGACTTAAACAGAACCTTAGAACAAATGGGCCTGACTGACATTTATAGAACATTCTACCCAAAAAACACTGAATATATGTTTTTCTCATCAGTTCATGGGACATTCTATAAGATTGACCATGTCTTAGACCACAAAGCATGTCTCAACAAATTAAAAAAAATAGAAATTATATCATGCATCTTCTTAGACCACAGTGGAATAAAATTAGAAATCAACTCCAACAGAAGCTCTCATCTCTACACAAAGTCATGGAAACTAAACAACCTTCTGCTGAATGATTATTGCATTAAGGAGGAAATTAAGATGGAAATCAAAAGATTCTTTTAACTAAGTGATAAAGGAGACACAAGTTATCAAAATCTGTGAAACACAACTAAAGAAGTCCTGAGAGGAAAATTTATATCCATAAATGCCTACATCCAAAAGACAGAAAGATCACAAATAAACAATCTAATGCATTGTCTCAAAGAACTAACAACCCAAATGCCCATCAATCCACGAATGGATTAGTAAACTGTGGTACATGTATACCATGGAGTATTACTCAGCTGTAAGAGATAACGGTGATACGACATCTCTTTGGTTCTCCTGGAGAGAATTGGAACCCATTATATTAAGTGATGTATCCAAAGAATGGAAAAGCAAGCATCACATGTACTCACCAGAAAATTGGTTTCCCTGATCATCACCTAAATGCACATCGGAGAAGAGTACCAATTAGATATCAGATTGTGATGGTGGGTGGGGGGAGGGGTTGGGTGTATGCCTACATGATGAGTGCGTTGCACACCGTCTGGGGAATGATCATGCTTGAGGGTGCTGACTCGGGGAGGTGGGGGGTGGGGGGAGGGGATGGAGGTATGACTACATGGTGAGTGCCAGGCGAACTGTCTGGTGAATGGACACGCTTGAGGCTCTGACTCGGGGGGATGGGCAGGACATGGACATTGTATATAACTTGAACTTATGTACCCCCATGATGAGCTGAAATAAAAAAAAAAAAGAACTGGAAAAGGATGAGCAAAGCAACCCCAAACCCAGGAGAAGAAAAGAAATAACAAAGATCAGAGTAGAACTCAAGGAAATCAATTAATAAAACTATATGGAAGATTAATAAAAAAAAAGTTGGTTCTTTCAAAAGATAAATAAAATTGACATGCTTCTTGTTAGATTAATGAAAAGCAGAAAAGAAAGGACTCTAATAAGCTCAATCAGGAATGAAAAAGGAGAAATTACAACTGATGCCACAGAAATACAAAATATCATCTATGAATACTATGAAAACCTCAATGCATATAAACTTAAAAATGTGGAGGAAATGGTCAAATTCTTAGAAACACACAGCCTCACTAGGCTCAATCAGGAAGAAATAGAATTCCTGAACAGACCAATATCAAGTACTAAAATTGAAGCAACAATCATTTACCCATTTATTTCTGACATTGCCTATTTTATTTTTGTTCCCACATTTCACAAACTAGAAATATAGTTTTTATTGACATGGCCTAATGTGGAAGCCAATTGTTTTGGAAAGATCATTGGAGTTGGTGCAAACTGACCTGGTTCTAAGAAAGTGTACTACTTACAGCATGTGGCCTTGGAGCAGTTGCCTAATGCCTCAGTCTTACAGAGTTGTCATGAGGGGCTGAAGATACTATATTTAAAGATGTCATCTAGTTTCTGACACACAGTATATGCTCTAAACATTATAGCTATTACCACAGCCATTATATCCATGTATATGCATGTGGCCAAATTATCCCTGACCAATTTTAGAGACTCCTTTGAAACTCTTAGTACAAATGAAGCCAATTCCCCTAATTAAGTTAAACAGAATTTTAAAAATCCTCTCCTAATAGAAAATACATTTTGTCCCTTTAAAAAGTTCATTGATAGTTACTAAAGTACAGCTCTAAAAGTCTAAATGTCTCCCAAATACTTTATTAGATGCATTGTTTTGGATTTGTTTGTCATTGATATTACTCTAAACCCCATTTCGTTTTGAATAATCCTAAATAACTTACTAGACTTGCAGAGAGCCCATTGGACCCATTTATAGCCAAGGCAACTCTTTGTAAATAGACAGATTTCCACAATGGGGCACAACACATTCATTATAATCAAACTGAGCTGTGGTGCAGTAAGTCAGACAACTTGAAGTGCATCATGAAGTTTGTTCACATTGTATAGCTGAAAAAATACAGACTGGTACTCAGAGGTCCCCACTTGATTGGTCCCCCTTAGAGGGCCACATGGAGCTCTCTAGAATTCTTAAAGGAAACATTTGACTTCTGCAAAGTCTTTGTTTCAAGATAAAGTAAGAGCCTAGTGCATGCTAGGTCCTGAAATGCCTATGATAGGAGCATAATTTCATTGAATTTAAGAGAAGAAAATTGATTTCATTTATTTTAGAAATCCCTGCTCATTGTTTTTGAGTATTGTGAAATTCAAACTTGTTTCAGGGCAGGAGAAAAAAACTGTCTGCAGGAAACATGTGTGTTACATTAGAATCTGGCAATCCTAAACACTAAAAAGGAGTAATAAGGAAAGGTAGCTTGCCACATAGCTCAGTGAATTTTCAGTGTGTATTCCAGCAAAAGTCCAGAAAATGCAGAAGCTGGGTGAGCCAAAAGCATTATACCTATCATCCCAAGGCAGAAGACCTGCCATTTTCCTGACTTTTCATGATTTATTCTAATTTCTGGAAGAAGAGAGTTTCTCCACTGCAGACAAACATATAAGTTGGATGTCGTTTTTGCTTTTCTTTTGGATGTCTTTTTGGTTTTTTTTTTTTTTTTCCTTTTCTTTTATATTCACATACTGAATTCTCCATTTGAAAACTTCCAGAAATAATAATAAAAACAATAACAACAGCAATATAATACCAACAGCAGCAATAATGATTCATTGATGCCTGTTTTGGGCCACACATTTTTGGTAAACTTTTAAATATAGAGCCTTGTTTCTCTTATTTATCTGTCACAGCAGCTATGCAAGATCAGGGCTATATTCCCCATTTTCACGGTGAAATAACTGAGGATAAAGGTGTGGGATCACTCCATTGTAAATGGTAGATCCAGTATGCCTTATGCTAAGAAGAGCTCAGAATTGTGTGCTAAAATTTCAAACCATAATCTCTGGGATATTTCACATATGTTCAGGTGAATTTTAGAAATACTTTGGTTTAAACAGGACCTAAGAATGTTGCTGAAGGACCCCCCAGGGCCTTTAATGTGCTCTGGAACTCTCTAGAGAGGGAAGAGTGTGAATGTTGACTGTGGAACAATTTCTCCCAGGAGTATTATATTTCATGGAATATTTTAGAAACACTGGATTAGACTAACAGCCAGACTACAGTCTGTCTAGTGTTCATAATCTCTGATACCTATGCTAAACCAAGCCACAGCCCAAAGAATTATGTTGAAATGAAAGACTAGGACACTAATGTAATCAATAGGAGAGGCTGTTCATCAGGATAAGTATCAGCAGAATTTGTAGCATTTGTTTGAGAGAAATTTGCTTAGTAATTCAGTCCATGTTGTCACCTTCACAGAGCACCAGAACACAAACCTCAGCTGTAGCTTGAGTGTTTTTATTAGTAATGCGATAGCTGAGAGTTGCCTTAATTGTTCATGTATTATTTGGTTTGTATGAGATGGTAGTATCTTTATTTGGATATTTTGAGCCATTTTATTAGACCAAAGAGTCACTAATTTTAAACTGAAGAACACGTCAAAATTCATTATCTAATATATTCACTTTAATGAGTTTGAAAACTGAGGCCTGACATGGTAGGAGCTCACAGCTGGTTGGAGTAGAAGTCCAGCTTTTGATTTGCTGGCTGCTGTTCTTTTCTCTGTCGCTATAACTTGGTCCTCTCTCTCTTTGAACAGCACCTGTTAAATGGATTGTCTTGGATATGGGTGAGACTTAATCAGGAAGGTGATCATAAGCAAATTTTCTCTGTTAGCATCCACTTTGCCAACCTGCCAGACTTTTTGCCACAAGACACAAACATATTCTCCTCTTGTGAGAAGCATGATAATATTTGCAGAAATAGAAGCATTTGTATTTTGGGAGGAATGAGAAGAAGGTGCTATTATTGGATATTTTGTATTGAAAACTGAACTTTCTCAAGAGCTGAAAAAATTCTCTATTACACCTCAGAGGGAATGGGTCTGTTTTGTCTGTTGGCAGAACTGAGATTAGGATCAGTCACTTTGATGTTTAGCCTCATTACATTGATGCTTATGTCATTATATTTTGGCAGTGACCCACAGAAAACATCTCTCTCTAACCTACAGCTAAATATCCCTGATTTGCCCCTTTGGGCCAGAGAAATTAACCCACGAGTGAGGTACCAGCAGTGAACTATTAATGTCCACTCTTACCTAACTGATCTAAACTATTTTCTGTCCTCTTGAACTCACTGTCATTGTTATCTATTTATGTCTTTAGAATATTTTGAATATTAGAAAAGTAAAAAAAATGATTAAAAATGGAAACTATTTTGCTACCAAAATTTTTAAACCAAAATAGTAATCTGTGCTCTTTTATGAATAGACTGTTCACGGAATGTAAGTTTATTTATTTATTTATTTTTTTGGTAACCTTTTTTGGGGGGGAGTCTGGAAAGTAAAAAATGGTGTGTTATACAGTTCTGCAACCAATTTGGCTCATTGTAAGTATATATTGACTTTTTATGTATAATGTGGAACCAATAAAAAATAACAGACTGAAGTTGCTTGTAATCATGGGTGTTGGCCATTAGAAAAAAAGCTTCATGCATATGGTAATGGGCAACTTGAAAGTATCACGAACTGAAAATGTAAACCATATAAAGTGAGAGAGAAAAGGAGAAAAACTGTGAGGAAACTACAGTGATAAATGTGTTCATCTTCCTCTAAGCTGAATCATTTATAGCCATTAAATAATATCTTTCCCTTTTCCAATCAGGACAGCAGCAAAATATATACAACACACATTTCCTATTTGGAAATCTACAATGAATGTGGTTATGATCTATTGGATCCAAGACATGAAGCCTCAAGTTTGGAAGATTTGCCGTGAGTAGCAGAACAACAAAGAATGGAGGGAAATTACTTTCAGATGTTCCCTTCAATTGTTTTCTTTGAAACTGTGTATGTTTCTGTTCTCAATCATAATTAGCAAATATTGGATAACAGAATCTTTTTATAATATAATGGATATTTTTTTCAGTTATGACAAATGGACAGTAGTGATGGGAACTAAAATTGCCTGTAACTCATTTCTTGGGAAAGTCTCTTTTGGAGTTGGCACAAGAGAGTGCAGTGACTGTTCTCTCAGAGTGGGTGCTTGGAAGATTGATGGGATATGACAGTACTCCTGCCACATGAAATCCTTTTCCTCCTCTAATTGTGGCCTTTTTCTGAGAAGTTATTCTAACTAGAGTTCAAGCAGCAGTGAGAGAATCTGAAAGAGATAAAATAAAATTTTAAGTTTTCCCCAAATGCTTCTCTACTATCATTAATGCTAACATTGGCAATCATTTGATCAGATTGGCACTGATTGTTTCATGACTGAAATTTAAATAGAGTCTTTAGAGATTATCTATAATGGAGTAAGTTGCCCTGCCAGCATTTATAAAACATTGCTTAATGCTTGTTTGTCTGCCTCAATTTGACATATATTAATTGGTAATAGTTCATATACTTTTGTGTAGACAGCTTCATGTATCAGAAGTAGCCTACAGACAAGAAAATGTATTTTTAATATTTTTCTTATACTCTAAAATACTTTAGAAATATGTATTAATTATACACCCAAAGATCAACAACCAGTTGATTATTTCAATTTGCAAAGAAATTCAGAAGAAATAATAAGAAAAATAAGTTATACTCTTTACACCACCTTTATATGTATTCTTTCATTAATATTGATTGAGAGTTTTTGCATATCATCTCCTTTATGCTTACAATATTTATGAGAGGGACTTAGTAAAGGGGACTATTGCTTAAAATCTAAATATTTATATAAAAATTAAGAGAAAGAAAAGATTACTGACTCTATGGAAGGAAGTGACCTTAAAAAAACTATTAGAATTAAAGTTTACAAAAAAGGTAAGACTTTTTACATAGGAAGGATAGAGACAACAACAAAAGGCATGAAGGTGTGGTTGGAAAGGCAGTGTGTTGAGGAGTGCTATGGTCTGAATGTTTGTGAGCACCAAAACACATATGTTGAAGCTTAATCACCACACAATGGTAATAGGAAATAAGGCCTTGGTGGAGGTGATTAGGTCATGAGGTGCAGCTCTCATGAATAGTAGAATTAGTGTCCTTATAAAATAGGCCCAAAAGACTTTGTTCACATTTCTTCTACCATGTTGAGGACACAGCCAGAAGTTGGCAGTCTGCAACCTGGAAGAGGGCCCTCACCAGAACCCAACAATGCTGGCAAACTGATCTTGGACTTTCCAGCTTCCTGAACTGTGAGCAATAAATTTCTGTTGTTTATAAGACATCCAGTGTATGGAATTTTTTATAGTGGAGTGGACTAAGACAAGGAGTCATTAGAAATAAAAGGAGAAAGGCCAACTGAAGCCAGTTTTGGGAGGGACTTGAAAAATAGGCTTTTAGTGTGAGAGTAGTCTTTATTTTAATAAGTTTCTTATTAATTATTAGTTTTTAGCCTCCAGTCTAACCTATGTATCTTCAGGCTAAATCTTGCTTGAAACTGATTCCAACAAACCACATCTACACCTAAGAGCTTGAAGGCTGTTAATAGTAATCCAGGAATGAAGGGCTTGGCTATGATGAACATGGAGAAGGAGAGAAAAATTCAATAAATGTGCAAAAAAAATGAAATAACATAAATTGATTTTACCTAGCACCTTGGATTTGATTGAATTTGAAAAGAACTTGTGAATCATAGAATGCTTTCCTTATTTTACTGATCAAAGAGATTAAGCTCAGAGAGGTATGACTTGCCCAGAGTTTCAAAACTGACTGGTTAATGGTACGGCAAGGATTAAAAAGCAGATACTCTCATTTTCATGCCAGAGTAGCAAAAAGAGCTTCAAGATTTCTATACTGGGGCCTAGAGAATTAAGGAATCATTGACCTAAAAGGGAGATTTCCATTCGAAAACTTGATTGGGTAATGATGATAAATTTTACATATATACTTTGGTGTCTGACAGTACTATACTAGATGCTTATATTTACAATAAATTCCTCAGAGGTGGGAAGTATGCCTTACTGGCAGCCTCTCTGCTGCCTAAGCCACAGTCAGTCATTCCTTAATAATTTTTAAAATCGTTTAAAATTATCTGTTGAATTGAAACTATGGAGTAGACTTTTTGAAAACATGAGTATAGAGGGAGACAAACAAGCATGAGCTCTATTCATCTGAATCTAATTGATATGATTAGGTGCAGCCTAACTATGGGAAGAACTAGGAATGGGAAAAGTCCACTGAATTCTAAGAGAGGTAGTATAATGTAGAGTAAAAAATATTTGATTAGAAGTCAGGAAATTGGGTTCCAATCACAGTCCTGTACTCTTAGATAAATTATTTCATTTTTGTGGGTTTCTCTGTCTATAAAATGTTGATTAAATAATATTTCACAACCTTTCAACTTCCAATGTCTAGAGTTAAAAGATTGTTGACCTTCACAGGATACGACTTATTTGGTGACTTTTCTCTCCTTCACAAAAGAATAAAACATGATTTTGATATTTTCTAATGTCCTCCTTCTACAAAAGAGCAAGCCTCTTGAGAGCAAGGACAATGCCTTGGTTCACTCTGTGTCCTCTACCCTTCTCAGTATGGTTGACATTTGGAAGTAATTCTCAATGTTGGCCAACTTGTCTCTGTAGATATTACTAGCTTTCTATTTTCTTTTCTATTGTTTCTTTTTTAGTATCTTTGTCCTCTCATTGGAGAATGAGTTCATCAACTCAAGTTAGAAGAGAACCTCAGTTACAAAACAGATGTTTTCAACAAACTACATCACATAGACACAAAAGTGGTCTGAAAGATGTTCTTCTTATTCTTATATTTTGTACTATAATTACATGACAACATATCCCACTAAAATAAAAATGTCATTAAGAAAGAAGATACTCATATCCATGTCTATAGCCTATTACTTCAAATATATTCAATACTATTTAAAATAAAATTCCAGAACAACTCAAGAATTGGCTAGTCCTTTGGTGTGGAGATAATGAGATTTAACTGGCATCGAGTCTGCTAGTTTTCTAGGGGTTTTAGAAGGGTTTGTCTTTTACTGAGATTATAAAGTAATTCTTTATAATGGAATTCGACTTTTGCTATTCTTGAATTGGATTAAGAGTATGCACTGTTAATCTTGTGTCACATACTCTTGAACTAGGACAAACTCTAATTCTGAAGTTCTATCTGTCTGGTTGACTGGTTTCATTGTTGTGTGCTAAAATGTCCTAAACACTATGAATGCCTTCCAAAAATAGTAGGCAAAATGTCTATCATCTTGGTTCCTCCTTGTAGTCATTTATTTGGAGGACAATGACAAATGCTCATTTGATCACTTCTGCATTCTTATATTAGGCTTAACTATCTAAAATCAAACTCAAGATCATTTTGATGGTGCACAATAAAGCCATCTGTAACAGCTTTCTTACCACTAAGTGACACAACATCACCCCAAACATCACCTGCTAGATGCTGTTCTCACATGCACTCTGACTTTCCTGATTTTGTTTCTTTTACATTCTAATGAGTTCTACCTCTTTGTTGTTGCAGGAGCATTTGCCTATAAACTCCTTGTGGACTTTGTACATATGATATCAGGCCACCAGACTACAGTCAATTGCTTTTATGACAATGTTGCTGTAGTCATCTGTTTAGTAAATATAAGAAATACTGACATCTAAATTAGCAATCAAAAGTAATTAAACCAAACTCAACCAACATGAAATACATAATTGAATACTTCGATGACTATTATAGAAATTGAATTAATAATTTAAAAGCTCTACAAAAAGAAATCTCTAGGCCCAGATGGTTTCACTAGAGAATTCTACCAAACATTTAAAGATGAATTAACACCAATTGTACACAGTGTATTTCAGGAAATAGAAAAGAGAACACTTCCCAATGTAGTCTATGAGGCTAGTATTGCCCTGACATCATATATACAAAGTCCACAGGGAGTTTGTAGGCAAAGATACTACAGGAAAAAAAAAAAAAGAAAGACCAAAGTCAGGTAAAGATAGTACAGAAAAAAAAGAAAGCTATAGACTAATAATGTTTATGAACGTAGGCTCAAAAATCATCAACAAAATATTGAATCCAACAATGTATAAAATGAATTATATACCATGAACAAGTGAGAGTTATTCTACATTGCAAAGCTAGTTAAACATTTGAAAATCAATCAATGTAATTCACCATATCTACAGGCTAAAATATAAAAATTATATGAAGTTCAAAAAAAGCACTTGATAACCATTTATGATAGAAATCTCAGAAAGTTAGGAATACAGAAGAATCACCTCAACTTATTAAAAAGAATCTATAAAAAATGTACAGCTAACATCATATCTAATTCTTTACTCCTAAAATCAGGAAAAATGCAAAAATGTCCACTTTCATCACTCTTATTCAACATAGTATGGAAATACTAGCCACTACAATGAAGCAAGAACAAGAAATAAAAGGCATGTAAGTTGGAATGGAAGAAATAAAACTGTCCACATGCAGATGGCATGATTTTCTACATAGAATATCCCAAAGAATTTACAATCTCTTCTGGAAAAAAGAAGCAGCTTCCTAACTTATTCAGTGTGGCCAGCATTATCCAAACACCAAAGCAGATAAATACATTACAAGAAAGGAAAAATACAGACTGATATCTCTTGTGAACATAGATATAAAAATTCTCAATAAAATATTAGCAAATCAAATCCAATAATGTGTAGAAAGAATCATATACTACAACCAAGTGAGATTTATTACAGGTATGAAAGAATGGTTCAACATTAAAAATCAGCTAATGTAATTTGATCAGATTTGTTTATTTTTGTTGCTGCTGTGATTGCTTTGTGGGTCTTCTTCATAAATTCTTTACCTAGGCCAATGTCTAAAAGAGTCTTCCCCACACTTTCTTCCAGAATTCTTAAGGTTTCATGCCTTAGGTTTAAGTCTGTTATCCAACCCGAGTTGATTTTTGTCAGAGGTGATAGATGGGGATCCAGTTTCAATCTTCTGCATGTGGATATCCAGTTTTCCCAGTACCACTTATTGAATAGAGATTCTTTTCTCCGATGTATACTTTTGTCTGCTTTGTCGAAGATTAGATGACAATATGTGGATGGTTTTATATCTGGGATCTCCGTCTTGTTCCAAAGGTCTATATCTCTGTTCTTGTGCCAGTACCATGCTGTTTTGGTTACTATAGCCTTATAGTAAAGACTGAAGTCTAGCAGACTGATGCCTCCCAATTTTTTCTTTTTGCTTAAGATTGCTTTGGCTATACGAGGTCTTCTCTGGTTCCAAACAAAGCGTAGAATTATTTTTTCTAAATCTGTAAAGAACAATGGTGGAATTTTGATACGGATTGCATTAATTCTATAGATCACTTTAGGTAGAATGGACATTTTAATAATATTGATTCTACTAATCCATGAGCATGGTAGGGATTTCCATCTGTGCACATTGTCTACAATTTCTTTTCTCACTTTTTCATAGTTCTGCCTATAAATATCTCTCACCTCCTTCGTTAAATATTTTCCTAAACATTTAAATTTCTTTGATGCTATTGTGAAAGGTGTTGCATCTTTGATTTGATTTTTGGCTTGATTGTTATTGGCATATATGAATGCCACCTATATGTGCACATTTATTTTGTATCCTGAAAATTTACTGAATTCGTTTATCAATTCCAGGAGTCTCTTGGCTGAATCCTTGGGATTTTCTAGGTATAATAGCATATCATCAGCAAAGAATGAGAGTTTGACCTCTTCTGTCCCCATTCAGACACTCTTAATTCCCTTCTCTTGTCTGATTGCACTGGCAAGGACTTCCAGCACTATGCTGAATAGAAGTGGAGATAATGGGCAACCTTGTCTGGTTCCAGTTCTAAGCGGGAATGCTTTTAATTTTTCCCCATTCAATATAGTGTTGACTGTGGGTTTGTCATATATGGCCTTAATAATTTTAAGGAATGTCCCATCTATGCCTATTTTGTTGAGGGTTTTTATCATAAAAGTGTGCTGGATTTTATCAATTTTGTTTCTGCATCTATTGAGAGAATCATATGGTCTTTGTTCTTGCTTTTATTTATGTGGTGAATTACATTTATAGATTTGCGTATATTGAACCAGCCTTGTATCCCTGGGATAAAACCCACCTGGTCGTGGTGAATTGTTTTTGTAATATGCTGTTGGATTCGGTTTGCTAAAATTTTGTTGAGAATTTTGGCATCTATGTTCATGAGAGATGTTGGTCTGTAGTTTTCTTTTTTTGCTACATCCTTTCCTGGCTTTGGTATCAAGGTGATATTGGCTTCGTAGAATGAGTTGGGGAGGATACCATCCTTCTCAATGTGCTTCTGAACAGCCAAGGACACTGTCTTTAGAGCAAATAGACAATCTACAGAATGGGAGAAAATATCACTTTCTACATATCCGATAAAGGACTGATAATAAGAATCTATATAGAACTTAAGAAAATCAACAAGAAAAAAATCAAACAATCCCATCAATAAATGGGCAAAGGACATGAACAGAAACTTTCCAAAAGAAGACAGAATAATGGCCAACAAACATAAAACAGTGCTCAATATCTGTAATCATTAGGGAAATGCAGATCAAAACTACAATGAGATATCACCTAACTCTAGTAAGAATGGCCTCTATCAGAAAGCCCCAAAATAACAAATGCTGGCCTGGATGTGGAGAGATTGGAACACTCTTACACTGCTGGTGGGACTGCAAATTAGTACAACTCCTGTGGAAAATAATTTGGAGATATCTCAAAGAGCTAAAAATAGAAATACCATTTGATCCAGCAATCCCACTACTAGGCATGTATCCAAAGGAAAAAAGACATTCTATAATAAAGACACCTGCACTTGAATGTTTATAGCAGCACAATTTACAATCACAAAGATGTGGAAACAACCCAAATGCCCATCAATACACGGGTGGATTAATAAAATGTGGTATATTGTATACCATGGAGTACTACTCAACCACAAAAAGCAATGGCTAGCACCTTTCATATTATCCTGGATAGAGATTGAGCCCATCCTTCGAAGGGAGGTATCACAAGGATGGAAAAACATGCACCACGTATACTTGCCATCAAACTGGTACTAACTGATCAACACTAAGGTGCTCACATGGTAGTAATACTCACTGAGTGCCGGGCAGGTAGCGGGGGTGGGAGAGTGATGGATAGAGGGGGTTGGGTGGATGAACCCACAGCTACTGGAAACGGGGAGCACTGTATGGCAGAAGGACATGCTTGTGGCCCTGGCTTGAGCGAGGCAAATGCATTTTATGTAACCAAAATGTTTGTACCCCCATAGTATCCTGAATTTTTTTTAAAAAGAATAAAATAATGAACAGAAATTGAAAAAAAATCAACTACTGTAATCCATTACACCAATGAGCTAAAGAAGAAAAATTATATGATCATATCAATAAATGCAGAGAAAATATTTGATAAAATCCAACATCCATTCATGATTAACAGTCTCAGAAAACTAGGAATAGGGTGAAATTTCCTCAACTTGATAAAGAATATCTACAAAGCACCTATACCTAACATTATACCTAATGATGAGAGGCTAGATGTCTTCTCTATAAGATCAGGAACCAAGGCAAGGATGTCCCTCTCACCACTCCTATTCAACATTGTACTGGAAGTCCTAGCTAATGCAATGAGACAAAGAAGGAAACCAAAGATATTGGACAGGAAGAAATACAGTGGTCTTTGCTCATAGATGAGATGATTGTTTATGTAGAACATACTAGAAAATTGACAAACTCCTGAAACTAATAAGTTATTATAGCAAGGTCATAGAGTATAAGGTTAATGTACAAAAGTCAGTGCTTTCGTATATACCAACAATAAGCAATTGAAATTTGAAATTAAAAACACAATATCATTTACATTCGCATCAAAAAAAATGAAATACTTGGGTATAAATTTGACAAAACATTTACAAGATCTCTACAGAACTCTTATGAAATAAATCAAATAAGATCTAAATAAAACGATATTCCATGTTCATGGATAGGAAGATACAATATTGTTAAGATGTCAGTTCTTCCTAATTTGATTTATATAGATCAATTTAATCTCAACCAAATTCCTAGTAAGTTATTTTGTGGATATCAACAAACTGATTATAAAGTTTATATGGAAAGACAAAACACCCAGGATAACCAACACTACAGAAGAAGAAGAACAAAATCAAAGGACTGACACTACCCAACTTCAAGACATACAATGAAGCTGCAGTAATCAAGGCAGTGTGGTAATGGTGAAAGAATTGACAAATACACCAATGGAACAGAATAGAGATCCCAGAAATAGACCCATACGAATATAATCAGCTGGTCTTTGACAAGAAGCAAAGTAAATTCAATGGAAAAAGGATAGTCTTTTTTACAAATAGTACTAGAGCAACTAGACATGCACATGTAAAAAAATAAATCTAGGCACAGACCTTACACCTTTCACAAAATTAATTTGAAATGAGTCATAGAACTAAATGTGCAATGCAAAACTTAAATCTTCTAGAAGATAACATAGGAGAAAATCTAGATGACCTTGGGTTTAGCAATGAGTTTTTAGATACAACACTGAAAGCATGATGCATGAAAAAAAAATTATAAGTTGAACCTCATTAAAATTAAAAGTTCTGTGAAAGACAGTGTTAAAAGAATTAAAAGACAAGTCACATATTGGAAGGAAGTAATTACCAAACACGTATCTGATAAAGCACTTGTATCTAAAATACACAAAGAACTTTTAAAACTCAGCAATAAGAAAATAAATGCCCCAATTAAAAAATGGGTGAAAGATCTGAACAGACACCTCACCAAAGAAGATATACACATGGCAAATAGTATAGGAAAAGAAGTTCAGCATCATCTCCTATTAGAGGATTGCAATTTGTAATAAAACAATGAGATACCCCTACATATCTATTAAAATGGCTAAAATCCAAAATACTAACAACACTAAATTCTGGCAAGGATGTGGAATCAGGAGCTCTCATTCATTGCTGGTAGGAATGCAAAATGGTACTGCCACTTGGGAAGACAAGTTGACAGTTTCTTACAAAACTAAACATACTCTTACCATATAATCCAGCAATCATAATCTTAGGGTTTTACCCAAATGAGTTGAAAACATGTCCATATAACAACCTGCCACAAATATTAATATATATAGCAGCCTTACTCATAGTTTCCCAAAACTGGAAGCAACCAAGATGTTCCTTAATAGATGAATGGATAAACAAATTGTAGTAATAATGTATTCATATGGTGGAATACCATTTGGCCATAAAAAGAAATGAAGCTGGATGTAGCGGCTCACACCTGTACTCTCAGCTACTCAGGAGGCTGAGGCAGGAGGATCCCTTGAGGCCAGGAGTTCTAGACTAACCTGGGTGATACAGTGAGACCTCCGTCTCTTAAAAAAAAGAAAAAAGAAAAAATCTCTTAGATCTGTTAGATTAATTTATGTCAAACACTCTCTTAGTTTGGGCACTATAACAAAATAGCATAGACTTAATGGCGTCAACAAGCATTGGATGAAAAATTATTTAATGGGTACAGTGTGCACTGTTTAAGTGATGGTTATACTATAAGCCCAGACTAAACAAGTACACACTATATCCATGTAACAAAAATGCCTCTGGTACCCTCTAAATCTACAAAAAAAAAATAGAACTATTAAGCCACAAAAGATAAAGAGGAACCTTAAATACATACTGTTAAATGTAAAAGTTATCATGACAATCTGGAAAAGGTAAAACTTTAGAGATAGTCAATAAAATGATCAGTGGTTGTCAGAGTTTGGGGAGAAGGTTATGGGAATAAATAAATGAAGCACAGGGGATTCTTTAGGTGGTGAAACTATTCTGTATGATACTGTAATGGTAGGTACATGACATTGTACATTTTTTAAAACCCATAGAATTTATAACACTAAGAATGAACCCTAATGTAAACTATAGGCTTCAGTAAGTAAAATAAGAAAAACAAAAAGGAATGAACTGTTGAGACAATTAACAACATGGATGAATATCCAGGGAATTATGCTGAGTGCAGAAAGTCAATCCCAAAAGGTTTATATGCTGTATGATTCCATTTATGTAATATTCCTTAAGTGACAAAATTATAGAAATGAAGAACAGATTAGTGGATGACAGGAGTTAGGAAGGGGAGTAAGAATGGTTATACAAGGTCAACACAAGGGCTCCTTTTGGTGATGGACTATTCTGTGTATTGACTATAGCTGTGGATACTCAAAACTATCCATGTGATAAAATCGCCTAGAACTAAATGTGAGCACACACACGCACAAGTGAGTACAAGCAAAACTGGGGAAATCTATATAAAATCAGTGGGTTGTATCAATGCCAATTTCTTGGCTGCAATATTTTAATATTAATACTATAGTTTTCCAAGATGTTACCATTGGGAAAACTGGGCAATAGGTACATGAGCTCTCTCTGCATTATTTCTTACAGCTATCCCTGAATAGACAATTATCTCAGAACAAAAGGTTTAGTTTTAAAAAGTAATTGGCTATATATATGTTTTTATGTAGACACATCTATGCATATACACACATATGTGTATTAAACCTATTCTGTATTTAGTAATTTAAAATGAAAATAGAACTTCTATTTTTGAAAGCTTCTTATGTCACAAGCTATAAAGAGAATGTAGTTAGAATCTAAGTTTGTCTCATGAAGTAGAACAGTATAACTGTTGGTCTTAGCTGTAGAGAAAATAGTCATCTTACTTTAGTATAATTTTAGTATCCCTAAATAGGGAAGCATATTCTATTTAAGACTCTAACAATTATCATGGTTATTACTATAAAAAAGAGTCCATAAACTCCAGTATTCAGTATTGAAATCTTGGCTGTGTTCTGTGTTTTCAATAATTTGTCATCAAAAGGGAAAAAGTTGCCAGATGTTAAATTTAAGTCACCACATTTTTAATACCTACTGGATTAAAAAATACTGCTAAGTGCTGCAGGAGTTACAAAGAAAATTAATGCACAATCTCTGCCTTCATGGCTTACGGTCTAGTCATATGGATTCATTCATATATTCAACAGACATTTATTGAGACCCAACTCTGTTCCAGACATTGTGCTAGGAACCGAATTTACTAACATAGTCCTTGATTCCCTGTAACTCAGAGTAGATGAAACTAGTGCAAAATAGCATAAGGTAGAACATGAAAAACATCATATTCTAATATGTGCCAAGAGAGGCACAAAAAATAGCAGCTCAAACAAGAAAGAAATCACACAACAGTGTAGGGGCTCAGGTGAAGATTCATAGAGAAGATGGCAGATGAAATAGTCTTTGAGAGAAGTAGAACTTGGGACAGTGGAGTGTGGCATTGATGTGGAAACAAAGATGGGGAAGTTGAAAAGCAAAGGGCTTATTCTATGACAGGTAATAAATCTGTTTGACTAGAACCCAGTAAGGAAGTAGGCAAGAGTATTAAGAATGGAAAGGTATGAATGCAAGGATTTGGCAGGCATAAAAATCCCCCAAGGGCATAGCATGATTGGAACTGCCTTTTAGGAAGAAAAATCGGTCAGTAGTATATAGGGTTAGAACCAGGTGGGCAAGAGTCAGAGCATTGTGGGAAGTTATTAGGGCTATTTAGGTGTCAGTAGGAATAAAAAAGAGGGGGGCAATTGAAATCTCATAATACAGTGGCTTAAAATTTTTGTGTAAGAATGGCTTGAAATTTAACTGTGTATAAGAATCATCTGGAATGATTTTTAAACTACAAATTCCTGGTCTCCACCCTCAGAAAATTCAAATGTTTGACTTAGCATCTCAGGTGATTCCAATGCAGAAGGTCTATCTTAATCCCTTCCCTTATCCACTTAGGGAAAGTGTTTTTGAAGGTATCAGGAAAATCTCTCCAAAGAGTATAGCAAACCAGTATTTACCGAGCACCTATTGTATGCCAGTCCTTATGTTGGGGACTGTACATACATTAGCTCATTTAAAGAAGTAAGTATTGTAATCCATGTTTTATGGATGACTACATTGAGGTTCCAATAGACTGTGTGATATTGTCCCAGGATTTAATGTCTGCTAAGAGTTAGAACCAGGATATCAACCTTGGTCCATCAAACATCAGAGCTAGGGCTGTTGGTGTTCTTTCCCAGGAGATCCATGTCCTGTCCTGGTATCCCACCTGAACTATGAGCAAGCTATGGTTTCCGGGCTTCTTCAGGCCTCTGGAGCCACGTATGCCAGTCTGAGTGAGCCAGTTTAGCTCTGTCTGTTGTGTGTCAGACTCTCTGCAAAGCTCTGAGATATCTGCTCTTGACCGCAAAAGGCTCTAGTCTAATAGAACAGTCTTATAAACTGATCATTTCAATCTTACATAACAAACAATAAGATGCCCTGGATTCTCTGGAAGCAGAAGGGAGGACGCTGATTTCAACCTGGGGGGTTCAGAGAAAGCTGGAGAAAACCTCTGTTACATTATGGTCTCCAACCTCAATTGGGCCCTCAGCCTGCTAAGCAAATATGTTCCTGGGCCCAGTGCTTTTTCTCCCAATCCTCGCAATAATTATACCAAATGTTCATTTCTTTAGTCAAGTACTCCCTGCCCCAATTCTCTTTGAAGCCCACTGTATCCCTAACTCAAAGACAATATAGAGATTGTCAAACACAAATTTCTTCAACTCCCTCCCTCCCACTCACCTACTTTCCTCTAGTCTCAGGAATTTTCTTTTTCAAAGCCAATTCTCCTGCTTACTCTTTGGACTCTCCTTGCATCAGCCCTAATCCTGTTTTGTTTCATCTACCTATCTGTGTTTAAAATTTTTGAATTTGGTGCTTTTAGACAAGGCATGCATCCTTCAGTTCTTATTCCTACCTTTTGCATTCCACTTTTCATTTGTGTTATTTTTCTGGCTCCTATAGGCATTCAAGAGGACTCGTAGGCCTATACGCATAGATCTCAAAGTTAAAACTAACTCCAGGCTTTTCTTTAACTAAGTCAATTACTGCACAGCTGGGAGGCAGCCTCTTGAGAAGGTGAGGGTGCTGTCCCTGCTGGATGATATGAGTAACCATGACCAGTGATGGGAAGTCGTACTATATGTCCATCATGATTGGCTGGGTACTGTGTTCCTTGGGAACTGAAACACTGCCAATGACCATGACAGAGGAAATAGAAAGCCTCCCTAGCCTGAAAATGACACACTTCCACCCAAAGCCTTTCCTACTACAGTAATATAACAAGGAGGAAGCTGACTTCCCCTGCTCTGAATAGCCAATTCAAAGAGATTATTCTTAATATCAAAAATGTCTTTAGATAATTAGGAGATTGTCCTAGTCAGTTCTGGTCTCTCTTCTTCTTCTTAGAAGGACAGTAATCCCATCAGGAGACGGGAGGCCCACCCTCTTGACTTCATCTAAACCTAATTGCTGCCCAAAGGCCCCATCTCCAAAGACCACCACATTGGGGTTAAGGCTTCAACATATGAATTTGGAGAGGACACAAACATTTTGTCTGTAACAGAGGTATTAGCATTCACCAACCATTGCCTAATAAGTAATGTGTGGAAAGGTGAGAAGAAACAGCTATTGTATTTTAACTCATATACTTGGAATGTAGAAATATACATGAGATATTTAGGGGTTTTGGTCACATGAGATTAATTAATAACAGGAAAACATTGTCATTTCAGTCTATTGCATTTTCCTCATGCTTTGTGTACAAACAAATTTGTATACTTTCTGCCAGTAAGAAATACACTTTCTAAATTATATATTGGTCTGGATTTATTTTGCTTTGACTTACTGACAAGTTAGTTTTTATAATTCAGTTTATAAATCGATTTATTCTAATAGTACATCATTTTTCAGACTCTGTTCTCAATTTTGAGTATATAAAGCAAAACCATAGGATTACTTAAAACAGTTTTGAATAATTCTAAGCCTGCTTGGTCATTTTATTCTGTCCTTTAGAAATTACAGAGTTTGGAAACACATCTATTACTGCTCAACCAATAAAGAAAAATAAAATTATGTTTTGAAAATGTTAACATTATGTATACCAACCATTTACTATATTGCAAGAATCTCAATTAGCTCTTTGGGGGGTGTCATAAAAAAATGTACACTGTATTCTTACCTTCAATTAACTTACCATTTAGTTGGAAAATGGAACATGCCTGTGAAACACCTAAAGATACTGCTGTAAAGCACAACTGCTCTCAACTGTTTGGTTAATGTATGTACATGCAAAAAAAAGCATACACATAATTTAGAGCTGCAATAGTTTCAGGAAAGGAGCCTGCATCAGTCAGTAATTGCCTGTCACTGCCCAGTCCAGTCCCCTTTCACACCACTGCCTCTGCTCCCACAGCCCTCAATGGTGTCCTAATTTTTCTGACATAATGGCAGGACCAAAGTTCTGACTGCGCGAAGAGCTGACAGTGCTGCTGAGGTGGGAGCCGTCTGAGCCAGTCTGAGAGAGGACATGTGGGGAAGAGCTTTTAGAATGAAGTCTGGGCAAGGGAGGTGGAGCGGTTCCATTGGGGTTATCTGGATCAGGTGATGGAAGTCACAAGTAGTACATTAATCTCCCTGCTCTGAAACTCCCACAGCAGTTAGCCTATGTATGCGTCAGCAGTTGATTATAATTGGCCTTGTGTTTTCAAATTGAATTCTAGGATAGTTGGAGATGTTTTACAACATGAAAGTTGGTTATTATGAACCAGAGAAAAGACTGATGCTATTCAGGCTGTCTGGCCACCTATTATATTTCAGTGCTTATCTCACTTAATCTAAGAAGCAAGCCCTAGGAATAACCCAGTTAGAAAAAATAATGGCTAAATAGATCTCTTTTACAATAGCAAAAGAATCTAAAATGCTCAGGAAATGTGCAGGAACTTCTTAAAGAAAATAGTACATTTTTCTGTGAGAAATAAAAGAATTGAGAATAAATGGAGGGCTGTTAATCTGGTTCTTTGCAGACAGTGTGAATATCTTAAAGGAGTATTTCCATGTTAATGTATAGGTTCAGTGCAATTCCATACAAAATCTTAAAGACTTCAAAAGACTTAGATATGATTCTAGAGTTTATCTGAAAGGATAAACAACCAAGAAGAGCAAAGAAATGTTTGAAACAGTAGAGAAGTGAGAGGAAATTAGTGATATCATATATTCAGTAATTTTTACTTAATGATAAAAACTCTAATAATGAAATAGTGTTATACCACTTCAAAATTAAACAGATGAAGGAAATTGAACAGATTAAGCCAGAATCAGATCCTATACCATGTAGTTATTTAATGTAGGTGGAAAGAAGAGTTTTTCAGTCAATAGTATTGGACATTTTTGTTAGTGAATTAACTAACAACAACATATAATAACCGCCCAACTTACAATGGCTTAACCAAATAGTCATTGTCAGTAAAAAGATATGTTAAATAAAATGAGAAAGAAAAGATACATTTTTCAAGCTGTTAGTAAGAGCTTTCAAAATATCTCAGCAATGGTTAAAGAAGATTTCCATTGCTTTTAGCCCATTTTCTCTAGGTTGACACCAAAACAAAAATGTATTGCATAAGAACAAAATGGGAGGTATTAATTTACCACACTTCAAACTATACTACAAGGCTGTGGTTATTAAAACTGCATGGTGTTGGCACAAGTGTAGGGACACAGACCAGTGGAACAGAACAGAAAATCCAGATATAAAACCATCCTCATATAGCCATCTAATCTTTGACAAAGCACACAAAAACATACTCTGGGGAAAAGAATCCTTATTCACTAAATGGTGCTGGGAAAACTGGATAGCAACATGTAGAAGACTGAAACAGGACCCACAGCTTTCACCTCTCACAAAAATCAAATAACAGTGGATAACAGACTTAAACCTTAGGTGTGAAACTATTAGAATTCTAGAAGAAAATGTGGGAAAGACTCTTATAGACATTGGCCTAGGCAAAGAATTTATGAAGAAGACCCCAAAGGCAATCACAGCAACAACAAAAATAAATAAATGGAACCTGATCAAATTAAAAAGCTTCTGCACAGCCAAAGAAACAGTCACGAGAGCAAACAGACAAACTACAGAATGGGAAAAAAATTTTGCATGCTACACATCCGATAAAGGACTGATAACTAGAATCTATTTAGAATTCAGGAAAATCAGCAAGAAAAAATCAAACAACCCTATCAAAAAGTGGGCAAAGGACATGAATAGAAATTTTTCAAAAGAAGATAGAAGAATGGCCAAAAAAATATGAAAAAATGCTCAACATCTCTAATCATCAGGGAAATGCAAATCAAAACCACAATGAGATATAACTTATCTCCAGTGAGAATGGCCTTTATCAAAAAGTCCCAAAACAATAAATGTTGGCATGGATGCGGAGAGACAGGAACACTCATACACTGCTGGTGGGACTGCAAATTAGTGCAACCCATGTGGAAAGCAATATGGAGATACCTTAAACAGATACAAGTAGACCTACCATTTGATCCAACAATCCATTATTGGGCATCTACCCAAAAGAATGAAAGTCATTCTATAAAAAAGACATCTGCACCTGAATGTTTATAGCAGCACCATTCACAATTGCAAAGATGTGAAAACAACCCAAATGCCCATCAATACATGAGTGGATTAATAAAATGTGGTATATGTATACCATGGAGTATTACTTAGCTATAAGAAATAATGGTGATATACAATCTCTTATAGTCTCCTGGATAGAGTTGGAACCCATTCTACTAAGTGAAGTATCCCAAGAATGGAAAAATAAGCACCATATGTACTCACCAGCAAACTGGTTTCCCTGATCATCACCTAAGTGCACATTTGGGAATAACACCAATTGGGTGTTGGGCAGATGTGAGGGGAGGGAGGAGGGGATGGGTGTAAACCTACATAATGAGTGTGATGAGCACTATCTGGGGAATGGACATGCTTGAAGCTCTGACTCGGGGTTGGGGGGGATGCAGGGCATGGGCAATATACATAAACTTTTGTCCCCCCATAATATGCTGAAATAAAAAAATGTATTGCAGATTCATAAAACTTTCTAAAATAACATATTTCAACTGTTTATATTTTTTAACAGAGGAAATATTTTAGAAGATTGTAATCAAGCTAAAGAAAATCTACTTTTAAAATTATTTAAATGCAGGAAGGAGAGGTCCCCTTACATACTTCTAAAAATTCACATTTTTCCTTCTCCCCAAATCTTCACCATAGAGGGCTTCTGAGAAAATGTGTTTGGGTGGTAAAAAAAATAAAAATAAAAAGGAGATTGAGAAATGATGAACCAGAGAATAGCGTCTTAAATGAATGGCGTTTGAACTGTATTTACAAGATGTGAAACATACCCAGTTATTTAGAAGAGCTTGGGACACCCCCTCCCATTTTCATGAGCCCCAGCTGCTATGATACAGATCTAGGTCAAGGTATCTAGATAGGGAGATGGCTAGTCTGTATGACCTCTAGTCACCTTTGTGTGACTTCTTAAAAGGCATCCCCACAATCTGTTGGAAAATTGTAGCAATAGGCTGATTTTGTTAGAAGACATTTTGCTGCCTTCTAACAGACTCTTGTCATAATAAATATACAAACTAATGAATGTGAATGGCACTCCCTTGGACACGGTGCCATTGTGTAGTGCACAACCTGCACAATCCTATGGGACATTTGCAAGTAGACAAAAAGTAGAAATCACCGTGGAACACTTATCTGTACAATGAAAATGAACAGCCATATTCATTGCAGTTACTTCTGGAAAGTTCCTGTTCAGCAAGTTGGTAGGGTATGGGGTAGAGAGGGTTCTTTCATTGATGGCTTCTATTATTGAGAATAAGAGCTTGGCTATTCCTCTTTATATGTCTTCCAGTCAGTTAAAAAGAGCCTACAAATTCCAACTACTTAGCCAAATGGAAAAGATTCTCTGTTTACAGAGAAAACACAAAGCTTGCTTCTTCCCCATCATTAAGCAGGCCCAGTATACTTAGCAGAACTTTTCCACTTAGGTATCCAAGTTAAGGCTATCAGTGAATTTTTGTTTGAAATCTAAACATTTTAGAAACATTTTGTAGGAAAAACTATTCACAGGCCTGTTCAAAAAGAATCAAATAAATAGTTTGGGGGGTTTCCATCTTGGAATTAGAATGTTTATTTAAGAAACTCTAATAAAGCCCTCTTTCAAGCCCATGAAAGTTATAGTCAGAACCAAGTGATGGACTAAGGATTCAGGAAATAGGTATTGGTGCGTGTGTGTGTTTGTGTGTGTGTGTGAGAGAGAGAGAGAGAGAGAAAGAGAGAAAGAGAGAGAGAGAGAGGACAGGGAAGGAACCAACTTGATGAGAAGCATTTGCTAATGGTCCTCATTTCCCTTAACTTTGAAAAACCATTTCACTGGCAGTAGAATTTAAAATATTCTCATTCCTCAACTAGCTCTCCTAGGCAAGAGGTAGTACCCAGGACATGGCTCAGGTTGGGCTTCTATGCACCATCTACTGACACAATGGCTGCAAGACTTAGTGCAAATAGGACCTTCAGTGAGGGGAGGTAGAACAATATTGGACAGTCCAAAACCTCATGCCCAAGGGATGGTGTAGAAACCAGAAAAGAATCTCAGAAGAACTGTCCAGAGAGACCCTAACTGGTGAGAGAAGATTATACCTCAAAGATTCTGGAAGGATGCCAAAGGTAGAGCCTTTTATACAGTGTCCACAAATGAACCCTAAGCAGGAAGAGAGCCATGAAAGAAGCCAAAGTCATTTGGACACCAACCTGCCTTTTTTTTTATTTTGAAAACCTCCATGGACAAAAAAATCAGAAAATAGAGCACATGATAACAGAAATGAGTCAGAGAAATGCTTAGGTATGGGTTATGAAAGACTACTGAAAGTTCTACGAAGAAAAACTGAAGGCATGTGCAAATTGTATTTTGATCAAAGTGACAAAGCTGGACAAGCACCTGGAAGTAAATTTAGAAGTATAATAGTTCTGAAGTAGCCACATTGGAGATCAAAGGCTGTGACTGGTTTAGAAGAAAACAGTAGCATAGCCAAACACCATTGATGACATTTAACAAATGTTTTCTACCTTATACTTGTAATTATTCCATGTAAATGTAATCCTAAATCACTGACCCCTATAGATTATCTAATAAATGAGCATGCCTAGAATTCCATACTTGTTTGTTTTCTGTATTCCCTATTTCAGTGAAGTAATGGTGAGAGATATATGAATGATATAAGCCCTATGGATGTTTAAGTAGATCCATAATCCCCAGTTGAGCATTAGTTATTGTGGTAGTCGATGTTGTACGGCTTAGTTTACCTACCAGATGCATGGACAGGGAAGTATAAAAGAAACTTCCCATGGAAGGACAGTTTTGTTTTTGTTTTTAATTCACAGTGACCTTGCCTGTTGGTAGATGTGACTCATTAGTGTCTTCAGATACAACCAATAAGATGAGTAACTTTCCCCTTTGGGCATGGATTGGAACTGGGTGGAAAGTAAAGATAAGAAAACCTGAAACCTCCTCCCCATTTGTCTACTTTGAAGTGTTATTAAAGATGAAGTCAGTAGCTTTCAGCCCTGGCTGCAAACCAGAATCACCTGCTGCTTTTACAAATTCTAATCCCCTTGACCATGCCTGGGTCAATCATTAGGATGGGACTTGGCACCAGTGGTGTTTTGTGTGTGTGTGTGTGTGTGTGTGTGTGTGTGTGTGTGTGTGTGTGTCCAGAGGTAATTCCTTTTGAGAGCAACTGGATTAAATGAAATAATGTAGGTGCCTGGCATACATTCGGTGCCCACTGAATGTGTGCATTGCTGCTTTAAATCCTTTCCTGCTACTTCACCACTCCCATTTCTGAACTTGCACAGGAAAAGTATTGTATCAGTCTTGGTCTTGCAACATATATTATAGGTGACTTTGCCTCAGAGTTGGAGAATTTGCTTTTGACTTCATGCTGAGAAAGGCAGAACTCTCTTCTTTTCTCACTTTTAATATACCATCTCATTTATTTCATTACTTTATCTTCAATATTACTTCTTTTCCATTCTGTAGTTTGTCTGTTTGCTCTCGTGACTGTTTCTTTGGCTGTGCAGAAGCTTTTTAATTTGATCAGGTTCCATTTATTTATTTTTGTTGTTGCTGTGATTGCCTTTGGGGTCTTCTTCATAAATTCTTTGCCTAGGCCAATGTCTATAAGAGTCTTTCCCACATTTTCTTCTAGAATTCTAATAGTTTCACACCTAAGGTTTAAGTCTGTTATCCACTGTTATTTGATTTTTGTGAGAGGTGAAAGCTGTGGGTCCTGTTTCAGTCTTCTACATGTTGCTATCCAGTTTTCCCAGCACCATTTAGTGTCCTTGGGGGTTTAATTTAGTTAAACTTTCTTGAATGCTTCAGAAAACTCAGCATGGAAATAAAGTTTAAGAAATAAAGGGGGTTCCTAAAAATAGAATACAATTCACTCATTTCAATTAAAAATGCCTTCATCTTTTCCAAACATTTTTGAACTGTTAAGCATTTTTAATAAGCTCACTTAAGAGTCTTATTGAAAACTAAATAAATTACATTTGTTTTCATTAAGAGAAGAGATCTTTTTCCATCTTTGCTGGTATTGTTGAAGGAGATGAAAAGGAGTCAAAAACTTGGCAAAGGAGTACGTTATTAGTGACATATTGGTCACAGATGTGCTGGTAGAGCTACATTTTCTTCCTGCGATTAGTATTTTAAGTGCCCACAAATTACATAAGAAAGTTCAGATAACTTCCTTATAAAAGGGAAGGATGAAAAATCATGGTATTTGCAAAATATTCATTTTTAATGTATTCTAAATAAGTTTTTATAAATAGAAAACTTATGCATGTCTATTCATTTGCTAGTTATTATTTTAAAGAAAAAAAAAGTGCTGGATGATGTCAACTTTTACTTAACATCATCAATCCCAAATGTTTTAAGCAAGTGAAGATACCTGGAGACACTCTTTAGCAATACTTGTAAATGACAAGATTTTCTTTCCTTAACAGTTCTAGAGAAGGCAAAACTCAGTAGGAAAAAGGGAATCCTTTTTAGTAACTTTATGGCTCACATCTAATAGGCCTTTGAATATGAGGAGTTTGGCCAAGTTTTGTGCAGTTGCAGAAAGTCCTGAAAGGACTTTAAGGATAATATTGACAAGCCAACTCTGGAAACAGGGTTAGGACTCACCTGGGAGGAAATGATGTTGGCACCAGGATGCCCATTAAGGTGGTCGTAATAGATAAGTGTAATTCCAGGTCTCAGTCTGACTAAAAGGATGTAATGGAAGGAAAAGGCATGTTATAAAGGAAAAAGGATGAAGAAACAGATTTGACAGACATTAAAATAATAATGACAAACTAAACCTTTATTGTAAGACTTCTTGAGAATTTTTTACTTACCTTGAGGAGAAAACTAGACATGGGAATAACTGCTAGAGGGATGACAGATGCCTCGATTTCCATCATGTTTAAGTTGATGAGCTAACCAGTTTGAAATGTCTTGTAAAGTGAAAATGATATAAAATTTAACAAAAAGATTAGCACATTACTTATGTAAGAAACTGAATTATGACACAGGAAAAAACCAATATGGCTTAGTTTTGTCATATATAGATAGAAAATTATTACCTATTTGCATTTCTGATTCAGTAAGAATAGGCATTTTAAGATAATTTAGTGATCTGATGATTACAATGACAGGTGGCTTTAACTCAGGAGCTTATAATATATTTTTCAGCCCAAAAGCCATTTGATAGTACTGTCAAGGGAATGTCAGTGTTTGATGCTAATCCAGCGCTGTCTGGTATCTTGTGTGTTATTCAGTTTTACAAGTTCAAGACGTCATACTATATAGCTTTTTAAAAGTAAGCGTGTAGGGAAGATTTCAAGTTCCTTTCATTTTCAACAGTATGTTGTTTCCTTGCTTCTCATTTCCCTAGGAAAGTGACAATATTGGAGGACCCTGAACAGAACATTCACCTAAGAAACCTGTCTCTTCATCAGGCAACCACAGAGGAAGAAGCTCTAAATTTGCTATTTTTAGGAGACACCAACAGAATGATTGCAGAGGTAATAGTCTTTTCTACGCAAGCTGATTTTCCAATATTATAATGTAATGTAATAGAATTTTAGGGGCAGCGATGACCATAAACACAATCTTTTCCAAATCTCATGTTGTAGATAAGGAACCCGAGATCTAGAGAAGTCAGGACACTTTCCCAAGGTCACCCAACTATTAATAGTTACTGAGCAGGGACTGAAATCTAGACCTCCAGATTCTCAACCTATTGCTTTTTCTACTTTACTGTATCATCTACCTTTTAGTTTTTATTTTTATATTTTTCAATTTTGTACAAATTGATTTGTAGCTAGTCAATGACAACTCATTAAGTATCTTAATTATAGGAAGTTTTGCATAATTCCTGAAATTTAAAAATACACAGTTCAATCTTCCTAACCTCAAATCATCCATATATTAGCATATATTTGCATGCCCATATATTTTTATTTGGTTAGTGACTTAATATTTATAAGGCATTTGGAACAATGCATTGAACACAGAAAGTACTCTATGCATTTGCAGCTATTATGGGCAGATCTGGGAACACCAACATAGTGTGTAGCATAAGTATGTCTCAGTGCCATCTTTGAGACAAACTTATACTAAAAATTATTCATTGTTAATCTAATATTCCAATTTAACTGAGTTCCTATATTTTATCTGGGAACCTTATGTAGGAGCCAGGATTGACCCAGCTTGGTCAGGGGCCCCAAACTGGTTTCTGATTGGAGATGAGGGGTCATGAAGTCCTCATCCAGCTACATTGGGGTGAGAGGAAGCGGGTGATAGTGGTGACGGTGGTGGTTGCAGTGTGGGAGCAGTTAGTTCCCCAAATGAACAGCTTACTGTTATTACTGGCACTTTCTTTTTTAAATCACATTCCTAGAGTTCCATGTTTTACCTTGTCTCTGATAACAAGTAGTAGGTGTGGACAGTAAGCTGAGAAAAATCTCCATCAAGTGACATTTTTTCAGCCTCATATCTGCCCTCCGGAATGCACTGCCTTAAATGGAATGAAAACCAAATTCAGATAGTGAAAGCACAGTGTTGACATCTGCTATTGTTTAGAGGCCTTAGTTTTTGTTGTTATTATTGCTTACCAGTTCTGCATCAATACTTTTCAGTAGACTGACTGACATGTAGGTTGAGTTTATGTGCCACATATATGGATTTATGGCTATTTTGAAGAAAGTTTACATAGTTTCAAATTTTAGAATATCTTGTTATGCTTTAAAGTATTTTGTATTTGTGCTCAATGCTTCAATATTTTGCCCATGGGATCATCTGGGCCGCTCTTTTTTGTATAATAATTGAAAATTAAGGAATAAAGCCCAAGGCTGGGCGCTGTGGCTCACGCCTGTAATCCTAGCACTCTGGGAGGCCGAGGCGGGTGGATCGCTGGAGGTCAGGAGTTCGAGACCAGCCTGAGCAAGAGCGAGACCCCCGTCTCTACTAAAAAAAAATAGAAATTATCTGGCCAACTAAAAATATATATAGAAAAAATTAGCTAGGCATGGTGGTGCATGCCTGTAGTCCCAGCTACTCGGGAGTCTAAGGCAGTAGGATCGCTTAAGCCCAGGAGTTTAAGGTTGCTGTGAGCTAGGCTGACGCCATGGCACTCACTCTAGCCAGGCAACAGAGTGAGACTCTGTCTCAAAAAAAAAAAAAAAAAGGAATAAAGCCCAATTAAGAATTAGGACAGATAATAACAAAAGACTTAACATATTACACAGAATCCTCTTCCTCTATACAGAGTTTAATAAACAGAAAACCAAGAGATACAGAATATAGATGGGTCCTGCCCACCAATGGATACAAAAAAGAGAAAAGATAGATTCATAAATGCTGTTGGAAAACAAATGGAGGAACCTGCCCCCGCCTCAATGCCAACTAACCTTCCATCGGGGATGACTCATCCCTAGAGAAGCACAGGCCTCATTCTTGCAGATCACTTTCCTTCATCTCGAATGGGTTATGGAAAGCTCCTCACCTGTTTCACCATGACCTCCAGTAGCTTAAAAGCTTGGCCATTTGATGTTTCAGAGTTCTACATTAACTTTAGCTGACTGCAGTTTCAGTCTGTTGTTTCATAAAGTTTTGAGAAACTTCTTTTGTGAAGTTTGCCTGTCATGTTTTACTGCCTTACAAAATTCCAACTGTCTTTTCCTATTACTTACTGATGAGGGTCTAATAATAGTATTATAAATAGCTGAAACCTGAAGAAGTCCAATCCTAATAATTCTGGTTGTGCATTTTTGTTTAATTTAGTCTTTTTTCTTGTGGGAAGCCTGTTTTATTAAAACCAAATCTAATATGTTTGGGATGTTTCTGTGCTTGCTTTCATTTTTTCTTTGGTAATAATAGTTACTGTGTTATATCGAGAGCCTGCTTAATAGATGCTCATTGTTGTAGACAAGTTATACATACTATTTTTGATTCTTATTTTATAGGTAGAAACTGAAGCTCAAAGAGTTAGGCTCCCTGCCCAAGTTTTCACAGCCAGTGAGTCGGAGAGCTAGAACTCAGCTCTACCTACGTCTTACTGATTCGGAAGTTTGCGTTCTTTCCTTATGCCACATTCCATGAGCATAATAATCCAACTGACATCTGTCAAATCTTTCAAGTGGGGATACATTTCTGAATTATTTTAAAAGTATGCCAAGTATTTAACCCCTTAGTTTATCTTTTGAATTCAATGATAACAAATACACAAAAATATGAATGAAGAGTAACTGTCAAGCCCTGGAAATTCTTTATTTTTCACAGTCTCTAAAAAAGCATGTTTTGGATTACAACCTAGCTGTCAGAATGTAATTTGTCAGCACAGAACGAGCTTACCAGGATAAAAGAACAAACTAATCATTCTTTTTAAAAAATGAAGTTTCCTACTTCCCATTTGCATGGAGCAACCCAGAAGTTGCCATGGTAACCAGAAAACATTTGCAAAACAAAGTCTGAATATGTGGGACACAAAGTGGAGGGCTCTCTTGTTTCATCTTCTTTACCCATAGCCAGCATTTTAAGGAAAAGTTAAGAGTAGCTTCATCCTCATCTTATTTATTTAGAACTCCTAAATAATTTCTACAATCTTAACAATGTTTTGAATAAAAACTGATTATGCCCATAGGGTAAATTTTTTTTTTAAGTTTTATTTGTGGGCCAAAGAGAATAAATACTGTGAAAGCTGAACTGTATGTATCAAAGTCTACCAGTAGTGAGTATGACTTGATACTTTTTTGCCTTATAGTCAAAATATTTCTATCAATTAGTCAAATCTAATTGAACAATACATTCTGCATTTGATTGTCAGCCTATGCACAGCCCCACTGATAGGACCATTTGCATCATATCTTAATGGCATGGTCCCACCCATGGTCTAGGCTGCTAGGGCACTCTGTGCCCAGGAATGGTCCTAGGTCCTAGGATAACCTGCATTAGATTACCCTGTGGCAGTTAACAGATGCAGTTTCTTGGATCCCATTTCTGGTTAACGGATTCAGAATCTCTGCATTGGAGCTCAGAAATGTGCATTTCAGCATTGTAAATGTGTTCAGGCTAAAGTCGGGAGCAGTTTGGGCTTCATCAATCATTAAGAAGCCTGGTTGAAACCCATTCCCAGGGAAGTATATGAGCAGGTCCATATTCTGCACCCTTGTCAACACCATAAAATTTGAAAGTTCTGCCAATCTGGTAGCCAAAAAAAAAAATCTCATTTTAATTTGCACTTTTGATTACCAATTTTTTATATCTTTATTGACCATTTGCATTTCTGCTCTTACTTATGTCTTCTATTTGTTTTTCTCTTGAAGTATTAAGGTAGGTCTGATTGATTTGGTGATTGAGGGTGGGAACTTTTGTCTTGTTCACCAAATATCCATGTACCTAGAAACAGAACCTGATATTTAGTAGGTTCTCAGGAAATAATTATTGAATGAATGAACACTAAAGATAATAACTTTTTGTTATATATTTAGCAAGTATTTTCCCATTTTATAAATTTTCTTTTAGTTTTCATTTCTTTTGTTTTTTTTTAATATAGTCAAATCAATCTTTCTCTTTTATGATTTCTGCTTTTGATGTCATGCTTAGAAATGCAGGTGGTCACTGATGAATAATTCTAATTATTAGAAAATGTGTTTTTGTTTTGTATTGAAATTTGATGCCAAATGGCCTCCACCCCCTTGTTCCCATTTTGGCCTGGGGCATGGAAAGGGTTGGTCATCTTCAGGTTAGAGAGAATCTTTTTTAAATTGACTTATTTATTTTAAATTATAAATTGACAAATTATAGTTGTATATATTTACAGGGTACTGAGTAATATTATGATTTATGAATATACTGTGGAATAATCAAATCGAGCTAATTAACAAATCCATCACCTCAAATTCTTACCTTTTTTTTGTAGTGAGACGTAGATCTTCTCAGAGGGTTCTTAAACATGGAGATTCTACCTGAATCTTGAAGGAAAGCTATGCTGAATTAACAAAATCAGGCTTCATGTTGAATCCTTCTTCTAGAAATAACCTCTGTTGATCAAAATCTTATTTAAATATTCATTTTAAATATCTGTAAGGTACATTTTCAACTTATGATATTTTCAAGTTATGGTGGGTTTATTGGGACATAACCCCATCATAAGCCAAGGAGCATCTGTGCTAGATTCAGCTGAGTTGTGCTGATGTGCTTTGTAAGCTCTCAGGCTTTGCACATTCTCAGACTTTTGGGGTAAGTTGTATGACCTTGTGGAAGTGCAAAGACATTGGGAGACAAGGTGTGAGTGGGGGTTAGTAAGTTTATGCCAGAGTTATAGGAACAGCTGTTGTTAGACATCTTGTCTAACAATATGAGGATAGCACAGGAAGGAAAGGGAAGCTTCACTGTGTGGTTGTGTTTGTTAATACCTCTCTAATCCCCGATCTCCTTGTGTGTTATGTGTGGAAAACAAGAGAATTTTAGTTGTAATTAGTGTTCCAAAATTATATTTCACTGAACTGTTAAAAGAATACTAACACATTCTGAGGAATTTTTTGTTTGAAATGTATATTAGTTTTATATAATTAGCAGGTTTATCATCAGATTTGTGAGTCTTGTTAGAGGCTCTGATCTTATTATAATAAGAATAGTTTTTCTTGTTATTGGGTCCCAACAGGCAGCTAGAAGCCTTAGCAAAAGATGTGTTGACAATTCTAACCTCTTCTCTTATCTATTGTATCTACCTACGATGTATAGAAAAAAGGAAAATTATTAATACATTTTGAGCACTTACTGTATACCAGGCATTTCTTTTTCTTTCTCATATTTTATATATGAGATATATGAAAAATATGCAGTGTTCTTTAACTAAATGTTTCTGTGTTATGACATAGTTTACATTCTGCTCTGATCTAACCTGATTTAGTGGTATTATGTGAACCATAAGTTTTGATCTAAAACATTGATTAAAATAAATAAAGTATGGTAACAGCCCTTATTAGGATTTTAAGATATATATACTCCATATACATTATTAGAGGAACACAGTCTTTTTGGCTATAAAAATTTAGTCCCAGAGTTTCCTCTGATCTTTAAAATTCTCATCTCTAATCAAACATAGCATAAGAAAGTCATTTTTACTATATTCCCTGTTATTGAAATTCACCAATAGCAACAAAAAATGAAAAATGGAGGGGGAAAAAAGCCATCTCCAGTGAAACAAGGAAATAGCCATAACCTCAAACTATGAGAAAACCTGCCAAATACTATGAATTTGAATTATGATGAGAGAGGGTGCTGAGAGCCAACACATATGTCCTCCAACCTCAGGCAGGATAGAGTTTCCCTTGAAGAAAGGGTCACAATTCTCAAATGCAAATCCAATGATCTTTTGGTTAGAGTGATGAGATTTAAGAGCACAAGCAAGTATGGGAGAAGAATCTGGAAATAGTATATAGATACTCATTCTATAACATACAAGGTGGATCCAAAGAAGAAACCTTAAATACAGGCCATTTTTATGATCGGTGATGTAGGCTCATGCCAAACAAGATGGCCTTTGCTGAGTCTGTGATTTATGGAGCTTTATTTTGAGGCATCCCAGACCTAGTCATGCAAAATACTGAGGAAAGCTTATGCTCTCAAAGCTAAGGGTGTAACGGATATAATGTAAAAGTATTCAGGACACAAACCTAATATGAATGTTTCCTCACCCATCCCCTACTTCTCTTTAGGACAGGCATATTATAGTTTTGTTTAAAGACAAAATTACCAGAAAGAAAACAGCCCAAGACCTATTCATATACATCGTAGGAGTCAGGACTAAGAAACATATATTTGAAGGCTGATTACATCAGAGAGCAGAGGGCATGTTCTTCATAATCTTATATATGTTATTTAAATATAATCTTTGTTTTAAAAAATATCTCAAAATTATATTACTAGAAAGGTCTGAAGAAAAAGATTACCAGAGAAGACAAATAAAAGAAAACTTGAACTCAGAAAAGAAATAAAAGAGAAAAATAAATCCATTAAAGAGATGAAAGTAGCATTAGAAGCAAAAAAAAGGAGGAAGAAGAAGAGTAAGAGAATGTGGAGGAGGATGAGGAAAAAGAAGAGGAAGAAATGTGGCTGAAAAATAACTAAGGTCATAAAAAAATAATGGGAGAAGGTGATATCTAGAAAGAGAGACAAAGGAGCATCCAATTATGCATAATTAGAAATCTTAAAGAAGAGGAAGAGGAAAAGAAAAAGACAACAAAAAATAGGTATAGAGATATCTCCAAATTCTTTTCTACAGAGGTTGTACTAATTTGCATTCCCACCAGCAGTGTAAGAGCGTTCCTATCTGTCCATATCCTCACCAGCATTTGTTGCTTTGGGATTTTTTTATAAAGGCCAATCTTACTGGAGTTAGGTGATATCTCATTGAGGAGGTGATATCTCATTGTGGTTTTGATTTGCATTTCCCTAATGATTAGAGATGTTGAACATTTTTTTGTATGTTTGCTGGCCATTATTCTGTCTTCTTTTGAAAAGTTTCTGTTCATGTCTTTTGCCCATTTATTGATGGGGTTGTTTCAAAGAGCTACAAGTAGAACTACCATTTGATCCAGCAATACCATTATCAGGCATCTACCCAAAGGAACATAAGTCATTCTATAATAAAGACATCTGCACTCGAATGTTTATGGCAGCACAATTCACTATTGCAAAGATGTGGAAACAACCCAAGTGCCCGTCAATCCATGAGTGTATTAATAAAATATGGTATATGTATACAATGGAATACTACTCAATTATAAGAAACGATGGTGATCTAGCACCTCTTGTATTTTCCTGGAGAGAGCTTGAGCCCATCCTCCAAAGTGAAGTATCACAAGAATGGACCAATAGGCACCACATGTGCTCACCATCAAACTGGCACTGACTGATCAACACTAAGGTGCTCACACAGTAGTAATATTCTTTGGGGGTAGGGGGATTGGAGGTGGGTAAACTCACAACTAATAGACGCGGTGAGCATTGTGGGGGGGAAGGGCACGTCTCAGATCATGATTTGGATGTGGCAAAATCTTAACATATAACCAAAATATTTGTACTCCCATAATTTCCTGAAATAAAAAAAAATTAAAAAAATATGGATAGAGAGAAAAGTTTCCTGAAATTTGAAATTACTTGAATCTGCAGATGAAAAAGACATATTGTGTCAAAGAAAAAAATTGAAAGAGCTCAACCCTAAGACATCCTCTATTGAAGTTACTAAATTCCAAAGCTAAAGAAAGAGCCTTATGGGCAGAAAATACAAGTCAACTATGACTGAAAATAAAATAGGTTGTTCTTAGAGTTTTCCACAGCAACATTCAGTGCCAGAAGACAGACAATGGAACAAGTTCTGAAGCAAGGATATGTGTGGAGCCAAGAACAATGATTCACACCTGTAGTCCCAGCAACACGGGAGGCTGAGGCACAAGGGTTACTTGAGCCCAGGAGTTCAAGGCTGCAGTGAGCTATGATTGTGCCACTGCACTCCAGCCTGGGCAGCAGAGCAGGACCCCTGTCTCTATAATAAATAAATTAATTAATTAAAAGGATACTATGTGTCCCAATAATTTTATGCTCAGCCAAATTGTCAAGTTATCTTTAAAAAACAAAAGCAGCAGGCAAATATTTTTAAGCACATGTGAATTCAGGGAGAAAATGTACCCAGGTATCTTTTTTTTTAATTGGTTGACAATGCAGTCTAACTAATTAAGAAATAAATTAAAGAACTTAGGAACTAAGAAGCTTTACAAAAAGACTAGTGGGAAGCATTAAATTTATTTAAATGTAGTCATAAAACTAAGCAACTGTGTAAGGCAAATATTATAAACCTTGAAAATATAAACATGATAGTAGATCTAACAAAAATTCGGAGTTAGAAAAGGCTTTGTAAGTGAGCTATTCTTCTTATATTTCATAGCAAAACATGAATAAATACTGTCTATATACTGTCTAGAATATATATATACTATCTACTATAAATAATCAACTATACAGTTAAAAACATAATGACCTAAGTCTCTTAATGTTTTCCATGAGTTTTTTCTTAAATCTAAAGAGATCCTTTTAGAAAAAATGTACATATCTTACCATAAAGAAACATATACTTCTAAAGCTCATCTAATCCTTTAGTTTTACTCATTTCTTTTTTATTCTATTAAACTGAAATAGGCTGGGCATGGTGACTCATGCCTGTAATCCTAGCACTTCTGTAGGCTGAGGCAGGAGGATCATTTGAGGCCAGGAGTTGGAGACCAGCCTGAGCAGCATAGCAAAACCATGTCTCTACAAAAAAATACAAAACTTAGCCAGGCATGGTGGCACATGCCTGTAGTCCCAACTGTTTGGGAGGCTGAGGCAGAAGTAATGCTTCAGGCCAGGAGTTTGAGATTTCAGTGAGCTATGACAACACCACTGCACACTAGCCCAGGCAATAGAGTGAGACTCTTTCAAAAGAAAGAAAGAGAGAAAGAGAGAAAAAGATAAAGGGAAAGGGAAGGGGAAAGGGGAAAGGGAAGGAAAAAGGAAAGGAAAGGAGGAGGGGGGAAAGAGTGAAAGAGAGAGAGAGAAAAGAAAGAAAAGAACGAAAGATCTGTGTGGTGTACTTCTGTGTTGGTAAAATTACTTCTATCTGTTCTTACATATATGTGTGTATGTGTGTATGTATGTAAATAAATAAATATATATAAATACATATGTATATATATATAATGTGTGCATATAAAGAAATGTTTAAACAATATTTACCAAACATTAACATTGTCTTTTTTTTACACTGTAAACTTTGAAGCATTTCTTTTTTGGCATCAAAGGCATAAAGGTAGACAAGATCCAGAACCTCACTGAAAATATAAGAGGTGATGCTAGGGGCACTTTTCACAAACCAAAAGTAATTGAAAACTTAAAGCATATGGATTTGCTGGGAAGTGGTATTTGTTTAAGTTCCCAGGCACATAGTGAAACCTAGCAAAAGGGCATATCATTCTCCCAGAACATTGTCATTTTTGATCGGGAGATTTTCACTTTCATCTCTGCTCCTTTTTGTGGTGTTTGGACTTTTAAAATAATGGATGTTCCCAGATTACCAGTGTTCCCCAAAACTTCTAGTTTATTTCTTCTAGCACATGATTCCTTGAAGGTAAGAGTGTTCATGTGACTTGTTCTAGCCAATGAAATGTGAGTGAAAGTGACATGTTACTTTTGGGTTGAAGCCTTTAAGAAATGGCCCACAGTTCTCCTTAATCTCTCTGCTCTGTTGTGGCAAACCCAGAGCGTCATGTTGAGATGGTGGCCTCACAAGATGTCAGTGTCTCCCCCAGCCTTAGTATCTGAGTGTCAAGTACATGGAGCACAGCTGCCATTAAACCATGTTGGATAAATAATGTGAGCAAGGAAGAAACCTTTATAATTTTAAGCCTCTATGATTATGCTGCTATTTGTTAATTTGCTACTATAGTATAACTTGGTTCATCTTCATGAACATAATGAGTATGTATCCTTTTTACAAAATAATAACTCATTCCTTCATAAAATTCAGATGTAAGGAACATGGCATTTTTTTTTCAGTAAAAAAAAATATTAGTTCTATAAATGTCATCTATTTTCCAAAAGGATTTGAAGCAATTTACGATATTAAAACATATGTAAATCTGGAGGAAAATGTTAAAGAGAAAAAAAATTTCAAAAGGTAAGCTCAATTTCAAACAAAGAAGAGTATGATAGGCACCTGGGATAAGTTAATCGTTATTACTGATGGCAAAATTTAGCTATGATTCTTTGGGCAGACACATAAAAACAAAAGAAACATTCTGCCATTTGGGGTTATATAGTTTTTGTTTTTCAGAGAGCAAACTTCCAGGCATTGAATTGTAGGTAAAATGTTCGTATATTTGTTTAAGGGATCTTGTGTGACAAGATGGGTAATGTCTTCCCTATAACTTTGAAAAATAATACAAAGACTTTATACTTCTATCAGTATCGTATGCTATCTGAAAACATTTATTAAATCATAGCTGAGTGTATCAGTGAAGATCCAAGCAGGAAAACAAAACAATCTGACTATTTAAAACAGAGGAAATTCAATGCAGGTAATTTTAATGAATAGGTGGGAAGAATCTGAGAAGCCAAATGGGACAGTGAGATAAGACTGAGATCACCCACAGCGGGAAGCCACCACAAACTGTAGGCAGCACTCGCTAGCAGGAGACACTGGCAGGAGGTTCCAGAGCTTGATGAAGGGGGAGTAAAACTACTTCTGCAAGAAACTGAGATAATAACTCAGATACATTGCTTGTAGCTTATCCTACAAATCAAGAGTACACTTGGAGGAAACTGGTGGGAAGTTGATGTGGGGTTTCATTTTAAGTACAGAGCCTATTCTTCTTGCCATAAGGCTGGTAGATTTTTTCATTTTTTAGCAGGCGGACTTTTGTCTATTTCTTGTATTGTTTTCAAGCTAGGAGGGAGGAGACAGGGGTCTTATTAGCCACCAAAAAACTTTAGTGTGTAGGTCGATTATGTTTTGGGTCTGCCATTTGGAGTCTTGCCAATTCTAACAGCAAGAAATCTTCATGGCCAGGGAGAAAACTATAGAATCTTTAAAATGTGGAAAAAATGTTATTAGACTATAAAATAGAGTAAAATAATATGCCTAATACTAGACATCTGTGCTTCTGGAGTTCTTCTGTTAGCATCTCCATTCTGAGCGACATTGTTCTCAAATTTTGTCTGTTATTGATCTTGATTCCCATGCTCAAAGATTCCATTGAGAGCTGTTACAAGTTTGACAGGATAAATTTCTTTCACAAGAACAACATTTTACAAATGTGTATCTGAATTCTGCTTGATATGTCATCACTACCTGTGTCCTAGTTGTCTATACACAGGACAGTAAAGGGTATTTTCAGCTTACCTATAATCTCAAGGTATGTAGTATGTGCAAAAAAAGATTTTTCCCTAAAGACGGTTTGAATAAACTGCTATAAATTCTCAAAATTGTTAGCTCATATTATTAGCTCATAACCCCGTATTATTATTCCAGTAATGTGAGTGGTTAGACTTGAAAATTTTTAAGCCAGACTGAATTTTAAAAGAAAGAGAAGAGAGGGGAAAAAAAACTTAAAACTCAATTTAAATAATGAAAAATGGATATGCTAGACAACTTTGATAAGTTACTTATTGCTTCTGAGGACTAAATTTAGTTTCTTTCAGTTAAGTAAAAATGAATGTGAGGGGGCAGACATCTGGGGTTATTTAGTTTTCATTGTTCACAGAGTAAACCTTTATGCTGGTGGGTGATATGATGATATCCAGTTCAAGGATGATAAGCAGGGATGAAAATTGAATGTAGTTCCAATTAAAGATATGGGTGAAATTCCACCTCAATCTGCCATATATGCCACCATTTAGCAGACTAAGATTTTGATATAAATATGTATGACTTTGATTTGCCAAATCCTGGAGAAATGGCCCAAATGGGAAGCAATCTTCTGAATCCTGACAATCAACAAACGAAGTATCAACTGAGACATCATTAATTCTAACATTCAGTTTTCCTAGAATTAAGTCAGCTAAGAGATCTATGAGAATGTAAAAATCAAAAATCCATCAGATTGATTCTAGACTTGTTGTTAGGCATACATAATAAAACATATTAGGCTATTCTTATCATAATTATTAGAACATTCTTATTATATGTTCCAGATTGCTCTAAATTTTATTTTTAAATTTGGAACAAAACTGGTATGCCCAATTTCTCCTTTACAAAACTACTTTGGCAATAATCTGGATAAGGAAAGGACCTAGGATCCTGCAACTGGGGAAAACTGTTTTGATTACTTTTCCAAAAGCCAGGTATCTCATAAAGAGGAAATTCACTGTAAGCCCAGCACTTAGGGAGGTCGAGGCAGGAGGATCACTTGAGCCCAGGAGTTCAAGACCTGCCTGGACAACATAGCAAGACCCCATCTCTACATAAAGTTTTAAAAATTAGCCAAGAGTGGTGGCATGCACCTATAGTCCTAGCTGATGTGGGAGGATCACTTGAGCTCTTGAGTTCGAGGTGTGGTGAGCTATGATCATGCCACTGTGCTCCAGCCTGAGCAACAGAGCAAGATCCTGTCTCTAAAAAACAAACAAAAGAAACAAAAAACCACCACCACCAACAACAACAACAAAACAAAAAGAGAGAGAGAAGTCAGAAAGGAAAATGAGATGCTTAGGTCATTAATTCCAATAGAGGGATATCCAACTAGAAATATTTTGCTGTTAAGCAGTGTGTTCTAAAACAACTCCAGAAAAGATTGAGTTAGGTGGTTTATAGGGTCACGTGTTAAACCGCTAGGTTTGGTCAGGCCTCACTTTTCCAGGCTGAGTGAGAGTACATCAAGGGCGTAGTGGGCCTCCTAATTCAATCCATTTAATATGGGAAAAGCTATATAAGGAATCAACCAGTGGGGGATGGATTAGGTAATCCTTATTTAAGGGTGAGGTTTAACCTGAAAGGCAGAAATATCAACTTAGAAAATTTTCAGAAAACCACATGGAGGTTGGTATTTTCAGTCTTAAATTCAGATAGAGCAAATGAGCAGAGAAACAGATCAATTAGAGTATCAGGTCAGAAAGGGTTATTAAACCAGGACAATTAAAGTGGAAAGCTAGATTCTGGGTTCTGTGGTAGCTATTATTGTTCTTAGTTGGTTTGCTTTAAGGAGACTCAGGTGTACACATTATAACATCCTATTTCATCTAAAAAAGATTTCCTTGACCTGGCCTATTCTAGATTAGTAGAAATTCTTGTTGAGATAGTATACTCCAAAATAACAGAATGGTTGAAACAAGACATTTTGGTACACAGGAATGGAATAAAAGTTATAAGTTATGGCAAGAAATAAATAAGCATTCAAAGAATCCTAGAAAACCTTTAATGTAATATTAAGAGGTTATTTGAATCATTGAAGGCTGTATTAACTATCTACAACCATTTTTGATGTGATTGAAAACATATGAGTTTAACTAAAAATAGAAAAAAAATAACTTTACAAAAAACGTAATAGCATATTATGTAAACACACAAAAAACTCATATTTTACTTATTGATTCTTGCCCCCAAAATAAAAATTTCCAATCTTAAAAATGGCCAGCCACGTACACAACACAGGAAAAAAATGCATCACTGTTTCTTTTCAAATTTCTTTTTCAGCCAATGAGTATCTCCTCCTTGGAGAAAAGGATTCTTGTTCAGTGAACTTTGAAGTTTCTTTACCGTGTTCAATAACTTCTGAGAGTGGTAGCCAAGCCGGGGCCAGTGGTTGTGTACAGGGGAGTAGGAGAAGGGGCCTTAGTGCTGTCCTTCAGTCTACAATGTAAGCATTTGATGTTTTCTCCACTTAATCTGTAATTCAAACCGCCCTGCCAAAGCAGCTTCAGTCTCCCTACCACAGCCATAGTACTGCTCCAAGCCCCTTCTATATAAACATGTTGAAGCCACCATTGTCTGACAGGGTCATTTTTTTTGAGACTCTGCTTACATTGCACAAAATGGGCTGACCACCAAACACTCATTCTCAGCACAACGGCTCCCATCCTCACCCTTCACTTACCCACTGTAGCAAATCATTCATTACAGTGTCATAATGTTTTAAACAATGTTCCAAATGGATTTCTCAATCAACATTTAAAAATCCATTTGGAACAACCCATCCTTTGGATTCTTCCAAGGTTTGGATATTAATAACTTTCTACTATATGCACAAATGTTAAGTGTCTTTTCTGAATATAATGACTAATGACAATTGGGAATAGTCCAAGAGAATTCATGAAGATAAATAATTTTGAGTAGGCTTATTTTGGGAGGAAGAAAATGGTATACCTGAGTGACAAGCAAGAGGACATTCTAGGCAAGAGAAAAGGCAGATGAAGATGTAGAGGGAAGTGATTAGCTCTGGAATCAGGCACAAAAAATAACTGAAGCCCAAGATAGGTAGGGAGATTTATGTTAATCTAGCTGTTTCAAATAGTTCTAATTTTTAGACTCAAATGAGCTATAGTCCGTGGAATTTAAAAGTTTGAAGATGTAGTCACAGAATTATTTGGAGATTTTTTGAAACTATGGAGTGTGCCATAGGAATTCCAGAATATGAGAAATGAGCAGGAGTCGACAAATTAGCAAACATTTTTTAATGCTACTATGTTATGCTAGGGTTACAATGATGAAAAAGACAGTCCCTGCCTTCAGGGAGCTTGGAATCTAGATGGGAGGAAGAGGGAAGCGGAAAGCCTTTATAAAGAAAGTAACCTTTCAGATGGATGGACCTTCAGTGAGAAGTAAAGTTTTGCTACACTGGAGATAAGAAAGAGGAAAAATAACTTTCATCCACCATAGGCTACAGATGTGATGAATCTGTAAGGGATCCAGTGAGCCTGGGTTTTAAAATTTCACCCCACAAAAGAAAATAATTTATTCTAAATTTTCCAAAAAAGAAAACATATTTGGAAAATAACAAATTAGTATAATTTTGCTGCCAAGCCCTAAAAAAAGAAACTGATAAAGGACTATTAAGTAATAGTAAACAATTAGGAATTATTCAGCATTGATTTCACCCTAAACTAATTTCACTTCTCGGATAGGGTTATAAAATTCTGTGGATCAAATGAATTCAGTTTATTTAACAAAGTCTCTCAAAATATCCTTGGGAATATAAAGAAAAACTGAAGATGTATGAAAGTACTTGGATTGAAGGCAATTGTAAAATACTCATAACTGTTACCTAACAGGATAGAGAGCAGAGGTAGCCTTCATGGAATGTTGTTCTTCTCTACTCCTCAATGTCTTACAAATTGTTTGGATGAGGAGATACAGGATATTTTCATTTGTAGATAGCACAGAATTGAAAAAAATCAAGATCCAATAGATTGTAATGTTGGGATAAAAACTAATCAAATGTAGTCATCACATAAACTCTGTGCATGCGTGCGCGTGTGTGTGTGTGTGTGTGTGTGTGTGTGTGTGTGTGTGTGTGTTTCCCAAAGAAATTCCATAGCGTGGGTAAAGGCTGGGGCAAATCTGGCATAATAACACTTCATGTGCTACTTACTGGCTATATTTGATTTAGATTGCCCAAATTCCAGGAAGTAATGTATCTAATGTCCTCTGTCGTGGTTAGACTACATTTGAGAGAATGTATTTAATTCAGAGTGCCAGAGTGTTATATTTAAAAAGGATTTTAGTAAATAGTTGCATAAGACACAGTTGAAAGAAATAGAGATATTTAGTCTCAGGAAGCATGCTAGTTTAATTAAGGGATATAGATAGGATTGCCATTAATCAAATACACCTTTTAAAAATATTACTTTGAGAGGTGGAGAACAATATAAGGGGACAAGAGTAAACATAGGGAGACTATAAAGTAGAGAATGCAGAAACCCAAGTGAGCGGTAAAGGATATTTGGTTAATGATGGGGATGGAGACAAATGGAGGTAAATCTAACAGGAGTAGGATGGATTGGATGTCCATCCATGGGACACAGAGGGAGGTAAACTGATGTAGCTGTTTGGGGGACCATTGTGTTCAAGATGCTAGCAAGGCACTTTAGTGACAATTATCCATCGAGCTGTTGGACATTCCAGTCTGGTGTATAGAATAATTAAGGTAGGAAACAAGGATACAGGAGGCATCTGAATAGAGTGAATATCAAATGACCTTTTACAGTTCACAGACCACTTCACCATTCAGTAACTCAATTGGTATTTAATATAACTCTGCAGCAAAGCAGGTCCAGAGACATGAAAATCAAAATTACTTCATGTAAATTTGCTTAAGCTTTCAATACCAGTAAGTAGAGGGGTGGGGAACCCACGGCCTTGGGACCACATGTAGCCTTCTGGATCCTTGAATGTGGCCTTTTGACTAAATCCAAATTTTACAGGACAAATCCTTTTAATAAAGGAATTTGTTCTGTGAAGTTTGGATTCATTTGAGGGGCCACAGCTGGGGATCTATTGCATGTTATTCAATGAGGATTGGAGCTATAGAAGATGAGTTCCCAAGGCAAAGAAATATGGTGACCATAGCATAGGACATGCCTATTTTTAGTGACTGAAGAGAAGAGGTACAGTAAAGGAAAAGAAGATAGAGCAGTTAGAGAGGGAGAAAGTACCTGGAGACTATTTTACTTGAGAAACCAGGTGGTGGGCAAAGCGTGGAGAGCTTCCAGAATGAAGGACTGGTTCACATTCTCAGGTATTTCCTAGATGATCAGGATGCTCAGTGCTGAGAACAGACCACTTTCTTTACTGCATATTTTGTCTTTCTCATTTCATGTTCACTCTCGCTTCGCACATTTGGCTTTAGATCCTGACTAGAATTTAAGTTCCTTGAGGGCAAGGTGCATGTATTATTTTCCTTCTTGTCTCTGTACTGCCGAACACAGTTGTGTACATAGACTGATATGAAATGTGAAAGCTCTCTGCATGCAGATGATTAATCATCACTACAATTTTTCCAATAGCACAATCTCTACTGCCAAAAGCACATTTGTTTAAAATGTGTGCTTAAATTTGAATGAATCTGGCTAAATTGTGCCATCTGTTCTCATGCAGTTTCAGAAATATTTTAATACAATTTTACCTTTAAAAAGACAAATGTAAGGCTATGCTTATGAGACATAGAGTCATCCTTAAATAAACACAGAGCAGACACCAGTACATCCAATCACACTTTAAAAGCTCCACATAAAGAGTGTTTTCTGAGGTTTAAAAATTTTTTATCTAAGCGGACACCAACTGCTACTTCATGCAGAAAATATTTATGAGAAGTTGCAAAACTGTAGGCATGGACTCCTACAGCATATTACTGCATTTTAATTACAGGCTCCAGAATATATAATTCTAGTTTATGTAAATCTTATTCTTTTGAAATGGGTACACTCTTCCAATGTTTGTTAATGGTCCACGTTTTGTTGTGGTTTCAGCATATCAGTTTCCAAGTTGAAGACAGCTGTTGAGCATAGTCTCTATGTTATTCATTTACATTGATTGTCAATTTGACTTTCACTACAGCACTGTAGGGTTTATTGTTGTGTGAATATAACAGTGAAATGAAACCCATGTTTAAGTTCTGCAAATAACTTACAGTCACTTCCAAAACACCTCAACTTAGGTTCTAAATTTGAGTTTGCGGTTTTACATGCACAGTTATTTGCTGATCCACTTTAGCATGCAAAATCACACACTGGCTAGGTTTGGGTATAGTTATTGTGGCATCAAGTAATGGGTAAAAATTTTCAGCCTATTTAACTCACTGGCTATATCATCATCACCAAAACTATGCCAGCATTTTGGCATGTGTGTATTTTGCTAGTTGGTGTAAATCAACAATGGTATGTATCAAAAATTTATATTTACAGAAAGAATTTCTGGCTGAAATTGTATCCACATATTTTACCCTATCTGCATATATGTCTATCCTTATTGAAATTCTTTGGTTAAATCCTATTTTGCAAAGGTGGGGATCTGAACATATTTACTCATATGAATATTCATTTGGAATATTTTTAGTTTTTGTTGTTTGAGAGGATGATATTGCAAACTTGTCATTTACATCTTGAATCAGATTAACTTCTTTCTTGTAAAAAATGTAAAATACAAAAAGGTACAGGAATGTGTGACTAACACCCATGTTTTTACAATCTAGGATTTGCTCCTAATAATTTTTAAGTAAAAGAATTAGCATATCGCAGATAAAACTGAAGTCCCTTTTTAGCCTTTCACTTCCACCAGTCACAAATGCAACCACTATCATTAATTTGCTGTATCCTTCTGGTCCATATTTTTATATTTTCAATGACCTAAGTAACAACTTCATGAATAATAGGTAATACTGCTTTTTAATTATATAAATCCTATCATAGTGTTTATATTATTCTTTAACTTGATCTTTTTCCTCAGCATTTTGTTTTAGAAATTTATCCATGTCAATCTGTCCAAAAGTTGCTTCATTTTAACTTCTCTGCAGTTTGAATTATCCCAGTTCATTAATTTTTTTCTGCCACAGTTGTCCATTTAGGTTATACATCTTGCTCCAATTTCTTACTATCCCAAATAATGCTGCAGTGAGTGTCCTTATATACGTCTTCTGGTATACCTGCCCAACACTTCTCTTTAGTCCATAGCTGGGTTGTAGGTTCTAAGCACTTGCAACTTTGCCATATATTGTGAAACTGCTCTCAAAAATTGTTCTTAATTTATATTTTCACCTGCAGTACATAAAAGTTCACATTTCCTTTTATATTCACCAAGAGTTGTTTTTTAGATTTTAGCTTTTATAGTTTTGGCAGTGTGATTGGTATGAAATAGCTTAATCTATAGTTCTAAGTTATGTAGTCCTGATTATTTATGAATTTAAGCATTTTTTCAAATATTTATTAACCATTTTCAGTTCTTCTTTATGAGTTGCCTATTCATATCCTTTGCCCATTTTTTTCTGAGGAGTTTATCTTTTTCTTATTGATTTGTGGGAGTTCTTTATTTCAAATATTAATCTTTTGTCAGCCATATGTATTGCAAATATCTTCTCCTAGTGTTTTAATCTTATGGTGGATTTTATCACACCAGAAGTTTTTAAATTTTGAATTATTTTGGTGAAATATTTTAAATCAATTCACTTTTCTGTTTTATGTCCTCTCCTAAAGTGTCCATTTCCTCTTTGGGTTGATTACAATATGCTTCCATGTTTTCTTGTATTAGTGTTAGGGTTGCATTATTTTATATTTAAGGCTTTAATCCATTCTGGAATTTATTTGTATGGATAGTGTGAGAAAGAAATCTAAATTTATTTTTTCAAGATGGATAGCTGGTTGTTCCATCACCATTTATTAATTAGATCCTTTCTCTGCTGTGATGTGATGTTACCTCTGTCATGTGCAGAGTTCAGCATGTCTCATGGATCTGGTTGCCTGCTCCTGCACCAATACCACACTGTTCTCATAGCTGTGGCTTTATGGTATACCTTGCTAGGCGGCAGGACAAGTCCCCTTCCTTGTTCTTTCACAAAATTCCTTCTCATTTTATTTGAAGATTTTCTCTTCCATATGATTTTTAGAATCAATTTGTTTGTGTTTTTCTGTAAAAAAAAAAAACCTGTGGCATTTTTATTTCAATTTCATTCAATATATAAGTTAATATAGAGATATTTATATATAGATTAACTTTGGGTTTTCTCACTTATGAAATGATATATTAATATCTAATATACAATTTATTCAGGTTTTCTTTTTGTGTCCTTTAATATTATTTTATCATTTTTCCTATAAATTACATATCTTTTATAGAGTTAATCCCTTATTACCTCATTGCCATTGTGAATAATATCATATTTCCTGGTTAACTGTTGCTATGTTATTAGATCTTTGATGATTTTATTGCTACATATGGATCTTACATCCAACAACCTTGCTAAACTTTTTAGTTCTTAACAGTTTGTTTGAAAATGCTCTTACATTTTCTATGTAGACCACCACATTTTTCCATGCATAATGATATTTTAAGCTCTTCTTTTCCTATCATTATACCTCCTACTTCTTTTTCTGGTTTATTACATCGGTTAGGATCTCTGGTTTAGTGTTGAATAGTAGCAGGGATGGTAGGCATCTTTGTCTATGGATCATGTTTACAATTATGGTAATGAATTCTCTTGATACATACATTCTTACCTGTTTTCCCATGGATTAACATTAAACATTTTCAATATGGGTAGCCAAGGTTAAGGTATCAATTATAGTCAGGTAATGAAATACAATTAACATATTCATAAGAGGACTCAATCTTTACCTCATTAGAATTCTTTTCTGATTTTCTGAATCACCCATTTGTTCCCAGTAATCCAAGAGGTAATATGCTTAAAAAACTTACTTTAAGGGTCTCAACTAAAAAATAAATAAATAAATAAAATAAAATAAAATAAAAAATAATAAAAAATTTAAAAAGGCTCTCAACTGTAAGCGTTTTAGCTCCATTTGACAGTGTTGGCTTCATGAAAAATGTCTTATCATTAGAAATATAAATTTAAATCTTTTGATATTCTCCAAAAATTCTCATTGTTCCAATTATTTTTGTTCTGCAATTTTTTTATAGACTCCTATGAACCAAGCTTCAACCCGTTCCCACTGCATTTTCACTATTCATTTGTCAAGCAAGGAACCAGGATCTGCAACTGTACGACATGCCAAACTCCATTTGGTTGACCTGGCTGGTTCAGAGCGAGTTGCAAAGACTGGAATAGGGGGCCAGCTTCTCACAGAGGCCAAGTATATCAACTTGTCACTGCATTACTTAGAACAGGTAAAACGGACAGAGTGGGATGTAACTATAGCTATCATTTGTTGACCACATACTATGCATCAGGCATTCTACTAGCATTTCTGTTTTGTCTTGTTTTTCTTTTTTTATTGTGGTAAAATATACATAATATAAAATTTACCATTTGACAAAGCAGACAAAAGCAGACTCTAGGGACAAGAATCCTTATTCAATAAATGGTGCTGGGAAAATTGGATAGTCACATGTAGAAGACTGAAACAGGACCCACAGCTTTCACCTCTCACAAAAATCAAATCACAGTGGTTAACAGACTTAAACTTTAGGGGCGAAACTATTAGAATTCTAGAAGAAAATGTAGGAAAGACTCTTACAGACATTGGCCTAGGCAAAGAATTTATGAAGAAGACCCCTAAGGCAATCGCAGCAACAACAAAAATAAACGAATGGGACCTGATTAAATTAAAAAGCTTCTGCACAGCCAAAGAAACAGTCACGAAAATAAACAGACAGCCTACAGAATGGGAAAAAATTTTTGCATACTACACATCAGATAAAAGACTGATAACAAGAATCTATTTAGAACTCAGGAAAATCAGCAAGAAAAAATCAAACAATCCTATCAAAAAATGGGCAAAGGACATGAATAGAAATTTTTCAAAAGAAGACATAAGAATGGCCAAAAAATGTATCAAAAAATGCTCAACATCCCTAATCATCAGGGAAATGCAAATCAAAACCACAATGAGATACCACTTAACTCCGGTGAGAATGGCCTTTATCAAAAAATCCCAAAACAACACATGTTGGCGTGGATGCGGAGAGACAGGAACACTCATACACTGCTGGTGGGAATGCAAACTAGTGCAACCCCTATGGAAAGCAATATGGAGATACCTTAAACAGATTCAAGTAGACCTACCATTTGATCCAGCAATTCCATTATTGGGCATATACCCAGAAGAACAAAAGTCATTCTTTAACAAAGACACCTGTACCCGAATGTTTATAGCAGCACAATTCACAATCGCAAAGATGTGGAAACAACCCAAGTGCCCATCAATCCACGAATGGATTAGTAAACTGTGGTATATGTATACCATGGAGTACTACTCAGCTATAAGAAATAACGATGATACGACATCTCTTTGGTTCTCCTGGAGAGAGCTGGAACCCATTATACTAAGTGAAGTGTCCAAAGAATGGAAAAACAAGCATCACATGTACTCACCAGAAAACTGGTTTCCCTGATCATCACCTAAATGTACATCGGGGAAGGATACCAATTGGATATCAGACTGGGATGGGGGGGTGGGGGGAGGGGATGGGTGTATGCCTACATGACGAGTGTGTTGCGCACCCTCTGGGGAATGGTCATGCTTGAAGGTGCAGACCCAGGGAGGTGGGGGGGGAGGGGATGGAGGTATGACTACATGATGAGTGCCAGGCGCACTGTATGGAGAATGAGAACGGACGCACTTGGGACTCTGACTCGGGGGGATGGGCGGGACAAGGACAATGTATATGACCTGAACTTATGTACCCCCATGATGAGCTGAAATAAAAAAAAAAAAAAGAAGACCCCTAAGGCAATCACGGCAACAACAAAATAAATGAATGGGACCTGATTAAATTAAAAAGCTTCTGCACAGCCAAGGAAACAGTCACTAGAATAAACAGACAACCTACAGAATAGGAAAAAATTTTTGCATACTACACATCAGATTAAGGACTGATAACAACAATCTATTTAGAACTCAAGAAAATCAGTAAGAAAAAATCGAACAACCCTATCAAAAAGTGGGCAAAGGACATGAATAGAAATTTTTCGAAAGAACATTTTAATCATTTTTAAGTATGCAACTCAGTGGCATTAAGTACATTCCCGAAATTGTGCAATGATCAACACTATCCATTTCTGAACCTTTGTCATAATCCCAAACAGGAACTTTTCATTTCCCTCTACCCTTAGCCCCTAGTAACTCTATTCCACTGTCTCTATGAAGTTGCCTATTCTAGGTACCTCATGTAAGGTGAATCATGTAATATTCATCCCTTTGTGTCTGGCTTTTTTCAACTAGCATAATATTTTCAAGGTGGATCCATGTTGTATCAAGTATCAGAATTTCATTCCATTTTAAGACTGAATCATATTCAATTATATGTATATGCTACATGTTGTTTATCCATTCATCCATTGATGGACACTTGGGTTGTTTGTACCTTTTGGCCATTATGAATAACACTGCTATGAACATTGGTATATCTACTAGCATATTGTACATACCATTTTTTTTTGAGACAGAGTCTCACTCTGTTGCCCAGGCTACAGTGCAGTGGCGTGATCATAGCTCACTGTAACCTCATATTCCTGGCAAGCGATCCTTCTGCCTCAGCCTCCTGTATATATACCATTTTATTTAAACCTCACAATAGCCCTACATTGTAGGTGTTAGTTATTATCCCCATCTTAGAGATTTTCAAATTCAGGTCTTCCAAAGGTCTTCCCAAGGCTGATGGTTGGATGAGAATTTGAACCTAAATTTGCTTGGCTCCAAAGCCTATGCCCTTTTTTCACTTATTGTCTTACTGCCTTATTGTAAAATCAGTAGTATGTATGAATACAGGTTATAAGTGGCCTCATGTTTTCTGTTTTCAGGCTAGTAGTTTAACTATGGTAACATAACTTAAAGTTGACCAATCTCATTTCAGCTTCTGGTAACTTCATCTGGCTGATAATTTTGACCCTGCAATTGTTTTCTTAGCCTTAGCTTTCCCTCCCTACTTCTACCCCAATTGACTACACTCCACCTTCGTCTGTGCTCTATTTTTAATTTCTGAATTTGACTCCAAAGACAGAGAAAGCTCATCTGAATTTAACAAAATAAATCTTCCAGAAAAAAAAAATCTTCACTAAAATGAGTATATTGAATTAGATAATTTCTCAAGTCCCATTTAGCTCTCTGAGTATAAGTGCTGTGAGTTGAATGTTAAAGATGGCAACTACTTCCAAATTCTAAAAGAAAAACATGATCAAAAATTGGAGTGGAGAAGTACAGAGTATATTGGTGGGGCAGAAGGACTTGTTAATGAATGTGGGGACTAAACAATTTGAGAAAAAAACAAAACGAAGCTTCTTTTAACTATGTAATGAATCCTTTTGAGACTGATGTCATCCCAGTGTTAAATGCTTTGTAATGGTCACGTTGGCTGAAAAAGCAGATTCGGAGAAACCTATTTCACTCTGTATGAAAAAGGTGCATACAGTTAGGCTCCAACCAGATGAATCCCAGTAATGCAGCACCCAGAGATTAAGGCCTGCTTGGCATTCAGATCATTTTAGTGTTTTTGACAAAAGTCAGCATTCCTGAGCTCTTTCTTGCTCAAATATTACACACTACTTATACTTAACAGAGCTTTTTACTTAATAGGACACTTATAGAACATTGATATGAAAACATAATGGACTATATTTAAAGTGCTTTATTTCAAAGAAATGTATCTACTTGTTTCAAATGGTAGCATTGTCTGTTTTAATTTCCATTATGTCCATCTGTTCATACAGAATTATATTCATCAGCTGAATCAGACTTCCGACCAATTGTAATCACTCAAGAGAAATGTTCTGCTCCCTACTCCTTTTTTTCTTTATTCTACATAACCTTTGCAAGCTGCTACTTGTCATTAAAACTATTCCTCTCTTCACATTTCTTCCTTCAAAATTATTGTAAAATCAGCCTCATGTGAGTAGTCTTGGTGGCTATGTGGCATTTGATTTTCTATATCATTAGTTTATTTATCTAACAAAGAGGGTTGTGCTAGGCACTGAAGCTTAGTGGTGAACAAAATAGAAACAGCCCTTGCTCCGAAGAGCTCATGACCCATTGTGGGGAGACGTGCTAGGTATGTGGCTGGAATCCAGGTGAGAGCTGTGATAAGAAAGTGAAAGGAGTAAGGGGAGCGGGTAGTGGGGGATCTGACTTAGACTCAGGAGATGAGACTTGAGGATGGTTCTCTGAGGGCCTGGGAGGCTGGGAAGATGAGTAGGAGTGAGTGGGGTCCCAGTGTGGTAGGCAGTGGGACTGTGAGCCTCATAGCTCTCAGCTCCAGCCCAGGGGGATCGATTAGCTCAGTTCTCAATGACTTTCACATGTCATTGGCCCTGGGCTCTCTGAGTGTAATTTATCTGTTTCATTTTCACCCACTGCATCACCCTAGTTGGTAACTATTCACACTGATATACAAGTATCTTCACAGGAAAAGAAGAAGTTCAGCACAAGATAATGGAGAGAGGAGAAGAGATCAGGTGACAGGAAAGAAGAGCATGAATATGGAGAAACTGCAGTGTGTGGACATGGATGTGTGAGGTTGAGTGAGTCTAGAGGTAGCTGCTAGAGAGCAAGTAGGTGGGTAGAAGAGAGATTTTGGAATTTCACACAAAAGAGATAAGTGAGAGAGAACCAAGGAGTGCATGGGAATAAGAACAATAACAAGAGTAGGAAGATACTTAATAAAATAACAGAATTCAAGGAATTTTATAATCAAATTCTCTTTATATAATACTTTATTATGTGGCTAATGAGACTGGAAGTGTAACACAATTTAGTTTAATAGCTTCTTTCGTTCATTCAACAAATTGTGATTGAGTGTCCACGGGGTACTGTGAGTTATGTTAGGCAGTGGGGATAAATGTATGACTGAGAAAAAGGCTGAGCTATCATGTTATCTAGCAAAACAGCAAAGCATACAAACAAATACTTAACAATACAGTAAGACAAAAGCTGTAATAGAGATCCATATAATTGTTGGTAATTAATTATATCCCCTCTTTCTCAGTTTCAATATATAAGATAGAGAAGGAAAGGGAAATAGTTTGGTAACCTGTCTTACTTTAATTAGCCTATACTGGTCTAGAAATCCATGCAGAATTATAATTGCCCTTCTGGCCATAACTATGAGACCTCACACCTGCTAGAAAGGTGCACACCTGCTAGCCGGGTAGAGCCTGTCTGAGTTGAATGTACTTTATTGTGCTCATAAGTAAATAACTTGCTATTTGCCAGAGTAGTGTTGGTTTTGGAGTTTTCCTTGTGTATGCAGTACTTTTTCCAAAAAGTCCCCTCAAAAATATTTTAAGCCACAATAACAGGGTACATCTTGGCCCTAGAAACTGAGTCCCTGGGGGGAAAAGGAAGGGAGCTGTGTGTGCTTGTCCTAAACCTCACCGAGTGCTCTTGGAGTGACCCGTGATCTCTATCAACCCAAACATCAAGTGAGAAACCACTGGGAACGAAGAGTGTTTGCTCTCTACCACTACGGAAATCAGAATCGGGGTTGCCTTCGGCCAGTTATCCGACATAAGTGGGACTTTTCCAGAGTTTCAGTTTCATTTGGCTTCCACTGAATATGTTGTTTCAAGAGAAAAACTAATGGTTCCAGTACCAGTTCTCACCACTCCAAATCTTTGTCAGTTTTCAGAGGATCATTATTTACACCCTTCTGAGCTCTTTAAAAGACAGTCTCTTTAACTCATTAAATAGTAAACCGAGTTATTGATTCCAGGCACAGTTTCTAGGTGCTTGGAGATATTATTAAGTGTAACATGAGGTTCTACTCTCTGTTGCTTCTAGAATGCTTTCAGGAACATCTGTCATTGTATTTATACATGAAATATAAAATGAAAGTAAACATGAAAAAAATCAGATTTTGTGACCACCGCCTTCCCCTGTGCCATTCAGAAGATCCTTTGGTTCCTGCTCAATCTAAAGAACCACAGCAGCCCCACAAAGAATAATCTACCTCTGCCTCTCTCCCAGATACCTGCCATTTCTGAGTCTCTCTGAAGATCTGTACACGCTCCAAGTGGGCTGGGCTTATTATGGCACTTCTAAAGCTCCTTGAGAGCTGACGACATACCTGCTCGGGGTCCCCTCCTAAAGAAATGGTCCAGGACTGAATTTTTATGGTAAAATCTAGTCTCCAAAGGGATCATAAAGAACATTTCCTATAGACTCCTCCACAACACCGAGGGCTTTTTGTTTTACTAAGAACTATCCCAAAAATTATCTCTATTGATCTTTGAAACATTTCTTTGAGATAGACAGGCATTCTAATCCCACGTTTACAGGGGAGGGAACTGAAGCGAATAAATTTAAGAGATTTGCCTAAGATCACACAAGTGGATAAGCTAGATTCTGATCCCAGATCCTGGGTTCTTGCTTTTATCACGTACATTAAAAATAATACACCTATCTCCAGGCTGTTACTCCATTTTTCTTCTACTACTTGTCACTATTTAAAATTGTACTTTATTCACTTGTTGGAGTGCTCCAGAGATCATTCTTGATCCTCTTTTCTTTCTTGTCTACACTCTCTCCCTATGTAATCTCTCCAGTCCCCTGGCTTTTATATGCATCTATATCCTTACATCTTTCCAGTTTATGCCATCAATCTCAACTTCTTCCCTGAGCTATCTACTTGACAACTCTACATCTCCACCTGGAGTTCTAGTCTTGATTTTCTCTCCTCTCTATCCCCAAGTATGATTGTTTCCTAGACCTTACCCATCATTATCAGTGGCTCTACCACCTACCTGATTGCTCAGGCCAAAACCCTAGACATCATCCTTGATTTACTCTCTCCCCTAATATCCAATCCTTCAGCAATTTCTATTGGGTTTACCTACATAACTTACCAAGAATTGGACCACTTCTTTCCACCTCTTCTTACTCCAGTTCAAACCTCCATGGTCCCTTGCTTGGACAGCTGTGCAAGGCTTTGGATTAGTCTACCTGCTTCTACTTTTGCCGTTGTGTCATCTATTCTCCTCATGGCAGCCAGAGGAGTCTTTATAAAATGTAAGTTACGTCAAGTCACTCCCCTACTCAGAACCTTCTATTTGCTTCCCAGTACACTTAGTATAATAACCCAGCTCCTGTGTGATCTGGTCCCTGTCTACCTATCTGACCTCATGTCCTGTCATGCTCCCCTTGCCTATGATGGCCTTCTTACTGGTGGTCCAACATGCCAAGCTTATCCTGACATCAGAGGCTTTGAACTTGTTGTTCCTTTTACTTGGGATGCTCTTGCTCCAGATTTTCCTGCAGCTTTCCGCTTCTCATAATTCAAATCTTTGCTCAAAAGTGTTTCCTCACAAGGGCTTTCCCTGGACACTCCAATACATATAATTTGGGAAAAGAAAAGGAAGCATTCGTTAACTAGTTTTTGAGGAAAGATGAAAACCAAGAAAAGGTGGTGTTCTAATTAGCAAGGTGTTTCCCAGAGTAGACAATGAGTACCTAAGTTGAGTGCTTATTCAACTCAGAAGTCTAGTAAGTTGGCAATCAATGCTTTGGGTACAATGGAGCTTGCTGATGACCTTGGCCAAGAGCCATCTTAGTGTAGTAGTGTAGTGGGCATGCAGAATGCAAATCATCCAGATGAGGGAGAGAATTTAATACAGAAGAGAAAGGAGGTAATTGTAGGAGCAAAGTAAGTGAGAGCAGAGGAGGGAAATAATGGAGTGCTGGCCTTAGCCTGGAGCAGGACAGTACCAAGAGGAAGGGCAGCGTGTACACAGGATTTAGTGATAGAGGCACAAGATAGTTCTGGTAGCAGTGTGGCCATCAGCTCAAATTGAAATTGGTGAGAGGAGGAGAGGGTGGTTGGCAGTTTGAATAAAAAGGAGCAAAGGCCTCATTTATGAGAGTTGAAAAGTGATTTTTGAGGGAGACATTTCAGGATTGCTAGATTGTAGTAACATCTGTGGTCATGAATTTAAATGAGACTAGTGTTATAGTTGTATGTTTACTTCAAAACAACCTTCAAAAAGCAGTGCTCCCGTCTTGTTTTGTAAACTGAAGGAGTAGAAGAGGTTCTGATGATGGGAATTTCACACCTGGGAGGAAGGGGAACTAGAACTATGACAAGCGTTGGCAGAGGTATTTTCAGGAGCCAGAATCTTGTAATGCCCCTGAAGACACAGTCTGTGGGTAACTGATTCCTGCTGCTTTGCAATGAACATCCTAGCATTGGATTTATCTGCCCAGGATAACCCTGAGCCCTGGTGCCTCTCTCTGGGATGGGCCCAGTAGCCTTTCGTCCACTGGACATTCATCCCTCTAGTATCTTCCTAGTGAGTACCTAGGAAACTCATGGATAGCAAGATGAGCAAGCTGAAGTTAAACAAACGTAAAGTACCCCATCACTTACAATGATAGCAAACATGCATACAGCACTTATTATGGGCTAGGTGCTACTCAAAGTAATTTACACATTTTAACTCTTTTAATCATCCCAACTACCTGTGAGGTAGATACTGTTTTTATCTCTATTTTACAGATAAGGAGACTGAGGAGGAGATGTTGAGTGACATGCCCTAGTAAGACTAGGACTTGCCCTTAGACAATCTTGCACCAAAATCTGGGATCTCAACCACTATCCTTCTTCCATTAGGTCTTATTTATTGTTCTGTCTTGTCTACCTTGGAGATAGGGCATATAGCCCAATTTTGGCAGGTTTAAAGTAATCAGGCATGATTTACTCTTGTGTTTTTATATAAATTTTTCAATAGCTGAAAACAGAATAATAGTGTATCCAATTCTATACAAGTTATTTTTATCTGTCCAAAAATTACAGGGCTCACAATGTTACATTTATGCTACATTTACTTTATTCCATCTTCTCCATTTTTGTACTGAATGTTGTTAAGATATTTATTCTATGCCCAAGTTTTGAGTGTCACCCTGCATTTAGTTATTATTTCTTCTTGTATTTTCATTGCTATTGAAGCTCACTTGTTTGTCAGGTATGCATTTTCTACTAAGTTAATGCCATTGTTTTTCCACTTTGCCACAGGTGATCATTGCCCTTTCAGAAAAACACCGTTCACACATTCCTTATAGGAACTCCATGATGACCAGTGTCTTAAGAGACAGTTTGGGAGGGAACTGCATGACAACTATGATTGCAACACTCTCACTAGAGAAAAGGAATATTGACGTATGTTTTTTTTTTTTTTCTGGAGATCTTAATCTGGATTTTATGCTAGTTCATGAGATCAAATTGAGGGTCCTGGGTGGGTTTCCACTTTTTCAGCAGGGTTGAGATATTCCTGCAGAGATAAATGCCTTACAGAGTTCAAGCTTTGGCTTAGTTGCCAGCATCATTATTGCCCTGTTTGAGAACTGACTTCACATAGCCCAGGATGGTTTGAAGACGCCTCACATGTAAACTTTGAAAGGCCTGCTGATGGGTTAATTACCTGACCCAGAGAAATGAGAGAGGCAACCCTTCAGCTTCTGATTGCTAGGATCTGGATACCTTGGAGATATCTCTGAGATATGTCCCTAGATGTGTTGCTGGGTGCAGCTCCCAGATTGCTTTGGCAGGGGCTAGCTGCTGAATGGTTTTTCTTGGTTCCTTTAGAGCCAGTTGATGTTTCATGCATTTCACTTTCATGTTTGGGGTCCGGATGCTCTCCAAAAGAAGAAAACAGAAAGTGGGAGAGTAATTCTCAAAACAAGGCCAAGCCTTTGATTGTAAAATGCCTTGAAAGGCCTATCTTTTTGATCTGTTACAAATATTTATTTTTTAGGCTTTCATGTTTGTGGATTATGGTACCTTCTATGGTTATGATTTTTATATATAGTTCTGATTTAACAGATCAATAGTTGAAAATACATACTGTACAGTTGCCACTTAAGACCTTAGGACCTTCAACTTTTGGGCACTGGTCATTTTATTAAGCCAAAGCAAAATTTTGATTAAAAAATAATGTCCTAGAGCAAAGCTTCCTAATTTGGAGGCATATGTCCTCATTGTGTTTTTTTACACATATCACCCTTTGCATGAGCATCTTTTTTCTGTGCATAAAAAGTTTTATTTAGAGAGAAAAATCTCTCTGTGCCATCTATGTTAAGAAGTTATTTTTCTTTCTTAGGAGTCTATATCGACGTGTAGATTTGCACAACGAGTGGCGCTAATAAAGAATGAAGCTGTTCTTAATGAAGAAATCGATCCCAGATTGGTAAGCAACTTTTAACTGACCATGTTAACAAAATCGAAGTATATCAAAGATTAGCCAAAACTTGAAGGGGCACTTACTCTGTACCAGGCAATGTCCTAAGTGCTAGAAATATGTTAACTTATTTAATTCTCAAAACAACCTTATGAGTAGATGCTATTTCTAGATCCACTTTACAGGTAACAAAACTGAGGCACTAAGCTGTTAAGTCTGGCTCAGAGTCACAGTACTGACTTCAAACCCAAACAGCCTGACTCAAGAGCCTGTGCTCTTCTCATCTGCTTCACTAGCAAGATGTGCAGTGAGTTCTGAGGATCATTCAGCAGAATCATAACCAATTATATTTATATGCAGAACCTAGACCTTCAAATTACATCAGTTTAACTTTCTAGAGACAATAATTGGTCATCTTTCATAAAAGCTTATAAAGAAAGAGAAGTCCTAATGGTTAATACATAGGACCATCTTTTACATAACTAATCTGTTACTTATTCCAGAGATTTTTAAAAATCAATTGTGGGTTTGATCCATGGAACAATAGCCAAGCTTCTAGTTTTATAACAATAAATACTGTTTTATTAAAGCAGCTTTTTTAAGCAAAAAAAAAATTTTTACATGTTACCTGATTCAGCTGCTCATTATAAATGCAGATATTTTCTCTTATCTCTATTTTGTTATTTTTCTACAAATGAAATGCAACACTGAATCAACTCATGACAACACTGAAAATGCTAAAATAAAACATTTTAATTTTGTCCAATTCTATAATTAAGATTATATATGCCTGGCACAGTGGCTCAGGCCTGTAATCCTAGCACTCTGGGAGGCCATGGCGGGAGGATTGCTTGAGCTCAGGAGTTTGAGACCAGCTTGAGCAAGAACAAGACCCCGTCTCTACAAAAAAAAAGAAACCTTAGCAGGGTGTGGTGGTGAGCACCTCTAATGCCAGCTACCCAGGAGGCTGAGGCAGGAGGATCGCTGGAGCCCAGGAGTTTGAGGTTGCTGTGAGCTGCGATGACGCTGCTGCACTCTAGCCCAGGGAACAGAGTGAGACACTATCTCAGAAAAAAAAAAGAGAGAGAGAGAAAAGATTATATTATTTTTCAAATTACTCAGCTTTTCTTACTTCTCTAGAAAATAAGCTGTTATTAGGATTAGTAGTAGGCATTATTTAAAAAAAGATGTGAAATCTTTACTGACAGCGATTCATTTACAGATTTCTCAAATTCAAAAAAGCATTTCTCAAATCACTGTCAGCCATATTAATTACTTCTTATCAGTTGTTTGCCCTTTCTCCCCTGGAATCATTCCACTGAAAGATAGAAGGAAAGGAGGACAAAGGAATAATGAAGCTATCTGTTTTGTCCTGCTCACCGCAGGCAGCACCAGGCTCCCCTAATGGAATTCTCCTCTGGAGAAAACAGTGGGTGAAGCAGGATCTATTTCCAGGATCTGTGCAGTCAGATACTAGCACCACACAGTGCTCCTGCTGGAAAAAGGAAACAGAACGTGAACTCCTCGGGTGAAGCTTTTTGCTGGCCCTACCTTTCCATCAGCCCTGTAGCACTGCTGTGCAGAGTGAGAAAGACAGTAATGGAGTGGTTTGCCTAAAGACAAAAGTTAGTTCATAATGTAAGGAAAATAAACATATTAGACACTGGAGAATTTGGCTAGAGAGATTTTTCTTTGAAGGAATTTGAAGAGAGGTAAATATTATCATGTGTTTGATGTAGGTCTGTGAGAGATTTAAAGAAAAGAGAAATCAGGTGTCAAAAGCTAATAGCTGATAATTGAACAAATGTTGGAATCTTCCTGGTACAAAATAATCTGGTAATTGACAAGTGTTATTTCCTGGTCTCTTTTATAATTGCTTCTAAAAACTGACATTACTGTTCATTATTTTATGTATGGAGCTTCTCTGAAGCACAAGTAACGATTGAGGATTTGTCCTACAAACCACCCAAGACAAAGCTTGGTTTTGGGGATTTTGCGTATATTACTCTCAAAATTTAATGGCAAATGTGAAGCCAGCCCTTTAAGATCAGGATCACCAAGGGTTTGCCCTGCTTTCTTTATAAGTGTGGGTACCTCAGAGAGACAAGGTGATTAAATCACTGTGAACATGACAAGAGTCTGTGGAGACTGGGCATGGGCCAAAGTCTAAGGGTGGCTCTAATTCCAGAGCTCCTGCAGTCATTTTATGGGAGGTGTGACTATACTAATCTCAAAACCATGGAAATTGGGCTTAGTTTTGAGATTTCTATTCAGTAAGATAGAAAAATAATTTGACGTAAGATTTGACTTTAAAAGCCTTAGTAAAAGTAGAAAATATGACATCAATATTAATTTAGAAGAACAGGGTAAAAATGAATGACTCACAAAGTTCTTGTCTTAGGATTTTCATTCTGTGTGGCTGAATAATACTGAGAATATTTTTGAAAAGAAACAAACTAACAAAACCCACACTGTCTGGTATATTTAAACAAAATTCTAGGGGCACCGACATGTTCAAAACACTCAGTATCATGTTCTTCGGGACTCCTGGTCCTGTCGATGTGGTTCAGATAACTTGAAAGTCACCTATATAAAATTTCACAAGTATCTTTGAAATACATATCTGAGGTTGAAAGGAAGTAAGGGAATTCTCCTGGGCCAGAAACAAAGCTGAGACTGCAGTTGTCTCGGAGTGGAGCAGTGGGGTTATAACAAAGGGATAGAAAGGCCTGGGGCTTTGCAAGATGAATATTGAACCTAAGACGTCCTCTCCTCTCCTCAACATAAAACCAGTGAAAGGATGAACCAGAAAAAAAAAAAACAAAAAAAAAACTAGCTACTGGCACAGGGAGATGTTAGGGCAGCTTGTCTGCCTTAGACTGGACTCCAGGTAGAACAAAAAGTAGTTTCTGTGAACATTTGAAACCCTAGGCTCTACCTCACACGGGTTTGAAGTTCAAATTCTACAACTCTCTTAGTCTGGAAACCTCCAAGCAAAGAAGTTAGGAAATGAGCAAAGCTACCGAAAGGAGAGAAAGGAAAGGAAGGGAAAGGAATGGGAGGGGAGGGGAAGCACAGGGACGCAAGGAAAGGGAAGGAGGAAAGAAGGAAGGAAAAAGGACTACACTCAATGTTTTGTTTTGTTTTTTTAAGTTTGGAGTAATACCAAATATTCAAAAATGAATAAAAGCTCAATTCAGCCTGCTAATTTTTGTTTTAGGAATTTTGTATTATGATCATAAGATCATTAATATGGCATGTGGTATCATGACCTAGTTGGGCTCATTTCAGGAATTTAAGGATAAGCTATCACTAGAAATATACCAATGTGTAATAAAAGGAAAAAAACAGGAAAAATAAAAATGAAATTTACAATAATAGTAATGGAAAATTCATTTAGGGAAGGCTATACACGGGTGAGGGCTTCAAAACAGGGTCTGTAATGTTTTATTTCTTAAGTAGTGGATACGTGGTTATTCACTTAAGGTAAGTAATGGGTACGAGGTATTCTTTTATCCCATTTTGTATATCTGAAATAGTTCATAGTAAAAAACTAATCTCATGAATTAATATGATTCATCACATTCACAGTTTAAAAGAGAAAATTTATGTGATCTTATCACTAGTTGCAGAAAAAGTATTTGAGAACATTAAACATTCATCTATACCTTAAAAAGACCCATCAAACTATGAATATAAGTGAAATCTTTAAACTGATTAAGGGTATTAACCACAAATTACAGTAAACATTTTAAAGGTGAAATATTAGAGGGGATAAAACAAGAATATCTTAAGAATTATATTTAGACATTGTAGTTAGGACAATGAGATAATAACAAGAAATAAAATATATGAGAATTAGAAAAGAATAAAAACATTTATCATTACTTGCAGACAATTTTATTGCTTATATAGAACATCCAAAAGTATTTAATGATAAACAGAACCAAAAAAAAATTCAGAAAATTATTTGTAACATTATCCATTCATAGAAATAAGTTACCTTCCTACACACCAGAAGCCAACAATGAGAAAATATAAGTTTATGGAAATTCCATTTACAATATCAACAAAAACTTTTAAATTCCTGGCATAAAATATAATTAAAGATATAGGCCGGGCGCAGTGGCTCACGCCTGTAATCCTAGCACTCTGGGAGGCCAAGGCGGGTGCATCGCTCGAGGTCAGGAGTTCAAGACCAGCCTGAGCTAGAGCGAGACCCTGTCTCTACTAAAAATAGAAAGAAATTATCTGGCCAACTAAAATATCTATAGAAAAAAAATTAGCCGGGCATGGTGGCGCATGCCTGTAGTCCCAGCTACTCGGGAGGCTGAGGCAGTAGGATCGCTTAAGCCCAGGAGTGTCAGGTTGCTGTGAGCTAGGCTGACGCCACGGCACTCACTCTAGCCAGGGCAACAAAGTGACACTCTGTCTCAAAAAAAAAAAAAAAAAAAAGATATATAAGGCACTTGTAGAGGAAATTATAAATCTTTATACAAAGGAATCAGTGGAAAGCTACACTATGTTTATGGATAGGATGATTTAATCATTAATTTGATAAGTCTTACCAAAGTAGCTTTTTTATTAAAGGTAATCCCAGTTAAAATTTGAGAGGGGCCTTTGGTAGAATTTGACAAGCTAGGTCTAAAATTTATATTGAAAAGAAAATTGCCAAGAATAGCCAAATCTAGTTTGGAAAAGAGCAAGATGGCAGGGGCTTGTCTTATCTAGATGCCAAAATTTCTCAAGAGATGATAATTAAAACAGTATGGTATTGCCATACATGTAGTCAAATAGGCAAATGTTTTTAACCAATAGCCCAGTAACAGATGCATTTATGTATGTAAACATGTCATATAATGTAATTATAATAGCAAATCTTGTATGGTTAGCCATATAAAAATAAATTAAAATTTAATCCCTATTTCACATCTTGCACAAAATAAAATCCACCTAAATGTAAAAATCAAAGCTTTAACACTTTTAAAAGATCTTATAGGAATATATTTCTATGGGTTTCAGTAAGATAGATTTTCTTTAAGAAAACACAGAAGTATAACCCATAAACAAAGGAGTTGCTATTAAATTATATTAAAATTCAGAACTTTCTTTTTTTTTAATTTCAGAATATTACAGAGGTACAAATATTTTGGTTATATAAATTGCCTTTGCACCACCAGAGTCACAGTGACAAGCATGCTCATCCCCTAGACAGCACACACGGAACCTGCTAGGTGTGAATTTATCCATCCCTTCCTCCCCGCTCCCACGTGCCCAATACCCAATGAGTGTTACTTCCATATGTGCTTATGTGTTGATTGATTAGTACCAATTTAATGATGAATACATGTGTTGTTTTTCATTTAATAAAAAGAACACCACAAAGTGAAAAACATGACATAGATTGGGAGAAAACAGGTGCATTACATAAAGCTAACAAAAAATTCACATCTAGAATATATTAAGAATCCTGCAAATCAATGAGGAAAAGAAAAACAAGTCAATTGAAACATGGGCAAGAATGAATAAATAATTCTTGGGAGAAGAAACCCAAACTGCCAATATACATATGCAAAGATGACCAACCTCACCAATAATCACAAAAATGCAAATTGGAACTAAAATGATATATCATTTTATACCTACCAGATTGACAAAATTAAAATATCTGTCAAGATTACACAGTGACAAAAATGTGGGGAAACAAGAACTTACATATATAGTTGATGGGAATATACATTTGTACAACTATTCTGAAGAGTGATTTAACAATATGTGTAATAATAAAGGCAAGATGCACATACAACCAAGAAAGCCTAGTTCTAGGTGCACACTATAGAGAAACTCTCACATATGTGTCCAAAAAGATTTATAATATTCACAGTAACACTAATAGCAAAAGCAAAAATCCTAAATGTCCATCAACAATAGACATAGCTGAACAAATTGTGATATATTCATTTACTGAAATACTATATATCCATGAAAATTAATGAACTAGAGCCATGTGAAGCAATATAAATAAGCTCAAAAACATAATGTAAAGGGGAAAAACAAGTTGCAATTATACGCAATAATGTAACATTTACATAAAATTTAGGCTTGCAAAATGGTACCGTACATTATTTATGAGTACACCCATGCATATGGAGTAAATGTATGAAAACATGCAGGGAAATGATACCCGTTGAATTCAGTACAGTGATCCCCTAGGAAGGATGGAAGGAGAATAGGAATAGACGGTTCCTGTTAAATCAGTGATGTTTTATTTGTTTAAAAAATTCTTTAACTATTTTGACAAAATGTTAAGATTTAACAAAGCTAGCTGGTAGGTATAGGAGTGCTTTTTATGTCATCATACATTTTTGTGCCTTTAAAATAGTTCATCATTTTAAAAGATGTATGTTCTCTGCCACCAAGTACATCTTAATGAGAAGGTGACATTTCCTCTGCCTCCTCACCATTTGTAGATGATCATCCGTCTACAAAAGGAAATCCAGGAGCTGAAGGATGAACTGGCCATTGTCACTGGGGAGCGGAGGACAGAGGCACTCACAGAAGCAGAGCTCCTTCAGTAAGCCGGCAGACTTTTTTCTCTTTCTAACAGTGAAAGTTTATGTTAACTTCTTTTTTGGCCCTACGTTATGAATTCACCTCAAAGCATGAAGTTCTCCTGGGACAGTCTGAAATTGCATTTAGGCGCCAGTTAAGAGTGGCGGCTTTCCATGAAAAGCTGGATAAGGCTGGCAGTGTTTTTGCCACCTCAGCTTTGAGGAAGTTAAGAACAGAGCATAAAGAGGATGGGAATATCCTTCTCCTGCCAGTTGAATAAAAGGGATTGTATAATAGTCATGCAATTTTAAAACACACACACCAAACACTCTTAAGCTGTGGAGCTCAGATCTGAAAGGAATTCAAGAAACATCCTTTGTATTAAACAGCATCTTGCTGCAAGCACCAATTTATCCCATGCCAAAGCAAGCTTTCTCCTTTAATAAATAGATGGCCTATATATTGTAGCTCAACCAAACTGGGAATGAAAGCAGGTATTCAGGGCTTTATACAAGTGCAGCATCTGTCAGAGCCTTTAGATTTGCAGCCCTAGGGTATATCAGTGGCACAATGTGGCTCTCCTCCTCTCTCTGATCATGAGCCACGGTGGTGGCTCTTGTCATTCATGTGTTGCTTATTAAGCATTTGTGGAGTGGTAAGAATACACTAGGCTTACAGGAAGTGGCATTCTCTATTTCCAAATAAGAAAAAAGCCACATACGTCTTTTCTAAAGATATTCTATTTCATCCAAGACTCCTTCAACAGAGAAACTGGTAAATAAGAGAGACAAGAAAAGTAGTTTTCTTTAAACTATTTCATGGTGGCCCCTGAGGTGGGTCTAAAGCTTGAGAAGCCTTAAGCAAGGTTTCTGTTATAGACAAAGCTTTCACTGCTCCAAGATAGTAGCTCCTAATTCTAGAACACTGTTTATTAATATGATAGGCCCCTAAGTCTTTCCTTGCAAAACTACTTTGTGGCATATTGGCAGTTAAGGGGAATATACTGCCAAAAATTCACATTTTAAAAATTTTCATATCACTTCTTAAAATAACTTGGGTTATCTTAGACATTGAGATCTTTGAAAGCTGAGACCTTCTTCACTGTGGTTTTCCTTTCCCCTCAAAGAAAGGAATTACCAATTATTATCTTAGATAATGCCTCTTCAGAATTTTGATCTGCAAGTCAGGATCCAGCCAGGAAAATAAAACCACTCTAGGCTTTTCAACAAAAAGAACTTAATATAGGAAATTGCACAGAAAATGGCATTGCTGGCAGCTAAATAGGAAATGATGAAGCACGTCAGAGGTCAGTAACATCAGGAGCTCCTACACATAGGACTGCAGGGACCACAGGAGAAGGCAACGTTACCAAAAGCCATGGAGCTGACCAGCAGGAGCTAGACCATAATGAGTGCTGTCTGCCAGGAGCTGTGGCCACTGAGAAGCCACCCACAGGTGCTATTTAAGACATCAGCCAGGGTGCATCCTTGTCTCCTCCCTCATCCCCCTTCCAGTCTTCCATCAGTGCCGCCCATTGGCTGAGCTTACCCAGAATTCAGTTGTTATAGAAGTCAGGGAATGCAGTTTCCTGTGATGCAGAGTCAAACAGGGGAAGGCTGGAAATTGTATCCAAGAGCAACATATCCAGTAAGTACTAGTGTTTTCTCTAATCCCCATATATCCTATATGTTGCTCAGGCGGCTCAGTTTTAGGGTAAATTTCTGAATGTGATGGTTTCAGCATGTCAGATTGAGTAAGCATGTGCTGCGGTTCCCTCTACTGCACCAAATCTGGAGAATTATAGAATCAATATACAGAAACACATGAATCTCTCGCCATACCTAAAAACAACAAGTGGACTTCTTAAGGGACTAGAGGCTTCAAGGAATTCCTGAGAGACTGAAAGGTGGGGATAGAGATGGGCAGGAGAAAACAATAAACCAAGACACTGGTGCAGAGTGATGATGGCCCTATGTCTGCAAGGGTGGAACCCTGGAGCAGGAGAGGGCTAGGAATAGCATTTGGTGGAGCGGTTGTAGTGGGTGCACTTGGCTCTATGAACCCTTGTGCACTCCTCCTTCCCAGCGCCGAGGATGGAGAAACATAGAAAAGCCCCAGGTAACTGGCAGAGAAGGACCAGAATCTTCAGCTCTGCCCATTGCCCTATTCTCATGGAAAACCACAAGGAACACAAGTACCTGCAGCTGCTTTATAGCCCCTCATCCAAGTCTGGCTGCCCAAGCTGAGATACCTGAGAGTCTGGGAAAGATGAGCTCACAGTCAGGAATGGCTAGAAATAGAAATATGAGGACTGCCAAAAGTCTGAGAAAGACAAGAACAAGAAGACTTTACAACTTGCAGGGCCCTACAAAAGGAGTGATTAATTTTTTTAGAGAAATAATATATGGTATTACATTCATGAAACAAGAATGGGATTTGATTTTTTTTTAATTTTTTTATCTCAGCATATTATGGGGGTACAGATGTTTAGATTATGGGATTTGATTTTTAAAAACAAAATCAAGAGGAAGTCTTAGATATGAAAAATTTAATTGTTGTCATTAAGAACTTAATAGATGGCTCAATAGCAGAATAAAAAAATACTGAAGGAAAAGTTAGTGAGCTAAGAAGATCAGGGCTAAGGAATTCTTCCAGAATGTAAGATAAATGGATAAAGAGAAAGTTTAACAGAAAAGAGTCATGGAGAACAGCTCTAGATTTACCAAAATTTAATGAATCGGAGTTTGTGGAAGAGAAAATAGAGATAATGCAGAGGAGACAATAGTTGAAGAAATAATATCTAAGAATTTTCTAGAACTAATAAAAGGGTGTACAACTTCAGGATTAAAAAGTTACCAAGTGCTTAGCTATATAGTCACATTGTAGAAAATTTTCAGAACTTCAAAATATAGCAAAGAATCCTAAAATTTACCAGAAAGGGGGAAAATATTACTAAAATACAAGAATTTGATTTAGAGCAGACTTCTCATCAGAAACTTTGGAAACAAGAACATCTGATGCTATAAAACAAAACAAAAAGTACTTTAAATGTATTTTTTCTGAATCTAGCCAAATTTGTGTTCAAATGTGAAGATGAAATAAAGACATTTTGCCGACATACCAATTTTGAGACAAAAAGGTTACCACCCTAGATATTTTTTTTAAAGAACTACTACAGACTGTACTTTAGCAAAAATAAAAATGCAATAAAGTATAAGAAGCAATAAGAATGATCAAATTTTATTATAGCTTCTTTATGATACTTAATATTCATAGTATTTATACTATGTCTTTTTCACTAACTTTCCATTTATTCCATAGGTGAATTTTTCTGTTTACAAGTTATTGAAATTATCAAATTTTCCATTCACAGGAATTTGGGGGATAGAACAAAGAGAAATAAAATTGTTACAATAGATAAAAAGACTAAAGGACTTTTAGATCTTAGATTGATTTCTGTTGACCCATAGATAACAAATATACAAATGTCAATCAGAAGAGGTTCTACATAGTGTATAGAGTTGCCATTAGCTTTTTTGTCCAGTTAATTTATCTATTCATTCATTCATTCAACATTTATTATTCATCTAGCATTCACGAAACTCTATGTTAGGCCCTGAGAGGAACACAAATATGAGAAAAACCTATCTCCTGCTCTCAAGAAGCTCACAATTTAGTGGTGGTGACAGATAAGTAATGATGATGCAATATATAAGCATTATGAGAAGATATAAACAAAACACAGTGAGAATGCAGAGATAGTAATGATTACTTCTGAGCTCAGGAATCATGTAAAACTAGTTCATGTGCTACTAACTAACTCCAACACTTCCCAATGAAATGACTTCTCTGCTGTCAAGAGAAGTGTGCTATATAACACTGTCTTATTGATGATATCTGGTCAACAGTTACAGAGAACAAATGTTGCAAACCACCTCCACCCTGCCAAAGCAAAGCATGGAGTTTCACAACAATGTAGTAAATTTGGTATTTGTTCACACTGACAGTGTGGATTATTCAGAGAATGTGTTCTGTTCTAATTATTTCTGTTATATTGTTGTTATCATTCTGTTTTGCCATAATTAGCTAGATTAGAACATCAGTACAACCTAAATTTCAACAGAGTTGAGTCTTTTATCATTTTAAAGTAAAAGAGATAAATTAAAATTTGCCCTTAATGTGGCATTAGTCTGTAATTATTTGTCTTCATGGGCCCCTGGACATTTACTTAAGAATGAGAATCAGCTTCATTCCTCCGATTGCACCCAAACTACATGTGGTAGGGCAGGAGGCAGGGGATAGTGGTGTTGGAAAGGGGAAAAATCCCACAGCTTGGCAAGGTAGAGTGGCAGAATTGTTCTAGCTCTTGGCCATTTCTCTGCCCTGCAGATTCCTGGGCTTATGTTGATTGGCATGGTGTAAGGAAATCCTGTCAGACATTCTCTGAAGAATATCATAAAGCAGATATTTTGTAGACATGATACACTGTGCAGTATGCATTGAGCAGTTTGACGAGGTCTGTTAATATCTAGCCTATCAAATTTTTTGAGCCATTTCCCAACATTTCAGCACTGAATGTAAATATTTGTTGCATGGACTTGGATGCTTTAATCGAAGAGGATTTTAGATGTCAGCCTTCAGTTACTGTGATATTTTTAGTTTACAACTTTTCCCCCCATGGGTAAATTTAAAAACAGCTGGATAAAGTCTGTATAGCCAAGTTAATGTTTATACAGAACTTCTTGGGTGAAGATTTGATTGTGATTGATTCTCTAAACACACATCATTGTTCCTGGTAAAACAGTAAGCTTATAGACTTTTGACTAGGTTGGAAGCATGGTGCCCTGTCCCAAATCAAAGTGAATGGGATATTTTCAGTATAGTAGCATTTTACTTCTGAGATGAAATTGAATCATATTTCATGAACTCAAGTTTGCCCAAAGTATCTGGATATCTATAAACTTCTGGATCCTTTTCTAACAGAAAAAAAAAATCTTCATGCAAATCAATTTGCCCTTCAAACTGAATTTATTGAACACCTACTAAATGTTAATCATTTTAGTGGGTGCTTTTGGGGGTTCATGAGTATAGAATACAAAAGGTAATTCCAAGGAGTTACAATTTTACTGGGGAAAACTTATACACACAGAGATACACACACATATATACACACAAATATGTAGATAATAGGTTATATACAGAAATATAAAAATAGAGAACAAGAGAATATGGTAGTGAAAATAATAAATGGACACTGTGAATTTTAAACTTTAATTCTAGTTCCAGTTCTACCCATATTAATTTTTAATGGGTCTCTAGATTTAAGTTTCCTTATGCGTAAAGTGAAAGAGTTGAACTAGATGATATTTATGTGCTCTTTTCAGTTCTATGATTTTAAATTTAATATCGGTTTATTACATATGGTTTAAAACATTATTTACTGACTCTAATAATAAAAATCTAAATCATTATGTAGGAATTCAGAAATGGGGGGAGTCAGTGCAGATTTCACACATGGAGTGCACTGAATAAACCTTAATGGACGTCAAGAGGATGAAGGCACCATTCTAGCAAAGGTGCTTACAGGGAACGAGGGTGTTGGGGGGCAGGAGGAGGGCAGAGAATGGCAGGAGACCAGCATGGGGGCTTGCATATAGCAAGCAGTAACTAATGAGGATCTGAACTGAAACTGGCCTGGCAGGATCCTGAGTTCTCATTGAGAAATTGAAGAATAGGATGAGACAGATAAATGGTGACCTCATGATGGGTTATGAATACCATACATAGAGAAACTTGTATTTTACTTAATGGTGGCTAGGAAACTTATTGTGGTTTAAGAGTATTACAGTTCATTCATCATTCAATAAATGTTTGTTTTACTCTTTCTTTGTGCTAGGAACTGTTCTAGGTACTGGAAATATAGGAATGAACAAAATAATGTCCTTGACCTCATGGAACTTATATTCTTGTGGGGAGAGAGATAATGCACAAAATAGATAACTAAAATATAGAGGATTTCAGATAGCAGAAAGTGGAAAGAAAATAAAACAAGAGTTACAATTTTAGTAGAGTTGCCATGAAAGAACTTACATGAGGATTTTTTTTAGGATTGCTGCTCTCATAGAAGGGGACAGAATGGCTGGAGCGAGGAATTGGAAAATAGTATAATCAGGTTGAGAGTGAGGATGAGGGAAAAGACCCAAGTGGTGACAATAAGGATGGAGAGGAGGAGGAAAGTCTGAGAGACCATCTTGAGGAAGAATCAATAGAAGTGATAGTAACAAATATAAAAGAGGTCAAGAAGGGAGAATTAGCAAAATTTACAACTTTAAAACAGGTTGTCAGGAGGTGGAAAAATTGGGAAAGGAAGGATAAGAAGCGCTAAGTTTTTTACATGAAGGAGTATGCGCTGTACAAGTTGAATTCTGGGTCTTAAGAGGAAGGTTATTTTTAAGTGGGGGGAAAAGGAGCTCCTACCTAACAGCTGGCCTGAACTCTCCATGCCCCAAAATGAACTCCTCTCCATCCTTCTCCAGACCTGGTCTCGGTCGCTCTATCCCCCATCAGCCAGCGCCTCTCCAAGCCTTACAGCTGCCCAAGCCAGAAAATTAGAAGTCACTTGTGAGTCTTTCCTTTTTCTTATATCCCAAATCCAACCTGTGTGGGGCATTTCTTTTAACAAGTAATTCTGTATAAAATGAAATAATTTAAGACTAAATATAGTTTAAAACCAAACACATAATTTTTTTTTTTTTTTTTTTTTTTTTTGAGACAGAGTCTCACTCTGTTGCCCAGGCTAGAGTGCCGTGGCGTCAGCCTAGCTCACAGCAACCTCAAACTCCTGGGCTCCAGTGATCCTACTGCCTCAGCCTCCCGAGTAGCTGGGACTACAGGCATGTGTCACCATGCCCAGCTAATTTTTTCTATATATTTTTAGTTGTCTGGTTAATTTCTTTCTATTTTTTAGTAGAGACAGGGTCTCGCTCTTGCTCAGGCTGGTCTCGAACTCCTGACCTCGAGCGATCCTCCCGTTTTGGCCTCCCAGAGTGCTAGGATTACAGGCGTGAGCCACTGCGCCCGGCCCAAACACATAATATTATAAAACCCACACAGAATCCGTTTCAAAAGAACATATTTGTACTAATAAAAGCTTCATTGATGTCCAAGCTTCTATTTAAATGCAAATAATTATACCTAAAGGAAGAGAATTAAATTCTCATTTTTCCATCAAATAAATCTCATTTTGAAATTAAAAATTGATATCTGTATTCATCCTTTTTAGTGGATGAACACTGATTGAGTACTATCAGCACCGTGTTGGGCACCATCTTAGGACCTGGGGGCTCAGAGATAGACCAAACAATCCCGCAGGAGGGTGGCTGTGCGGAGGACCAGACGTGCGTGCTGACGGTTTGGTGCTGCCCTGCCGTGGCAGCCGGCCAGCGGAGGGGGCCAGGGGAGTTGTTTTGTGAAGGGCAGGGAACAGAGAGGAAAGACTTTATAGAGGAAGTGACATATAGAAAATCCATCAATGCTTTCATCCTTTTAAAGTTAGCATTTAAAGGTGACTTCAGGAGAAATCATTTCCACCATATTCAACTAGCAGTTCAAATTTTTTTATTGGCTAGTCTAATAAAAGTTTAATTGGATTCAGTTCCTCGGTGTTTGAACTGGATTAGAACCATAAAACAAATTTCAACTATAGGTATAATGGCTCTCTTGAACCTAAAATTTGATCTCTTGTTCCAAAAAGTATGGGACAGAATAATTAAAATCAAGGCCATCTCATACAATTTGAAATATACCATCACAATTACTATATGTCTTGTAATGTGACCCTCAGACTAATTGAGAAATGAAATGAAACTATAAATAAATAATTAAATAACCTACAATATTAGAATTAATATAGTCCTAGTAAGAATTCGATATCAAACCAGTCTTTTTGGGAGAGTCTCTTGGTCAGTACTTAATGCTAGATCAATAGTGCTTTATCCTTTTTATAGTCAGTTTATTGTCACTGTCCTCCGCAGTGGTTTTATATTAAAAACACATTTCAAAATCATGACTTATGCTGCACAAGTTCTATGATATGATAAGCTCACCCAACTGTTCTCTGGAAGTATCTTCCACTGTGGAGGTAGAAAGAGTGGATTTCATGAAACTGTGCACCTCAAGGATGAGAGATAGAGACAGAGCTTGGAGAGAGAGAGACAGAGACAGAGACAGAGAGAGAGAGATGGCCAGTCAAGCCCTTGTAGGAGTCTGAACAATCTGTTGAAAATTGTTTGAAACATTACCAAACTCTGTTCCTACACAGACTGCTCCTTAGAAAATGAAAAATCTGGCCGGGCACAGTGGTTCACACCCATAATCCCAGCACTTTGAGAAGCCAAGGTGGGAGGATCACTTGAGGCCAGGAATTGGAGACCAGCCTGGGCAACATAGTGAGACCCCCATCTCTACAAAATTTTTTTAAAAAAATTAACAGCCATGGTGGCACACACCTATAGTCCCAGCTGCTCCAGAGGCTGAGGCAAGAGGATCATTGGAGTCGAAGCTGCAGTGAACTATGATCATGGCACTACACTCCAGCTTGGGCAATAGAGTGAGACCCTGTCTCTAAATAAAAACGAAGGAAGGAAGGGAGGGAGGAAGGAAGGAAGGGAGGGAGGGAGGAAGGAAGGAAGGGAGGGAGGGAGGGAGGGAGGAAGGGAGGGAGGGAAAAATCATAAGTAAGTTTGTGCCTAATTGCTTGTCATTATGGATAAAATTTTTCAAATGATACTGACCACACCTCACTCTCCAGAACTCCTCTTATGATCTGCAAAGGCTCCAAATGGCCTGGCCCCTGACAACATCTAGGGCCTCCTTCCCTCCAAGCTTCCCTTCCTTCACCCTGATCTCCTCACCATTTCCCCCCTGAAACACTCCTTTCTGACCTCCTTGCTCAGATACCTAATATCACCAAGACCTTCCCAAGCCACCTTGTCTAAAATACGCCTTCCCTTGTCACTCTTTATCCTCTTTATGCTGAGCTATTTTTCTTCCAAACAGCAACATCCTGTTTAATGTTTCATTGTCCAGTGTCAATCTCCTCCTACTTTATGAGTGAGCTTCATGAGGACTTAGACTTTATCTGATTTTTCACTATTGTGTCCCTGGAGCCTGAAACGGTACCTGGCACATGGTAGGCCCTCGGTAAATATTTGTTGAATGAATTAGTGAAGGTTTCTTTCATGAACTATTTATTTCAAATCACTTGGACCTCTACTCAGAGCTGCCGTGGGGTGTTTGGTATGAACAGGGGTCCTCAGAACCAGACTCTGTTGATAGAACACCCTGCCTGGCATTTAGATTCAGCGTGCATTGACTTGGTATCCACTGTGTGCTAGGCCTTGTGGATTTCATCTCAAGAGTGTGAATGACTGAGAAATTATCTGAAATATGAGAATTTTGCCCACAGCTGTTTTCTGAACTTTGTTTAAGGTCACTAAGATCAGGCAGAGAAAATTTATATGAATGGACTGAGAGTCAAGAGACTTGAAATTCTGATCTTGACCCTCCTCCTAGTCTAAGGAGATTACCTATCTGAAGATGGTCACTCCTTTTCCGTAGGCCTCAATCTTCTACTCATACACGGGCAAATTATATCATCTCTGTATATCTCAGGTACTCATCTGTTGTGTGAGAGTAATAAGGTGCCTACCTCATAATGCTGTTAGGATTGATGAAGTAATTCATGTTATGCCCTGAACACAGGCCCATGGCCCACGGGCACTCCATCAGTGTTAGCTATTATTGCTATTATCATTCCCCTATGACTCCTTGATACAATTTTCATTGTTGCTGAAGAATGTACTTCATTTATAGATTTTTTTCAAACTTCTCTACTGAAAACAAAGAAGCAAACCATGTTTTAATGTCTCTCTTTAGAACATATACATACTCATGCATACACACATAAAGAAAAAGTACCAGACGAAAAAACTACCAAAATGTTACTGGGAATAAAAGTGATTTTTTTCAGTTCTTTTTACCTGGCTATATTTCCTAAAATTTCCACAGAAAATTAAGGTTATCTTTGAAGAATTAACATAATTTGCTGATTTTATACCTCCAAGTGACAGAATAAAATCGTTTCACTTAATTAACAAAGAGCACAAAAAAATGCCCTTCTTTGTTAATTCTAGTTTTACTCTAAAGTTCACAGCTGAATTAAAAACAAATGTTTTTTCTCGGTATATAACAAATTATTGTACAATATACGTAGTTGGTTCTGAGATCTAAATTACATCTGCTTCTAGAATTTTAACTTTAAATTATTTTCATAATTAATATTTATATTATTTTTGTATATATGGGGTAGAGTACTGTATATTGTTAATCAGTTGTTTCAGAGTGGTGCTTTTCTTATACAGTTGACATAAGACTGTATATCTAAAAGGCTAAACAAAACAAAAAGTATAAATTGCCAGAAGGGAATGTTCATAAAATGCTTCCAAATTGCAATTGTTTGCTTTGTATCTTACTGTCTACTTCCTTAACCATAACAGAGTTCCACATACTGCCCGAGTAAGAAACATTTGCTGAAACCTTTAAGATATTTTGAATTTGGAAATTCAAAAATAAAGTAGCAGCCTGAATCATAAAGACAACTGATGTATAAACTTTATGTTTTATTTAAAATAAAATAATAAATTTTAAAAATCTTTGCAAATATGTATATACATATATATACACATATATACACATATGTATACACATAAGATGTAATATACATAAGTACCTAAATAATATTTACACATTGTAGAAATTCTAAAATATGCAGACAGAAATAAAAAAGAAAACATGTATATGTACACACTCATATCTGAGCACATAGGAAACATGCTTGAATGATGTTGGTGAAGACTTTTTCCCTAGATGACTTTGCAAGGGACTTGTAAATGCTGTGTCCAACATCGAGATGTGGAATCCAAGCCCCTGTTCTCTCTTCCACCTTTTTCTTCAGGATCCTGCCAGTTGGAATTCTCTGCATCTCTGTAAAAGTTCAGCATGAATACTTCAATATTGTAATGTTTCTTTCAGGTACTGCCCATTTGTTTTTATTTTGAACTCTCTGTTCTTTCTTTGAAATGTTGGCCATGTCAATAAAACCTTCTGTTTTCCATTTTCTGAACTTAGCATTTCAACATCTGTATAATAGTTGTACTAAAGATGCTCAAACATATTATAAAATTGTTCATGAATATTGTAAAATCTTATAAATGGGCAAGACGAATTGAGATTTGTTGTTGCTGTTGTTACTGAGAAGGATTTGGTTTGTTCATTTGTCTTTTTTGAGGAGGGTGGTGCTAATTTTTTGTATGAGTTAGTAACCTAACCTTTGGGTGTATCTTCTAATTTATCTCATTTGCTTACAAATCTGTTAGCTAAACAGAGTTCAGAGAGAACAGTTTGTCTTAGCTTACTTCCCTGAAGCTTGGGAAAGGAGATACTGAGATTTCTCCTTCTATTTGATTTCTTGGGCTTGCTACTCCTGAAAACTTGAAATTTGTATCTATTCTGGGGCCTTAATTATCAGTCACTGAGTATTATTGAGCATCTCACAGCACTTTGCTAGAAGCCAGCAAAGAAGCAGAAGAAGCATAAAGACTCCCGCCACTGCCGTGGCATCTGCTTTTGGGGGAAAAATAAATTAAAGATTAAGATAAGTAAACGATCATGTACAAAATGGATAACAGAGACCAGGCATGTCAAGAACATAATGAAAGAAAGAAAAATTAATTACCCAAATAACAGTCTGTATAAATCAAGTTTTTTTTTTATTTCAAAGTATTACGGGCGTACAAATATTTTTGGTTACATGAGTCACTTTTATAAGGCTTGAGTCATGGTTATAAGTATGGTCATCACCTCGATAGTGTTCATCATCCCTGTTAGGTAGGTTTTTGCCTTTCCCCTCCTTTCCCTTCCCCCCTGCTTGATTTCCATTGAGTTTTACTTCCTTCTATGGATGTGTATGCTCATCGGTTAGTTCATTTAATAGTGAGTAAATATGATATTTGTTTTTCCATTCTTTAGCTACTTCACTTAGGATAATGGTCTTCAGTTCCATCCAAATTGTTGCAAAAGGCGTTAAGTCATCCTTATTCATGGCTGAGTAGTATTCCATGGTATACATATACCACATTTTGTTAATCCACTCATGAATTGATGGGCATTTGGTTTGATTTCACATCTTTGCAATTGTGATTGTGCTGCAATATTCAAGTGCAGGTGTCTTTTTGATAAAATGACTTCTTTTCCTCTTGGTAAATACCTAGTAGTGGGATTGCTAGATTAAATGGTAGGTCAACTTTTGGTTCTTTGAGGAATCTCCATACTGTTTTCCATAGAGGTTACAGTCCCACCAACACTGTGTAAGCGTTCCTTTCTCTCTGCATCCACGCCAGCATCTATTGCTTTTGGACTTTTAATAAAGGCCATTCTGACTGGGATAACATGATATCTCATTGTGGTTTTGATTTGCATTTCCCTGACGATTAGTGACACTGAACATTTTTTCATACGTTTCTTCACCTTTATCTTCTTTTGAGAAGCTTCTGTTCATGTCTTTTGCCCACTTTTTAATGGGGTGGTTTGATTTTTCTTGCTGATTTGCTTGAATTATTTGTAGATTCTGCTTATTAGTCCTTTATTGGATGTATAGTTGCAAATATTTTCTCCCATTCTGTAGGTTGTCTACTTGCTCTGTTAATTATTTGCTTGGCTGTGCAGAAGCTTTTTAATTTAATCAATTCCCATTTATTTATTTTTATTGTTACTCTGATTGCTATCGGGGTCTTCTTCATAAATTCTTTGCCTAGGTTGTTATCTAGAAGAGTTTTTCCAACATTTTCTTCTAGGATTCTTATGGTTTTGTGCTTTACATTTAAGTCCTTTATCCATCTTGAATTAATTTTTGTAAGTGGTGAGAGATATGGATCCTGTTTCAGTCTTCTGCATGTAGCTATCCATTTTTTCCAGCACCATTAATTGAATAGGGTTTCTTTTGTCTGGTGTATATTGTTGTCTGCTTTGTCAAAGATCAGTTGGCTGTATGTGGATGGTTTTATATCTGGGTTTTCTGTTCTGTTCCATTGGTCTATGTCTCTATTTTTGTACCAATACTATGGTGTTTTTGTTACTATAGCCTTGTAATATAGTTTGAAGTCTAATAATGTGATCCCTCCCAATTTGTTCCTCTTGCTTAAGATTGCTTTGGCTATTCTGGCTCTTTTCTGATTCCACAAGTGTAGAATTATTTTTTCTAGATCTGTGAGATATGACATTGGTATTTTGATGGGGATTAGAGTGAATCTGTAAAACACTTTGGGTAGTATGGACATTTTAACAATGCTGATTCTACTGATCCATGAGCACGTTTTGTTTTTTGCTTATTTATATCATCTGCAATTCCTTTCCTCAGTGTTTCATAGTTCTCTTTGTAGAGGTCTTTCACCTCCTTGGTTAAGTATATTCCTAGGTATTTTACTTTCTTTGTAGCAATTGTGAATGGTATTGAGTCTTTGATTTGACTCTCAGCTTCACTGTTACTGGTTTATAGGAATGCTACTGAGTTGTGTACATTGATTTTGTAACCTGAGATTTTGTTGAATTTAATTATCAATTACAGGAGTCTCTTGGTGGATTCTTTGGGGTTTTCTAGGTATAAGATTACATCATCTGCAAAAAGTGATAGTTTAACCTCCTCTTTCTCAATTTAGATATGCTTATTTTCTTTCCCTTGCCTAATTGCTTTGGCTAGGACTTCCAGCACTATGTTGAATAGAAGTGATGACAGTGGGCATCCTTGTCTTGTTCCAATTCTTTGTGGGAATGATTTCAACTTTTTCCCATTCAGTATGATGCTGACTGGGGGGTTGTCATATAAGGCTTTTATGTTTTTAAGATTTGTTCCTTCTCTGCCTAGTTTGTTGAGGTTTTTTTTTTTATCATGAAAGGGTGCTGAATTTTGTTGAATACTTTTTCTGCATCTATTGAGATGGTCATATGATCTTTGTTTTTGCTTCTGTTTATGTAGTGAATCACATTTATTGATTTATGTATTTGAACCACCCTTGTATCTGTGGGATGAAGCTCAATTGGTCATGGTGGATTGTTTTTTGATGTGCTGTAGAATTGGCTTTGCTAGTATTTTATTGAGGAATTTTGCATCTATATTCATAAGGGATGTTAGTCTATAGTTTTCTTTTTTGGTTGTGTCCTCTTTTGGCTTTCAATGTTATGGAAATATTTCTACAGAATGGGTACCAACTCTTCTTTATTGGTTTGGTAAAAATTCACCTGTGAATCCATCTGGTCTGGGGCTTTTTGTTTTTTTTGTCAGAAGACTTTTTATTGCTGCTTCAATCTCATTGCTCGTTATTGATCTGTTCAGGAATTCTATTTCTTCCTGATTGAGTCAAAGGAGGTTATGTGTTTCCAGAAAATTTCTCCATTTCCTGTATGTCTTTGCATTTAAGTGCATAGAGATTTTCATAGTATTTACAGATGACATTTTGTATTTCTGTGGTATCAGTTGTACTATCTCCTTTTTCATTTCTGATTGAGCTTATTTGAGTCCTTTCTCTTCTATTCCTGATTAATCTAGCAAGAGATTAACAAAATCTATTAATCTTGTTTATCTTTTCAAAGAACCAACTATTTTTCATATAGACCAAGCTTTTTTCAATAAAATTAAAATAGTGACCTGCTTCAAGAATTGTTCATATGCAGTGTCAGAGCAAACATATTCACTCTCAGAGCTGCTATCAAATCCAGAATTAGACACTTTGCTTCTATTTTTTTAACTGTTTTTCTGTACAACATGGCCCTCTGATATTCAGGTAAAGATCTGAGAAATTGTGAGAAAAGCCCAAAGTTTTTCTTTTATTATTAAAGAGCCCCAATGCAGGACATCCTAGTCTGATAAAGTTAACAATGCTTTAAAATGGAAAAAGGATAATTTGTGTTATTCATTGGGCTATGAGATGGTATTATCTTTGTATTCAGCTGAGCATAGGAATAAATTCTACTTCTTTTTATTTTACATCTATTAAAAAATGGTAGTTTGGCAGACCTTTCTCATTAGGAACAATATCATGGAGAATTGTCTCCAAATAACATGTGAGTCTGTGTTGACAGTGTACATTCAGTTTCAATAAAGGCACACCAAAATAAAATGTAAAATGCCTTGTGAAACTATCCCCGGTTTTCTCTCCAAGCTAACCCTAGCCTGAGCATCCATAGCCCTTTCCATCTGTTGTTCACGGGCTTGCTTGCAGAAACTCAGCTTTATTGCCTGCCTTCACATCCTTATAGGTGGAAGACAAACATTCCCCAAGACAGCCCAAGGGCTGGTTCTCAGCCTGCTCTGATTGGCCTAGCAAATAATATGTCCTAGTTCTAGCAACCTAACTGTAAGGAGCTAAGCCCAGTGATAACTTCTGACTGGGCATTTTTCCACTCTATTCCTCAAGGTAGTCCTCATTCTTCCTCCCATCCTTCCAACCCAATTTTCCTAATGGTTCCCTCTGTGTTTATCATTAACTGAGCATACTTATGACTTTTGCCACATACTTAACAATTTGTCCTCATTAATGTCAAGATAGCTGCTGTCTGTTGTATCTTTTCCACAGTTTACTGGAGAAATCGGATTTCCCCTTCTTTTTCCTGAGCCCACCTCCTACTACTAGTCCTTTTTAACTGCTTTTCTCATCAATGTGCTTTGTAGATCAGTCAATTAGCATATGCTGGGGAGACTACAGGACTATATTCCTATTTTTATATTTAATCTGAAACTCCTAGTTGAAATTTGCAGACATGTATTTCATCTTTTTTCTGCAACTCACTTTTTCTTTTGTTCCCTATATAATACCCATAACTTTTCCTATTAATTTGGAGAAGAAAGCAACCATCAAGAAACAGAAAAGTTGTAAATTATCAAAGATATGCAAATTAAAATAAGATGCAATTTTTTGCCAATCTTATTTGTAAAACTGAAAAAGATGATGATACCCTGTGTTTGTGAGGGTATGGATGAGCTCGACATGACTGGTAAATGTATGGGGCCAGTGAGGGGGTGACAAACAGTCTTATCCTGAGACCTGGATAAAATCCTATGTAAAATTTTTGACCTGTTCCTCCTTGCTGGACAACCCTTAAAAGCATTTGTACAAATTCTTTTAAGGGGTAGGTATTTAGGCTCAGCAATTTTGCTTCTAGAAATTTGCCCTCCAAAGACACATGTACAAAGATGTATATCAAAGATATTTATCACAACACCATTTATAATAGGGAATTGAGTTATTATACATTCATTTAATGGAATATAATGCAATAATTATCAATGTCAATGAAAATGTATATATTGAAGAATATATATATTCTTCAATGAATATATATTGACCTGGGAACATGTCCAAACTATATTGCTAGTTTTACAAAATGATATTGTAATATGATTTCACTTTTGTGTTGAAAAAATGCACATATATATGTATATGCTATATACAGATATATATGAGATAAATATGTGTGTGTATATGTGCTTACAAACAAGTCTAGAAGGATAGACACTAAAAATTCACAGTATTATCTCTAAATTCCAGGATAAAGTAATCTTTTGTCTTCTGTATTTTCTAAACTTTTTCAGTGGACATGTTTCACTTTATGATCAAACACAATAAGCTATTTAAAAATATGTTAGTTGACACCTTTGGCTAGACTAAAGAAAAGTAGAAAAGAAAAATCTCTAATAAGCTCCATCAGGAAAAAAAAAGGAAAAAGTACAACTTATGCCACGGAGATACAAGATATCATCTATGAATACTACAAAAACCTTTATGCACACAAACTGGAAAATGTGGAGGAAATGGACAAATTTTTAGAAACACACAGCCTCCCTAGGCTCAACCAGGAGGAAATAGAATTCCTGAACAGACCAATATCAGGTACTGAAATTGAAATAGCGATAAAAAATCTTCCTAAAAAGAAAAGTACTGGACCAGATGGTTTCACACCCAAATTTTACCACACCTACAAAGAAGAACTAGTGCCTATCCTGCAGAAATTATTCCACTACATCGAGAAGGATGGAATCCTCCCCAACACATTTTATGAAGCCAACATAACCCTGATACCAAAACCAGGAAAGGACACAACAAAAAAAGAAAACTACAGACCAATATCCCTTATGAATATAGATGCAAAAATTCTCAATAAAATCCTAGCAAATCGAATTCAGGTGCTTATCAAGAAAATAATCCATCACAACCAAGTGGGCTTCATCCCAGAGATGCAAGGATGGTTCAACATAAGCAAATCTATAAATGTAATTCACCACATAAATAGAAGCAAAAACAAAGACCATATGATCTTCTCAATAGAAGCAGAAAAACCATTTGACAAAATTCAGCACCCTTTTATGATAAGAATGCTTAACAAAATAGGCATACACGGGGCCTACCTAAAAATGATACAAGCCATATATGACAAATCCACAGCCAACATCATACTGAATGGGGAAAAATTGAAAGCATTCTCACTTAGAACTGGAACCTGACAAGGTTGCACACTATCTCCACTTCTATTCAACATAGTACTGGAAGTCCTTGCTAGAGCAATTAGACATGAGAGAGGAATTAAGGGCATCCAAATGGGGGCAGAAGTGATCAAACTCTCATTCTTTGTTGGTGATATGATATTATATCTAGATGTGCACCATCTGGGAGATGGACACGCATGAAGCTCTGACTGGGGGGGGAAAGGGGGGACAAGGGCAATATATGTAACCTAAATATTTGCACCCCGATAATATGCAGAATTAAAAAATTTGTTAATTATACAAATGTGAAATAATCTCTACCTCATAACATTTTTCATGTTCTAATCAAATCACTCAGGAAACAGGTAGTCATTATTATGATATTAATAAATGCAATTTATTGAGCATTTGCCAATAGACATTGAATTAGAGGTTTTATTTACATAGTGCAATAAAATTTTCACAATAACTTCACATGAGGCAAATAGCATTCAACTAACAAGATGCATAGTCAGAATTGGAATTCTGCTTCATCTGTCACCAAAGCTGCTCTTTTGTGGCTGTTGAGCCATAAAAGTGTGAGGTTTACAATGATGACTTAAACCTGAATCCTGCTTCAAAGGAGTTTACATGGCAAAATACAAGCAGTATTCTAGAATTGGCATGCTTTTTCCTGTGTTGCTCAATATCAGCAATTAAGGCCTATGTGGAATTCTGGATTTTCTTCACTATTATTTCCTCACTCTGGCTATGTCATATAGAAATGATCTTTTCTGGGATGTCTGATAGGAGACAAGAAAAGGACTGGTGTGTTTGCCCTGGTGAGGAAATGTATACCCCTTTTCATTCTAAGGGATTAGCTTCTGAACTAAAACAGAGAACAGGGCCATAAAGTAAATATCCACCCACTGCCTTTGGCTCATTTTTGGTGTGTTGGAAGTATATTAACCAGTACTTGTTTTAATATCAGACAGTTTATGTAGAAGTAACCACAGCTGATAAAATTCAGGAGTTCCTGCCAACAATGAAATTCCTCACAGTTCAAGTAATCATGGGGCCACTAACCTATAAGGTAGTTACTAAGAAACAGAGGGACAGTTCTTAGTTTTTCTTATTAGCCACCCTTTGGGTCAAATGACTGACTTTCCCAAAGTTCATTCCTTCATTCTTTATTGTCATCAGCCAAAGACGAATAGCAGAAATGTAGGGGACTTGTTGTTTGTTTCAATCAGTAACATTTTTTTCACCAAAACATGTTCTCACATGGCTTTTGTTGAACATTTCACAAAACTAGAAACTCAGATGGCTGGTGAGGAAATTCTAGAATCACCTTATGTTGAACCTGATAAACACAGGACATAAGTTACTCTTTGGGGACGCCCTGGATAAACCTGTCCTGCCCATAATTTCCCTGAGCACCACTCCAATTGTGAGCAAAACTTTCTTCCTTGGTTGGGCTGGGCTTTGAACCTGCAAAACATCATATTTCCTTACTTAGTTAGGAAAGCAAAGGTTGCACAATATTTGTATCTAAAAGGTTTGAGTTTGATATTCATATTTTAGCATTCCTGGTATTTTCTTGAAAAACACTTTATGACTTAAATTCACTTTCATAAATGATCATTGCAAATAATGTATAGGTTTGTAATAACGTAGCGTGTAGGACTAGTTTTAGCTGTCAGTCCTCTACTAGGGTCATAGATTCTAGACTACCAGGGTAGTCTGAGCCTGGCTTAGGTACCTTTTCTTTCATAGTCTGGTTCTGTTTTGTCTTCCGACTCAGGTGGACCCTGTGCACCCACACTGGCCATGCTTTTTGGTTTGAGTGCTGAGCCTTGCTTTTATTGTAAAGGCACATTATCCGCTTAGTCCATAAGTATCCCTTCTACGTCAGCCTTCTACTATGCAGAGGCTTCCTACTGCAGTCACACACCCTTGGGAGTGGATGCAATAGTATTTTCATTGCTGTAGCTATTTCTGTTCCTGTATGCTACTGTTCAGATCTGTGCAAAGCCGTATGGAGTGCACAGATCTGGGAATGGAAATTTTAGAGAGTCTGACTTGAATCAGAAAAACGTTCAGCCAATGACTTCTGCAAAATGTCCCTAAAAAGGCTGTTTTCTACAGAGGCACACAGAAAAGGTCCTTTGTCAGCCCACAACATGGGCAATAAACAAAATGAGCTGGGATGGTAGGGTGGGGATTACAAAGATGAATTAGTGACAGATTCTGGCTTCAGAGAGCTTCGGTCTTATAAGCAAGACATGTATGTGAATATCTATAAGGTCAAAATTATACCTGTCACAGGAGAAGTACTGGGGTAATTGGAGAGAGCAGAAATTACTTTTGACTGAGAAGAACAGGGATGACTTTTAGCAGACCCATGAATCAAAACAAGATTCAGAAAATCTAAGTTGCACAGGGAGAACATGTCAGATAGAGGGATCAATACAAGCAAAGCCGTAGTCTGGTTTCCTTATTTTAAAGATGCATAAACAGATCCAGAGAAGTGATGTGACTTACAGAGATTTCTATCAAGTTGTATTCTTGCCTGAGAAAATCAGTCTTCACAAATTCTAGCCCCCTAAGGGCTCTAAACAGTTTTATAGCTCTCTGAATTATTAGCTTTAAAATCAATTGAAAATGTAATATATTATTAGTGGGGAAACATTTAGGTGCTGTGGGCAATGCTTGCAGTACTTTTTATTCTTCCAGGAAAGAACAGTAGCATTGAGATTAGCTTCAATTTATGGCTAGTGAATGAGTTATTAAGCAACAGCAGTTGTTGAGGCCTTCCCGTGTGCCTGGATCCAGCGCTCCAGCAGTGAGCACCCGCTGCTCAGCTCAAAGCTGGATGCCTCAGGCTTTCTAGCTTTCAGCTTAGGGTGGTTTGATTTAGCAAATGAAAACGCAGGATACCCAATTAAATTTGAATGTCATGTAAACAACAAATAATTTTTTAGTTTAAGTATGTCTGATGCAATATTTGCAACCGTATTTCAACTTTGTTTTATATGATCAGATTTTTTATTTTTATTTGCATAATTCTCATGAATAGTTTTACCTTAAAAGCAATTAGTTGATATTTGTAGTTATACATTTTATTTTAAAAAAGAAAAGTACCAGTGAACACCACCTCAAAGATTTTAAAAGAATAAAATCCAGAGGAAGTTAAGGTGAATAGACTTTGATGTGTTTTATTTATCTTTGTTTATATACCCAACACTTGGTTCATGATAGGTTGTCAATAAATGCTCTCTGGATGAATGTAAAGATGAATGAGGTAGCACATTCTTGATTTTTATTCCATCTCTTGTTGGAATCTCCCTTTATGCAATGGCAAATTTAAGCCCCAAATGTAGCTTTTTCCTAAAATGTCTGAGTGGTAGAGAATTGAGAAAAATCTTGACCATGATCAGTATTTACCAAGCAGTTAATTCATACCACCTGAAGAGGAGAGGCCCAAGTAATCAGGCAATCTTAAAAAAAAATGACAAATTATCTGCTAACATGATCCTGAATTCATGTCTCTCAGCTCCTAGACATCCTTCTTCCCAGTTTCTAATAATGTCTGACTATAAAGCAATAACCTAAACTTTGTGGATTAAATATCTCAAAGGTCATTAATGGCTAATGTGCCTCTCTCTCTCTTTTTATAAGAAATCAGTTCCCTGAAATCATTCATGAGATATAATTCACTACAGATGAAGTTTCTCCACTTCAGTACAAAGTGTTTTTGGTCCTGACAGTACATTTTGAAGATATTAAAACCAAAACTAAAAGCTACAGCTTGTATTAATTATCCTTGGGTAGTTTATGGAGGCATTTGAGTTCTTAAAAGATATCTAATATGATTAAAAAGGCCTGTCTCCTTCTCAGGGCTGTTTCTGTGCTTTAATGATTATTTTATTCTCCTAAAGTTTAAGTGCTTTGGGTTCTAATAGGCCAAATGAATTAATATTGAAAGCAAATTTTAAAAAGTACGAGGCATAAATGGCAGTTCCATTTATTTGACATTTATTGACACATTGGATTCTTTTGGCCTAGATAGCTCTTCCATCAGAAGTCCAAATACATGCTTCTAAATTAGAAAGTCTTGAGTGTGAAAACATGAACATACTGTTTCATTCTTCCAGTTATTTAACGCTTTCTCAGTGTTAATATTCTTTGCTCGTTGGGGTTTGTGAGCTACAGGAAATTCTTTAAAAGAAGGAATGAGACCCATCATCACAACCAAGATATTTGTATTTCTCTCTTGCTTTCTCCAGTAACCCTTTAACAAGAAGAGTTTGCATATACTTAGAGCTGGATATTTTTAAGACTTTCAGAAACAAGTGTTTATTCTAATTACAGTTTTATATGTGTTATGCCACTTAAGGAAAACCCACAGTGTGAAAATGTGCACTTATGGAAATAATAAATTACATCAATGCCTAACACCTGGTTCCTGATAGCCTGCACAAATGATGGATAAACAAATGCAGGAACCACTGTAGCAGGACCATAAAATAAGTAATTAGATCATAATCAACAAATCAAACAGTCTGGAAGCAACAGAAGGAATAGCTTTAGGTTTTCACTGTGCAGTTCATTTCAAGAACCTAACAGCAAGTAAGGTGTATCTCTCTAACTTGAATAGTTATAAATTACATTTTAGAATTTTATCTTTGGGAGTTTTAAAATTTTGCTTTGAGAATTATAAGGGTTTCATAATTTTTTATTTTATAAACAATTCATGTTTATTGTACAAAAGTGATAATGGACAAAGAAAAACAAAAAAGACACTCAAAGATAACAACTATTATAAGCTGGTTGTACTCTTTCAAAATTTTTAATAAATACATATAATGTGTATTTTAATTAAAAAATGGACTCATACTTTGTTTGATGTTTTTTAACCTGTGTTTTTCATTTGATCATGACATCTTTCTGTATCAACATGTATGTACATCTCCAGTAGGTGTTCTGTGGGGTTCACACATAGACTTTTGGGGATTTGTGGACCCCTCCACACAAAAAATGTATACAAAATTTTGTGGGTTGGGTGTGTATATGTGTTTATTTTCTCTGGAAAAAATTGCATTGGGGATTTTATTAGGTTTACTTTAAATTTTATTGATACATTTAGGGGGAGACTACAGTCCTGCATTTTTCTGGAGCATAGTAAGACTTCCAGTGTGTTCTTGGCCTCTTTGTCCCCTCTCTAAATTTGTACGTGTCTTTATATAGGTCCTGTATCGTTGTTTTAACAATTTAATGATCATTTTCTTTTAAACATTCAATTTAAGTTTGCAATATTCTTTATTGTGATTTCATTGCATCTTAGGATCTACCTTTACCTTGTAAACCCATCTTCAATTTAATATAGAACTCAATGGTAATGTATAATTCAATTTACATAAGCTTGCTTTAGATTCGTTATTACATGAACACGTTTCCAAACAGCTATATACTGTTGTCCATATGACAGAATAAAATAATTTATTGTCAAATGGAAATATACCTACAAGGATTTAGTTTGCATTTTTACATAAGAAAATCTTTTTAATCTGTCTTTTAAAACTTTTAGAAGTTTTCTGTCTAATTAAATATATATATATATATATATGTTCTGCCTTTTTGTATGTAAACCAAGACATTATTTAATATTTTTGTTAAAGGAACCAACTGAGAAATGTCTATTTCTAAACTTCAGTGTTGTCCACAATTTCACATAAGACAGAACTATAGAAAAAAAAAAGTTTAGAAATTTGGAGCAAAGAGTAGGTATATCTTCCACTACTCCTTCAATTTAATGGAAGTCTATAGTTTGTATAATTTGGAAACTTTTAACCATGGAGATATATAGCTTTGGTAGAGCCAGCCCCCTTCCAGCTGGCCCTTATTCTTCTAAATTTCTCACTATACTTCTTTCCCATAGGTGTGCTCTGGTTTGATCCACCAAGGCCTAACTTTCTCTCCACCCACTGTGCTCCCTTCTGCACCTTCCTGTCCTTGTTCTCCTCCCTGACCCTTCTCCGCTCCCTCACCTCTCATCCCAGGCTCCCCAGACTCGGTCTCTGCACTGCCCCAGTGTCCTGGTGAGGCCTCTCTCCATGGCTTCCCCACAGTCTCAGATTTGCGTCTTTCCCCAGCCCTTTCCCTAGGTATCCCTCGCTCCTCCACTCTTTTCTAGCTCTTAGCCCAGTTTCACATCTCTTTCACAGCTCTTTCAGCCTCTGCCATGATGACAGCAAGCCTTTCATACCTTATTTCTGCTGACTCTCATTGCTGCCTTTCTGAATGTGACTTATCTTTTACATTTTCCTGTCACCAGCTCCCCTGCTCACTAATTAGCTTCTCTGCCCCCACCCACCACACCCACCACCATTCTCTTTCCTGTAAGTCAATTCCTTATTTATTTTAGATTTATGTAAATATGTGTATTCATGTTTACATTAAACACAAATAACATAGTGTTTGCCTACAGCATACAAAAGGTTCAAAAGATACATGTAGAATTTAAAGAGGGAATATTAATATCTATAGATTGATAAATTTATATTATTTTCATCTCTCTTTTTTAGCCTTAGTCATTGTCTTTATTCATTTGGACACTGTACAAATATTGCAATTTCCTTTTGCTGCAAAAAGTATAAAAATAATCTTTATATAGGAATCCATTCATTACTGCAAATCTTTCTAAATCTCTACAAATGGCTCTAAATGAGGGTAAATGAATAAATGGAAATGAAGGGGAGGCTATGAGCCAGTGGGAGGTCGGGCTAATCAGAGACTGATCCACCCAGATCTCTAGCTAGAGTCCTCTGTTCCTTTCTGTTAGCACCCTGCCACCACCACCACCTACAGGTACACAGGGCTAAGGGCCCAGTAGAAGGACACACAGGAGAGGTCCAGGAGGAGCTGTAGGGTCAGGGGTGGAGAGCAGCAGAGGAGGCTGGAGGTGGTACTGGCCAACATCCAGGTCCCCCCATCCTCCCCTTCTGGTGGGCTGGAGGGAGGGCTGTCAGGAGCAGGACAGTGGGATGGACAAGCTGCCCTCGGGGGTAATGATGGGTCCTAGGTTCTGTGCTACTGGGTGATAGCCAAGCCTGGGCTCAAGGAAGGCTTGGGGAGGACACAAGGTGGGGAAAGCCACAGAAAAGGAGAGGCAAACACTTTGGCTCCATGGTGCAGGGGCCTGCAGAACTGTGCATTGAGGGAAGGCTGAGGAAGCCAAGAGCCTGTGGTTCTCAAAGCTGTATAGAAGTGGGGTGGGGGGAGGTCCCCAAGCAGCCCCCAGTTCAAACAGTCTGTGTCCCAGCCACACAGGGCATGTCCCTGTCAGTCAGACGTTGAGAACAGGCACATCTAAGAAGTAACAGACTCCTTCACTCTTATCTAGGTTGTAGATGTAACTGTTGTCTCCGGGGGATGGAGAAAGACAGAGGAGGAGGGCAAACACGTCTGAGGATATCGACTCCTCCAGCAGCTCTGAGTTCATGTATTCTCGTATGGAATCCAAGAGAGATGGCTCTTTGGGGAGTTCCAGAATGCCTGTGGGATCTGCCTTGATAGGCTCAAAGGAGATAAAAGAGTTAGGTCCCAATGAATTGCCATTACTGCTCCTGCCACTATGGCTGCTGCTGCCGCTATCCAGCAGGGCAAAGACTACAGTGGCTGGCAGGCCCAGTAGGAGTGATCTGAGCTTTGGCATTGTCAGGGTCAGAAGGGGGATTGGGGACTGCTTGGGTCTGAGGCTTCCTGGGGCTGGACTAGAGCAGGCCTGGGCAAAGGCAGAGGGGCAGAGGCAACGGGTGGTCTTTGGAGGGTAGCAAATAGGCACAGCCACAGCCAGTGAGCTCCATGCCTCCTTGTTCACTAACAGTACCTTGATGAGGTTTCTTACACTCTTCAGGTAAATATGGTACTTCTTCTGCCCACAGAGGCCCTCTGGGATGGGCACCTGCAGGCTGGTACCCAACAGGGTCTGGATAGCCAGGAGGGTGTCTCCAGCAAAGCATCTGCAGATGTCCTCATGACATAGCCCAAGCAGCTATTCTGCACATTTCCTGTGAAGCTCCTGCTCTGCTGCACCCACACCTTGTGCTGGTCCAATTTTGCTCTGGCTGCTGCGGTTCCTCAACCTCTGCCTGAGCTCAATCAGCTTGTCTGAATCTCCCAGGCATTGCAGCCAGGCCTCATGCCCTTTCACTGGATGCCATTCTTGGATTTTTTTTTTTCTCCATCTGCTGATGCCTTCCAGCACATTGGTCATGTCATAAGCCCACTGTTTCTGGTGCAGAGCTAGGGTGTCAGCTGCCAGCTTGAGGTCAAGCATGCCTTCCTTGGCCTCCTGCAGAAGTGACAGGAGCTTGGTGGTAAGAAGTCCTAGGCTCATCTTGTGCCCAACTTGGAGTTCCCAAAGACAGTGGTATCTCTGGCCTGCCCTCTGCCTCCTGTCAGCCAGGCCAGCTACTTTCATCTCTTAGTCACATTTGTTCTGAACGATTAAGCCTTTCTGTGCCTGCTGAAGTTAAAATGTTTGATCATAAAATATATATGCCTTTAAGTAAATTGGTTATATGAAAATCTAGATTGACAAAAACAAAATTAATTTTTATAACTTTTCAAAACCCTTCATCACTGCATTTTAGGGGAGCTTGTAAAATATGTCTTTAGTGTCCTCAAATTGTCTTAGTTTACTTAAAAATTAAGTCAAAATAGCTTTTAAAATTCCATAAATGTATGTACATAGCCATGAATGCATATTTCTATACAGAGGCCATATCTTCACTACTAAAGGGGAAAATCAGTCTGGATTTTAATTTTGATGTTTTACATTTACTATTTCAAATAACTGAAAGTATCAAGAAGTTGTGTGTCTCTTTAGTAATCACGTAACTGTGCTTTTGTGGGGAGTGAAGGAAACTCACATTACTAAGATAAATCTTGAAGGAAAACTGCGTAGGAATTTCCTCTCCATCACCAAAACCATGAACTTTCCGGTCCCCTGCTGTTATTTAAAAAAGTTCATTCCAACAGAGCAGATGCCATTGAATACAGCTCCTTGCACGAGGGTCCATGTCTTTCACTTACTGGTTAGGGTTAGGAGAGCCTATAATATATAATACTTGTCATAGACCAGGGAACTCTAAAAGGAAAAACTCTTAAAGTAACTACATTTAACCCAATTGGGAATGGTCCTTTCAGCAGAATCTAACAAAAAACAAACATGAAACTAATGACCCCAAAAATATTTGTATAGTTTTTTTTGGTCATAGTCCTGTTGGCACAATCCCAGCCAACTGTCTCAGGACAGTTTTTCATGTCCTGTGGATTATAGTTAATCATAATTGTGAATTTATTGTTCTTATCTGAACTTTGTGAGTTACATGCTATCTCGACACTGTATGTTTTAAAGGGTCACATCCCGTAGAATGAGCCCATCATGTTTGCAAAGTCAAAATAAGGTCTTCCTTCTCCCCCCACCGCTTGTTTGCAAAAGCACCCACTGCTGCAGCCTGTTAAAACTCTTTTCTTTAAGATGGCAGACACAAAGTTTATTTGATGATCTCATTAACCATGTTGTTTGCATCTCTGCTGTTTGCTTGTTAAAAGAGAAGTCCACAGGAAAGTTCTGAACTGAAAATACAAATATAGTATGCCATGGATTATGACAAGTGGAAAACACTTTTCTGAGTTGATTGAGAGTCTATGGAAAGAGTGCGGATTCCTGATTCAAAAGACTTGTTTTCAAATCTCAGTATTTCAGTTTCCAACCTTCATGATAATATGAAAGCTACTTAACTTCTCTGAGCTTTCCTGTCCTCATCTATGAAAGAAGGATAATAATTTATAGGCTGTGGCACAGATGAATAACAAAATACATGTGAAAATGCCTGACTTTTTTTTTTGAATGGATGTTCACTTTCAATGAAAGTAATAAAATAATTAGGAGAAGGCAGGAATGAAGAAAACTGACTATGAGAGTCCCTATAGTTCTTTTCCCACTTTATAAGAAAACGTGCAAAGTCACTAGCACAGTGCCCAGGACATAGTTGACCATAAAGGGATGTTAGTTCCTCTTTCATTTAACATTTCAAATTACTTATTTGCTTGGTTTTTAGAGCTGACAAGATGTCTGTATCTTCTTATGTCAACACTGAATAGCTAGTTGCCTTGTGACAATGCATCTTCCATGTTAGTGTGCATACAGATCACCTGGGGGGTATTGTTAAATGCACACGCTGCTTCAGTAGGTCTGGGATGGAGCCTGAGATTCTACATTTCCAAAAGGCTCCTGGCTGATGCCTATGAGGTGGGCCCAGTGTTGACATTTTGAATAGCGAGGCATTTATAGGCCAGGCAATATCTTCTCTTTGTTTCTTGCATTATCTTATTTCATAGAGCTTACAGTTTAGAGGTGGTATTATTTTACACATTTTACAGATGAGAAAGTTGTGACCCACAGAGATTGGTGAATTAGTTAAGATCATTCCACCCAATCGTTCAGCCACACTTCTTATCCCACCATGATCAACTTTTTAAAATTGTGTAACTATTCTCTCATTTTTCCTATTACGTTATTATATTCCTTGAAGATAATTGTTGCCAAATTTCCTTTTATATCTTTATCACTTTTTTACAGTTCTTTTACAGATCTTTGCTTGTGTAAGATGTAACAATAGTTTGTGAGCATCCTCATACCTAACCCTGTCGGCGGCAACCCATGCATTATGGAGCCATCTTTACTGGCAAAACGATTGGTAGTGGTCAGGCAGATTTTGAGACTTTTTAGTGTAATTACTACCACTTAGGCTCGTAAATCAGAACTCCTTACTAGCTGTTTGGAATGAACTGTCTACTCCTCTTTGAAAACCAGTGAGGAGACAGATGGGCTAAGAATCGTCAGCTCTGGAATACCAGGCACTTCCCTGGTTCCACTGCAGAGCAGCCCTGACCCACCAGCTGACGTATTTTTTAACCAGCTCACTCTTTCCAGATATCAGGGGATGAGGTCCCATTGCCTTGTACCTCCCTAAGCTTGCTGTTAGTAAATTCCCGGGAATAACACTGTGCTGCCCCATACTTCTATTGTCTTTGCCCCAATTACAGAGCCAGGCCCCCTCCCACTCCTGGGGGCATACCTCCTATTTTGCCCCAATTTTTTTGAACCAGCCAGGGTTTCTACGCCCCAGGTTAGGTTTTATTTTCTTACTAATGCCCAATTCTCCCTTTCTCCCAACTTTCCCACAACTAATACCATAGAGACACGGTTTCTAGCTCATTTCTAGAAGCTGATGCTGACAGGAGCATGCTCATAAAATTTTTTTACAAAGATTATCTGAGAATACTGAGAATATCTCAATGTATAAATGATGAACTTATTTTAATAAACAGTTAAAGGCAACATAATCATAAAAATGTTACAGAACAGTAAGTTTAACTTGGATTACTAGTCTCTCTTTTCACAGGGAGATGATAAAAGTTCTTGAGTCTTTAGGCCATTGCTGGCCAAAAGTTTCAGGATTGCTGATCTGCTCCCCTCCCCCACTTCCTTCCTTCCTTTCTTTCTTTATTGTCTCTTATTTTCTGTCTTCTTATGTGTGTTACAGAGTACTTGTAGAATTCCTACAAACAGGGTCTTTGTTAACCTATCCATATGCATCATGAGTATTTTTAATATCAATAAGTATACCGCTTCACCATAATTTTAAATGGCTGCTTAATTGTATATATAACTATGCCCATGATTTATTTAACTAATCTCCTAATATGGACCGTTCTGATTCTTTTCCAACTTTTTTCGTGTTACAAGTCATGATGGTCAATGACCTTGCTAAGGTCTAAGCAACTGCTACTCAGTTATTTCCTGCTTGTTCATCCACGTATTTGCCTCCTCAGAGAATTCTTGTAACTGTGGGTTTTTCCTTTTAGAAGTACATTGCCCGGCACAATATTCAAATAACTTTAGTAATTTTGCTATAGCAGGCAAGCATAGTGCTTCAAAACTCGGATTGTAAAGTCAGCCTACCTGAGTTTGAATCCCAGCTCTGCCCTTTGGTTGCTATGTGACCTTGGGCAAGATATTTAATCTCTCTGTACTTCAATTTCTTCTCCTGTGTATGATATGAGTATAATAATAGTGCTTATCTCATAGGCTTGCTGTAATAATTAAGGAAATGATGTGTGCAAATAACATAGAAATGTATCTAGCATTCAGTGCATGCTCAATTCATATTGGCTATTGTTAATGATAAGAAGCTTGCTTTGTCATTTTATTCATGCTATTAAACCTAAGTTTCCTTCTTGGGCAAGGAATATAAGGAGCAGAAAGAGGGGAGTGCAGTGGTCTCAAGAGGGTAAAGCACATATTAGGAAATATGGTCAATCATAATTATGTGGCCAGTTATCAAAATTTATAATATGATGGAGTTACTGAACTAGGCCACGGGCTGTCAGAGATATCTCATTAGCAGTCAACTTGGTGGAGATATGTATAGTCACAAAACATCTAACATTCACCTACCATCAGCCATGTCCTGTGTTCAGGCACTTAGATGTTCTATGTTTCTTGTCCCTGTGGGCTAGAAGTGAATAGTATACTTTTATTTTTACCTTTCCCCTAGGATTCTTTTTCCTTCCTTCTTTTCTCCTAGTGAAAGTAGAGCAAAACCAAAGTTTTTTGTTGACTTGGGCTTTTCCTAAAGACATTATTGTACTCACATGATCTCTTGTACTCACTTTGACTCTTTCTGTAAACAGTTCTCCACTGTCCAACAGGGTTTTGGCAGCTAGGAGACCTCTCAGTGGGAGCAGGGACTAGGTATGAACTTGGGAACTATTTTGGGAGATAGGAAAATGTGAGGAATTTGGGGTTATTCGTTCACTCTTAAGTACGAGAGGAGTACATCAAAAACATCTAAATTAAGCACTTTTCTGCATTTTAATTGTTAGACCAAGTTCTTGCTTGATAAGAAAATAAATCCAGCAATAAATCAAATGTATGAAGGGAAGACCAGGCATTTTTCTTATCTCTCTGTTCTCAAGTGCTAAGAGCAAAACTGCACGTCAGAAGGCCTGATCTTCCTTCTTAGTTACATACCAGACTAATTGAGTCCCAGAAAGAGTAAGGCAATCCTATTCTTTTACTTAGGCAGAAGTTCTTACTCATTTCCTTGAATCATGTCCCTGGTCCTCCTTGTACCCTATACTGTTACCGGGTGGGACAGGTACCTTGATGGACTAGCCAAAGCCTGTCTTTGAAGGGCCCAAAGGGTCTGCAAGTGGTCACTCAGCTAATCGGTGGGCTTGTGTCTTACAATGCTTTCTGGTGACATAGAAGACCACTTCAGTCTTCCATCAGAGAATGTTTCCTAGAATATATACTTTATGATCAAATTCTACAGAAGTTATTTTCTAAAGAAAAAGCAAGAAAGAAGAATTAACCATTACTTCCATCTTCACATTATCTGTTAGAAATTTTACGGACACTGGAAACCACAAAGTGCTCTTACTCCAGAGAATAGGTATATCCTAGAACTCATGGTGATTTTCAAAATTTCAAAATTTCTGCTAAGTATTCAGGGAAAATACAAGTGAGTAAACGTTACTATTTTTTGAAACCTTAGTCAGTCAGGATTGCAGATCCAGTCCTCCTCAGGGGTTACAGAGGAAAGTAACAACTGTGAATGTCACCTCAATGTCCATCATGAGAGGAATGGGATATCGATACTATGGAATATTATACAGCCATTAGAAGTGAAATAGCTGCACTGAATACATACTGATGGGGAAGATTATCTGTGGTAAATTCTTTAGAAAAGTAATGGTGTAGAATACTATTCAGAGTGTGATTTCATTTTTGTAAAAGCAAAATATATAAATTAACATATAGATACAGGTATGTGCTTCAGTAAGAACTAGAAGAACATATTTTGACTGTCAACAGTGGATTGCCAGAGTTTACTCTTGGTAGGAAGAGTGAAGAACATGGGAATGGCGTCAGGAGAGTGGGAAGAGTTTTTACTTTTTAATTTATTCACATCTTAACTTTGTGCAGTGGCAGTATTGTAGCCAATGAGGTTTATCCAAGGTGTGATATTGCTAATTTATTCACATCTGTATTGTTTGGAACTTTGTTCATAAACATGTATTTTTATAATATTTTGTACAAATTTATAAAAATCTCTGTATCAGAAATAAGTCTTTCTGTGTATCTGGTGATGTGAAGCCCTATTGTACAAGGAAACATAATGTCCATCAGCAAATAATGCAAATGACAAGTATACATCCACCTGAAGAAACTCCTTAAAAATTACAATATAAATTGTCTCACACTTGTAAACATTAGCTGTCACGTGTCACAGATTACAGGAAGAAATAAGAATGAAATCCAAGGCTGCTCTGTGATAGAAATCATTGCATCTTGTCTGAGTGGGTTCATAGTAACAGGGGAAGGCAAATGTGTACAGTTTTAAAAGATGCTGCTACTGCATTAGGATACCTAGCATCTTAGATACTGATTGCCATCCTTACACCTTGCTTATTAAGAGTTCCATCTCAACAGAGAGGAGAATAATTTCCATGGCAACTCATCAGTTAACTAATGAACATATTAATGTTTGTATTGAGAACCTAATATGGGTTGGGCGGGGGGGACACAAAGATGAATGAGAGCCAAGAATTGCCTCCTGATACTTGCAAAGTACTAGGGAGCTAAGGTGTGTGCACAGGACTCGAGAATGCAACGTGGGCACAGGATGCTACGAACTAAGCTAGCATTTCAGAATAGAGTGGTTGGATGGTCCCTCCAAAGGGAGGTGTTTTGTTTTCTATTTTTGTTTTGTTTCAGAATAGTAAAAACATGAAAATCGTGGTAAGTAGAGAGGAAAGAGTCAGTATGGAAGGTGATGAAGAGGTAAGGTCAGAGAAAAGATGTGATTAATCAGGGAAGCCCTAGAAGAAGCAGAAGGTGAGCCTAAGGGAGAGGCTGGCCTTGAGAGGAAGGAAGGATGTTCTCCAAAATATATAAAAGTAGGAAAAGGGCCTGAGTGGTGAGGCAGAGACACTCTGAGGTGAAGGAGAAGGAAACTAAAGGAGTCTTCTTGACTTCTCAGTCTGGTGAGAGGCAACTTTATCAACAGAGAGTGAAAGAGTACTAGCAGGCTTAGAGCTTCTAGAAAGATTTGGAATAGCCACTGTGAAGAATAAAAGTCAATCTGAAATGATTAAAAAGGTATTGGAGCACCATTAAAGTGCCTGCTGAGGCTGAGTAGCATGAATTTTTAATGAACCTAATTTAAAAAATTATTTTTCATCACTTTCTCTAGCAATATGGCAGCCAGGTACAGGGGTATAAAAATTCAGCTTGGCTAAAATGGATAGATTGTAGAAATGAAATGATTCTTATATTGAACACTGCATATGAAAATTCATTGGAAATCAGTTGAATAATCGTACCATTACGAATTCTATCAATCTGTTTCTTTCCCCTTAATTTTTAAAGTCAAATTAGATAAGTATATATCTGTAAAGAGATGGTAAAAATATCCTATACTTTTAAATGTTAACCAACCAGGTAATGCCATCAGAATTTCTAAAGTTTCTGGCTCACAGGTCTTTCTCATACATTATGTATTTTTAGGCTGGAAAAGTTAATAACATCCTTTTTAGAAGACCAGGATCCAGAGAGTAGACTAGAGGTTGGTGCCGATATGCGTAAAATTCATCACTGTTTTCATCATTTAAAGGTAAATTTAAATGTTTCCTGTAGTAGAAGCCATTTTCTGCCATGTTCAAGCTGCAATAAAAGCTTTTCTAGTTGGCCAACCCCTGAAAAGTTAGGACCCAGCATCACACTTTCAGAAAATGGTGTGATCTTTGAACCAATGGTGTGATTATCATTGAGTTTCTTCAGAGGTCGTATCTTACGTGCCAATAAATAAGCTCAGACCATGGACCTCTAATTCTTTGCCAGGAATCTCTACCTTTGACACAGCATAGTTCCATATGCAAAGAACCATTTATTTCCAAGCTATATCAGGATAATTATGTACAGTATTTTTTTAGCAGTTTTGATTTATTCATATAATCCCTCAGTTTTTCTCTGCCTTAGCTTTTACCTTTCATGACGAGAGGGTGGGAATATCATTAACTTTTCCTTTTACCTCACTTCTATATTTGCATACTTCATTAAGATAATAAACATTCATGGTGAGTTACTATGGGCCAGGCATAGATAAGGCAAGGTAGAATAAGTAAGTCATGGAGAAGACAGATACGTAAAGAATAATTATAATATATGCTAAGTGCTACAATAAAAATGTGAATTATAGCTGAACAGTGATATAGAATCTCTTTTGTTCTCCTGGAGAGAGCTGGAACCCATTGGATTAAGTAAAGTATCCCAAGAATGGAAAAATAAGCACCACATGTACTCACCAGCAAATTGGTTTCCCAATTTGGGTATTGGACAGAGGTGGGGGGGTGGGGGGAGGGGATGGGTGTATACCTACATGATGAGTGCAATGCGCACTGTCTGGGGAATGGACACGCTTGAAGCTCTGACTCGGGGGTTGGGGGGGGCATGGGCAATATACATAACCTGAACTTTTGTACCCCCATAATAAGCTGAAATAAAAAAATAGATAATAATTTTTAAAAATGTGAATTAAGTGGTATGGTGTATGGAGAAAGGGAAAGGAGATCAAGAGGAGAGAGTGGTTGAGTAGGAATTTCCCAATTTAGGGAAGGAGAGATAAGATAAGGGAGAGAGGAATGAGGAAGGAGAAGAGGAAAGAAGGCAGGTAGAGGGGGGAGGACATGCCAGGTAAGTAAAAGCCACTGCATTTTGAAGACAAGGAACAGAAAAGGGTATGCGTGCCTGATGTGTGCAAGGAACTGTTAAAGGAAAAAGAATCAAAGACACAAAGAAATTTGGAACAGAGGTATAGGCACTAAGCTCTTATTTCGTCTTGCAGAAACTATTGAATGAGAAGAAGATCCTTGGAAATAGTATAGTCTCCTCTGAAAGCAAAGACCAAGATTGCCAAGAACCATTAAAAGAGGAAGAATATAAAAAGCTACGAGACATTCTAAAGCAGAGAGATAATGAAATCAGTATCCTTTCTGAAAAGATGAGAAACTTTCCCTCTACTGGCTTGAGAGGGGGAGTGTAAACAGGTAGACGTGTCCCCCCAGGCACGTCACTGAGCCCCCACCCTGCTTCTAGTTCACAGTGCTTCTTTCCATTGAGAAGGAAAATGTCCCTTCAGCAAACAAAATGCGGCAACCAGTGAAAAACAGAGTTGCTACAAAAGAAAAAAATTTTACTTGTTTTGAGCCTGATATACTTACTCTTGCCGAGAACATTTCAGTTTATTGAAAACATGGGCTTTTTTATATCATCTCTTAACAATAAAATTTTTAAAATGTATTTTTTTGTCTACTCTGCGGTGCTCTTTCTGTTTTAGTCCCGAGCCAGTCAGTTAGCTGGTTATCTTTAGCTAGCTGACCGGACACCGGGCTGACCACAGCCTCACCACGGCCCAGAATTTGTGGCTGGTGTGTGGGTGAAACTCAAATGATGGCTGAAAAATGACAAATGGTATTTAGCTTAAGAAGAGCAGAGATTCATTTAAATGTAACTTTTTATTTAAAAGCCAGATCTACTGCTTTGGGTTCCACTTACAAATGTTCCCAAATTTGGAAGTGAGTATAGATGAGTGTCCAAGATAGAATTCGTATTGGCTCCAGGACGCGGTGTGTTTTGGGTGCTGAAAGTGGTAGCAGCGGTGGGAGTGTGCACAGGCTCCAGGTGCAGACTAGTGGTTGCTTCTGAACAGCCCCTGTTGGGCTGGTTAGACCTCAGGACTCCCCAATATTTCTTCAGTATTATTTCTCATTTTATCTTTCAAGCTTCTTGTAAAAGATTTGATATTTTCATTGCACTTGCAGAATTTGAACTTGCACAAGAAATCATCTCGGTCAGTTCTTTATAAGCAGATGTTTTTGTTAATTTTTAAAATTAAGACATTATGCTTCAGCTGTTGTGAAAAATGCGTAAAAATAGTCTACAGAAAGGAAATCCAGTAATAAAAAAGTAGAAACAAACCAAATAAGAGATAGGCACGCTGCCTAATTAACTTTAGTCTAATTTTAGTTGATTACTAGCAGAGCCTGGGTGCCAGATCCAAGCGAGTATTAGCTGCTTTGTTATCTGACCAGTAACAGTGGGTGCAACTGTGAATCACACTCACGCAGCCCTTGTCTATGAGCACTGCCCACAAATGTTGTCACCCTTGCGTTCCTTTTCCTTCCTCTTAATCTATCCATCTCTAGGAATGGTCTCAGCCTGGACCTCAGTCCTGGCCCCAGCCCCAGTCTGAGCTCTGCTTCTTTTCCTGGCCTTGGTCTTAGTCTAGGATCTTCTCCCCTAAATACTCCTACCAACTCCTTAATCCCTTTCTGGGCTTATGAATGTCTGTGAGTTCGTATGAAGGAATGAAATGAGATATGACAGAGAGAGACAGTCTTGGCTTGTCTAATATGTTTATTTTTTAAAGAGTAAAGGAGAGACATGCATCACCTCCCTTCTTCACTGTGGCGAATCCAGATGCCGCTCTGCACATGGGGCTACGCTAGATTCTCTCCCGACGGAATGATTCAAACAGGACCCCTCCTTCGGAGACTCAGATTCAGACTGATGGTGGGTAAGGGTCATGTGGAAAGAACACTGAACTTAAATTCATACCTGCATTGAAATCCTAGCTCTTCATTTACTAGCTCTGTAACTTCTCGATGAAGCTGCTTTCTGCTCTTCAGGAGCCAGAGCATAAAACCCACCCTTCCAAGCTCACCATGCTGAGCAAAACCGAGAAGTGCTTTGAGCACCATAGAGTGTTCTATAATAGAAGCTATGACTATGTAGACAATGAGCAAACCCAGAGGAAGGAAAAACAGCAGTTGACATTTAATCAACTCGAAGCTTATGCTAATAACCAAGAGAGGCTCCTGAAATTTTATAGTTACACAGAGTTAGGTTGGAGGATATTTTTATATCTTTCTTTATAGAACCCAGAAGGCTAACACTGTGACAGGAAGAATGGGAAAGATACAGCTTCCAGAAAAAAAATAAAAAGATTATACTTGAGCTAACAAAAGATAGTAATGCAACTAAAATGACTGTGAACAACATTAAACCTTCTTGGAAAGGGGGTGAAAATGTGTCATTTGGGTGACATCATCAGTTTGAATACAGTTCAGACCCCGCTTCACAAAACATATAACAGGTTGCTCGATACCCGGCACGGTGCTTGGCGCAAAGCCATTCCCTTAGACGGAAATGGGGAGGGAAGAAGGCAGAGGAAAGATGAGAAGGAGGACGGCGGCAAAGAAGATAGATTTCTGTTGTGATCTTTATGAAATGTAAATCAGAGCACGTCATTGGATTAAAATGTTCGAGGACCTTCCAATGATACTTAGAATAAAATCCAAATTTCTTGCTCTGGTTTTCGAGGCCCTCCATGTTCTGGTCCCCGCTCACCCTCTGGCCTCATTTCTTACCCCTCATCCCGTGTATATGTTATGCTCAGTCACACTTACCTTCTTGCTGTTTTTCTAACATGGGGTTCCTCAGCCTTAGCACTATTGATATTAGGGGCTGGACAGTTCTTTGCTCTGGGGCTGTCCTGTGCATCGTAGGATGTAGGGGCACATGATTACTGCATTAGGAACCACTGCCAGGCCCACTTCTCTTTAGGGATTTAGCCATTTCCTCTGCTTAGATGCCCTTCCTCTGGCTGGTTTTTCTTGTCATGCAGCTCTCAGCTGAAAGGTCACTCTTAGGCCTTTTTTGGTGCCCAATGTAGACTAGCCACATGATCACTCCTTTTAAAAATTAGCTACCTGGCACTGTTACTCTCTAATGTCGTGTGTGTGTATGCATGCGTGCATTTGTGAGATCTGCCTTTCCCCAGTAGGACATCTGCGTCATGAGAGCAGGAAACTAGTCTGCTTTCTAACTGCTCTGTGCCAATGCATAGAGTAGTGCCTGGCGCGTAGTACAAACTCCAAACAAGTATCAGTGAATGAGTGAATGAATGGATATTGCCATTACAGTCCATGAACCAATGGAGGTGTTTGATGACACTGGCCATCAGTTCCTTACAAAGAGGCATGGGTGATCTGGGCAGAGCCCTGTTCTTCTCTGTCGCGCTAATGCTTAGACACTAAGAAGTTTTGAACATCTTTGGTAAGTGCATGGTTGGTCGGTTGGTTTGTTTTTGAGGCAAGAAATGGAAGCCATGTCAGAGATTATGAGAGAAAAGTTTATTATGCTTCCAGAAATCACTAACTGGGAATTAGAGCTGAGGAGGAAGATGGAGGTCAAGTGAATTCCATGTTACTTGCCCAAGAATAGGTGTAATCTGGGTACTTCTTCGCCTTTCTGGGTAACAGTCTTCTCTCCCACACTGTCCCCATGTTTCTTGAGACTCTTATTTTAATGAAGCCATCTCTAGGAATGGTGAAGGTCTTGAATTCATCTCACTGCATGTGCAATTAGAGTTCTGAGATTCACAAGACAGGCTATAGTCTTTCCTCCTAGTGGATGGGGCAAAAATCCCTTAGAGTTCTGGGCATCTGGAGCTTCGAATGGACACTGAAGAAGAAGGGTAGAATAGAGTGGTTTTATCACTTGTCATCAATGCTTCTGGCATATCTAAGTGGGCCACAAAAGGTGCATTTTAAAATGATATGTCTATGCTAATAACTCACTTCTTTTCAGTTCTATTTGAGACCAAAAATAGAGGCTTAAAAAAACAAAAGTGACTTCCAGCCCCCATTTGAATATACTCTAAATAAGCATTTGCTGGACATGGGAGTGCTCTGGCTGCACATCTGCCAGCACACTGGCCACCAGGATTGAGCTGGCTGATCTGCCAGCTGGGGGGGGGGGTCACTGTCCTCCCCCTCCTCCTGCTGCCTCCTGAGCCAGATGCATGATCTTCCCAGATAAAAGATGTATTTACTCACAGATGTATCCATAGCTCCATTGCCTACTGCTACTCAGTGTTCATTTTACTTGTTATAAACCTTTTCGTAAAAATTTTAAGACTTAAGTGGTTTAAACTCAGAACATTTTAAAGACCTTTGGGTTTTACAATTTTTCATATAAGGGTGCCATATTGAAAGACTAATAGCCTCCTAAATTGTCCATAACTATAGATAGGGCTTCAGGAAGTTGAAGTCTTCCCATAGTCGGTTCTTTGCCATGTGCTAAATAGCAATTATTGGAAATATCAAGTGCATTTGGCATGTCTGTGTTTTGATTTCTACAATCTATAATGAGTCATTAAATCCTTAAGTCAAGTTTCAGATATTCTGGTCAACATGTTAAAAAAGGAAAAGAAGAAAGCTCAGGATGCTCTCCACTCATCCAGCATGGATAGAAGTGAATTCAGACGCTCCCAGAACTCACCCTTCCCATCTGGGAACCCAGAAGAAGGTCAGAGAAGGTTGCTGTCCTCAGCTTCCACACAAGCCCAGGACTTTAGCACTTCAGGGTACAGATCCAGCTTGCTCCACAATAAAACAGGTCAGTTGCCTAAATTTCCAGTATTCCTCGTTGTAATGAATTTCAGTATAGCATCCTTCAGTTTTGAATGTGCAAGGATGAAGGCTCTAATAATTCATTTGTTAGAATTATTTTTTATAACTACCAAATTTCTTAAATATGGATTTCCCAAATTGATGACTGAACTGAGAAGAACCACGTATGAGTTTTCACAGAGCTTAGAGGCAGAAGTAGATGGGTCAGAGCAACAGTAGAAAAGTTAACTTTAGAGAAAGGCAATAGAAACTTTTGTCTGATTGTCTGGTCTAAGAGGGAAAGAATAAGGTCGGATGTCACATTACTGATGTGATGACACAATGTTTAGTTCTAAATCCAAATGAGCTATCTGCAGCAAAATCATTTAAAAATATTATCACAGCCTTAAAGGACTGATACTAAATTAACAACACTTTGTCAGATAATAGGATTTGACAGGGTTGAGCCAATTCAGAGGTACCTTTCCTATTTCTAGTGTATGTTTCTCTTTCTGTTAGACCAGCAGCGTGTGGTGTACAGTCATGTGACTGATGCCTTTTCCTTGAAAACACTGAAATCTGAAGTGTTACATACTAGAATACATGAGTGAAGAGCTTCCCTTTTTGGCAACATAAGTTGAAATTTTCTATATAAACATTTGTTGGGATGGACTACCTGACATGCATGGTTTTCTAAAGGATTTAGCCTGGGAATAATTAAAAAGTATGGTGCTCATTAATAAGCACACGTTTTAGTGAATGAAGACAAGATGAGAAACATGGAGATATATTTGTGATATTATATTCCTTTATTTCTTAATTCCAAATCTCTTGCTTTGAATATTTCTTCAGTAACACTATAGAATGCGTTCAAAATCTCAGGAACCCAAAATGGCTATTTTTACCACTTGTCATGGTGGCAATAAACAGGGAAAATCAAGGATTCCTCTCTGTGATTGCCTTCTATACACCTTCGCCATACTCTATTATAAAAATAGCTGGTTGGAAAAAAAGGAGGCCATTTGGATTGGATAAAATTCATTAGTTTATCCATCCTTTATTCATTCAGCTTTCATTCCACATATGTTGATTGAGCACACACTTTGTTCTAGGTACAGTGCTAATTATTATTATTATGGCCAAAGTTTATGTAGCCTGTAGCATTAGGTACTTTTCTAAATTCTCTGCTTGAGTTAACTCATTTAATCTTAATCCTATAAGTTTTTGTTTTACTATGAAGACATAGATGAACAAATACAACCTCTGACCTCACAGTACTTACAGACTGACAGAGAAGAGAGCCACTGAACAATTGATTATAAAAGTATACCTCTGTATTACTGAGGGAGCCTTGAATCCCATTAAGACCAGAAAAATTCAAAAAGGAGAGTGAGGGTAGAAGTATGGCTAAAAGGAATATTTCTTTTTTTTTCTTTACAAATTTTTACTTTATTTTGATAATTTACTCTCTTTCAATAATTCACATTTATCTTCTTTGTAGTCTGAACTGTGCTTTTTTCCATTATTATACATGTTTCAAGCAAAGAGAATCAATGGCTTGAATAGCTTTCCAGGTCTTTGTGGTAGAAAGAAGCATTTTAGGAAGAGAAAAGGCCAGGTATGGTTGGGATCTGAGGAGTGAGAGGCTGGAAAGACAGGTTGATTGACAGGTGCAAAGGAATTGACAGAGGACACTGAGACCGCATGACCGGTTAGGAGATCATTGCGGTAATCCAGGCCAAAGGATGGGGATGAGGGTTGAGGGAGAGGTAGGGATCAGAAGCATTTACAAGGTCCAGTGGACAGGGATCAGTGGACAGGGATCAGTGGACAGGGATCAGGGGCTAACTGGGTGTGGGGGTAAGGATGAGGATTGGCTCACAGGTCTCTGGGTGGCCGGTGAGGCCCTTCATGGAGATAAGGAACAGTGAGTGCCTCCCTGGCCCCACAGTCCCCCCGGCTGGCATTGTTTGCTGTAGAGAACACAGTGTTGGCAACTCTGCTGAAATGAAAGGTCACAGTGAGTACCCGCGTTAGAACCCCACAGCTCATGATGGAGGGACCTGTTTGCTGGTCTGTTCCAAAGACACACCAGGGCAGAAATGGCCTCAGACACCACTGCCCAGCCCCTTGCTCTATGCCAGACCTTTTCTATTTCTACTTCTCCTTGCCCACACCATCTCTCTTGTCATAATTCTTCTTCCCCACAGCATCTCATGATCTCTCTCCTCCCTTCTAATTATAGTCAGCTTTTTCAGTAACTCTTTTCCTCCCTTGATACTATTATTGAGACAGACTATAGTTTTGTTTGGAGAATAAATTAAGTTTACTTGAATAGAAAATCACTGAAAAAATAATGGAAATTGTTTTTAAAGTCCAAGTACAAATGAGGTAAAAGTTTTGGAGCAGAGTCTTATATCTGAAAGGGTTTTTGAGTTGTCTTAACTGTCTTTGGATATATTTCTCCCAATAACTTTAAATAGGAGCAGGCTCACGAGTAGATTGATAATGATCTAACCATTTGGGGGAGGGACTGATGGGGGATTGATTTTATTTTCTGGCAAAACTACAAATAGGATGGAAATTGCTGCGGGTGAATCAATGCAGCACAACAGGTAATGGGATAGTTCACTACAATATTTAAGATTCGAGGAACTGATTAGGCTTTTATTATTGTATTATTTTATATATAAGAAGCTTGTGTAAACTAAACCAAATACAAAAAATTAATAAGCTTGTTGTTTTGAAAGTATTTCTGCCTTATGTAGGTGTTGTCAGTTTCTATTAACCATCACTGGGCTGTTTCTAATACAGAAAGCAAGTAAATCTGACTGTCTCTGAGACTTTGGTGAAACTGTCTCCCCTTCATGATCCCTCTCCCCTTCTTCCACTCACCTTCACTTTATGCTGAAAGTAAGTCCCTTCAGATTAGAAAATAACACCAAATTCATGGTTCACTAGAGAGCCCTGGGGAGTCACTGTGCAAGCAGCCTGCCAAGGCAGAGGAAGGTTAGGGGCTTTGGGGGCTTTTAGTTGTTTTGGAGTTTAGATGTCTATTTTGGTTTCATGCAGATAATGAGAGGGATTGCTCAGCTCCACGGTTTGAAAAGAGTCATATTGTTCTCTTTAAAATAGGAGGAGTTTTAAGGTTAGGTTGGTTTTTTTCCTTCTTCTTCTTTCTGTTTTAGTTCTCTGAGTTCCAAATCGTCACCTGAAACCAGTCAGTATTCCAAAAGCCCTGATGACTCACCACATCCTTTAAGTCTTGGAGATGCTAACAGAACTCATTTGTCACAGGTGATGCATCGGCCTTTTAAAAGGTGAACTGAAAGCCAAAGCTGTAACCTGGAGGCTCCAGCCCCCTTTCTCCCTCCTCACTCCCTGAGAATTTGCTGAATCTCCACAAATGTGCATGGAAGGACCCAGGGTACATGTTGTAGGCAGTACCAAGATGAACTGAGAAATGGTCTCTGGCTTGGGAAGCTTACATTTATGTAGTAGAGACTGGAGAATAAAATAACAAGTGCTTTTGCAAGAGCTGGAAGAAATGCTGTGGGAAGTCAAAGAAGGGGAGAACTTTAATAAGAATGATGTGAATATCATTCTTATTTATTATTTCTTTTACTCAGCATCTTGCACAGCATAGTGAATATAATAAATAATAATGTATGTTTTTAAATTGCTAAAAGAGTAAATTTCAAACGTTCTCACCACAAGAAAAATAAGTACTTAAGGCAATGATATGTTAATTAGCTTTATTTGATTATTTTACATTGTCTTCATAAATCATGACATCACTTTGTACCTCATAAATATATACAACTATAATCTGTTGATTTACAATTTAAAAAATAAAAATTTTAAAAAGGATAATATGAGCAAAGGCTTAGGAACAGGGAAGCAAGGAAAATCATGTAGAGTTGACAAAGGTATTTGTTTAGCTGGGGCCTTGGAGGTGTACAAGCAGCCCGAAGAAATAGGGCTAGAAAAAGAAGTGGGAACTTGCTAGGATGGTTGGTTCAGGGAGAGGGAGAAGAGGAACACATGAGAAGTTCCCCTTTTAACTTTGTATGCTTTCATATTGTTTTTTTTTCAATTTTTTTTATTTCAGCATATTACAGGGGTACAAATGTTTAGGTTACGTATATTGCCCTTGCCCCACCCGAGTCAGAGCTTCAAGCGTATTGTTTCAATTTCCTACATTTCTCTATTGAATAGATGGGCCCATGCTATGGAAATCCTTGAATGCCAAGCCGGGGAATTTTTTTCATTTGGTTATAAGGGAACCACAAAGAAGAAGGGGCTATGGTGATAGCTGTGCCCTGGGGAGGTATTTTTGAAACAACCCTTTAGGGTATATTGGAGGTGAGGTTCCTAGAGACCATGTAAATGGTTCAGGAAATAGACTGGTGTAGGTGTAATGGAAGCAGAGAAGAGGAGAGGAGCATGAAGAGGTATTGTGGGGGGAGCCCACAGCAGGTCTTTATGGGATAAAGGAAGACTGTTTCTTTCCTCTGCTCCCACTTTCCAAGTGCTCCTGGCACTTAAATTCCAATGATGCAGCTGTAGACACAGGCAGGAGACCAGGGGAGCTGGAGCTTCCATGAGATGCTGCTTCAAATCTTGACTCAGTTCCTTGACTTTGTTTTACTGTTGCTCAAGGGATGCTCTCAAGACCAAAAGCTATTGCTTATAAAGGCTTAGTATACCCAATCTTCCACTAAGTTAAAAAGAAAAGCTCAAGGAGAAGTCAATGGAGGCAAAATTTGCTCATAAACAACCAGAGAAAAGGAATAAAGATCACATTATTTCTAAGGCTCTTTCCAGCTTGCTTTCTTGTAAGCCTCAGGCACAAATGCCAACCTTTGCTTTTCACATCTCTCATGATCCTTTTCACCTTCTCTTTTAGAACTGACTACACTTTTCATCTTTGCATTTCCCCATAAACACAATTAAAGAAACAGTCAGTAAATGGACCATTACCTTCTCTATAGCTCTGTGGCCAATAGCACTTCTGCAGAACACGGCCTGACCAGTTAGTCAAGGGTTATTCTAAGTGCTGCCTCAGAGAAATGCATCTTTGCGTGCTTCCTATTGGAAGGGTCCATAGATTAGATGAAATGACTAAATTACACCTGAAAAGGGGGATTGGGGAGGAGAGAGTGAGGGGGGAAGAGGAGGAGTATGCACACGCCAGAGTGAGCCAGTGCATAGATCTCTGCTTTCAGGTCCAAAATCAAGACTCATACCCAACCCTGAATGTCTGTTTATCTATAATAGTAGTCTTTTTGATCCCAATAAGTTCTTCAACTTTAAGTCATCATCTTCGAGTTCCTCAGAAGTGTTTAATCTAGTGGGGGAGATAAGTAGGTAGATAAAGCTGTCTTTCAGTGTAAGGAATGCTCAAGAAAAGGGCCTGGATAGCTGAAGATTCTTGCAAAACGATAGTCCAGTCAGTCATCAGTTCTAGATTCTTAGGGGAAAAGAGGGCATGGTCAGGAGGAAAAACACAGATTCTAAACCTGTGGAGGATTCAAAGAACTAGAGGTGTCAAACAGCCAGAAAGTATTATAGTTTGGCAAAATGTACACCTATTCCCTACAGACATTAAAATTTCCCAAGGTGACAGATGGGTTGGACATGTAAAGGAAAACCATGACTCTGGTATCCAGCAGGGGAATGACTGACGACAGTGAAGGGGAGAGTGGAAAGGAAGATATTGCCAGATGGAATGAACCTGAAAGGGAAAGAGAGTTACTTGTGTTGTATTGTTTACCTGTTTGTTTATTTTCATCAGCATAAATGAGTGTTGTTCTAGAATCACCAAGAGAAAACAGGTAGAATGCAGACCAACATCCCCCTCTTCCCACCCGGTTGTAGGAGGAATGTACCCATTTTTCTCACCTCATCCTGAAGTTTGGAGTGAAAGGCTATATTTATATTCAGTTATGTCCATAAAGTAAGTTGGGTATTGCCTGCTCAAGCAAATGAATTCTTCAAATAGGAGGGATACCTTCAATCCTCCTTTCAAAAACTGCTAGGGAGAAGGCACTCCCCTCAGGGCTGGTAGAGTACCCTAACAACACAATAATGGAAGACCGACTGCCCAGAGCAGTTTACTTGTATGCAGTAGAAAAGTTAACTGTGGTTCTGGGCACAGGAACCCTATCTTTCGACTCTAGGATAAAAGATCATAAACACTAAGACTGAGTCAGAACACATATCATTTTCATTTTATTAAATATTACATCCCAAAATTACTCGGTGTACATTTTGAGCTCAGATTGCACTTTCCCAAACATAGGCAGGTCAGAGTCCCTGGGGAGCAGAGTCTGAGCTGGATGTTCATTAGGGAGTGACCCTGGGGCCAACACCTGTGGAAGTGAGAGGACGGAAGCCAGCCTTGGCGGAAGAAGAAGAAGAGCTGTGTTGCAACACTGCCAGCTGACAAACGCCTCCGCTGACCTTACAAAGGGCTCTGGAGTTAAGCAGGCCTTTCAGAAGTGCCCGAGTTGAAGCAAGGCGACAAGATTTTTCCACCCTCATGATCATCAGTCATCAGATGTGGGCCTGCCCCTGTAAGGAGCATGGCTTTAAGTGAGGCAGTTCTGCGGGCTAAGGAAATCCCCAAATAGGGTTGACAGCATTTTCCTCTGATATGCTCCCCACAGCTGGAGGAATGAGTTCTTCATTCTCAAAGGGGTATCTGGATAGCATATCACAGTATCCACCACAGCTAGTACGTTTTCCAGGACTGCCAAGGTACTAGTGTAGTCCCTGATTTCACTGAATTATATAACTTTAAAGCCCATAATGTAACTGTATAGTAATATAGCCCATAAAGTTGAATAAATATAGGAAATGTGTAATTTAATCATTATTTTTATCATTGTTTCCATGAAAAAATACATTCTGTATTCCAACTTTGGATGCCAAGAGTACAATCCCTGTTAGGAAACAGAAGGTCTCTCTCTCCCTTTCTCTCCCTCTCTTCCTCTCTTCCTCTCTCTCTTTTTCTCTCTCTCTCTTCATCCCTCTCTCCCTCCCCTCTGTCTCCGTCTCTCTGTCTCTCCTCCTCTCTCTCTTTCTCTTTCTCTTTTGCTCTCCCCCTCTCTCTCCCTCTCTCCCTCTTTCTCTCTCTCTCTCCTTTTCTCTCCCTCTCTCTTCTTTTCTCTTCCTCTCTCTCTTCCCCTCTCTCTTTCTGTGTTTTTCTCTCTCTCTCTCCCACTCTCTCTCTTTTCCTATTTCTCTCTTTTTCTCTCACACACACAGCCTTACCCAGACTTGGGAAATAAAACATTATTCTTTCACCAATCATATGTTTACTCTGTAGAACACATGAAATGTTATGCTATTCCAGATGAGGTGGAGACTGTAAGATATTCTACTACAGCAGCTCTGGGAAGCTTAAAGGACTATCCTTAGCTGAAGGAGCGGTGGCTCCTATTAATTCATTTAATAAAAATTCATTGAATTTAAGCTAGGTACAAGACATTGTGCAAGGTGCTGGAAATTAAAAGGTAAATGAACCCCAGTTCCTGTGATAAGCAGCTCACAATCTAGAAGTTTCCATGGGACATGGAAGAGGGATGTCAACTCTTCCTGGGTAGGTTTAGTAAAACCTGTCTGGACGAGGTGGTAGTTAACAGCATTTTCAAAGAGTAATCGTATTCATGTGTGGAGAAAGGACTGGGGAGATAAGGAAAGGAGAGAGCACTGAGGCCTGGGGAACTTCTCAACCAAAGGTGTGGAGGTGTGGGACACATGGCTGGTTTGTGATGTTGCAAACATTGGTTTTGGCTGGATTGTGGGGTTTGCATGGATAGGATGGTGTTTAGCAAGAAAGAAGGCTGAAGCCATACTGCCAAATTTAGAACTTTATTTTCTTGGCAGTGGGGAGCCATTATGGCTTTCTAACAGAAGAGTAGCATGGTCATATTTCTGTTACAGAAAGACCACTGGTGGCAATGCACAGAGCAATTTGGATCCTGGAGGGAAGGTGGTAGAACATCGTAGCAGCAGTCAAGCTAAGAAATCACAAGGACTCCAACCAAGCCAGCCACAGGAGGGAGTGTAAAGATGAGACAAGTATTTGAGGTACATAGCAACGAGAACTGATTAGAATGGGAATGAGATGAACAATCTAGCATTATTCCCAGGTGTCTGAGTAGATATGATGTCATTTACCAAGACAGCGAATCCATCAAGAGAAACAGGTTTGGAGGGGAAGTTGATTAGTTACATTACAGATGTGTTGAGAATGAATATGAGATGGGAATGTCTATGCTAGTGAATGTGTAGCTTTAGTGCTCAAGGCAAAGGGTTAATTAGAGATATGGATGTACCTTTGACTTGTCGTCATGATGAGAGTGGCTAAGGTAGTCCAAGAAGATGGGTAGCAAGGAAAAAGTGGAAAGAAGGACTGAAGGCAGAACACTTAGGAGCCACAATATTGACAGAGTAGGTTGAGGCAGAAGAACCAGCAAAGGAGAGCTGTGAAAGGCAAGAGAGCCAATTGAGAGAGACCAAGACCCGAGGAACCAGGCTAGAGGTTGAGTTTCAAGGAGATGGATGTGGTTAACAGTGCTGGACATTGCAGAGTGGTCAAGTAAGATGAGAACTACAAACAGTCTGTTGGATTTGGGTAGGAAGTGACCCTTTGCCAGCTTCAAAGAGTGCAGGGGCAGAAAGCTCACTGTACCAGATTGCAGAGTAGGGGGAGAGGAAGTGGAGACGGAAATGGTCACATATATCGTTGAAGGTTAAGGAATGTTGAGGCTAGAGTTGTTAAATGGAATTCCTTTGAGAGTGTTGAACGTCATTCAAGATATTGGCAATAATAAATGAGGTAGGAAGGAAAACCGTGAGCCAAGAGCCCAAGTCAGCATGGGGTAGCCAAGTGATTTGTTCACTCATTGAAGAAATATTAATATATACTGGGCAGCCTTAAATTACATCATTGCAGAGAGTGGGACCAAATGGTACAGATCTCAAAGGAGGAAAAGATTTGGCTTTAGTGTTAAGAAACAGTGATTCAGAAATGCTATCAGAGAACCAGAAGTCCAACACTGTGTCTGGCCCTTCTAATATTTACATTGTGGGAGAATGAATATCCTCCACTTGATAGGGCTCCAGAGGAGACAGTGTCCTTGAGGGAGAAGTAAGATTTCAATGAAGGGAAGAAGTTGAAGGAGAATCACATGAAAATATTGAGCACGTGAGAGAGTTTAATTACAACGGAATGAGGGTTCTGAGTAGCAGAGTGGGACAGGTTCTCAGGGAGGCTAGTAGTGGAAGGATGAGATTGAGGTGGGGCAAGGAAGTAGAGAATAATTTACGAGATGGCAGTTGCCTGGAGGGGCTTGCATTTTGTGGGTGGCCAAAGATGACAGGATAAAAGTCATGGTAAGATTGATTATCTTTGAGGGTACAGGCCTGGTAAGTGCAGCAGATTCAGTCTCTTATTGGTTTCTTAATGATATGCTTCTGAGAATTTCCTTTGAAATGAACTCTTCCTGGATGATGTGGCAGAATGGGGGTGGAGGAGATCATCTGGTTTCCAGAATGTTCCATTCCCACTGAAATCACAGGATCCTGTGGAGGTTAGGACCACATGGAAAGGCTTGGGAAGGTGTTGGAAATTCCCTCTCAGGTACAATTTTCCCCCACATTGTGGGGACAGCAGTTAGTATGACCCCCACACATTCATCTCTTGATGGAATTGCTTCAGTTTGGCTCCAGAAGCTGCAGCAGCTCTCTTAGGAATGGGGACATTGATTTGGGGGCTGTTCTTGCATCAGTGGCAATAGTTTTGTGACTTCATAGACGTGGGTCATTCATAACTCTGTGTTTATAAGACTAGTGTTGTATTTCCTAACTTGTAAGTTCCTAGATATGTCTTCACTATTCAGAGGCCTCCTCAGAGCCCCCTCTGGAGGTAACATATAGACACTAAACCAAAAGAAATAGAATTAGATCAAAGAGATTCTTTGTCTGGTCTGTTTGATTAGGGTCAAGCACAGAGCTGAGAATGCTTAAATGTCCTATCTAACAATGTTAACTGTCACTTCCCTCTGACCTTAATGTAATCAGACTTCATCCTGTGACGAGAGATAATAATTACCCTGAACAACAGCATCTGCCTTCACCCTGGAGTTGGACAATTCCATCAGCACTTCCTTTTTCAAATATGATTTTCTGGGATTTATACCAACAAAGATGAAAATGGCTTCTGTCAGTGTGTTCAGTAGGGAATGTATTTTGGAAACATGATAGATGAACTCTGACTTTATTTGTAGCATAAGACATGATCTTTATAAAACATCTATCAATTGCTCTGACAACCTAAACCAGAATTCACCACTCTCCCCCTATGACAGGGTTAGCTGGTTTTCATGTTTATGATTATGTTATCAATATTTACTACATGTGTGTGAGAGGGAATGCGTGAGTGTGGCCAAGAAGGCCACCCGGGAAGCAAAAAGCCTTTCTCCACTATACACATGTATAGTCTGTCTTTTGATTAGAACCTCAGTCATTGTTTGAAAAGCCCTCTGTCACCATAACACTGCCTCTTCACCTCTCTGAGCCAGAGAGCCTTGCGCAGAAATATACTTCACCCCCTAGCTCCGTTTCAGGCTGGTCTGTCTTCTCACTTTCTGGTCCCTGATTTCTAGTTATATGACATTGGTTGAAGCTGTGCTTCAGTGAATCTGCTAAGTTCTTAGCTTTTGGTTATTCAACTTCATTTTGGTAAGCAGAGATTTCTTGGGGATCCTACAGCCATCCATTTTCCAAACGTCTTGGGCCTCATAGAATTGTGTGTCGAGTTGAGTGTTGTCCTGGCACTGATGGGCAGGCTATGTCCTTTGGCTGAGGCTACCAGATTTAGCAAACAAAAGTAGAGGACACTCAGTTAAATTTAAATTTCAGAGAAACAACTAATTTTATTTTTTCATGTAAGTGGGTCCCGTGCAATATTTGGGACATACTTATACTAAAAAATTATTCGTTGATTACCTGGAATTCAGATTTAACAGGGAATCCTGTCTTATCTGACAACCTCCTCCTGGCCCTTTGCTTTTGTGACATTGCCTTGTTAAAGGGATTGGCAGGTAGCCTTTAAGAAATTGCTTCATAGAAGGAATAGGGAGGTGTGTGTAGGTTGATTAGCATCATGACCTCTGCGGGGCTCTTTTTGGGGGAGGGGTAAGGTGGAGTTGATCTTCATGTCATATTAGCACCAAATACTGCAGCTTTCTACTCTTTGTCCCTCATCTGTTTCTTGCTAGACTGGAAGAATTTTAGGTTTCTGAAAGCAGAATGGAGATAGGGGTTTTATAATACATAGCATTTTTCAAACTTTTGCCTCAGAATACCTGTAAACATCTCACAGGATGCTTATGTTCTGTAGAACACTGTTTAGGAAAACCTGCCCTGCAGTATTACCTATCAAAACATTTTTGCTACATGTAGACTTCTCCTGGTACTAGTATATCCAGCTATTTATTCTTCATATTTATTGTCAATGCCTAGGACTGGCACAAACCATGGCATGACAAACTCTGTATCTTGTTGTATGTTTCTAGAGTCCAGTCATTTGTATATGGTTATTTTTGGAAATAAGTTTTATAACTAAGCTGTTCATCAATAATGTGGCCTATTCCATTGGAAGTTTTTCAGATGCCCATAAATATCCTGAACCCAGTTCCCTCAAGCCGACAAGCCAAAATATAAGTATTATACGTACGATTTTATTCCACTGAAGTACCATCCATGCAATCGGAATAGCCTAAGGGTGTTTATGAACTTCTCGAGGCAGGCAGACTTAGTAGCTTCCCTCACTCCGTTCTGTGCATGATGTCAAATGCTTTTGTGAAGTGAACAGATACAACAAAGAGATATTAATATTTAACACTGTGGTTTTCCCATCTTCACTGCATGATGAAAATCAGCTCCAGACTACTCTGAGTTTTCAGATAATGGAGTTCCCTTCTCCAGTTGTGCCCTTGAGATATGCTTACATATCCCTTTTTAGGAGCTCTGTTTCTCTAGAAGCTCAGCATTTGCCATCTGAATGGTTTGAGTGACATTTTGCAGCATAGGCATGATCTCACCCACAGGAGTTCAGTGGGTGTCAGACAATGGTCATTCCAAAAAGTGCCATGTAACAATTATCTCACTCTTCAGGTCTCATTACCAAACAGTGACCTAATTGATGTGCAGGCACCATCTGGACTCTGAATGTATGCGTGGTATCTTTTTCTTTCAGTAGAAATTTACATTAGTGATCACAAGCTAATGCCTGGCATATTCTTTTGACAAGGCTGTAGTATAGTACTTCATATTACAAGTCCTGTGTTGTGCAATGACTTTCCCCCATATTACAGTAAAACTCTCAGTGAAATATGTCACCTCAGCATTTTACAGTCCACTGACATGACATGATAAAAAGCAGTTGAGCCTTTTAACCATTAGCCTGCAATGCTCATCACTTAAATCAGATTAACACAGATTGGCTCTAAATCATTTCAATCACAGCTGTGTACGTACCCTCATATACACACACCACAGACACACAATGCACACACACACACACACATACACACACAGACCACATGTACACATACCAACTTTCATTTTACTGTGCTTTTCTAGTACATCTTACTGTACTGTTCTAGTCTTCTTAGACTGTACTAAATTAAATGAATTTCCTGCCATACTTATGGGTCCAGAACTACCTAAAACCTTGGTTTACTGATCCATAGGTTAAATTTCCATTTCCTTCCATTCCCTTAAGTCTAGCAGCTACTAGGGTGATATGCTCCAGCATTTCTCTTGCCCTTTATGATCTCAGTAAATTTCTTTGACCTACTTTGTTCTGTAAACATAAGCAGGACCAGACAGCATTTGGTATGCATGAGATAATGGAAAAATGATGCTCTGCCTAATGTTTTCTGTGATTTTTCTCACCAAGGCCCAACATAGTTTTTTGATAATGTTCTATGAGGAGATAGACAGGATTTAGCAGTCTATTATTCTCTCTGAGCTCATCAAGGTCTGTTTAACAGATTATGTTAGCTTTGCTATACAGTGGAGAGGCTCTTTTTTAATTTTTTTAAGCAGAAGAAAAAACTAATTGATTATTATATTCATTTCATAACTTCACTGCTCATTAGCCCTCTCCACTTTAATTACATATGCAGTGTGAAATAACCGTAACATAATAATTCTTGCCATTAGCAAATAGAACCCACAGGACCTCATTATCCCCAAACTCATTGCTTGTGTGTTCAATTAACCATTTTTGTGGAACAGTTTTGTTTTGCAAAAGACTGACACTGGGCTTCAAACCCCATTCTTCACCAAGTAGAGGCAGGCAGCAGTGCTGTAGATAGTTCCTGATGTGTCCAAGGAGAGGAATTCCCTCCAATCTATGTTTGTTGTTACCACATGGGCCAAAGGTTCAAATGCATAATGGTCATCTGATCTCTGCTGCAACCAATATTGGGTTTCTCATAAATACTTTCTTCTTTCCATATTTTCCTAATCTCCAACAGTCAAAATCTATTATGGGAGCCAGGGCTGCTTTACCCCAAATATCTTCCTTCTCCCCTAGGCTTAAAATCGGCTCAGTTATAGTTTCCTTTGGGTAAAGGAGATAACAATCTTTAAAAGGTTAAGCTAGAAACAGCCACCATTCTACCTCAGTGTGTTTCATTTGGTCAACTCTTTTCTTAGTGATGATAAATGATACACTTGGATAGAATAATGCGGTACAGTATGGAGGCCTGTTTTCCAGAGGACTGGAGAACAGGCACACCGGTCAATGGGAGAAGGACGGGGGCACAGTGTGGGAGGAAGGAGAATGAATTTTGCCACTCTGAAACATTGCTGCTCTTACCTTCCTCTCCGCCCAGGGCTTCTCCAAGCCTGGTACGCTGCCATTTAACTGAGAGTTAAGTCCTGGGATTGTAGAGGTCGGGAAAGAGTGAGAAAAGGATGGGAGAAACTAACCGTAGTCAGCTGGCTTCCTGGTAACTGATTCAGAAATCTAGGAAGTGTATCCTTAAGACAGACCCACAATTTGCTGTGTGCAGCCTGTATAAGAGTTTTGCAAGATTATTCTGTGTTGCATGTGGCAACATATCCATATAGTTTAGCAAGAATGATGCCATAGAAATTTTAATTTTTAGTTTCACAAGTAATACTGCACATATTTTCCTTTTAAAAAATTAAAACATTACAAATAATACTGCTTCCTTTGACAACCCACCCCAACTCCCAGTCTTCTCCCACTTCCCCAGTAATAACTGTGGCTATAAGATCAGTTCCTTTACTTTTTAATTTATTTATATTTAAAGAACATATGTTATCTTCAAATATATAAATAGTGTAAATATATTTGCATAATATGTATATTATACTAGTTATATATTATATTTATATTTTATGAGTAATTTTATTTATATAAATAGAATTGTATAAATAATACAATAAATAATATATCATATAATAAATAAAATTATATAAATTATATATACATAATATAAATATTTATATTTATAATATATTGCATAAATATATGGATATTATAAACTATTATTTATAAATCATTTTAAATATACAAACATTTATATATTTATTTTTAGATATGAATATATGTAGTTTTTTCTTTCTATATATGCATAGAAAATATATAGCATTTTTTTCTCTGAATATATTTGTATTTTTTTATAAATTAATTCATTCAATATTCAGCAAATGTTTAAGTGCCTGTCTGTAGCAGAGCTGTTCTAGGTGCTGGCAGTTGAACTCTGAATAAAATAAAGATCCTTGCCTATTGACACTTACATCGTAGTAAATACAGGTAGAGTATCCATTATCCAAAATGCTTGGGACAATAAGTGTTTCAAATTTTGAATTTTTTTCAGATTTTGGAATATTTGCATTGTGCTTACCAGTTGAGCATCCCTAATCCAAATATCTGAAATTCAAAATGCTCTAATGAGCATCATATTGGTGTTTCAAAAGTTTCAGGTTTTGGATTTCTCAGCCAGTGCTATCTTTCTGAAACTACTTTTTTTCACTCAATATGTCTTGAAAGTACATCCATTTTCATACATATAGATTCAGCTCAGTCATATTTATGATGGATAAATATGGTTATATCACAGCTGATTCAGATATCCTCATATTGATGGAATTATTGCCACGGAATTTTGACCTAGCTCTCTGATCTGCTGGGTATTTCTCTAGAGTTGGCTGGCAGTGGAGAGGGCCTCCTGGAAGCTTTTCTTCGCTCTCAGTGGTGAGAGAGATGAAGTAACTACATCTCCTACGTGACTTTGTGATGATTTGTCAGTTGTATTCTAGGTTGTCAGACCAGACGTATAATGTAAGAGAAATGTTTGCAGTGACTGGTCAGGAAAAATTTCTTTTTCCACTTAGAATAATGCATCAAAAACTTAATGATAGAATCAAAATCAGAGTGGTGACAAGGAGAGTAGAAAAGGAAGAGAATCATGGGCAGGGCCTGGCGAAGGGATGGCAGTACAAGAAAGCTGGGAGGATACCTCTGGGCCACAACCACAAGCAGACATGATCGTGCCTAAGCAGAGGAGAGGGCCTGTTTTATGTGGGTCACAGATCAAACACATGGAGAAGGTCTATTTTGGTGTTAAACTCCTATTTTTCAGTTTCCAATATGGTTCCTATTCATGCAGTTACCTAGTTCTCTTTGTAAATCCTTCTGAACTGTGAAAGCCTACATTCCTGTTCCTAGACATTCGGGTTTGATAAAGATGTGAAAAAACCCTCTGTCTGAACAAACAGAATGAGGCTTACAAGTAGATCTTCAAGTACAGAATGAAATCCAGTCCTCATAATTGAAATGTTTTCCTTACCTCATTCTGATCCACATGAATTTAATATGCATTATATATAAAAGTTTTTTCATATAGTTAAAAAAATTAGTAGGTTTCATAGTTTTCTCATTCCAGTTGAGGTTTCAGAGTATTTGTTTTATTATAGAGCTACTTCATCACAATTTAATGTAAAAAAACATTACTTAAGCTTTTCTTTGGTTTGTTCACTTTAATCATCAGTGAAAACAATGCTGGTCTTTCTATCATTAATCAAATTTTGATGCTCAAATTATTGTTATGTTATTTTCCATTTGTCCATCCATTCCTTTAACCTGAAAATGATTAAACCAAATTATAGGGAAAATCATCTCCAGGAAAAAAATGTCTTGAGGTTAGATGATTATTTTTGGAAACTTCATCCAAGTACTTTCATAAGATAATCAAAGATGTATCATTACATCTCTCTCTCTTCCTATATGACTGAGAAACATAGCTCCTATGTGTTTGTTAGCAAAGAAAATATTAGTGGAATTACTGACCTTTGAATAATTTAATTTCTTTGTGTTCCAGGGTGATTATAAGGAATGCAAAAATGAAATCTTATACATCTTATGTATATGTATATATGTAACTAATAGACATTGAGAGAACACATTTGCATTCTTTTCCAACTCTGTGCCCTCCATTAAAGAGGTTTTTCTGACCCTTCCAATTTCTCATGTCCTCTTTGCTTAAATGCTGATGGACGCGGCATGGGCAATGCCAGATTGCAGTTAGTACCAGAGAGCTGCAAGACAGGGATTTGCTCTTCATTTGAGCCATTTAACCTCCCAAACAACAATAACAATATTTTTATTTAAATCTGTCAACTTTTGATAAGTCATAGCCCTATATCTAGACGGCCATTTTGCAAATGCCACTATCAGGGGAAGATCCAGGTTTTATGGGACTGAAGCTGATGCAATTTGGGGGGCCCACTTTAAGAAAAAGAATATAAAACTATGAATTCAGAAGGAGATATGAAGTTGAATATTTATGTAAATGAGAAAAGAAAATGATCGCAGCAAATACAAATTCTAAAAAGTTAACAACAAAATCCAGACAAAACCCCAACATTTTAATTAACTGCTTAGTACATCTCTATAGTACATTTTCTCTACATTTTTGCTGCCTAATCTTTGATCACCACTTTGTATAAAAACCATTTTGTAATATTATTTTCCATAGAGAGAATAGAAAGATTATTCAATTGTTCTTCTAGCATAGTTGGTCAAAAGTTTCTTATAGACCCAGGCATTCAAACCTTGTTTCTATTGCAATACCAAAATCCTAGAGCGCTGGGTGCCACAAGGCATGTTCATATCACAGGAGAACCTCTAGCCTGCTACCTTCACGTTGCAGTGCCAGGTAAGATGGCACAGTGGGTGGAAAATGTAACACTACCAATAACTTAAGCATAAACAGAAGCCACTAAGAACTACACAAATATATCACCCTAAACCTAGATTAAATGCTCCCCTGGGAACCTAAAATTACCCATGGTCACTCAACACTCCACACTTCCAGACCAGATGGGAAATATGAGGAAGAGGAAGTCCGAGGGGGAAGATCCAGTGGTTTTGACTGACTGTGATTAAAATATCTTATTTTTGAAAATTTTACAGCTCATGACCATGTGCTCATACTACTAAGACCCTCAGGGGCCCATGCAAGTAAGGGGCCATGAAGCTTAAGCTTCATCAGCTTCGAGGTAACAATGCCTCCACATATCATGGATCATGGTGAGTGGGGACTGAGCGTGTAGGAGTAATCAGCCTGCTAGTACCTACTACTTGCATGATTTGGGCAGGTTCAGGCACACAGGGGTCTCGTAGGAGGAGGAGGCAGCCTGTTGCAGATGCCACGGCACTGGGAGAAACAAACCCAGCTGCAGGCTGGCTGGCCCAAAGAGGCAGCCGGACCACCTGCTGGGGGATCTCAAATGTGGCAAACTCAGACAGGAATGCCAGCAGAAGGCCAGGTGTTGCGAATGGAAGAAAGAACGTAAGTTTTTGCAGTCACGAAGACGTGGGTTAGAATCTTCATCTATATGCCCTCAGTAGCTAGGTGACTTTGGGCAAATTATTTAACTCTCTGAGCCCTACTTCCCTTATCCATATAAAACTGAAGATGATACCTACTGCTTTGGGCTATTGAGGAACTAACTGGGGTGGAGGGGTGGTAATCCAAACATATAGATGTGCCTGGCTCATAGTACCAAATTTTAGTGGAGTTCCTTCCAGAAGGCAAGAAAATTTCAAAATCAGAAAGGGAACATTCCTGTGGATCTTCATAATGAGTCAATTTGCAATAAGACCCTATTCTGTGGTTAGAGGTCAAGAAATAGAAGCTGGGCCTCTGGCTGAAAGAATCTACAGGAGCCAGGACGGATGTCAGCGTCCTAGCCAAGGTGACTAAAGCTCAGGGTGGGCCTGCATTCTGATGGGAAACCAAAGCAGTTGGCAGAGAAACTGGGCAAAACCCTCACACATAACCTGTGCCATCATAGAAGGAGGAAAGGAAAGACTGACAGGGACACACGAGAGCCTGGGCCACTACTGGGCACTAAGAACACTGACCTGGGGCAGCAAACACTAGCCTCAGGCCTCAGCAGCCACGGCTGCTCGTGAGCAACCTGCCATGCTCAAGACAGGTGTGGGCTGCAGGTGGGAGGCCCTGGAGACTCCAGATCCCACAGGACTAGAAAAGAGAGTTAACTGACAACTTCCAGAAATCCTGGAAATACTTCCCTTCTTAATGGACCACCAGCATGACAAAGAGATGTACAAAGAATAGCAATTAAAACGTGCATGAAATCCTGTATTAGAAAACAAAAAAGAATCTACAGGACAGAAGGAAAGCATATAAGTTAAAACACAGTATTTTTTCTAACCACTACCACCCCTTTAAAGACAAAAGGTTTTCATTTCTGATTCTTTATACTGGCTTCTTTGTTAGCAGTAGCAGCCTCTGGAACAAATTCCTCTAGGCCACTGGCTATCAAACTTTAATGCACGTAGGAATTAGTTGTTAACTTGTTAGAATCTTTGTGGGCGAGACCTGGGAACCTGCATTGCTGCCCTGCAGACTACACTTCGCCAACTTTGCTGCACATTGTACTAGAACTCTCACACCACCAGTCCTCTCCTCCCTTCCAGAGCTTTGTTTCTGATCATCTCCAGGCCGGGCTACAAGGAACTGGACTCACATGTTAGACACATGTATATCATCTCTAGAGAAGGTGCCTGAAATATTTTTTGTCACAAATACAAGGATTTTCATGGCACCTAGCTGTCCAACAAAAAAGAGGAAAAAGAAAAAGTTTTCTGTGGAAGAGTTAAGTGGAAGGATGTGGACCTAGGAGGGAATATGTATATACAGCCACTACCCAGGCTGTGCACTTCTGGACTGGCAGAAGAACAGCCCACCAAAGGCCCCTGGAGAAAATTATCAGATGAGGCCTATTGGGAAGGTCGGGACCTTCTGAATCTGCCTACAGCTCCACAGATCCTCAGCTCCCACATCTTTTGTCATCTCCTTCTACCTTAAAAGAAAAAGTTATTTTCCTGTATTCACACAACACTTCTCACACCAAAGGTGTGGAGTTTTCTCATACCAAGCAATTCCCCAGCTCTCTGTGGACCAACTGGGTGTCTTATAATTCAGTCCAATTCCAACACCGTCTACCTGGAGTTAGATTCTGCAACTTAAAGGGCTCAGTCCCACAAGACTGCCCCCACTTCCAATGCCAGTCACAAGTCAGAAGTTGCCACCTGTACTTGTGACTAACTTGCTGTAAATCAGAGGTTCCACGACCACTTCCTCTGGTTCAATACTTTGCTAGAATGGCTCACAGAACTTAGGAAGTCACTTTACTTACATTTAATGGTTTATTACTAATATAAAGGATACAATTAGGAACAGGCAAATAGAAGAGATGCACAGGGCAAGGCATGAGGCAGGCGTGGACCTGCATGCCCTCTCTGGGCACACGACCCTCCCAGCACCTCGACGTATTCACCAGCCTGGAAGCTCTCCAAACCCTGTAGTTCAGGGATTTTTATGGAGGCTTCATCACGTAGGCATGATCAATCATTAGCCCAATTTCTAAGCCCTCTTCCATTCTGGGGAGGATGGGAGGGGGCTCTGAAAGTTCCAGCCCTCTAATCATGGTCTTTCTCCTGGCCAGCTCCCATCCTGAAGCAATCCGGGAGCCGACCAAAGAGTCACCTCATTAGAACAAAAGATGCTCCTATCACCCAGAAAATTCCCAGGGATTTAGGAGCCCTGTGTCAGGAACTAGGGTCAAAGATCAAATATTAGAACAAAAGGTGTTCCGTGCACACCTATCACTTAGGAAATTACAAGGGTTTTAGGAGCTCTCTGTCAGGAACCAGGAGCAAAGACCAAATGTATGTTTCTTATTAAGTCACAACCCACTTTCCCTAAAGGATTTAAGTGCTGTTCAGAACCTCACTACCTTCCCCATGGGAGCAACTTGCAAATCTCTATCTCTGGCTCTGTTTCTTTCTTCAACTCCAAACTCCCATCTCTATAGAGATGACCCTATGACAACATCAAGGTCAACATTTGTTGAGTGCTTTGTGCCAGGCTCTGTGCTAACTCTTCACTTGCATTACCACTTAACCCTCATAGAACCCTATGAGGTAATTAGCATTGTTGTCCCCATTTTATAGATGAGAGAACTGAGGAGGAGAAAGGTTAAAGTAACTTGCCTCAATTCATAACACCAGTAAGTAGCACAGCCCAAACCCCCCAGATATGCCAGACTCCTGCAGTGGGACCCAGCCCCTGTTGACTCAAGCCTACTCCCCTCTCCAGCCTTGGGCTCACCATTTTGCCATTTCTCATCTTCACACTCTTTCTTATCCTTTTCTCTCTTCTTGTAATGCCTTTTCGACCTCCCCTTTATTTTTAAAAAATCTGGCCAACTACTCTTCATCTTTCAAGGTGCTGCCTATGTCACCACCTCCAGGAAGCCCTCCCACACCTCTAGGCTGTGGGAGGTCATTCTGCTCTGGGTCTCTACTACCCTTGCACATGTAGTTCTAACCATCTGGTTGGAGGCCTGTGCCCCGCGGGACTCTAATCTCCCTAAGAGGCCTAGAGGCTGGTTCCCAGTCCTGTCTATTCCCACTGTCCCACACAGCGCTCAGCCCATGGTCAGTACCCAGCACACTTGGTTGAATTGAATAAAAGTTTTTTGGCTCCAAATCCTTTATTCTTTCTACAGAATCTCTATGTCACACTCTCTGTAGTGATAGGTGATTATTCATTATTTCCAGAGCATTTATCAACTCTTTATACTTTTTTAATTAGTTATTTCTTTTTTTCCCTTTCTTTTCTTTTTGAGACAGGGTCTTACTCTGTCACTCAGGCTGGAGTGCAATGGCACGATCATAGCTCACTGAAACCTCAAACTCCTGGACTCAGGCGATCCTCCTTCCTCAGCCTCCTGAGCACGAGCCACCACGCCTGGCTCGTTCCCCCTTTCTACTTATTTCCTTTCCTGTGTGTCTGCAGGAAAGGTCAGAGGGCTTGAATATATCAATATCTTTTATCTACAAGGGGAAGTCCACCTTCAGAAAGTATGCTAGTCAATTTTTCCCTTACCAGCTGTTTTTTTAAATAATTTTTTAAAAATATAGTTAGAACCCAGCACCCTACCATTTTTTCATCCTTTATAATTTTGTTTAAATATATTTATTATATTGACTCTACAATAGGCATTAACAAACTAAGGCCCGCAGCCTGTGGGCCAGCCTCCCATTTTTATAGATAAGGTTCTGTTGGAATACAGTCCCGCTTGTTTGTTCACATATTGTCTATAGCTGCTTTCACACTACGGCAACAGATTGAGTAGATGCCACAGTGACCATAAGACCCACAGCGGAAAAAATATTTACCATCTGGTCCTTTACGAAAAAAGGTTGCTGTAGAAGACATTGTGAAGTAGCCAAAATTTGTGGCCATCCATCCTTCTCTTTTCTGTCATAGCCACAATTGCTCAAGCATTCATTGTCCTGTCTCTCCCTTCGCCTTCTAAATGACCAGCTCTCTCGACCCGCAACTTTGTATCATCCAGGGGAGAATTTCTGCCCTGGTGGGCTTTGGAATTCTCTGCAGCTGATTAGGGAGCCATTCGGAGGGAGGTGAGGAAGCTGTGCGGCCGGGCCTGTGTGTTTTAAGTGAGGTCTGTGGCTCAGCTGCGTCAGAATCATTGGAGGAGGGTTTTTTGTTTGTTTTGTTTTGTGTAATGCAGACTGTGCAGGGTGCAGGAGTTAGGAGGGAGGGAAAGCCTGGTCTCTGTGTAGGCCAGTGTTTCTCACAGTGTCAAATCCTGAGCTCCATGTGGGCAGTTGGTGAACGTGGGCCCCACGAAAGGGAAACTGCATTTTTACTAGTTCTTTATGTGTTACTGATGCACAGTGAGGTTTGAGAATCATGGAATTCATCTTTCTGTAACATGTCCTAGATTCCTAGTTTATAGACTAGAACCTTCTTTTAAAGATGAACAGCCAAGAATAAGTTTCCAAAATAACTAAATTGACTCCCTAGTTACTGATAGTTTATAATCTGTTTCGTAGATATACACTTACAGAAATGGGAAGAAGAACAGAAAGGGGGATGGAAGATGGAACAAGGCAAAGAGAGCAAGGAGGTGGAATCTGAAGAACATGAGAGAAAACTTAGGCAGCTTGGGTATCTGGGGGCAGGGAGGGGAGGGGAATGGCAGAAAAATGAAGAGTTGTCAAAAGTGACTTCAGTATTGTCTCTATCTAAAGGTCTGGCCCCCTAGGACCACATAGAAGCCATCACTATGGATAAAATTTCACACTTTTAAATGTATGAAACAAGTTTGGGTTTTGAGCCTGCCGTATACTGATGGTTAGGAGTCCTGAACACTGTGCTTTGTGCTAGAATTGACTGATTGGTAAATGCGCCCAATCATCACTCCCTTCCTCTCCACACAAACCATCTGCCTGGGATATGGGGAAGTTACAAACAAGATCTGGTGAGCCCAAGCCCAGGGGTCTGTCAGAAGCCTGCAATTCTTAAGGTCTTCCTCAGACTTGGCTAATGACAAGGGACTTAAGCAGCACTGACTTCTCTATTTGACAGCTATCCCGATCTTCATGCTGACAGATCTGTTTTTCTTGGCTTTGGAAAGTCATCTTTGAGCAGGAATGGTGGGTAGCAGTGTAACTCTAATTCAGTGCATTAGCCGCACAATGCTGGGTGTTTATGTTGGGCCAGAGCCTGTTGCTGACATTTTGGCAGGCTGGCTTGTGTCACTGAAGAACTTACCAAAATTGCAAAAGGGAGTCAATGTAGGATGAGCAGTTTTCCATTTTTAGTGTAGTCCAGCTGCTGACCCATGGAGGAGCTAGACGTGGCCACGTGGCCTCTGCATGCAAAGCCCATAAAGACAAAGCCTTAAGACACCAGTTTGGAATCTGTATTGTAGACTCTAGCAATTAATCTAGCATGGTGACAATTTTGTAAATCTGGTACAAGAGTTAGACTTTTTAAGTAATTCAATTAAGCATTATAAATCAAAGTAGAACTCCAAAATTTGCTAATTTTCTGAAGAGTCTCAAAAATATAAAGATGAGTTCCTGGAGCATAAACTTAGGCTTTGATTCATTTTAGTCATATCATAAGTCAATTAAATTTATACTCATTATTCTAGATTCAATGTGAAAATTACTAAGTGGCTTCTGTTGACTTTAGACATTGAGTATAATAGGTAGTTTCTCTGTAAACAAGATTTTCAAGTAAAAATTGATTAACTTTACTGTATGGCCACATCAGGCTTGCAAATGTGGGGAGAGTCATTTTTCTGTAAACATCCTTCCCTCAAGTGAGGCTGAGCAGGAAAAGCAACAGTGTAGGGGCCTGGACTGTCCCACTCACAGGGAAAGCGAGTTACTTAACCCCTCACAGGGTTACTGTGAGTCTTAAATCTGTTCATATTTAGTGTTAATATGAAGTGCTTAAATTAGTGGCTGTGCCCAGTAAGTAGTCAAAAACTGTTAGCAATACTGTCACTATCACTATTATTACAGGAGCCAGTGACGCCATTTGAAACCCTCGGTCTAGATGTGGACGGCTCTGTCTCCCCCATAAACATGCCTCCATCCTGTGGCCATGTGGCAAATGAAGTGTGACATGACAGTGAAATCTGCGGGACTTTGGGTCGATCTCCAGTAGATGGTGGGCACTGAAGCCAAAATGTAATGGGAGGCGGACTGTGCAGGATTTGAAGAAGCAGAGCAGGCAGTTTAGGGGTTTAATATTAAGGGAAAGAAGAAAAATGGACTGGCAGCTTGAGAGAAAGGTAGACTCGAAGAAATGATTGGTATAGGGAGACGATGGCAGACCTAATGCAGGTTTTCCCAGACCACAGCAGCCTGAGATGAAATGGTTCTCACTCCCTTGGCTTATTCTGGGGTCCCCAGCCTCCTGAGGTTACCCCCGCCATCAATTTTAAGAGTCTGCAGAGAGCATTTTTTTACATCTGCACATGACCAGGGGCTCCCTTGTGTCCCCCCACCCCCACCATGGCGGCTGCTTTTCTCCTCTCCATATAGTCCTGGCAGAAACTCCGTGAGAGAGGGGTGAGAGATGCTAAATAGTACGCCCTCCCCCTTAAGAAGTCATACTTTGCATAAATTGACTAAAAGGAAATTAATTCTTTTAATCCCCCATCTGACTACTTGTTTTAGTTAACCCATCATGTTCTTGGCTTGTGTGATCACAGCGGCGCTCACCCCTTTACTTGCATAAAACCTTTCACGTGCCAGGGAATCGCTGCTCCTTGCAACATACTGTAAGGAAGGCAGGTAGAAGGCACGAAGGTGGCTGCAGAGGAGAGGGGGACAAAGTATAAAGATGCCGCTCACCTCGCTTGCCCTCAGGAAGCTGCCGTGTCGGGTGAGGGTGGGCTGGGAGAGCGGGGTGCTGGGGCCCCACCCCCTCTCCCCTGTTTGTATCGGGTGCTCGGCCTTCCTCCCACTCGTGCTGCTGCTGCGCTCGTGCTGCGAATCGCTAAACAAGCCGAACCATGCGTGCCTGCCCCATTCTGGCTCCACTTTAGTGTGGAGACGTGGCGAGCAGAGCCCAGACTGAGAACTCCACGCTATCCCTCCACTGGTGCCCTGAAAGAACTAGGACTCTGTGGAAACTGTTTTAATTACAGTAATCAGTCCATTTTGTGGCTCTTTGGGAATGCAGTTATCTCATCTGCTGAAAATGTTGGTGACTGGTTAGTTCTGGAGTGACCACCCACACGGGGTGGGGGAGTCGAAGATGCAGATTTTTTCCACCTGTATTTCCTTTCCCTAAATAAATTTGGCAGTTCTGAGGCCTCTGATGCCCCATCTCCACTCCCCCTGTGAAACTCCCCTGATGTGAAAAGTATGTTTGGAAGCTGGTTAAAAATGATCCTGGCAACTACTCTGCTGTTTAAAAAGTTTTTATGGACGTCCTATGTTCATATACTTTCTTTGTCTGTGAAGTCATAGGAGGTATTTCTCACAGATTTTAACTATTTGGTTAAAATAGTGGAAACACCTAACCATTCATTCATCTTAATATTTTTTTCCTACAAAAAGGACCAAGGATTGAGAACAAAAAATTATCACAATAGTTTTTCTATGAATAAAATATCCCCCCATTGTTTTACATCTGAACGTTAGATTTTCATTCAAAAATTCAAAATTCTAGAGGCATTGATTTGTTTATCAAACTTAACATGCTATTGCAAATGTCTGCCTCTTTTCTAGTGCTCCAAAAATTCCTATGATTATTTAACCTTTGAAACACAATATTTTCCTATTTGGTACTGACTATTAATTTCTGTCAATTTGTCACTTTTTGACTAATAAATCTTTAATTTTAAAAGCTTCTTAAGGAAGAAGATGTATCTCCTTAACATATAAACATCCTTGTGACTGGGACTTAGTCAACTGAATGAATGTACAACTTTACACTCAAAATATAATGTAAAATTCTCCTGTGTGTGTGATAACAGACTAGGGAACTACCCAGAGTCACTCATCAGATAAAACCCATACTTTCTGAGCTATATATCGAGCCAATAATAAACATTAGACAAAAAAGAAAGTGGTAAGGGTGGAAGAACCCACATTTCCACACTTACAATCCCTAAAGGATTAAGGAGGAAGTGGGTTCTTTAGTGAGATATTTTTCCAAGAATATCAAGAAAGTTCTTAATGTCCTTGGAAACAGAGAATATTCCTCAAGTAGGGAGTTGTGCAACAAGAGGTATCGTGCCAGGAGTGGAGAAATTTTTGATGAAAGATGCCAAGATCTTACCAAACTGTATAGAAAGAGACCCAAAGAAGGCTCTGCAAGCCAAACTGAGCCAGTGACAGGTTTGGGGAAAGTTTAGGAAATAGGCCAAAGCAGCTGGTAAGAATTGCTGTAAAATTTTGAATTAAATGAAACGTGTTTAATTTGAAGGTGGCCATGTGAGCAAGAAAAATATTCTATTTGAAAAATAGCCAATTTACCTAATTCTTGATTATCTGTGACAAGGTGGTATGAAGGTCTCTGGCATAAATAATCCAAACTCACAGACAGTTCTATGCCATAGGCAATAGTTTTAACATCTCTACCCATTAAACCTTTTCTAGAACTACTAAGAAGGGATTCAGTAGATTGGCTTGAATGCTTCCCAGTTCTATTTCCTGATTCTGTTGAACGTCATCTAGTTAGTATCAAAGGGAAACAGAGAAGGAAAGAATCTATCACATGCCTTACAAATAGCAGGCTCTCAGAAAAGTTTGTTGAATGAAGGAATGGAATGACAGAAGGAATTTCTGGTCTTGGCTCTGTCATTAATTACACAACATTGGGCAGGTCACTTAACCACTTTATGGTAAATCATCCCACTGACCAATAAAACCTCAATGCCCTCATCTGTAAAATGAAGGGGGTTGAACTATTGGGCCTCTAAGGTCCCTTTTAGCTCTAAAATTCCAGAATATACATGGTTTATTGTACATAAATAGTTTCTGAATCATTTAGGATCAACAATGTTGGGACTAAGAATTCTGCAGCAAGGATGAGCATGGTCTCTAAATTCCGTAGGAGGAGGAGGAAGGGTAAAAGGCTTTCATCACCATTTTCAGTATCATCATGCATGTAATGTTTGTCCAACAAATAAATGTAAGACCCTGAGCTACTTGATGGACAAATAAAAACTTCATTCTTGCTCCAAAGGAGCTTGTTTTCAGTCATGATGCAGTCAGCTTCATGGAGGAAGTAAGACCTAAGTTAATGGTTTAGATGTCAATGATAAAACAAAATCACAACATTAAATATGACAGGTTATGTGCTTTCATATATAATTTTTTTTCTATAAAACTCAAGAGCCTACAGAAAGCCTTAGGCTCAAGGTCCAGGATCTAAATCAGGTCCAGGTGTGGTTCCTTGGGTACTTTGCCCACTTCGCCTACTGGAGACTGATAGAGACAAGTGATAATTGCACCCCACAAGCATATAACATACAATGGATATTCTGAACTTAGTACCAAACTTAGATAACTGCAATAGACACTCCAAAAAAGGGGGAAATGGGAGGCACACAACAGTTGCTGAGTCACAGCAATTGTGAACTCTATCCAGGCACACCTCTCCAAGTCCTTCGCTGGAACTTAGTCCTACTTCCTAGGACCTGTTTTCCATGGCTGGTGGTTCTGCCATCTGGGTCCTTGGTTCCAGTCTCTGGGTCATCCTTTCTGTTTCATAAATGGCCCATGTTTGCAACTGAGCAAATTTCTCAGCTTACTTCCTAGCTGCAAAAGGTTGGAATTTCAAAGATTTCTTTACATTTTGCACTATCTCTGTCCCCTTTAACTCAAACCAATACAATATCCTTAAAAAATGTATGAGCTTCCTGCATATCAATATACAATCCACTCCATTAGACAAAACCCATGAATTTCTTCAAGATAAGTCCTTCTCTGCCTTGGTTCCCTATGACCCTGCTGTGGGCCAGTGCTCTTAAAATCAGTAGCAGCCCTATTGTTTAACTGTGAGTATCCGTGAAGAATGATCTTATAATCCTTTGGAGAACCTTTATCTGAAAGAATCAGAGACACCACCATAGATCTTTATGAGCTCTTAACAAAGGATCTTACAGTCCCAACCTGGATGCTATCTTTTCCAGGAAGCCACGTCTTCTTGGTCAAGAAGCTGGCTGAGAAGGCTGTTCTGGACCCTTTAAAATTCTCCCAACTTCCACTAAAACACCCAATAGTTTTCTCTTAATTCATTCCTCTCATTTTAACATAGGTGACTAGAAGAAGTGAAACAGCACCCTCAATACTCTTCTTAGAAGTTTCCCTAGTTAGATCATTGAGTTCATTAGGTACAATCTTCATTTTCCACATTATTGCTGGTAACAATTTTGCTGAACTTCCTACTACTGTATAACAAGAGTCTCATTTCCTCTAGCTAAAATATTTCCTTCACTTTCCTTTAAGCCTCACCAATAGCATCCTCAAGGCTTCTGCTAATGCTCTCTTCAAAACCTTTTAGGCTTTCACTAACAGACTCTACGGGTCCCTTCTGGCTTCTTACTGCTGCCTGATCCCAAAACCAATGCCATATGTTATAGGTTTTTGTTTACAGGAATACCTCAATTTCAGTCACCAAAAGTACCAAAATCTGCTGGTTAGCTATTGCTAAATAACAAATCACTACAAACCTAGTGGCTTAAAATAACAGCACTAATGTTATCGTCTCTCACAGTTTTTCTGGCTCAGGAATTTGCGAAGGGCTTGGTTGGGTAGTTCTGGCTTAGGGCTTTTCATGTGGTTGTAGTCCAATGGTAGGTGGAGCTAGAGCAGTGGGGAGAGGGTATGCTGGAGAAGTCAGGAGTTGTCTGGGCATCTCTCTTCACATTGGCTCAGGGCCTCTCCATGTGGTCTCTCTGTGGGCTTTCTCATAACATGGCAGTCCACAACATCAAAGCAGCCAGATTGCTTATTTAGCCACAAAAGACTTCAAGAGTGAAGCATTCCAACTAACAAGGCAGAAGCTGGGTTGTCTTTTAGGACTTAGCCTGAGGAGCCCTGCAATATTACTTCTACCACATTCTGTTGGTTGCAAACAAGTCACAAGTCCACCTAGATTCAAGGGGAAGGAAATTAGACTCCACCTCTTGATAATGATGAGACAGAGTTCTAGACGATCAGGTAGAGTGGGAGATATTGTTGCCATCTTTGAAAGACACAATCTATCACATCTAATGTGCAGACTGTAATGAGGATTAGGGAAGGTAAATGTAAAGTGCCTGCTTGACATTTGTGTAGTAGCTGCTAAAGAAATTATTTTTATTATTACTCAGGTCATTATTATTACTTTTACTATTCAGTGTGAGGTTTTTTTCTGAGCATTGTAAGAATCTTCTCAGATTAAGTATTGTTTTCACTTCCTTTATTCCCCCTTTTTATCAGTCTTTAATTGCTAGTAGAGCACTTTTATAGATAATCTTCTATCTCATAAAATCACAGAATATTATGCCTCATTTATCCTATCAATAACCATTTTATTTTCTAGATGACAAACCCCAAGCTTAGTGCAGCAAACTCATTTGTTGTATGCATTCACAAAGTCACACGCTTTATTGGTAACAGACATCAGACTCAAAACTACTTGTTTTATTTCCCAACCTAGCACTTTTTCCCAGTAGCATTGCCACTTCTCTCATCAATAAATATGTGATAACTCACTTTTTTGCCTTCAGAATAAAAGTTCATATTTTCCCTCATTTGGTGTTTTCATAATCCATTCTGCTTTCACATTGTCTAGGAGCCTTCTGCTGCAGGGGTTCGGAATGTTTACTTGGACTATAGCATGCTTCTGTGGACATGTTTAGGTGTCAGTGAGAACATACTGATGTTGGGGAGCACAAAGATGGAGCCTCTCTGAAGGAGAAAATAATGGAATGCTTCCTCCCTCTCTCCCAGCATTTCTCATCTGAAACAAGAACTCTGATGGCCCCATAATCATTTTCACTTCTATTGCTTTATTAATATCCTTGGAAAGATACTACAGGCCAAATTTGTTCTTTGAGCATGGACATTTAACTTCCATTTAATTTAGTAAGAACTTTTACATATATCCAAGGGTGAAATTTGGCCAGAAGATAAGAAGAACAAAAATGTCATGGGTCAAATACGCTGCCAGTAGTTCATTTCAGAATGCATTTTCCGCTTTCTGCTTTCTGTCATTCCCTAGACTCTGTGCACTGCTTGAAAGAAGACCTTAATATTTCTTTTTGAAATGACTGATAACAATATAAAGTCATAGTGCCTCTGGGTTTGTATTAAGTAGTTTTGTAAGGTTTGGTTTGCTCATTTATTAGATCTTTATCCTCCTACTCCTTCTCACATGGTTCTCCCCAGCAGCTATTTTCTTGGTTCCACTGGAGGAAACACTCCATCCTGAAGACTGTTGCTACTTGAAGACACTGAAATACTGCTGCCCTTGTCACAGTTATTGTCCCTTTCTGTTCTTCATATTTCCTGCTTGAGGTTTTTGCTCAAGTGCTAGTATTCTTCATTTTTCTCTCCTGGTTGGAATTTTGGACTGTTACTCCTCCCTCACAACAAGAAAGAAAGAAATAATCCAAGGTTATTTTTTAAAACCATTAATTACACAGTTCCATGCAGACCTAAGTTCCAGCTGGGATATCTCTCAAGTCCATTACCATGCACCTCCCCAATTCTTAAACTAACAGATGTATTCATTGAGTACCAATTAATGCAATTTGAGACAAAAACAATTTTGAAAATTGTTAATGGCCCTCCTTAGAGAAAACTGAGTCTCAAAAAGGAAAAAGTGCATCCCACAAAAGAAATCCAAATCTTCAAAGGCAATTTAGAAAACAGGTTTTATACCAAATCAAGAAAAGTCAAAACCACAATGAGATATCACTTAACTCCAGTGAGAATGCCCTTTATCAAAAAGTCCCAAAACAACACATGTTGGCTTGGATGCGGAGAAACAGGAACACTCATACACTGCTGGTGGGACTGCAAACTAGTGCAACCCCTGTGGAAAGCAATATGGAGATACCTTAAACAGACTCAAGCAGACCTACCAATTCTTCTTTGTAGGTCTGGTAAAATTCAGGTGTGAAAACATCTGGTCCAGGACTTTTCTTTGTTTGAAGATTTTTTAATTGCTGCTTCAATTTCAGTACTTGATATTGGTCTGCTCAAGAATTCTATTTCTTCCTGAGTGAGCCAAGAGAGGCTGTGTATTTCTAAGAATTTGTCGATTTCCTCCACATTTTCAAGTTTGTGTGCATAGAGATTATAAATCAGTAGCATTCACATACGTCAACAATAGTGAAGCTAAGAACCAAATCAAAGACTCAATGTCTTTCACAATAGCAACAAAGAAAATAAAATAACTAGGAATATATTTAACTAAGGAGGTGAAAGACCTCTACAGGGAGAACTACAAAACACTGAGGAAGGAAATCGCAAAGGATGTAAACAGATGAAAAACCATACCATGCTCATGGATCAGCAGAATCAACATTATTAAAATGTCATACTACCCAAGTGATTTATGTATTCAGTGCAATCCCTATTAAAATACCAACATCATTTTTTGCAGATCTAGAAAAAATAACTCTATGCTTCATATAGAACAAGAGAAGATTTATATAGCCAAAGCAACCTTAAGCAAAAAGAACAAATTGGGAGGCATCAGTTTGTCAGACTTCAAGCTATATTACAAGGCTATAGTAACTAAAACAGCATGGTACTGGCACAAAAACAGAGACATAGATCAATGGATCAGAACAAAGAACACAGATATAAGACCATCCTCATACTGCCATCTGATCTTTGACAAAGAAACAAAAACATACACTGGAGAAAAGAATCCTTATTCAATAAATGGTTCTGGGAAAACTGGATAGCCACATGTAGAAGACTGACACAGGATCTGTACCTCTCACCTCTAACAAAAATCAACTCACTGTAGATAACATATTTAAACCTAAGGCATAAAACTATAAGAATTCTAGAAGAAAATGTTGGAAAAACTCTTACAGACATCAGCCTAGGCAAAGAATTTATGAAGAAGATCCCAAAATCAATCACAGCAACAACAAAAATAAATAAATGGGACCTGATCACATTAAAAAGCTTCTGCACAGCCAAGGAAACAATCATTAGAGCAAATAGACAACCTATTCAAGAAAATATTTGCATGCCGTACATCGATAAAGGGCTGATAACTAGAATCTATATAGAACTCAAACAAATCAGTAAGAAAAAATCAAACAATCTTATTAAAAAGTGGGCAAATGACATGAACAGAAACTCTTCAAAAGAAGATAGACTAATGGCCAACAGACATATGAAAAAATGTTCAACATCTCTAACCATCAAGCAAATGCAAATCAAAACCACAATGAGCTATCACCTAACTCCAGTGAGAATGGCTTTTACCAAAAAGTCCCACAACAACAATTGCTGGAATGGATGCAGAGAGATAGGAGCACTCCTACACTGTTGGTGGGACTGCAAACTAGTACAACCTCTATGGAAAGGAGTATGGAGATACTTCAAAGAACTAAAAGTAGAACTACTGTTTGATCCAGCAATCCCACTACTGGGTATTTACCCAAAGGGGAAAAAAAAGACATTCTATAAAAAAGATATCTGCATTTGAATGTTTATAGCAACACAATTCACAATTGCAAAGATGTGGAAACAACCCAAGTGCCCTTCAATACATGAGTGGATTAATAAATTGTTATATATGTATACCATGGAGCACTACTCAGACATAAAAAAACTGGTGAAGTAATACCTCTTGTATTATCCTGTATGGAACTGGAGACCATTCTTCTAGTGAAGTATCACAAGAATGGAAAAGCAAATACCACATGTACTCACCATTAAATTGGAACTCATCAATCAACACTTATGTGAACATATGGAAATAACATTCATCAGAAATCAAGCAGGTAGGATGGGGGAGGAGGAGACAGGAAATTCACACCTAACGGGTACAGTGCACACCATCTGGGTGATGGACACATTCATAACTTTGATTCAAATGGTATAAAAGCAATTTATGTAACTAAAACATTTGTACCCCAGTAATATTCTGACATAAATTTTTTTAAAAAGTGCAGCTCTATTTCTAGGCAGATCATCAATTTATTGTTACTCTTGACATTACATCATAGCCATCTATTCAGATCCACAATTTGTAAACTGAAATATAAGAAATAATTTTACTCAATGAAAATAATTTCATATCAGAAAAAAAGTCTTAATACTCATCTGATGCTAAGGGCAAAGCCTTATAACCCCATGATGAAATAAATTTGTAGAATATAGGAATAAATCTGAAGTTTTATGAAAAATTAATGTTATAATTTGTTATTAAAAATTAGAACAACAGCTGGGTCGTGGCTCATGCCTGTAATCCTAGCACTTTGGGAGGTCAAGGCAGGAGGATCGCTTGAGCCTAGGAGTTTGAGGATGCAGTGAGCTGTGATCATGCCACTACACTCTAGCCTGGGCAATAGAGTGAGACCCTGTCTTAAAAAAAAATTAGAACTTATATTTTTAGAAGTCTAACATTACAAAGCTTTCATATTTTAGACTGTCAACTATAAGATTGTTTTGCAGGCCAGGCACAGTGGCTCATACCCATAATCCCAGCACTTTGGGAGGCCAAGGTAGGAAGATCCCTTGAGGTCAGGAGTTCAAGAGCAGCCTGGGCAACATAGTCAGATCCCATTTATCCCCCCTAGGCATGGTGGCATAAGCCTATTGTCCTAGCTACTCTGGAGGCTGAGGCAACAGAATCGCTTGAGACCATGAGTTCAGGGTTGCAATAAGCTGTGATTGTGCCACGGCATGGTGGTGGAGCGAGATGCATTCTGAGTTCCTCCTTTCTCTAACATTTTCTTATTTTCTTAATACTCCATATATTTCTTATCTCATCTGGATCAAAGACGATTGTTGTCAATGCTCTTGGCATTGACACCCGTGGAGGAAGGGATAAAACAAGCTTGGCAAAGAAAAGTTGGGCTACAATGCTGTCTCAAGAAAGGGCTCAATCCACCCCACAGGAAGCTCAAAAGCTAAAGGATGGCCCTCCAGAGCTGTCCCATGTTGGGATACATTGACCAGTCTTTGGGTGCTGGCTGCCCTTGGGGAGGGAACCTGACCTTGGATGAGGCAGCACTCATACCAGAGGGCAATTCCCAGACAGCACTGACCTCTGACATCTGTGGGCCAGCAGCACTCCCAGCAGCTGGGAGACTAAGTCCTCCAGTCCTGAAGGAGGATGTAGGTGACCCACCACTGTGTCCAGACAATAATATAGCATGAGCCTAGACTTTGGAGTTGTTTCCTTCTCAAGGAATTTTGAGGTGGCAAAATTGACATTCTGCTTTTAATTCATACTTACAAGATGTGAGCATCTCCAAATAGTTCCTTATTTTTTGTCAGACTCATAGCCTCAGTTGAATTGCTACTAAAACACAAATTCAATTCTTAAATAAAAATAATTACAATATAATGCTCTTCTTTTTTTCTACCTATAATGCTCTTCTTAAAGTAATCTAACATACACTTTGTTATTTATAATAAATTTTTTAAAAATTTAATTGTTTTATTTATACATTATAATCATTATTGCTCCACTTTAGTCTTACAGTAATAAATTTATTCATTTATAATTCACCTTATTGATATAGATCACATAAATGGATTTTTCACTCTAAGTTACATCTAGAGTATTTTACTTATATTTCAAAGTGAATATTCAGATATTAACAATAAATCCAATGGCATCCTTTGTTTTATTACTAACATCGCTGGTTTCATGCAACCTAAGCAATCATATTGTTGCTGATCACTCACGAGTTCAGAAATTCCAGAAATAATGTGGAGTTAGGCATTTGGCCACTTGGACTTTCAAAGACTGGAACCAAAGCTGAACTTCAGGATTTCCTTAGTATGTACATATGTGTGGTTTCTGGAAAATGAATCTCCTTCTGTGCGTCTCAGTCAGAAAGTTTGAAGAACACTGTTTCAGTTAACAGAGTATAACTGTGTAACAAACCATTCTAAAACTCAGTGCAAAGCAACAACCACTTTATTATAGCTCATGGTTTTGTGAATCAGGAATTTAGATAGGGGAGCTGGGTGATTATTCTGCTCCACGTGGCATCCAGTGGCATCACCGAATGCTGAGCGTCCAAAAGGGCTCAACCACAGGTCTAGTGCCCTGGAAGGGACAGTTGGAAAGCTGGGCTCTGCTGCTCTGCTCTGCCTCCCCATGTAGTCTCAGGGCCTGTCCGCTTTGCCTCTCCAGCAGGGTGGTCAAACCTCTTACCTGGAGGTTCAAGTCTCCCAGAGGAAAGGAATGGAAATTGCTAGTCTTCTTAGCAGCTAGGCCCAGAACTGGCATAGTGTTACTTCCTTCATACCTTATTGGTCAAATCAGCCTCAGGCCAACTTGGGTTCAAGAGGAGGGGACACAGAATCCTCCCCTTGTTGGGAGGAATGTCACAGTATTCGTGGCCATCTTCAATCTGCCACAAGCTTTACTCTTCTTTGCCTGGCGTGGATTCTGGAGCCTAACTGTCTGAATTCTCATCCCACATCCTGCCTGTGCAAGTTGCTTGGGCAAGTTGCTTAATTTTTCTGTGGCTCAGTTTTCTCATCTGTAAAATGGGGATAATATATACCATCTCCCTCATAGGATTGTTGTGAAGATTCAATGACCTGAAAAACATAAAGCACTTAGACCTTTACTGGGCCTGAAGTAAATACTATGTAAGTGCCAGTTGTTTCTTTCACCATTCCTCCTCAAGATGAATCAGCGGCTTGCCCTTTGCTCTCCTCCCACGTGGCTGAGGGGCTGACACACTCCTTTCATGACAGTGGCTCCCTGCACACTGACTGTCAGTGGGATGGGTTCAGAATCTTTGAGGGGTGGAAGAATGGAAAGCGCTTTGTCAAGCTCTCCATCTGAGAATCACTAAACTCTAGGTTTGGTGACGTCACTGCCCTGTTCTCAGTGCTGGGGATCAGAGTCAGATGAAGACACAAGCCCCAGCCTTCCAGGAGCTCCTGTTCAAGTGAGTGAGACAGTTCACAGTCAAGAAAGTAAATGCATCGTGAGTTCTGTGAAAAAAACCAAAGCAGAGGAAGGGGATAAAGAGTTGAGGGGATATGAGGGGTGATTTTAAAGCGTCAGGGAAGATCTTGAAAATTAAATTTCTAGAACTTTCCTCTTTTCCTTAGTTTTGTGAGATAAGAAATGGCTCTGCAGGTGGTTAAGGATGAGACCATTATGTGTATAGCTCATACTAGTTTCACGACCAGCAAGTAACCCACGCCCCAGTCCTGGAAGCACCACGGCAGGGCCCTTTCTACAAGCTATGCTTACTAACCGTGGGACAGTGGGAAAGTCCCTCAACCTCACTAAGGTTTCATTTCCTCATCTTTAAAATGGAGAAATCTTCAGGCCACAGGTAGAGCCCTGCAGGAGACAACTGCTGGGGAGAGGGAAGCTGATAAAGAACCCCATGGGAGAGGTCAGAGTGCAGATGAGAGGCCAGAGAAAGGGGCCCAGGGACACGAGGTGTAGACCGAGTAAGAGTGGCTTCCCTGGGGGAGGAGACCCCAGACTGAGGAGGGGCAGAGATGAGGACAGTCACAGATGCAGGCTGACCATCTAAGCTGCTTGACTGCCCCATAGCCTGGCCTATGGATGAAGGAATAGTGAGTGATACCTTTACGCATACAGGCCCAGTCCTTAGCAAGGGGAATGTAGCTTAATGCAGAGAAAATTAGCACCAAAGTTTACAGTCCAGGTGGCTCTCAGTAATTGCTTAACTAGTAATATTGCCAGATTTGCACGCATCTGGGACTCTTAAAATTAATCATTTTCATCAATCAGTCAACAAGACTTTTTCTTACCTAGAAAATAAAGTTCAAGGTCCTTAAGGTAGCATTGGCCTGTTTACATTTTCAGCTTCCTCTTCCGCCCATGTCCCACCATTTCTTGCATGTGGTCACGGTCCATAATGCTCCATGCTCTTTCCTCTCCCTCACCACCTTCCTTATCGAACCAAACAGAATCAATCACTCTTGGCCCCGCAGTCCCACAGTGCTTTTGTCTGTGTTGCTCGTATGACCCTTTATCATATCATGCCTCTGCATTCATGGAACTATAATCTCCTTGACGTGGAAATGAATGTTTTTGTCCTTGTAAACCTCCTCTGCTTTTTGTTTTGCACCAGGTGCCAGCTACTCAATAAATATTTGTAGATCTAATTATTTACTAAGCATCTGCCATGGAGCAAGCCCTGCAAAGAAACAAATGCATTAACAATGTGGTCCCCACACTGTAATAGGGAGGTGAGATAGAAATGCCCATATGCACATGCAGGGTAATGTATAGTAGGTGCAAAATGAGTGATAGCAGCAGTAAGTCCCTTGAAGTCACTTTTGTAACTGTTCCCATAGTACTTCTTGGTCCTGATCTGCATTATCATTTGTCACCCTGTACAGAAATCACCTGTTTACATATGTGTACGTCCTCCTTCACTTTCTGTGAATTGAAGCACATGGAATATGGCTGACTTTTTTATCCCTGGTTCCTGGCCCTCAGTCAGAATTTAATATATGTTTTTGGAATGAATAGAACAGCTAGTCATCGAGAAATAAATGTCACTTTTAGATGCCTTGTCATCCATCAGAGCCTGTCTCATTTCATTTACTGATCCTGAAATGCTGGTAGGCTTTTTTCCATTTCCCTTTTCTCTTAGGGCTAATATCCTGGATATTACAGTAACAGTCCTTGAAGTTCTCCTTTGAATCCTGGAGAAAGGCCTGGAAGAGCAGCAAAACATCCAAGTGCCTGTACCCTTACTGTTAGGGTCAAACTTTTGATCTCTTTCAGATGCTGGAAATGCACTAGTTTAAAACCTGCTGGATTTCAAATTGTTATCATGAGTGAAAGACTGCCTTTTAAAAATGCTAGCAGAGAAAACCTGGCATGTCGGACAAAGGTACACCCCAGCATGATGACTCATAATATGATGTGTCAAGTGGGAAATCTTAAAAAGTCACATTTCCTCATAAGCCCAGCTGCAGAAATCAGGGGCAGACCTGGGTGAGGGTTGTATGTGCTGGAGGTGGAAGAAAGGGCTGCGGGAAAACAGCAGTTGTGGAGAGAAAAGGATCTTGGTGCATACGAGAAAGTCGATGAGCACCATCGATTCTGGACTGACTATTCAACCAGCTTGTGCACTAGCCAAATATTTTCCTACTTGTTTCTCCTTCAGACTGCCTATGTTTTGTCTATTTGGTTCCCTTTAGTTCTTCCCCCAAAAGGTAGGCAGAGAGCTGAAGAGAAAGGAGGAAACTATTTCAAATATGTTGAGTATTTTCTAAAAAAAAAACCTCTTAGTTTCTTTTGCAGAGGGGAGAGGGGAAGGGATGGAATATTAAAATTCTTGATTAAAATCAAGATTTGGGATCATTTGTTATTTTAATTATCCTTATTTTCCATTCATCTGAAAAACAACCCAACCTGACTGGGAAGGAGAAGGCCTGGGTAGGGAGAGAAGGCGCCTGACTTCTGGTGCTAGTTTGGTAGCAAGACCTTGAGCAAGTCACTTCCCTTCTCTAGGTCTCAGTTTCCTGGTCTGTAATATAGAAGCAAGAAGGGCAAATCCACAGAAAATGTGTCCTCACGCTCGGAGCCCTTGGCAGACATCTGCAATGGATTAGATACTCTCTCCCAGTGAGCGGGACTGGACTTCAAAATCTTTCTCAATGAGTCTCCAAGCAGCCACTACCCATTGATGAAAGGGAATCGGCTCTCCAGATGGAACCTCCTTACCATTCCTAACACTAGCTCTAAAATTCTGTCACTCAAACTATGTGCTCATTATCAGTGACATCGTGGGCCCAATACTGTTTGAAGAGCTTGTTAGTGAGTATCAAATGTAAGCTGAATTTCTCAAGGTGTCATCTACTGGGGAATGTAGATGAGGTTACACCAACAGAAATAATCCAGATTTTTCTGTCTCTTGCCACTACCCCTGCCTCTTCCATTCTCAGCCTCTTGTAGAACTCCCTCTGGGCTCAGCCTGTAGTCTCTTGCTCCACAGGGCTCAGGCGTGGGCTTAAAGGGACTGGGAACAGTCACATCCTCTTCTCTCTTGGAGGCTTCAAGTCTCCCAGCTCTTCCCTCACCTGGTGGTAGCAGAAACTCACATGCGGATGAGCGCCACGTGGGAGCACCCTCCAATTCACCAGATACAACTATTAATAGTAGTGTTTGAATTCCAGTTTGGTCTAAGGTAAGGTGACTTTTATGCAAAATAGTTAACAGGAATCTGAGAATTTGCCTCAGTGTCCCTAGAGCTTCATTCAGAACATCAAGTAGAGGATGGGTTGAGGTCTAGCCGTTTCTTACAGCTGTGGCCTGGACAACTCCTTAGTAGGACCCAGATGTGTATAGTTGACATTGCTGCCTGCCAAGGGTCCCAGTGGAGGGTATGTGTGTGTGTGTGTGTGTGTGTGTGTGCATGCAAAGGTTCCATTGTCTTTATCTCTAAGGAACTAACAATCTCTCTTCAGAATGAGAGTTAAGCATGGAGTACTGACAGTACTGACAGTATGTGATCATGTAGGTCACATAAGGGGTGGATCAGTATGGGCTCAAAGCTCAGCCTTTAGGGGAGTGATTGGCCTTGGAAGACGGGGAGGCTCAAGATAGGCAGAGGGAGGGGAGAGTGGAAGTCATCCCCCTAGCCAGGAAATAGCTCAAGCCAAGGCACAAAGATGGAAATGTTCAAGAACAATGATGAGCCCAGCCTAATGGGAGCAAATGATGCTGTAGGAGATCTCAGTTGTGGACATTAAATTGCATTGCCTGGGTGGGTGAGTTTGTGGAGAACCCAAAAATCAAACAGAGATGTTTGAATTTGATGCAGAGACCATAAGGAATCATTTCTGGCAATCTGTCTAAATGGGTATTTGAGAAGATTAATCTGGCAAGGATTTATAAGAGAAATTGGAGAGGGAGAAACTGAAAGATTACTTTAAAAGGCTCTTATCTAATTCATCCCTCAAGGAGTTTTAAATTTAATTAGAAAATAAGGCAGAAATAAGTATTGTAAATATTATTGGCACATGCATGTATCTTCCCTACAAAATCTTAAAAACATATTTTTTTCTAGCTTGGAGAGGTAATACTTCCACATGGCTCTTAAATTAAAACAATATAAAGAGGTGTACAGTGAACGGTTTTGTTTCCACCTGTGTTCCTATCTGCCCCATTCCTGCCTGGCACTCCATGCCTCCCACCGGCACCACTCCTAACCACTTCCATTATTTCCTTGTGTATGCCTCCAGAGTTTCTTTATACTAACACAAGCAAGTATTAATGTATATCCTTGTCTTCCTTTTTTTTTTTTTTTTTACAAAAGGATAGCATGCTCTATGCATGCTCCTCTGGACTTTGGCTTTCTCACTTAAAAATATATCTTGATGTGATAGATATGTTAATTTACTTCACTATAGTAACCATTTTACTTTCTATATGTATCCCATAATATCATGTTGTATAGATCTTATAGATTTTTCCATATTGTTCTTCTTGTCGGTTGCATGACGTGACATTATACAGAGAGCCAGCCTCTTATCAATGGATGTGTTTTTTAACAATCTTTTGCTATTATACATGGTGCTACCAAAAAAAACTTTGGGGCCTTATATCATTTTGAATGTGTGCATACGTATCTGTAATGTAAGTTTTCACACATAGGCTCCCTGCATCAAAGTCTACATGCGTTTATAATTTTAACAGAGATTTCTGAATTGCCCTCTTCAAGGAATTTTATGTACTAATTTGCATTCCCACCAGCAATATCTGGGATTGCCTGCTTCCCCACAGCCTTGCCAACACAGTGGGTTACCACTTTGGTGGTTTTCTAGATATTAAGTAAAATCTCTGCACAGCTCTGATTTGCTTTTCTCTTATTATGCATGAGGTTGAGCATCTTGTCCTATGTTTATGGGCCCAGTGAATTTTAAACTCCTTAACTTAGGGGCTGACTTCATCATTTCTCTATGCCCCCCAGAGCCTTCCCAAATGCCTTGCTACAAAGTTAGATTTTCAGTCAAGATTTGCAAATTCAATAAATGTTTATATGAGTAAGTAGGTAAATGATTGAATAAATGCTCATGCTATTGCAGTTATAAATCTTAAATTATATATGATCCTTCTCTCAAGAAGCATAAAATATGATAAGCTCACAGTGCAGTTATAAAAGCTGCATATATATATTTAGAGATTACATGGGGTATTCTAAGAGTGAATAAATTATTTGTGTTAGGCTGAAAAAGTGGAGGAACTTATGTGAAATACCTTATTCATCCCCAGAAAGAGGAAGGATTGGGGAAAGAGGAATCCCATACCTTTTTTCCATGGATTCTTGTTTAACTAAAGAGTAGTTTTGAGCTGGTACCATTAAGTTGTTTTTATAGAACTACCTATTTAATAGATCAAGAGGAGAAACAAAATAAGGCCGTAGCACTTTGGTTCCTCTGGCTACTTCCAGCCTCATTTCTTCGGAATCCACCCAGAACCCAGTTCCTTCTGGTGGAGCAGACTGGAGTTCGAACCCTGAGTTTCTTTGCTTCTCTATTATTTCTATGTGTTCTCACGTCAAAATACCATCAGCCACCAGCAAAGCATCTTTGGTTGTTAGTTTTATGAACTTTATGGTATTCCGTTCTCCAGGAGCACATCCGCCCACTGCTTGTTTTTTGCCACCTCCAGTCAAAGAGAAGCTACTGCTAGACGGGTACAGGGAGAGAGCAGTTGTCAGCAAGACTACAGCAGAACTTTCCATAGTGCAGTTACTTGAAATGACTTTCCTGACAGCGGTGCTCAAGCTGAACTGTGGCCCCCAAAGGAAAGCCTACCTCAAAAGAAGCATGGAACCCTCCACCTGTTTATGGGGTACCCTTTCCCCAGGAGAGAATGAGAACTACCTCCCCAGTCCCAGGAAGGCTTAAAGCTGAGCCCAGCTCCAAACATAAAATCACATCTAGTCCAGGACTGAGTCAGGAGCAACAGCCCCCCCTAAGGAGCAGAGAGGCAGAAAAGGGGCGGGAAAAGAAGAATGAGAAGATAGAACCTAAAATTTCAGGTTAGAATCCTGATTCCAAATCCTCTATGACTGAGAACAATCCTAATATAACTGTCAGGCACCTAGGAAAATAATGTGAGTGGGGACTCTACTTGATATTTCAAATAGTCCTGTGGATGGAAATTAGCTGTTTGAAATAAGGAGACTTGCAGACTTTCCATCACTGGTCTTTTTTCTTTCTGTTGTTATTTTTGGTGCCTGTGTGCGTGCGTGTGTTTTAAAATGGCAGGTTAAGAAGGAACAACTTTACCACATGTTCAGCATTTAACAGTCAATTTAGTGCATCTGTGTTCATTGTGTCACTTCCTCCCCAGAACACCCTGGGGAGGTAGGGAGGGTAGTTATTTCCATCTCTGCCTCCCACCCATTTTGGAGACAGGGAGGAACCAAGCTCAGAGGGGTTGAGTGACTCACCCAAGGTCACACAAGGAGGAGCCAAGACATTGATTCGGGCCTTCTGAATCCCGAAATGAGACTCTTTTCAATATTTGTTTCTCAACTCATTGCAAAATTAGTTTAGGTGAGAGAATTCTGGCACTGAGAAGTGCAAAAGGAAAAGCATTATCTTTACTTTTAGACCATCATAAAATTGTTTTTGTAACAATCTGAAGTCATAGCAGTAATCCTAGATCGGTACACGAGGATAAATGAGCAATCAACATATCTGGATGGTTATTATGCCACGAGGCAAATAGGCCCACTGCAGGGTAGTTCAACTGCAACTTAGAGTTGGAACCACTCTATAAGCATTGCCACTTATCCAGAGATAAGCTCATTATGTCAAAATTCACAAATCACAACATTACAACATGCAGTCCTCACTCAGTATTTACTTAGCACTACCACAAACCCACAGTTCCTCTGAAAGAAATAGAGAAAAAGCCTAAGACCACAGCTCCTTCACAGGAGAAGCTGACAGTTTAGCCCATTTTTTATGTTTTGGTGATTAGTTATTACCTCTATGGAAATATTCAAGAGTCTAGCCCTCTGACATGAAATACAAGATTTGTAAGGTATCCTTTATTCATGCATAATGAAGATTTACTGAGCATTTACTATGTGCCAGTTACCTTAGTTACTGGATACCTTCAATTAAAGAGACATCTTAACTAAGAAGAAAATTTGCTTTGAGAATAAGTATGTTAACCTCAAATTAGATGTCATTATTTTTCCCTACTTAACATTTAGTCACACATCATGATTTACGTATAGCCAGAGATTAAATATTTCAAACTCTTAAAAATAACTATCTCTTTAAACATTTCTTCATCAAAGACCCTCTTCCCAGTTGTTACCTATTTTCAGATATTAGCTTTTCTACAGAGTCACGTAGAAATAATATGTAGCCTCTTAGGAAGTACACATCTATTTCCAAGGATTGGATTTTCCAAAGACCAAGTGAAAAACAGAAGTGGGTGGTATTGTGATGGTCAGAATCATGGTCCTGGGTCAAAACTCAAATAAGTTTTCTATAAGAAAAATGTTTCACTGAAAAAGATGTGTCTTGAGGTTTCTACTATACTCAGGTTACCAAATTAGTCAGTGAAGCTTCTCAAGAGAGGGGAAAATAAAACTAGAAGTCAAGTTAGAGACAAATATACCTAGTGTTATAACCCCACTTTCTAGTTCATTTTTGGCCTATCCATCAAGTAGAGTCATTTATCCTGTACTAGTGGGGGATGAAGTTTTTCAGATAAGGGAAATTTGCAAAAAAAAAAAAAAAAAAAAAGCTGAAGCTTACCGCTTTCTTTTTCATTTTACCCAATTTTGATAAACATCATTCTAACAGTCTACGGCATACTGCTAAGTCAGGGTAAGGAGGGTACAGTATTATACAACATTTAGTCTCTTCCTAGTGACATCGGGCCCTGCTTCCTAAATATGACATCCACAAGTAGGCAGCCTGAAATCTAGAGGCCTCAAAGCTGCTAGATAAACATGGAGCAAGTCTTTGCGGATCATCCATTAAACCAGAAAGTGTATAGGAAAGAAGTATAAACCTCGGTGCTCTTAATTTTGTCATACATGTGCAGAAAAATTAACAAAAATCTCACTTTTCTACCTAAATCAATTTTGTATTATCCTCTTTTTCTTTTCTTTTTCTTTTTTTGTGAATGCCTAGAATGTAGAATTTTTTTATGCTCAGTAAGTGAAAATGTGCAACATTTTTGTTACTAGAGAATCTGGTGGTATTAGCACTGTAGTTGCGTCAAAACAAAAGGACTGTGTCGATGTACCAGAGAGGGTATGAATCCCACTGGCCTGCTGTAAAAGCAGGAAACCTGGAATGTTTGATTTCTCAACAAGGTCAAGAAAGCCAGACAGATACTTTTTCTAAAAAACTAGAGTGTAACATTAGAATACGTTTGTGTATGTCAGGGATGGGGAGTGAGAGGTATTGTTAGTTGTTCTGGGTTTTGTTTTTGACTTTTCATTATGCAAAAGCACCACAAATCTGCTTGATTTCCTATGGCAATCGACACTGACCATAGATTTTGTTTATAACATGGAGCTGTGTCTAGTTCCCCATTAATACAAAAGGCAAAACCAATAAAAGTACCAACAATCTTTTGGGGTCATTCATCGTTTGCCATTTTAAGGGTAACAATTTTTGAATTATATTTTCACCAGGGGACGTAAAAGTTTCTAGCTAGCGGAGAGGGGAAAAAATTCCAGTATTTTTTTTTTATTTCAGCTTATTATGGGGGTACAAAAGTTCAGGTTATGTATATTGCCCATGCCCCCCTATCCCCCCGAGTCAGAGCTTCAAGCATGTCCATTCCCCAGACAGTGCGCATCACACTCATTATGTAGGTTTACACCCATCCCCTCCCCCCTTCCCCCACATCTGTCCAACACTCAATTGGTGTTATTCCCAAATGTGCACTTAGGTGATGATCAGTTTGCTGGTGAGTACATGTGGTGCTTATTTTTCCATTCTTGGGATACTTCACTTAGTAGAACCAGTTCCAGCTCTATCCAGGAGAACAAAAGAGATTCTATATCACTGTTATTTCTTATAGCTGAGTAATACTCCATGGTATACATATACCACAGTTTACTAATCCACTCATGTATTGATGGGCATTTGGGTTTTTTCCACATCTTTGCAATTGTAAATTGTGCTACTATAAACATTTGGGTGCAGGTGTCTTTTTGATAGAATGACTTTTGTTCTTTTGGGTAGATGCCCAATAATGGGATTGCTGGATCAAATGGTAGGTCTACTTGAGTCTGTTTAAGGTATCTCCATATTGCTTTCCACAGGGGTTACACTAGTTTGCAGTCCCACCAGCAGTGTATGAGTGGCTGTGGTTATTAAAACCGCTTGGTATTGGCACAAGTGCAGGGACACAGACCAGTGGAACAGAACAGAAAATCCAAATATAAAACCATCCTCATACAGCCATCTAATCTTGGACAAAGCAGACAAAAACATACTCTGGGGAAAAAAATCTTTATTCAATAAATGGTGCTGGGAAAACTGGATAGCCACATGTAGAAGACTGAAACAGGACCCACAGCTTTCACCTCTCACAAAAATCAAATCACGGTGGATAACAGACTTAAACCTTAGGTGGGAAACTGTTAGAATTCTAGAAGAAAATGTAGGAAAGACTCTTACAGACATTGGCCTAGGCAAAGAATTTATGAAGAAGACCCCTCAGGCAATCACAGCAACAACAAAAATAAATAAATGGGACCTGATTAAATTAAAAAGCTTCTGCACAGCCAAAGAAACTGTCACAAGAGTAAACAGACAACCTACAGAATGGGAAAAAATTTTCACATGCTATACGTCAGATAAAGGACTGATAACAAGAATCTATTTAGAACTCAAGAAAATCAGTAAGAAAAAATCAAACAACCCTATCAAAAGTGGGCAAAGGACATGAATAGAAATTTTTCAAAAGAAGATGTAAGAATGGCTAACAAACATGAAAAAATACTCAACATCTCTAATCATCAGGGAAATGCAAATCAAAACCACAATGCGATATCACTTAACTCCAATGAGAATGGCCTTTATCAAAAAGTCCCAAAACAATACATGTTGGCATGGATGCAGAGAGACAAGAAAAATGCCAGTATTTAAGGAGAAGAAACTGCCATGAAAATCGACCAGAAACAAATGAGGAGAACCAAGAGAAGGGGATCAGGGTTGGTTGTTGGTATCAGCAAACATAAGGCAGTGGTGGGTGACTTCGAAAGAGCAGTGTCAGTGAGGTGCTGAGGACAGAAACCAGACTGTAGTGCGATGAAGGGTGAAGAGTAGTTGAGGAAAAGGAGCCGGGACACGCTGACAGCTCTTCCAGGAGTTTGCTTGCGAAGGGGAAGAAGATGCAAGTTAGCAGAGCAGTGGAGGGATGGGTTTCAGGGAGGGACTTCAGGCTGCTTCTTGCAGTAGGACACGGTGCTCTCAGACATACAATAGACTCTAAGTGCTGCAGGTGCTGGGATTCCTCACCTTAATAACAGGATTTGTTCTGTGAACTTTGGATTCAGTTGAGGGGCCACACTTGGGGATCTGGGGGGTCACATGTGGCCTGGAGGCCGCAGGTTTCCCACCCCTGCTGGGACCAGCAACATCAGTGGCTTCACTTAAAAACAGAAGTAGAAGAACATGTATTTACAATTTAATCCACTACCTATGGTTTCCTTGATGTCTGTTCATTCTTTGAAAAGGCCATATGTATATCCCCTCAATGCAGATGCTCAGCAAATAGCTCTTTGAAGACCAAGATACATACACAGGGAAAACTCCCTTTTCCTAGAGCTAAGGTAGTTCCACTGGGAGAAATACAAGAGCTGGAGTTATTTAGACTTTTTCTGTCCTGAGTTGGTCCCCCAGATGTGCTGGGAGAGGATTTTAATACTCCTTTACCAACCTCCTGATGACATTGAGGGTCAGGAAACCCGAGACCCTTTGGACGAGCCTGCAACCATCACGGATACATTTGCTGAAGCCACGTGGCTTCGTGAATGGAGGGCCTATGAAATGACCACAGATAAGTAAAACCCAGGATGTGGTGTGTCCAGCCCTGGCCATGTGACCAGTGTCCTTGACCAGAAAGAGTATAGACGATCCGTGTGGGCAGCTGGCCCAGAGGACAGGGCATGCTCAACCTCATGGCCAGACAGGAGGGGGTGGGAAGGCTGGGTGTGGGCCTCAGAGGCATAATGGAAAGAAAGGTCAGGCAGTCAGACAGGAGGGAGCCAACATAGACACACAGCAAATGCACTGCACTGTGTCCAGCAAAACCTCTGCTAGGAAGAGGTAGTTCCAAATGCTGGAAAGGCCGCCTCGGGAAGGAACCGTGGAGGCTATAAAAGATACCAGGGGAGAAGAAGAACAGGAGAAAAGGAAATGAAAACCGAACATGAGTGTCACATTTCTTTTGGCATTTAAAACACTTCCAGATTGCATCCTTAAATTTTGCTAGACCAAAGATTGCAAACTTCTGGCAAACTCCAGGCCTTTGCTTTGGCATCCCTGGCCTTGTAATAGCAAATCATAGCTCAATATTAAGTTTTATTATTTCAATGAATGAAAAGTTCAGGGGGAAAAGAGCTCTGTGGTGTTCCATTAAAGGAAAAATCTAATCACCTTAAAGCACTATGATCTTAAGGGAGCCCAAGTTTAAAAGGGCAGTGGATGGAGGAACATGGGCAATGAGTGTTTGTTGCTCCCTTGGAACACATTTGCATGCTGGGAAGGGTGTTCACTTCCACATTTTGCAGGAGCATTGGAAGGCAGATCCTGCTTAGAGGTCTTTTTCCGGCCTGATGGAGTTAACACTTCCCTCCAAATGTTTGATTTACAGGGAATAATGGGTACATCTGTCAGTAGATAGTTACACATTTAAGTAAAAAATAGCATGTTGGTCCTCTTTCCTGCCCTAAAATAGGTTGTTTTCTAAACCTGCCCCTGTGAGTGTTAACATCCACCACATAACCTGGAGGGGCATGAAAAAAGTTCCCTCCTGATCATCATCCTTAGATAGTCTGGAGGACAGTCATCTGGGGGATTCCAATTTGCAGTGCTCAGAGACCAGCTCATTAGGATGCACTATCGATGTTCAGCAATGGCCAGTCCACAGTGCTTCTGCAGAGAAGTCTGTGACCTCCTGTGTCATAGGCAGGAGCTGCCAGGCAGGCATTTGGGTTGCACTTAGCCGTATTATATAGCTCAGCCGCCTGTCGGACTGTGAGCTGCTGTTATTGCATTGGGCTTTTATCCGTATAAAATTTCTCTTAGGCCTCTGAAGTTTGAACTTCAAATCTTGAAGTTCCCTCCTCTGCCTCCTTACCTATTCTTCACTGTGCCCTGTCATCCCAACTCTTGGCCCTTCCCTGTACTCAGCTCTATAATCCACTTTGACCCCTCTGCCACCGGTTTGTGATTGAAGAATATACTTTGTATGATTTTAATCCTTCTAAATGTATTAAGACTGTTTTGTGGTCTAACACATGGTCTATACTAGAAAATGTTTTGTGTGTGTTTCAGAAAAATGTGTATTCTGCTGTTGCTGGATAGAATATTCTATAGAGTCTATTAGGTCTAGTTGGTATATAATGTTGTTCAGGTCCTCTGTTTCCTTGTTGATCTTCTTCCTACTTGTTCTATCCATTATTGAATATGGGATATTGAAATCTCCAAATACTATTCTTGAGTTGTCTATTTCTCTCTTTAAATCTGTTAGTTTCCTTCATCATTCTTGGAGCTCTGTTAGTTGTTTATATGTAATTGCTATATCTTCATGATGGATTGACCCTTTATCATTATAAAATGTCCCTCTTTATCTCTCGTAATTTATTTCGTTTTAAAGTCTATTTTGTCTCATATTAGTATAGCCTCTTCAGCTCTCTTATGGTAGCTGTTGCATGATGTATCTTTTCCATCCTTTTACTTTTGACTAATTTGTATCTTTGAATGTAAAATGTGTGTCCTATAACATATAGTCGGGTCTTGGTTTTTTTAAATCCCATCTGACAATCTGTCTTTTAATTGGATTTTTAATTCATTCACATTTAATGTTACTATTAATTTAGTTGTTTTTGTATCTGCCATTTTACTTTTTGTTTTTTTATTTTTTTATTTCAGCATATTATAGGGGTACAAATGTTTAGGTGACATATATTGCCCTTGCCCCACCCAAGTCAGAGCTTCAAGCATGTCCATCTCCCAGATGGTGCGCATCACACCCATTAGGTGTGAATATACCCATCCCTGCCTCCCCACCACCTGCCCGACACCCAATGAATGTTACTACTATATGTGCACATAAGTGTTGATCAGCTAATATCAATTTGATGCTAAGTACATGTGGTGCTTGTTTTTCCATTCTTGTGATACTTCACTTAGTAGAATGGGCTCTAGCCCTATACAGGATAATACAAGAGGTGCTAGATCACCATTGTATTTTGTGGCTGAGTAGTACTCCATGGTATACATATACCACATTTTATTAATCCACTCATGCATTGATGGGCACTTAGGTTGTTTCCACATCCTTGCAATTGTGAATTGTGCTGTTATAAACATTCAAGTGCAGATGTCTTTTTTATAGAATGTCTTTTTTTCCTTTGGGTAGATGCCCAGTAATGGAATTGCTGGATCAAATGGTAGTTCTACTTGTAGCTCTTTGAGATATCTCCATATTGCTTTCCACAGAAGTTGTACTAGTTTGCAGTCCCATCAACAGTGTATGAGTGTTCCTATCTCTTCGTATCCATGCCAACATTTATTGTTGTGGGACTTTTTGATAAAGGCCATTCTCACTGGAGTTAAGTGATATCTCATTGTGGTTTTGATTTGCATTTTTCTGGTGATTGGAGATGTTGAGCATTTCTTTATATGTTTGTTGGCCATTAGTCTGTCTTCTTTTGAAAAGTTTCTGTTCCTGTCCTTTGCCCACTTTTTAATGGGGTTGTTTGATTTTTTCTTACTGATTTTCCTGAGTTCTATATAGATTCTAGTTATCAGCCCTTTATGGAATATGTAGAATGCAAATATTTTCTCCCATTCTATAGGTTGTCTATTTGCTCTATTGATTGTTTCCTTGGCTGTGCAGAAGCTTTTTAATTTAGTCAGGTCCCATTTATTTATTTTTGTTGTTGTTGTGATTCCCTTTGGGGTCTTCCTCATAAATTCTTTCTCTAGGCTGATGTCTATGAGAGTTTTTCCAACATTTTCTTCTATAATTCTTATAGTTCCATGCCTTAAGTTTAAGTCTGCTATCCACTGTGAGTTGATTTTTGTGAGAGGTGAGACATGCAAGGAGGTGAAAGATCTCTACAGGGAGAACTATGAAACACTGAGGAAGGAAATAGCAGAGGACATAAATAGATGGAAAACCATATCATGCCCATGGTCAGCAGAATCAACATTGTTAAAATGTCTATACTACCCAAAGAGATCTACAGATTCAATGCAATCCCTATTAAAATACCAACATCATTTTTTGCAGATCTAGAAAAAAATAATTCTACACTTCATATGGAATCAGAGAAGAACCAGTATAGCAAAAGCAATCTTAAGCAAAAAGAACAAATTGGGAGGTATCAATTTATCAGACTTCAAGCTATACTACAAGGCTATAGTAACTAAAACAGCATGGTATGGACACAAAAACAGAGACATAGACCAATGGAACAGAACTGAAAACCCAGATGTAAAACCATCCTCATATAGCCATCTGATCTTTGACAAAGCAGACAAAAACATACACTGGAGAAAAGAATCCTTATTCAATAAATGGTGCTGGGAAAGTTGGATAGCCGCATGTAGAAGACTGAAACAGGATCTGCATCTACTTTTTGTTTTCTATGTATCATGTCTTTTTTGTTTCTTCCTCCTTTAATGTTTTATTTTGCATTAAATGAGTATTTTCTAATGTAACATTTTAATATCTCTAATGATTTTTTATCACTTATTTTGGAATTATTTCCTAATGGTTACTTAGGAATTAAAATATACATACTAACTGTATCAGAAGCTACTTCCTATTTATACTAATTAATTCCAGTGAGATATGTTAATCCCCTATAGCTCTATTCTTGCTTTCCTTTTTTGTGCTATTATTTCACTTTTATATCTTATAAACCAAACAATACATTGTTATAATGATTCCTTTATGGAATTTTGTCTTTTAAAGAAGCTGAGAGAAGAAAGGAGAATAATTATATAATTATCTAGTTTATTTTATTTCTTATTTACTGTTTCTGGTTCTCTTCATTTCTTCCTGTGGATTCAAGCTACCATCTGGTGTCATTTTGTTACTCCAAAACAGCTTTGTTCCTATTCACCTCCTTCATGCTATTACTATCAATTATATTACATTTCTATATGTTATAGGTCCCACAATCACAATACAATTATATACGTATTGTTTTATACAATTGCTTTTTAGATCAACTTGAAAAAGAAATATGCAATTATACTGTCCTTTATAATTAACTACATTATTACCTTTACTGGTACTCTTTTTGGTTTTTCATGTAGATTTAAATTAATGTTTGGAGTTCCTTGCAGTCAGCCTGAAGAAATGCTTGTCATATTTCTTATAAGGCAGACCACATAGCAATGAATTCTCTCCATTTTTGTTTATCTAAAAATGTCTTTATTTCACCTTAACTTCTGAAAAATAGTTTTTCTGGGTACAAGATTCTCTGTTGACAGCTTTTTTTTTCCTCTCAGCACTTTGAATATGTCATTCCAATGCCTTCTGGACTCTCTCATTTCTGATGAGAAGTCAGCTTTTAATTTTACTGGGGTCTCTTATACATGACAAGTCATTTTTCTCTTTCTGCATTAAAGATTTTCTCTTTGTCTTCAGCTTTCAATGCTTTAACTATGATGTAGTGGGGTGTGAATCTCTTTGTGTTTATCCTATTTGGAATTCATTGAGTTTCTTGGATGTATAGGTTAATGGATTTCAAATTTGGGGTGTTTTTGACGTTATTTCTTTAAATATTTTTTCTGCTCTTTTCTGTTCTCTCTTCTCTCCTTGTACTCCCATTACTCATATGTTAGTGTGGTTAATGATTTATCACATTTCTTTAAGACTCTATTCATTTTTTTCTTCATGATTTTTTCTCTCTGGTCTTCAGATTATATAATGTCTAATGATCTATCTTCAAGTTCACTAATTCTTTCTTTGGTCAGTTCACATCTACTACTGAGCCCTGTAGTGACCCTTTCATTTTGGTTATTATACTTTTCAAATTCAGAATTTCCATTTGGTTCTTATTAATAATTTTTAATTTTTTATTGATAGCCTCTATTTGATGAAGTATTGCATTCATTATAGCAATACTTCCTTTGCTTCTTTAAACATTGTTTACTTTGGTTCTCTGCACGTATTTATAATAAGTAGTTCGAAGTCTTTGCTAAACTGACATATGCCCTCTCAGGGGCAGTTTTTATTGCGTACTTTTTTCCTGTGTGTGTCACACTTTCCTGTTTCTTTGTATTTTTTATAATTCTTTGTTGAAAATTGGAAATTTTAGATACTATATTATAGCTACTCTGGATATTGATTCCTACTCCCCATCCCCCTGGGTTTGTTACTTATTTGTTTAGTGACTTGGATGGACTGTCTCAGTGAAGTCTATTTCCGCATAGTGTACAGACTGTGATTTTGCTCCTCCAAGGGTGTAGCCTTCAGCACATGGGCAGTCACCTGTGGATGACAGTGGCTTCAGTGGACTTGTCTTTGTCTCTTTCCCTGATCTCTCTGCTAAGCTGTCTGCCTTTATTGTTATCACACCTAGCTGTTAGCCTCCACTAATTAAAAGCTGATTGTTTTATTGCTTTCAGCAATGCCGAGCCATAAATTGCTCCACAGTTTTTGATGCAATAAATTCATCCCTTTGTAGGAGTGATCTTTGAGGCCAGACTTTGAGGCTTGTTTCAAACCCAGGAGGCCTCTTATTAGCTGTCTCCTTTTCTGGTTCTCTCTGTTAAACTTTTAGCTAATCTTTGTTAAACTTGAGCTGCTTTAGCTTGTTGATCTCATGAAGCTGACAGCATCCTTTTAATTGCTTACTACCAGAATCCCCATTGTTTCCAACAGTACCTTTAGACTTGAACTTCCCGTACTCTCTCTGCCAAATAAAGCCAGTTACTTGGGGAGAACTATAAAGCTCTCTGTTGATGCCTGCCTTCCGCCTCCTCCACCCCAGAACAAACCTCTGAGCCACTGCTCTGGAACTGACAGTGGGGACAGCAGTTTGCTTCTCTTGAAGCAATACCCCTGCTCTGTGAGTGAGGTGCTGGGAAGGGGCAGTAGCCTTTTGCCTTCTCAGCTTGTCTCTCCTAGCATGGAAACATCATGTTATGAGCATGCTTGAGCAAAGGCAGTCAGGACCTGGTATTCTCGGTCTGCTGTACCTGGGGTGGAGTTTCTGCCTTACAAGTGTGCATGGGGCCTGGGTGGAGGAAGGTAGCCCCAGACCTCTCATTTGCTCTTGCCTGGACTAGAGTTTATACAACACAGAGCTGAGGGTCGTGTGAAATGCTGGTAGCCTGCCCCTCCCAGGGAAATACCATAACACTAGTCTCAGAGCAGGAGGGAGAGAAAGCCTCCTGTTCTAATTTACACTCATCTAGAGTAGAATTTCCATCATGCAGAGGTGGTGGATGGGGAGGGAGCAAGTTGTGGCTCAAATGCCAATAAACTCTAACTATTCTTACTGAGATTTAATACATTTTCTTGAATAAATGTTTCCCTATTTGCTGTACACCCTTGGGACATTTTCCAGAGACTTTAAATGGCTGTTGTTGTTTGTTTATTTTAGTAATTTTCACTAACTATGGTTGTTTCACTGGTAATAGGCTCCTCTGAGATTCTCATACAACCATTTTGGAAATACCAATTCCTTCATCTTTCATTCTTAACTGAGGAACTGTTATTATATGTTCCTCCAGAAAATCCAAGAGTTCTGACAGTTAGTGTTTGTTGGAAGGAAGGAAGGAAAGAAGAAAGGAAGAAGGAGAAAAATAGAGAGGAAGGAAAGTTGGCCTTATTGTCACACAAAACTGTTTATCAGAATAACTTCCTACACAGCCATATTTATGTATTCAGCAAACATGATTGAACACATACACATGAGGCTCCGTGTTAGGTCCTGGAGTACAATGCCCTGAGGCCAAGGAGCTCTCGAAAAGTCAAAGAGATGGACAAAAGTAAAGGAGCACTTGCCATGTAATATGACAGGGATGACAGGGGCAAGGGCCAAATGCTATGCCTTGGAGAAGAGAGAGTGACATTCTACCTGGAGGAGTTAGAGTGGGCTTCAGGGGCGGCAATATTTCAGCTGCCTATTGAAATAAATTCATCAGACAGCAATGAGGGAAAAGAGCATTTAAGAAATAGGAAATAGGGTTGGAACTGGAGACCATTATCCTAAGTGAAGTATCACAAGAATGGAAAAACAAACACCACATGTACTCAACTAACCAATGAGCACACATGTGCACAGAGGAATGTAGAACTTAGTGGAAACCAACAGGGGGCAGCAGGGCAGAGGGGAGGGGCAAAAACCTATCTAATGAGTACAATGAACACTATTTGGGTGATAGGCACACTCATAGCTATGACTCAATCATTGCAAAAGAGATCCATACAACCAAAAACATTTGTAGGTAGGAAGGAGGGAAGGAAGGAAGGAAGGAAGGAAGGAAGGAAGGAAGGAAGGAAGGAAGGAAGGAAGGAAGGAAGGAAGGAAGGAAGGAAGGAAGGAAGGAAGGAAGGAAGGGAGAATATTGTCAAAGAGAGGCATACAAAAGCATGGTGTGTCTGAAATGTTTAGAGGATGCCAAGTGTTCTAGTGTAGTTAGGTCATAGGGTGCTCTGAATGGTGGGAAGTGGCAGAAAAAAAGGGTTAGAATAAGGCCCAATTGTTAAATATGTAAGGTTTGGACATAATACTGTAAATACTAGGGAACCTCTGAAAGTAAGCATCAGAGAGAAACTTCAGGTTTATTTTGGAAGGATATTTCTGACAAACATAGGGAGAGGGTTAGACTAAAGTCAGGAAGACAAATTAGGAGGATATTACAAAATTTGGACATGAGATGATGAGGATTTGAACTAAGACAGCGGTATTGAGGTTGAAGAAGAAAATGGTAGGAGAGATCAAGAAGAGAGAAAATCAAAAGGTCTTTGTTACCAATTAAATGCCAGTGAAGAGGAAGGAGAAGAAAGTGTAAGGATAATTCAGAAGTTTCCCATTTGGCAGGTAACTGAAAACAGTTACCTGCTGCTGCCTCTTGATGATAATGTCATTGCTTTGATTTTTTTAAGAGTCCAGAGTAACTTGTCCAAAAGTGTTCATTTGCCAAAGATGCATCTGTGTCAGTCTATGTGATAACATCTGCCCATCCTTCCTGCCCTCACTTGGTAACTTGATGGCCAGTGATGCTGGCAACCAGAGAGCAGGGCTTTGTCCTTCAAGGCTTATGCATACATGGGTATGACCTCCCCACCCACCTTCTGGAGCAGCAGAGTTTGTCCATGCCCCATTCTGGAAATGAGAGATACACTGACATCTGGTGATGCCATAAATATTTGGGGAAGTAGACTACTGGGAAAGAAGTCCTGACCAATTAAAATTTACAGATGTATCATGGAGCTGCTAACTTCCATTTAACATTTTGCTCAAGTGGCTAGCAAGTACAAAACCTGATTTACACGTAAGCTTCCTTTTGTCACAAACTGGGACAGCCATGCTTTCAGGAACCCAAGTCTGTTGTGCATTAACAAGGGTAAAATTATCAATTTAAAAGGCAGTTCTTGAAAGGCCTTTAATCTATTGTAGGTATGTCACTACACTGAATTCAACATGTTTAATGATCTTCCACAGTCAGGAGACCAGTGGGCTCCTGTGGGGTCTCATTAGCCTGAGTCCCACTCCACTGAGTGGTGCTTATGAACATTCCACCTAGCCCAGCCTGGCCACCTCAGCCTGCCAGCATCCAGGCTGTGTCAGGCGAGCTGCCAAGCGATGGCCTGACCAGGTGAGGAGCAGGAGGAGGCAAGTGGCTGGTTTGCATTCCCGATTCCACTTTTAAACAGATGCCCATGATTTTCAAGTTTAAAGGAATAGCTATGTGAGATAAAGAAGCAGTAGATTCAAAAGTAGGGATACTTCACTGGGACCGTTAAGTCAGTGCACAGGTTTATACTGAACACACTGGCTGATCTAACACAGACATTGGATTTAACTGAGATCATTTTGTTTCAAGAGGAGGATAAGCCTCCCATATGCACATGCTCCCCTTATCCTCCAGATACTCAGCAGCCAAAATAAATATGTTTTCATTTATGCTGGAAGTGCAGATGTCCTCCAAATGCCTCCAAATGTCTATCTTGCTAATCAAAGCTGGGCCAACTTAACCACCCTCTGCTGCTCAGCTCTGAGCATGAGAAGAGCCCTGCCTCATTCCTCTCTTCTGGGGCTGACCACCACGTGAAGTGCAACAGGGGTCAGGAGAAGTGGCCCCCATCTGCTGGCTGTGCTCCTGCCGCTCTTGGCCCCACCACACTGGCCCCTGCCACCCTATCGGATCATGACATACACGTGGTAGAAACATAAATATAGTCAGCTGCAAACTGTCAAAGTCATAAATGTGTACACAAAATAAACAGGGATATCTAACAACAAAGAGAGAGACAGTGGAGATTCATTGCAATGACAACTGGGGTACATTTTAAGGAGAACAGTGAGTTGGCAGAGATGTAGGAGGGGGAAAGTGAGTGATGGCACAGAGGAAAGGAAAGTCGTATACAGGAGAAATGAGCTGATATATTTAGCGAGAACATGAAAGGCCAGCGGAGGATGGGGCAGATGCAGAATCAGCACCTGAAAGGGGTCTAAGATTTGGAATTTTTACTTCCTACAAAAGACATTGACAATTGCTGTAGGGAATTAGAAAAGAGAACTGATGATATAAAAATATGGTTAAGTATAATGGGTTCCAATTCTCTCCAGGAGAACCAAAGAGATGTCATATCACCGTTATTTCTTATAGCTGAGTAATACTCCATGGTATACATATACCACAATTTACTAATCCATTCGTGAATTGATGGGCATTTGGGTTGTTTCCACATCTTTGCAATTGTGAATTGTTCTGCTATAAACATTCGGGTACAGGTGTCTTTGTCATAGAATGACTTTTGTTCCTTTGGAAAAACAAGCATCACATGTACTCACCAGAAAATTGGTTTCCCTGATCATCACCTAAATGCACATTTGGGAATGATACAAACTTGATATCAGACTGAGGCGAGGGGGCGGGGGGGGGGTGGAGGGAGGGAATGGGTGTATGCCTACATGATGAGTGCGTTGCACACCGTCTGGGGAATGGTCATGCTTGAAGGTGCTGACTCAGGGAGGTGGGGGGTGGGGGGGAGGGGATGGAGGTATAACTACATGGTGAGTGCCAGGCACACTGTCTGGGGAGTGGACATGCTTGAAGCTCTGACTCAGGGGGATGGGCGGGACATGGGCAATATATATGACCTGAACTTTTGTACCCCCATAATAAGCTGAAATAAAAATATATATATATGGTTAAGTAAGTTAAAGAATGACCATCTAATGGGATATCATAGTTATTTTAAAAATGCTTTTGAGGGATTTTTAATTACACAGGAAATGTTTCATGATGTGATGAGAAATGAAGACAATAAATGCGAGTTTTGTTTACAATATAATTTCAATTATGTTACATAGATCTAAACATGCATCCAAAAGAAGCTGTAAGAAAATACACTAAAAAATTATAGTTGTTATCTCTTGGAAGTCAGATTAGAGATTATTTTTTCTTTTTAAAAGTTGAAATATTCAGATGCTCTATAAAGAATATATTATTTTAAAATCTGAAAAATAAATGTTATTTAAAAAATATTTTCAGAGAAATTGGGTTGGATGATAGGTTGGGATTAATGAGGCTGGAGGCAGATGCCAATAGAGGCTGGCACAGTATACAAACTGGGAGTTGGAAGCCTTGTCTCACACTGGAAGTGAGAAACAGGAGAGAAAACTGGGAGCTTAGTTCAGAGGAATAACAGAAAGGGCACCATGAGGTTATGTGTTATACATTCAAAAATACAAAAATAGAAGCCAAATGTCATAGGAAGGATAAAGGTGCTACCAGTAATTAAATTGAAAATAGAGAGAGTTAGGCAAAATCTAATTCAATGTGGTCCTTTTGTTTTAAGTGTTTATGAGATATAAAGTTAGGCCAAGGACATTCTATTTGACATATTAATACAGAAAACCTGATTTGATTTTCTCACTGAGGGCTTTAGTTTGCTGAGTTTTCTTTAATGTTAAATTTTTGAACCATGCTGAAGATCCATTCTTGATAGCTCCAGCTCTGTATCTATTCATCGGCTAATGAATATTTACTGAACACTTTCTCTATACAAGTTCCCAGCCCTTATAATCTAGTAGCAACTGTGTGTGTGTGTGTGTGTGTGTGTGTGTGTGACATTTTAAAGGTACTATTATATTGTCTTTTTTATTTCCGTTGTTTTTATTAGAAGTATGCTATCAATGTAATTGTCATTCCTTAGTAGGCAATATTCCTTTCCCCTGGCTACTTTTAAGATCTTTTGTTTTTGGTGCTCTCAGTATCATTATTTTATCTAGGAAATGAGTTTTATTTTTATTTTTCTGGTCAGGATTTATTGTGCTCCTGGATATCAGGCTTCACATATTTATTGTTTCTGGAAAATGCAGAGCCAATTATCTTTCCTAATATTGCGTCTCCCCCGTTCTCTATATGCACCTCCTTTGGAAACTGCTATTTCATGCGTGGGACCTTGTTATTCTCTTTCACATCTCAATCTCTCATCTCTTAGATGGCCAGACGGCCATCTCTTAGATGACTGTACTGCATTTGAGTGATTTTTTTCAGATCAATCTTTTCCCTCTTTTTTTTCTTTTTGAGTCTTTGTATCATGTCCCTCGGAGGTAATTGTCCATACCCAAGCTTCAAGTTTTCAGTGATCTGTACTTTCAAAATGAAATGTGCAAAGAGTATCATTAAAGATAATTTTGGATTTCAAAAAAAAAAAATGTCTAAAGCCAGACACTTGCATTTTTCAATTACCTGAACTAATATATTCCAATTTTTGCCAGGATTTCTTTTTTTATTTAAATACATTTAGGGGGTACAAGTGTTATTTTGTTACATGGATGATTATACAATGCTTAAGTCAGGGCTTTTAGTGTACTCATCACCATGAATAGTGTACACTGTTTAAAAGCCAGATTGAAGTTTAGGTTTTCATTATTGCAATATAAGAATTCTAATACATACTTACAAAGCTAGTTAGTGATCATGTTCCATCAGAAATGTCTACTGTATTCAACACTTCCTTTCCATTCCCAGTGACCTCCTCCTTGCTAGCTCTATCACTTGGATGGACAGGCAGTGCAGCCATCAGTAAGGGAGGCTCAGAGTGGACAGAGACACAGGTGGAGAATATGGAGAGAGCTATACACACCAAGATGCCAGAGAAGAAAGTTTTAACAAACAAAGAATATTCAAATACTGCAGAGAGACTAAGAGATATGAGGATTGAAAAATGTGCACTCCAATTGCAAGTTGGGAGGTGATTGGTGACATGTTCTGCCTTTATTTTTCATGACTTTTATTGATTCTTTATCGGTTACAGTGATTAGCAGAAAGCAGAGAAGATGGAGATTCAAAAAACACTGAGTGATTAATTAATGGATTTTATTTGGGGGATTTGGGAACATACAAAAATATCCATTTTGTAACCATTGTTTTATGGAAGGGACAAGAAGTAATGGAGTCAAGAAACAAGAAAAGCAGTTTTAAATTGAAAGTAATTTGGAAAGGATGTAAAATTTGGAAGTCAGGCAATTTAACCCAGAGCCAAATTCCCCAGGTAGCTTGTGGCATCTTCTTCAGTGGTGTAAAGGAATGGGCTGCGATTTAAAAGAATTAATTGGAAATCTCCAATCATTCTTTCAAAAATCACACTCTTGGACCACATAGCCCTTCAGTCCACTCTGGGCCCATTTCCCCTTATTATGGTCTGGGGCAGTGTTAATCATACCTAAGGTATCAGAGAAGAAAAATTGTCTTTTCAGAGCTATTACTACTCTTGCAACTGGCAAAGAGGTAAAAACGATCATTTCAAATGTTTTTTCAACCAAAGCCTGTTAATGTAGCAGGTGCCCTAAGGAGAAGGCTCTGTAATAGAAGGCCTTGGGTTTTTTCATCCACCATAGACCCATCTCTAGATCACATTTATTTAATATGATTGCTGTGTCTGTCGGTACATCTGTCTAAGTAACTAGCTTTGGGCAACTCAGAGGCATCTGTCATCCCTGACTCTTTAACAAAGTTGTGTGTTAAATCATCCCCCCAAAAAGATATTTCTTCCTTGACCTCAATTCCAGTAGGTCCAAGTGAGTTGGAAGACAGAGTAGGGGAGGAGAGAATGCCCAGGAATCATATAGCATTATAGGAATCTTATGCTGTTGGCCGAAAAGGTTGATTTTGTGTTTGTTCTGAAATGAAGTTTCCTGATCGTTTGCTTTCTGTGCCATTTTTACTATTTATTTTGTTTCTTGGCTGACACTGGGCCTGAGCTTGACTTTGGTCCATATGTCTGGAAAGCATAGTGAAGTTCACCCTCCTTCTACACATCCTGCTCTTTTAATAAAAAATGTCCCTTTCTTTCCTGTGTACAGAATGGTCGATCACGGCATTTTGTAACAGGGCAAAAACTGATAATTTGCTTAAAATGAGTCACTTTTGCGCCAGACTGGGAGCCCCATGACTCATAATTACAAGTTCAAAGACAAGCTGTTTGTAACAAGAGGAAGCCCAGCCAGAGGGGCTTCCAGGCCTGCTCACTCTTTGCATTCTTTATATCCAGAGAGAAAATTACCGCCCAAGGCAACTCAAAGCTCATTAGCGAACCCAGTGAAATGAAAGGCAGCTTCCTGAGCTTGGGCTGAGAGGACAGTCTCTCTCCCAAGCACACCAGCCACAAACAGTTAACTAGGTCCTACAGCATCTGGCAGCGAATGTGTTCTACCACAGATGAATCCAAATCTGAGTTTTTAAGCAGATGAAATTTAGATTCTCCTTTGTGCTCCCTAACTTTTAGCACCCTTTCCTTCCTCTTCCTTTTCCTGCCAAATAGAAGATGGGGGCACCCGGGGCTCCACGCCCTTGGTATTGTTTTCCTCAATGCAGTTCTGCTTCTAGCTTACAGAAAAGGCAGGATTTAGAAAACAGTAAGCAAAGAATCAGACAAAAGCTGTTAATGCAAGTGCTGCCAGAGAAGCTGCTCCTGTGTTGTTGCCACAGGAAGCAGAGAGGCGAAGAAAGCAGAGGATAAACATAGGTGGCAGTGGGAAGGTCGGGAGGCAGATCGGCCTTCTACTAGGTGTCACTAGGGCTGGGGGGAGAAAGGATGATACTGTTTAATGTGTGTGTCCTCTCCTGTCCCCTAGGCACTACATAAACAGGATGTGCCAGGTCCCCAAATGGTGCACCTTGAAAAGAGCCTCCAACCGCCCTAGAAAGCTATGATGGAAGTGTGTGTGACAGTTAGAGCTCTCTCACAGTCCTCCAGCTTACTATCTTAGATCCTTTTGTACCTAATATTACAAGATGAGAGAGAGAAAAACAGCATTTATCAGGGGCCTACTGTGAACTAGATACAGCGTTGTGTCTTTATATTTCTATCCCTTTTAATCCCCAAAACAGCCGTATGAAGCAGACATGATTAGCCCCATTTCATCAATGAGGGAACTGAGGACACCACCTGTATGCAGGCTCATGAATTCCAGGCTCACCTGTTAGCAGGGGCTTCCATCCCAGTGTCTGCTTCACAGATCACAAGGCACACTGAGCTGCTGTGTGATCAGTCACCCAAGATCTTTCCTTTTAGCTAACAGTCTTGCTAAGCTTTTCTAGACAGCTTGGGCACTTCCTTTCATTCAGTAGATGTTACTGATTACCTAGTATGTGCCAGGCAGAGTAGGTGTTCGTGCCACACCTTCCAGAACCCTTTTTTGGTTAGGTTTTTATCAACTGGAATGCCCTGCACACATTTCACAGCCTGATCATTCCCTTCACAGAATGTGTTGCTTTCTGAGCAAAGTTTTCTGGAATACAAGAAGGTTAACATCCCATCCTCACAGCCACCCCCACCCTCACACTCCCACCGCACACACATACACATAGACATGCACATACAGGTGTAATTATTTCCACTTCATACAGGAAAACCAAGGATCAGAGGAACTAAGTAACTTAAGATCATGCCCTAGTAGGGTGTATTTTTATAATAGTCTTTCCTTTTTTTTTTTTTCATCTTATCATCATGGGGGTACAAAAGTTCAGGCCACATACACTGCCCATGTCCCGCCCATCCCTCCGAGTCAGAACTTCAAGCGTGACCATTCCCCAGACTGTGCGCATTGCACTCATCATATAGGTATACACACATCCCCTCTCCCTACCCCCCACCTTAGTCTGATACCCAATTGGTGTTATTCCTAAATGTGCACTTAGGTGATGATCAGGGAAACCAATTTGCTGGTGAGTACATGTGGTGCTTGTTTTTGCATTCTTGGGATACTTCACTTAATAGAATGGGTTCCAACTCTATCCAGGAGAACAAAAGGGATTCTAAATCACTGTTATTTCTTATAGCCAAGTAATACTCCATGGTATACATATACCACAATTTACTAATCCACTCATGAATTGATGGGCATTTGGGTTGTTTCCACATCTTTGTGATTGTGAATTGTGCTGCTATAAACATTCGGGTACAGGTGTCTTTTTTATAGAATGACTTTTGTTCCTCTGGGTAGATGCCCAATAATGGGATTGCTGGATCAAATGGTAGGTCTACTTGAATCTGTTTAAGGTATCTCCATAATGCTTTCCACAGGGGTTGCACTAGTTTGCAGTCCCACCAGCAGTGTATGAGTGTTCCTGTCTCTCCGCATTCACACCAACATGTGTTGTTTTGGGACTTTTTGATAAAGGCCATTCTCACTGGAGTTAAGTGATCTCTCATTGTGGTTTTGATTTGCATTTCCCTGATGATTAGGGATGTTGAGCATTTTTTCATATGTTTGTTAGCCATTCTTATATCTTCTATTGAAAAATTTCTATTCATGTCATTTGCCCACTTTTTGATAGGGTTGTTTGATTTTTTCTTGCTGATTTTCCTGAGTTCTAAATAGATTCTTGTTATCAGACCTTTATCTGATGTGTAGTATGTGAAAATTTTTTCCCATTCTGTAGGCTGTCTGTTTATTCTTGTGACTGTTTCTTTGGCTGTGCAGAAGCTTTTTAATTTTATCAGGTCCCATTCATTTATTTTTGTTGTTGCTGTGATTGCCTGAGGGGTCTTCTTCATAAATTCTTTGCCTAGGCCAATGTCTGTAAGAGTCTTTCCTACATTTTCTTCTAGAATTCTAATAGTTTCCCACCTAAGGTTTAAGTCTGTTATCCACCGTGATTTGATTTTTGTGAGAGGTGAAAGCTGTAGGTCCTGTTTCAGTCTTCTACATGTGGCTATCCAGTTTTCCCAGAACCATTTATTGAATAAGGATTCTTTTCCCCAGAGTATGTTTTTGTCTGCTTTGTCCAAGATTAGATGGCTATATGAGGATGGTTTTATATTTGGATTTTCTGTTCTGTTCCACTGGTCTGTGTCCCTGCACTTGTGTCAATACCAAGCAGTTTTAAGAACCACAGCCTTGTAGTATAGTTTGAAGTCTGGCAAATTAATACCTCCCATTTTGTTTTTATTGCTTAAAATTGCTTTTGCTATACAGGGTCTTCTCTGATTCCATACAGGGAGTAAACTGGCTTCCTAGAGAGCAAGAAATTTAATTCCTCCCTCTAGGAAACTAGTCTACAGAAATAATCTGCAATGCTTTTGTGCAAAAGCACTGCCCCAGAGAGGCCTTCTCTAATCTCCCTAACTAAAATAGCCTCCCGGATCGTTCATATCTTTCTATCTCTTACTTTTCATCATCTCTTTTCATAGAGCTAATTAATAGTATATGTTTATTCGCTTCTCTGTCTGTTGCCCTCAGTAGAATGTAAGCTCTCCAGAGGAAAGAAGCCTTTGCTCACCACCATGTTCCCAGCCCTGAGAACAGTAACTGGCCTATAGTGGCCACTCAGTAAATACGTGTTGCATTAGTAAGTGTGGAATAAGACTTATGCATGAAGACACTCACTGCAGTATTATTTACATCGCATATGTTTGAATAATGTAAATGTTCAATATTAGGGAATGGACTATAATGGTAAAATATTATACAGCCAAAAAGTAACATTCATGAAGATTCTCATGACTTATAAAAAAGGAGTATACAATAATGTTAAGTGAAATAAACAGGTTACAAAATTGTATATACACTATCATCTTAACTATGCAACAAAACAAAGCATGGAAAAACTGGAAGGAATGTAGAGGGATTGGGAGTGATTTTTTTTCTGCTTCTTTACACCATTCTGTATGTCCCAAATTTTATTCAGTGGGCAAGCTATACTTTGATAATTAGAAAAAGTAAAGTAATACCTTTTACGTGTTCTTACCTCATCTGCAAAGGAATGGTGTTGACATCTTTCAGACTTGCCTTCTGCGCCAACCATATTCCTCTCTGAACTTCTATAGGATAGTACATCTATGAAAGCAAAACTCCTGAGAATCTTCCTGAATGGCTTAAACCATTTGTAATGGTAAATTACTTCTCTCTGCTGAGGATGCACAAATGCCAGGCACAACTATTGACTTGGATGACCCCATAGCATTCTGAAATGATGATAGACATCTGCAAATGCTCTCATCTGTGTCTCTCTCTCAGGAATAGAAGCTCTTGCCAGGAAAAGCAAAGGGAGTTGTCTCACAAGCCACTTTACTATTTATAGGTGGCACCTCATTTGCCTCCCTTTAAAAATAATTATTATTTTTTTATTATTATTTCAGCATATTATGAGGGTACAAAGTTTAGGTTACGTATATTGCCCTTTTCCCCCCAACCCTGCCCCCTGAGTCAGAGCTTCAACGTGTCCATCCCCTAGACAGTGTGCATCGCACTCATTATGTAGGTATACACCCATCCCCTCCTGCAAACAATAAAAATAAAAACAAAACAAACACACAACCACAAAAATGAAAACCTAGTGAGGAAGAGATAGCAGAAGAGCGAGGTAATAAGGTTAGTCAGGGTACAGGTTGGCAAGGGCCGGCAGAAGTTGACCCAGGCCAAGTCCCCCAGGACAGAAGAGTTATTTTTAAAATTCTGATTGTGGGTACAGAGAGGAGAGAGCTCAATCCCAGGGGTCAGCATCTTTTAGGAGAGCAGTTTGGGCTTGATGTGGGCAGGCAGGGGCAAGGGTGCCAAGCTGGTACCATCAGAGGACCTGTGTCCAGTGGGACTGAGACTCCTCCCTCCCTCTCTTCCTCCTTTTCTTCCTTCCTTCCTGGCACAGGAAAGGGAACAGTGAACAAGAAAGGTTAGCCTCTGTGGGGTTTTCACTCTATACAACACATACACACTTGTGGTTTCAGATGGTGACAGATGCTAGGAAGGATAGAAAGCAGAAAAATAGGGTAGAAAACGATTGGGGTGAGCTCAACAAGTGAGCTGTGAACTGAATAATGAGTTGATAAGCATGGAGATCCAGGTAAAGAACATCCAGACTAGAAACAAAGAGCAAGTACGAAGGCCCAAAGGCAGCAACACTTGGCATAGCTGGGAGCTGACAGGCACCTGGCAGCGAGGAGGCTTGCGCAAGCGGGGAGGGAGGGCCATAGGCAGGGACCAGCTGATGTCAGGAGGGCCTGCTTCCTGCGAGGCCAAGGAGGCTGGGGTGTGTTCAGGTTTGGAAGCCATAGAAGAGTTTAAAGCAGAAGGCTACATGATTCTGTCCTTAAAAGATCGCTTGGGGTGCTATGTAGGGAATACATTGCAGCAGAGCAAGATGGAAGCTAGCGGGGCAGTCCGGAGGCAGTCAGTTAAGGAAGGGCAACGACTAGGTTGGGAATAAGAAAGGCAGAGAAAAGCAGAGAGGTGTGGGGCATTATTTTGAAAGGATTGCTGACAGGAGCTGCTGCTAGAGATGGTATCATGTGGGGATTGAGGAGTCCTGGAAGAGACCTAGGAGTTTTTCTTGGACAGATGGTGCCATTTACTGATATGGAAACAATTAGGGGAAATGGCTGGGGTAGTGTTTGGAATGGAGTATGAAGTTAAGAGTTCTGTTTGGTGCATGTTAAGTTTGAGATGACAATCAGACATTCAGGTGGAGATTTCCAATAGACTGTTGGATATCCCAGTTTGGCCCTCAAAAAAGAGGTCATTTTGGAGCCATTTGTATATAATACGTGGTAAAGCCATGCACCTGGATGAAATCACCTGTTGAAAAAGAAGAGTTCCCAGAGCCAGCCCTACTGCACTAGGATATCTGGAGGTTGGAAAGAGAAGCCAGGAAGGTAGGGGGGAAACCAGGAGGGAGTGGCATCACAGAAAGCCAGGGGAGGAAGTGCTTCTGGCAGGAGGGAGCTGCTCAGCTGTGTCAGCTGCTGTGTATTGGGCAGGATAGACTAGGTTACGACCTGGTGATAAATTAACATGAAATCTCAGTGGCTTATAAGAAAATGTATTTCCTATTCACATTGCAGGAACAATGTGGGCCAGAGAGGTAGGAGCTCTGGTCCACAATCACCAGGAACCCAGGCTGAGGGAGACTATCTCTGGGGTGACCCCTGTCACCAGAGAGAGAGGAAAGAATTGCACAGGGACTCTTGCACTCTTTAGCCAGGAAACAACACACATCACCACTGCTCACAGCCCCCTGGCCAGCACCAGTCCCATGCACCCCCCTAACTTTATTGCTCTACCACTTACTGAGAAGACAACTAAAATTAGAACAGAAAACTGACCACTGGTTTCGAAAATATGGAGATTTCTGGGGATCTTGAAAGGATAGTTTCAGTGGAGTAGAGGGGATGAAATCTCATTGGACTGCATTGAGGAGAGAACGGGAGGTGAGGGAATTGACGGTGAGTATGGACAACTCTGTTGAGGCATTTCCATGAAAAGGGACCAGAGAAATGGAAAGATACTGGAAGGTTAATGCGGTGAAGGGGGCATATTGTTAAGAGAGTATTTTTTTCTTCCTTGAGTATCTAAATGTCCTCAAGTCTCCTCCTCTGCCCATTCCACTATAAATAGATAATCTTTTCTCCTATTCCATTGAAGAAATTAAGGCCAGGGAACATGAATGTTTTAACCTTCTATTTGGTACCTACAAATTCAAATATATTTACCTTTGACTATAACCAATTCAGCATGGATTTTAAAATAAGGCTTTGTGCTAATGGAAATAATCCAAGGGTAAAATTGTTCAGGCAAGAGAGAAGGGGTGAGAGGAGAAGGCCATGGGAGGAGTTTGGGAACCACAACCTAAGTGGAGGGGTTGGCCTTAGATAAGATAGTGGATGATGTTCTGTTGTTACCAGAAGGAAAGCCTGGACTATGGGTATACAAGAGTCCACTATAAAACATGGTGGTAGGAAGAGAAGAAGCCACTGTCCTATTGCATTTATTTTCTCAATGTGACAAGTTTGTTATACTGTGGAATGAGCCTGGCTGGTGTGGTCAGGAAACAGAGAACACTGGAGCAGTGGAGCAAGCTTGACCATTTAAGCTGCTCTCTCCCCCTACATTGCTAACCCATAATTTGCAACTACCTTAAGAATTCTCCTACTGTGTTAAAGTAGTTCTTGCACTCTGAACAGCTTGCTGCGGGTGGGTTTTTAGATGACTCATTATTACTTGTGATGATAATTATAATTCATTTTAATACTTTCACTTTTTATAGTGCATTCCACATTTATTCATTCATTCTGTCAAAGACTTAAGTAAATGATTCATAGCTTCCATATTCTGTTTTCTTTATTTTTATTGTAATATATATATATATATATATATATATATATATATATATATATATATATATACACACAGAGAGAACACTGCATTAGAGATCTATGCACACCTGAATAAGTAATGCTCTTAAGAAAAACAACTCCACTAGCAATATCTCATCCTTGCTCATCCACCACTCAGCAAAGCTTGTTTGGAATGTTTACCATACTCCAGGCAGGGACCTTGGAGCTAAAGTAGCATGCTTTGGGAGCTCATGGACCAAGGGGTGGGGGATGTGAGGAAGTGAGGTAGTCATGGAAATACTACACTGTTGCAAAGGCATTTGATAGTTCTAAAATGGAGATATGCACAAGATGCTCCCTTTTCTTGTTAATCCTTCATCATATCATTAAGAGATGCAATGTTTATCAGCTTCATTGGAGGAGCTGAGGAGCATGAGACAGCAGGCCCTGGGCCACACAGCTAGTCTTTGAAACCAGCATTAAACCCATGTCTTCTCATTCCACATCCCTCCTCGTTTCCCCAGCCACTGAACAAGAATCATGGAAGAGTAGCCTGGTATTACACTAAAGCAAATCTTCTTCAATCACTTGAGGGAAGGAGAGTGCCTGCAAGCCCGTGGAAAAAGCCAGTGGGCCTCTTCCTGGGAATACCCTGGCAAGCAGCGAACTGGTTCAAATTATGGTGTCTGGTCCCAGTGGTCACTCAAGCCAAATCCCCCCAGCAGACAAAGGAAACCCCTGAGGTCCTGCCAGTCAGTCTCCATGCTGGGCCCTATACGCGAGGGTGCCTCCCACCCCAATGGCTTTGCCACTCTGTTCCCTGTGCAGGGGTAACATCACCCCCTTTCCTCCAGCTTCTGCTCTGAAGCCCCTCTAAACCCTGCCTCCGCAGACGTTCCCTGAGAAATCCCTCTGCAACCTGCTCACTCCTCCTTTGCTCACTCACAATCGTCTACACCATCTGAACCGTGTGACCTTCAATGCAATGTCTATCACTTTCTCCTGCTTTTTAACTTAAGCTTTGACCTTCCCACACACTCAACGCTGAGCTAAATTGCACGGTCAAGGACAATATTTCTTTTATTTGTCTCCAGCTAAACATAGGAGAGGGTTGTCAATAGAATAGATACTCAGTACTTGTTAACAGATAGTCTGCTTCACCCGTTGACTCATGGCCTGAGTGAATAAACAAATGTTATGATTAAGCAATAAAATGCTTTCCAGAGAAAATGCTGTCAGAATACAGGGAGGCCAGAGGGAGAATGATGGCTGCCTGGGCCCTTCTCACCTCTTTGCGACTACTCCTGGTGGGGTGGGAGTTTACTCTCCCCCATGCTCTTAGAACCTGGACCCTGTGTCTTTATCTTCTCAGCAGCGTCCGCGCTTCCCTGACTTCAGTCCAACACAGCCATTTTAAGTGCATAAAACATTTTATTGTGGAGAGTCTTCAGAGCACAAGCTCAGTATAGAGAAAGACAATTACTGTACTTAATTGAACCTGACACAATTCACTAACCAAAAGGTCCTTAATAGCAGAGAGTCAAGGCTTCACTAAAGACCAGCCAACTCCCTTTACCTCTGACCCTTGCCCCACCCCGCAGGGGAACCAGGTGCAGCGGCTCCCCCGGGCATCTGGGGCCTTCCCCGGTTCACAGAGATCTCTGGCTCTTCTGAACTGTCGTACACACTGATGGTGTTCAGTCCGCATCCCAGCTCATAACCCTCCAAAAAGTGCCTTTTATCCTTTTCCTCTCTGACCTCCTGACCCCAAAGGTCTGACACCAGTGGTTTGCTGGTATTTGTGAGATCGTTTCTACATGAAAAATGATTTTCACTTAGCAACACAGTATGCGAAGGAACGTTTTGGACAAAGCTGAACTCAAAGAAACAGAGTAGAATAGTGGTTGCCAGGGGCTGGGGTTTGGGGAAACAAGGAGATGCTCGTCAAAGGGTACAAGCTTTCAGTTATAAGATGAGTGGGTTTGGGGGAATCTAATGCACAGCATTGTGACCATAGTTAATAATACTGTATTGTATACATGAGATTTGCTAAGTGAGTACGTATTAAGTGTTCACCACCCAAAAAACAAAACAGGTAACTATATGGGGTGATAGATGTGTTAACTAACTTGATTGTGGCAATCATTTCACGACATATACCTCTATCAGATCATCACATTATATACCTTAAATATGTACCCTTGTATTTGTCAATTATATCTCCATAAAACTGGGGGAAACATAAAGTGTGCCTTTCCACAAAAAAAAAGAAAAAGAAAGAAAAGAAAAAAAGAAAGGTTTAGAATCAGACAAACCTAGCATCAAGTTATGGCTTTGGTCCTCACTAACTATTGACTCAGAGCCACTTTTAACTTTTAAGGTTAAACTCTTTCAACCTTAATTACCCTGCCTATACAATGGGCCCAATATTGCCTAGTTGAGGAGGTCATTGTGCTAATTTAGTGAGGCAACATAAATAATGCATCCAGCACAAAGTTCTTAATGAGCATTAGCTTACCACCACCACCAACAGAGTTGTTGTGAAGATTAATTGAATTAATATTTGGAAATATGGCACAGTGCCTGTCACATGGAAGGCATAAAAAAATAAACTTTACTTCTTTTTTTGTTTTTTGCAAGAATGAACATTAGCATATCTAAACTCCGTTTTGCATTATACTCACTCCCAAGCTAGGGAAACAGAATTTTACTTAAATCCACATGTATTTCAGGGAACGGGTGTTTTTGCTACTAGGTTAGAAGGCAGTTCTTTAATCCTCTTTTTTAATGTATGAAAATAAATGAATCTAGAGTGGAATCCATTCCTAATTTAGGCATAGACAGAAAACGTGCCTCATTTTTCAGGCAATAGGGCATGTCAACAATGCGTCCGCTGCTGGCTCCGAAACACGGGCCTACATAAGAACTGAACGCGTTGAGGCAGAAGCCAGTCAACAAGATCCTGTGAACCAGGTCTTTTAGAAGTGGTCAAGGGCATCTCAGAGTCAGGGAATCCAGTGTTTTGCAGAATCTGGAACCTCTTTCTAAGCCGAAGAGGAATGCTGCCTTTTTGTTCAGTGGTGCTGTCAGTCAACTGCCCTTGAACCTGCGAAGAGGCAAGACATATCCTTCCAACCAGATTCCCAGGGTTCATCCAAATATCGGGCCTGGAGTTAGACACCAAGTCTTTTTCAGGGTTGCCACATCTATGGGCTAAAAGGTATAGAAAGGACTCAGTAGATCCAGTTTGGCCTGCCGGCAGGAGCCTCAGCATGCGGTCTTATTTAATGGAAATGTTGCTGGCTTCCAGATTCCTGAGCTGACTCCAAAACGCAGAAATGCCAACATGACCCAGGCTGCTTTCCAAGCTCAGTGCCTGTGTCTGTCCATAGGTTTCTCTAAGAGCCCGCATGGGTACTTTGTCCTGAATGAGAACACTCACAAAATAAAAACTCCAGAGATGCTAGGGAAGGAAAATGAGCATTTTCTGCAGATGATCTTGAGGACCACTGTTTAAAGGCCTTATGTTGTTACTGGAATAAGAAAGTCCCCTGAAGCAGCTGCCATTCCGTCAAGGGCTCCAGGCCAGGCCGCTCAGTTGGCACGCCAGGCCTTCCCTCACCTGCTCAGGGAAGTCCAGGGCACAGCCACAGCGGGAGGGTGAATCACATGCAGTTACCAAGACGAAAGGAAAACACAACCTGCCTCAAGCACTGCCCCCTCATTCCACCCAGCCTGCATGGTCTGCACTGCTGGGCCTGTGTGGGTTGCTGGTGGGATGTGTGACTTCTGGCACCAGGAGTCAGGAGCCCATTTGATTTGTTTAGATGTGGTGCCACCATTGGGTGGATCGTCTAAGGTTTATGTGGCTTTCCACTTCAGATTTTCCCTTCGCTCTCCTCCCTAGGGCCCCTGCCAAGCCTGCCATGCTTCAGCCTGGTCCAAGCCAGCCCTAAGAACCAACTAATTAAAGGTTCCTTTGACATCTTTCATGTGGCAACTTAGGAAACTCCAAGGCAAGTCCAAATCTGAGGACTTCAGCCCAGGTGATACCATCTGGGTTGAACACAGGCCTTTAACCCCAAAGCCTTGGGGCACTGGCCCATTTCAGAAGTTGTCAGTCAAAAGCAGGAAGTAGACTGGGTGAGTGTCCTTGGTCACCCCAAAAGATCTGATCTCTGGCTTCACATCTGCAGTCACTTTGGCCATGACTATGTGGTTTTTCCTTCCCCTCGTCCTCAGATTCCATACCCTGTGGTACCCGCCCAGCAACCCCTCAAATTGTCGCTGGGCTGCTCCGGGCCCTTTAAAGTTGACAGAACCCTGGCAGATGGCACTGCTTTCTGTGGTGACCCCCTTCACCCTAGTGGAGGAAGAACATGGGCAGAGGGCTCCTCGGGGATGCAGACGTGCTAGAGCATGACGCTGCTCCCCAGGGCGGATTATCTGCACGTCAGCTCCTCAGGCAATGGAACCGTGTGGCACAGGAATGACGACAGTAACAGCAGTAACCATTACTAAACGGCAGTTGTCGTTTAATTGGTTAGTAACCTGGAAGCATCTATTAAAGGAAGAGCTTCTGTGCCAGGGATAATCGACTGGCAGAGGCTCCCCAAAGAGTTGTGCTGAGAGCTCTGATTCTGTTATTAGTTTCCCCAGCAAGAATGCTGGGATCAGTCAGTGATGTCTTCCAGGGGAGTGAGGAAGGAAAGTGGTAACACAGGGCCTGCATATTCCACATCCATCTTTCATGTACCTCCAAAAAACTCCTCCTTCCTAAATGACAGCAAGCTCCCCGCAGTAGGGGGAGGAAGGTAAAGACAATATCTCAGTTGTCCTTGCTAATCTTTCTAGGAGATGGTCCATTTCTCTTTATAAGCTCTTTTAGCAGCTCCCCGTCCCGTGCATATATTCATCAGTGGATCCTTTGCTCTCCATACTGGAAGCTGCTGACTTGTCCTTTACCTCAGAGTCTCTGGCTGTAGCCATCTTTTCCTTTCTATGGCCCTGGGGACATCCTGTCCCAGGCACCATTCCCAGGAGTGCTGGACCACTGACCTTCCTTCTGATCCTCACATCCCTCCTGACCTTTATTTATGGTTCGTGTTACGCCTTGATAGATTCCCTTTCCTCCAGCTCTGCCTAGTCTCCCATCAGCCCATTCATTCTAACTTCTCCACACACTCAGGGATGCAATTCTCTTCTAATTATTTTTGTGAGGATATTTTTGTATATTTCACCCAATTCAACACTGAGAAATTCAGTCCAAATAGACTGTTATGTCAGATCCTATACAAGAAATGTACTCTACCCCTGCCCATTGCTTCTCATTCTTGTGTGCACTTCCATGTTCATCATATGGCTTATCAGAGCCATCCCCTTACCTTCAGTTACAAGAGCTTCCATGTTGGAGCCACAGACAGTGTAATCACCCTTCCATATGGTTCCTATAGTGACTCATCCCACTTCCCCCCGTCTTAGCACCAAATGTCCCTCACCCACCTCTGAGCCTCCTCATGCTTTTAGTGCCACACCCCATGTTCTGAACCCCCTCTCCCCGGGGAATCCACCCTCCCTCACTTCCATCACTTCCTGTTGGCTTTTTCTCCCTTCTCTTCTTCAGTCAGAGAGAACTGAGGCCCCGCATGAGTAAATGCTTCCCAAGGAAAATATATTTTTGGCTCTGACTAGGAAATCATTTTTCAGTATGAATAGCACAACTCTCCATCATTTTACTTTTGTCAATTTTTGAGCAATAGCTTAAGCAGCAGTAAGTTGTTTGGGAGCAGCCAGGAAAATAAGTTCTGGCCCACATAGTCCAGACTAAAGGAAATCAGACAGTAGGCCCAAAGGCAATAGCATAAAGTCTCCACTTCTGTTTTTCCTTTCCATTTGGTTTCCATGGGACCCTGTGTTGAGGGTGGGGAGGGCTTCCAAAAATATTGAATTGTATTCTTTAGCAAAATAAGGAACTAAATTTCAGGATGACAAAAAAGAGGGCATTAAGAAATGGGTAAGGGACCAGTGCCTAATGTTTTCAGAAACCTAACTCAATGGCTAATTTTGAAAGCCCATTGTTGTCTACCATTTATACCTAAGTACTCTTTGATCACTGTCAAAATCCAGAAGAGGTTACACCTTTGGGACTTCTAAATATTTTCCATCCAACTTACGATCCGAATTGCAATGTTGTGTTTTAGGGACTGACACTCAGAAACTACTCTCCTTTAGGTTTTGAGCGGCCCTGTGACCACAAGCTAGCAGGCTTCTCTTAGTCATTCATGTTTTCTGGGCTTCAGTGCTGGTACCTACGATTGAAATTCACTTAAAGCAAACAACTAAGAGCTAGAAAGGAGCGTGGCAAGTCGGAAGTCCTAAGGTCCTAAGCTCTGATGAGGAGCTGAGTCTGACAGACTAAACAAAGTTGGGAAGGAGGTAAAATTATGTCTGTGCAGTACCTGTTAGATAGTTGTCAATAAATTATGGAATTTTTCTTTGCCAGCCCTAAAATAGTGATACCTTTAAGAGTACAGTCACGCATCACTTAATGACTGGGATACGTTCTGAGAAATGCATCGTTAGGCAATTTCATTGTCATGCAAACATCATAGAGTGTACTTACACAAACCCAGATGGGATCGCCTACGACACACCTAGGCTATGTGGTACAGCCTACTGCTCCTCCGCTACAAACCTATACCGCACGTAGGCAATTGTAATACTGTGGTAAGTGTTTGTATCTAAACATATCTAAATATAGAAAAGGTACAGTAAAAATACAGCATAAAAGATAAAAACTAATATACCTGTACAGGGCACTTACCACGAGTGGAGCTTGCAGGACTGGAAGTTTCCCTGGGTGGGTCAATGAGTGAGTGGTGAGTGAATGTGAAGGGCTAGGATATTACTGTACACTACTGTAGACTTTATAAACACTGTACACTTAGGCTACACTACATTTATTTTAAAATTTTTCTTTCTTCAATAAATTAACTTTAACTTACTAAAACTTTTTGATTTTATAAACAGCTTAATTTTTTTAACTTTTTGACTTTCGTAATAATACTTAGCTTAAAACATACATTGTACAGCTATACAAAAATATTTTCTTTATATCCTTATTCTATAAGCTTTTTTCTATTTTTAAAACTTTTCCTTTTTTCAGTCTTTAAACTTTCTTGACAAAAACTAAGGCACAAACACACACATTATCCTGGGCCTACACAGGGCAGGATCATCAGTCTCACTGCCTTTCACCTCTACGTCTTGTCCCACTGGAAGGCTTTCGGGGGCAATAACACGCATGGAGCTGTCATCTGCTGCAATATAACACCTTCTTCTGGATGCCTCCCGGGGGACCTGCCTGAGGCTGTTTTATAGGTAACTGTTTTTAATAAGTAGAGATACATTCTAAAATGGTGATAAAAAGTATAGTATAGGAAATACATAAACCAGTAACATAGTCATTTATTATACTCAAGTGTTATGCATTGCACATAATTGTATGTGCTGTACTTTTATATGACTGGCATCACGGTAGGTTTGTTTGTACCAGCATCACCCCAAACACATGAGGAACGCATTGTACTAAGACATTATGACGGCTACAACATCAACTGGGACGACCATTGTATATTCGGTTCGTTGTTGACCTGAAACTTCATTATGCAGCACACAATTGTATTTGCATTTTTATAAAAGCTTCTTGGAGATGGAATTCATCTCTAATCGTGGGCTGTTAAGCATGGTGACATGTAGTGGGGAGAGGATGGTGTTGAATTTCTGAAATCTCGCCATGTAGATGAGCCTGCCCAGTAACGTGGCAGTGGAGGGACAGAGAGCAATGGTTCATGCTCCACTTCTCCCACAGCATCACAATATGCTATACCAAAAGGAAAAACAGTAAGCTTCTAAAACGTTCCGTCCATTCATTCATTCATTCATTCAAAAAACGTTCGATTGAGTTCCTCCTGTGTGCCAGCTACAATCCAGGTGCTGGAAATATTGCCGCAAACAAAATGGACAAAAATCCCTGCTCTCTTGGAGTTTACAAATCCTGTGATAGAAATAATAATAGAACATATTAACATATGAAGTAAACTATGCAACTAGTAAACAAAATTCATGGTTCTGTTTTTCTGTCATGCTGTGAAAAAATTCAAGGTTTTGGACAGATAGGCACTAAGAGGAGTACAATCTCACGGGTAAATCTGCAACTGCCGGGTCATTTGAGCCCGAGCACCCTGCCCTCTCCGTCAGGCATACTTTCCCTGGACAAAATGATCTCAGAGCAGAACTGACTGCCTCTAAAAGCTAGGCAGTTTTCACCCATTTATAACCATTTCTTTAACTGAGCCTCAGTTTCCTCATCTATAAAATGAAATTATTAAGAGAGCATGGAGAAGTTTAACTGAAACAACAGACAAGAAAGCATCTGCTACCATGCTTAGCATAGAGTATGTAAGAAATTTCTTTTTTAATCACCCAAAAGTTATTTCCATTGGGTGGTAGAGCCACCTATATTAATCAAGTTGCCTTTTTAATCCACACTCCCACTCTGCCCCCAACACCTGGGATCTTCTTTCACTTCTTCTCCCCCTGACACATGCTGCTCCATCCTTCAGAATCCTTCCAGCTGAAGTTCACACGCTCCCTCCTCTATGCAGCCCTCCCACACTCTCCCTGACAGCTGACCCCACCCCCCCACACCCCTCTGCCTCCCAGTTCTGGACACATGCCTTCTTGACCCCCACCTCCCCACCACCCTGCCTCCCAGTGCTGGACACACGCCTCCCTGACCCCCACCACCACCACCCTGCCTCCCAGTGATGGACACACGCCTCCCTGACCCCCCCCCTCCCCACCACCCTGCCTCCCAGTGATGGACACACGCCTCCCTGACCCCCCCCCACCACCCTGCCTCCCAGTGCTGGACACACGCCTCTCTGGCAAGCAGCAACTGCCACTGTTATTATTTGTTCACTTTCTTTCTCCCTCACTCAACTTTGAACTCTTAAAGCACAAGGATCAAAGCTTCGATCTTGTTCAATTTTATAACTTTGTCACATGGCTAGCACAGTGACTGAAATAAATAATTACTTCTTGAAAGAATAAATAAACGGGTGGTTATCTCATTAGCAAGGCGAGCTTTCTATCTTCTTTTTGCTCCACATGCCCTTTCTCTGCTGTGTTGCCCAGGCTGGTCCCTAACTCCCGGCCTCAAGAAATCCTCCCACCATGGCCTCCCAGTGTGCTGGAATGACAGATGTGAGCCACTCTGCCCGGCCCTTGCCTTGCCTCTTTGCCTTCAGACCTGGGCATCTCACCTTGGCCTCCCTGAGCAGCCACTTAGGACTCTAGCTGACAGGATTAGAGCCACCATGCTCATGTCTGTTACCTGTGATCACCACAGTCAAAGAACTCCAACTTCAGAGTACTTTCTCCTTGATAGCAGGAAGAAAACCAATGTCATGTTCCTAATGATAAGACTGTGGCACTGCAGGACCCCTAAGTGTCTTCTAAATCACCAAAAGTACTAAGTATTTCCAGTGTAACTTTCCCATATGTACTTTATTAAATTGTAAATCTTTGAAAATTGGTTATTTGTGTAGAACACACTACACTGCTGGTCCCAGATTTCATAGCAGGACCTCCAAGATTCTCTGCAAAATGATCCCAAATTCCCTGGATTTATCTCTTCTGTGCACTCCATGTCCTTTCTGCCCCCAAGGCCCAGGCCCGTGGACACCTCAGGGAAGACCCAGAGAGGTGTTCCGTTAATTGTAAGTGTTCCCAGGACCTACTGCCATGACCGTGCCATGGGCTTTAGCATGGCCCTTTCCCCAAACTCTCAGTTGAGACTGTCACCTCTATAAAAAAAGCAGCACTTGAGAGAGAAAATGTCATGAACCCTGCTCCTTCACTGCAGCTTTTGAGCCACCCCCCACCCCCCACCCTCACACCTGCTACTCCCTGGTTGGTAGAACCCTTCTCGTAACCTCCCCCGTGGAAGGCAATTTGCAGATCTCACAATCAGGTCCCAGTGTGGTCTCTGTGGAGCTTTCCTCTTGTCTAACCCTATTCCAGAGAGAGTCCTGCCCTCTACCATCTGTTACCATTTTATTAGTCAGCAAAAGGCATACGTTGTTAGAGCTGAGTATGGATCAGGTACAGGGGAGAGGTGGAGAATGAATTTCTTGGCTCCTGGTGGGCTCTGCTGATAAAAAGTGCCCCTTGTTAATGTCCCTCATGCATCAGCGCTCATCTTTTCAAGTCTCACACAAGCGGCTTCCCAGGCCTTCCCGATTCTGGAGTGTGCAAGGCAGATGTGGAGACAAAACTGAGCCATGCCCATTTGCTTCTGATTGGAAAGGGGTGAGGTGTCTTTGTGTGCCTCACCATTCAGACATTCTTCATGGTGCTATTTTTATCAACAGAATCATTAAATTGCTGTCAGATGGGCCAGTCCCATTCCTCGCCCTGAGGCTGGGTGATGGGACTCTGGGTTTATCCAGGCAAGAGGAGATGTATGTGGCCCATATGAATGCATCTGCAGAACCCTCGGCCCCACAGTGAGCCTCCCTAGCCCTGGACCGTGTTCCTATGGCAGTAAGAGCAGGCTCATCGCCACTCCCACTCCATGCCCAACCCAATTCATTTAACAGACATATGTTGAGCACCTTCTAAATGCTAGACATTGAACAAGATGCTAGGATTCACAAAAAATACCCACCTGAGAACCTTGCATTTCACAGAAAGGATTGTCGTGTGAAGTGACAGTGTCTACTGGGCTGTGCGTGCTAGGGGTGTGTTGATAAGGAGCATAGTGGAGGGAGGATTTGTCCTGCCTGGGCTTTGGGGAGAGCTCCATGGAGGTGGTGACATTCAGCCAGACCTTCAAAGATAAGTAGAGTTACTGGATGAAAACATGGGAAAACGCCTCCCAGGCAAAGGAACCTAGGGCAGAAGCATAAAAAAAAGACTGTAGATGCCTCCAAAGTCCAGCTGTGAATTTAGTTCTTGCTGACGGGTCCCAGGCACACACCTGCACTGATCCCCACCTGGGGGGTTGTCAGGAAGGGGGCCCGGTGCAGGAATGCCACCTGGCCACTCCAAGGGTCCTTGCTGTTCTGAATCTAGGTTGCAGAATTTGAACTCTGAGCAGGGCCCAGCAGTGAGTGTTGGCTTTTAGTGGCAATAGCACTGCGGGTATTGAAGTTAGACATAAACCAGGGACCCCTGCCACAGTCCTCTCATGGTTCCTGTGATTGAAAACCTCACTCCTGAGTAAGAACCGAGGCCCCTCACTAGCCACTGGAAACAAGGATGAATCATTATATAGAGACTAAGAGCAGAATTTTCTAGATTCTCTATCTTTCAGTTCAAATTATAATTTTTCTAACTAAATGCCTGGAAATTCAGGGTGAAGTTTAACAGAAAACCAAAATGGGGCACAACAGGAAAACAGGGAGAAAAGTGGCATGGAACGGTGGCGGAAAGTGCATTTGCAGATGTCCTCGGCAGTCCAGGGCTTGGCTCTCTGGTTTTCATTTCCTCCGACCAAACATTCCAAAACCCACCCTCGGCAAGTCACATGGACCTGCAGCCACAGCCCTGCAGGGTGCATGCAGCGGGTGTCGCCACAAGGGCCTGCCTGGTGGGTTGTGGCCAGCTGGAAGAGCCCGGGGCCACCTGTCTGGTCAGAGCCTGTCTGCTGAGGGCCTCTCAGAGCCAGGCCTGGCTTGGTGCTCTGCCTGGAGTGACAACGAAGTTAATAGTCTCCTGATGCTGTGACTAAGGCCATTTCCCTGTGTCTTCAAACAGGAATGAGAGAGGAAATGTCACTAGGACACCAGGAGGCTTTTGAAATCTTCAGGAGGGACCATGCTGACAGCATTACCATCGATGACAACAAGCAGATTCTGAAACAGAGGTAAGGCCACCTCGGAGAGCAGCTTGTCCTCCCACGCTTAGCCAGGCCAGCCTAGAGGAGATTTGCTACTCTGTCCTTCCCAATCTGCCCAGCCCAAGTTTTACAAGAAAGGCATGGCATTTATTCAGTTTCACGTTTAATTTTGTCCAACCTGGCACGATTCTGTCTCGTGTGTAAGCCTCATCATGCCAGTACTATTGGGGAAAGCAGCCTTAGGGCAGGGTCTGTTACTGACGGTATCAATGTGACATACAATTCTCACACCATACATCAATTGTCATCGGCCTGTGACTCTATCGATGTCTCTTACTGTTGCAAAGGCAGGCAAAGGAAATCTATGGACCAAATTACAGTCTTAGAACTGCAGGCGCTCCGGCTGTTGTGGAGAGCAGTCCTACACTCAGAGGAAACACGTGCACATCCTGTGACCCAGAGGCCTTTGGTGCGGTCTGCGGGCCAGAGTCAGAGCGGGCAGGATCATCTGCTGACATGTCAAAAAAACGCTGTGTTCCGGACCCCTTTAGAAACACTTAGAGATGTATCATTTTTTCAGCTAGTCTGTGAACTAAACACATATCCTCAAACTGTAGCAAACAGAAAGACTGCCAGATGTGTGGGTCTAGAGCTCAGAAAAAAGTGTTCTGGACTGTGATCTCTGGTATGTCACATGTGACTCTGGATCTTAGCACACAGTCGGCTTTCAAGAACTATTTGTTGAATTAAAATGAGAGCCAGGTTTGAGAGGCATATGCTTATAAATGACAATTCAAGGAAGCCTAAGGAGTAGACAGGCTCTCAGGAGAGCACGTGGAGTGCAGAGTCCTAGAGGGAAACCCCTAGGGGGGAAGCCTTTCCAGGGAAGGAGGAGGGAGAGGTGGCCATGACGGAGACTGAGGAGAAGCAGAGAGAGAAGAGTGGGAGAACCAGGAGGAAATCACGTCCCAAGAGCCAAGAAGAGAGACATCTCCGAGAAGAAGCAGCTTGTCAGTGGTGCCAGATGCTACAAAGAAATGAGCAGGAGGGAGCTGGGAAGTGCACATGGACTTGGCAGCTAGAACACTATCGGTTGGATGTGGGACATGAAGGAGCAAGTTGGAAGAACTTGGGGGAGCAGAGAAGGTGGGGACAATGCATTTGAAAAGTTTGTGATAGGTGAAAAACCTTTTTTAAAAGAATAAAGGGAGTTAGCTTAAGGAGAAGGGAAGTTGGGCCGGGCGCAGTGGCTCACGCCTGTAATCCTAGCACTCTGGGAGGCCGAGGCGGGTGGATCGCTCAAGGTCAGAAGTTCCAGACCAGCCTGAGCAAGAGCAAGACCCTGTCTCTACTAAAAATAGAAACAAATTATCTGGCCAGCTAAAAATATGTACAGAAAAAATTAGCCAGGCATGGTGGCACATGCCTGTAGTCCCAGCTACTCAGGAGGCTGAGGCAGTAGGATTGCTTAAGCCCAGGAGTTTGAGGTTGCTGTGAGCTAGGCTGATGCCACGGCACTCACTCTAGCCCTGGGCAATAGAGCGAGACTCTGTTTGAAAAAAAAAAAAGGAGAAGGGAAGTTGGTTTCAGGATGGGAAATAATTGGCCAAGATTATATACCACAGAAGCAAGCCAGTATAAGAGAGAGGTGGAGAAACAAGGGGAAAAGCTGACACAGAATCTTCTGGAAGACAGGTGGGGAGAGAATCAGGGGCTCAGTGGGAGGTTAGCCCTGAAAGGAAACATGAATGGAAAAACAAATCACAATGGCTGACGCTGTGCATTTAGAAGTGAAGGGAGAAAACTGAAGGTGACCTCTCTTTTTTGCGTGAAAAAGAAGTTGAGGTAGAAGGGACTTAAGGATCGGGATGAAGGTTTAATGCAGCTGCCACAGGGAATAGAGAGAAGGCAGAACGGGAGAAGAAGGAAAGGCCTTGAGGGTTGAGGGCCCCACCCGGGCTCAGAATGGCTTTGACGCTTCAGCAGGGGCAGATCCGAGATCACCTCGGGAATCCAGTGAGTACAGCTGCTCTGCAGAGCAGCTCAACCCTCCTTAGCCAAAAGAAATATGTGCAGCCCCTTGGGACCCAGCAAGTCCACTTCTGAGTGTATTTCCCAGGAAGTTCCCCTGCGAGTTCGTAAGGGGACTTACAGGAGGCTGCTCACAGCAACAGTGTTTGCTGGGTGTCCACGATGGGGGGAGTGGACAGGCAAAGCAGTGAGGAGCCCCGTGGAGCAGGCAGCAGGTGGGAGTGAGGGGTTGGAAGTGTGCGTGCCAGCAAGGACAGAGCGTAAGGGCACAGCACAGGATAAGGGCACGTCGCCCATGTAAATTACAAATAGATGCCCATAAAGCAAACAAAAATATACATAAACAGTACTATAGCGTACTTTATAAGAATGGGCGCAGGACAGGGGGATAAAAAGGAATGATTGAGTAAATGAATACAAGGGAGTGGGAGAGAAAATAGAGTGAACCTAGTGAAGTTGAGGACCGTCTCCCTAGAAAAGTAGATACATGCACATTTGCACAAACTGTAGCATGTCAATTCCGAGGGTTCCAGAGGCCTTCTACTGCTTGTCCGTGTTGAAGCCATGTATTTTTAATATGGTCTGTTGGAGGTGTTAGAGCAAGATACCTTATTTGTTTGAAAATAAGCACGTCAAGCTCTATGACAGCTGCCGCATCCAATAGACTTCCAAAGAGCCTTCAGCCACGTCTATACTGGAGGTTTCTTACCCTACACCAGGGGCTCATATCCCTGGCTTCTTATTAAAATGACCCACGGAGCTTTTAAAAGCTCCCAAAGCCTGGGCCCAGCTCCCCAGACAGTCTAATTTGATTAGGTGGGGACTGAGCATCCCTTTTTAAAAAGCAGATCCCAGTAGCAACCAAGTTTGAAAACCACTGGCTCAGTGTCCAGAGACCTTGAGACCCAGAACCTCTGAGGTAGGATCCCCACAACACTACAGGTTAAACAAATGACCAAGGGATTCTTTTGCACACTCAAGTTGAAGAACCACGGTCTTAGGGAGAACATAATATTTCATCTTTCTTACTGTCAAATTGGCACAGTTCCTGGGTCTGGTTTGTAGCCCGAGTTCAGGTCTGTTTCCAACGGGGAGTTTCGGGCGGGGTGGGGGGCGGTGGTGAGATGAGGATGTTGTGGTCTTTTGAAGCCTTCTAATACAGAGCTCACTTAACTCTAGTACGGCCGAGTTCTGACAACGCTTGTGACAAATGTGCTTTTGGGTTTAAACATATCTACGTTAGGCAGGATGGGCTGGCAACACTGATGATCCTGTCTTCCATGTGGCCATAGTACAAGGAAATTAATGAAACCTACACAAAGCTTTCCTCTGAAAGGAGGTTTTCCCAGCAGTAAATCAGTCTTCTTAAATCAAATGAAAAGTCAGGAGACCAGCCCACATTTTAAAAAATTTCTACATCTGTTTAATGTTACTGTAATACCAATCCTGAAAGGACTGTTTCAATCTCAGGATTGGAGCTCTTATTTGCATTCATGGAGGTTATTCAATTATTATTAATAGATATTACATGTTCATAACTGCTTAAGGCAAGGGACTAAGAAATATGTTTTTGTCTGAGAACAAATAGCTGCACAACCAGTGTCCCAACAGCAGACATCAAAATAAGGCCCCACAGGTGCTCATGGGGGTGATCTCCATGTCGCCCTTAATGCCCTTCCAGTGACTCTGACCCCTTTCACACATTTGTGCCCCTTCCCTCTAGGGAGGGACAGGGAGAACCCGCCCAGTCCCAGGAGCACAGGCACGGACCAGAGGGGCTTGATCGGGACGGCGTTCAATTACCGCTTCCTACCTCTGCGCTAAGTCTCTGCTTTCTAATAGCCCCCAGCAACCAGGACCCACCCACCTAGCCTCCCATTTTACTCTCGCTTCTCACATCAGGTAACTCTGTGGTCTGATGGTTCTGGTGTTGTGACATCATGTTGGCAATGTGCCACGAAAGAAGGGCTGGAATGAGTTACCCCCACACAAAAGCCTTGGGTGAGTTCAGCCTCTCTAGCACATAGCAAATAGGTTCGAAGCCCAGACAGAGGGATTATTGGTGAGCTGCAATCCTTTCTGACTCCCTCAGCTCCCCCAGAGCACAAGAATTGATGTAGGGTTGCAAGAGGGGACAATGAGTGGCTCGTACATTCCATGTTACTTAACAGAAGGGGTTTTATTTCCCCATTTTATCTACACCCTTTGCTGCCCCCACATGGAATCTTCAGCATCTCTAAGCTCTGGCCCCCACTGGAGGAAGTTGTGCTGCCCGTCTGTGACAACAGAAATAAGATGTCGGCACAGTAATAGGATGTTTTCCCTTCGATGAACTAGCGCATGTGAACCAATTCTTAAGCTAGATTTTTCAGTAGAGGACAATTGCAATTCAAAATCACTACATTTTCCAGGTGTGACTCATCCTCATAGTATATAATAATATGAAGAGAGGCTGGAAACCCCATGCTTGGCAAATACTAGTGCCCAGGCACTGCTAGCTAACTTTCTTTTGTGTCAAATCTTTCATAGAAATTGAATCTCTCAGTCACAGAGTTCCATTAAATAACAAAGAAAGAAATAAATGGGGAGATTAACTGCAACTGGAAACGGAGGTGTTGATAATGTGAATAGAACAAAGAAAATTGCCCCTTAACTCAGTTGGATCCTTCTGACATAGAATAGAACAAGAATCTAAAACCAGCAGGAAAACTGGACCAAGGGTGGAGAGAAATCTTGTGGCACCATCTGGAAGTAACGCCCATAACAAATAGGAGTTCCCTGGTTCCTATTAGACTTCAATTTTGACCTTTATTATTTTTCCATTTGTTTTTTGTATTTACACCTTGTCTGCTGAACTAGAATTATAAACTCTGAGAGTAGAGATTAGATTAGAATCTTGTCAGCCTCCCCATAATTTTTAAAACAATGCTGGCTACAAAAGGGGTTGTCAAAAAACACTTTTTTGTTCGAGAATGACAATTAGAAATTGACTTTGAGAAACCTTAGCAGCCAAGAAAACTGTTTGAGAATACTTCCAGCTTCCTAGAAGCATGAGAATGCAGCAGCAGGCTTCATGAGGGTCAGGGAAGGAGCTGCTCGACAGGAGACCAGAGCGCAGCCATCCTGCTGGGAGGAGGAGATGACACAGAAAAGGGAGGTTGGCTCTGTGGCCACACCAGCCTGAACACGCCCCATCTCGTCTGATCTTGGAAGCTAAGCAGGGTCAAGCCTCGTTAGTACTTGGATGGGAGAAGAGGAATATTGGTGTTTAAATAAAGGGGTAAGGGGAATGAAAGGTGGATCTTCATCCCAATACAATGGAGGCAGCCAAGGTACACGTACAGGTTTACAGAGGGAGGAAATGTCAAAATATAGGCCCGGTCTCCTGTCCTCCTCTCGGACGGAAAAGAGTACTGGATGTTCATGCTATGAAAAATCAGCATATTAAGTTAGTCACTCTAGACAAGAACTCTAGGAAAGATATTGTAGGAGCAACATATTTTTCCCACTGGCCTGAAGAAGCACTTTCAGCTGACGTGTCAGGGAACATGAGTGCGGAGGCTCTTGGGGCCTGAGTGGCTGATGAACATCAGCTCCTCTCTTTGGCTCGTAGGTTAAAGCAGCTGTTGCCCCTTCCTTAGTGAATTGTGTGGGGTTCTAACTGCCCTGGGGCAGAGCCACATGCTTGCCCGGTGATGACGAATATCTCTGTCTGACGCTTACCAAGGACAGGATGGGATTCCTTCAGGAACTGGTCTTGGACATTACATGGGATTCTACCTTAATTTCCCCGAACTTTTCATTCCCGCTGAAGGTGGGAAACTTGGCAACTGTCTGGAGGGTCTTTGACCATTGCCCATTCTAATCCTTTGGTTTGCTGAGACAAACTATCATCTGCAGTTACTGCTTCCAACACGCAATCCCACCTCACAGTTCAGCACATCACCACGGGGTTCCTACACGGCCTAGCAGTGCTCGTAATTCACACGCACACAGCACTTTTGCCTGTAGGAGCTTTCCACATCAACCCAGCCCTGACAGGCGTCTCATCCTAATCTTAGAAATGAGGACTCTGAGCCCCAGCTGCAAAGAGGTGGAGGAGGCACTGGACCCACGTCTTCTGACTCCCAGCCCAGTGCTCCTCCCTTGCACAAGCTGCCTTTGCAACATGCTTGCTCACATACTTATCTTCTTTTATTCTGCAAATATTTACGGAATGCATACTAGGTACGATCCCCTGTTCTAAACCCCAGGGATGTAAGAGTGAATTAAATAGATGTGGACGCTGTCCTCATGGAGTTTATGATATTGAAAGAGAAACAAACACATGAACAGGTAATTTGCATGTAGTATGCTAGCTGCCTGTGATGACGGAAGTGCAGGGTGCCGTGGAGCACGTGGGGACATTACCCACTGCAGACTTGAGTGGTCCTGGAGCATCTGGGGACATTACCCACTGCAGACTTGCGTGGCCCTGGAGCATGTGGGGACATTACCCACTGCAGACTTGAGTGGTCCTGGAGCATCTGGGGACATTACCCACTGCAGACTTGCGTGGCCCTGGAGCATGTGGGGACATTACCCACTGCAGCCTTGCATGGTCCTGGAGCATGTGGGGACATTACCCACTGCAGACTTGAGTGGTCCTGGAGCATCTGGGGACATTACCCACTGCAGACTTGCGTGGCCCTGGAGCATGTGGGGACATTACCCACTGCAGACTTGCGTGGTCCTCGAGAGCTATCCGGAGGCAGAAACTGAGGGGTTAGGTAGCAGTTAGCCAGATGAAGATAGAGGCTCTGAGCAAAGGGAGTGTCCCCGGGGTAAGAGGGAGCGTGACACCTGGTGGAACTGGCTAGCCTGCAAAGGTGGGCGGATGTAAGAGAAGCTGGAGAAGGCAGCAGCTGCAAAAGCATGAAGAGTCCACGTTGCCCTATTGAGGAATTTGGACTTTCTCCTGAGGTCACTGGGGAGCCCCTGAGGAGTTTTAAGCAGGCGAGTAACAGGATCAAGCCTGCATTTATGAAGCACCACTCAGGCTAGAATGTGGGGACCAGCCTGAAGGCAGGTAGCGTGAATGCAGTGGTTGCAATCATCTGCAAGAGGGAGGGCAGCGCTCTGCTGGAGGGCAGCTGGGGTAGGAATGAAGCTGAGTGGAACGCGGTGCAAGACAATGAGGAGAGAGTGGCTGAGACGCCGGGACTGAGTGCAGGGCTGATGGAGAGAGGGGCAAGGCATGATGTGCAGGTGACCAGCATGAGCCATGGGTGAGCCATGGTGCCGTGCACTGAGAGAGGAACAGCAGGAGGAACAGAGGCTGTGGTCAACCCTCTCTGAACAGGTGTTCAGGGGAGGTGATCCATTCTCAGTGGACACAGTGAATTTTAGTTGTCTGCAGGGCATCAAACAGGCCACTGAATTCTTGGGCCAGGAACTAAAGCAGGGCTGAGACAGAGATATGAGAGGTATCAGTAGAGACAGCAAAGAAGACACTGGCATGAAGAAATGCCTTGAGTGAGTAGGTAAAGTGAGGAGAAGGCCTAAGACAAAACCCTGAGGATTACCTCCATCAAGGAACAGCTGCAGAAGAGTCTGCAAAGGAGAGCAAGAAGGAGCTGCCAGACAGAGAGCCAAAAAGACAGGAGAGCTGGGGGCCATGGAAGCCAATGACAGAGCGCTTCCCTGGTGTCTGCAAGTACCTGCCTCACATGTCACACAGGGAGGGCTGGGTGTCGTGGAAAGCCAGGCCACTGCGTTCCTTACCCTTCCAAGCCCAGTCCTTGCCCCAACCTGGAGATACTTCTGGGCAGGTGGACACAGCAGCCTGCCAGCATCCACACTGGGACTGCACCCAGCTGTGCACACTCCCGACAGTGAGCCACACCACTAGTGACACCCTGATAGGAATGCTGTGGCACCACTAGTAAGACACCCTTGGGGGCTCATGGTTGGTCCTGGCTGAGGCAGGGATCCTTCCCCCAGCCCCTCCCCAAGGTGCAGCCTTGCCCACATAGACCACACCTCCTCGACAGTGAGCAGCAGCTCAGGGTGTTGTCTGGGGTACAACGTGCCCTGGGAAAAGTCAGCATAGCGTCAACCACCTTGGACAGAGCTTGGCGCCCTGAGCCATCTCATCAAGGGGGATGCGCCCCTTACAGAAGCCAGGAGTCAGGAAGCTCCCCCAGCAAAGTCCACAGGAGCAGAACTGGGCCTGGGGAAGACAGGAAGGGAGGGCATGGGGAATGAGGGAGACTTGGGCTGGCTGGGGAGGTGCGGAGACACAGGCAGGCCAGGCAGGACACGGCAGAACTGGTGGGGTCACCCTCTTTCTCACTTCTTTTCTAGCCTCCTGCTTTGTCTTCTCATCCCTCCCACGTCCCTTGACACTTTGCCTTTCCCTCTCCTCCCTCAGGGTTGGCCTTTTCGGAGTCTGTCTTGACAACCAGGCATCAGAAACACATGTGGGTGGGGTGGCCTGGAGTGGTGACAACTTCCAGAGCGAAGGGAAAATGGTCTCATGAAGATGGCACAGCCCTCAGACCACACCGCTCCAGTGGGAAAGCCCTTTTTAGCTAAAGAGACTCGAACAACTCGTGGCTTCCCCACGGTTTCTGCCTGCTCCGGCCTGGGGCGGCTCTGCAGAGAGGGTTGACCACAGCACCAGCAGGTCCCTCAGCCAGGCCCCTGTGGACATCTGGGTACTGCCAAGGCTGGGGGACTCCATCCCAGGCTTGTGGGGCTTTTCTGGGCAGCGCTACAGTGGAAACTGGCTCTTCTGTTTATAGTATTTCCCTTCTATCTGTATTCTGGTTTTCTACAATAGTGACAGGAATTTCAGCAGTTTTGCAGCTTTACTCTTGTATTTTCCTTATTCCAAAGAGTCTAAAGCTTCCAGAACTCTATGGAAGGGGCAGTAAGAGGAGTCATTCACTGAGCAATGTGTGACTGTCAAATCCTGTTAAATCTGGGGGTGGATATAGCAGTGATCAAACAGTCCTAGTCCCTCCTTTGGCAGAACATAGAGGGTGAAGATGGTCCTCGTCTTCGGAATGGCCTGAACCAAAGCTCAGATTACGCCTGCGCAGCAGCAAAGGCCGTCTGAGCTGATGCCCAAGCACAGTGACCTACGCAGCACACAAATGTTCAAATTGCAGCAAATAGAACTGTACTTCTCTCCAGAAGGTGACAGGACCTCTCTGAAGAGAGGACATACATAATCTACAATGAGCCTGAACAGCCTCAATAAGGGAGCCAAGGTGGAGTCGCAAGAAACCTAACTTGGAGAGAAAATTTAGTCCCTTTCCCTGGAAACTTCCTGTCTACAGTTCCAGGCCAAGCAGACAGGCTCAAAAAATAGCAACGACGTAATTCACACTTCTTTTCCTTCAGGCACAGAGCAGTCGTGGCACTCTGGCCTTTGCTTATGTTGTTCCCCTGCCTGGAATGCCCTCCTCTCCCCATTTCCTCTAACAAAATCCTATGCAACTGAAGTATGTAGGGATGAAACAATATGACATGTGGGATTTGCTGGGATCCAGCAAGATTTGGAAGGGGGGATAGTGGGAAGAGGAGAGGGGAGAGAGCAGACAGTTAAAATTCAATTGGACAATTAATAAAATATGATGGTAGGTATTTGGGTTCATTCTACTATTCTCTCTGTTTTATGTATATTTGGAAATTTCCCTAATAAAAGATTTTGTAGAAACTCCTATGCATCCACAAAACCCAGGTCAATCCTGCCTTGTACATGAAGCTTCCCTGATAACTCCCACTCATGAACAGGCCCCTCCCTTGTCTAATGGCGTGACTAGTGTTGTCCAAGATAGCACAATGGTTTAATTTAGCCATATGTTATGTACTTTGTCTCATAAGCTTTCAATTTCCTCTTTAATTCCATGGCAGAAAGGAGGGGAAGTGAAAAAAACTAACATTTCGTAAGGGCACAGTACGTGTAGGGGACTGAACTACATGGTTCTCACATAGGCCATATTCTATACCACTTCTCTAGCACAAATTTGGGCTTATAGTGGGTGTCTCATAAATGTATGTTAGAAAATACAGAGAAATCATTAACTAAACATCCTCACAACCATCTCGTAGACTAGTATGCAGTCATCAAAGATAAGAATTTCTAATGATATAGGGAGGGACTTATAATTCTAAGTGAAAAAAAATCAGGGCACAAAATCATATTATGATCTCAGCCCTATAAAAACTGGCTAGAAAAAAGACTGGATGAATATGTATATCAAGAGGTGCTTATTTCTGGGTAGGCTATTATTAGGGATTTTTTTTTCTTGTTTTTTATTCTCAAAATCTAGTTTAATAATCATATATAACAGGAGTTGGCACTCTTTTTCTATAAAGGGCCATGTAGTAAATAGGCCATCCAGTCTCTGTCACAAGTACTCAACTCTGTTGTAGCATGAAAACTGCCACAGCCAATACATAAATATATGGACATGGCAGGGCTCCAATAAAACTCTATTCACAGAAACAGGCAGCAGGTTAGATTTGTCTTAAAACCAGCTATAGCTTTCCAACCTCTGATATATTACTTTGTAATCAGGAAAAAAAAATGTTACTTAAGTATGTATTCTTTGACTGTAAGATCTTAATGCTATAATTAATAGATCACAGTATAGAAACCTTATAGTCATGCTTTATTCTGGTACCCTTGCATCACAAAACAATGCAAATAAAAAATAATGAATTAGAGAATATGAGAATGAAAATTCTATGCTGGATAGAGCAAAATCTCACAATACCTGTAATTGATACAATTTTTTTCTCTATTTTTAAGCCTAATATTTTTACTTGTTTAGATTTGCTTTTATGTCTTTTAATAAAGTTTTATAATATTTTAGCAACCTCTCAGAAATCTATTATTTTTAAAACATAATATAGGATAAACAGAAAAAGTAAAATTATCATTTTTTCTCCAGATTTTCTGAAGCAAAAGCCCTGGGAGAAAGTATAAATGAAGCAAGACGTAAAATCGGTAAGCAGATGCCATTGTGTGTGTGAGCCTCTTTCACAGATCATTCTCCTGGTGCAAATCAGGTCATGATGTGCCTCCAAATAGCCGTGGAGCCGAGTTTCAGGAGAACCCCTGCCAAGAAAGCTGCTTGGAGAGCCTTTCCTTGGAAGTTTGTCATCTCTCCTACAACCCATCAGGAAAAGCACTTTCTCTTGTCTAGAACTTGAACTTTTTATTCTTGTGCAGGCCCGAGCTCCAGCATCTCAATGAGAAAGTTCTGCTTTTCCCTGGTTTTTCAACAATAGTTCAGCTAGTCATAACCCACAATTACAGTGACATCATGGTGCATTTTCAAGTACCGTGAAACACTTTTACACCTCTCAAAGCTTACACTTAGCATTTTTGGCACAGATATGCATTTTTCAGCACCATTCAGTAAGCCAGCGAGAGGATGAGAAGCAAAAATGAGCCATTGTGCCTTCCCCGGGGCGCAGGCTGGTGCACAGGGCTCCCTCGCTCGGGTGAGCATCCCTGAAAAGGCCATGTCACGGCACTCCATAAAGTGTGCCTCAAATCTTTCTCAGCGCAAGAGGAAAATGTTTCTTTCACTCCAAGCTAGAAGACACAACAGAGACCCATCTCCCAGCTTGGGGCAGCTTCACAGAGGGGTTCCTTGTACCTTCGCCTCTGTGCTCAGGGGGCAGCAGTTACCTGTTTGCAGCTGGCTCCCTGGCTCCCTCTTCTCCCCTTCTTTACTCCCCCTACACGCGAGGATGGGGACAGAGGCCGCTGTGAGTGCCCCTTTAGCTTTCCCAACAGAATATGCAAAATCATGATGGCCTCAGGTTGTCTCAGTTGGGGAAACAGGAGCCCCAAGTTCCTCTCTGTGGCCTAAGGCAGAAAGGACTGAGGCAGCCAGGCCCTGAGCCACACCCAGAACCCTCCTGTCTCAGGGATTCTTGACCTAAGGTCCAGGAGCTTGGATGGAGGAGAAATGCCCCTATATTTTTACTAATCTCTAACTGAAACCTAGCACCGCTTCAGTGATGAACACAGGCAGCAGACCCCAGAGGACTGGCAGCACCTGCCACCAGTGGAAGTCACAGACGCTTTCATATCACATCGCAGTGTGGCAGATCTCGCAAAATATCTTTTATTCTCATCGGTATGAATTTACAGTAGTTATTAGACTCACCATTGGATCTTGTTATTTAATGCACTTATATAAAACTACATAGCTGTTTTTATATCACAAGAAGTTTTAAAATGTTGATAACTATTCTAATATAATTAGTTTCTCTTAAAAGTCTATATGTTTTATTTTGTGGACCTAAAATCATTATTCTGAGAGGGTATCCATAGCATCATTAGACTTCTGGAAGATCTCTGGCACAAGAAAAAAAGAAAGAAAAAAGTACACCCCATTCTGGGTCTGGATTCCTGAACATTCTAAAACTGCATGAAAAAAACTGGGGTTAGGAGTGTATGCATTTTTCTAGAGATGATATATATAGCTCTTTTGATTCTCAAAGGGCTCAGTGACCCAAAGCAATGAGGAAATTGATTCTAGTCTGATGCTCCATGAGCACTGCCAGGACTTCAGGCAAGAAAGCAACACCCTGCTAAGGGGCAGCCAGGTCCAGAGAGCAGGGCAGTTGTGGCTCACCTGGCTTGAGTCACCTGGAAGGAAGGAAGGCAGGCAGGGAGGAAAGGGGAAGCAGATTTCAGTGGATCTGGGGCCAATTTTTCAGCACTGTCTGACCTCAGAGGACCCAATGATCTGTTCTCATACTTGGAGGGACAGGAGGGAAAGACCATTTAGAAACTGCTTCTCCCTGAGAAATAATATAAACTTTTGCTCTTGAAAAGCATCGAAGTCTGTAAACCAAAATAAAACTGTTCCAGCATCGATGAAATAGACTAACGGTGGAAGGTACCAATTGACAATACTAAACTACTTAGATTTTTACTCTGAGTACAATGGGAATAATGATCCATTCTCCATAATTTTGGTGCAATGATGCATGCTGGTGGATCCAGTTTGCCACAGTCTCAAGATCAGGCAGGTTGGAGGCTGTCCTGTTCAGCGTAGGTTGTGTCCTGCCCAAGAGACAGGGGCCACTGAGCAAGGGCTGTAATTGATCTGCCCAGAGAGGGTGTCTGTTTGTAATCCACACACAAAGAGTCCAGACAATACTAGCAGAAGCCCAGAGAAAGTGAATTTTTGTTTTCTCCAGAAACCAACAAGTAGGGTTCACACCAATGGTGAGATTCAAGCTTCTGTTGTTGCTACCGAGAAAGTGGTTAATTCATTAGTGCTAATAAAGCCAATGTCCTCTCTTCACTTTCCGCAAATAGCAAACTAAGACCCATCTCCTGGCCACTCACCTTTCAAATTGTGTTCTTGATCCAAGGGTGCCCAGGTGAGAGGATCATTAAGACTCGACCCCGCTGAATAAGCCCGTCACAGTGCTTGGCCACAGGGGGTAGACCATCATCACAACATCTCAGACACCAGGTTAAAATTAAGGATGTATAAGGTAGAACTTGTATATATATTTAAAATTTCCAAGGCGACCTTGAAGGAAACTGGTTTCAGGAAATTTATGACATCACTGAGTGCATTTCTTCCTAAGGAGAAATGAAATCAAATGGAATTTGCAGTCCCCAGGGGGTCCTTTCGTGGCTCTAGGAGTCAGGAGGGAGGAGCATGGCACAGATATACCATGATCAGCGTGGGATGGTGACTCAGCCCCACTCCCAAACTGTGCCACATCGTACTCTGGACCCTGGGGCAAGAGTGGGTGCCGCAGGGGCACACGTAACTGGCCCTCAGGGAGGAAACGAAGCCTGTGTTTGTGAACTGCAATCAGCCAGCCCACACATTCAGGTTGCCACTGTCGCCTCGGGTGATGTTTTTTTCTCCGACATTGTGATCTAGAGCTGCCTCTTGAGTTTCATTCTCAAAATCCTTAAAGGCTATCGACTGAACAGTGACCACATAACATCTAATTTTTACATGGTATAATCAGTCAGTCAAAATTTCCATATTATTTCCTTTTCTTATAAGTAGGTAGCCCAGGTGAGTAGATAAACTCCTGCCACAAACTTCTTTTTATCCTTCTTTATACACCATTTATATCAATTCTGATACTGAAACAAGTTGAAATCAGAAATGGAAGAAGTAACCAATTTAGAATCTCCCTGAGAAATAATAAGGCCTTTTTTTCTATAGGAGAGCCATTTTTATTGTATTTACCTGTCACCTACATGACAGCATGAGGCTGATTTTCGTCACATGGGCTGTGTTTTGAATACGTTCATATACTCCCTACTTCCATCCATCATGTCTCCAAAAATGCTCTTGAGCCCAAACTGTGAGAAAAGTAGACTGCTTTAGAGGCAGTGGCATAAAGCAGGCATTTTTTCACTTACTACATTCTGGCATAGTTTTTCTACATCAGTGTTCTACCACTGGCAGCATTGTCTTTGGCAACAAAAGACAATGAATGGCTGTTCGTTGGCGCAAGGCCCGCTCCTAGACCAATCCAGGAACCAGCTGCTTTGGAGGCAGGTGAAAAGAGTTTGAACGACAACTCTTGGCACCTCTGCATCCCACCACAGACCCCTCCAGGCCTAAATGAAAACTCACATCACAGGAGGCTGCGCAGAGGGTTTTCGGTGAGGCACTCAGCAATCAATTCAAAAGTCATAGGGAATGTAATAGAAGAAGCTGTTAGTGAGCGGCAAAGAAAAAAAGCAAACACTAGAAAAGCTATAAAAATATTCTGGAGGTTTTCTTTCCCATACTCCAAATTCAAAGGAGGACTGCAACCCACCATTGGACCAATACCCTTTTTAAAAACGTTTCTCTTATACATTCAGGATGTGGGAAAATCATGTCTCAGATCTGAGTCTCTGTCAGCAGAAGAAAGAAGACTCATTTTTCTGTTTGTCAGTTTTATGCATGTTCTGTACTTAATCTTCATTTGAGATTTACTTTTGGACCTACCTCCTGCATGTTGGCTTCTCTTATCTTATCCTAGAGTAAGGAAAAGACAACATCCAGGTTGTTTTGCTAGATTATGATGACCTGAGTCAAGTATATCCTTCTGTTACTGTTGTGGCTAGCTCTACATAACAAGACAACAAGAATAGAAGACTGCAGCATTTCCTGAGCATTTACCAGGTGCTGGGCTGAGAACTTGACACATATTATCTCATTTAATCCTCCCAAGGAAGAGACATGACCTGTAAGGTGGGTATTACCATATATCATAGATCCTGAGATACACAGTTTTTACACTCTTAATCCCAGTGCCATCAGGATGTATTAACCATCTCATTTGGCCATGTTTTCACATTTTAAAAACCTCTTTATTGAGAATTGGTCTTATAGTGACATAGTCTTAGATTCTAGGAAATATGGCATTTTTGTTATTTTACAGATTTTTTTAAAAATGGAGTTTCAAAGGGTAGGTCCACTTTTAGTTCTTTGAAGAATCTCCATACTATTTTCCATAGTGGTTTTAGTAATTTGCAGTCCCACCATGAATGTATAAGTGTTCCTTTCTCTCTGCATCCATGTCAGCATCTATTGTTTTTGTACTTTTTAATAAAGGCCATTCTGACTGGGATAAGGTGGTATCTCACAGTGGTTTTGATTAGCATTTCCCTGACGATTAGTGACATTGAGCATTTTTTCATATGTTTATCATCCATTTGTCTATCTTCTTTTGAGAAGCTTCTGTTCATGTCTTTTGCTCACTTTTTAATGGGGTGGTTTGATTTTTCTTGCTGATTTGCTTGAGTTCTTTATAGATTCTGGGTATTAGTTCTTTACTGGATGTATAGCTTTCGAATATTTTCTCCCATTCTTCAGGTGGTCTACTTGCTCTATTAATTATTTCCTTGACTGTGCAGAAGCTTTATTTATTTATTTATTCAGGATATTATGGGGGTACAAACAATTTTGTTTTTTAATTTAATCAATTCCTGTTTATTTGTTTTTGTTGTTGCTATAATTGCCATTGCAGTCTTCTTCATAAATTCTTTGCCTAGGCTGATACCTGGAAGACTTTTACCAACATTTTCTTTTAGGATTTTTGTGGTTTCATGGCTTACATGTAAGTCCTTTATCCATCTTGAATTAATTTTTGTAAGTGGTGAGAGATATGGATTCTGTTTCATAATTCTGCATATGGCTATCCAATTTTCCCAGCACTATTTATTAAATAGGGATTCTTTTCCCTGGTGTATATTGTTGTCTGCTTTGTCAAAGATTAGTTGGCTGTATATGGATGGTTTTATATCTGGGTTTTCTGTTCTGTTCTATTGGTCTAAGTCTCTGTTTTTGTGCCAATACCATGCTGTTTTAGTTACTATAGCCTTGTAGTAGAGTTTTAATTCTGATGATGTGATACCTCCTGATTTGTTCCTTTTTCTTCAGATTGCTTTGGCTGTTCGGGGTCTTTTCTGGTCCCACCTGAAGCATAGAATTATTTTTTCTAGATCTGTGGATTATTACACTGGTATTTTGATAGGGATTGCATTGAATCTGTAAATCACTTTGGGTAGTATAGACATTTTTTTTTTGACATTTTAACAATGTTGATTCTACCAATCTATGAGCATGATATGTTTTTCCACTTGTTTGCATCATCTGTGATTTCTTTCCTCAGTGTTTCATGGTTCTGTTTGTAGAGATCTTTCACCTCCCTACTGGGTCTTTACCCAAAGGAAAAGAAGTCATTTTATCGAAAAGACACCTGCACACAAATGTTTATTGCGGTATAATTCACAATTGCAAAGATGTGGAATCAACCCAAATGCCCATCAATTCGTGAGTGGGTTAACAAACTGTGGTATATGTATAACACGGAATGCTACTCAGCCATTAAGAAGAATGACCTAATGCCTTTTGCAACAATTTGGATGGAACTGGAGACCATTATCCTAAGTGAAGTAGCTAAAGAATGGAAAAACAAACACTGCATGTACTCACTATTAAATTATAACTAACTGATGAGCACACATATGCATAGAGGGAAGTAAATCTCAAAGGAAATCACGCAGGGGGGAGGAGGGAGGAGGGGATGGGCAAAAACCTACCTAATAGGGACAAGGGGTGATGGGAACACTTTTAACCCTGACTCAAGCATTACAAAAGTGATCCATGTAACCAAAAACATTTTTACCCCTATAATATTTTGAAAGAAAAAAATAGTAAAAATAAAAAAATTTTTTAAAGGCGTGGGCAGATTTAGTGTCTAGTAAGGGCTACTCTTGGCTTTCAAAGGTGGCATCTTCTTGCAGTGTCCTCAAATGACAGAAGAGCAAAAGAGATGAACTCTGTGTCCTCACATGGCAGAAGATGTGGAAGAACCAGGCAAATCTCTGAAGCCTCTTTTATAAGGTCACTAATTCCATTCATGAGGGCTCTAGCTTCATGACTTAATCACCTCTTAAAGGTGACTAATACTATCACATTGGTGGTTAAGTTTCAACACATAAATTTTGGGGGACATATTTAAGCTATATCTTTTACCATGTGTAAGAGTTCATGATAGCATAAAAGGTATCAAGTAAGTCCTTGAAGTATTGATGGAACCATAAGACATAGGGAATGCAAATAAAAAGAGAATTAAAAGATTAACAAAAAAAATGGGAGTTTCAGTGGCCTAGTAAGTGGCCAAGCTGGAATTGAAATCCATTTCTGTTCAACTCCAAAACATTTATATACTATATACTATATACTATCCCCAGAAATTCGGATTCACCTGACTTCGACATTGTGTTCTGAATTTAAAATTTCACTAAGCCATTATTCAGTCTTCCTGAATCTTTGGCCTTTATCCTACATGATAAAGGAGCAAAGTATACCCCAGCTCAGGGGCTTTGAGCATAGCCCAAGAACATTTAAAGGGTCTTTGTAAGGTCATTAACAACAGGTCATCTTTGGCATGTTGGAACCCAGGTATGGGAGCAAGTAGGGCTGAAGCCCAGCCAGCCCTTGCCCTCCATCCCACGGACACTAGCTCAGACTTGCGTCTACCTGTAGGAAGGTGCACCTTTTTCTAGTTTATGAAAAGATGTCCTGTGGACTTGCGGCCACCCTGGTAGGATTCAGTGTCCCACACGGGTTTCAGCTATCATTTTCAGTGGTTTAGAGAACAGAATCGAAGGGCTGTATTTTCAGGCTTTATACAATTCTGGCTGAGTGGGTTTACTGATGCTTCAGAAAACACAAGAGAATTCAAAGCATAAACTTAGATGAAGTTCAGTAGGAATAGATATAATGTATTTATGCTTAAGTACCAAAAGTAGCAAAGATAAGGACTGGAGAAAACTTGATTAGAGACAATCATAGAAGTCATCAGGGACCAGAAAAATCAAAATTTGTTACCATAAAGTAAAAAAATACTATACTCTCAAAAGTAAGAAATGCAAAAGCCAAGCTGTCATTCTTTCCCTTTGCCCAGCATTTCCATGCCTACATTACACTGCTTTTCCTCAGTAACTCCAGCTCTACAAGAAGAGAGATGGTTCAGACAAAAGCAGCTAAAGTGATCGTTAAAAAATTACAAAGTAGATTTTTGCTTATTAAGTGATTCACCACATATTTTTTTTGTTTCAGAATATTATGAGGGTACAAATGTTTTGGTTACATGAACTGCTTTTGTACAGTTTGAGTCGAAGTTGTAAGTGTGTCCATCACCCAGATAGTGTGCATTGTACCCAATAGGTATGAATTTACCCACCCCCTCCTCCTCCCTCCCATCTGTTTGAATGCCATCGAATTTTACTATCATATGTGTACATGAGTGTTGATCAATTAGTTCCAATTTAATAGGGAGTACACGTGGTTTGTTTTTTTTTTTTCATTCTTGCAATACGTCATTTAGAAGGATGGTCTCCAGTTATGTGCAGGTTGTTACAAAAGGTATAGTTCACCATTTTTCTTTTATTGCTGAGGAGTGCTCCATGGCACACATATACCACATTTTATTAATCCACTCATGTATTCGTGGGCACTTGTGTTATTTCCACATCTTTGCAATTGTGAATTGTGCCGCTATAAACATTTGAGTGCAAGTGTCTTTGTTATAAAATGTCTTTTTTTCCTTTGGGTAAATACTCAGTAGTGGGATTGCTAGATCAAATGGAAGGTCTACTTTTAGTTCTTTGAGGTATTTCCATGCTTCTTTCCATAGAGGTTGTACTAGTTTCCAGTCCCACCCACAGTGTATAAATATTCCTTTCTCTCTGCATCCATGCCAGCATCTGTTGCTTTGGGGATTTTTGATAAAAGCCATTCTCACAGCAGTCAGGTGATATCTCATCGTGGTTGTGATTTGCATTTCCCTGATGATTAGAGACGTTGAGCATTTTTTCATATGTTTATTGGCCTTTAGTCTATCTTCTTTTGAAAAACTTCTGTTCATGTCTTTTGCCCATTTCTGAATGGGGTTGTTTGATGTTTTCTTGTTGATTTGCTCGAGTTCTTTGTAGACTGTGGTTATTAGCCCTTTATCAGATGTATAGCATACAAATATTCTTTCCCATTCTGTAGGTAGTCTGTTTGCTCTATTGTTTCCCTGGCTGTGCAGAAGCTTTTTAATTTAACCAGGTATCACTTGTTTATTTTTATTGTTGCTGTGATTGCCTTTGGGGTCTTCTTCATAAGTTCTTTGCCTAGGCTGACATCTGTAAGAGTTTTTCCAACCTCTTCTTCCAGAAATCTTATAGTTTCATGCCTTAGGTTTAAGTCTGTTATCTATCGTGAATTAATTTTTGTGAGTGGTGAGAGGTGGATTTGTCATATATGGCTTTTATAATTTTAAGGTATATTCCATCTATGCCTATTTTGTGAGGAGTTCTTATCATAAAAGGGTCCTGAATTTTTGTTGAATTTTTTTGCATCTATTCAGAGGATCATATGATCTTTGGTTTTGCTTCTATTTATGTGGTGAATCACATTTATAGATTTGTGTATGTTGAAACATCCTTTCATCTCTGGGATTAGGCCCACTTCCTGTGGTGGATTATTTTTCTTTTTTCTTTTTTTTTATTTCAGCATATTATGAGGGTACAAAAGTTTAGGTTACATATATTGCCCTTGTCCCCCTCCCCACCTGAATCAGAGCTTCAAGCATGTCCATCCCCTAGACAGTGTGCATAGCACTCATTATGTATCTGTACACCCATCCCCTCCCCCACCCACATCTGCCTGACACCCAATTAATGTTACTACTAAATGTGCTCTTAGGTGATGATCAGTGAAACCAATTTGATGGTGAGTACATGTGGTGCTTATTTTTCCATTCTTGGGATACTTCACTTAGTAGAATGGGTTCCAGCTCTATCCAGGAAAATACAAGAGGTGCTATATCACCATTGTTTCTTATAGCTGAGTAGTACTCCATGGTATACATATACCACATTTTATTAATCCATTTTTCTGATGTGCAGCTGAATTTGGTTTGCTAAGATTTTATTGAGAATTTTTGCATCTATATTCATAAGGGATATTGATCTGTAGTTTTCTTTTTTTGTTATATCCTTTCCTGGTTTTGGTATCAAGGTGATATTGACTTCACAGAATGAGTGGGGGAGGATTCCTTTCTTCTCTTGTTATGAAATAATTTCTGCAGTATAGGTGCCAGTTCCTCTTTGCAGGTCTGATAAAATTCAGCTGTGAAACCATCTAGTCCAGGATTTTTTTTTTTTTTGCTGGAAGATTTTTTTGTTGCTGCTTCAATTTTGGTACTTGATATTTATCTGTTCAGGGGTACTATTTCTTCTGGATTGAGCATGTGAAGGTTGTTTGTTTCCAAGAATTTGTCCATTTCCTCAACGTTTTCAAGTTTGTGTGCATAGAGATTTTTATAGCATTCAGAGATGATATTTTGTATTTTGGGGGTATCAGTTGTGATATCTCCTTGTTCAATTCTGATTGAGCTCATTATGGTCCTTTCTTTTCTGTTTCTGGTTAATCTAGTGAGAGGCCTATCGGTTTTGTTTGTCTTTTCAAAGAACCAACTTTGTATTTCATTAATCTTCTGTATAATTCTTTTGTCATTGATTTTATGTAGTTCTACTCTGATCTTACTTATTTCATTTCATCTGCTGGGTTTGGGACTGGTTTGCCCTTCCTTTTCCAATTCCCTGAGATGATCCATTAGACTATTTATTTGTGATCCTTCCATCTTTTAAATGTAGGCATTTAAGGCTATAAATTTTCCTCATAGGACTGCTTTTGCTGAATCCCACAGATTTTTGATAACTTGTGTTCCCTTTGTCATTTAGTTTGAAGAATCTTTTGATTTACATTCTAATTTCCTCCTTGACCCAATAACCATTCAGCAGTAGGTTATTTAATTTCCATGACTTTGTGTAGAGTTGAGTGTTTCTGTGGACTTGATTTCTAACTTTATTCCACTGTGGTCTGAGAATATACATGATATAATTTCTATTTTTAAAAACTTGTTGAGACAAGTTTTGTGGCCTAGGATATGATCAATCTTAGAGAATGTTCCATGAGCTGATGAGAAGAACATATATTCAGTGATTTTGGGGTAGAGTGTTCTGTAAATGTCTGTTAGACCCATTTGTTCTAGAGTTCTGATTAAGTCCATCATTTCTTTACTTATTTTCTGCTTGGAGGATCTGTCCCATTCTGTCAGAGGGATGTTGAAGTCCCTGGCTATTATGATGCTGCTGTCTATCATTTTGTTTAGGTCAAGTAGGATTTGTTTTATGAATCTGGGCACACCTGTGTTAGGCAAATAAATATTTAGTATTATTACATCTTCTTGTTGAATCATTCCCTTCACCATTATTTAATACCATTTTTGTCTATTATTACTTTTGCTGATTTGAAGTCTATGTTATCTGATATGAGAATGACTATGCCAGCTTTCTTTTTGGTTTCCATTTGCATGGAATATTGTTTTCCATCCCTTCACCTTGAGTCTGAATGAGTCCTTGTGGATTAGATGTGTTTCCTGGAGACAGCAGATACTTGGCTTGTGTTTTTTTAATCCATTCAGCCAGCCTACGTCTCTTGAGTGGGAGTTCAAGCCATTCACATTTATTGAAAGAATTGATAGGTGGGGTGGTTTTCTGATCATCCTGTTGAGTAGAACTTTATCACTTTGTTTTACCTCTTGAGCCATTGTAGTATCTGGGCTCTGACCTTTAGGATTTAGGTGATTTTACACTGGTGTGTGTCTATGGTGCTGTACCATGTATAATGCAGTTCTGAGTACTTCCTGCAGGAGAGGTCTGGTCTTGACAAATTCCCTCAGTGTTTGCTTGTCTGAGAAAGTCTTTATTTCTCCCTCATATAAGAAACTTAGTTTTGCAGGATACAGACTTCTAGGCTGGCCATTTCTCTTTAAGAAGACTGAGAATGGGGCCCCAATCCCTTCTGGTTTGTAAGGTCTCAGTTGAGAAGTCTGTAGTCAGTCTGACAGGTTTTCCTTTGTAAGTTACCGGATGCTTTCACCTTATGGCTCATAGGAGTGTCTCTTTCATGTTTACTTTGGCCAGTCTGATAACTATGTGTCATGGCAGTTGCCTCTTGGTGATGAATCTCCCAGGGGGTCTTTGAGCTTTTTGTACCTGGATATCTAGATTTTTAGCAAGGCCAGGGAAATTTTCCTCAATTACTCCCTCAAATAGGTTTTCCAACCATTATGTATTTTCCTCTTGGCCCTCAGGGAGCCTTATGATTCTTATGTTAGGCCTCTTTACATGATCCCATGTTTCTTGTATGTTTTGTTCGTTCCTCTTATTTTTTAGTTCTTTCCCTTTGACAGACTTCTTTAACTCAAAGATGTCTTCAAGCTCTGAGTTTCTTTCTTCTGTCTGATATGGAAAGCCTATTCTTAAGGCTTTCCACTGTGTTTTGTATTTCCTTGAATGAATTTTACATTTCCAGTTTTGTTTAATTTTTTTAATAATTCGATTTCCTTAGTAAATTTTTCATTCATTTCCTACATTTTTTTTTTTTTTGGTTTCTTTGTGTTGGATTTCTGTTTTCTCTTGTATTTCATTGAGCTTCCTTACAATCCATATTCAAAATTCTTCATCTGTCATTTCACTCTTTTCATTTTGGTTGGTATCCATTGGAAAGGCGTTATCATTTTCTTTTGGGGGCATCTTTCACTCTGATTTTTCATGTTTCCAGAGTTCTTTCACTGATTCCTTCTCATCTGGCCTCTTGGTCAAGACCTGGGGGCTGCTAGGCCTGGCTTACAGGCCTATCTCCAGGTCCCTGAAGATTAATCCCTGAGCATGCCAGGGAGAGGAGTGCTGGTCCTGAGTTGCCGATGGGGTGTTCTAGCAGGTTAGGTGTACCTCTCGGGTTACATCTCACCTGCTGTCTTCACCTCTTCCCAACACTGTGTAGGGGGTTAGATCCCCAGCTTAATCTCAGTCATGGTGGGTGGTACTTGTGAATACAAATCAGCTGCTCCGTGTTTGCTCGAGGTGGAAGACACTATGTTTAGCTATGGGATGGTTCTCCCTGTCATTGATTGATGTTAGCATGGAAGAACCAACTGCCAAGACGGTCTTTTGTGCCCGTGGTAATCTGTGGTCTCCCTGGTGGGGCATACGAATGCCCCAAGCTTTAGAAGGGACCCTGTATCTCCCAGGGCTTTGCTTGATCGCTACTCTCCCTCACGTGGCGGGAGGAGCAAGACAAATTGTGGCTGCATTGGGAGAGCCTGAAAGGCTTTGCAAGGCCTTGCAAGGCCTCGGTGGTCTCAGAAGTTGCTTGTCCAGCCACTAGGGGGAGCCGCTGGTATGAGGTTCAGGGCAATCTCTCCAGCCAGGTGCGCTGCTCCTGAGGGAGGGGCCTAATCGCTTGAAAGCGAAGGCTTCCGGCCAGGCTCTTCCTGCTCTTGTCCACTGGCACAGTTTCTCCCTAGTCACTCCCTGTACCTCCGCAGCACTCTCCCAGCAGATCAATTCACATTAGTTCCCGCACCCCCTGAGACCAGCTCTTCAACCACCCCCCAGTCCGCGTATCTGACCCACTAATGTGAGTCTCCGCAATAGGCGGGCAGGTGGGGGAATCCCCAGGTGTGCACACCTGTCCCGCCACACGACCCCAAGGGGAGAAAGGTAGGCCTGTCTGTCTGCAGGGGCCTCTGCCAGGGGCATGCTCCCCCCTGGGAGAGGCGGCCACTCACCAGTTTCTTGGCTCAGGCTGCACTCCCCCTTGTAATGAGTGGGGGGAGGAGCCACTACTCCCCGTGCCCCAGGCATCTGGTTGTCATGGGAACCAGTGGCATGCTAATCACTCTGAGCGCCACACCCCTATCCAATAGGGTGGTTCTCCAGTGGGGGTGGGCGATGGGCGTGCTCACAGACCCCCGTTCCCCAGCGCCCCTCCACGCTCTCCCGTTGGGTATGTCTGTGAGGGCTTCGTCACCTCCCCGTCCCGGACCGAGATCTCTCCCCTGCGTCTTCCTGCACCGCTCTCGTCTGGGGCCGGCATCAGGTCCAGGTCCGGCCGGCCTGGTCAGCCACCAGCACACGGTCCCCTGAAACCCCTGCGGGCAGGAAGCTCGCAAATCGTGGCAGCCCCGCTCTCTGGCGGGCCCCGCCAGGCACGCACACCCGCCAGGGAAACGCAGCTGTTTGCACGCTACTTGGTTCACAGTATTCTTGCGGCTGCGATGAGGGAGGGGCCGCAGCTGCCAGCCCCCCGGAGAGCTAAAATTACTCTCTCCAATTCCGAGATTAGAGGAGGAAGTGTCTAGCTGTGAGACAGCCAGCACTCCGATCTCTTGTGGCACTTTCCTGAAAAGTGTCCCTTTTGAACACCCAAAAGCCTGTGGATCACTGGTTCACCCCGCTATTCCTGTTTAGCCCCCGTGCCAGGGCTTCTGGGTGGAAGCGCCTCCAAAACGTTTTATGTCCCAGTGCTCCCTGAAGGTGCCTACGTGGAGGAGGGGAAGCCCCGGTCCCCCTCCCTGGGCTCTGGGCCTCACTGCGTTTGGACCGCACCGCTATCTCCTCTCTGTCTTCTTTCTCAGCTTCACGGTTTTTCTTGGTTGGGTCCCCAGACATCTCTGTTGACTCTCCCTGCGATCCACATTTGAACTGCAACCGCTTTCCGCTTTTCTCAGTCCAATATTCTACCTTGCAGCCGGCACAATCCGAAAAGCCATGTGTCTAGTCGGCCACCTTGGCGCCCCCACCGCCACATATGTATTTTAAATAACAAGCTCTGCTACTGCATTCGAGTACACAGTTTGATTTTTTTAAATTACATTTATCAACAGATTCAAATAATTTGCACCCAATTCGAACTGGGCAGGCTGTTTGGCTGAGCATAAAAGTCACACGTAACCGGGAAATGTAAGGAGTACAGCTGGCTTCAAATCCATCTCTCTCTCCTCTCCTCTATTCTCTCTCCGTATCTCAGTTGTGCTTGACTAAGTTGTCTGACAGCCTCTCTCCATTCAGTGGCAAAATGACCCTGGAAACTCCAGGTTTACATGGTCTGTAGAATTCATAACTCTAGTAAAAAGGATCTTTCCCAACAATGTTGGCAAAAGTCCCTGGAGGGAGGAATGATCGACTTGACTTGAGCTGTGTGCCCACCTCTGAACCAATCCCTACAAGGAGGGGAATGAAACACCCCAACAGGCTACACCTAGCCATGTGCCCACTCCCCGGGTGGGCACTTAGCCCATCTGCAGCACATAAACTGACCAAGATTTTTAAGGAATAGAGGAGCATCTTTCTCCAAAGAAAGAAATGCTGAGTGCACAAAACTTATCTCACTACAGACCTTTCTATGGCCTGAAACGAGAGACATCTGTAAAGGAATGGGTAGCAGTTCTTACGAGAAAAGATAACAGTTAGATTTATTTATCCTGGAAAAAAAAAAAAAGCTGTGGATGGGGAACTTAAAAATTAGTTTTAAGTACACGTGCTTCTGCTGTAATGAAATAAATGCAAAATGGCAGGCCCAAAAATAACAGGAATTGTAGGAAAATTAAGATTGGGGGTGACCTTTCAAAACCCATGCTACTTTGTGTTATAACTAGAACCTAACAAAACCAGTACAACCCTTTTAAAAAATGATACAGGTAGATATGTTAAATTCCTAATACATAGGGAAACACAATATGAAACATTTTAATTTCAAAATGAGGCTATTACGATAGAATAGGGTTTAAGGAGGGGTTGAGGCTGCTGAGTTACAGAGATATGAACAGCATGTGCAAAGGTGGGGAGAGCAGTACAACAAGCACTTGTAAGAGACAGCACGTGGCTACGCTGGACCGCAAAGAGCAACATGCTAGCCTACTTTGTATCTAGCTGCTTTTACTTGGTGTTGCAAAAGTTTAATTCACTAGGAAAAAAAAATCCTATGTGAACATATGAGACTGCTATATTTTACTGACATCATTTTTTCCCTGTTAACCGATTGCATATGAGTTAATTCCTGTTAAAGAAACATAGTTGTAAGAGAACTGACTGTATATTCCTTGATATTATACAGAGGGACCAATAAATTATAATTCAGCTTTAAAGAGACTCAAAAAGGAAGAAACAATTTTCAATTGTATTGAAAATATATTTGATCATGTGAAAGAACATTTTGTCAAGAAGGTAATTAAATGGATACAGATCCTGGGAATGTTGAAAAGCAAGCTAGAAAAGCATCTTTCTGAGATGACTCAGGGTATCTAGAGATGAAAAGAGCAAAGATGACTTCTTAAGGTCCCTCTGCAAAAATTCAGGTGTCACTGAAATAGCAGAATGTTCCAAGACATGCAGTTATCTGAGTAACAGCCCATAACCAGTATGACTGATGTCTTCATGAAATTGATTGAATGTTTTTCTGTGATAGTTTGGAAATCAAACAGAAAAAAATGATTTGATGCAAGTTGGAGGGCTACAGAGTACATTTACTGACAAGAAGCAACACTAATAATTGTCACGTATAGAGAAGGAAGCAATGATTTGATTGGAATGTCAGCAAAAAGAGATTGATGGCTGCCTCCCAAGAGTCCTGACAGAGTAGTCTTACCTTAGTCAGTGATCCAAGGTCCAGGCCCCAGCCTCAGCTCAGAGGACTCAGGAAGGCTGACCCATGCCAGTCAAACCCACTGTAAACCAGAGAGGCAATTTATTAATTTACCACAGTGGATGTTCTGTTACAGACAGGAACTCTTAAACCACCTCTATCCATGTCACCTCCTCCCAGGGCACAAACTAGATTAGTTGTTGAAAGGCTGATAAATGGGCCTCTCCAAGCGCAAAAGGAATCAAAACAAAGAGCAGTAAAGAGTTTTGAGAGCTAGGTTCTCACGGTCATGGTCAAGCCTCACAGGGCGTCTGTTACCCATGGAAGTGAACATGCCGGCAGCGGTTACAGTCCTGGGTCCAGTCTCTGTCTCTGGACAGTGCTCATTCGCCACGGCCCGCCTGACCCATCTGTTCTCCAGGCTGACCAGCCCCCTTCTGCACACAATGCTCCTTTCTCCAGACAAGATGAAGCACCATTTAGTAGGTTTCTTCTGATTAAACCAAAACCCCTCTCCTGCCTCTCAAGGATGAACCCCAAGTCACTTTGAATAGTATTTTGGGTCACAGACACAATCACTTTTAGTTTGACTCTTTTGATTTTTAGAAATAGAAACCCAGTTGAGCTAGCTGAGCCTTAGGGTACACATGTGGTGAAGACTCTCATCAAAAGATAATAACAAGATCTGGGGCCCCTCCCAGCTGGAACCAGGTCAGGGGAGCTATCAGGAACAGGGTGGCCCGAGTCCAGCACTCTCTGTCTGTGCCTCCCTCAGCACCTCTTGCCCCCTCTGTGCACGTCTGCCCTGGCAGCCTGCTGGCCCTGCTGACCATAGGGCCTGCTTTCTCGTGGCTTTGTTTGGCCCTGGTCCTAACTGTACCCAAAAATATCCTTTTATATTTTGTCCCCAAGGCTAACAAGCTAATTATTTGCTTGTTTCTTAGCTCAAAGGTATGAGAAAGAGAACTTGACTGCCCAATTTATGTTTCCTAGGCCTTCAGGACTGTAGCTGCTAGCAGGCTTAAGAATGTGCTATCTTTGGATCAAAAACCCACTGCTGGTGCAGGAAGATGTGACCAGAAAGGAAGAGAGGTCTTGTGTGTTAGAAAGTGGCTGCCTAGGCAGGAAAGGGTATGGCAGGAAGAAGCTGTCCTTTTTAAAAGACAGTGGGTAGAGTAGGCACAATGAATGACATCTAGCATCTTCTCAGTTTTATCTCATGGAGAGCTGTGTGAAGATTTTTTTCAAGTTCAACTTTTATAAAGTGACATCAATTCCTTAATTTCCAGGTTCTCAAAGAAGCGCTCACCATTATACCTTTGTTTTACCAATAACAGCGACTAGTCTTTGTAAGGTACATTATAATTTACAGGTGCATTATTATTTTCATATAGTCAAATCCATTGCTCTTTTCTTTTATGGCTTCCTCCATTGTTTTTGTACTTAGAAACAGTCATTGTAATAATAATGATGGTGGGTTGCTCGTTACCAAGTATCTGTTTAATACTTTCCTAAATTTACTTACAGGGTTTTTTTATTCTTCCATTTTTCACACTCAACTCATTTGGGATTTATTGTAGAATATAGTCTAAGCTGAGGCTTTAAGTTGAATCTTTTTCAAGTAACCAATTTTCCCAACACCTATTTCATTTTAATGAAATGCCTTAAAATAAAATTTCTTCCCCTTATAGTCATTTCAGATTTTCAGAAGGCAGATGATGCATTCTAATCTCTAGCAATAATGTACATCCTTAACATGATCATTTTCATCCAAGTATTTCAAAAATAACTTTGCCAGCAGATACTATTATCTAGGTATCAGAATAACCGTGCAGAAAAGTGGCAACTTTATGTAAACCAGGAAACTCATGGATGCAGAGCCACAGGGGCATATCTGTAAGTGGGTGGTCCCTCCAGGCTGAGGGCTCTCTCAGCACTCAATAAAAAGAAGGAGATTGTCTTTAAATACACCAGCAGGATCTGGGCTCAACCTACTGATTTGCCAAGGGAAGATGGTAACATGTTGTTTTATTTCTAAGGAGAAAGCATGTGTTTCATTGTCTTGTATCGATTAGAAGGGTGAATAATTGTATCTGGGGTAGAGGTGGGGTGGGAGAGAGGTTACCAATGATGCTGAACAAGGAAGAGCTACAAATAGCAGAGGTTTTTTCTGTATCTACTGTTGACCACTCTGAAAACATTGATGAGCCCCTGCTGAAATCCACCAAGAGCTTTCAAAAACAGAGGACACATAGGGTGGGAATAGCCCTCCCCCTGCAGCAGCCATTCCACACAGGGTGGACACATCCTCAGTTTGGTGCTGGCTTCACATGATAACGTGACGCATGGGCCACACTGGCTCTCTAACACACAATCTGCACCACAACTTATTTAAGCCAGCCTAAAACCGTGCATGTGTAGCCCCATGGCAAGCTGTGTTCATGAAAATACAGACCTTCAGGGAAGGGGATGAAACACAATGCAGAGATGCTTGTCGATCCTCAGGGACTCAGCGCTCTCCTTCCAGCAGGTAGATGTTTGCTACTGGACAGGATTTAAAAAGCAGAGGTGCTCCTGAGCACATCTAGGCTGCATCAGTAATCAGACATCTCATGCACAAAAGACCAGCTCAGGCAGTTTGTGTGGGGAAAATAGCATCAATAACAGCAGGATACTTGCAGCTGCCTGAGCAAGGCTAAAAGGGTGGCCAGGGGCAGGACAACTAGAAGTGCCATGGGGACTTCCCGAAGTGTCCATGTGTGGACAGAGCTGGGATTGCCTAAAAGGACTGGGAGTAAACAGAGAAGCCCATGGCCAGCCATCATATGTCAAAGCCCAGATTATAGGCCAGCAACAGTCAAAGAGGTAGAGTCTCCACCATAAGAATAATAGCTAATTTTGATAGACGTATTATACATTATTATACCCTTATTAAAGATGAAGAAACAGAGGCCTAGAGAAGTTAAGAAACATGCCCCCAGTAATACACAGCTAGTAAGGGGTGGAGCCGGTATTTGAACCCCATTTCTGTTGGGCTCCAAGGTCAATGTCCTTGGCAGATGGCAGGAAAAATCACATCCAGACTATGAAAGAGGCATTAGGCCACGACCATTTAGGTGCCAGGGAGGGTCACATGTCTTCTCTAACTCAAGTTGATGATTAAAAGAAGGAAAAGGGTACAGTGAAGGAAGCCTTTCCTCCATCTTTACTTCCCGGAAGACAATGAAGGAAGGAGGCAGAGAGGTTGATGGGAGGTGGGGAAGGACAAAGTTAGTCAAGGGAGGGCAAAAGCCTTCCTTCCTAGCGCCTCTTCCCGGTCAGGAGCTAGAAAGTCATGGATCTTCAGGGTGGTAGTTTTTGTCTCTTTTTAATTGCACAAGTGATTCATGGGTGCATTTTGCCATAGTTCAAATAATACAAACAATACATCAATATATATATCAAAATATAAGAGCCCCATCATTTCCTTTCCCCCAGTACCAAATATGCACCTGGAGTAGTCGTTTTCAACAATTTGATGTATCTCTTTCCATCCTGTGCATTGTAGATAGATAGATAGATAGATAGATAGATAGATGATAGAGTACAAATATATCTTGTTTTATTGCATAAATGGGACCATAATGTACACCTTATTCTGCACCTTGCTTTTCTCATTTAACAGTGAGTATGGGCCTACTGCTCACCGTTTTTTATTTTTTATTTTATTTTATTTTTTTTTTTTGAGACAGGATCTTGCTTTGTTGCCCAGGGTAGAGTGCACTGGCATCATCATAGCTCACTGCATCCTCAAACTCCTGGGCTCAAGCAATCCTCCTGCCTCAGTCTGCCAAGTAGCTGGGACCAGAGGTGCATGCGTGCCACCACACCTGGCTAATTTTTCTTTTTCTTTTTTTTTTTTTTTTTTTGTAGAGACAGGTTTCACTATCTTGCTCAGATTGGTCACAACTCCTGATCTCAAGGTATCCTCCCACCTCGGTTTCCCAAAGTGCTAGGAGTACAGGCATGAGCCGCCATGCCTAGCCTCTCACCATTTTTGATGGTGAATAAACTATGATCTATTTAACTATTCCCTTGTAACAGTTATTTCACTTTTTTCCAATTTTTCTCTATTACAAAAGCAATGCACACATTTTTGTGTACAAATGTGTTTCTTTGAGATAGACGCCTAGAAGTAGAATTGGGAGGCACAACAGCATATGTGTATTTTTATTAATTAAATAATTTTCAGAAGAACTCCCCAGTTGCCTTCCCAAAGCATTTCATTAGTTTATATGCCTGTCATTGTGTGACAGTACCCATTTCCCTGCATCCTTGCTTGTACATGATTATGTCAGCCATTTCAGTTTTTGCCAGTTGGAGAGCAAAAATTAATGGCATTTCATTATTGTTTTAATTTGCACTTTCCTAACAGCTGGTGAAATTGAGTGCTTCATCATGTGTCTCATATTTTTTGCCTATTGGTTAGTTGAATTTCTCTTTTTGATTTGTAGATGTTCTGTGTATCCTCTGGATAATGGGCCTTCATCTATGGAATGTAGCAGATGTTTTCTTCCAGTCTGTCACTTGCTTTAATTTTCTCTTAAGATTTTTGGATGAACCCTGGGACAGTTTCTTTTCTCCATTTTCCAAGTTGTTCAAAATTAGTAGTTATTGACCCTGCCTCACCATAACACTGCCCCAAGGAAGATATCTAAAGTAACCTTGGTCACACTGTACAGATTGTCCCTAAAAGATTTATGGGTCAAAACGGGGACTGGTGATTCAGATCATTTGTCTTGTAACAACCAGCTACTACATGAATAAGCAACTCCTGTATGCAGCTGGTTAAACCTTTTACCAGACCACAAGTCTGATGATTTTACTACTGAAAATGTATGTTTTGTAATGAGGCAGAGACTGATTTTATTAATTTAATCTTTATTGAAGACATCGTTAATGATGCCTGAATTTTTAAAAATTTAATTATGTTTTGCAAAACAGCTTATTAACACATGTTAAGATGATGCTGAAGTTTGGAAAATCTCCTCATAAATAATCGGAATGTAGCGGTACCTAGCAACTCATTAGCAAATACTGGGGTCCTTGGGTACTGCCTTTCATTGGAAGACAAAAGGAAATCATTAAAGAATGACTACAGAAATTGATAATGTACCAAATAAACTTAATAGGCAAAAAGACATCAAGGGACATCTTAATAGGCAAAGGACATTAAAGACAAAAAGTTTATTAATTGCCTGCACCAATAATCTAAAGCAAAGCCAGGTGTATGTCTGAAGGTTATGAAACAATGTATTCCTTGAAGTAAACACTGCAATCTTGTAAAAATGAAGAAAAAATACATCAAAGAGAAGAGTTGTGAAGAGTTTCACTTCATCTCACCCCCAGTGAGATACCTAGAACACAACCTCTACTAACTCCCATAACAAAAGGGATGTCAAGATGAAAAGGAGCTCCAATACCTAGAAGACAAGATACCATAGCCACAGGGAGTTGGGGGCACAGAGCTGAATTGGTGGAGCCCCTGGCCTAACAGCCACTAACCCGGGGCATGGCTGTGACTTCCTAGGCAGTCTGCAACAAAACAATAATAGCAAACAGGGAACAGGGGGGACTACAGAGGAAGGACTTTAGAGTCAGGGTGAACTCAAACTGCTGCCAAAGCCACAAAGATAGCTGTTCCACTGCTAAAGAAGAATCAAAGAACAATGATTCCAAACAAGAGAAGGCCATTGAAGGGAAGTATTTGATGGTGAGGGAAACAGCAGATTTGGCAGGAGTCAGCCAACTGGAAGTTGGACACTTTGAAACTAGAATTCTGGGTAACGAGTAGTGAAGATTAGATTATAAAGATGAATATCCCCAAGCCACAGCTCCGGTCAAGTCCCCTCCTCACCCCCACTCAAAAACCTCTGAGGCCTACCCCACGCCAAACAAAAACATTCACAGCCCTTAGCCTAACATTCCAAATCCTTTCTCCATGCTGATGCAACATGTACGTACTTATGGGGGATTGGCTTGCTTATCTTACAAAAAACTGATAAAAATAATCATATAAATTTCTCTACATCCTGCTTTTTGTTTATACATACATGTAAGTGTATGTGTGTTTGAAATTCCTCCAAATCAACTCGTGTGGGTATAATTCATTTCTTTTGGTGGCTGCACAGTATTCTATGGAATAGGTGTGCCACAACATAGTCCACCATTTCCCAGTGGACAGGCATTTGCTTTACTTTTATTTATTTATTTTTTTGCCATATAAAATATGCTAAGTAAACACTCACACACATGTATCCTTATATACTGGTGCTTTTACTTCTAAGGAAACCTTTCCTGTAAAGGACCAAACAGTAAATGTTGTGGTCTTTGTGTCTTTTGCCACCACCGCTGCTGCTGCTTTGTCTCCTCCTCCTCCTTCTCCTCCTCCTCCTTCTTCTTCCTTTTCTTCTTCCTTTTACAACCCTATAAAAATATCGCAAAACCATTCTTAGCTCTCAGTTCATAGCCATAAAAAACAGACTGTAGGACTGGCCTAGTGGGTGAATCAGAGGATCACGTAAGCCCAAATGTCTGCAATTTGAGAAGGAATTAAGTACAGTACAGACACAATAAGCTAATGAGCTGGGTGAAGGAGAAAGGCTAAGTTGCCCATATGATGAGAAAGGGAAATGAAGCAAATATTATGGATGAGACTTTTCAGTCCTGACTGCACAACTGGCCAGGGAGGTGGACATAAATGTAACAAAAAAACAAAACCAGTGTGAGGGTCTAGATCTGGGCAAGGGGGAGTATTCGTAGTCTGTCCTGTCTCTCAGTGAAGGCAACTATAAACCCTGACAGAACACATGGAGCAGCTATCTGAGGACTCTGAAAAGTAAGTGGGAGCAGGCAGCTCAGGGAGAGCCAGAATTCAAAGTACCACAGAAAAATCCTCTGTGGCAATGACAGCAGTAGCAGTCAAGCAGAAACCTAAAATTCCGATGGAAGGGACTCCTTTGCCCTGACCACAGAAGCTGTGGTACCAGCAACATGGGAAAAATTTGCATTGCTCTTTCTTCTCTATGTCCTCCCACCACTTGGCCCCAGATGCAGGCACAGTCATGGGCATCGCATGGCAGAATAGAGAAATTAAAGCCCTGGCTTTCTGTTAAAAGGTCCAGGAGTGAGGCCTCAGAGAGTCAGAATGTGTCAGGTAGATCACAGACAGGAGGGAGATCAAGACAGCTATTCCGTAAAGCTGTTTATATAAACTCCTGCCCTCACCTTTGAGTTAAGCATGTGTGGATCTAAAGAGATGCCAGCAGCTTTGAGAATTGAGCCATAAGGTAGACCAGCACTTGGGTCCCAGACTAGCTTCTGGGCGGTGTGCACATGGGACAAACCTAAACAGCACTGCAAAGCTTTTGAAAACAGAACTCATTGTGGAATCACAGCTCAAAGAAGGTTTACTGGAATTTGTGACCTGAACCTAACCAGGTTGGTTGTCTGCTAAAACAAACAAACAAACAAAATCAGTAGTCTTCTAAGGATTTAAATAAGATCCTGAAAACGTTCAGGATGTAATCCAAAATTACTTGGCATAAGCAGAACCAAGAAAATCTCAATTCACAGGGGAAAGGATAATCAACAGTTGCCAGCCCCAAGATGACACACTATTGGAAATATCAAAGACTTAAAGCAACTCCTAAAACCATGCTTCAAAGTACTGATGCACACTACAGCATGGGTGAGCTTTGAAAACATTATGCCAAGTGAATGAAGACAGTCACAAAGACCACATATTATATAATGCCACTTACATGAAATGTTCAGAATTGGCAGATCTATTGACACAGAAATTAGATTAGTGGTTGCCTAAAGCTGGGGAGGGAGAATGGAGAGTGACTGTTAATGGGTATGGAGTTTCTTTAGGGGGTGATAAAAATGTTCTCAAATTATATTATGGTGATGGTTTACAACTCTGTGAATTTATTAAACACCATTAATGTGTATAGTATAAATCAGTGAATTGCATGGTATGTGAATTATATCTCGATAAAGCTGTTTTTAAACAATGAACAGAGCCTCTGGGGCCTATGAGACAAGAACAGAAGGTCTAACACAGGGGTGCGGAACTTTTCATGCCGGAAGGCTGCATTAATTTAGCTGTAATCAAATAAGGCCACATTCAAGAAACTTCAATTAGATATGCTTAAAATGTACATTATTTTGTAAAAATCTAACTGCTATGTACTTAACAATTTCAAAAAATGAAATATATTTATTAATCTTAACTAACCTTTTAATGACTTTGTTGTCTCTGCGTTTTGTTGGAAGGCATTTGAATACTTGGTTGCAGCATGGAGGTCCACAGTTTCAGTTGATCCTCTAGATCAGTATCAGTCATTTGTGACCATTAAGGGCATCTTGATTTGGATTAGGTAGGAGAAAATAGAGTCGCAGCGATACGAGGTTGAAAAGCAAGAAAGCATTTTTCAGGCACATTGCTGAAGGTGTGGGTATTTTACTGTATTTTTCTATATTTATTTTTATTTATTTATTTATTTATTTATTTATTTATTTATTTATTTATTTATTTATAGACAGAATCTCGTTCTGTTGCCCGGGCTAGAGTGAGTGCCGTGGCATCAGCCTAGCTCACAGCAACCTCAAACTCCTGGGCTCAAGCGATCCTCCTGCCTCAGCCTCCCGAATAGCTGGGACTACAGGCATGCGCCACTATGCCCGGCTAGTTTTTTCTATATATATTTTTAGTTGGCCAGATAATTTCTTTCTATTTTTAGTAGAGACGAGTTCTCGGTCTTGCTCAGAATGGTCTTGAACTCCTGACCTCGAGCGATCCACCAGCCTTGGCCTCCCAGAGTGCTAGGATTACAGGCGTGAGCCACCTCGCCCAGCCTCATTTTTCCATATTTAAATTGGATTTTTCTTAGCATCAAACAATGACTTGTAAATGTCATCTACTGAGAGCTCAACCAATTCCATCTGTAGTTCTTTAGGTGCCTTGCTGATATCAACTAGGCGAGACTGAAATGCTAATTTGAGTGTGATGTCATGATTCCCAAAGTCAGTGAAACTTTCATTGTATTCTTCAATTAATAGGCCTATAACAGCTGCGTATACTTCAAATGATTCACATATATCATCCTGCTCATCGGTGACCTTTGCTAACTGGGGAAAATGTTCATCCAAAATTTCCTTTTGAAGAAGAAATGTTTTGAAAAAAGATAGATTTTTTTAAAATGCTTGGATTTTTCGCCATATATATAAACTTAGTTTTACCTTGCAAAGAAATATTTAAGTTGTTTTGATTTGACATGATATCACACAGAAATGCTGCATTCCTATAGAAATCTCCTCTCAGTAATTCACATTGTTGATTCTGTTCTTCATAAAATTTAACTATCTGTCCTCTCAGAGATAAACTCTTGGCTAACACCGGCTCCTGCCATAGTCGATGCACTTTAGAATGATAGGGTAAATCCACACTGAATACCTCATGGTTCAGCATGTTACGAAACTGATGATGCCATGTTGCATTTGCAGGAATATAGTTAACAATATTTATAAGTTGTTGCGACGTGTCACTTAAAATAGTAGCTTTGGCACATAGATTTTGCTGATATAAGATACAATGAAATGAGAGCATCTGGATCTGTTAATACTTTTTTTAATCTGTGCAATAAGCCCTTCATGTTTTCCTATGATGGAAAGTGCACCATCTAAATTTACATACATACACTCACTAAATTTACCGAATTCAGTCCAACTTCACGACATTTATCTTGAAAGTTGGTGAAGATACCTGTTCCCTGTGTTCTGTTCACAAGAGTGCCCCAAGCGAGTAACTCTTTGTAGTAGAGAAGATCTTCTGTGATGACCCAAATGAAGTGTTAAACCTACACCGAGGCAGTAGCATCAGTTGATTCATCCAGAGCAACTGAATAATATATATTTTCTTTTTGAAGTATTGCATGAAGTTGTTCTGTTAAGTCGAAGTCTAATTCATGCTGCTGATCAGTTATGGTTCTCCTTAAAAGAGGCAGTTGTTTGTACTTTGAAACGTTATTGGGGTCTAAGCATCCTACAACTTCAACAATGCATTCTTTCACAATTTCTACATCACTGAATGGCTTCCCTTTTTTCCCTGAATATATAAGCTACTTTATAAGTTGCTTCAGTGGCATTGTTTCCAGGTCTTATTGCTGCTTGAAAGAATTGTCTTTGCTTTTGCTTTTCATCTTTTAAGTTTGTGTAGTACAACCTTTTGTGCCTCTCTCTGTAATTTAAAATATTTGTGGTCCTTATGAGTGTAATAGAGCTGAAGAGCAATGAATTTCTTTAATGTTGATATTGCAATATCAGAAAGAAAGCACATCATCTTATCTTTAGCAGAAACAAGATAATATTGCAATTCCCAATCCTTATTAAAAAATCTGTTTTCTTCCTTCAGTGTTAAGCTGTTAAGCAGACAGAATTAAAAAATACTGTTGAGCTGTGCAACTATTCACCAATTCCACTTCAAACAGAAACACAGTGCACCCCATTATCAAAAGCTGTAACAGACAGGCATACTCGAGCCCCACAAACTCTTGCCAACCAGCCTTGTGCAATAGCGGTGCCAGTCCAGGAGTGGAAATTAGAACTAAATCGTGAGCGTTGCAGCCGTCAATTTAGCCCTTATGGTTACTAATGTTCTAATTGGCCAGTCAATCTGGGAGGATTATTTCACTGAAACTTATTTTATTCTTTGGTAATTTAAATACATTCAATTTAAAAACAAAATAAAAACATAAAAGGCAAACAAAAATGTATTAATAAAAATAAAAGGGTGTGTTCTGTAAAATTTGGATTCAATCTAAAGGCCTCACTTAAGGACCTAAAAGGCCACGTGTGGCCTTAAGGCTGCAGGTTTCCTGCCCCTGCTCTAGGTCTTAGGTTTATTTATTCCGCCATTTTTGTGCACCTGTTAAGTTTGAGGCCTGCTGGGGAATGCACAAACCCACAGGAGAGACTCCGCCTCAGGATACTTACAAGCTGTCCTGTTAGGAAGATAGGACAAACAAGACTCCTGGGACTGAGCCTGCGATTACTCTGCAGAGCCCCCTAGCAACCCAGACAGTGGGGCTTCTCGGCCAGGCCTTGTTGGTGGAGTAATAGGTCACTACAAATAAATGTCTTATAAAAGATTTGGGGACATTTTACCTGAGATAATCATCTATGGTACAATTTTCCCTTCTGTGGTCAACCCAGCAAAATCTATGGGTTTCTTAAATGTGCCTCAAGAGATTTTCTGATCCCTGTCCCTCTTAAAGACAGTTTGATTATTTTTTAGTCTCTCTCCGCATAACAATATTTCATCAGGCTACCTGCAGCCAGGAATGCCTTTCCCTGACTTCCTAAATCACTGCAAGGTTCTGCCGGGGGCAGAATGAAGTGAGTGAAACAGACTGGGGACCCAGGCCTGAGGAAGATGCATGGTTTGCGTTGTTCCAAGAGAGGAGTCCTTGAAATGTCTGGAGTTCCTCACGCCCTGCAGATGGTCTCCGCCCCTGCGGGGGTTGGTTAAAGTAGTGCTTACTATCATAACAACACACAGTCACCTTTCCACAGCACCAAGTAAGAGCTAATCTCAATGAAAAAGAGTTAAAGAACTTCTGATGTCAGAGCTTCATTTCCAAGGTGTCACTCCAAAAAGGAAAACTGAGGCAGCAAGAGAGACAGTAGCTCTCCCAAGCATGCAGGGTCTGAGCCAAGGTCTAGGCAGTCTGGTTTCGATTAAAATACGGTTAGTAGAAAACCATGGGCTGCTAGAGTCACTCCTATTTGCTAGGCCAAAAAACAAACTTGACCCCCAAAATACCAGCCAGGCCTATACGAAATCAGGCAATAGATCAGCTAGAATGTTTAATTTCCTCTGCCTCTCTCTTTGCTAGCGTGGTTGCCAAAGAATTAGCTCTGTTTGTAAGGACTATTAACCGTAGGCAGTAGTCATATTTTTCAGACAAGGAGAATGAAGAAGAAATAAGGGATAGAGCAGATGCAGTCAGAGCCCCACCCACACCGCTTCCGCATAGCACGCGTGTGCACACTAATATGACTTCCTCTGCCAGCGCCTCCCGTGCTCCCCGAGAGCATGTTCTGGCTGTCCAAGAGATGCGCATGGAACAGGCTAGTGCTGGGGAATTAACGCCCCACCAGGCAGCCTCAGCCAGTGACTGCTGTAGGTTGGTGTGTACAGACCCCAGCTCCCTCTCCCCTTGGGACTGCCAACTCAGGTGTGTTTCCTCCACTGGCTGCCAGTGTCCCCAGGGAATTGAGCTCTGGTTGCCCACAGTGGTGACTGGCTTGCTGTTGCCCCCTGCGTTGGCTGCCTTCCCCCATCTCACTTCCCTCCTCTCTTACCAGTGTTTCCAGGGATCTTTTCCCAAATAAACTATTTGTACTAGGGTCTGCTTCCAGGAGAAACCACACGGAGATGGAGGGTCACCAGCTGGTACCCTCTGAGATAACTCAGACAGTGAAGGGAAGGCAGAGGCCTGGGAGCCGGATTAAGCAGCCGGAGCTGAGAGAACTAAAGTGAGTTGAGAAACTGCAGGAAGGCCTCTGGCCCTTGTGACAACCTCCGAGAAGTCACTGTCCTTATGGATGATGTCACATTATTAGGGATTAGGGGTACCTGTTTGCCATCCAGATACTTAGTTCTTTTCTCGCTGTATATGCAAAATCTTAGCTCCCCGTTGTTCACCCATTGTATTAGCATAACTGGGGATTTACTAAGATCCAGGTAAAAACCACCAATTCCACTAAACACTCACATTATATAACAACTCACAAAGGATCATTGACCTTAGTTGGCTGACATGTAATCAATCTGTGGAAAACAGATTCCTGTGATTTCTGTGGTACAGAAAATCATTGCATCAAGCACATTGTCTCCAAGCAGACAGGATCCTAAGGCCAGGGCAAAGTACTCACCAGAAACTGCATGTCACACGTACTCGCTTTTCACTGATACCCTTGACAGCGAAGAGAAAAGAGTACAAATATTCACCACTAAGGATTCAGATCTGTTTCCAGTGACAGGTCGGAATCAAAATCCTCTTCTGTGAAGCTGAATGGATTCATCATCTTCTCCCCCCAAAAACCCTCCCCTCTTCTTGCCACACACTCATACGACTCCCCCAGACCAAGAGCTATTTCAAGTTGAGGCCTTTTGGAATAAAAGAGCAATCTTCAGATTCCTTTAGTAATTCCTTGGCCACTTCTTTGGCCTCCTAATGCTGACCAAATCTAGATCAGGTGTGTTTGTTTTGGCCCCACGAGGCCTGGCCAGCGTGGCCAGTATAGAGCTGTCTGCAAAATATTAGCTTTTGATATTTTTAAGAAGGGCAAAAAAGAACAAATTTAACCAGATTTCATTTCTTCAGCAGTTTGTGAGTTAGGATTGGCATCAGTTAGGAATATAATCATCCGGCCTGTGTTTGAAAGAATGCCGTCCTTTTCCAGTTTGCACGGCCTGCTAGCCTCTCGCCCGCCCCTATAAGCCACCCGTGCTTGTTCCTGGAGGGGTGACAGCATGAAAGGAAACTTCTCCCAGTGAGTCCCCTATGCTCCGGGTCTCATCAGCCTACGACAGCCAAACAGGACTGTGCCTCCTTTTTATTCCCAAATTATTATGGCCAAAGTCCCTACTGGGTTTACTGCTGGAGATTAATCTGTTCGTCTCAAAACAAGTCCCCATACTGTTCCTGAAAGGATCTCCAAGCACTGCCTCTTAAATGCTCTGAAAAACATGCCTGGGCTCCCCCCAACCCCCCACCGGCTTCCTCATCGTCCTCCATGCCACAGGGGCTGCCATCTGTTGGGCAGGCTGTCCTCTGATGATGCCGTTGTACTGGCCACTATCAGGCCTAAAGGACCCTTTGTCCCTGGCCGCTGCATCTAACTAGGCAAGGCAGGCTTTAACAAGACATTGGTGGAGGGTAGGGGCTAACTGAAATGCTCCTTGGAGAGTAGCTAAAAGCCACTCTAGAAGTGGGGCTCTTGGAGGGCTTGGACCCAGTGGCTCAGGGCCCCATTCTTGGAAGGTTCCATGTGCCCTCAGCCAGGCATCTCCAAGCAGCAACCTGCTTTGGACTCAGGGCCCAGCTGCCTATTCACATAGTCACACTCTCCAAACTCATGGCCCCGACAAGGTAGCTTATAGCAGTTCCAGAACTCTGGGCTATTCAGTCTTAAATGACACAAGCATGTCACTAGTCCAGGTGGGACTGCCCCCAGTGACCAGCAACTTGGCCCATCTTTCCTCAAAAGCAGTATTTCTCCATGGGTATGCCGTTGGTCTGTTGAGACAGGCAGTTCTCTATCATCACAGAACCAGGCCCAGCTCACTAAGTACCAACTGTGTCCCTTGTTGGGACCACTATTCAGCGCCTGGATAAGAACCTCCATTCACATGCAAGCTGAGGACAAGGTTGGGCCTGCATGCCCCTCCTACCCTGGTCTGCCCTCCATTCCCCAAGTACTAGAGCAGATGCTTGGACAAGAACACACACCACACCATCTGTATTAGTCAGAGTTCTCCAGAAAACAGAACCAATGGTTTGTGCATGGATACAGAGAAACAGATTTATTTTAAGGAATTGGCTCACGAGATTGTAGGGGCTGCCAAGTTCAAATTCTACAGGGCAAGCCTACAGCCTGGATACCCAGGGAATAGTTGATGTTGCAGGTCAAGTCCAAAGGCAGACTGGAGGCAGAATTCCATCTGCTCTGGAGGACTTCAATCTTTTTTCTCTTAAGGCCTTCGACTGATTGGAGGGTAATCTGCTTTTCTCAAAGTCTACTGATTTGAATGTTAATCACATCTGAAAAGCAACATCTAGACTGATGTTTGACCAAACATCTGAGTACCATAGCCTAGACAAGTTGACATATAAAATTAACCATTAAAGCACAAACACTACTTTTTAGGCATAAGGCAATCTACACACAGATTAAAATAACAATTCTCTAGCTCTGCAGACATGTAGTTCTGCTAAAGAAACACCCAATCTGTGATTCTAAACCCAGAATACTAAACAGAACATCTAACTCCTACTTTGAAGCACCTACCTGCATTTCATGTTTAGAGCTTCCCTAAGAATAATGGTGGATCTTTACCTTAGATGTATAGACCTCAAATGGTCCATTAACATGATTAGATTTTCTCAAACAGAGCTGGTTTTGCCTCAAAGATAATATCAAGACTCTCTTGTAGAAGGCAGAAGCTGCTCCTCGTTCTGGAAATTTTATGTTTCCAAGTTCAAAAAATGTGAAGGCCTGGTCTCCTCCTGGCACCTGTTAGACCACTGGAGCAGCTGATGACCAATACATCCGCAAGCTGAAAGGAAACCAACCAGCTTCCGCTGCAGTGAGGATTATGAACAATTGCTGTGCCCTGGGCTGTATACTAACTTACAGGGTACAGTTATCCATCTGTCCCTAGCCATGCAGGAATGGAATATCCCTGTGCTAGGAAAAGCCACAATTACAGTTTAAGCCTTTATGTGAAAAACAAGATTGAGTTTGCAAGTAAACTTACAAAAGTCCCTTCAAATGTTTTTATATTCACCAAAACAAAACACTAAGGTCAATATAGTAAAGAACTATAGTAACATTCAATTCATCTTCAGTTTGTCACAATGGGTCCTGTGTGTTGAGCTTCCATTTACCATCCCTTAGACACGGAAAAGTTTTCAGGATTTCCCCTGAAGTTTCAACACGAAACTTGAAAATTATTTTTATCATTCCATATTGTGGCAGCTCCTGCTCCACATCTGTTTTTCTTCTCTCTGAGTGTTCACTGCCTTCCCAATGTTATCCCTTGGAATTGTGGACTGTCCAGGGACGCAGCACCCAAACCTATGCCATCAGCCCTTTCAACACACCTTCCTGTTCCCCACTCCCTCCAAGCCCATTTTGATGGATGAAGAAGCGTAGCTTTCAGGCTGTGTGTACTTCAGCTTCCCTCGTCTCTCCCAAAGCTTCATTGCACAAACCTCCTAGCTGGTTCTGCTATCTGCTTTGCTTTTTTTTTTTCCTAGTCCTAACTCCTTGGGTTCCCTTATTCTCCACTTATCTCCAAAATGACCAGCTTAAATCCACTGTGATTGAAATCTGTAAGAAACAGAGCCATGTGTGCTGGAATGTCATGCAGGCAGAACTCAAGTTCAGTGAGAGAAAACTCTTTTCTTCTTGAAATAGTCATTTCTTAAAAGCTTCATCTGCAAAGTGGTGGGCAAGTCCATCTCTGCTTCTCCTTCCTCTCTTGTTTTTGAAAATATTTGGTCACTAAGGAAAAAAAGTGCTCCAGTGTTATGTTCCGGAAGAAAAAAAAAAAATAACAGGATGAGGATAGAAATCATCCCAGGCTCTGAAAACAGGACCATTACCACCAGCATTTCAAGAAAGCTTATTAAAAAGTCATTTACTTCTAATTACAGAAATCAATCATATTTGACTATCATGGAATAGGAAAGACTCCATTACTAATGAAAGTAATGGTGAAGTTGAGGGTGAATAACTGATCAGAAGGCAGAGGTTTAGTAAATATAAACTAAATTTGTGAAAAGTTGCAGTTGAGTCAGTGAGTGTTAAAGGGCCAGGGCTGTGTTTTGTGAAGCCCTGAGTGGGACTATTGCAAGGACACATGGCTGCCTCCCCACCCCTACTCAGAGAGGGCATAGAGGAACTTCAGTGACGTCTACTGGGCCCATGGTAACTTGTTAATTTAGGCCTAAAAGATGCTTTTCTAAAAGAGAACAGGGGAAAATGCAATTGTCATGCCATATTTGAATGTAATCAAGGGCTTAGAAACAGTTGCAATGAGTTTGCTTTCTTCAGTCCTCCCTGTGGTATTATTATGTTTGTAATCCAGCCACCCCCATCACAGTCATTACTCTTACTAATACCACCACCATTGCTACCACCATTTATTGCGCACCTACAATGTGCCAGGCACCATGCTGGGTGCTTTATGTACATTTGGTCTAATTCTTGCAGCAACCTTGTGAGGTTGGTTTAATGAAGAAACTAAGGCTCAAAGGGATTAGGTGCCTGGGGTCGCAGGTAGTAAGTGGCAATGCCAATCCCCCTGCTCCTAAAGCCCATGCTCTTTCCATCACTCCAAGCCCAGGATTCCCTCTGTGACTTCTTGTGCCACTTTCTGTTGCCCCTCCTGCAGCTGAGCCTTCACTGCTGTTCAGTTGTCTCCGAAGGCCAGCCACCCTTCTCTCACTCCCCACCTCCACCATCATTTCCCGTCCCAACCCTGTGCCTCCATCCCCGTGTAAGTGACTGCAGAGACAGAGCACAGGAACCCACAAAGATTACATACAGGGCCTGGCCCATTGCACCAGGAAGAAGCAACATGTATATGCACCACAGAAAAATGGCTTCTGAACCTTCAGTGACTTTTGAAACCATTTCCATTCAAGTTTGGTTTTTATTGTCAAACTCATTGACATGTTTCTGCTAATCTTCAGTCTCTTCAGATGGAGAACAGTTCCCACATCACAAACCACCAACTCTGTGTTAGGCAATTATTTTACAAACTGGAAGTTTGTAAACTGGAAGTTTGACTAGCAGTGAGACTTAACTGGGGCACGTTCCTTCCCACTGACTATTTTTTTAAGCACGAGCTGATTTAAAGTAAGTGAATAGAATCATGTTTTATTGTGGACTGAAAGAGTTTCTTGTTTATATCAAAATCCATGTAAAACTCACTGTTTCCATGTTGTAATCCAAATATTAAAAACTATCTATGTTGCAAAACCAAACATCACTGTGCTTGGGGGTTGATTTTATATCCCTTAAATGAACTCTGCCCTCTACTTCCATAGTTAGGGGACAAACTGATAAACAACTCCACTGTGAGTAGGCGGACATGGGAACAAATAGAATATACCTTTCTCACCCACACTGGAGCAGAGGAGCCTCGAATGCCCCCAGGCAACCCTGAGAGTGTCCCCTGTGCTACCTCTGGGGATGCGTGCATGGAAGTCAGAGGCCACGGCTACATGGGCCCTGCCCTCGCCCCAGACAACATTCTGGCAACAGAGCCACATCTTCAAACAGAAAGAACGATTGTGAACTACAGCTACTCCTCCAGGGCAGGCCTTGCAAGCTGGTTATATCCCTTCCTTGCTGAGATAAGAACTTTGAAGCATCTAAAGTAACATCTTTTGAATAGATGCCAACATAATCATGAGCCCTAAGCTCCCCGAGATGTTTAGTATTTAACAATTCATGCTGGTTGCTGAGCTGAAAATTTTCCTTATGCTTACCTACTTGCATCTCCACATTTGTTTGAGCTTTTTACAAATGTGCTTATTTACTTAATTCTCTGAATATGTTTATGTAATATTATCACATACTGAAATAGTGATATCAACAAGCTTCTCAGCTTAATTAGGCGTACACGATAGCCAAATGTCTAAGCTTCAGACAGAATATGCTAGTCTTGTACTATTTTGATTACTTGGGTAGCCTGAATGAATATCCCATAGCAAAAGAAGTTGGGTCTCCCAGACATGGTATAATTCGGTCATTTTTTATAAATGAGAGCATTCCCCAAAATGTGATCATCGTGTACTGTCCTGATAGTAAGAAAGGAGCTGTCTTGAAAGCCCAGACTACTGTCTGGTGTTTTCATCCTGTGCTGAAATGCTCATAAATCACTGGTCACATCCCCTGCTACAAGATAAGGCCAAGGTGATGGGGAGCTCTTGAGAAAATTCCCATGGGAGGAAATCAAGGCAAGTTCCAATGATGTTATTCTTGAAAATATCGATATTTTTTAGAATGAGCTGCCTTTCTCTCTGTGTGTGACTTAATTATGTTATCAAATATGATGTTTAGCATACTAAATGGGGAAGGATCTTGAATTCTGAAGAACTGAACTGTCATTTTGGGATATGAAGGCTTAAAAATACTTGTCCAGCATTTGAGCCATTCCTGGTCTACCCCTCCATGTTCCGTCGCTGGACCTTTCTCTTTTGGGAACCCAGGGAAGGACCTGCCTTCCTGATCCCAAGAAGGACAGAGGGCTTCTCAGAGGCCTCCCCACCCCGGGCCCAGGCCAATGGCAATCCCTTGGGTTGCTGCTGCCACCCTGGGCCCCTCTGACTCCATGCGCTCCACCTTCAGCCCTTCTTAGTCAGGCTGCTGGGGAATAACAGCGCTCTGCCAGAAATCTGACGCTGAGATATGCCTCATCTCCCCTCTCTCTGTCGCTGAGACCCAGGTTATTAACATGTTCAGTCAACACACATGAGAGATGACATCACACGTGTGGCAGGTGCCCCGGCACAATTTCAGCATGCTACAGTGACATCGCATTTCCTGCTCAAGAAAGTGTAGTGGGTTTTTAATTTTATTTCTCTTTATAAATATATACAAATATACTTTTATGTAAACCATAAGTCACATACCCTTATTAAAATAAAATTTCTTTTTTTTTTTAGCTTGCTTGGCCACACCTTTCACCCAATTCATCCTCCACCCCACTTCCACCCTCAGTAACCTATCATAACAGCTTTGTAGATATCCACTCATAAAACCGCCATGCTCATGTGATCATGTATATAATACATGCACAAGACCATGCACATGTCACACACACATGCACAGTTATATACCCACACATATATGTCAGGCTCTTGCCATTGTTTGTTGGACAAAACACAGGATCATTTATACCCTTCCTGCCCCATTCTTTTCTTTGCTTCCTTTTTTTTCTCCTTTTCTGCCTTCTGTTGAATTGTTAAAAGTTTGGTATTCCTTCTCCACAACACACCTCCCCCACCTTTTTTCTGATCTTCTATTGATTTGGCTGCTACGGTACATATTTTGTTCTTCTAGAATTAAAAAGTAACTATAACGAGGTCTATAGTTATTCCAAATATATCCTCCTCACAACCACATCCAAGGTCATAATTTATTTTAGCTCCCCATTGAATAGCCCACTGCTTTATCTCCGTCTCACTATTATTGCTTAAAATTTTAGTTTTCAGACACACACACACACACACACACACACACACACAGACACACACACAGGTTGTTTTATGGTCAATAGTTAAAGAGTAAAAATACTTAAATATTTTATTCATATTTTATGCTCATCATTGTTTCTTTTATCCCACATCTTTCAGTGTGTTTATTTTTCTTCTTGCTAATCATAACAACAACTCTTATACTTACCCAGTTCTCATTATATGCCAGGCTTTCCTCCAAGCACTTTGTACCTGTGAGCTGATTCAATTCTCACAACAGATGCTATCATTATCCCCATTTTTCAGATGCAGAAACTGAGACACACTAACATTCAGTAACTTGCTCAAGGTTGCACAGCAGGTATGCAAACCAGGGAGCCTGGCTGCAGAGTCCCTGTACCTACCCTCCACGCCTGGCTGCCTCTCAGTTGAGTTCTTTTAGAGAGGGAGGGTCTGTGGGTGGTTTATGCTTTTTGGTTTTGTTTTGTTTTATTTTTTTTATGGCTGATAATATCTTTTTTGTGCCCTCACCTATGAATAATAGTTGGCTAGGAATACAATTCAAGTTGACAGTTATTGTCCTCCATTGTCTCCTGGCACCTATTGTTGTCCTTGAGGAGTAGGCTGTCATCTAAGTCTATCCTTTGCAGGTTTCCTGGAAGCTGTTAATAGTGATTCTTTTTCCCTGAAGTTCTGTAGTTTTACTAGGATGTGTCTGGGGGTGGATTTATTCTTATTTATCCTGCTCACCACTCAAAGTGCACTTTCAACCTAACAGTTTATGCTTTTTTCCACTCCTGGAAAATCTCAGCTGCTCTCTCTTCAAATATTGCTTCTTTACCATTTGCGTCTATTCCCTTCTTCTACAGTTCTTATTGAACAGACTTCTTGATGAAGTCCCTCAATTTCATCTCTGAGACTGCCCATTGTCATCTCTTTTGCTTTCTGTGCTGTGTTTAGGATGAGTTTTTCCACACTATCTTCCAATTAAATTCACTCTTGAAATATGCCTAGACTAGGGTTTATTCCCTTATTCCCTCTGTTGTATTTTTTTGCTTCAATGACTATTTTTCATGTCAAAATTTCTTTCCTATCCACCTATTCTTATTTCATTTATACCTATTTGTTGCTTAATTTCTTATTCTTTTTTTAAAGAAAACGTATGCCTTCAGACCTCTTTGAGTATCCTCAACATACTTTAAGGTCTTTGTCTTGGCCACATAGACTAGCACAATTATTATGAAAAACAGCACTCAAATTAAGCATACAGATCTGCTGAGACCCAGCAGAGGACTCTTCTCACAGCCTTATAGGACTTCATGGTCCAGGATGGTTGTCACAGCACTATTTGTGTTGGCAGAGTGGGGAACAACCCAGTTATTCAACCATCAGGAAATGGAACTAAAATGTTAGGGTATATGCTAGGAAATGTACGTAGCAGTAAGAAATTGAGAACAAGATGCACATACAGCAAAATGGGTAGATGTCAAAAGCACAGTGCTGGTAAATAAGCAAGAAGCAGAATGAGATCTAGAGCACAATATTACTTCCATAGCTTAAAAATTACATAGAAACTAACACAAATTGTAAGAATACATACAGTACAAGTAAATACTTCAAACCAATTAGAATCGTTGCCTGTTGGAAGAAGAGGAGAATAACAATAGGGCACGGGATGTGAGGCATGGAGAGAAAAATACATACATAGTAGATAAGCGATAAATACTTATTGCTTGATAACAACATAAACATCCCCAATGAGGCACAGCATCGCCGAAATTGCAGGCACAGCCTGCACACGGCCATGCTGGGGGAGCCGTAAGTGAAAACTGCTTGGCTGGCCCAGAACGATCTCAAACTAGCATGTACGCAAAATAAAGCTTAAGGAAAATTGTTCTGTCCATAAGACTGAATTTAAATGTGAAAAATCAGTTTTGCTTCTGCATGATGGTAATACTTTTCCTGTGAACTACTTGGCAACAGAGAAGCCATACACGACACACTGCAGCACATACCCTGCTCATGGTGGTTTGTAACGTCGCTCATCTCTAGAGCCTTCCCATGGGTTTGTTGCAGGCTCTGCCCCCTTCTGCCACCCCCACTCCATCAATTAATGAGTGAGAAAGGGAGAGAGGGTTTTTCTAGCATGTACTGTGGTAAATTACTGCAGGAAGAATTGCTAATTACCAACACTCTCCTACAAGCAGAGCTTTCCTTCCCTCCCCTGCTCTTTTGGTGCTCAACCCCGATTTGGGCTCCCTGCTTCCCTCCCAGACTGTCTCCCGCCTCAGGCTGGGAGTCCTCTGTTTCCGTTTCATCTCTTTTCCATACCTCTGGATGGGGATGTGTCCAGGAACTCAGGCCAAAACCAGCAAATTTATCACCGTGGTAATGACAGCAAGCTGCATGCTGAGTGAATTCTGCAATCCCCCTCAACTCCTGCTCGTGCCAAAGCCTGTGGAGCTGCAAGATCCAGCGGGTTACACAGACTGTTATCTGCACATGAAGAATGGCTCTGTTAGAAAATGCAATTAGGGAACAGCCAGGAGGCTATTTTCGGAAGTTTGTTTGGGGAAATCTCAAAAAAAAAAAAAAAAATTGCCATATGGTGAGAAATGTTAGTCAATTCACCAAAATTGAGCATCACTAGCCACATTTTAAAACTGCCTTTATCGATATGTAACATTATAAAGAGCCACCTTTGTCCCCCTGGGATGCCTCATTGTTCTGAAAGTATTTATGTTTGTCGAGTTTGTAGAACTCTCAGTCCTGGTGGCAAAACCTCCCTCTTTATTTACATGAGCAGCTCTTCCCAAGCCAGCAGCTGTGGAGAATCCTTAACACTGTCATTCCAAAAAGAAAAGCTTCCCTAGAGTTTGGGAAAAGGGAACTGGTCATTCCAATAGGACCAGGGGAAGTCGTGACATACAGGTTGAGCACCTACTGCGGGCAAGGCGTGGTCAGGGAGGCCCATTGCCATCTGGCAGCAAGGTCATTTTCCCAGGAGGAATGCAACCCAGTGTGTGCTCTAAAGGAGCAAGCCACCAGCCAGCCTCATTAGGAAGGCAGTACCCAGGCATGGGAAAGGCTCGTGGTATAAGGCGCTGTGCCAGATACCCAGGAAACAGGCAGGGCGCCAAGGCATCGGTGGTTCTCCATGCTGTCGGGATGAGAAGGCCTTTGATGACCCACTCCAGATCAGAGATGTTTCTAAATGGTGTGTTGTGTTTGTCACAGCACTTATCTCCTTTCTCATGGAGCACGCATGTGGTGTGCTTTCTTAAAATTCAATTCAGCAATGTGTGATGCAGACTGGAGTCTCAGTCCAACCAGCTTTATGCCCCCAATTTCTTTACTCTGCTGACCTGGACAATAAGGCTCATGTCACACGGAGTGTGGAAGAGATCCCACCTGTGGCTGTGGCTGGCCCAGGTGTCAGGTCATTTTCCTGTTGGATCCAGGTTCACCAGCACTCATCACTGGGTCAAGCTTCCACCTCCCCAACTCCCCCTCAACACACTCCCGAAGTTCCCACCCTTTCTCACTTGGAATTAGGAGGCAGTTATTGCTCAGGCCTGTTCTAGTCATCCTCTCCGTGCATAATCCTCTCCAGCGGGGACACCTGGGAGGCAAAGCACAGATAGGCAGTGCCCAGGCCCTCACCCAGGATGATGGTGTGACTAGAGACAGTGGCCTTCGAGGGATCACGGAAGGACTGGTGATGTTTAATCCAAAGGGGGCAAGTCTCCATGGAGAAATCGGAACATCCTCAGATGTGTGAAGGGCTCTAACTGCCAGCAAGAGAAGATCCTTTTCTCTGCTGATCCAGAGGGCAGACCAGTAACTGAAAGTTACAGGGAAGCAGGTGTCAACTCCACATAATTAATCTCTGATATGCAACTTAATCAGTGGAACAGCCTGAATGTGTACAAGTCAGAGGGGAAATGCGTGTTTCATTCTGTAGAAAGGATTCTAAAATCGAATGCAAAGTTAAACTGAATGACCTCTGCTATTCCCCCATCGTAACATTGTGACTAGAAGAACCCTTCTAGAACTTTCTGTGACTGACAAGATCTCCTGTGACTGTTTCCTTGTCTATTCGTCTTTTGAATACTCACTTCAGCTATAGTCTTGGAGTGTGTAGAGTGTTCTTTATGTGGGGAGAGAAACCCATGAGACACAGGAGCAATGAAGTTCCCAGGCTTTCTCAGAACCCCCTAGTGGCCTGATCACATCCCCCTGTGGGACATGAGATGCAGACACCACTGACATTTTAACAAGTGTGCTGAGCCCGGGACGTAAACAAACTCTGGGGCTGCCGTGTCGCCCATCCTTCAAGCACGACACCATGGAATTTTAGAGATGGGGGAAGCCTGGAGGTCATTGGCTCCCAAATCCTACCCAGGACAGGAACGCTTGCTCTAATGACCCAACAGATGGTCACCCAGCTCCCGCTTGAGCACTTTCAGGAAGGGATGCACTGCTTTGCCAGGAGATTTAATCCACTTTGAGACAACTTAATCCACTGTGAGGCAGTCCTCATTGTGAGCTGTTTCTTCCTCATACTGAGCCCCCGGTCTGCATTCGTTTGACTCGACTTTTGCCCTTGGGAGTGAGACAAAAATAAATCTTTTCTCTCATCCATATGACAACATTCAGATATTCAAAGACAACCATTATCTCCACCTCCTCTCCCTCTACGTCTTGTCTTCTCCATCTAAACGTCTCATGTCACCTCAAATATTTCTTATATGGCATGGTTTCAGACCCCTCATTACCCCAGTCATTATCTTCTGAATATTTTTTATTTTTCTAATGTCCCCTATGAAAGTGGCTCCCAGAATACCAACTCTGGCCTCATCACTGCAGAGTACACTAGAAGTATCACCTCCGTTGATCTACAAACTATACCTATATTAATGCAACCTAGAATTATATGAGTTTCATACCAAATGGCAAACTATTAATGTTATTATCAGCTAAAACCACCATATTTTTTATCTTGCACAGTTTCATAAAGCTTAAAGAAAGAAGTGGATTTAAAAGTGACCCTAAAAATTATTGAAAGACCAAATCCTGCGTCCCTTTCATTAATAAAAGACAGAACTATTTAGGGCCCTAGCAAAGGTTATGAGTGACAGAATAAGATCGTTGAACTCTAAGATGATTGATTCCAAAGGTGAAATGTGTGTCTGCATTGATATGCCAGCATCTGGGCCTCTGCAACCTCTTCTTCCAACACAATCTAGGGCATGGAAGGCTCTTCTTGGAAGCTCTGCCTGCTTTTGCCTCCCTTACTCTGCCTTTGTTACTTTTTAGCCTGCCACATGCTTCTGAGGTGAGGTCTTCCTCCAGCCCATTGCAAACTCACTGGTGGTTTTCCTTTGTGTCTTTGACAGGTCACCTGAAGGAGGAAATCACCCAGCATCACATACAGCAAGTAGCCCTAGGTAGGTGCAAAGTGGAGTCTGCAGGGAGAAGGCGAAGGTAATATAAGCTGACTTGGTCTTGGGAATGCAAACCTAGCTAAAAGGTAGTCCATCTAACACCCTCAGGAAGGTTAAGGAAGGCCAGGGCTGCTGTCAGTGTAGCTCTCTCTGGATGTTCCTCCTCTGTGGGGCCAGTTTCCCCCAGCCTGTGTGCTTGTGCCCAGCCTCAGCACCTGGCACCCTACCCTTTCAGCTACCACCTCATCCTCCTGATGTCTCCCACCCCATGGCCCCACCAAAATTCACCCCCCTGTGTCTCAGCTGCTCAGCATCCTCCTCTGAGCTTTTGAGAGCCACTACTAACTAATCCTAACAGTGACAGTCAGTGACGAAACGGTGACCATTTACTGACCCATCTCTGCTCACGACTTTGCGCACGCTGTCTCCTTTCATCCTCACCACGGTCCGGAGAGTAAGTGTGTTTAGCCGATGAAGCAGATTCAATGGCCTGCCCAAGGTCACTTAGCTCCTGAGTGTTGAAATGGCTTTGAGCCCAGTTCTCTCTGAGTCCAAACTTGGTGCTCTTAGCCCTCATGCTGTTTACTGCCCACATCAATGATCAGCCCACTTCAACACATTAATAATGCGAACACTAAACCAATACAGTCATATTCTAAGAGGCCCTTAGCACGTTTTCAGCAGTGGACATCTGCTGACATGTTACCCGATGAAGTCACCTGGGAGGAGAGTGTAGCTCCCGGGAAGACTGGCAGAGCAAGCATCCTGGGCAGAATCCCTTGTTTCCTCTTCAGTAGCCTGGGGCCAACCATCCAGAGAGCTTTGATCAAATAAGAAATGTGTGTGTTCCATACAATGGTTGCCCTTGAGATGGCCTGGGCCCTGCAATGACCTGTAATTGGAGAAATCCAGCACCCGAGGCCCAAGGTGGGGAAATAGAGGAGAGGCTATAATGTCATGAGATCCTAGGAACTTGGATTATTAGAAAGGTTGTTTTTTTTTTTCATTTCTGCAATAATAATGATCATATAAAATAACTTCCAGTTGCATCCAAAACATAGAACAAGGAAACCCAAGCCACCTTGACTGGAGCTCTGAGCACCCACTGCTGGCCCTGGCATTTAGGGGTCAGGCAAACCTGCCCTTCCATTGCCAGAGACTTGAGCTCACACTTGGAGCTGAGACTCTGCCAAGGGCCTTCTCCACCAAGGAGCTGGGGCTGCCCCAGGGCCCTAACTCCTTGGGCCGGGCCTGGGCAGGCAGGAACCTGTGTTGGGAAGCTGTGCCAAGGGACCGCCTGGGCCTCTGTGTCCATGCTCATGCTCACCCTGGGCAGGTCCCCGAATGTGGCGTCACCCTAAGGGCTGCCACCTGGCCCTGAAACATCTGGCCTCTTCTCTAGCCTTCATGATACTGGTTCAATAGAAACAATGACGTGAAAAATACCACTCAACTCCAGGGGCAATTTTCTTTCATTTTGGGCCCGGGAAGACATTTCCATGGCTTTGAGGGCCAGAGGTGTCCTCCCAGGGCTGGTCCACCCAGTGGGAACAGACATCCCTGGGCCTTCAGAAAACTGCTGCCTGTTTTCCATCACAGGTTTGTGCCTTAATTCCTCAGCTCCTCTCACTGGGAGCCTCCTTCTGAATTACAGCAGGTGTCAGGTTCAGCAGGGCCCAGCTTTGCCTGAAGTAATCAGCAAACTTCAAACAGAAAGCACTCTGGCTGGAAGTCTAATTAAGAGCATTTGAAATACCTATTTATTTTAAAAGCATACTATCCCAATTAGAGGAGAAGTGCTAACATCTCCCAGCTGCCATTCTGAGATTAACTGTCATGTTGTCATCTGAACTCCTTAGGAGGTTGTCTGAGGAAGATTAGGACCTGCCAGTGTTCATGTGTCCCAGGTGACCACGTTTCAGATGGGAATTATTCTCCCAGAGAGAAAACGCTCAACACAACAGATTGTTTGTGGGGGCTTAACACTCACCCTTCAGGCTCGCGTTGGGGGGAGGCTAGGATGGAGGGCTCCGGTAGGACTGAAAGCAACTCACTCAGTATATTTGGAATCCCTGATGTCCTGTCATTCAGGTTTCAGATGTAGGAAGAAAGCAGTGACGATGCCATGTGCCGCCTTCCAGCCCTTTGTCTTTCTGCGTGTCTTGTACTCCCTTATCCGCTTTTTGTTCTGTTCCCTTTACTTATTTCTCTCCATTTTCTCTCACTCTCTATTTTAAATATGTCCTCTGCTATTGTTTCTTTCCTTTGCCTACATGTTCCTAAGTTTCCAGGAAAATGTAAGTGTGGTGGGTTTGGGGGTTTATTTGAGGGGGGTGACAATGAGCGAGTCTGAGCAGGAGAGGTTGCCTCATATATTTTGCGTAAGACTATGTCTCTGTCTGTATAAGTGCTGTGTGCCCAAGGAAGTTTGTATAAAGGCAATCCCATGTCCTAAAGGAACGAAGGCTCAGTGGTGACGTGACAGGCACCATTTGGAAGGGATCATGACTGACGGTGGGAAGCCGTCCCAGTGGTGCGCTGGAGCCGGCGCATTCCGCACCATGAGAGCCAACTGTTAACGTTTCAGAAATTTTAGAAGCCATTGTTAAAGAAAGCTGTTATTAAAATTAAACTATATAAGCTTACAATTAAATAAATTACATTAAAAAACAAAAGGTAACAAATACTCAAAAATTATCACTTTCTAATTAATTTACTGCATTGTACTATTATCTGTGCTCTTGAAGCTGTTTACGGCCACCGTGTCTGTACAGTGGACATACAGACAGACACAATGTGTGCTGCTGTGCGTCTACTCCCAAGTCCACATTTAGTCACAGCACACTGGTAGCTTAAAATCAGCCATGATGGAAGTATTTACCACCAAGAATGGCAAATGTTATAGATCAGGGCTTTTTAAAAAGAGATCAGCTGTTAAACATTTACTGCCACACCACTAGCACACGGATGGGCCTTTCACGGCCAGTTGTGTGCGTGTGTGTGTGTGTGTGTGTGTGTGTGCATGCGTGTGTGGGCACCCTTATGAGAACTATGGAAATCCTAGCTGGAAATCCAAGATTATGGTTCTCTCTTCATTCACCACCCACTCAAGTTCCACCAGGAAACATGAACATCTACTGAATTCCGGTCCTTTTGAAAATCAGTGGGCAGGGAACTCATGAAGACAATAGTGATGCTGGAGAAGCATCGTGCCCCATGAGCTCCTAGATGTGACAGTCAGAGCTGGGGGCAGGGGCGTCCTTTAAGAGAAACATCAATAACCAGTTCTAAGAACATCATAAACAAACAAAAGTTACTGAGAGACTTTAGAGGAGGGCTGCCTCTCACACACTGTTTCAGGAAACAATAAAACAATGTTATTTTAAATTAGGCACCATTTGGAAATGGTACTCATTTAACCAGATTCAGCTAGCTGAGTTGAGAGTGCTTTGCTGAGTTCATTGTGTGTGTTTCCCACTGTCTTGTACTATCGCCCCTAAATGGTGTAGCGTGGCTAATACGGCAGGTAAGACTAATCAGCAGACATTTCTTGTATATGTCACCATGTGCCAAGAATGATTCTAAGTTTTCTATGTGCATTTTCTTCTTTAATGCTCACAACGTCCCCATGAGACAGATACTACTACTATCCTCACTTTACAGTTAAGGCCCAAAGGGTGGAGCAAGCCTTCTGACTCGCTCAGCTGAGGGGTGCAGAGCCAGAGGGCCTGGCTCCAGAGCCACGGTCCAGCCACCACACACCTGCCCTGAGCCCTTTGCCGGACGCCATGGAGTCCACAGAGGGGCTTAGATCCAGTGCCTGCCGATCTAATCAGGATGAGGGGACACATACATTAAAAAGATAACTCCTTTTTAAAATTTCAGACTCAGATACATATATTCTTCCATTCACTGTCCTCTTCCCACTGCAGCCACAAAACCAATTCAACCTTGGCCGTGTCCATGAAGCCCTCCTTGACCTTTCCCCCCAGGTCTGCTTTTCCTCCAGCCTCACGCACCTCTGTGAGCGCACCACCCTCGTTTGTAATCATTTCCATGGCGATTCTCCCTGCCAGACCGTGAGCTCCTAGAAAGCTGCTGCAGTGGGATTCATCTTTGCATCCCTAGCAGCCACGTGAGCAATAAATGGGCCACATCAATGGCCAAATGAATGCTTCCCCCGTGACTTCCAGACTCACACATCTCGCAAAAGGACAATGAGACATTGGAACATAAAATAAAATAAGTCCATTTAAAAGAAGCAGAAGGCGTAAGTGCTTTTGGACCCCACAGCTGAGCAAATTACATCACACAAGCAATAAATTTGGTTCTCTCTTGTCCAGCTGCTAAGCAAAATGAGAAGCACCCAGAGTTACATAGTTTTCATTTTCTGACAGTAGGAAGCATGCTAACTAATTTATCTGTAGAAATAGAATTTCTTCCTGGAACTAAATACAAGCGAGAAATTATTGTGTGGATCCTTGTATAAAGGACGCTGAGTGACACCGTGAACGATGTCTTCAACTGCAGTTTTACAGAAGATACTGAAATGTTGTTTAACCAGATGATTCTCGTATCGACCCTCTATAAAAACTAGAGGCCTGGCGTTAAAGCATAACTCACCGAAAGCGTTTATGTGAGCGGCCAAGATAATAGAATCCAGGGAGTCTGCTTTCTGATGGTTGCACAGAGCAGGAAGAAAACTGGGAGAATCCAGCCCCGGGAACATGGGCTGTGGCCTTTCTCTCAAACATCTCTTCTGAGCAATAGTTGATCAGGACTGGATCTTGTTCAGTTCACAATCAAAACTCTAACAAGTGCCCAAGGTTAACATTTATAATATACATCACACTAACAACCAGCATGTGAAATGTGTCAGGCAAGAGGGACAGGCCATCAGAGCTTTGAGAACTTTCCAGAAGGAGTGGCTCCTATGGCCCCCAGAGGTTGTCACCAAGACCATAGGCCTCGGCTGAGTCTTGAAGAGTGGGCAGGATTTAGAATCGCAGAGAAGAGTGGGGAATAGTTTGGGTTAGTTGGGGTATGTTTGTGTGCGTCTGTGATATGTGTATGTGTGGTGTATGTGTGTGTATGGTGTGTATGTGTGGCATGTGGAGTGTGTGGTACACGCATGTTGTGTGTGTCTGTATATGTGTGTATGTGATGTGTGTTGGGGTGTGTGGTGTGTATATGCGGTACATGTTGTGTGTGTGTGTGTGTGTGTATGGGGGGTGTGGTGTGTGTGTGTGTGTGTGTGTTTGGGGGTGTGGTCTGTGTGTGTGTGTGTGTGTTTGGGGGTGTGGTCTGTGTGTGTGTGTGTATGTGTGTGTGTGTGTGTGTGTGGTAGGGGAAAATTACCCTCTTGGGGCAGTTGATTTGACATAGTTGAGGGAATGACTAAAATGGTAGGTTGGGCCAACCCATTGAGAGCCTCAAATCCCAGCCTTTATCTTGCAGGCAGTTGAGCCCTTGAACATACTTGAGCAAGGAAGTCTTGGTCAAAGGGGCCTTTTAGGAAGCAGAAAGCCCCTGGCACTAAGTCGAGCTGCCAGTGCGGGCTGCCAGGCTGATGAGTAAGCATTCTGTGCCACCCCACCCCACGCTTTCCCTGCGCACTGCCCCCACCATTGTCTGCTAGGTGTGCACACGCCCAGCCCAAGCCCGGGAGGGCCCTTGAGTGCTCCTGGCCGATTCTAAGTAAACCTGCTGTGGACACTGTCCAGCTAGAGCTGTGATCGATCCCGTGCTGCAGGGACCTGGCCTGGCCACTGGGGGTGAGTGGTTAGTCCATTATGTTGTTCTGTGGTGGGGGTCACTGCCCCTGAGAAGCCCACAGATGTGCCCGACGCAAGCAGTGCATGTTGGGAAGCAGCACCTTTCTCTGCATTTATCCCCTGACCCAACTTCCGTGAAAACATAACTTACTGGAACATTCCATTTCCTCTACTTGCAGGCATGTCTCATATACTGTTATAGAAGATAGCAATACTAATAGTGATTCATAAATAAAGAGAAAATACCCACAAACATAAAATTGGCAGGTTCCAAACAGCATCTGAAATTCCCCCACAAATACTACCTCTTGGATACTTGTCCTCCGCCTGCCTCACTACCCCGGGAACAAAGATGCCCTTGAATAAAACACACCCCAAGAACAGGCCACTTGGCTGCTGGGGCCCTTGGATTGGCCCTGGCTGGTGTGAGCTGCCTGGCCCTGGACATCAGACAGAGACAGCACCGAGTCCTCATCCCTGCAGAGGCCTGAAGGGGCTGGACAGAGGCTCCCTGTTTTCCTGCATTGTTCCAGTTTAGTCCTCTGAGAGGGTGCTTTCCCCCAAACAGCATTCCTGCAGTGACCTCTTGTGGCATCCCTGTTGTTCTTCAAAGACAGGCCTGGGCTGTTGGTTTCACTTTCTCCCATTTGGTGTAAAATTGTTTAAGATTGAGTCTTGACAGGCTTTTTGGAATTCAGCACCTGAGGACAACAAAGTTGAGAGAAAGCAAAAGGCCAGACTGTCAACCATTTGTTCCCCAGACTTCACTGAGCATTGCGCGATGTGGAGAGGAAACTGGCCAGAGCTGAAGGGGACCCCCAGCATCATCTAGGCTGGTGGTCTGCAAAATGGGCCCCATGGGACCTAGGTGGTCTGCATGGCTGCTTCAGGGCCGAGAGGCAAGGGTGAGGGGAGCCAACCTGCAGAAAGTGGGGCCCCAGTATTTTCACCCACCCCGATTCAAATGAAACAACTTTGTCTTTTTGCTGTTAAGCTTGTGTTTGAGAGAGTTCTGCAACCTTTAACACATCTCTCTCCCTTCAGACCTTGTGGGTCTGCTTAAAACATTTCCAAAAGGAGATAGGCCAAACTTCCTTCCCCCAGAGCTATCCCAGCCCCCTCTGGGCTCACACAGAACTCTGCATATACCTTCATGTGGGAGTTACCACACTGGAGAGTGATAGCTTACTCTCCTATCCGTCTCCCCCACTAGACAGGGTACCTTTCCTTCCCCAACACCAAGCACAGTGATTGGCACACAGTAGGTACTCCATAAACGTTTATTGAGTAAATCAGTGAGATCTAAGGAATCACACCTTTGCCTTTAAGATGTGCTAGCAGCTCAGGGGCTCTGTGCCTAGGTTCCAATATCTGTAAAATGAGGTTGTTGGACCAAATGATGCGCCCAGCACGGTGCCTGAGACTTAGTTAGTGTGCACTGACTGCTTGTTGAGTGAACAAATGAATCTCCAACACTCTTCAGCCCTCAAGTGCCACAGTGCTGCCTCTTTGTGAATGCACACTTCCTTAAGACATGCAGGAAACACTTGCAACCTTGGTGTGGAGACATGTCGGGGCTTGGATAGGTTAGAGATGTTTTTGTCCTCTCAGAAATGAATGATAGAAATATTGATTCCTTGGAATAAGGCAGAACGTAAACAAGGAAGCAGCTGCTCCAAAGGCTGAGATGACATCTCAGTTAGTTCCAGAAGAATTCAGGTAGTTCCATAAAACCAGTGGATAATGTCTTACCACTTAATTTGATTCTAATCCATAGTTGCTTGTGAATACGGGACCAGCTTCAGTGACATGAGGTCCTCGGCCAAATTTCCAGGTTCAAGATGGAGGCTGGGAGTGAGAAGGAGTCCCCACCCCATCTCCCTGCCCAGGTCCCAACTGCCAGGGCGTCAGACCCTTTGAGTAGTCTCAGACCCCCTCACCAGACATTCTGGAGAACCAAAGGAGACTGCGTCTGCCCTGCTGCCAGTCTTGAACTGCAACTGTGGTTTAATACAAAGCACTCACCCTGTGTATTAGGGTTCTCTGGATTAGCAGACCGGTAGGATACATTTGATATAGAGAAAGAGATTTACTGTGAGGCATTGGCTCACTTGATGACGAAGACTGAGAAGTCCTGTGATCTGCCGTCTGCAAGCTGGAGGCCCATGAAGCTGGCGGGGTAGTTCCACACCAAACCTGATGGCCTCAGAACCAGGAGAGCCCAAAATGCAAGTCCCAGTCTGAGTCCAAACCCCTGAGAACCTGAGGTGCCAACGTCCAAGGGCAGGAGAAGGTGGGTGTCCCAGCTCAAGCAGAGAGAGCAAATTTGCCCTTCCTTCACCTTTTTAGGTTTTTGTTTATTTTTAAACTCATTTTTAATTAAAAAATAATTATTGCATATATTTATACATATATGCAATATTTATATAACATGATGTTTTGATATATGTATACAATGGAGAATGATTAAACCCAGCTAATTAATATATTCATCACCTCACTGACCCATCGTTTTTATCGTGGACTTTTGAAATTTATTCTCAGCAATTTTGAAATACATAATGCATTATTTTTAACTGTGGTCACCCTGCTGTGCAATAGATCTCAAAAACTTATTCCTTCTGCCTAATTTGTTAATCAGTCTCCTCCCATCCTCACTTCAACCCTTCCCAGGCTCTGGTAACCAGTATTCTACCCTCTACTTCTGTGAGTTCAATGTTTTTAGATTCCACATGTAAATGAGATCCTGCAGTATTTGTCTTTCTGTGCCTGGATTATTTCACTTAGCATAATGTTCTTCAGGTTCATCTATATTGTCACAAATGACAAAATTTCCTTTTTTAAGGCTGAATAGTATTCCATTATGTGTATATGCCCCATTTTCTTTATGCGTTCATCCACTGATGGACATTTAGGTTGATTCCATGTCTTGGCTACTTGATTCCAGTACTGCAATGAACCTGGGAGTACAGATATCTCTTCAACATATTGATTTCATTTCCTTTGGATATATACTCAGAAGTGAGGTTGCTGGATCATATGGTAATTCTATTTTTACATTTTTGAGGAACCACCATCCTGTTTTCTATAGTGGCTGTACTAATTTACATTTCCACCAAGAGGGTACAAAGACTCCCTTTTCTCCACATTCTCACTAACACTTATCCTTTGTCTTTTTGATACTGGCCATTCTAACAAGTATGAAGTGATATTTTACTGTGATTTTAATTTGCATTTCCCTAATGATTAGTGATGTTGAGCATCTTTTCATGAACCTGTTGGCCATTTGGATGTCTTCATTTGAGAAATGTCTGTTCAGGTCCTTTGCCCATTTTTTAACCAGGTTATTTGTTTTTGCTGTTGAGTTGTTTGAGTTCCTTACATATTTTGGATATAAATTCCTTATCATATGTATGGGTTGAAAATATTTTCTCCCACTTTTGGTTGTCTCATCACTCTGTTAATTCTTTTCTTTGCTGTTCAAAAGCTTTTTAATTTGATGCAACCCCATTTGTCTATTTTTGTTTTTGCTGCCTGTGCTTTCGGGGTCATATCAAAAAAGTCATTGCCTAGACCGATGTCATGGAGATTTTCCCCTATGTTTCTTCAGGTAGTTTTACAGTGTCAGGCCTCATATTATCTTTAATCTATTTTGAGTTGATTTTTGTATATGGTGTGAGATAGGGATCCGATTTTAATCTTCAGCATATGAATGTCCAGGTTTTTTCAACACTGTTTATTGAAGAGACTGTTCTTTCCCCATTGTATGATCTTGGCACCTTTGTCAAAAAATCAATTGGCCATAAATATGTGGGTTTATTCTGTTCCGTTGGTTGATGTATCTGTTTTTGCCAGTACCCGTGTGTGATGACAAACACAGATCACAGGAAGTGTGATGCCTCCAGCTTTGTTCCTTTTGCTCAAGATTACTTTGGCTATTTGAGGTCTTTTGTGGTTCCATATGAATTTTAGGATTGTTTTTCGATTTCTATAAAAAAATGGCATTAGAATTTTGATAGTGATTACATTGAAATCTATAGATTGCTTAGGATAGAATGGACATTTTAACAATATTAATTGTTCCACTCCATGAACACAGGATATCTTTCCTCCATCTGACCTCTCTTTCCCTTACTCATGATAAAAATCACCACTTGTGCTTGGCATATCTCAGCCCAAGAAAGATTTTGGTGTTTCCTAGGAACCATTCTGTTGCATATGTAATGGAGCTGGGTGAGTCTTTCCTATCTCCCCAAAGAAGTTGATGATGAGTTTGGGAAAGACCTACCAACTGCAAACCAGCATGGCTGTGCAGAAATACAAATGATGGATGCTGTGTGTTATAAATAACCAACAAGTGATATTTTGAAAATACTGATGTATATTCAGGAAACCATGAGGAAGCTATTGTAAAGAGGTAGGAGCCCACCCAGGATATACAATGTAGGAGTACTTCAGGGCAAAGCTGTGGGCATGTAATACCCAGGGAGCACAGCAGAGCAGGTTCTGTTAAAAAATAGGTGGGGAAAGTAAAAGAAAAGAGACGCAGGGAGGAGTAAATTGTATTGTTAAAGTCTATGAACAGCTATTTGGGGATGATTCTGGCAATATATGGTAGAGCTGAAGATATGTAAACCCCATGCTCCAGCAATTCTGTGCCTAGGAACAGAAACCCAAGAAGGTGTCACATTTGTGCCTAAAGAGATGCTTATCACAAGTCAAATAAACAATCAAAAACAAAAACAGGAGACAATCTAAAGTTCCCCCAGTAAGAGGGTGGATAAATGCCCTATAGCTATGATATTTTGAACAATGGAACACCATAGAAAATTTTAAATGAGTAAAGTAGATATACATTACCAATATGAATAAATCTCAAAAACACAATGGTGATTGAAAGAAAGAAAATTGCTGAAAGATATATATCGAATGATACCATTTATGTAAATTCCAAAAATTTCAATGCTATTTACTAAGGGATAGTGGGAGCTTTGCACCTTTTATTGTGAAAGATAACATGAATACAGAAAGATGCTTAAAACATATATATGTTTAAGGGACATTAAACATACGGAGTAAGAATACAAAAACACAAAGAGAAGGCTACACACCATCAAGATAGCATTATCTTTGGAAAGGGGAAGATAGTGGATTGTGGAGGAGGCTTCCACTAACTCTGTAATGTCCTATTTTTTAAAAAACTGAAACAACTGTAGGAAACTATTTAGATTTTTCAATATGTAGAGGTGGGACATGGGTGCCATTAATATCATTTCTCTGAACTTTTTGTGTTTGAAAGGGCTTATAATAATTCCCAGAACTCTATGAAGGATTAGATTCCAAGGGTTCATAGATCAAACCAAAATTACTGTTTTAGTGGAATCATTGGGATAGTAGAAGTAGTAGTAAAAAGTGAATCCCAATTCAGTTCTGATTAATCTTAATTCTCCTCACTCCTGTTTATGTAAGATCATTTTACTTAAAGGTAAAAACAGAAAATTTACTGCTTCTCATTTTCTTCTCTAGGCACATTGCAATTTCTGGTGGGGACTTCATAGCTGTAGATGGTGCATGTGATGTGTTGAGCGACACAGGGCATGTAGACTACTTTTTTGTTGTTCTCCCACTGTATCTTCAAATCCTCACGGGAGGGATAGTTCTTCCTCTGCCCCTGGATGGAAACTGAGCAGCCCCGTACTGAATTGTTAATTACAAACAACAACAAAAAATGGTCATTCTATAATGTAACTGCAGTCTTAATTATTCAAATGTCACTCAAAGATAAGACTTCTCTTACCCCAGCTAAGGCCAACCGCCAGGAAGAAAGGAGAGACATGGTCATCAACTTCTCTCTTTCTAAGTCTCTTCTTCCCTCAGCCTGCTAAGGCTCAGTTTCCCCAGGAAGGGCAGCTGGGAAAGGTCTCACTTAAGTGGTGCTGTTGTAACAGGGTTTGGATGCTCTGGGCCTGGTGGGTGTTCAAAGCTGACCCTTCCTCATTTGGGGTGCTTTCGGGAGTCTCTGCAGGTCCCTCGCCAGCTGGTCCCTTAACCTGAGGGAATGCACCTTATTGGGAGAGTTGCTTACCCACTGGGAACCTGTATGGCTCAGGGTCCTAACAGGAAGCTGAGGGCAGTACTCAAATTAGGTACTGTGAAGACGATTGAATAAAAACCTATTTACAAATGTGTGAGCAGGGGGTCGGGAAACCACAGGGGAGAGTCAGCACCCCAGAGGTAGCAGCAGCAGCACAGCAGGAAGCATTGCTGTCCCTAGGCCTGGGGGGCAAGAGGAGTGAACAGTTTTTGGAACTCGAAGACGGAAAGGGCTGTGCAGAAAGGCCCTGGCCATCTGACAGGAGCTGGGGCTCCGTCAAGCCTCACATTCTGCTCATGAGCCCCTGTACCTTGTGCAAAGCTGTCTCAGGGAAGAAATAGCTCAGCCTCTCTCCTCCCCCTCCTCTATTGCTTGCTGAGTCCAGCCAGGGGCAGAGGGCAAGGAAGCCCATTGTCATAGCTGCCCACTCCCTGGGGCACAGGCAGAGGAGGGCAGGAGAAGGTAGAGGGCAGACTTGGCGAAGCAGGTGGCATAGGACTGGGTCCAGCACACAGCCCCAGGCATCCTGTGGCCCACCTCCAGGCTTCTCTCTCCAAAGGTCCCGCTGGCACTCTAGGCGTTAAAGGATCTAAGTCTTAAGCAGTATGCCAGAGGACATGAGCCATGCTGGAGCCGGCTCACACCGGCTCACGAGGGCTGGCTGGGCATCTCTTCCCAACTCCGAATTCAGAAACATCATGTTGGCAGATTGAAATTGGCTGTGACGAGAGTATTGACACCACGAAAATTGGCAAACACTACAAATCAGAGCTTTTTTCCTTCCAGAGAGCTGGCTGTAAAACACTTGCAGCACACCGCAGATCCAAGGTGACCCCAACCTTTCTTCCATACCTGGAGCCCCTGTTGAGTCAACAGGGATGCAGCAGAAACTCTTGGCTCTTCCCCCAGCGGGTCATCCACCCACATGCCACCCTCTAGACCTCCTGAATGGGAGCCACACACCAGTGCACCGTGCCCTTTTCGCCCCTCAACACACACACAGATGCCAGAGAATTCCCACCAGGCTTTCTGAGTGGTCTCTCTCAAGCCTCCCCCACTGCCTCTAGGGATGAGAGGGGCACTCCACACACCATCCCCAGGGAGGGAGACGAGGCGGGCTTAAGGAAACTGCTAGCCCTTCTTAAAGGAATTCTCGTTAAACATTTATTTTGGCCCTTTTCTAACACTGATGTGCGTATTTTGGTCATCCGGCCAGCCCTTGTCATTTCACTTTGAAAATGTGCCCGTTCCACTCTGCGGTCTGCCTCAGAACTTACTCTGATATATGATAAGTTATTGCCAAATGAAGAGATTAATTCATAAATTGGCTAGTAGCGGGTTTGTTTTCCAAAAGTAGAGGGAGATAGCTTTATTAAGGATCTTCAACTCAATTCTTAAAAGTCCTGAAGTTGCTCTAATAATCCAGTCAAGAGAGTTGAGTGAACCCCCCAAGCATGACCGTGAGAGGTTTGTGCAGGAGGAAGGCCCATGCCCGCTCTCGGGTACAAGAAAGCTGCCCTCCCCGGAAGGCCGTATGTGTCCTGAGAATACTCCGCACTGGCCAGGCCCGGTGCGATAAAGATGTGACTGGGTTTTAGGGATGCCAAGCTTCCTACTGAAGTCTCTCTGATAAGCTGTGGAGACCAAGGCCTGTGGTCACCACTAGTCTGCGAGGCTGAAGTGACAGGAGGGAGAATCGCCAAGATAGTCGGGGTCTGCGAGAAACCCCGAGTTCAGAAGGACGAGCGCACTTCCCAGGGCGGAGTGCGAAAGCCACGGTGGGCTGCAAGGCGGGCACAGACCTGCCCCTGCAGGGGCGGCTGGAGGGAGAGGTGCCCTGAGCTGGGAAAGAGGTCGGATCCAGAGGTCACCATGCCAGGTGCCGAGGGGCTGTGATAAGAGAAATGTAGACTGGAAACCAAAAGACGGATCTGGGGTTCCAGCAGAAGGGATTATGGAACAGTATGAGGAAAAGTGAGCTCCTGTTGGAACGGAGGGGGCCACACAGGGGATGAGTGCCAAGCTCAAGCAAGTAGTGAGAATAGGAATGTCCTTCCTGCGTATGGCCTCTACCCCTAGGGTCCCCTTATGTTGCCGACTGGCCCCGAGGCACGCTGGCCCTCTGTACGGCCTGTGTCCTCCACAGGGAGCACGGTGGGGGAGAAGGGGCACGTGCAAAGGAGACAGCCGCCATCCCAGGGGCACGGTCTTGGCCGAGGCCCGGCGTGGTAGCGGGGAAGATTTCTCACGCGGGCAGAGTCTGGGGACAGCCTTCTCTGAGGGAGCTGCCAGGGCCTGTGTTTGGCTTCAAGCCGGCGCGCAGCACATTCCTGATTGTACTAAAGTGTGGCCGTTGTCCTGTCAGAGGGTGCCCTGTTCTCCCAGAGGGGAAGACAGAGGCAGTGAGTGCAGGGACCGGGGTGGTGGGGATGAGCTGCCAGAGAAGTTATCAGGCCCGGCCATGTGTCCGCAGGGTCATTCAGCACACCCGTCAGTCCGGGCTCGCCACAGGCAGCTAAGGTGCTACACAGAATCAACACCAAGACAGATGGTGGCACTGAGCACCCGTCAGCATGCGATTACTCCAGATGACAATAAATTTGAGCCATTAAACAGGAAATGGTCTGATTGGGAAGCCAGAATCTCTGCCTCTGAGCTGCTGACCATTGTGATAATTGAGTTACTGACACCATCAATCTCCGTGAGAATGGACACTCTGACTCCCCAAACAAGGTGAGGCTGAGTGATCTACGGTTCTGCGAGACAGTTCAGCCCCAAGGAGGCCCAGAGTGGGTGTTCAGCAAATGAATCATTAGTTGGACAGCTGCGGCGACCAGCGGGAAAGCCTCCCTGGCTCCGAGGGCTTGTCTGCTGTGGTGGAGCCGCATAACTCATGGCCGCCTCCCGCGCAGGGCACGGGCTGCACAGTGGCCATGTTGGCTCCACAGTCTTTGCTCTGCACAAGCCCACGGGGCCCCCTGGGCTTTGGGGTATGGCTGGAAATTTCAGTGTTGCCTTCCTTGGATTTCCTGGTGCAGTCGAGGAGGTGGACCAGACTGGCTCTGGGTATTCACGGGCTGGCCTTGGAGAGTGGCAGACTCCAACGTGTAGGCAGCTTCTCACACCCAGCAGATAAGCTGCAAATGCCAAGTGGGATTGGGGCGCAAGTCGTGAATTTGGGTTGGTAAAGGGCAGTCTTCACAGGCCAGTCCCCAGGGAGGAGACTGAGACTTTCTCTCAGCCCCAGCCCCAGATCTGAAAAGCATTCATGGAAAAGGGCATCCCCTTCACATACCAAGGACAAGTCAATACAGACTTCAATGGTCTGCCCTGTGGCTTCCTTCATTATTGGAATCCCTTACAGGGGAAAAAGTACCAGCTTTGAAGTCAGACAGAGCTAGGTTCTCACCCTGTCTCTGCTTGCGAGCAGCGTGTTTCTGGACAGAGCGGCCCTGTCTGGAGTGGGGGTTGTGAGGGTTGTATAAGATGAGGCACATGAAGTACCTGGCCCAGGCAGAAGCTCCGTGGTGGAGATCGTTATTCAGATTTTATCGAGCACCCACAGGGCCAAGTGCAGATGGCTGCAACCTTGCAGAGAGTGTACTTTCCTTGTTGTAAACCCCTGAGCCCTTTTCCCCCTTTCCGCAGTGGCTCCCAGAGGTCTGGAGCCTGGGCAGGGCCGTGGGGGCCATCCTGGCTCCCACATGTCATCCTATCTAAACTCACGCAGGTCCTGTCTTCTCAGTAACTCCCGCATGGAGCGCCCGCATTGAAACTGGGCTCCAAGGCGTAAGCAATGTTTCCTAAGAAGGGGTGTGCATCAGAATCGCCAGGGGACACTGCTGGCAGATTTTAACTCCAGACCTACTCCAGTAGGGCCCAGCTGTCTGTGAGCTTTTACAAGCTCCTTAAGTGATTCTGATGCACACCCCTAGCTGGGAACCACTGAACCAAAGCAATGATTCTGCACATTTCAGACATCAGATATCTACATGGGGGAGAGGGAGGAAGAGAGTGTGTTTGAGAAAAGGGTATGGGGAAGGGAGAAGAGGAGTTAGAGAGACCCTTCCAGATGAAATCATGAAATCGTGTCAAGTCGGAGGGGGTCCACATCTTGTCTGTCCCTCTCAGCGAGAGCCCCTCTTGTCCTTGCACTGCTAAGTCCCCAACACCGGGCACTTCAGCCATAAGGTCAGCCTGGAACTGTGCATCCTCCCCTACTTGAACTTCAGTTACCATAACATTTGGCTGCTCAGGGCTTCCTCCTTATGTGACACTCAGCTCTACAGCCACCGAAGTGAAACCCTTTTCTCTTGCTTTTGTACTGCTTTGGAGCCAACTGCCCCCACAGTCTACAGCGTGACCTCAGCGGCTACTCAGGGCTATGACCTTCTGTGCTGCTGTCCCAGCCAGAGTCCTGTCCTTGAAAGGAGGGCTCCCTGTGCCTCCTGTCGGGTGACTGGAGGTTCTGTCCCCAGTCAGAGTCCCCGTGAGGACCGAGACCTACAAACTCAAATGCCCTTTGGTTACTCCCTCTGCCTCTGTTCTTGTTCAGTCGCTTTTGTTTGGTGCCTTTGAGTTCCCAGCCCCTGCTTCTCTCCAGAGGGCAGTGCGGAGACAAACCTCAGAACACATCAGAGCGGCGGGAGGCTGGCTCCTGGTGGGCTTGCCATGCATTTCACTAAGCAAACATCACCTTGGGCAATGGCCCATTTGATCGCCATGACAACAGGGGTAGCTTGTGTCTTGGGGGTATGCTGTGCCCTCATTCTGGCTGCCCAAGGTCCCTCGCCCCAGCTTTCTTTCCCAGACCCTTTCAACAGGCTCACGGCCTCCTGGCGCCACCCTCCATTAACTAGTCTTCAGTCTGAGTAGCTTTGTCTCAATCAGCACAAAGCAGCTTGACTCAGCTGTCAGAGGAATAAACCAAGCCAATCCTCTCCTCAAAACCCTCCAGCCTCTCATCTCCCTCAAAGCCAAAGTCCTTACCATGGCCCACAAGGTCCTACGAGGTCTGGCGTCGGTTTCCCACCCCTCTTTCGTTACCAGCCACTCAGCACCCCGGCCTCCTCCCTGCTCTCAGACACACCAAGCAGGCTGGCGTCTCTCGCCCTTCGCTCCTGCTGTTGCACTGCACTCTGTGCCCTGATCTCTGCGTGCTGGTTCCCTCCCTTCAGTCAGTCTCTGCTCAAATGTCCCCTCCTTAGACGGCCCCCCAGCCACCCTACCTAACACGGTTAGGTATTCACAGTGTTTCTTTTTCAGCAGGCTGTAAGATGCGTGGGCCCATTTCTGAAACTTGTAGGGAAGGAAATAATCTGTCCATTTGGAGTCCTGCTGTTATCAGTTTGATGTTAAGATACTTCCTTCAGGTTAGCATGCCTGGCATTTTTCAAAGAAGACGGGGCCAGCAAACATGCATGGCGCAGAGGGTGCCCTGTGCACGGAGGCCGAGCCAAGCACTGGGGGAGGTACACAGAGCGGAAGGACCCAGTCCCTGCCCTCGGGGGCTTCCTGCGCCCGTGCCTTGGGGGATCTGGGCAATGTGACAGGCAGCCTGCCTCATTAGGGCCCATGCGATGCACCCACACAGATGACAGTGTCCTCTTCAGTGGGGAAGTCTGTGGTGTCTGCATCTCCTGTGCTTAAATGACAGAATAAAACACTTGCTCAGTTTATACTTGTCACTTGACACAAGGAAGGGGGGGTGCTGGTACCTAGAAGACAAAGGACAAAATCTTGATCCAGTTAGCATATTTTATCAATATGTTAATGACATAAAAGACACAGGTAACAAATCGGTAAGGGTGCCAAAGGGGAGAGCATAATGCATGACAGAATAAGGACCTCTCAGCAGGCCAGACCACCAATAACTGTGAAGTGTGGCCTCTGGGATCCAAAGGACAATCGCAGTGAGAGAGGATGCATTTTGACAATCACTCATGGAAAAACATGAACGTGTTCAAACTGACCACAAGCTTAACAGGGGCCAACCCCAGCAACGCTGCTGAAAACACAAGCCGTGCTGGGGAGGCTGGCACATGATAACGTGTAGCTCTTCGGGACTAGAGAAAAGAGTGGGTTCAAATCCCAGCTCTGCCACTTACTAGCTGTGTGACCTTAGGTTATGCATGGCCCTGTCTGAGACTAAGAATCTAACGCCTTCCCTGCAGGGTTAGTCTGAGAATTAGCAATAAGTAGAGGACCTAGCCCAGTGCTTACTAGAATTTGGCAGAACCTAGCATACGGAAGGACCTCAATAAACGGTCCTGGTTCGTAATTCACCTGTTACAGAAATTAAATTTTCAAAAGCAAAGAGGAGTCCTTCTCTACCCTGGACTTTCCAGACCTCGCTGAAGTACTATGTCCAGATCTAGGCTGCCTGCTTGAGACACATTAGAAAGTAACCAGGTCACTGGGTCCTCAGATGAGGGAATTGGGCAGAGTCAGCCTGGGAAAAAGGTGCAGACGCATAGTGCATGTTGATGTTGCTGTTATTGTCCAGGTATTCAGGGGGCCATCGGACTGAGACGAAGGGCATTGCTGTGTTGCTCCGAAGAGCCAGAGTAGTGATGAAGTTAGTGGTGAAGGTCTGAGCTCAAAGCAAGAGGAGACACAGCTGTCCACAATGAAACACGTTACCCTGCAAAGCAGCGAGCTCCCATCACTGGAAGTGCTTGAGCGGACAGCAGATGACCATCTGTCAGACATGTTATAGAAGGAATTTTTGAATCCAAGGCCCTCGCAACCAAACAAATCCAGGTTCCTAAAGTCAACCATATACCTAGAGCAGGTTAACCTCTGAACCTCAATGTCCTTATCTGTAAAACAGGAATAATGATACTTACCTCAAATAAGTGCTATAAGGATTAAGTCCGAGCATGTCCAGAAGCACCTGGACCACAGTAGATTCCTTCTCCCCTACGTGGAGTAAAAAGCAGGGCTGTGTGACTGCTAAGGTATCTTCCATGGGGCTGAGAAATGCAGTGCAACCACAGAGAGACTCTTGGAGGATAAACGGACCCCGCACACCAGGCTGGGAAGGGACCAGCTTCAGAGCACAACAGGCAGAATGGACAGCCAGGCCACCAAAGGTAGCCATAGGGGGCCAGACAGAGGTCGCATGAGTGAGGACACAGGATATGGGCACAAGCTGATCACTGCTGACGTGCTCAGCAACGCCCCCCCCCAGCCTGTCACCAAGGCTTGCTCTCGGCCCTGGTTGCGTACTAACGTCACCTGGGTTGACCAGGCTTGAGAACCACTGCTGTAGAGGGAAGTGAAAACCAGGGGACATGACTCTGAGGCTAGAAAATCCAGCACCTCCACTCATGCAGACAAAGATGTGAGACGGTTTAGAAAGCATTTTTTGTTTGTTTGTTTGTTTGTTTGTTTTGGTTTGTGAAGGGCTCTTTTTATCAGAAAATGGGGAAATGCTATTCTGCATCTTCCCTGGGGACTCCAGAGGAAATGAGTGAGCTCGGTAGTAAAAGGATTAGTAGGAATGGAGGGAAGAATTCCCTTCCCGTGGCGGATGTTGAAGGGAGGGAGGGTCATCCTAGAAGCCGCGCCTCTCCGGGCTTTCAGCCAAGCAAAGGTTGCCATCCAGAGGCCCCAGAAGGAATTCACAGGGTCCCCTTTCATCTTAAGATGCACTTGAACCCTGTCATCTGCCCTAAATGTCACACTTTTCCTTTTACCTTCCTTCTACAGGGATCTCAGAAAATATGGCCGTGCCCTCGATGCCAGACCTGCAGGAAGAGAGGCTGCGATCACAACTGGAGGAAGAAAAGAGAAGGTGCCCTTCCTTTCAGCCACATGTAGTCTGACCCCAGCCTCCCAGGGCCTCAAAGATAGAGCGACCAAGCCCCAGGGCTGAAACTAGTGGGTCCAGTGACTGCGCCCTAAAATAGTAGGAAGAGGTACTTCCTTTGGCAGGCAGGTTTGAAAAGCAGGACCCTAGGCAATGTGAGGTTTTTGGTTTTTTTTTTTTAATTTTTAGAGATGGGGCCTCACTTGGTCACTCAGGCTGGAATGCTGTGGCCTGATCATAGCTCACTGCAGCCTCAAATTCCTGGGCTCAAGCGATCCTCTCACCTCGCCCTCCGGAGTAGCTGGGACTACAGGCGCGCTCTGGCAGGATGAGGTTAGAACGCAGAACAGGCCAACCCAGGCCAGGGAAGCAGCTGGGCTTGTCCACTGCTGCCACCTAGGGGAGTCAAGAAGTGTAACCACCGTGGTCTTCCTCACACCCGCAATTTAAGCCCACTTCCTTCCTGAGTCCTGAGAACATTACACCCTCATGCAGCCATTTAGGGTCCCAAAATGATTTTACTTACAGAGTGAAGAGCCTTAAGCATAAACGGGCATGTGGCCATTACTGATACTCAGCATGGTCACAGGACCTCGCTCAACATCCCAGTCCAGCTGCTTAGCCCATTCTTTCATGTATGCACTCAACAAATGCACGCTCTCTCCTCCATGCCGTGGGTAGTTCTAGAGATGCTAACCAAGTCACCTCCCCTGCCTCAAGGAGCTGATGGTATCCTTACAACACACTCCTCCCCGCCAGCACCCCACACCCACTCACGCTCACACCCAGGAGAACAAAGCCCCAGGCACTGGTCCCAGTTTCTCTTGACAGCTGTGCACTGTGTCGTCTCCCTCCAGAGTGCCCTGACAGCCCCAGCACACACACCACTGCTGCTCTGCACCCCCTCGGGGTGCTCCCAGGGGTCCACCTCCTCCCTCACCCAATTTATTTCCTCAGTTTCTTTCCAACCCATTCCTCTTGCATCTCTTACTCCACCCTCGTCTTGTCCCCTTGGTCCACGTTTTCCAACCTCAGTGACACCTCAGAAGCCAAGTTGTCTCTTCAGCTTGGCTGGTGGACTGTTTCCTGTTTGACAATGTCTGACTCGTTCCAGCACTCCCCAAACCAACACAGAACATCCAAAGGAACAAACCGTGTATTGTGACTTCTGATCCTCTGCATGAAGGTGAAGCAGCGGGATAGTGAGAGTTAGGACTGTGGTTCTAGAGCCAGACTGCTGGGTTCAAATCCTGGCTCCCTGCGAGCTCCATGCTTCTCCATACCTCGGGAGATGACAGTAATAGCTCCTTCATAGGGTTGTGAGGGGGATTAAATGAGTTCATAAATGTTGAATGCCTAGAGCAATGCCTGTCCCTGAGTAATAACCACTCTTGGAGGAGGGGCTGTTCATCTCACACACTGCCATGGGCCTACTGGACAAAGTGCCTCACTCTGCATCTCTAAGATGGACTCAAACCCTGGTGCCATATCCTGGCCCTGGCAGCTCCTGTAGGGTCCCAGCCCCTGGGCAACAGGGCAGTGCTGCAGGCTTTGGGGACACAGGCCCTGCCCACTCGCTGCACCCCTCCGTGCCAGGGCTTTCCAGACAGCAGTGCACTGACTCTTCTCTGATTCCCCCGCAGGTATAAAACGATGTTCACATGCCTGAAAGCCCTGAAGGTGGAGATCGAGCACTTGCAGCTGCTCATGGACAAAGCCAAGGTGAAGCTACAGAAAGAGTTTGAAGCATGGTGGGCAGAGGAGGCCAGCAACCTGCAGGTACGGTCTGGAGAGCATCAGGACAGCTGGGGAGGGGCCAGCCACGTGCCCCCGTGGGGTGTCAGGAGACAGAGAGTGGGGGCTTTGACCCGCAAGCCCATGTGTCCTCATCCCCTGCTCATGAAGCAGGTGCCCCTTGTAGTAACAAGGACTGCAAAGATCGGGGAGTAATTGTTTCCTTGCTCTAGTGCCTAAAATAGCCACCTGATGCAGCCAAGGGGAGGGCTGGCAGATGTGGCTTCACAAACCAATGAGTGTGCCACCAATGCTGGGGTGATATCCTCCCGTGATAGCATATTGACACCACCTATTGTTTTTCTTATTACAGAGTCGTATATTTATTATATATATTATTTATAGAAATTTTGCTATCCAGAAGAACAAAGAAATCACCATAATACCTCCACTTAAATATAACCAATATTAGCATGTTGAATTATATGATTTTTATCTTTATTTCTATGCATATCCATCTGTATATTTTTATACAAAATAGAATTATATTGGTGTCCAAGTATCACAAATGGCTTTTTTAACTTAATTCTGTAGCATGCCTTTTATTTCATGTTATTATTCTACAGCTACAGTTCTAAAGGCTGTTACTGTTTCATTGTATGGCTATATTTTAATTGATTTAACCAATCTCCTATTGTTGAATGTTTGGGTTGTTTCTAGTTTTTACTCAAAATGTATTTGTAGATAAATTTTTGCATATTTCCTAGGCAAATTCTTAGAAGTTCTCTATCATATTACAAAGGTTAAAATAACCTGTTAAGAACTGTTAGTATAGAATCCCAGTTTCAGTTGTCCTCAGGTAACTCCTCAGTTGTGATACAATGGAAGTGACAAAACGCCCATAATCATATCACTTGTGTGGCTGGCAGGACCTTAGTCATTATCTAACAGGCTGATCCCTTCATTTTAAGGACAAGGAAACTGAGATCCGAGAGGATATTTGCCCAAGGACACAGGAAAGCAATAACCAGTGTCACCAAATGCCATGTGACAGGACAATAGAGAAAAGCATTTGGATAAAATTAAATACACAAGATCACAAAGAAAACCAATTAGATTGAAATAGTTATCAAAATACTTTAAAAGCAAAGTTATGGTATAGTAATATACATACCACTTTTAAAATGCATTAATTTAGAAGATCTAAGAGTGGGCCCAAGATTTACCATAATCTCAAAGTAATGATGAACACACTATTTCAAGATTTCTGCACCAACTATAATGTGATAAGAAAATATGCATGGTTTCTATTGGTGACAACGTCACAGGTATTGCTAATACTACTGTGGTTTGTTGTCTACATTTATTATTGAAAGAAATGCTAAATTTCAGGTAGACATGAGGAGAAATAAAGATGTAACAGGTTCCTACCCGCATTCCCAGAGCCCCTGGGTTCTGTCTGCGGGGTGAAGAGCCCCACCTAGCCAGGGCATCAGGGAGCGAGGCTTTCGCCGCAGCAGGTGCCTGAGGGAGTGTGGCCACTGGACAGTAGACGAGGACATCCAGAGTGACTCAGGAAGTGTCTAGGCAAGGCTGACAGATTCAGACAGTTTATTACTTACACAGTAGCCAAAGGTGTCAGCTCCATGTGTCCCCTGTCCTACAGGATGTCATTGAAACCAAAGGGACCAGATGACAGCAACAGGGATGGTGGGACACCTTGTCGCAGAGGAGCCAATTCCATGCTGTTGCTAAGCAATTTCAAAGCCTGTGGCTGTTCCCCGAGTGGGCCCAGGCAGGAAGCCTCAACCCCGTCAGCACAAAGGAGGCAGTGAGACTCTGTCCTGGGACAGCCTCCCGGGAGGGTAGGGAGGCGGGTGGGAAGCAGCCTGGCAGCAACGGCTCACAGAGCCCTGTGCCCTCACATTCAGGGAGGATTACAGGGCATTCTGCCAAGCCTTAGATCAGCGCGATGCATGCCCTGCTCCTGAGGCCCGCATGGAGGCATGCGGGGTTTCCAGGGCAGCGTGGCGGCGCCGTGCCCCTGCGTGACGTGTCCATGGATCTCTCCTGACTCCAGCAGGGAACCTTTGAGACAAGGAGAAGCAAACCCAAAAAGCATTTCGGGAGAGTTGTCAGATAACATTGTAAACAATTTTTTCTAGCTATAAAAAGTAATACATCGGCCAGGCGCGGTGGCTCACGCCTGTAATCCTAGCTCTGGGAGGCCGAGGCGGGTGGATCGCTCGAGGTCAGGAGTTCGAGACCAGCCTGAGCAAGAGTGAGACCCCGTCTCTACTAAAAATAGAAAGAAATTATCTGGCCAACTAAAAATATATATACAAAAAAAAAAAAAAATTAGCCGGGCATGGTGGCTCATGCCTGTAGTCCCAGCTACTCGGGAGGCTGAGGCAGTAGGATCGCTTAAGCCCAGGAGTCTGAGGTTGCTGTGAGCTAGGCTGATGCCACGGCACTCACTCTAGCCCGGGCAACAAAGTGAGACTCTGTCTCAAAAAAAAAAAAAAAAAGTAATACATGCTCAATTTGGAAAACTTGGAAAGCAGAGAAAGCACAAAGAATAAATCAAACGTTACGCATAATCCTGCCAGCAAGGACAGTATTTTGTTGACCGTCACCATGGTCATCACATGTCAGATTTGTTTTTGCCGTAAACACTGCATACACCAACTTTTATAGCTGGCTTTTGCTTCCCATGTCATTCGGCTCAAGCTAACACTGTGAAACTCCTCCTTGGCCCAATAGGTAAAACCTCCAGCAGTGAATTCACTGAATCACATGAAGCCATTTCCCCAGACATCGGAATCCCAGCATGACCAGTCCCAGTTTCTATTTAACAAAAGGTAAGCAGAGAACGTGCCGGCAGTGTTAGGGTACCCAGAAAAGGCTCCCTACCGCTCTCCTTAAGCTCCTTCCTGTGGCTCTAAATGTCTCCTTATAGGCCGTATGAGCCAGGAGGATGAATTACTTTTACTATTTAATTAGCCATTCAGGCCAGTGGCTTTCAAGCTTCTTTGAGCCCTTCAGCCTCTCACTGTGACAGCTGGTAGACCTACTGCCATGGTAACAAGAGGCAAGAGGTTTAACAATCAAGCCCTGGTCCTGTCCCCTGAGTGGGAAGAAATGGTTGGTGGGAACGGGAGGGGGGCATAGCAGGGGAGAAGGAGGGGTGTTGGGGGAGGAGGGGGATGTCAGTGGTAGGATGGGGGTAGCCAGCCTGCCGAGATACAGGGAAGCTCTTTGTCCCAGCAAGGATTCCAGAGAGAGGTGGGCAGCCTCCCATAGGAGCACACAAGGATGGCCCAGAGCCAGTTTCCCTAAATGATGGCATGACCCAGCAGGGACTCTGCCTCCCCACGGACCATGTTATTTCCAGCCACACCACAGGTGGTAGAGCCAATGACACATGCCTCCTGCTGTCCTCCATCCCTCAGACGCAGGACTGTCAGGCCAGAGGCCAGGGCAGCATGCGTGGGCCGCTGGCTACTCCACCAAGGAGCAATCCTTTGGGTTTGACGGGGCACTGAGCACTCATGTTGGAAATGTAAAATAGAGCTTTTTTTAAAAAAGTGCCAGACAGTATCTTTAGTATGATGTGATGAGAATGACACTTTACCTCTGTGGCCTTCCTTTCAAAAACCCATAATGCCAATCACAGCATGAGGAAAACATCAGACAAATCCCAACTGAGGAATAGTCTACAAAATACCTGGCCAGTACTCCTCAAATTGCCAAGGTCATCAAAAACAAGGGATGTCTGAGAATCTGTCACAGCCAAGAGGAGTGTAAGGGGACACACAGACTAAATGCAGTACAATGTCCTGGGTGGGATCCTAGAACAGAAAAAGATGCCAGGTAAAAACTAAGAAAATTCCAATAAAGTATAATAATAATTCAGTTAATAATAATGTACCAACATTGGTTCACTAATTGTGACAAACGAACCACACTAATATAAACATGTACCATAGTGGAAACTGGGTAGGGTTGCATGGGAACTCTCTCTACTATATTTGCAACTTTTCTGTAAATCTAAAACTTTCTATAAAAAAAAAAATCTTATCTTTAAAAAAACGCCAGCCAGGGAGCCCTCCGTACCAGGCTGATATTTTCCTAGGACTTTCCCACATCCCCCAATCTGTCCCCCAGTGCCACACTTCAGCTTGTATTCTAGTTTTAGGAAACAGCTTCTATGTGAGCTCCTAAGCCCAGGGTCAACAACTGGCATGGCATGTTTTGTTTGGCTAGCTTGGTGTTTTGAAAAGCAATGTAGACTCATGAAAGAAAAAAAATAAGTTGGATTTTATTAAAATTTAAAACACTACTCAGCAAAAGACACTGTTAAAAGATGACAAGCTACAGACTGGAAGAAAATATTTGCAAAGCATATATCTATCTGATAAAGGTTTTGTGTCCAAAATATAAAAAGAACACTTAAAATTCAACAATGACAATCCAGCAATCCCACTTTTGGGTATTTACCCAAAGGAAAAAAAAGTCATTTTATCAAAAACACACATGCACTAGAGTGTTTATTGCAGCACAATTCACAAAGAGCTAGAATCAACCCAAGTGCCCATCAATAGATGAGTGGATTAATAAAATGTGGGATATGTACACCATGGAGTACTACTCAGTCATAAAAAATTGATGAACTAATACCTTTTGTAACAACCTGGATGGAACTGGAGACCATTATTCTAAGCGAAGTATTGCAAGAATGGAAAATTAAACACAACATGTACTCACTATGAAATTGGAACTAATCAATCAACACTCACATGCACATATGATAGTAAAACTCAGCAGAAACCAAGCAGGTGGGAGGGGGAAGAAGGGATGGGTAAATTCACACCTAATGTGTACAATGCATGCTATCTTGGTGATGGGCACACTGATAACTTTGACTCAAACTGCACAAAAGCAATTCATGTAACCAAAACATTTGTACCCCCATAATATTCTGAAATTTTAAAAAATTCGACAATACAAAAACAACCCAATTTTAAAATGGGCAAAAAATTTGAACAGCCACTTCACCAAAGAAGATATACAGATGGCAAATAAGTGAATGACAAGATGCTCAACATCACATGTCACTAGGGAATTGCAAATTAAAACAACAATAAGATACCACTATTTACCTATTAGAATGGCTAAAATCCAAAAAACTGACAACACCAAATGCTGGTGAGGATGTGGAGCAACAGGAACTCTTGTTCATTGCCGGTAGACAAGCAAAATGGTATGGCCACTTTGGAAGACAGTTTGACGTACTCTTACAAAGCTAAGCATAGTCTTACCATACAATCTTGCAATTGAACTCCTAGGGATTTACCCAGTGGAGTTGAAAATGTATGTCCACACAAAAATCTGCATATGGTTATTTATAACAGTTTTATTTATAATTGCCCAAAACTGGAAGCCACCAAGATGTCCTCCAAAAGGTGAATGGATAAACAAACTCAGGTACATCCACACAATAGGATATAATTCAGTGATAAAAGGAAATGAGCTATGGAGCCATGAAAAGTCATGAAGGAACCTTAAATGCATATTGTTTAGTGAAAGAAGCCAATATGAAAAGGCTATACAACTATATGACATTCTGGAAAAGGCAACACCATGAACACAGTAAAAAGATCAGTGGTTGCCATGGCCTTGTGGGCAGGGATGGATGAATAGGTGGAACACAGGAAATTCTTAGGGTAGTGCAACAATTCTGTGTGACATTGTAGTGGTAGATATATGATATTATGCATTTGTCAAAATCCATAGAATGATACAGTACAAAAAGTGCACCCCGGAATAGACTATGGACTTTAGTTCATAATAATGTATCTGTATAGGTTCATCAATTGTAACAAATTAACCACACCAATGCAAGATGTTAATAATAGGAAAAACTTTAAGGGTGGAGGAAGGGAACATATGGGAACTCTGTACTATCTGCCCAGTTTTCTGTAAACTTAAAATTTTTCCCAAAAAAGTCTATTCATTAAAATAAACTAAATCCAGTGATACCTGTCAACTGGAACAGAAATAAAAAGAACAAAAGTAAAAAAAATAAAAAAATAAAATAAAAAAATACACTAAAAAAGCAGTGTAACAAGGCAGCTGCATTGTTGTGTGGCGATAGGGCAGCTCAGCGTTAGTGTCCCGCGCTGGCCCACTCTGCATTCTCCTGGGGCCCTGCCAACCTCTGGAGGTGCGTGAACTTGAATTTGCACCCTCTCAGTGTCCTGAACAGTCCTGATGAGACACATCAATTGTGAGCAGCCAGGTCCCCCAAATTCCCTCCCCACAGTGTGAGTGCCAAGATTTGGGGGTGGGAAGGTCACACTAGGCAGGCAAGAAGAAAAGTGTCCCTGCTAGAGATTGGAGAGGGAGCCTCCCGGCAGGGCAGGAGACCCTGCAGCCTTCTGATTTAAAGATTGCTCTTTTCTAAGCACCAAAGGAGGCAAGAAAAGCTTCATCTTTCTTTGCTGCACCCCTTTTAATAAAAGGGTTTGTCCTGTAAAATTTGTCAAAAGGCCGCACTCAGGGATCTAGAAGGCTATGTGTGGCCCGAAGGCTGCAGGTGCCCCAGCCTGGTTTGCTTCAGAAATCTGGTGGTAAGGAGCTCCCTCCTCTGGGAGAGGCAGGGAGGAGACCCTGTCACAGGCATCACAGCAGCTCAAACATTCTCTGTGAACGGCCCACAGTGGAGGATTAGCTACTGGTTTTCTTAAATTCTCCAAGGAGGCCAGGCACGGTGGCTCACGCCTGTAATCCTAGCACTCTGGGAGGCCGAGGCGGATGGATCGCTCGAGGTCAGGAGTTCGAGACCAGCCTGAGCGAGACCCCCATCTCTACTAAAAATAGAAATAAAAAAAATTATCTGGCCAACTAAAAATATATGTAGAAAAAAATTAGCCGGGCATGGTGGCGCATGCCTGTAGTCCCAGCTACTCAGAAGGCTGAGGCAGTAGGATCGCTTAAGCCCAGGAGTTTGAGGTTGCTGTGAGCTAGGCTGACGCCACGGCATTCACTCTAGCCCAGGCAACAAAGTGAGACTCTGTCTCAAAAAAAAAAAAAAAAAAATTCTCCAAGGAGACAGCATTGGCTTTTTTCTCTTACGGTGATAAGAACCCCTGTCATTTATCGAGGGCCCTTATGCTCCAGGAGCTGCACAAATGTGCAACGTGCATACTGTCATTGTCCCCCATTCTACAGATGAAAACCTTGGGCTCAGAGAGATCAGGGAGCTTGCTTGGGGTCACCTAGCTGATCGGTGGTGAGATTTGAACCCAGGCCCATCAGAGTCTTGCCACTACTCTCAGTCCTCACAGCAGTTTTATTTAGCATCAAGGGCTGTCCTTTAGGGACATGTGTACATGCTGTTGTTCTGGCCTTGGGCATTCCTGGACATTCCTCAGGTATTCCAGTTGAAGATGATCCCTAGATGTGCTTGCCAAGAGATCCTTAACCCTGTGGTGAGAACCTTGGATTTCAAAGGTGAACATCAGATCATCGTTGGCCACCTCCAAGGAGTCCCCTCAGTGTAGACCTTCGCAAAGCTCTCATGTGAATCCCGGTCATAGCTCTGCCAAGCAGCCCGCCCTGGGGCCAGCCGCTGCCCCTTTGGGGTCCCCTCGCCTATCTGTAAGGTGGGCCAGGGTCCCTCCGACACTGTCACTCTGTGACCAGATAAGTGTTCCAGCGCCCTTTCAGAGCAGCTGCAGCCAGAGAGCAAGCGCCCAGCCGGCTGTTCCTGCCTGAGCCTCAGAGGGGCCACTCTTGATGGAGTCACCGCAGGCCGGGGTGACGCGTCCTCTGCTCGCCAGGTTCTGAGGGAAATCTGATTCATCCCTTCCCCAGGGCTGCTTGGGGCCTGGAGGCTGATCGCACGGAACACTCTGATTGGCAGCCCAGGAGGCCTAATTATTGTTAATATTGCTTATTAATCCTCATTGAGAAAGAGATAATTCATTGTGATGGCTGGTGCACTCTCACTCCAGAAGGGATGCCAACATGAGAGATGAATTTAGTGTCAAAGGCTGGTTGAGCAAAGAGAGAGGGCAAAGGTCGTCTGTGGCACAATCCTGAGGGTCACAGAAACTGAGCTGTGGCATCCAGGGACACCTGAGCCGCTTAGGGGTTGGGGGAGTCAGTTCCCTCAGGAGCTCCAAGCCTTCGCAGTGCCCTGTCCTCCTGCGTGAGCTGGGGGGGCAACAGGCCGGGCGGCTGGGCCTCTGCAGAGGGTGCTGGACGCCCCCAGCTGCCGCCGGGTGAGTCTGTGTGTCCTCCTCTTCCACCCAACCTCAGCCCTCCAGTCTGGCACTTGTGCGCTCTCTCTGGAATCTGCACAAAGCTCCACTGGGAAACTGTTAAGTTAATGAGCCGTTTGTGTGCAAATGACTTGGTCTTGCAGACTTGCCACAGCTTCCAAAGTGACCTTGACCCACTATAATGGAAGCACCTGCAGGGTGGACAGCCCCTTCTCCCTCCCTTCCCCCACCCCCAGGCCTGCGCTGGGAACCACGCAGCAGGAGCCCTGAGAACCGGCCACTGTTCTCCAGAGAAAAGCATGCACAGCCTGCCACCTTGTGGCTGCCTGTGGGCCTACAGCGGCCCTCACCAGACTCCCGCAGACATCCTCCACTCTCCGCAGGGAGGGCTCGGGGAAGTCTCTGGACTGCTGGGAAATGGGCATGCGGTGGGGGGTCCCAGGCTCTAATTTCCTTTCCTTTTGTGTGGGACAAGCAGTTTGTCAGGCCTGTGGAGTACGGTGGACTGAGGGTGCAGACTGGGCGAAGCCAGCTCACCTGTCTCTAACCCTAGCCTGCCTCTCTGCTGAGTGTTCCCAACTGCAAAAGGAGGGTTCTAACCAGGTGACTTCTTAGGCCTCTGCCAGCTCGGACATTGTCTCCAGGCAGGACCATCCCAAAGCAAGGAAGAGGATCCTGCCACGGAGTCCTTAAAACACAGCTCAGAGTAGGGACTTTATCATCACTGGCACACGGAATAAACTAGCAACCTGCCAGCTGTGTCCACACACCGATTCTCCTCCCAAGAGGAGCTGCTAGGCTCCACTGCATGCAACCAGGAACCCAAGGCAAGCTGTATGCACCAGGCAGCCCAGGAAATGGGCACAGCTGCACACGGTGAGCTGTTGGAGCTGAGCCCCCGACTCAGGGAGCACGGAGCTGGTCAGCAGGCCGCCCTGGGGCAGTCGGTGTGGTCAGGGGTGAGCAGCGTGTGCTTCCTAGCACGCCACGGAGATGAACCCAGTTAATGCAGCTTAGTGGCCGACAGCACAGGCCCTGAAGCCTCACAGGGTCGTGACTAGCTCTGGGTTCTGCCACTTACCAGCTGGGTACTTTTAGAATTTCTTTAACCTCTCTAAGCCTCAGCTTTCTCATCTATAAAGTGGATTTTGGGAGGACACGTTCAGTTCATAACAGCCCCAAAATATAAACCCTCAGTTTCTCTTCTATAAACTTACCCCCCTAGCTTTTGCTTTTGTTGGTTTGTGTTTTGCAGTGATGTGTATGCCAGGAAAATCCTGCCCTCACCTTGCCCCAGCCCACGCAGCCAGGAGCAGAGTCGCACCAGCACCCCCCTGGGAAACAGGTCGGTGGTCTTCTCCTCCCCCCGATTCCTATAACAGCCTCTGCAGAGGGCAGAGTGGGCCAGAGTCACCATTCTGCTCCCCCTAAGAAGCCCCTTGTCCAGTAGCTGCACAGACAGAGCCCAAGGCTGGCCGTTGCCCTGGTCCCTGGGAATCCTCCGGAATCTCTCACACATGCCTACTCTCAAAGCTGGGGAATCTTCTCCCAGGGCCACTGGGGCCCCGTGCAGCACACAACTCCTTGTTAATAGATGTTTCTGGGGGCCATAACAGGAAAGCGCCAGTCCAGGGGCAGTTCCAACATAGCCCACTAGCCCCATGGCAAGACACAGAGCTGACAAGCCTGGCCTCAACCCCAGGAGCACTTGCCTCAGGGCTGAGCAAAGTGGGTAAGGCCTCTTCCCAGTTCGTGCTGTCTGGGCCCTGTGTCTAGGATACCAGCTCAGCCTTCCCCTGGCCGAGTACCCTCCTCCTGGAACTGCCCAGGGCTGAAGTCCCCAAGCCCCAGGCAGACTGAGAACTGCCAGCAGCCCCTGCCCTCCTGCCACAGATCTGCCTTAGTGCTTCTGGCTGAGCTGCAGCTGGAATGTTGACACCAAAACTTACTTGTGACAATGGACAACACTTGTTATATATAGTCCTCGCTGCCTTCTAAAGAAGTGGATACTGTCTCCCACAGTGTGGAGTGATAGGTGTGAGGGTGGAAGATTAGCAAAGCCAGGCAAGCGTGTGGCTCTGAGTTGTCCTAAGGGCAACGCTACGTGTAGAAGCTGATAGAGAAAGAGGAAGAGGAAGGGCACATAATGCTCCCTTCCTAAGGGGACTTCCTGGACTCCCACACAACACTTCTGCTTACAAACCTCTTCGGCCAGAATCTGGGCCACCTGGCCACACAGCTGCAAGGGAGGCTGGGAAAGGTATTAATAGTTTTTTTAGTTGTGGCAACTTAGCTAAATATGGTTCTGTTTTTAAGGAGACAGGAGAATAGTAATCTCTGCCTTGAGGGCAACTGGCTAAACCATTGGTGGGGAATGGGATGCACTGGGGAGATGTCTGAAAGCAGCGGTCCCCAGTCTTTTTGGCACCAGGGACTGATTTCATGGAAGACAACTTTTCCACAGATGGGGGGTGGGGGGAGGAGGAGGCAGAGCTCAGGCCGTGATGCGAGCCATGGGGAGTGGCTGTAAATACAGATGAAGCTTGGCTTGCTCACCTGCCGCTCACTCACTCCTGCTCACTCACTCCTGCTGTGCAGCACCACCCCCACCCACCCCACCCCCGTGCCTAAGTTTCACGGAAGACAGTTTTTCCATGGAAATCAAGGGGAGCACAGAGGTCTGTGGCTCGGTCCCTAACAGGCCCAGGGGTTGGGACCACAGTCCTAAAGGACAGGACGTCCAAGTAGGGTGCAGAAGGGGACAGGCTAGGACCAGCAGCATGAGCACTCCTGGCAGGTCTTCTCCGAGGCCTGAGACAGCACAGCTCTGCCACCAACTTGCTGTGACATCTTGAAGTAAAGTGGGGTCGGTTTGGGCGAGGCAGGGAGAGAGGACAGGAGGGGAGGCGGTGAGGGGATGGAGACAGCGGTGACCTCACGCACCCTCAGCTGTGTGATGGTCTCGGGGGAGAGCAGCCAGGGAGAGGGACGGCTGAGACGCAGGCCCTGAGGCTGGAAGGAGCTTGGTGTGTTCAAGTAACAGAAAGAAGGTCAGGGTGGCCGCAGCCCACTGGCCGGGGTCAGGTCACACAGGACCTGGTAGGTCGTGGACGGAGTAGGAATTTTGTTCCAAGAGTAATGAGAAGCCACTAAAAGGTTTAAGGCAGGGAGTGACATGACCTGGTTTGCATGATAAAAGGCTTGGTGTGGCCAATGCACAGAGGTGGGAGGGAGTGACAGAGAGGCCAGCTGTGTCACACAGCTTCCTGGGTGAAATCAGTCACCAAAAATGGAAAAGCATTTGGAAAAGTAAGTGCTGAGTCCAATCGTAAGGTGTAGTAAAGTGTGACATGTGGTTGTCACCAGCACCCCCGAGAGGCCGATGTCCTCCGTCCCTCTCACCGGTGACAGCCAGACGGACTCTGACATCCTGGCATTCATCAAGGCCAGACAGAACGTTCTGCAGAAGAAATGTAAGTGCCCCTTCCTCAGTGGCTCCTCCGGGGCCACAGGTCACCCACCCTGGGGGGAGGTCGGGGGAGGCTGGAGCGAGCAGAGGGGGGAGAAGGAAGTAGGGAGCTTCCTGCATGTTCCTGGAGCCCCGGGACTAGTCTTCCAGTCACCCCACCCTGGGGAGAAAGCCCCAGGGGCAGCATCGGAAAGGCCAAGGCAGGCCCAAGTGGGTGGCAGCCCAGATGTCCTACCCCTCTTGGCAGAGCTCTCTCCCTCCTCCAGACCTTCACCTCCTTTTGTTCTCTGCCCCCAAATCCGGCTCTCTCCTTTGCCCAGCGTCTCCAAACAGGAAGGGGCTGAGTGATGATTTGGTAACTTGTTGAACCTGCACTAGAAATCTCACCCTCCTGTTGGAGTGTGGTGCTTGCCGATGAGCTGTGAAGGTAAACACCACTTGAAGACCCAGGCCTGGGGACGCTGTAACAATCACAGAGGAAATGACTGTGGCTGTCGGACAGCAGGAAGAGACGTCACTGGCCTGCCCCCTTTCCCCCTGGGCCTGCCCCGTCCTCCTGGCAGCTGCCCCATCTCCCATCTGCTGTGGGTGGGCCTTTTCGTCTTCCGCCTTCCGTGCCCCCACACCCACAGGGACAGGCCCCGCTTACCCAGCCCTGCGGTTGGTCCTAGCCTCCTCCTAAGATCCAAAGGCTACTGAACAGGCTCCACATTGCCTTGGCGTGTCACAAGCACTCTTCCTGGATGGTGTGGAACAGCACACTTGGATTCTACAGTGACTGACACCTGCCCTGAGGGGCCCACACTCATCTTCTGGAGCAACATCTGCAGTTGAGACAGGCGGAGGTTTGAGCACGGACGGAGCGTCGCAACTGCCGGGCGGCCTGTGCCGTGCTGTGCTCACCGCGCGGGGCTGCCAGCCTGCTGCCTTCCTCTCCCAGCACCAGGACCAGCAGCGTCGGCACCGAGACGGCACAGCTCTGCCACCAACTTGCCAGGACATCTTGACCTTCTCTCACTCTCAGTTGCCTTGTCTAAAAAAGAAAAGAAAATTGGATTCAAGGCCTCATCCATGCCCCAGATACCCTAATGATATGTACAGACACTGAGCAGTCATGAAAGTCCAATCAGTGAAGGAACGCGGCACGTGCTGGGCACCTTGTCGCCAGGCCCTACTCCTAGTGCCGGGCCGAGGCAGGGAACACAACAGGGTCAAGCGCTGGAGACACCGGCATCCCTGAGGGCGGAAGGAGACAGAGGATGAACACATCAACAAATAAATAAGATCGCTTGAGGGGCTAATAAGTGCTGTGCAAGAGCTAAGATAGGTGATGTTGTAGACAGCCACTGGAAAGACTGCTTTTAGCTGGGTAGGTGGGGGAGGCTTCCTGGAGCGGAGAACTTTAGACTGACAGCTGGACGGTGAGAACGCAGCGCCACGCACCGCCTGGGAGCACGCGGTCCAAGCAGAAAGAGCAGAGACGGAAAAGCCCCGAAGGGGAAGGAGCTTTGCTTGTTCACAGGCAGGAAGGAAGCCAGAGTGGCTGGAGGGCGGGGAGCCGGAGAACAAGAGCCAGATCACACCAGCCTTCCTGGCGAGGGAAAGGGGTTTGGACTTCACCCTAGGTATAGTGGAAACCAGCTGAAGAATCTTAACCATGAGAGGGATACGATCTGATTGATGCTTTGGAAAGCTCACTCTGGCTGAAACATGCAGTGTAGATTGGAGGGGCCATCAGGCCACCGTGAAGGTCCCAGAGAGGGTTGAGAGTGGCCTGGAGTCACCAGCAGGGTGGAGGTGAGCTGCGAGGGCCAGAGGAGAGCCAGGGCTTTGGATCTGCCGAGCTGAGAGGATGCTGGTGCCGTTTACCAAGATGAGAAAGGCGGGGAGGAGTGGATGTGTGGATGTCAGAGGGAAGGAGCCAGGGGAATGCAGAGTTCCAGGGGCCCATTCAAAGTTTCAGAGGACGGCAAGAGGAGATGCGGAGGAGACAGCTGGCATGAGTCTGGAGCTCAGAGACAAAGTCTGGGCTAGAAAAAGAAACGGGAGTCACCATGCCTGAATGGTGTTTAAAGCCACAGGACTGGGTGCAGCGTCCTCTGAAGGGTGTAGACAGAGTTGTTCTGACTGCTGCGGACAGCCCCTGGGGCACCCCAGCAGCTAGAGATGGAGGGAAGCTGAGGTGCGAGATGGTGAGCGTGGCCTCGGGCAGGTCTGAGGAGCAAGCTCTGAGGCGGCCCAGAGGTCTGTCGACCACTGGCCACTCTGCATGTCAGGACGGCAGAGGACAAGCGCCCCTGAGGCAGGAGCCTGGGCAGGGCAGGGGAGGCGCTGAGGGGGTGAGCAGAGACAGCTCCTCCAGGGCGCTGAGCTGGGGCTGGAGCACAGGGAAGCAGGCGCCCAGCGGGAGGGCTGGGTTTGCTTTAAATGGGTCACGATTAGGACGTGTGTATGTCCTGAAACGTGTGGAAAGAGACGCTGGCACTGTGGTGGCAGAGGGGCCAGAGCTGCAGGAGAATCCTCCTTCAGAGGTGGGAGGGGAGGGTGTCCAGGACACAAGGGGGTGGCCTTTGCCCTGGGAGACCTGGGAACGCATCCATAGAAACCAATCGTCACCCCTCCCCTCAGGAAGCCCACGAGCAAGCAGTGCTGTTACAGCTATGGTCAAGCCTTTGTGCATAAAAGAGGGTGGTATCACCCCCTCTCTCTGAAGAGAAGAGGCAGAAGCCCACAGTCCACGTCACAGCATCCTCCTGCTGACGCTGTCCCTGCACAGTGCTGAGGGCTGGACTGAGGGAGGGCCACTTTCATTAAAATGTGTGTGGCAGATTAACATGTACACGGTTTTTCATTTGTGTTATTTCATCTGATGCTCTCAACACTCTCGTAAGGCATACAAGGCCAGGATACAAGCCTCCTGTGGACAGGGGAGGAAACTGAGGCACGCAGAGGTTGAATACTTGCCCAAAGTGACACAGCTGATAAATGGCAGAGCCAGGACACCCCAGGTTTTCTGCTCTCTCCCCATCGGGCCACACCGTCTGCCAGCTGCGTCCATTCTGCCATCAGGAGTTTGTGTCTCGGCCTCAGGAAACGGGACGATGTCAACATGCAGTGACCACAGCCTCCGCCCGCCCTGCAGCTGCGAGCTTCGTCCTCCAAACAAACGGCAGCCTGGAAGTAATTCATCAACACAGAAAGTTCGAGGGTTTCATTTTTATTCCTAAAGGAAGAAAAATAATCCTCGTCGAGGAGGGGTTCCTCTCCGGCCAGCTCCCTTAGGGCCAGCAGGCATGACCTTTCTGGACACACCACAGATGGCCCTGGTCCCCACCACACAGCACTTTACACGTGGCCCACTTATCAGGCCACCCTGTCAGGCAAACACACAGGCCGGGGCCCAGGCACCTTCCCAGCCAAAGCAAACACGCCCCCATCCCTGTCCCCGGCTCTCGTCGCCCCTCTTCATTCAGTGGGGCGCTGTCTTGGCTCCTGCAGGAGCGCTCGTTATGGGGAATTTGTGACCGTCAGCTCCGGAACAGGGGCCCAGGGAGGGTGATTTAACATAAGCCTCGCCAGCTCTTACACTTCGCCAAGGGCTGGGATGAATCTCCGTGATTTAGGATTCGTGGAAAAGCCGTGGAACGTTTAAATCCCCGCCAGGGGCACATGTGGACAGGTATATATCCCCCACAAGGGGTGTTAGTCATCCATGGAGTCACGTGTGCCTTTTCCAGCTGCCAAGGACAGTTTTTACCTCTGAGAAAATGAGTTTAACCCCTTTCTAGAGGGCTTTTTGTTTTTAATCTCCCTTAATCCCTAAATTTGGAAGTATTTCCATCTGGAAAGGAACCTTGGTGTGACCCCCGTAACAACACATCTGTCTTCTCCAGGAGGTGCCAGCCCCTCCAGCCTCACTCGGAGAAACCCTCCTGGGAGGGGAAGGAGCGCAGAACTGGGAGGAAAGAGACCAAATTCAAGGGCCACTTTTGCCCTGTGTGACACTGGGCAGGTCACCTCCCTGAGCCTCCTTCTCAGTGTCTGTCATGTACAGATTCCACCCTTGCCCAGGCCAGGAGCCTTCCTGAGATAATGTCCATAAATGCCCCTCATGAACTGCCAAGCACCAGGGAGTTGTCAGTGGGGAGATTGGCCCCCGTCGTGAGAACTGGCCCGGTACCACGAGGTCTGATTTTTTTCTTTTCTAATGGCATATCTGTAGCAGTGCTCTCCGTTCTGGGAGCCCACCGTAATCAAAGTCCCAGTATAGACAGAGCTTGTCGCTTAACTGGGGCTCATAACGTGAATGACCTAGGGATGATGCCTTTATTTTGCGCTGAGGTCTGTGCATGTGAGCCGCTGTGTCTGGGAGCACGGTGAGCTCTCGCCCCCGCCGTCACTGTGTGCGAGGGTCTGTGGAGGTCGGGGCCATCCTGGCGGAGCTCAGATCCAGGCTCTTCACCACCAGCGCGTTGACTGATCCCGGCCCGGTGGCTTGTCAGCAGGGCAGAGGGAACGTCAGACCCCAGGTCGTCAGCAGCCACAAGCTCAGTGGTCCCCAGTTCCTGCCCCGCCAATCTTGGACCAGAGAAGAAAGTGGGGGTTTTGGCCCCGGCCACGCATCAGGATCACCTGGGCTCACGGTAGATATCCCGAAATCATGGGTCTGGGTGTGGCCCAGGCATCAGGGTTTCTAAAGGCTGCCAAGTGGTTCCAAGGAGCAGCAGAGCTGGGAACCATGGGCCCAGAGTGGCTGGAACAAGGCACCTGTGTAAGCTCTGATTCGCCTTGTCTTCTTCCTTCCTGTTCTAGGGTTTAATTAGGACAGGTCAGAATGTCTTAAAAATGAGGACCATCTCTGTTTAATTAAACAGTGAGGCCAGCCTGGGGTCTTGCACACAGAATTAGACCTCAAGGACCAAGGGCTCTTAGCCTTGAATTATAATATTTTTCAACCTCTTCCTCCCCACCACTCTCCACATTCAGTGTGTCACCAAGAATTATGGATTCTTCCTCAGCAGACTGAGGAAGCAGACTGCACTCTTCACCCACTGCGGGGACACGTGGCCATGCCTGGGTGGCTGCAGGTGCCTGCCCACCCAGCCCTGACCAGCCTCGCCCCTCAGTCTCTCTGCCCACTGCCATTCTTCTTAAACATTGTGTTCATTACTTCACCCAAGAATCTCAGAATTTCCCTTTTGCTCTTATTGATATTATGTTAGCCAAACTTTGAGCAAAATAACTGCTTACCGCTCATACCAGTTTTTCTCACACTTGGGTGTGCCAGTGAATCTAAGGGCTTTGTTAAAAAGCAGACTTTGATCCAGTAAGTCTGGGATGGAGCCCAAGACTCTACCTTTCTTAAGAAGATCCCAGGATATGACCACACTGCTGGCCCGTGGACCACACTTTGGGAAGTGAGGAGCTATGCTGGCTACCTTGCTTTTTCTAGGTACCCCATCTGCTCTAGCAATCTGGAAACAAGGAACGTGAGGCCCAGAGAACTGAAATGACTTGGCCAAAATCATACTATGGATTGGGGACTATCCTGGCTAGAACTTAAGGTTCTTGATCCAGAGAACCTTTCTCCGTGCAGAGGCATGGGGGGGGGCTGAGAGGATGGGGGCCACATGGTCATGAGGAGCCATCCTGACATATAGTTGATATGTGGAGCAAAAAGCAAGGAGAGAATCTCTCCAAGGATTAAGTCGCAGCATCAGTGAAAACCTCAGGGTTGGAAAATGAATGTTGGCCCTGCCTCAGGGAGATAGAGCTTTTGCAAAAGCAAAGGAGGGATCTTCCTTCAGAGCTTGGGAAGTAGATGCAGCCCCTGGGAGGCAGGACACAGAGATACACTGTCCAAGACCCAGAGGGAGTGGCCAGCAGCCTCCTCGCCCCCTTCAATCCTGGAAGAAGTCAGTGTCCACACACTCAGCCTAACCAAGAGCATCCTGTCTCCTTTCAGGTTTGGGAAGCAATTGACTTTCCAGTAAGGGTCCAGCCGTGCATGTGTCAGCAAGATCGAAGTACAGACGAAGGCACCGCCCCTCACTTCCTCTGGCTTCCAAAGTGATCTATGGCCTGCTGGGAGCATCTGATGACTTTAACTCCAATGGAGGGGGCTGTGTGTCCTTAAGGGTGGTGCCTGGAGACCGCCAGAGAGGCTGAGGCCAGGGCTGATGGTGACATCTTTCCTGTGGCTGCTGGAGCTCCTGAGAGGGCTGGGCAATGCCAGGGTGCTTAGGGGCATGATGAGGGCTTCAGGTCACTATTACGGTGATGCTCACATAGATAATTATACAGTTTGGAGATTAGGAAATAGTACCATCATGATATAGTGTCGGGGGGAGCTCACACTGGTGGAATGTGGGGGGAATAATAATAGGTTATTTTAGGCTATTTACTGCCTGTTCTCTTGGCCCACCCTGTGGTTCAGAGGCCCAAGAATGGCAGTGGCAGGCCGGGCAGGATGTCTGAGCCACAGGCAAAGCAGTGGAATGCAGGACATCTTGAAGGCTACTCTCAGTCTCCCAGGCCAAATCCTCCCCCATCAGCCTCATGGCCTGCATCAGCTGTAGGCAGTACCTGAGTGACCGTGTCTCCATGGAGCCGTCCACCATGCAGAGTATAAGGATATCGCAGCATCCAGAGAATAGTGGACAGTGGACAGCACTCAGGAGCTCTGCAGAAAGCTTGAGAGAGGGCAGCATGGGCCCCTCGGGGCTTGCAACCTTTACATAGCCACGTGGGGGCCTTGCAGGATTTGGGCCAACACTCCCCACTCCCACAGAAGAAACGCAGCTGCCCAGGGGTCTTGTCTCAGTGGTGCTGTCAACGCTCCGGGCACTGGCTCAGTGACACAGATCCAAGGGAAGGGGGGGCCTGCACTCGAGGAAGCCCTAGGAGAACTGTCTTCTGGGTCAGGGGGTTCGAACCCTCCCCAAGCTGGGGAGGAGCAGTGGAGGGAGGCAGGGGATGGCACCTGGGAATGACACTAACTGAATAAAAGTGCTTGTCCACTGCTCCTGCTATCTCTGTCCTATAAATACAGGACCTCATGACCCTGGAGGGGGAACGGAGAGATAATGTAGTATAATTGGCTTGGGTTTTTTGTTTTTTTTTTTTTTTTTCCTTTTTTAGTGTTGGGTAAAGGGATCATGCAGAAGATAAAATTATTACATTTCAAAGCTAGGCAGGCCCAAAGAGCTCCTCTAATCCACAGCCCTAGTTTTTATAATTAGAAGACTGAAGCAAAGGCAGAATCGACTTGCTGTTACACACCAGTCAGTGGCAGATGTCCCCTACTCGGGGGACTTTCCCTGACCACCCCATCTAAAGCAACCCCATAGTTACTCTCTCTCTCATTACCACTCTGCTTTCTTCATCACTACCTATTATCTTTCTTTACTTGCTTATTTTTTAATGACCTGCAACCCCCATAATATTAATACTAAAAGCTTTATGACAACAGGGACCTGCTGTCTTGTTCATTGCTGTGTCCCAAGCACAGAGTCTGTGTTCAATAAATAGCCCTTCGATTCATTAGAGGCAGAGCCCGAGCCCACATGTGCCTCTCAGTCTGCTGCCGCTCCTCTCACTTCCCTCTGGCTCCATGATTGAATCCCACTGGGCAAGTCTCTGTGGCCCTCGCAGTTCTGGGGAACAGAGCAATCCCTCAGTAAATCTGTAGAACCAGGGGAAGACCAAATTCTGATTCTAAAAACGTCCCCAAGAGTCCACAGGACACACGTATAAATGCGTGCACACACACACAAACGCACTCTCTGGAGTCGTGAAGATGGCTTGAGTTCGCCAGAGTCTCTTCTGATGAAACAGCAGCCGTGTTCCTGGCACACCTCAGTGTCATCAGCCCTCCAGAGCTGGTCAGAGTCTATTGACTTTAGACCTCCCCTTGAGACATTATCTCCTGGGTGCGAAGGCCTTATTGACAGATGTGTGGTAAGGCCCACACAGGGTGGGAACCAGCCTCCTGGAGCCATCTCTAAGGCAGGAAAGGGAATGACGAAAACAGAAAAACACCCTGGAAATCTGGGACCACTAGTGTCCTGCTAAGCAGGTCATATGCAAAGTGTGTGCAGCAACTGGCCAGGGAGCCTCCTGCTCCAAATGTCCCCTCCCAGTGGAAGCTGGGCCTTTGGTATGAACACATGCTTGACTATGGCGCACCTTCCCTGAAGCTGATTGGCCTTGGCCAATGGAAGCAATGGATGGAATGCTTTAAAAGACCCTCTAGTGATGTACCTGGGCTCAGTGGCGCCATGGATGACAAGAAGTATCTGAGTTCACTCCAGGCCAAAATGTGGTGTTTTCTAAAACATTTTCTGGAAAGCAGCCTGGCCAGTGACTCCAACCAGACCCTGCTAGAATTCAACTGGCTCTCCCATTGCCTAGACAGTAAGTGGGGTGGAGGGAGGTTGAAGGGAAAAAGTTGGAATGTGGCTTGCTCAGATCTTACAAAAAGGGACTTTTAGAAAACAGATAGAGAAACTATGGTATATTGAATAACTAGTCTTAATTCTTCACCACCCCTAATAGAATTATACATCCAAAGCTCTGTCATGGCCTCATGGAGGCAGAGTATTCTTCTCTAAGCCTTAAACCTGGCCTTGGCCCCGTGATGTGCTTTGGCTAATGGATGCTGGCAAATGTGATGCAAGCAAAGGCTTGAAACGTGATTGCACGGTTGGGCTTGCCTCGTGCGCTCCAGTGATGCGTCTTGAGATGATCATGCCTGGGGGGGCTGCTGCCCCCTCAGCCCATGTCCTGGAACACAGAACGCAAACCTGGCCCAGTCTACGGCCTGGAGCAGAGCTTCCCAGCCAAGCCCAGCCCAGATCAGCTGAGCCATGGCTGATCCGAAACCTATTATCACAAGAATAAATCCTTCTTGTCATAGACCACTGAGGCTCAGGGTGGTATATACGTAGCATTAACCGTGGCAATAACTGACTAATACAGAAATTGAAACCCAGAGACTAGATCCAAAATTTCTCAGCCCAGAGTTCGTTCTGTCTCTGCACACTGCCCGTTGAAAGGCACTAGAGTAGACTGTAGATGGAAAAGTGGGACTGCCACGTACAGCCATGATGGGGCAAGGACCTGACTTGCCCTCCTGTTTTAGATGACTAAAAACTAGGCAAAATACTGTATATAAAACAGTGGCTTCAGACATTGGATATTACAGGGCACTGGTTCTGAAGAGAAGGGAAACAAATGAGGTGAGCCCTGTAAGTGCTCTGAATGCTGCCCGCAGAGAGTCCCAGCTGCAGCTCAGCAAGGGGAACTAGGTAGAGCCCAGTGGTTTCCCTGAGTTGAGGAGATGGAACTGGGAGTCCAGGGAGGACAGAGTGGCTTAAATGTGTAAGGCAGTGTTCCAGAGCTGGGAGGGCGAGAGAGAGGGAGAGAGACAGAAGGAGAAAGAGAGAGAGAGAGACGGAGGGAGAGAACATGCTTTGGAAATCTTCAGAGAGTCACTCCTGAGTCTTCAGCTAACTGCCCATCAACACATGCATGTGAGGAAATTACCCAAAGCAGGGGAGAGAACATCCAGAAAGGAGCAGCTGGAATAATTTCCAAAGATAACGCAGGGCTGGGAGTAGTTCATGTTCCCAACAGCCAGAGTGAAGGAACCTCCTCCTGAAAGGGTCACTGAATAGAGACACAGAGGAGGTTGCCTCGGAAGTGGGCCAAATTAGCCCCAGATGAACGATCTCTCTGGTCCGCCCTAACAGAACTGAAAAGGTAAGCCTCAGAAGAGTCAAACTGTTTCCATTAAGCTTCCAAGTAACTTCACCGAGTCCCAAAACGAAGCTCAAAAACTATTTAAAGGAATACCAGAAAGAAAAAAACAAAACTAGCATTCAGCAACGTTGAATTCACAATGCCTGGTGTCTTATAAAAAAAATTACCAGGCATGCAAAGAACCAGGAAAATGTGGCCCATAGTGAGGAGAAAAAACAATCAATGGAAATAGAAACAGAACCCAGGAATGACACAGATGGTAGCATAAGTAGACAAGAATGTTTTTAAAATACAATAAATGTGTGTTTAAAATATAGGCAGAAAAATGCCCCTTGTGATTACTTAAATGTAAACATGGCTCATTCATCTGGTCATTGTTTTACCAAGGATGTGGCGTCCACCATGCTAAGCCCTGAGGAACTGGAGGTGTCTAAGACAGAGGAAGCACCGGCCCTCTGGAAACTCACCTTCGAATTAGGGAGACAGACAATAGAGAAGCAAGAGGATCCCAGTCCGGAAGGAGTTGGGGGTGGGAAGCTGGGCCTGAGCTCGCTGTCGAGGTGGGCAAGATGTGGGAGCAGGGCAGGGTGCAGAGACGGAGGCGGAGGAGGAAGGCTTCAGACGACAATGGTGGGTCAGGTGTTTGGTGACCGGGGAGGCAGGAGACGTGGGGCATGGCTGAAAGGAGCTCTTGGGGATTTTGCGCCTCCTGAGCACGTTGGAGAGACAGTGTCCCTCCCACGACATGCATCCAGGGACTGCCAGGGCTTCAAGGCAAAGTAGGCGTAGAAAGGTTGGGGGTGGACGCTGGAAGTTGAAAGTCCACGTGTAAAACGTGGGAGGGAAAGGAGTGTCTCCTTTAACACAGGGGCAGTGGCCTCTGGATGAGGCCCTGGATGCTCCTCTCAAGGAATGGGAGGAGGCAGCAACCCTCTGCAGAGTTAGCTGCTCTGTTTGGGGTTTTCACAGCAGGATTCCAGCCAGCAGGCTGAGCCAGTTTCACCCACACTAAGGGAGCTGGGAGCATGGAGCGAGCAGCCCACCGGTCCGCACTCCTCCCTCTCAACTCACTCAACTCCTCCTGGCACAAAGCAGCCCTTCCCCAGGCCAAGATCCACCCCCCTCTGGCCCCAAGTGTGTGATACCACTGTTATCTTTTCTCTGAAATAGCTTCTGGGTTTGTTTTTCCATCACCGTCCTTAGACCGAGGCAAGCAGTTCCCCTGCCCTCGGCCCCATGGCTCAGGCGACCCCGCACATTGGAGCTCGTTGCTAGGAACTTTCTAAGTCTCCTTCTGGTGCTGGGGCCAGCCATGACCAACAATGTCATCCCTGCGGGCACCCCCTGACCTAGACCAGGCCCCCTGCGGGTCTCAGTTCCATTTTCTTCTTTCAAGGAGCTCTCGGCTCATTCATGGGGTCGACCAGATGTCCGCAGGTGCTCCAGGACTCCTGCCTCTGCCTGGGCAGCCGCTCTGGGGCTTCTTGGTCAGTCCCTGGTGCCAGAGAGCAGCCTGGGGGGCGGATCCCCGCTGCTGGCCGGTGTGGCATTCCTTTTATGGCACTGTGTGAGACGGGGCCATCTGACCGGTGCTAACATGCTGATTCAAATGACTTTTACAGTCTGCTGTAGGACAAAGAATCTTCACGTGAACTAATTAGACAATAAATCCTTAAGTACCTCTTTTCTATCATTATTGTAAATCTACACAAATAAATTATTATACCTCACATGGGCTCATGAATTTGCGACTACATTTTTTTCATCAAATTTTTATACACAGAGGTCCACAAAAAATATCTGCAAGGACCCCACACACCGAAGAGTGACTCAGGCTCCATCTCTGCTCTTGAGTCTCTCAGTTCATCGTCTGTCCCAGGCCCTGGAGAGGCTCTGCTCCCGCCTGTCTTGGCCCACACCCCTCATCCACAGCCCGTTCCGCGGCATCCAGGGCTTCTCACTGCATGAGCGCCAATGTCTCTGGGCACTCTGGGTTTTCCCATAGTCTGGGGAGGTGAGGGGATTCACTCACACAGGGTGTCCAGCGGATCCTTTGAGAACCACCTCACCTTTTTCAACGTTAGTGGCCATTAGGAGAGTCTCTTGTCATGCTTGCAAGGACATCTGCCTGATGCGCCAGGGCAAGCCTACTACCCCTCCATTAAGGTTCACCGATGAGCAACTTCTCTGCAGGAATTATAAACCACAGTGACCCAGAAAAAGGAGTGGAGAACCAGGAGTCTGTGACAGACACTGTCAGCGCCCTACCCCTATTCCCCAGCCTACCTGGAGGTCACATGCAGCCCCAGTGGGCCGTCCCCGTCTGTGCCAATAGCTTCCTGTCCTGAGCACCTGCAGGAGCACTCAGCTCACGTGCAGGGCAAACTGGCAGTGCGGGAGTTAACTACCCCTGGGAAAATCTCCAACTAATAAGGGAGAGGAGTTGGTGGATAAGCACCTCGGCTTCTTGCCACTGTGTGGGACACCTCGAAAGTGCTTTATCCACAGTGTCCCCAAGGGTCAGTGGGGGGACCCACAGTTGCCCACAGCAGTCACCTGCTCAGTAACCCCAAATTGGCTGCCTTCCCTTCCCGGTCCCTCCTCCCCGCTCCCTGCGTGTGCTTCCTGGGATCCCGTCCCAGACGAACTGCTCACACCCCGCTGCGCCTCAGGAGCTGCTCTGAGGGACAGCTTAGACTGGGGCCTCCTTTTCAGAGTCCCGGCGGGGGCCCACCGCCCCCACTTCAGCCAGAGCCTTGCTGTTAGCTTTCACATGAGAAAGAAATCCTGCTCCTTAACAACAACAGTTTCTGAACAAGATCAGTAACAGGCATGTTTGTCGTTTGTCTGTCTGTTTTGAGGCTTTCCCTTGAATCACCTCTCAGCTCTCCCTGCCTGCCTTCCCTGCTGGTCACGGACCAGCCGGACCCCCTCGAGCTCATGCTCTCTGTTCACGAACACAGATAAAGACCCCTACGAACCTGCGCCACCTCCGCCTCTATAGGACACTCTCCTCTACCCTTCCCCGTGGGGAGACCGCCAGGAGCCCAAGCACCCACAGCCAGAATTTGCCACTCCAGCCACTCGGTGCCATCTCTTGGAGGGCTCTGTTGGGGTGGCAGGATCTAAAACCAGTGCTCTTTCTCCCCAATTGCCCTTTCTGCTGCAGGGCATGTACCTGGGGCAGGTGGGCCTTATCTTCTCCCCTTGGTTCCGGTTTGGAAAGTGTCCTTTTTCACCTGTGCGGATACGTGTCTATCGAGTGACACCATAAGTGAATACCTATGTTGGATGGCGGGTGGGCGGCCTGTCCTGCCCTTATCTCGGGGCTCGTTCAGATGGAAAGAGGCCCGTGCCAGCTGCTCTGTTTGCTCTGCATTCTCTGCCCATCGTACATGGAATTGATCTGGGGGGTTTGTTTTTCCTCTTTTTCCCCAATCTCCTTATTAGTTCAGCCTCAGAAAGTCCCTTATCACCTCCGGATGTCAGGCCACGCTCTGCCATCAGGCCTGGTCATGTCAGACTTTCCATTAATTGATTTTGTCCTCCCTCCCTTGGGAAGCACAAATTGGCTCTGCCCATTAGCAGCACTAATTCCCAGAAAGGGATTGTAAATCATGCCCTGTGTCCATCCGTCCCTCACAGCAGGTGGTGCCCATGTGGGGAGATGTCGGGCAGGGAGGTCCCTGCAGCCCTGCGGTTCTTTCCTAATCTTGATCCAGTGCTGGCCTCACAGGACCACAGCAGACTAGGAAGAGCAGCTAACACAGGTCCCGGCACAGAGAGGGCCCTCAGTGAGCACAGGAGAATGAGTACGGGCAGGAAGCAAGGGAGGAAGAGAGAGGGCTTCCTCTCTGGCACAGAGAGCTCTGGGGACCTCCTGAGCTGAGGTCTCCTCTAAAGTCTACCACTGTGTCACCACGTCGTTGGCCTTTGTGGCCGTAGGGTTTTCAGCCGTCCCATTCAACCAGATAATGCTCCTGAAAAAGACTCTATCCTAAACCCCAGTTGGGCCAAGCCTTGCTGGGCTTCGGGCAAACCCGAGTGCAGGCGGAAGATGTGAAGGGCACACAGAAGAAAGGCGAGAGGCAGGAGCACCAGGAGGGGACGGAGAGCAGCCTGGAGAGGCAGGAGGCCCCTGCTCTGGCCCCTGCTCTTCGCCAGCGCATGGCGGGTTCTCCGTAGACAGTCCGTAAACAAATGCAGTGTTTGCCCTGGTGAACCCGGTGCCGCCCCCTGCCCAGGACCTGATCCAGCCGTCCCTCTAGCCCAGCCTGCCCCCGACATCCCTCCAGCTCACTGCGTTCACCCCTTTCTCCCATGCAGAAAGTCCATTCTCTTGCCTTCATTTCCTCCCCGCTTAGAACCACCAGCAAGCACTGAAGAGGTTGCTCAGTCCTGCCTGCGGCCCTGTGGACATCGCTGATGAGCCTGAAATGACACACGCGAGACCTCCTCACACCCTGGGCTTCTCTAAGGCCATCCAGTGGGGTCTGACGACCACACGGCCTGTCGGGTGTAACTCCAAAAGCTGGGCGTTGGTGAGTCTGTAGTAGGAATGACTGCCAGCACTCTGTTACCCCGTCTCTCCAAAAACACAAAGGAAAACCAAGCAAGGGCAAATTTTGTGACTCCAAATGCTTTCTTCTCCCTCCAAGACAAGCCCACATCCCAGCAAAGTGCTGTCCGGGATGCTCTGGGACCGTGTGAGGTGGGGCTTGTGCAGAATCACTTCCGAGACCCCCGGATGGCCTCGGAGGAATTCAGAAGCCACAATATTCCAGAGAAGATGGGTTCCCGTCGCACCACCCCCAGGTGGGCCACACCTGAACCGCAGGGTGGATGGAAGGCTTCCTCAGTACCCACAGCCCGCGGCTCCGCCTCGCCCCGGCGGGCTGTGACACGGTGCTGTTCCGGTGCTGTTCTCGCTTAGTTTGGTCTTGGTTTTGGCCTTAGAGCAGATGCAGAACACCATATTATTGCCACTCTCTCGATCCTTCATACACCTGAAAATTGTAAAATTCTGCCCCTTACTTTTCATTGTCTATAAGCGCTCTTGCTCTCTCTCCTTATTACAAAAACAAATCGTTGCTTGTCCCGGACAGACCAGCCACAGTGTCTGCCACACCACGGTGCCTTCCAAGCAATGCCAGCACCTACGATACCCCCGCCCCCTTGGCTGGGGCAGGTCAGCTGAGGGTGGCACTGGACACAGGCCAGCCCACCATGGGAAGGTACTCGTGGATGCTCAGCCATAGAAGATTTAAGCCAAGAATTACCCAGAGGAAGAAGCGGAGGCAACAGGAGCTGAAGCGTGGAGCAGAGCCCTGGGCAGGGAGTTGGCGGGCAGAGCAGGGACTGGGCCGGCCGGGTAGAGGGGGCCCCGCTGCGGACAGTGGTCAGGCCACGCTGATGGTGGCTGCTCCCAGCTTCCTACAACAAATCGTCTGGTTACTTAGGATAACTGGAGTGTGTTCCTATTCCCTCCAACTCAAATAACCCTTGAACAATCTTTTTTAAAAAGAACCATTGGGAAGTAACAGAATGCCTAACAGTGGCTGAAACAAACAGGGTTTATGTTTCTAACATAAAGAGAAATCCAGAGCTAGGTGTGTGCAGGAGCTGGCTGAACGTCTAAGCAATTCCCTTGACCCTTCTGTCACGGACACAAGATGGCTGTGCAGGTCCAGTCAGCTGTGCCTTCCGGACAGAAAGAGGGAGAAAAGCGGGGCCAGCTGCAGCCAAACCTTCGTCAGAACAACTTTGCCCCAAAGCTCCACAGCCGCCTCTGCCCAATATGGTCAGAACGAGGTCACGTAGCCACCCCCAGCTGCAAGGGGGCCTGGGAAAGTGGGTGCAGAGGTCACTTCAACTCTCACATCTCTTCCCCAGGCTTTAAGTGGTTTTCCTCTGCAGCCTGGCCTGCCCCTGGGGCTCCTCTCCATTTTCCCTGCACGTGCGCAGAGCCAGAAGTGCCCAAATGTCTGCCTGGTGTGGGGCCCCCACCTCCACCTGGGACTAACTGGGGTGCCCTTCACCCAGCAGAGCTCCCCAGGACCCAGGCCAAGCTGCGGCTGCGGTGCCTGGCCTGGCTTTCCCTTGGCCTGGCCCTGCTGCCCACGCCCTGCAGCCTTCACTTCCCCCTGCCGCTCGTACACAGCGCCCTGCCGGGGGCTGCTCCTGGGGAACTCGGCCTAGGACTGGAGAGCAGGATTACCATGATGGGTTGGCCAGTCACACCCCATCGCCTGGGGTGGACATGTGCAAAACTGGGGTTCTGCTGGCTGGGGAATGACAGTGTCTGCAGCCACAGCTCATTAAAGGAAGCATCAGAAAACACAGGTGGAGAAATGGGAACCCTCCCACTGTGCTGGTGGAATATAAAATAGCACAGCCACCTTGAGAAATACTCTGGCAGTTCCTCAAAAAGCTCAACACAAACTATAATATGACCACATAGCCCAGCAATTCTAGTCATAGGTATGTACTTGTGAGAAATTGAATCATGTCCGCACAAAAACTCAAACACAAATGTTCCTAGCAGCATTATTCATAATGGAAAAATAGAAACAACCCAATGTCCACCAACGGGACAGCAAATGGATAAACAAATGCAGTCTTCCCAGTAAACCCATATGACGAAACGTTGCTCGGCCTCAGAGGGGAAGGAAGTAGGGACACATGCTGCAACATGGATGGACCTGGAAAATAGTATACTGAGGGAAAGACGCCAGACACCAAAGGCCACATCATCTAATCCCATTCATGTGAAAAGCCCAGAATGGGAAACCCATGGAGCCAGAAAGCAGAGGAGGGGCTGCCAGGGGCCGAGGGGGCTGGGCTGGGGAGCAGGGGGTTGATAGCTAAAGGGTGCAGGATTTCTCTTTGAAGTGATAAAAATGTTCTAAAATTGACGAGTGATGGTTGCACAACTCTGTAAGTATACTAAAAGCCATTGACTTGTACACTTTAAGTGTGTGAATGATATGGTATGTGAACTATATCTCAGTAAGGTTGTTACACACACACACACACACACACACACACACACAGAAGCAAAGAAGAGGAAGAAGGAAAACATCCCCAATTCTACCTATTCAGAGGGAGTTCGTACCCCAGGACTAGGATATACTTTAAGTTCCTTTTTTATTCACACATACATTTCATTAATCAATATATTACCGTCCGACAGTAGCCTGCTAAAGGATTTTAAGCAAGATAAATTATCAGCAAGAGTTATAAAGCAATACGTCCAACTTATTAGCAGCATCAACCCTGGTCCTGCCCCAGAGCGAGATTATCATTTGCCTATTTACTTTGCCCTGATTTGTCACCCCGATTACACATACCAGGGTTCCCCCACCAGGCAGGCAATTCTCCTAGCCCCGTTTTGTAGCCAAGGCAACTGAGTAGAGGGTTCATTCACACCTATTCTGATCTCTTCCCAACTCCTAAGCTTGGGGGCTTGTAGCTTCACGGGTGATGGAGTTAGGGGCTGCTGAGACATTCAGGCCTGGGCAGAGGGTGCACAGATCAGATTTAGCCCAGATACATCCATCCTGCTTGAAGGCAGAGGGTGAGCCAACATGAGCTCAGGAGAACTTGGTAGGTCTCTTTGAGGGGTCCACGACACTGATTTACTGCTATCCATGGAAAAAAAAGGCCGGGTGGGGGGTGGCAGGCCTGTTTGCACTCAGGGCACTTAGTGCAGCCAAGCTGAGCCGCACTGTTTAAACAGTCTCCCAGCTCAGACACCCGTGCTAAGGAGGAGGGCAGGGCAGGCAGCAGGCTGGGCACAGGTCCCTGGGCGCGTGCTCCTTGCCTGCTTGCCGCCTTGCCCCCACAGCTAGCCCCCAAGGCCCTGGCAGGGTCCTGGCCACGCCATGCCCAGGGCTGGGCTCTGCGGCTGCTGGGGTGGCCGGGCGCTGCCCCTACTGCTGGCCTACATCTGCTACCTGCTCCTCGGTGCCACCGTCTTCCAGCTGCTGGAGAAGCAGGCAGAGGCCCAGTCCAGGTACGAGTTTCAGTTTGAGAAGCTGCGCTTCCTGGAGAACTACACCTGCCTGGACCAGCAGGCCCTGGAGCAGTTTGTGCAGGTGACGAAGGGGAACAATGTGGGCATGGGATGGAGAGTCTCGGGAAGGTGGGAGGAATGGGGCTTCTCATGGCAGGTCCAGAGCCACCACCCAGGGACTGATGCCCTGTTTGGAAGCAGAGTGTGGTGGGAAGAGAGCCCGGTAAGACCTAGGCCTGGATTCTGGCTCCAGGTGTGCAACTGGATCACTGTGCAACCTTGAACAGGTCACTTAACCTCTCCAGACCCAGCGTCCCCACCTATAAGGCAAAGAGGGTAATTGTATCTTTGCTCCAGACATTTGACAGCAGATTAAAGGCATTCTCTAAGCCGGCACTTGCATAAATGTGAACTGTGTGTCAGTGTTCTCAACGCTGTCCAAATTTCCTTCCCCCACACTCCAGTGCTGTGACTCCCTCTGCCTTCTCCCCAGCTCATGTCCCTGGGCTGGGGGCTGCAGGTGGGAGACACAGGTTAACTCAGGAGTGGCCACCAAGCTGGCCTGCCCCGGCCTCATTCCACCTGGAGCTGGGTTTGGTGGGCAGCGGCCAGGGTGGCTGAGCCCCACCATCGCTGCACCCATGGAGGACAATCTTGGTGGCAGAGTGGGTCACCCCCTGCCTGGGCCCCTTCTGCTTCCCTCTCTCCCAGAAACAAGGCAAAACCAGGTGTCATGGGGGAAGGTGAATGCATTTGAGACACGGTTGAGCAAGTGACAGCACCCACTGCAAAGGAACAGAGCAAGTGCAGAATCATGATAATTGGTACTTATCGAGCATCTGCAATGTGCCTAAAACAGTGGGGAACAGGACTGTCGTGGTACAGGTGTTTTCTCATAATTACCTGTTATTATCACTAGCTCCAGTTTGTAGAAGGGATGTGGGGCACAGGGAGGTGGAGTCTGTTGGCCAAGGCTGCACAGTTGCTGGTGGAGACAGAGCTGGCTTCCCCACACAGACCAGCGTAAGTGCCAGGGCCAGGATATAGCCTAGAGCAGCGGTTCACAAGGTGTAACTCAACCCCCAGTAGCATCACCTGGGAGGTTGTTCGAAATGCAAATCTGTGGGCCCCACCCCACACCTACTGACTCGGACTCCAGGGCTGGGCGACGGGCTCTGTGTTAAGAAGCCGTCCGGGTGATGCTGAGGTTCCCTCAAGAGTGAGAACAGCTGGCCTAGATGATGTGTGGTCTGAGTGGTCAGAGAGAATTTTCCGAAGTTGTGAGAGACCTAGTCTGGCTCTTTCTTTCAGGAAATGAGGCCTCTGGCTTCAGGCTTCACTTCCTTGCTCCTTGGTGGACAGGGTTAGTCAGGCTGGGGCCACGGTACCGATATCGGGGTTGAGAAAGGTTCAGGAGTTTCCCAAAGCCCCAGGGTATGGCAAGGGCCCTGGAGACCCTGAAACCTCCTCCTTCCTCAGCCCTGGGTTAGAGGCAACAGCAGGAGCCAGAGGGCAGGGGAAGGATTTACAGAGATGGCGGGGACCTAACCAAGAAGGAGGGAGGCCATTGGCTTGCCTGCAGCCCCGAGGGGGCCTCCCCAGGGAAGACAGGACACCTCTTTCCCTGAGAGTCCGCAGCCTCAGGAGAGACCTTTACTTGCCAGGGGGAGTCAAGCTGGTGGCAGAAGAATGCTGGGGTGAGATTCTGGGAGAACACACATTATTGCTGAAATCGCCCACACACCACACACACACAGCCATGAACAGTATTAAAAGCAGTATTTAACACTGATTCCGTGAGGAAGCATGGCCCGCCCAGGTTCACCAAACTGAGAAGTCTGCCTCTCTGTCTACTACGTGATTCCTAGAGATGAGAACGCCGCTGCCCCTGCACCCACCCACCTGCTGTCAGCACCGACCCATGTCAAGGCCCTCCTCAGCGGGCAGAGAGCCTCAGGCTTGCCCCGGGGAGAGCCCAGGACTAGGGTGAGGGCCCCCCGCAGCGGGGAGGGTCTCCGGGGAGCAGGCGTGTTAGGCAATGTTTGGCCCAGCCTCTCTGGGTGTGTGGGAAAGACAGAAAGGCCAAGATCCACGTCTTAAGAGGCCAGTTCCTGCCAAAGTGAGGAGAAGCAGACAGCCCGTGGCTGAGGACGCCCAGACTGGCCCTGCCTACCAGGGCCACCCCACCCTGGCCAGAGCACTCTCACCCAGCCAGTGGGAGACGGCTCCCACAGGAACTGGAAGCGGGAGCTGCCGTGTCCACCCCACCCCCACCACCCCTTGCCTTTGGGGCTCTACCAGGTGCCAAGGCTGTGCTGAAAGGGGGAGGGTTGGGGGGCAGGGGAGGAGGGAGCCCTGCCCATCTCCAAGAGGGCTGGGCCCGGGGATTGGGGGTGGGGCCTGTTAGGTTCACGCCTGCAAAGCTGCAGGTTCAGTGAACACACGTGCAACATACAGTAGCCACACACACAACACATGTATACAACACACCATATACATACACCACCGCTACACATGCACACACACATGCACATGCAACCTTTGTCCTGCCCTCGATGGAACTTCTCCTGCAGGCATGGGCTGGGGCTCCCTAGGGGGCAGCAAAGAGCAAGGCTGTCTGCTCACCTGGAATCTCAGAGAACACAGGGTTCTCTGTCCCCCACCATCGGCCACAGACTCGGGTAGCCCCAAGGCTCCCCTGTGGCTCCCAAAGCCCATGTTCCGCAGAAAACCCTTCTGGGCACATCCAACCTGAAATCCCTATGTTGTTCTAACAGCCCACTCGTGTGTCATCCTCGTGGCAGCATCTCCAACTGGGGCCCTCCTGAAGCATCCCCCATCTCACCTCCTTGGGCCCATTTCCCTCCAGCGTCCCGTGCTTACAGCCCACACTGCGGTCAGCCTTGGCCAGTGGAACAGGCCCTGGCTTGGAGACCAGTGACCTTGGGCAAGTCACTTTGCCAGTCTGAGCCTTCCTTTCCTTTCCCATGAATTGGGAACGACACTATCTAAGGGTATCATTAAATGAGATGACACAAACACACCCTGCTAAGAGCGTGGTGACAGCTGGTGCTCAGTAACCATCAGCTCCCTCTTCCTCCCCTGCCGTGCCACCCCCCACAGGTCATCATGGAAGCCTGGGTGAAAGGTGTGAACCCCAAAGGCAACTCCACCAACCCCAGCAACTGGGACTTTGGCAGCAGTTTCTTCTTTGCAGGCACCGTCGTCACCACCATAGGTAAAGGGTTGGGGTAGAGAAGGGCTGCCCCAGGGCCCCTGCCTCAGTTTGGGCTTCCCAAAAGCAGACGCTGAGACAGGGTGTGGTTTATCTAGGAGATGATTCAGGAAGTGCAGGTGGGGAGTGGGCAAGTGAAATGGGGGGAAGAAGAAAATCAAGTTTGCCATAATGAGCAAGTTGCTGGTTTGGGTCACCGGACTCACTCTGCTTGAGACTCTCCCGGAGCCCAGGTAGAGCCTGTCCTCAGAACAGTCCCAGCAAAGGACAAGAATTAGGGGCTACGTAGCTACCAACTCCCGCCCTCACTGGTTGAGAGCTGATCCTGAGTGTACTAACTTTCCAGCATTTCGGACCTGCCCAGAGGCCAGGCACACTCCTGCAGCCACAAAAATCTCTGGGCTAGAGAGAGATGAGGGCGGTGGGGGGCGGAGTGTTGTTTATATATAGGAACTGTCCGCCAAAGCTGCAGGGCATATTCCCAGTGTTCAAGGGGACAGGGCACTGACAGCATCTGCTACACCCCCTCAGCCAGAAAACCCACTCCATCCCACCCCCAGGCCCCTTCTAACCCAGGTCTTCCCGGTCCGTTCAGTTAAGTCCAATTCCACACACTGTCCTTGAACTCAAGTGACATTCCAGGTAGAGTGATGGAGTGGGAGGTGGGAGATAGAAGCTTAGATCAGACCCAGCCTTGGCCCCCAATCCAATAAAGAGGGATACAGTGAGTACAGCAAAAACAATCATATAAGGCAAAGTAGATAATTAGATAGGAATGACATGAAACTACGGGAAATCATACCCAGTAGGGAGGAAGAGAGTGGCAGTCGGGAGGGCTTCATGGAGGCAGTGTCATTTGAGATGGGCCTTCAAAAATAAGCAGGATTCCTACAAATAAAAATCATTCTAGCAGAGTTCAGCGGAACAGGGGAGCTTCCCCACCTCCCCACAGAGGTGGCAGAAGACAACCTGTGTTAGAGTCTGGGGAGCAGGAGTGGATGCAGTTCTGGACTTTCCCTTCCCCGTATTTGCACATTCCCCCTTCCCTTGTAGGATATGGGAACCTGGCGCCCAGCACGGAGGCTGGTCAGGTCTTCTGTGTCTTCTATGCCCTGGTGGGCATCCCACTCAACGTGGTCTTCCTCAACCACCTGGGCACAGGGCTGCGTGCCCACCTGGCCACCCTGGAGAGGTGGGAGGACCAGCCCAGGCGCTCCCAGGTACAGCTGCTCCCTGCCCTACAGCCCTGCTGTGACAGATCAGTTGCAGGTTGAGTCCTCTAGAACAGTAGTCCCCAGTCTTTTTGATACCAGGGACTGATTTCATGGAAGAAAATTTTTCCACAGACTGGGGGAGTGAGGGGGGTGATGTAAGGCCCATTTCTTAACAGCAACCCGGAGGTTGGGGACCGCAGGTCTAGAAGCAGATGCTGAGACAGAGTTTGGCATGCAAGGTGTTGGGGGTAGGCACCTGTGGACAAGAAGGGGCAGATGCAGGATTGGACGGAGGGAAGAGTTGAATTCTGATGCGGCTGGACAAAGCCTTGGCCTCAAGGAGCTCTGCAGCACGTGTGGGCCATCAGAGTTGTCCCATGGTTCCTGAACCAGCTAGGCTTTAATACCACCGCAATCAGGCACCAGGTATGGCCTTCCCAGAAGAGTGTGCTCTTGGCAAGGTGGTTCTCTGCAGCCGAAGAGCGCCCTTTAGGAGCTGGCAGCTGGCCAACAGCCCTCCTTTGAAGGGGCATCTGGGCAGTGCATCTCTGTGGCCATCACAGAGCCCCAGCATCCTCTCGTGCAGTAGAAATCAAGCTCCAGGCCACCCAGCGCGGCCCAGTGCCCACCCTGACCAGCCCCTCACAGGCCAGAGGCACGCTAGAAGGGCAGGGGTGCAAGAGTAATCTGGGACAGTTCAATGACAGTCCTCTATCCCAAATATGAGTCCCCAGGGGGCCTGTTCAAGTGTGACCCCAAGCCCGAAGCAGTCTCCAAATCCCTCCTTGCCTCACTACAACAATCCCTCTGTCCAATCCTTTCCCCTGGCGGGGCAAGATCACTCGTACATAGATAAGGTGCACACTCTGCCCCAGGTCTGCAGAGCAGGGAGGGGCCCAGCTTCATGCAGCCCTGCTCCCACGTCCGCCACAGACCCCCGACCCTACGCAACCCAGGAGCCCTTCAAGTGGACTCAGGGGCAGACTCCCTCCCTCACAGCTCCTGCAGGTCCTGGGCCTGGCTCTGTTCCTGATCGTGGGGACACTGGTCATCCTCATCTTCCCACCCTTGGTCTTCAGCCACGTGGAGGGCTGGAGCTTCAGCGAGGGCTTCTACTTTGCTTTCATCACGCTCAGCACCATCGGCTTCGGGGACTATGTTGTGGGTGAGAACGAGATAGTCACATATCCCAGGCTGGGGGCCCCCCTGGGATTCAGGGGATGGAGAGGTGTCAGCTGAGGATAACTACTGACGGTCACGCAGCTCTGGTTATTCTGAGGCCACTGCAGAGTCTCAGCAACATCCTCGGGAGGCTCTGGTCTGGGACCCGTTGCCATTTCCCCCAGGGACTCCACTGCCAGTCCTAGTTGGAAGAGGGAGAGGTCCTGGCTGGTGAGGGCCTCTATGCAACCTGGGGTGGCTGTGCCCTCAGACCCCTGGCGTTAATTCTGTCCCTTTCTGTGGCAGGCACGGACCCCAGCAAGCATTACATCTCGGTGTACCGGAGCCTGGCGGCCATCTGGATCCTCCTGGGCCTGGCGTGGCTGGCTCTGATCCTCCCACTGGGGCCACTGCTTCTGCACAGGTGCTCCCAGCTCTGGCTGCTCAGCAGGGGCCTCGGCCCCAAGGACGGAGGTCCTGACCCTGACGGGCTCCCCAGACCTCAGAAGATCCCCATCTCTGCATGAGGCCCCTGACTGGCCCCAGCAGACCCTCCCATCCTCCCCAGCCCACCCTATACGCCTTCTGGATTCCTGCCCTGCCACCTTCCCTCCCCACCCCCTCACTTCTCAGCCAGGGCTGGTCTCAGGAGTGCTCCAGAGAGAGAAAAGACACAGGTGTGTCCAAGAAAGTAACAGAGGGGAGAGGCAGAGATGGGATCAAAGACGTGTGTGTGTGTGTGTGTGTGTGTGTGTGTGTGTGTGTGTGTGTGTGTGTGTGGATTGAGACATACACCCTCGTCCCAGAGCCCCTGCCACCCCTTCTCCTCAAAGGTAACCTGGAAAAGTCAAATCCAAGGTGGATCACTGTGGCCAGATCTCCATTCCCAGGAGAGTTTATATAGACAACAAAGGGTGACTTCATCTTTGCCTCATTTGATATGTGCACAGTGTGCATTTGCCAAGCCCCCACTATGTGCAAGCACTGTGCCAGGCTCTGGGAACACAGTAGCAGAAGCTCCTGCCCTTGCTGTGCCTCTAGTTGTGTGGGAGGACTAGAGAGGCAGCCCCAAGACAGCACCCAAGATGCTATAATAGGAACAGACCCAGGGAGATGATGAGAGCCCATGGGAATGGCTGGCAGGGGGCTGGGCACAGACTTTGGGACAATCTTAGTGAAAACAGGATATCTGTCCTCAGGAAGCTCTCTGCTGAGGGGCAGGCAGGCAGCCTCTCAAAGCTGGCCAGCTCCCCTGCCTCGAGGTCCAGGGCTGAACAAGGCTTAAGACCTCTTGGGTATCACCTACCCCCACCATTTTCCTGGACGTGGCCTCCCCTGCCCCCCACAGGGCACCCCCTTGACCTCATCACTCCCTCTGGGCACCTGCCTTCCTAAGAGCCTTTCCAGACACCCCCGGGGAAGCCAGAGAGCCAGCAGATCCCAGGAGCCTTCCAGAAAATGAGTTCCATGGAGATCTGACTTCCCTTAGGAATGTGCTCTCCAGGCCTGGCCTTTCTGCTGCCAGATTGCAACATCTCTGGCCAAAAGGAGAGATTTAGACCAGTCCATCCCACGGCCCAATCTCACCAAGAACTGGAAACTCTGGCCCCGACCTCCCCCACCACCCAGCAGCAAGAAGGCCCGTGGGTGGCTGCATGCTCTGGACAGGACTCAAGCAAGGCTGTGCAGCAGAGGAGGCTCCAGGCAGGAGACCCAGGCAAGGACCTACCGCAGCAGGAGGGATCCAGCTTACACCCCAGGACTTCCTCACATCCAAGAGAAGACTCTTCACACACTCTGGACCCTTCCTCCATCCTGGGTGCAGGAGGGACTTAGGGGGCATTCTCAGAAGCAGGGAAAGGACAAGCCCCCTGGTTAAGGCTCCCCTTGCCTCCCAAGCTCATGGGCAAGTTGCAATCAGCTGGAGTCCTTCTTTGGGGGCACACAAAGGAAAGAACAGTGGTGTGGGAGATCCAGGGAGGACTGCACAGACAGCAAGCCTTTGGAGATAGCCCTAGTCCAAGGACTTAAGCCGGGGCCCTGAGACAATAAACTTGGCCTCCACTTTCTCTTCCCCCTGAGTGTGGTTTCAAGAGTCCCTCCCACTGTTCACTGCAGGAAATGCTGGGGGGCTCTGAGCCCCTTCCCTCTTAGCGCTTGTGGTCGGTCCCCCAGCAGCCCTCTCGTTTCTGGCCTGGGCCTGGGGGGTGGGCATTCCACACACATTTGAGGCGGGGCCAGATGCCCGCACTCAGAGCCTCTTTTTGTCCCTGGAATTGGATCCCAAGGCAGGGTGGGACAGGGTTGTCCCCTCTGCAGGGGGGAAATTGCCCAGGGAGGCGTTTGCCAGAGGAGAGGCCAGCTGGGCTCCTGGTCCTTCCTTTCCGCCCCAGTCCTGGTCCACGGCTGGCTCCCTGCCTCTCCGGCCATGTACCAACCGCGAGCCCGGGCGGCGCCCAAGGGCAGGGTCCCGCGCTGCCCGCTGCCTACCACCTGTCTCCTGCTGCTCGCCTACCTGGCTTACCTGGCGCTGGGCACCGGCGTGTTCTGGGCGCTGGAGGGCCGCGCGGCGCAGGACTCCAGCCGCAGCTTCCAGCGCGAGAAGTGGGAGCTGTTGCGGAACTTCACGTGTCTGGACGGCCCGGCGCTGGACTCGCTGATCCGGGTCAGGGGCGAGCGGGGCTGGCGCGGGCGCGGTGGGATGGGGAACGTGGGTGTACCGGCCGAGGGCGAGAGGGCCCGTCAGGCCCCAGACGGGGAACCGCCGGGAGCACGACAGGGTGGCATTTCCGCGCGGGGCCTGGAGGGTGGTTGGCACCCCCACGGAAAGGACCCCAGCTCTAGCGACAGTGCTGCACTGCGCCGTGCTCCGAGCCCTCCTCTGGGGGGCGAGAGGGCAAGACCGTCCCCGCCAGGAGACAGATGCGGGGCGCAAACGTCCGAATTTGGGGACGACTACAGGGGCGCGCCTGCCTGAGTCGGAAGCCCGCAGGGCCGACCAGGTGGAGCCAGAACGAGGACAGGGAGCGTGTGGTCCGCTGGTGGGAGGTGGCAGGTCGCACCGGGACGCGCAGCGCTGCGTTGGGGCCGGACAGAAGGCGAAGAATGGAGGGGCACACCTGGCCCCTCCCAGGGCGCGAACCCGGGCGCGAATTTGCGAACTGGGGGCGAGGACGGCAGGGGCGCTGGCCGGGGGCTAAGGACCGGCAAGACCGAGGGCATGACCACCGTAGGAGCCCGGGGGGAAGGGCGAGAGGACAGGCCGAAGCGCACTGCCTGGGCCGGCGCCGCGGAGAGAGGAGCCTGGCGGGGCGCAGACCCGGGTTGGAGAAAGGGAGGGCGGGCGCAGGGCCGCTCTGGGGCCGAGCCCGCTGTGCTCCAAGTCTTCGGACACCCGGGGCTGGGTGCGCCGCTCCAGCCACGAAGGCCGGGAAGGGCTTAAGGCGCGGGTGGGAGAGGAGGCAGAGGTCTCCCAGGGCCGACCCCTCAGAGGGTGGGGACTCAGCGGGCAGAGCAGGCAGCGGAGGGTTCTTGGGGCGGGGCATCCCGGATGGATGGAGGTCTCTTCCGACCCAGGCGACGCCAGACTGGCAGCTGCTCGATTTAGCGGATGCATTAACGTCCCAGGCCCTGGCTTGGTGCCCACACCCCTTCCTCCGAGAGCCCAGAGCCCGGGCCTGGACAGCTGCGCGCCATCCCTGAACCCCTGCCTTGCAGTCCTGGCCGCTCCTCTGCAGAGGCCAGGCCCTGTGCCCCAGGCTCTCCAGCCCAAAGCCAGTGCCCAGAAGGTAGCAGGGAAATGTGTCAGGGTGGGAAGGGACCCAGAGCGGAGAGGAGGTGGAGTTCTGAACCCTCGAACTAGACCGATTTGGCAGGGTCTGGAGCTGGGCCGGGCATGATCCATCTCTGCTAGGGATCTAAAGTGATTCCTCCACCCCGCCACCTGCAAACTTCTGCAAATATTAGTACATCAGCTTGGCCCTGCTGCTGAGGCTGTCTGACACACGCGTTGCCAAGGTGGTGAACTGCAAGGTGCCTGGGCCCGGGAAGATGACTATGATGATGATATTAGTAATAGTAAGTGCTTCTGTGCAGCACTGTGCCTACTCCCTTACCCATACTAACTCGGTTCGTGCTCACCTCCCTCACAGGTAGGTACTCTTACTATCATCCCCTTTTTAGAGGTGAAGAAACTGAGGCTCAGACAGGTTAAGTGGGAATACAGGCTATACAGCCCAAGCTGGGGCCATGAGCCACCATGAGTACTGCTTCTGGGTGGACCTGTGCCCCACCGGGCTCTCATCTCGTAGGCTTCCCTCCAACCCCCTCCTGCTCCATCCCCACCTCACCCCTTCCCCAACCCTCCTGTGGCTTCAGCCATCTCCAGGAATGAGGATGTGGCGTCCAGCCCATATCTTCCCTCTGAGAACCAGACATGTTCATGCAACTTCTCAAATTCCTCAAGGCCAAGAGCAAGCAGTCCTCCTCCTCCCAGCCCTGCTCCTTCACCTGTTCCAAGTCTCTGACATTTGTTCCATGTCCACACACCCTCTCGATCCTCTGGGATGGCTCCCTCCCAGCCCATATGCTGCCCGTACCAAATGGGGCCAGAGGCCTGGGCTTCTGAATATCTCCTCTCTGTTCCTCTGAAACACTCCATGCCAGCATGCAGGGCAGGCCCTCTGTTACTCACCCCTGCAACAGTCTAGCCCTTCTGATCTGACAAACTGCCATACTGCCAGCTGCCACAGGGCAGACAAACCTCACCCTGCCGACCCTTCACTCAGTGACCTTAGATGAGGCCTGTGACTCCAACCCTGGCACAGCAGAGCCAAGCACAGCTTGGCCCGGATCACCTGTCAGTCTCCTGAGTCCAGAAGTCTAGACTCCTCACCTTTCAGCCTCTGCTGCTGCTGTCCCACCTACCTAGATGTTCTTCCACCAGAAGCAATCCTGTCTGGCCCTCAGGGAAGATCACACGAAAAGATCATCTCCTCCATGAAGCCTCTGGTCCTACCCCCATGAGAATGAACACTTTTCTTCCCTGTATTCCTACACCATGGCAACGATAGCAACTGCTAACATTTACCACGTGCAGGGTACTGTTCTGTCTTTACACATAATACTTCATTTAACCCTCACAACAACTCTATGAAGCACGTATTATTAGTACTCCCATTTTATAGATAAGGAAACTGAGGCATAGGGAAGTTGAGTAACTTGCCCCGGACTGTGCAGCTGTACTGCCTCCTTAATGCCCAATGCGGCATTGAGCACATCACATTAGAGATAATTAAGTTTATCTCTATGCCACTGAGGGCTGAGATCATGTCTCTGTTATCTTCATGTCCCCTAAAAGCAGCACGTGTCATGCCTGGCCTAGTGCTTGTTGTGGGAGTGGGAGTGCGCAGGGGAGGAGAGGAATGGTTGGTCTACCCGCTGGTGAGCTATCAGACCCCATCCTGACCTGGGCTCTGGGGTGAAGAGAGGGGAGGGAGCTGTCCCCACGGGGGCTGCCCCTGGAATCCCTGGCTGGAGGGGCAGGGCCTCCCTGCGCTGGCCAGGCTGGGAGGGAAGAGAGATTGTGAGGATTGTGCATGAGTGTGTGTGTGCTGGGGTGCAGGGACACAGTCACCCCGCAGAGCCTGGCGGTCACTGCAGCCTCTCCCCCAGGACATCGTGGAAGCGTACAAAAGCGGGGCCAGCCTGCTCAGCAACACCACCAGCATGGGGCGCTGGGAGTTCCTGGGCTCCTTCTTCTTCTCCGTGTCCACCATCACCACCATCGGTAAGGGCGGGTGGGCCAGGTGGATGGGGCTGGGGCGGGTGGCCGTCCTTTGGCGGGGTTTCTGGGCCTCACGAACCCACACATCCTACTGTGTGTGACTGTGCAGCGTGGACACCGCCTGGGAACAGAGTCCTGGGCCTCACCGCAGACCTGCTGCGCGGGTTTCTGCACTTTACCCAGATTCCCAGGGGGTTCGTGTGCCACGCTCAGGCTTGAGGGACACTGCTCTAGGGGACTCTGCCTCACACAGCCTTGCAGGAAGCAGAGGTCTCCAGGCAAAGCAAGAAAGATGCCTCTGGGCGCTACAAGTGTCCCACCTCCTCAGCCCAGCCCACCCAGCACTGAGCCCGGGGTGGTGGCGGGGAGAGGAGAAGGAAAAGTTGGAAAGGAGGAAGGGGCAGCTCTGGAACCCAGGACCTGATGCAGGGCGGCCCCCGCCCCCACCGCCCGTCCCCCTGCCCCGGCCCCTGCATGACCCCGGACGCACCAGCAGGTGGCAGGCTGACACCACTGGTGACTCGGGCTACCGCCTCCCGGCGCCCGGCGGGGCTGGATCCTGTCGCCACATCCCAGCCTCTGTCCTCCCCGGGGTGGGGTGAGGCAAGCGCCCCCACAGGACTGTCCCTCTAGGCTTGATCGGCCGGTGCTCCTTGGGAGCGACCTCGGGCTGCGCAGGAGCTGGGCGACGCTCGGGACACGCGTGCCTGCGAGGCCCCCAGCTCCACGGACCCGAGCCCCGGGAAGGACCGGCAGGACGGTGCTTTTCCCCCGTGACATCCCCAGGGTCTAAAACAAGGCCCAGCGCACAGTGGGTGCTTGATAAACACTGCCATGTTAAGGAGTCCCCTTAAATACGCACTTGAACAGCGTGTATTGAGTGCCAGGGCATCGGGGATCTTGAAGCGCAGTTGCTGTGGGCCCGGCCTCCCAGATGCGTGGGGACCTTTACGCGGTGACCCCCGCAGCTCCCGCACCCTCTGCCCCAGGCCTGCCCCTCCGGCCCCCCAAGTGCAGGGTCTCGCAGCCTCTCTCTTCCCCTCTCTACCGTTCCCGGCCTGGACCGTTCCCCTGCTCCTTCCTCTCCACTCAATCTCAGCCACCCCTGAGGGGGAGGAGGGCGGAGGAAGGAGGGCCCTGCCCCACCACACACACGGTACAGTACGATACACCTGGGGCCTTCCTGTACCAGCCACTGTGCTGGGCACTTTGGCATTTGAGATCTCAATTTGTCCATATGGCAACCTCCAGGGATAGGTCTTACTATTTTTATGTCACAGATGGGGAAACCGAGGCACCGACAGGCTGTGCAACTTCCCCAAGGTCATATAGCTGGTGAGCAGCAGAGTTGGAATTGGAAACCCAGCTAGGGGACTGCACTGCTGTTTCCAATAGTGTCTGCCCTTGGAGGGTTTACAAGATGGGGCGGGAATTCTAAGCAGCAAGGAGATAGCCATGGTGGGCTGAACAATAGGGGAGCTCATGATTCTGTGATTCTCACACCCACACACACATGCACACACACACACACACACACGTGCATGCACGCACAGGCAGGGAACTCAGAGCAGGAGTGGCAGGGAGACGGGGTACATCTGGGACACCACAAGGGAAGGAAGGGGTATCTGAGAGGCTCAGCAGAGGGCAGCCTCTTTGGCAACCCCGTCCCCCTGGGGCCAGCACCCTGTAAGGGCTGTGCTTTCCAAGCCCTGAAATGAAACAGGGTCTGACAGGCACGCAGATACTTCTGGGCCAGGAGGATGGGCCTGACACGGAAAGTATTCATCATCTATAAACCACATCCCTGGCTTGCTTATTCGTTCACTCATTTGTCCATCCACTCATTCAACAAATAAATTGAGTCGCTCCTGTGCACCAGAGTGTTCTAGGTGCTGAGGATGCAACAGTAACCAAAACTCGCAAGCCCTGCCCTCGGGGAGCTGGCATTCTAGCGCGGGGGGACATACTGTAAATAAACAGACATGTGGATAATAATCAGGGGTGGGAGGTGTTTAGAGGAAAGTAAAGCCTGTTAAGAGGGTCTCATAGTGATGGGGGCTACTGTAGACGGGGTGGCTGTGGGAGAACTCGCCAATACAGTAATATTGAAGCAGGGACATGAGCAAAATAAGGGAGCAAGCTCCTCAAACATCTGAGAGACCCTCCTGCCATCAAGTTGCAAAGGCCCTGAGGCAGGACTGTGGTGTGTTTGGGGAGTAGTAAGAAGGTCCAGGTGGCTGGAGAGAGTTGGAAATGAGGGCTGAGTGCAGAGGAGCCCAGTCATGTAGGCCTTGCAGGGTGCCCAGAGCTCCTAGCAAGGTACAGAGGGACAGTCAGGAGACATGCTAAGTGAGAGGTGGCGTGGACAGGGCTGTGGCTACCCAGCATTCAACAGGTCAGTGAGGACTTCTCTAATGCCCACGGATTTTGCTGACCTGAGGGATGACTGAGAATGATGGGGAGGAGAAAAACCCATTTCATGTCAGCCGTAGCAAGCTGCAGGCCTCCGGGGGGCTCCTCCCAGAGCTGGAATCTAGGTGCCACCAACCCACTGGTGAGAACGGAATGAAAGAACCCCACGGACAGAGGATGAAACTTGGGAGGGACCCACAGCTGGAGGAGAGAAGGATGGAAATCAAGGGGTTTTCCTCACCCTAGATGCCACCAGAAAGGAGAACCCCCTCTGTTAGAAGGGGACACCTACAAAGGCCAGCAGGGAGAGAAGCCTGGGGACTCAAGAGGCCTCTGAGGTCCTCAGACCAGAAGCCAGGTCAGTGGAGTTCCACCATTCCTCCATTCGTTCATGCAACAAACGTTTATTTAGCACTTCATATACACTAGATGCTTGAGAGCTCACAGTCCCATCTACAGCACACCTCCATTGCCTCCTCTCATCCCCACAACACTCCGTAGGTGGATGTCAGCATCCCCATTTTACAGACAAGAAAACAGAGGCTCCAAAAAGTCAAGCCACTTACCCAAGGTCCCACAGCCTGCAAGGGGCAGAGCTGGGATTCAAACCTGGGGAGTGCATTAGACTCCCAAGCCCATGCTCTGGACTCATACTGCATTGGCCTCTCTCAGGACCTGTCAGTGAGGTGGGCTGGGGTGGGGAGTGCAGTGCGTAAACCGCCAGTTTCAATATAGTACAGGTGAGTGCGGGGAGTGTGAGTGCACCAACCCCGTCTGAGGGAGCAGGAATGTTAGGCAATGATCTGGGGCAGGGTGGGAGGCATTTGTTCACTTACTTACACATTCATTCATGTATGTCCTCATTCATTCATTCATTCAGCATTCATACTTGTCCTTATTCAACACGCCTACGGGGTAAGCACCGGCTAAGGGTCAGATCTTGTGCCAGTTGTTGGGGATGTCAAGATGCTTACGACCCAGCCCTGCTCTTGAGGGGCTCACCATACTCAGAGGAGGCAGACAGGGAAACAAATCACTCCCACCCAGCGCAGCTCCCCCCAAGCCGGGGCAGAGTGCTGGGGAGCCCTGGAGGAGGAGCCGCTCCACTGGAGAGTGGGACTCTGGAAGGGGAATTATAGGTGGGCAAGAGGGGACACACACCCTTCATAGTGGAAGAATCATGTTCCAAGGCACAGAGCCACGAGAGGGCCTGGGGGCTCCACGGGGCAGGAGTGTGACGGGGGTGGGAAAGCGGGAGCACAGGCGGGGCTCAGAGAGAGGCTTAGTGAGAGTTTGGACTGTCCCCAGCAGGCATGAGACTAAGGGAGGGTTATAACCTGGGTAATGGTCTCATCAGGTTTGCATTTTAGAGAGATGAGACCGTGGTAGTGACCAAGGAGGTCGGAGACAGAGGTGGAGGAGACGGAATTTCGGGCTGACAGAATCCTTTGTGAACTTCTCATGCTCCCCCAGCCCCCTGCCCTCTCTTCCCCCGCCATCGGGTCAGCCGATGCTCCCTCTTCTGCCTCCCACTCACACAGGGCTTGGGCAGGGAGCCCAGGCGTGTTACTCTGGGTCCTCCAGGAATCAGATATCAAGATGGAATTAGATGTGCAAGAGATACATTGGGTGGGGGACTTCGAAGGATGAAGGGGCAGGAATAGACGGCAAAAGGCTCGGGCTGCAAGACGGTCTGAACCGTGAAAGGAGAGAGGAAAGGAAGGAGGCTTGGGCGGGAAGAGCTGCAGACTGCAGTGCGGCTCTGAGGGAGGACGTCCCGGCCAGGCCTTGGGAGCCCCAAGCAAAGGTTGCCTGCGAGGGGAGGTCTGCCCTGGGCAGGGACAGCCGCTTCCGTGCCCCACTGTGCCCAGCTGTGGCTGGGAGCAGCCCGCAGACAGCGTGGACTCAGCATGGATGGTGCAGTGGATCCCCAGGGTGCAGCAGCTGGAGGCTGTCCCCTCCCTGTCCCTCTCCCGCATCCCTCTGCCCACCCAGAGAGGCAGGAAATGAAGACAGGAAAGATGAGCCCCTCACATGCAGTGGGTTCAAGCTCATGTGAGCTGCTTAGCCTCCCAGAGCTTCTCCCTCCGACCCGGAAACCGGCCCATCATCCCGATTTGGGACGGCGGCTGTGAGGGTGCACAGAGGGAGGAGTGCACAGGGCTTCTGCACAGCGCCTGGCACAGGAAAGGACAGGCGTGGCAAGGACCGGCTGCCCATCCTGAGTGGGTTGGAAGGAGGGCCGGGGGGTCAGCCAGGGGTGAGGAGCGTGGGGGGAGTGGGCAGGGCCGTCTGGACAGGCCCCTGAGTGCCCCCTCTCCCCGCAGGCTACGGCAACCTGAGCCCCCACACGATGGCCGCCCGACTCTTCTGCATCGCCTTTGCCCTCGTGGGGATCCCGCTCAACCTCGTGGTGCTCAACCGCCTGGGCCACCTCATGCAGCAGGGGGTGCACCGCTGCGCCCGCAGGCTGGGGGGCACTGGGCGGGTGAGGGCTGCTGGAGCTGGGGGTGGGCTCCTCAGGGAACGAGGGCTGCCGTGGGACGCTGGGTCACTGATGGGGAGGGGGCAGCAGGGGTTACTAGTGGGGGTGGGGTGGGATTGGGGGGTCCCTGCCCAGAGTGGGGTCCTGGGTAATAAAGGGGCATCCGTGGTGGGGACGGCGTGGGGCCTGGGAGACAGGAAGGGCACAGGCTCTTGGCTGGAAACCTGGAGAACAGAAACCAGGGGAAGGGGGCCCTGGGCAGCCCCCTTCTTCCTGGGGGAAGGCTCCAGCTGCCCCCAGCACGACACCCCAGGCTGTCTGCTCCCCCGGCCCCCAGGTGCCGGCAGAGGCCACGGGGGCGGGGGGCTGAGGCACCGTGTCACTGTCCACACACACAGGACCCCAGCAAGGCGCGGTGGCTGGCGGGCTCCAGTGCCCTCCTCTCAGGCCTCCTGCTCTTCCTGCTGCTGCCCCCGCTGCTCTTCTCCCACGTGGAGGGCTGGAGCTACATCGAGGGCTTCTACTACGCCTTCGTCACCCTCAGCACCGTGGGCTTCGGCGACTACGTGATCGGTGAGGGCCCCAGCGGGAGGGCTGGCGGGAGGGGGGTCCAGGGATCCAGCTGCCTGCGCCTCCCGCTCACCTGCCCCTGCGGTCAGGAGACGTGGCCCTGCCCGCCCGTGTTGTGTGGCGGGCTGAGGTCGCTCCTGCACACCTTGACCTGCGCTGAGAGGTCGTCACGTGGCCGCAGGCCAACCCATTGTGCTTAGAGCCCTCCAGGTAAGGGGAGTCCCTGACCTCCCGCCCTGTCTGTCCTTGCCCCAGGCCCCCTCCCCACTTCACTCCCCCACTCCGTGGAGCGCCAGCCCCTCCCACGGCTCCTGGGCTGGAGGTCACAGCCCTCCGGGGCAGGCGGCAGAGTCTGGAAGACTCATGAAACACCCGCCTCCCCGGAGCCCTGTTGGCGAACGATTGGCAGCCAAATTCTGCGTGCCAGCAAGGACAAAAGGAAAGGGCCCCAGGGTCCAGAGGACCCAGGGCCGGGTTTAATCAGTGGTCACTGCCCCACGTAGGCAAGACAAGGGCCCCAGAAGCCACTCATCTTGCATAATAAAAGCTGGCGTGGATGCCCAGCAGGTGGCAGTGGAGGGACATCCTGAGCCAGCCCAGCTTCATCATCCCCCTCATCTCCCACCCCTGAAGATTCATGGTACAGCGGTGGCACTACCACCGCGCTGGCCTCAGGGGGCTTTCCACCCTCCCTCTGACCCCGTGGCCCTAAAGTGGGGAGGAGGCCTTGCTCCTCCTCACCCCTTCAGCAAGACCCCAGCCTGGAATACTGAAGGTAAGTTTTACCAAAGAAACAGTCACCTAACTCAGCAGGCAACCTGGAGTGATGGTCGGTCGTCACCCCTATTTTACTGAGGAGGAAGCTGAAGCTCAGAGATGCCAAGCCATCTGCCCAAGATTGCACAGCTCTGAGATATGAATTCTGATCTATTTGACTCCGAAATTCATACCCTTTCCAGACTGCCTAAAATGTCCCTTTTCTGGGTCTCAGTGTCCTTGTCTGTAAAATGAGGTGATTGCTAAGACCCTCCAGTGCCTTCTGGCCTCTGTGTGCAAGGAACCCTTCCTGAACCTCTCCTTCCCCAGGAACAGGGACCTGGTACTAGGGGTCTCATGCTACGGCCTTCCCCAATCTCCCCAATCTTGGGAGGAGGGCTCTTGTTCTGGAAAGAGCTCCTTCTACCTGGGGCATGTTCCCATCTTTACTCTCAAAGTAGAGAGAGGTGTCTGAGAAAGCTAAGCCCTGCTGCTCCAAGGGCCACATCTGCCCGCTTCCCAGCTCAGAGGATGATTCTTGGATCTGTCTTCTCTTCTCTATTCTCACTGTCATTTCCCTTGTCCAGGCAAGGCTGTGGCATACAGTTGCACAGGCTGGGCACTGCACAACCCTATAGGTTTGCCATTCACACAGAGCATAATGAAAGATGGCACCCATGGAGTTGTAGAACCCTCTATCCTTGTCCCCCCTTGGCTCTCATGACCTTTAAAAATATAAATGCTACCATGTCACCTGCCTAGCTCTTCTAAAAACCTTCATTGTTTTCCCAAAGTTTTAGGATGGAGTCCAAAATCCATAACTAGGCCCCTGAGGGCCCTGCCTCCCTCTCCAGTCTGAGCTCTCTCCCTTCCACACTGCATTCCAGCCACCATAAATACCAGAAATACTGTTCTGGCCGGCTGTGGCAGCTTCCACCCAGGGCCGTGCGGTCTGACAGGTCCTGCAGCGGCCTCCCCGGGAAGCTGGCCTGGGGAAGACAGTGTGGGGTTGGTGGGAATCTCCGTGAGGATGCCCTGAGGCCTGGCAGTCCCCTGTGGCAGCACAGGACAGGGCAGGGCAGAGGGAGGAGGGGGCAGCCCTCTCTAGACATGGGCACTGGAAATGGGACGAAAGGCCTCAGCCAGCATCCAGGAAAAGGTGGTGACTTCGCACAGCCAGTCTACGAGGAGGGCTGCTCAGGGTCCCTGCCACCCTGTGACCCCCCACTGGGAGCAGCAGGGTGGGAACAGGCCTCCAGAGCCCCTGCCAGTACGCCCTGACTGGCGAGACCTGGTCCACCGCAAGGACCCTTTAAGGCCAGAGGGGCTGCCCAGGCAGACCACCCCTGCCCAGCGGCCCCTCCACCACGTCTCCAGAGATTAGCTGCGCACTCACGTCCCTCCGCAGCCACTGCAGCGCCTCATGGCAAGTGGCTACCCTGAGAGCCCCACTGCTTCATCTGCAAGGGCTCTTCCGTATATAGATGGGGAAACTGAGGCCCAGAGAAGGGAAAGGAGTTGAATAAGGTCATGAGCGGGCAAGTCAGGGCAAGTCTAGGATAAACTCCCAAGCCAGGGTCCTCACACCACCCATGTTCCAGAATCTTCCACACCTATTCCTCAAATCTCTGAGCTTTCCTTGTCCTCCAGCAACAGGGTCAACTCCTCCCTTTGATGGGAATGCTGAGGTCCCCACCTGGCCACTGGACGTGGGCAGGCACAGGGCGCTGTCTTCACAGCCTCCATCTGCCCGAAGGCCGTGGCCGGAGCAGCGCCGGTCTCAGCCACCTGCTCCTCCCGGCCCACGGCCCTCGCTGCCCCCGATTGCATTTGCAGCTCAGTCCGCCTTGCCAGCTGCCAGGTCTCCTGCCACTTGTGATTTCAGCTAAAAAAATGAAATAAAAGGGGAGATGAATGCCTCCTCCCCTCTGTGACCAGGAGCCAGCCAAGGCGGGTGGCAGGGCCAGGGAGCTGGCTCGACACTGATCTCATTTGGGACCGTCAGCGGAATCGGAATCGTGGCCCGATAACCCAATCAGCCTAATCCAATCCCAGCTTCTCCCCCACAGCAGAGGTCAGCTCCGGGCTGCAGCCTCACCCCAGCGGGGGTCCAAGAGAGGGGCTGTCCTGTGGGGCCTGGACAGAGAGGCCGTCTGGGACAGCAGGAACAGTAGACAGGAGGGGGCAGGGTGCTGAGGCAGAAAGGGAGGTGGAGGAAATAGGAGGGCAGATCTCCACCCTGTGATGAGGGAGGCCAGACAGACCCCCAGGGAGGGAACTAAATCACAGAGACAGCGTGCCATGGCAAGAGTTATCAGAAACACAGCGACCCGTCTGCCCTTCCCGGCCATTATTATCCAGTATGGACTGCACCGCACTGGGGCGTTTGATGGGAGTAAAACAATCAACCAGCCACGGTCCTGGGCACTGTCAGCCCGGGCACTGTAGCTGCACCAGCCCGTGTGGACCCCAGCAGTCGCAGGAGGAGGACCCTTACTGTGTCCACCTTACAGCCCAGGGAGTAACCTGCGGGACCAGGGGAGGTAACCAGGCCAAGGGGAATTGGAAGTGAAGAGCATTCAGAACTGAGGGGACAGCAAGTACAAAGGTCCTGAGGCAGGAAGGATGACCGATGTGGAAATGGGGAAAGAGTGGCAGGGCAGTCAGAGGGAGACGTGTGCTGCAGAGGCAAGGCTTTAGAACTTAAAAGCCACGGAAACATTATATTCCCTGGTGGGAATTTCACAGAGGAGGGGTGTTCAGACAGATGGCAATCACGTGCTCCTAAGAACTGAGGCAGGACACGTACCCAGCTGTTTTACCCGTACTTCCTAAACCCCTTGGCTCCAGCAAGCTGCCTCCTTGCAGATGTGTGAGAACCAAACACAGAGACAGGCAAACGGTAGAGCAGGCATCAGAGTGTCCTGGAGGCGTGTTCAAGTACAGACTGCTGGGCCCACCCCAGGGTCTCTGAGTGAGAAGGCCTGCAGTGGGGACCCCATCATGTGCATCTCTGACAAGCTCTCAGATGACGCTGATGCTGCTGGTCCAGGGACCACACTTTGAGAACCGCTGGGACAGAGCATAAACAGAGTCCCTCAGAGAGACAAAGAGGAAATTTAGCTTCCAAGCCCAAGCACCAATCCAGGGAGGCTTCCTGGACTCCTAGGGAGGTGACCATGAGACCCGGAATCAGATCAGTGTGTGTTTCCCATGTTCTGTCCTGCTTACCCCTCAGCTTGCTCAGGTGACTCAGCCATGCGTGCCCGCTTCCGTTTGGGGACTGTGGCCCTGACTTTGCCAGGCCTCCATCCTCTGCTTTTCCCCAGGGATGAACCCCTCTCGGTGGTACCCGCTGTGGTACAAGAACATGGTGTCCCTGTGGATTCTCTTTGGGATGGCGTGGCTGGCCTTGATCATCAAACTGATCCTCTCCCTGCTGGAGACCCCAGGAGGGGCGTGTTCCTGCTATCACCACAGCTCCAGGGAGGACTTCAAGTTTCGAAGCTGGCGGCAAGGCCCAGATGGGGAGCCGGAGTCCCACTCCCCACAGCAAGGCTGCTGTCTAGAGGGGCCTTTGGGAATCATACAGCATCTGGAACCTTCTACTCAGGTTGCGCACTATGGCAAGGACAGCTAGTTTACTCCAGTATTTGCTCAATCTTCCTCCTCAGCAACAAGACCTCTCATTTTAAGCTTGGCACATGACCACCTAGACTAAAGACTACATGTTCCATCCTCCCTGGAGGCTAGGTGCAACTATATGATTAAATTCTGCCCAATAAGATATACAGAGAAATATCCTGTGTGACATGGAATGTGACTTTCAGGTGGAGCAAGGTATTCCCCTTTTCCCCACTTCCTTACTCTAGCTGGCTGCAAAGCTGATACGGTGGCTGGAGCTCTGGCAGCCATCTTGTGCCATGAGGTAGAGGCCATGTTTGTGATTGGTGGCATAATAAGATAGAAGAATCCTAGATCCCTGATGACCCCAGAGCCATCATAACAAACCTGGATTGAAGTGAGAGAGAAATAAATGTCTTATTTAAGACACTATTATTTGGGTTTTTCTGTCACTCATCATCAAACCTAATTCTAATTGACATACACACCCAGAGACTGGAGCCTACACAGCGGGAAACCACCCCCTCCCCAAGTGAGTTTGTCCAGGACTGGCGACAAGAATGGACGGAGGACCGGACTGCTGGCCCCCATACCTTCAGAGACCCTCCAGGTAAACTCACTCAAGATTTACTGATAACACTCAGCACTGATACAGCCAGCAGGTGGCTGGTCCCAGTTCAGCTGGTGAAGCCTTGCTCATTCACACCACAGAAGAGCCTGGGGCAGGCCAGTGGGCTCCTCCTGCCCCCCTGCGTTTGAAGGCTCCAGCCACAGTTTGCAGAGCCAGGTGGGTTTGAGGAGGCCACTTCTGTTTGCAGAGCGTCTCACCTTGAGCATTTCTGTCTCCCACCCAGGGTTGCAACTAAGGCAGCCTATGATGTAGTGGTCCCCACCACACACACCCACACACCCACGTCCTGCAGCCCAGCCAGGAGCCCCTGGCTGTACCAGCCAGCACCTGAGGGTCACCCAGGGCAGCTGGGTTCTTGGCCTCAGTGGGCACCCATGACTGTTCCTACACCCATCCTATGGGTGGCATCACAGGGACCCAGGGAGCTCCATGTGGCCCTTCCCTAAGGACAAACCCCTCCGCCTTGGAGCCCTCCTGGAACCGGCTCAGGGGCAGCCTTTTGGCCAGTGAAGCAGTGAGGCTGTTACACCATCCCGCTGGCACCACCGGCCTGAGTGGACCAAGGCCAAACCCAGCAGCAACCCCAGGGAATAAACAGCAGGGGCCACGCTCCCTTCCCAAGGCCCACAGAGGGGGCACAGGGAAACAGAGGTGAGGAGATTGCTGGAAGCCTGGACGTGGCATCCCGTGTACTTACCACACTCCAGAAAGAGGACCTAGCAATTCAAAACTGGGAGCAAGGGACAGGCCAGCGCGCTGGGTTGGCCACTGTGATCCCAACGCTATCTCGCCCCGGGCCCCTTCTCCTCATGCCTGGCGCCCTGGACTCAGCGTCTCCATCCCCCCAAGCCCTTCACCTCTCCGTGCCCACCCCTACCCGCGTGCTAGGACATGCTTGCCCCAGAGGGCACCAGCCTGGGGCACCAGGAGGTCTGCTCCACAGCCAGTGAGGAGAGTCGCTGGAACTCAAGTCCAAATTCAGAGCCTGGGGTGGGGCTGTGGGCGAACGGGGTTGGGGTGGGGTCGTGAGAAGCCGGGCTGGGGGCCGCCGGAGAGGTCTGGGTCTGAGAAAGGCACAAGGACAGAGTGGCAGGCCTCAGTTCGGAAGTCACAGACCAGCATGGACAGTGAGGATGGTGCGACAGCGGCAGGCTGAGAGAGCCGGCTCGTGGTCTGGGGGTGAGGACCCTAATCATTCGCTCCTTCCTGCCACCTCAGCCGGAACACCGGAGGCCTTGAGGAGGGCCAGGGCGCCCTCAGAGTGTGGCCCTGGGGCGTGCTGTGTCTGGAGCCAGCCCACCCGTGTCGAAATCCTGGTTCCACCGCTGGCCAGCTCTGTGACCCCGGGCGAATCTTGGATCAGTTTTCTCCTCTGCGAAATGGAGATAAGAGAAGCTGAGATCTGCCGGGGCGAAGTGAGCGACTGTCCGCGGGGAGCTGAGAATGCTGTATCAGCCCAGGGAAGCGCCAAGTGCATTTCAGCTGTCAGCGTTCGCAGCCGGCCCAGCAGACGGGCCGCGGTTACGTGGCAGGCGGCACCTCCGCTGACCCCTCCCGGGCTGGCCCCCAGGCTGGCCTGAGCAAGCGGTGACGCAGGGCTGAGCCCCGCCCTTGGGGGCCCCCCCGGCTGATACCATGGCACTGCTGGCCAGGACAGGGGGCCTGGACACCCGTGACTCACGGGGAACCTCGAGGCAGAGACGGGAAGAGCATGCCGAGCATGCAAATGTGGGGCCAAGGGACTGTCCGCTGCTGCTGCTGCTGCCACCACGCCAGGGCAGGCAGACCTCTCACACCAGTGGCCGCCTCTGCCCGCCCTCCCGACGGCTGCCCTGCTGGGGCTCCGGCGTGGCTGAGGCAAGATGACATTCAGCATCACCAGGCGGTTCCCGTGCGACAGCGGTATCTTCTATCACTATCCTCATTCTTATTGATTACTGTTTCTTGCCAGTTATTGGGTGCTTATTCTGTGCCAGGCACCGGTCTAAGCTCTTCACTTGTGCTAAGTCATTACTGCTCCCACCAGCTCTGCAAGAAGAGAACTATTATTTTTCATGCCGTTTTGTGATGGGGAAACGAGATCTTCAGGGAATGTGAAGACCAAAGGCAGCCACCCCGTTCCTGCTGCCGGTCCCCTGCGTTGGGGGGAGGCAGGGAGTCTCTTCCTTTAAGCCCCGTGTGATCTTGGCCAGCCGCTCCCCATTCTGCGCCTCAGTTTCCTCACCTGGAAAAGAAGGGGTTGGCTTCGGGGAGTCTGAATCTTACTACTACTTCTGTTCCGCCAGCCTCGGACTGCGTTGTTCTAATCAACCACGTCTCAGAGAGGGCAGTTCCCAACCCCACCCATCTCAGCCCCCCTGGGGCTGTCTTAAGGGTTCGGATCCAAGGAGGTTTCTCTCTCTCTCTCTCTCTCTCTCTCTCTCTCTCTCTCTCACACACACACACACACACACACACACACACACACACACACTCACACACTCTCACTGGCAGGACCAGGAGACAGACAGACAGGAGGACACCTGCATAAAACTCCCCAGGCCCTAGCCCCGCCCTCACAGCCTGGGCAGAGCTGCAGGCACAGCTGACGGAGGGCTGTCCCCTCCTTTCAGCAGCCAGACCAGAAAAGAACTTGACTCAGAGGAAGCCAGAGGACTCATCAGTCAGAGACAACAGCTATGCTGAGATCCCCCATCCTCAGTTCCCCTGGCCTTGACCTCACCCGGCCCCCACCCTGGGCTCCGGGCCCAGCCCGCACTGCCCTGAAGCAGGCCCCCCTGACCCCTGCTCTGCCCTCCCCAAACCACACACAGCGCGGCCCTGCCACACTGCTGGTCCCTGGGCCTCCCACCCCACTGTCCACCCCCCACCCACACACACACTGCTGGTCCCTGGGCCTCCCTCCCCACTGTCCACCCCCCACCCACACACACACTGCTGGTCCCTGGGCCTCCCACCCCACTGTCCACCCCCCACCCACACACACACTGCTGGTCCCTGGGCCTCCCACCCCACTGTCCACTCCCCACCCACACACACTGCTGGTCCCTGGGCCTCCCTCCCCACTGTCCACCCCCCACCCACACACACTGCTGGTCCCTGGGCCTCCCACCCCACTGTCCACCCCCCACCCACACACACACTGCTGGTCCCTGGGCCTCCCACCCCACTGTCCACTCCCCACCCACACACACTGCTGGTCCCTGGGCCTCCCACCCCACTGTCCACCCCCCACCCACACACACACTGCTGGTCCCTGGGCCTCCCACCCCACTGTCCACTCCCCACCCACACACACTGCTGGTCCCTGGGCCTCCCTCCCCACTGTCCACCCCCCACCCCCACACACTGCTGGTCCCTGGGCCTCCCACCCCACTGTCCACCCCCCACCCACACACACACTGCTGGTCCCTGGACCTCCCTCCCCACTGTCCACCCCCCAACACACACTGCTGGTCCCTGGGCCTCCCACCCCACTGTCCACCCCCCACCCCCACACACTGCTGGTCCCTGGGCCTCCCTCCCCACTGTCCACCCCACACACACACACTGCTGGTCCCTGGGCCTCCCTCCCCACTGTCCACCCCCCACCCCCACACACTGCTGGTCCCTGGGCCTCCCACCCCACTGTCCACCCCCCACCCACACACACACTGCTGGTCCCTGGACCTCCCTCCCCACTGTCCACTCCCCACCCACACACACTGCTGGTCCCTGGGCCTCCCTCCCCACTGTCCACCCCCCACCCACACACACTGCTGGTCCCTGGGCCTCCCACCCCACTGTCCACCCCCCCCACACCCACACACACTGCTGGTCCCTGGGCCTCCCTCCCCACTGTCCACCCCACACACACACTGCTGGTCCCTGGGCCTCCCTCCCCACTGTCCACCCCCCACCCCCACACACTGCTGGTCCCTGGGCCTCCCACCCCACTGTCCACCCCACACACACACTGCTGGTCCCTGGGCCTCCCTCCCCACTGTCCACCCCACACACACACTGCTGGTCCCTGGGCCTCCCTCCCCACTGTCCACCCCACACACACACTGCTGGTCCCTGGGCCTCCCACCCCACTGTCCACCCCCCACCCCCACACACACTGCTGGTCCCTGGGCCTCCCACCCCACTGTCCACCCCCCCACACACCCACACACACTGCTGGTCCCTGGGCCTCCCACCCCACTGTCCACTCCCCACACACACCCACACACACTGCTGGTCCCCTGGTCTCCAGCCACACTGATGCTCCCTCCCCTCCCCCAGCAGACAGTGCTGGATCCTGTATCTCCCACCCCTCCTCTGCCCTTTGCTAGCCAAAACCGTCTCCAGCTAAAATTGTCCCTCGGGGCCAAGGAGACAGCCACCGTCATCCCCCAAGGCCTTCTCAGCCCATCCCTAGGATCTTTGCCCAAGATTTCCAGTCTCCGCCCTGCCCCAAACACAGAACCTCTCCCAACTCATCAGGGACCCCATACCAGCCCAAGGCCTGGTGGCAGGAAGAGCAGCCAAGCTGACTCCTCCCACCCCGTGGCCTGCTCGCCGACCCTACCAGCACGTTGTCCAGAGTGTGAAAGCAAATCCCTCCAGACCCACCGTCCACAGCCACTGACAGAGCTGCCTGCCTTCTGCCTGGCCGTGCAGTAGGACCCTGTTCAGAACTGCCCCTGCTCCAACCTTTCCACATCTTTTTAAATCAACTTTCATCTCATTTATTCTTCCCTGGACTCAGGCAGATGTGTGTCTATATCCTAATTTATCACGTACTTGCCGAGGGACATTTGAGAAGTCAGGAGACTCAGTCTCCCCATCCATGAAATGGAAATCTCATGCCAACCTTGAGATTGTATTGATGAGTGTGGGGGAGGGGGTGGGAGGTGGGTAACAGATGAGAAAGCACCCATGTTGGGCTGGGAAAAAATAGGGCTCAAAAATATCTGCTCCCCACTTTTTCTCCTCTTCTTGGACTCAAGCTCCCTCCTTGAGCCTCTTTCATCAGGCAGCTCACGAAGCCCATCTGCACCCCTACCTCCAGGAAGTCCTCCCGGACCTGCCTGCCCTCTAGCCTCCAGTGGACTTGGGAGGGGCAGGAAATGAGGTAGGGTGGAGGGAATACATTTTGCAAAGCTCTGGGAGGCGAGAAGACAGACTGAAATGAGAGGGAGGGTTGGTGTGTGTCTTGGCGGTGCCCCAACAGGCCACTAGCCACCGCCTCTAAGGGTCAGGTCATTGGCCTGGGGGTGGGGCCAGAGGAGCTGGGTGGGTGTGGGACTTCGGCACCCCTCTCTCGTGTTACTCTTGCTCGACCCCTGTCTCCATCCACTCTCCAACTTTCTCTGAACCCTGAAACCCCTGGGGGAGTTGGGGGAGACAGGAGCTGACCTGCATGGACTGCGTCACCAGGCTCCTTTGGTCTGTAGCTCCAGTTTGAGCAGGACTGAGAGGGGACGGAATGGCGGGCAGGAGGAGAGACGTTCTCCCTGCAGGCCCTGGTGTTCACAGTCCTTGCGCTCCCAGGGCAGCGGCACTGGCTGGATGCCAGTGACAGCACCTCCCTTGCCCCTTTAGCCCCTGGGTGGCAATGACTCTTCACTGTTGCTAGTCCCTGGGAGCTGCACCATCCTACGCACACGGACCTGCCCACACTCTACACACAGTCCGTTCGTTCCTTTCTCTTCAATGAACGCTTGGAAAGTGCCATTTGTTCCTGGCAAGGACCCCACTGATCCAAACACTCAGTTCATCAATCTCTCACCACCTCCTTGCAACACAGCTGGGGGACCAGGGCTCAAAGCACTGAATTAAAACCACAGAGGACTCAACCCAGCCGCCCTGACCCGGGAATGGCTCCAGCTCTCGCTCTGGGTAATGGCAAGAGGGTGGAGACCCAGACAGGCCAGGCAGACCCTATCACCCTGGCCTGTGGGCACAGCAGCATGTCCTTGACCTTGCAGAGAAGTCAGGCCAGAAGGGACAGACCCTGTCCCCAACATGGAGCTCCATCAGACTGGGAGCTCCATGGCATCAGAAACAACGTCTCCCCCGCCTGACCCGGTGCTCCCTACACGCAGGGCCTGTGCTTTACCTTACTGTCCCCAGTAGCTAACTCAATCACAGACATCTCAGTGCAAAACTCAGAGACACAGATGTACCAAGCACAGTGCCAGCCATCTAGGAGGGAAGCAGATTCATATAAATGTCCCCATAGCCGGGCGCAGTGGCTCACACCTGTAATCCCGGCACTTTGGGAGGCCAAGGTGAGAGCATTGCTTGAGCCCAGGAGTTCAAGACCAGCCTGGGTAACATAGGGAGACCCCGTCCTACAAAAAAATTTTAAAAATCAGTGAGGCATGGTGATGCATGCCTGTAGTCCTAGCTACTTGGGAGGCTGAGCCAGGAGGATCGCTTTAGCTCAGGCGTTCCAGACTACAGTGAGCTACGATTGTGCCACTGCACTCCAGCCTGGGTGACATAGCAAGACAGTCTCTAAAGAATGAATAAATAAATAATAAAAAACCCCATAAAGCAGTACCATATGTGACGTGCTGGTGGCCCAGAGCTTGGTCCCTGCCTGGGTGCAATCTCAGGTTTGTCACTCACTCCTGTGTGACCTTGGGCAAGTCACTTCACCTTGGGGTGACCAACTCATCCCAATTTTCCTCAGACTATCCAAGAAGCTGTTTAGTCCCAGGAAAAGTGGGACAGTTTGTCCACCCCACGTAGCCTCCCTATGCATCAGTTTCCTCAACTGTAAACTGGAAATGCTAACGGTCGGGTGTGCCTCACAGGGAAGGCTGTTGTGTGGCTTCTCATGCAAATTGAGAACTTCGAAAGCGTCTGGCACAGAATTAAGGTCTATATGATTTGTCTTCTCTGTCTGAGTTCCCCAGTGGCAGATTCTGGGACAGGATTTGGCTGCAAGTGGTTTATTTGGGAAATGATTCCAAGAAGTAAAACAAGGAAAGAAAAGACAGCCTTAAGGAGCAGGTGACCGCTGCGGGCAGCTGGGCTCCACTCCACTGGAGACGGGTACGAGCTGCACAGAGCACGCCGTCAGAGCCGTGCTGTTCCCTGGCGAGGAAGCCGGGGTACGCGATCCCCAAATCCCATTCTCATTGCTCGAGGCTGTCCCCTGGAGTAGGGAGGTGCTCACTCCTCAGCACGTGCGGTTGGAAGCCTGCGGAGTACGTAGGATGCGGGTGCAGAGCCGGCCAGGCCCTGTCAGCATGGGCCACAGACGGGATGCACAGAGGCCTGGGGCAGAGGGACACAGCTGCCCGCTGTGGGAGAGGGGAGCCCAGGCAGGGGGAGGGAATGTCTGCGTGAGCTTTGAAGGCTGCATAGGAGTTTTCCAGGCAAAGGAGGAGGCAGGTCTTATACATAGTGGGTGCACAATAAATGTTTAAATGCCTGTCACAACAAAATATTTAAATGAATGCCAAATAAGTTGAAAGTGATTCAAAAGCTTCAGCTCAGGGGGGTGACTCGATGCTGGGGAGCTGTAGGCAGAGGGGAGGGGACGCAGTCACCCAGGCGGCATCAGAAAAGGCTGGATCAGGGCATGAGGACCTGAGCCGGTCGCTGGTAGACAGGTGAAGAGGAGGGAGGGTAGACCAGGTAGAAGAACCTTGGGAACTAAGGTTCTCGGAGAAGCGGGAATGAGCAGAAGCAGAAAGGAGCACCAAAGAAGAGGAAGGAAAAAGAATGGGAAGGAAGGGAGAAAGGGGAGGGAGGAACTGAGCCCGTGGGAGGAGGAGAGTAGACCTAGAATGCTCCATCACAGGCGTGGAAGGAGAACCACAGACTCCAGCATCACCGAGGTAGAAGAACGGCAATAACGGGGTGGCGTTGGGTTCTCAAGTCCCGCGTCCTGCCCAAAGTGGAGGCCAGAGCCATCGGGAAGGCTTCCCAGGGGAGGGGAGCCCTGAGCCACCAGGAAGCCCCTGAGAGCCCAAGAACTTGAGCTCCGTGGGAAGCGGCCTGCGGGGGCCCTGGGCTCAAGAGCGAGCTGAGGGCAAGGCGCTGTCCCCAAGCCGGGAGGGAGGAGGGCTCCAGCGGTTATTACCAGAGCTGCGCAAATATTGTTGTTTTGACTGGTAGTGCGGATTGTTTTATTTTTTCCCCAGGAACCACAAGTGTGATGTGCGGGCTCGTTTTAGAACATGACACCACAGGGACAGCAGCAGCCTCCGGCCTCGCGTTTCCCACTTCTCCCCGGGAGACGCGTGCACGCACACGCACCACACAGAGTCACTGAACACTAACCCAAACCACAAGTGTTCAGTCCACCAGTGCCAAGGGTCTACTGGAAATAAATACCTAACTTGTTGCAGTGGTAAGGTAAGAACACCACTTTTTAAAAATACGTAAAACACGACAGTGCCTGGACTATTAAAAGACCCATAAATGTATTTATTATACTATTATTTAGAGGCTGAATAACTGGGCAGCTAAGAGCATGGACTGGAGCCACATTCTCTGGGTTCAGAGCTCTGCTTCACCCCTCACTGGCTGTGTGACCGTGGGCAAGTTGCTTGAGCTCTCTGTGCCTCAATTTCTCTACCTCTAACTTAGGGATAATAGTAGCACCTCCACACAGCATTGTGAGGATTAAATGAGTTAATGCATGCAAACAGCACAGAAAATAGCCCAGCTCAGACATAGATAGACATGATAGCTGTTGTCATCATCATCATCACCTCCTGCCCGTGGAAGGAACCAGAAATGACCGAACTCCCCGTCCCACCCAAGCCTATGCCATGGGCTCCTGTCACCCCACACACACACAAACTATGCCTTGGGCAATAGTATCCTGGGACTGGGGGTGAGGGGAGGGAGGGACAGAGAGAGAATGAATGTGAGGCTTCATGTGTTCAACAGGAAATCTGCCCAAAAGGCTTGATTCCGAGACAGTGTGAGCCCCGATTTTGACCCCAGGCCTGCATGTGCAGCCTGAGGCCACAGCTTCACTCCTCTCTGCCCACCCCTGTGGGAGTGTCCTTGGGAAAAGGGAGGGACCCAGCAGGGCAGTGCCTGTTCCCACCCCAGGAGGAAGAGGAGGAGGAGGAGGAGGAGGAGGAGGAGACCGAGAAGACCACCTGCACTGGTTAGGCTAAACGCCAGAGCAGGGTTGGCAGGTGAACTGAGGTTAGGATCTGGTCGGGATTAAATCTCTTCATGGTAGGGTTTGTCCGGGGAGAGAGGAAGTGAGGACAAATGTGTACCATTTCAGTTTGGCTTGGAGCACGGCCCACACTGGGTGTGCACGGCATCACCTGGAGGCTTGTTCAAACACAGATTGCCGGCCCCACCCGCAGCGTGTCTGACTTCTAAGATAACTTAATTTTGTGACAAGTCCTCCTGCTGCTGCCGCTGGTGCTGGTGCAGCAGGCACACTGTGGGAGCCGTTGCTTTAGGAGGGGGCCTGGACAGAACTGTGCCTGAAACCCAGCCCTACTCCTAGGGGCTGTGTGGCCTTGGTCAGGTCCCTTAAAGTCTTGGGCCTCAGTCTCCCCATTTCTAAAACTGAGATTTTAAAACCCATCCTCATGCTGGCTGTGTGGATTCCACAAGGACAGGGAGGCAAAGTGGCCAGCACGGGGCCTGGCGCCCAGTGGGCAGACGCTGTGACTGTCGCTATTATTCCTGCAGCAGGACTGGTGGCTTCCCTCCGGTATCTGCACTTCCTCGTCAGTGTTCCCCAGTCATTAGCCGGGCACACGGCTGCCCAGAATAAAGACATTTCACAGGCTGCCCTGAGCCAATGCCACCTTGTACTGTATTGAGTGGGATATTGGTTTGGCTACTGAAACAGGCCCAGAATAGTAGCGTCCTCAATAATGGAGAAATGTGTTTATTTCTCATGTGATATAAGGGTCTATGGTCCTTGTATCTTGTTGCTCTTGTATATTCTCAGTATAAGACCTTCACCTCATCACGTAGGATGGCTGCTCCAGCTTCTGCCATTGCGTCTGCGTCCCAGCCAGGGGAAGGAAGCCAAAGGAAGATCATGCTTCTTCCCTTTAAAGTCACAACTATGAGCTGTAAATATTTCTCTTTACATTCTAATGGCTGGTGGCTGGAACTTAGTCACATGACCACATCTAGCTGCATGCAAGGCTGGGAAGTGCAGTCTTCAGCTGAGCTGCTTGCTACACGACCACTTAAAAATGCCATTGCTATGTAAGAAAGGGAGAACGGGCACAGTGCTTACAACAGGGTATCGTCAGAAGATGTATGTACAACCCCTGGGAATTGTTCTTAAAAGGAGGGAGTATCCCCTTTTTCGGCCCTTCGTTCTTCCTGTTCTTGGAATATAGATGTGATGCTTAGAGCTCAAACAGCCTTCTTGGACCACGAGGTGAAGCTCCATGTTAAGAAATTAAATCAACTGGGTAGGAGGGCCTGTGTCCCTAATGACCATGGAGCTGCCATCTCAGTCCTGAGCTGCTTCCATCTGGACTCTGCCCACCCGAGAGAGAAGTAAGCGTCTGCCCCATTTCATACACTGTTATTTGGGGTTTTCTGTCACTGGCAGCTAAACCCAATCTTGACTGACAGTCTTCTTCCCCAGCTAGTCGGGCCATCCTCTCCCTGGCACTCCAGCTAGGAGTCCTCATTGTCAGTCATCACATATTTTGGGAAGCTGGGGGGAGGGTGGGACTCATGGGAAGTTCTGATATTTTATCGAGCCTTTAGTCGTGTTCCTGGCCCCGTGTAGCCTGCTGTGATAGACCAGACAACGGTCCCAGTTCTTCATCCATCCCGGGATCCCGCGCTTTGCCGGGTGACTTTGCGATGGTTCCCGCTCTATGTAGGCTCCCCTGCGGGGTGTGCGTTAGCCAGCGGGGTGTTAGCAAGTGGGATGCAAACGAGGCTTGAAAGTGCTGGTGAGTCTGGGCTTGTTCAGTCTCAGCCTCTCTCTCTCTGCCGTAGACATGAGGTCATTTCTGGGCCAACCTGCCAGCGGAAGGAGACGCACGCGGAGCTGGGCTCTTCTTTCGGACACAGTAACCAAGGCTCCCAGAGTGGAACTGCCCACGAGCACCCTTGGCAGAAAACAGGGAAAGGAGTGAAACCACCACTTCCTCAATACCTACTCCGTGCCTGGAAGTGTGAACTCATTCCGACGAGGTGGCAATGCCGGGGGCGGCGTGCGGACCGGCCTCCAGCCTGACTTGGAAGCCCTGGTGTCCACACCGCCCCACAGTGCCTCAAAGGCAGCCCTGACCCTGCTTTCTCACCCGGCCACCCTCCCTGCCCACTCCAGCGCGGTCCGACCCCAAGCACCTCTCTGTGAGGACAGACCTCCCGCTTGTCTTCCTTCGCCCTGTCCGCAGCTTGGCCTCTGGGTGGCTGCAGCCTCCCGATTTCCTCCCACCCACCTGGCCACGCCTTCCAGGTATGGCGCAAGACAGCCAGGCATCCTTTATTTTGAGCTGGAGGAGGTGGTGGATCCATCCGCGTAAATCTTTTGAGCTATTCAGGGAGAGGACTGTGCTGTACCAGGCTACAATAGTGACCTGTGGCCATGAGATCTGTGGACAGATCTGGGCTACAAAGGCTCCAGTTTTCTCTTACCCTGGTACGGAGACTCAGGACTTAGCCCTTTGGAACTGACTCAGTAAATCCCTAAGAATCCTGATAGCTGCAGAGAAGGGCGCTGCAGAGGGAGCCCCTGGCCCTCCTGTAGTATGGCTGGTGGAGGCTGGATCCCTCCCCTGCAGTCTGCATTGCCAGCTCATCTTCCGCAAATGTTGGTTTTTCTCAAGGCTCAGCCTTAGGTCATCTTCTTTTCTCATTCCACATTTTCTCTCCAGGCCATAAAGTTCCTGCTAAGATACCAACAACCAACTGCAGCTTGACAGCTCTCAAATACTTATCTCTGAACCAGGTTTCTCCTTTGAGCTCCTGGAACTAAGCAGTCAGTATCATCACCTTCTGCATCACCTCATGGTTCAAGGTGGCTGCTTCAGCTCTAGCCGTTTTGTCTGCATTCAGTCAGCAAAGAAGAAGGAGAGAAGAACACGCTCCACACTCCCCTGTCCCTATGAAGGAGATTTCTTAAAGAGCCACGCATCACATTTCTTATATTTCTCTGGGTAGAACTTACATGTCACTTCCAGGGAAACTGGGAAATACTACCTTTTAGCTGGGTGACAAAGTGCACAGCTAGTATTGGATTTTGTTATGAAAGAATAAGAGACTGAAGAGTGGGAGGAAATCAGGAGTTTCTACCACAATGCCCCAAATCCAAAACATGATCCTACCCCCAAAACAGGACCCCCAGGTTTTGCATCTTAGCTCAAGACCCTGCCAGGCACCTCGCTGCACAAGGCAGAAACCCCCTCACAAGGCCGTACAGAGAATCAAGTACTGACTGATGCTGCAACACAGATGAGCCCTGAAAACATGCCCAGACAAAGAGCCAGACACAAAGTCCACGTATCATATGATTCTGTTCACGGGAACGTCCAGAATAGGGAAATCCAGAGAGATAAGGGCAGATAGTTGCCTGGGACTGGCGGTGGGGGAGGAGGGGGAATAGGAGGTGATGGCTGAAGGTACAGGGTTTATTCCAAAGGTGGAGAAAACATTCTGAAATGGGCTGTGTTGATGGCTGCACATACCTGTGAATATACGAAAAACCATCGAATTGCACACACAGGTGAATTGTGTGCTACATGAATTATAGCTCAACAAATCTGTTTTACATAAAGAAACCCACTAGAAGATAAACCTCATGAGGACGGGACCTTGTTGCCTCCTAACAGTCCCCAGCGTGTGGTGGGCACCCAGGAAAAATTAGATAGATAGATGGATAGATAAATAAAAAGAGTCAGTCTTTTAGTCTGACTTTGGAGGAACATTTTTTGAATCAATGACCGAGACCTTTATAAGAAGCTGTGAGGCCGGGGCTCTGGGTTTCACTCGTCTACCCTTCATGCATCCGCCACCACACGTTCATTGAGCATCTCCTCTGTAACAAGCCTGGCTCTAGGCTGAAGAGTGACAGGGACCAAGACGATGACAAGCAGGGCCTTTTGAGGACACAGACATGGGGTCAAAGTCACAAACATGTCAACAGGCAGTCCCAGTTCTGTGTGTGGAAGGAGAAATATCCTGCTCTTTATTTCTTAATAACTCAGGCTTTATTCCCAGTGCTGCCTCAGATGAGGAGGGAAGAGAATGTGTCTGTCACCTGTGTCTGCTACCCACTTCTCGTCTTCCGTCTTCCTCTTTCAGTTTCTCCTTTCTTACAGCCCAGGAAAAGTACTTTTCAAGTCGAGGAAGGGAGTAACAAAATACCCCAGAACTTGGTGACTTAAAACGTCATTTATTGTGCTCACACATCTGCAATTCAGGCAGAGCTCGGTGAGGCTGTACCAGGCCTCAGCTGGGCTGGCTGGAAGGCTGGGGACAGGATCACCTGAAGATTCATTCACTCACATGTCTGGTTTTTGACGCTGGCTGTTGGCTGAAACCTTAACACATGTATACGTGACCTCCCCGTGTGGCCTGGGCTTCCCCAAGGGCTTCCCCTGGCTTTCAATGTTAAGTACGGAGAGACAGAGAGACACAGGGAGAGAGAGACAGAGAGAAGACATACTACCACTTGTGACCTAGCCTGGGAAGCCACAGTGCCACTTGCACACCATTCCGTCTCTCCAGGCAGGCTCAAAACCCTCCCCGGCTGCAGCACGATGAGCAGACATCCACCTCCTGATGGAAAGGTTCCAAAAGAGCACGTAGGAGAGAAGACATGGCTGTGTCCATGTTTGGAAAATACAAGCCACCACGGGAGTGGGAGGGGTCCAGTCTACCTTTTTTTTAATATCTCCCATTTTTTTTTTTTTTTTTTTAGTAGAGACATGGTCTCACTCTTGCTCAGGCTGGTCTCAAACTCCTGGCCTCAAGCGATCCACCCGCCTCGGCCTCCCAGAGTGCTGGGATTACAGGCGTGAGCCACCTTGCCGGCCTGATCTCCCATTTTTTTAATGCCCTCATCCTCTCCGTTCCCCTCAGGGCTTGGGATTTAGAGCACAAAGACCAGTGACTTTGCTTTCTGCTCTGCCACGGCCCTTCCCTGAGGGAACAAGGACCTCAGTTGACAACTCACAAGTCTCACCAGGGGAGGAAAAGTGCTCTGAGAGCCACCCTGGCCTGGAAGGGAGGCGGAGGGAGAAATCTGCTGGGCGTGTGAGAGTCGGGTGGGGGTGAGGGGCCTGCTCTTCCCTCCATGCTGAAAGGGAACAGCATGTGCAAAGCCTCTGAAGGAAGAGGAAAAGAAGTCGCAGCTGAGGCGAGGAGATGGGGAGTGAGGGATCTGCAGACCAGTTGGATTTTTCACCCACAGTCTAGTGGGAAGTCCTTGAAGGGGTTAAAGCAGGAGAGTGAGATAAGATTGCTGCAGAGATTACTTTGAATAAAGGGAAGTGGATTTGAGAGCCTTTAGAGGCAGAAATACTGGGTCTTGGTGACTGACTGCTGTGGGGGGAAGGGGAAGCCCCCCATGCTCTCACTCTCAGGGCAGCTCCCTCACAGCCTCTGCCAGGAGCTGTCACACCCCACGCTCGCTGGCGAGGGGGGTGGGCCATGGCAGGACAAGGCCTCCTGGGACGGGTGTGACATGCGCTCTCAACAGTCCTTGGCTTCACTGGGGGCCTTAATCCATGAGCAAGCGTCCCCTCTAGGCTGCCTCAGGGAACAGAGCTAAGTGGGCTCCAACAATGGGGCTCTGAGCCAAGGACAGGGGAGCAGAGGCCCCGCAGGCCTGGGGGGAGAGGAGGGAGAGCACCCTCGGGTGGACAGGTGACCCTCTCTGCCTTCAACAGGAAGAACGGGGAAAGGCGAGGCCCGGAGGACGGGGAGGCTCCTTGCACATGAATCTGCACTGGGACAAAAGCTAAGGCTACCTGGGCCCCTGTGCCACTCGCTCTGGACACCCGCTGCTGGCACCCTTGTGGCCTGGGCAGCAAAGCCACAGGCTGAACGTGCCCATCTTCCCGGAACAACGGTTTGACTCCAAGAATGTGAGGAAAATAATATTATTTCCATATTGAACAGTATGATGAAATAGAACGCACAATTTCAATAAACAGAAGACTTGAGATCACACTGGGGCTTCGAGCTGGCTGTTTTGAGCCGAGCCCCGCCACAGCTCCCGGGGGGATGTGGTCTGGCTCCGTGGGGCGGCGCTTTGGTGGAAAAGTTTGAGAAAGACCACAGAGTTTGTTAACACCCGCGGTCCCGAGGGTCGCTCTGCAAACAGTGGCCACGGCTGCTCGGAACAGCTGCCCGTGGAGGGACACACGTGAGTCACCCTGACCGGTGGCTCCCGTCACCCGCAACGCTGAGACACAGTGAAAGTGTTGGCAGCGTCCCTCAACTGGTGGGTGTGACGTCCCCGGGAGCCGGCCCCAGTTGCCAGCAAGTCATCCCTGTCATCTGTCCCTCTGGCCCCGGCACAAGCCAGCTCCTCTCTGGCCGGCGACTCCCCGGCACGAGCCAGCTGCACCTCGGTTCGCCGGGCGCCGCAGAGGAGATAGAAAATGGCCAGTCCTGCAATGGCACAGGCGGGCCCTGCTTTGGCCGCCAGTGCCCCATTCTGCCACCTGTGCCCCCTGGTCAGTGAGTACCAGGGTGGCCTAGGATGAGAACAGGGGGCCACAGGGCTGGGTGGGAGGGGACGTGTGGGGGGACAGCCGGCAGGAGACAGACAAAGGGTGGCGGCCCTTCGTGGTCAGACAGAGCAAAGGAGAAAAGAAAGAAGAACAAGCACGGTGGGAGGGGGTCGGGGGGATATGAGGGACGTCGTGTATTGTCATCATCCTCCGATGAGAGGAGAAACCCACCAGGGGAAGCAGGCCATCTGCTCTGTTCTAGTCAGGGGTCCAATGGGACCTCTGCAGAGACACCCAGTGGCCCTTGGCTACAGAGGACTCGGTACAGAAACATAAGATCTGGACCCACTCCTCAGGGAGCCCGTGATAGAAGGGAGACACGGCCCTGTCCTAGGGGACCCCCAGTCTGAGGGGGACACGGCCCTGTCCTCAGGGACCCCCAGTCTGAGGGGGACATGGCCCTGTCCTCAGGGCCCCCCTGATAGAAGGGAGACACGGCCCCGTCCTCGGGGAGCCCCAGTCTGAGGGGGACACGGCCCCGTCCTCGAGGTGCCTCAGTCTGAGGGGGACATGGCCCCGTCCTCGGGGAGCCCCAGTCTGAGGGGGGACACGGCCCTGTCCTCGGGGAGCCCCAGTCTGAGGGGGGACACGGCCCTGTCCTCGGGGAGCCCCAGTCTGAGGGGGGACACGGCCCTGTCCTCGGGGAGCCCCAGTCTGAGGGGGGACAGGGCCCCGTCCTCGGGGAGCCCCAGTCTGAGGGGGGACACGGCCCCGTCCTCGGGGAGCCCCAGTCTGAGGGCGGTCTCCTTAGGGCCCTGCGGAGGCTCTTGCCTCTCTCGCCACATGTACTTCTGTGGCTTTGCTCTGAATTCCTGTAAACTGAGATGGGAAGTCCCAGGAACTGAAGCACTTTTAATCACCCTGCTTTATTGCCCTTCCCTGGGTGACTCAGCCGTAGGAAAATCACAGCTCCGGAGTGAGCCTGGAGTGAAAACCAAAAGCGAGAGTGGCGAGTGACAGAGCACTATTGACACAGCCTGGGCAGCTGTGGGCTCGTCCCCAGAAAGGGGTCTCAGCAGTAGCTGCCCTCAGCGGGTCACCTGCAGCTACTGCCCGGCAGAGGCAATGGGCAGGCTGGGGCCAGAGGACACCCAGCCCCAGGGAGTGCCCGCCACAGGGCTGGCCCGAGGTCCAGGCAGGGGCCAGCGCGCAGCAGCGCACGTCTAGGGTGGTCTCAGGTGCCATCCAGGCCTCTGACCCCTGCCCTTCCCAGCATGGCCACCTCGGCCTTGGCCCACGCGGGCTCCCCGCCTGCAACCCCCACTCCCTCCCGAGTGCCACATGCTGTTCTCTGGCAGCCCCTGTTGGCCTCCTCAGAGCTGTCACACCCCGTGTTTGAGCACTTCTGGGCACCTGCTCTCACCTGACTGATTTAGGGCATTTGGGAGCTTTTGTCTTTTGTTCTCACCTAGACCCTGAAGCCTCAAGAACAGGCATTGCCTGCAGCAGACCGGGCCCAGCCCTTTGGAAAACCTAAATGAAGATAGGAAGGAAGGAAGGAGTAGAATCAGAACCCACACTTTCAGTTTTCTTGGCAGAAGCCAGAGATTGGAGACCATGACATGCTGGAAAATCCAATCCCACTGCCTTGCTCCAGGACTCTGAGAGAGAGACACCTCTCCAAGCTGACAGGGGCCTTAGAAATCACCCGAAAACCAGGCCCTCTGAGGGGAAGGGGCCTGCCCAAGGCCACACAGCGTGCCAGGAGCAGAGCCAGGGCTTGCATCTGGGTTCATCGTCCCCCTCCCTCTGCCTGACCCTCCACCCTTGTACCTGGACCCTGGGCCCTGGGCCAGGCCGAACCCAGAGGGAGACATACTGTTCTGTACTACTCCCCCGGGGCAGGGCGGGCGGGGCAGCATGGCAGTGGCTGGCTGGTCCCACCCAGAGTGGGCACATTTCATCACCGAGAGAGCCTGGCCAGTGCTGGCAGCCTCTGCAGCCCAGGGAGAGCTGCACTTTGCAGACACTGAGCTACCTGGATCCCCATCCCAGTTCTTACGCAAGAACCCAGGACGTTCCAGCCCCAGCCGGCGGTGAGAGCAGAGCTGCCTGGGTATCCTTCTCCTGCCAGGGCAGCTCCTGGGCTCCCTGCAGCCTGGGGGTGCGGGCCCGGACTGCACAGGGGGCTCCTGCTCCGTTTTTCCTACTGCCACCTGACGGCAACAGCGTTTGGAGATGATCATACAAATTATTATCCCAGGTTACTCTGCCTGGCACTTCATAAAGATCTCCTCACCTACCCTTTTATAAACCCAATGAGGAAGCTACTGTTATTATCCCGGTTTTACAGCATGGAGACACTGGGGCCCCGAGCCAGGCGGTGACTTGCCCAGGCGGCACAGCTGGCATGTGGTGGAGCCAGGGCTGCCCAGCGCCAAATCCCTGCTCTCCATCACCCTCTGCCAGCAGCCCAGCTGCCGCCACGCGCCCCCAACTTCTCGAGTGCTCCCGAGGAGAAGGGCACTGGAGCTCTGGGTGGGAGACACAAGCCCTCTGGATAAGTTACAAAGTGGCTGCAGGTGCTGGGGGAGTGGGTGGCGGCGGGACCCTGTGCTCAGCCATACAGAATCCTGCATTGGAAACCCGCTTGGCATCTCCCCTTTGCCTGGTTCACCTGGTAGGGAAGCACGAGGGATGGGAACTAGCATTCAGCTTCAGGGAAGCCTCTACCGGTGCCAGTCCTGAGCCAGACACTTGTAAGATGGCGACATTCAGCCCAGGGCAGGGCAGACCATTTGAAAGTTCTTCAGTGTCTGAACCAGCTGTGTTTAGGGCTGGTGTGCAGAGGAGGACAGCCTCTACTGAGGGTGCCCAGGGCTCCGCCCTTTGACCTTCCCTGCCCAGTACTGTCCTTGGAGACCACGGTGACGACACACCCACCTACTGAGTTTCAAGAAGGCCGGCAGGGTGGGCTAGTTCACACGGGGAAGACAGAATCCAGAAGGCAGTCGGTCTGCCCGTGAAAGATGAGGTGCTGTAGTTCAACATTCCTAGAACAGCCACTGAGGCCCCACTGTGTGCCAGGCCTGCCAGGCCCTGGGGACCCAAAGGGACAATGAAGGGTCACAGCCCTGGATGCAAAATGGAGGGTTGAGTGGAACCGCAGGACCCAGTGCCAGACTTGGAGTCCACACGGACGGAATGATTAACTTGGGGGGAAGGGTCACGAAAAGGCTCACAGGAGAGGGGCTTATCTGAGCCTGGCTTTGAATGGCCGATGGAATGATAGAGCTTCCTGCCCTTGTAACTGCAGGATTAGTGTGAAAATCAGATGAGATAATGGAGGGGAAGGTCTTGTGACCTGATTAGAAAAAAAGACAACTTCTATACTTCCACAGGTGAGGAAACTGAACCCAAAAAGGAGTATGACTCACCCGAGGTCGGCCAGTGACTTAGAGGCAACACTTGAAGCAGACCTTCTGTTTCCAGCACTGGATTCTGGCTTCTCTAAACTGACTTTCCCAGAGGGTGAATTCCATTGCTAAAACTGCTTTTCTAAGTATCTTGTTTATAAATGTTAATACAGAGTTGTGGTCCTTTGCACTGTAGTATGAATTAGTGGTCAGCATGTTTGGCAAAGAGACAGCAAAGAACAGGGCAGCAAGGGAAATGTAAAAGTGGGAAGGGAGACTGGAGATGAGAAGGGACAATTTGGGAATATGTAAGGTTTGGGGCCAGGAGGGGCATTAAAGTACCTAGGCAATGGGGAACAGAGAGGTTTGTCTGGAAGCAGGAGGAGAGTTCAGAAAAGAGAGGCGAGAATGCCAAATGCAAACTTTACCACACTAACCGAAGGCTCTGTGTCCAGACCCTTCCTCCCCAGGAGGAGCTGGGCCTGGGGTAAGACAGTGGAAACCTATCCCATGGGCTTCTCGAGCCTCCAACTCTACCGAGAGCTGCCGTGGGGCAAATGGGAGCTTGCCCCACTCTGTCTTCCTTGTGCAGAAGAAAAAGGGAAAATAAGCAAGACTCAGAGATGGGCATTCAGGCTTCCTGGCCACCCTTGCCCCCGCCCTGAAAGGAGCCCTGCTTCAACTCTTAAACTTGTTTACTAGAAATCACAGGCTGGCAGCGAGGTTGCTTGTTCGTTATGTGAAAGTGTTGAGTTCCCAAGATAACTGGCCTCGGAGGATAATGCAGTCTCTTTCTTTTTCTAGTTTTTCTTTGTCTTTGTTGACTTGGCCCACTACACCCTCCAGCCACCTCCACCATCAAGCCAAAGAAACAAATTTGGAGAAAAAAAACAAACAAATACATACAAAGAAAGTTAGGGCTGGGCGTGGTGGCTCACACCTATAATCCCAGCACTTTGGGAGGCCCAAGGAGGAGGATCACTTGAGGCCAGGAGTTGGAGACCAGTCTGAGCTGCATAGTGAGACCCCATCTCTACAATAAGTTAAAAATTAGCCAGGTGTGGTGGTGCAGGCCTGTAATCTCAGCTACCCGGGAGGCTGAAAAGGGAGGATCATTTGAGCCCAGGAGTTTGAGCTGTGATCTTGCCATTGCACACTAACTCGGGTGACAGAGCGAGACCCTCTCTTGGGGGTGGTGGGTGGAGAGAGAAAGAAAATTAAAAATGCTCATTATTTCACTCTCTAAGTGAACAAACCATGGTTAACACTTTGATATACTTCAGTGTACTTCCTCCCGGCCTTCATACTCCGCAAACGCATACCTGTGTATTTCACAGAAGAGCAGGCAGCCTGGTAGTGGCTGTATATGCCACTCCCTGCCTCCTAGGAGGGACAGAGGCCAGTCTCCTTTCTAAAAAGCCCCTTGGGCACCCACAGAAAGGCAGGTCTGTGGATCTTCCTGGTGGATCCAGGTACCAGGTCGTTTGCATGTATTGATCCTTGAGGCTGATTTACATGAACATCCCTGGGTCATTGACCACCCCTAATACCACAAGTACAGACAGCCCTTCCGCCTCCCACCACCACCCACCACGCGGGGAACTTGGCGATTCTGTGCACTTCACCCTTCCAGCCTGTCCCAGTCTCCTGAGGAGCTCGGCCAACTTCAAGCCCGTGTTTGCTGCGGGATCAGAGTTGAAGTCCTCTCTGATTCTCAGGAGGAACAGTGTCTGTCTGGACCTGCTCCGTCGGGGCAGTTCAGCCAATCACGGCCAAGCCTGCCTTATGTTACCCAGTAATAGCTGTGTCTGTCACTCACGCAGGGCTAGGCACTGTCCTGGGCTCTTTGCATTGTTGTCTTATCTAACCTTTATAGCCCCATCACAGGACACGCCTAGAGCCCACTTTATAGGTGGAGAAACTGAGGCTCAGGGATGTAGGCTGATTGGCCTAAGGATACCTGGCAGGACAGTCCAAAGACATCGACCTTCCCATTCCTCTCCACTGCCTCCATGACACCGAGTGAAAACGTCTGTAAGTCAGTGCCAGTCGGAACTATTATTGTTCACCCCAAGATAACCCTATGTTTCCTGATACCATTCCCACCAAAAGCAAAAGCTCGAACCTTTTAGTTCACCTCAGTGGCCTTATCTCAACTAAAAGCACAATTCCATGAGCCTATTGAAACCACAGAAACAGCTCTATCACCTCTGTCCCTGCCTTCAGGAGTGCTCAGTTTGGGAACATCTAGCAAGTTCAGCATATCCAGGCACTGGCCTCCCACCGGGTGCTCTGTCATCTTGGGGATCTCTGTCCCAGTCAGGCCTCACTGGTGATTTCTTGAGCATCTGATCTATGTTCAGGACCGAGCTTCCTGCCCTCAGGAACTCACAGGGGTGAGTGTGTTTCTCTGTAACCTGGGTGTACCTGCTCGTTAATCGCCCCAGGTCGGGTTCTCTGGGAAGCAGCTGCAGAGACAGGGTTGGGCATGGGAAAGGCTCTCTGCAGAGGGAGGCCGGGGCAGGAAGCAGACAAGAGCAGGTTTGGGCAGGGAGCCATGAGACCGAGAAGCACATCTGACCCTTCTCTGCCAGCCCAGCAGGGAGCTCCCGAGCCAAGACTGCCTGTTGGAGGAGGCCTGGACTGGAAACGACTAGGTCCTAGAGCCACTGCCTGCTCCGCCACTGCCCCGACACCCAACCGCAGCGCTCAGGTGAGGCACTTGCATGGCCCCGCCTGCGGTGAGCACCTCCCTAGAGTCCCACGAAGACCTCACTCTCCTCAGCCCAGTCCCAGCCCCGGGGGCCCCGGAGTGGCCGACGACTGGCACAGTCAGCGCCCCACAGCCCTCGCCACTGGGCAGTCGTCCTTTCTGCACGGTGCATCCCTGTGTTTGTCACATTCAGCAAATACGCACTGGCACCTCCTGGGTGCCCGGCTTTGGGGATGTGACAGTGAAGGATCAGGCCCAGGCTCTGGCCTCTGGAGCTCCCCGTCTACACGTCCCCCTGTGCACCCTTGTGAACGCGCCATGTTGTCTGTGTATCGGCATGAGGGTGTGACAGGCCTGTGTCGGCCACACCTCTGGCTCTGGTTGTGTCCTCGTGTGTGTGCACGCCGAGGTGCGAGCTCACACAGAGTCAAGGGGGCTCTTGAAGGTGTGGGGAGATTTTCAAAGCAGCTGCAGCTTGAGAAGAGAGATGAGCAAACCAAAGAGGAAGGCGTGAAAGAGGGAAGGTGGGTCCATGTGGCCAAGCCCGGCAGGGCGTTTCCACACGCGAATAAAGAAGCAGTCAGTAAGAGTGAGGAGGGCTCATGCAATCCTGGGCTGGGCAGCTGGGCTCCAGCCAGCAAGGAAAACTTTCTGCTTCCTTGAGAACTAGGGAGAGGAGACAAGGAAGACAGTCTCAAGACCAAGAACCAGAGCTGAGGCGCCTCCAGACTGGGAGCAGCAGGCTGGCAGGGAAGGTGGGGACTAAAGAGCCCACTGGGCGCCAGTGTGGGGCCCACTGCTGGAGCCCTGAGCCACATGCAAACTGTGCATTTGAATAAGGAGAAGCAGTGGCAGTGACATTTGCATAGCTCTCTACCAACGTTCCCAGGCCGCCCCGCCCCCAACCGGGCCAGTGGCCCAGGATCTGGGAGTCCTGCTAGACTCTTCTGTCTTCCCTCAGTCCAGCAGTCCCCAAGACCAGTCTGCCTTTGAAGACTCCACGAATCCTACTCTTTGCTGGTCCCCATGGCCTCTGCCCCAGCCCGGATGGACCACACGCCCCCTCTACCCCCTAGCGTTAACAGTGTCTCACCTGCCCCCTTTCATCCATTCTCTTTGCTACAAAATTTATCACAACATTCTCTTGCCTGAACTCCATTGTCCTTCAGACAAAGCCTCCTATTCTCCCTCACACACACAGGCTGTCCTGCCTGGGAGCCTCCCTGATCACTGCTCCCTCTGCCTGGGACACTCTTGCCCCGACTGATTCCTGCTGTGACTGACCCTCGGGCCTCTGCATCCACGCTGCCCCCTGTGGAAGCCTTCCCTGCATTGCCCGCCCCACCCCAAGGCCAGGTGTTTCTGCTCCACTTGTCTGCCTGGCATTTACCAGCTTACTGTCACCAGTTCGTTTTAGTGAGTCTGAGAGGGACAGTCCCCTATCTATGTTGCCCACAGGGTGCAGCACAGTACCCAAATATTTTTTGAGCATTTATCAAGTGTTAGGCACCATGACAGGCCCTGAGGAATTGAGGGGGAATGAGCGAAGTCTCTGAGCTTACACTCTTGGCTCGTGCATATTCTAAAGCTATTGCAGTGAGCATGTATTAGTTTATAATGGGGAAGGGAAAAAGTGCTTGGCAGGACTTCAGGGTTCAGGGCCTGCCCTGGCTAAGTTTCCTGCCTCGCTTCTTTTCACTTTCTTGCACAAACTTTATGTTCCGGAGAAAATGCAGTTCCCCAAAGCGCCATGCTTGTTCCTACCTCAGAGCCTTTGAGCATGCTGTGCCTCCTACCTGTCACAGGTCTCGTAGTTCCTGGTTGACCTCCAAGGCTTAGGTCTCGAGCGGCAGCCCTACCCGCAACTCGTATCAGATGCTTCCTTCTCAGGGCTCCCATGACATGGGCACGTACCTCCCTGGTGGCCTTACGTTGCATGCCATTCATCTGTCTGCCACATCCTTCTCCCACAAGACTGTGAGTGCCTGGAGGGCAGAAACCAAGCCTTATTCATCTCTGATCTCCGGAGAACCTAGAGCTGTGCCTGGCACAGAGCAGCTACTTTGGTATCTGCTGGGCCGAGCAGAAAGACCTTTGCCTCAATCCTGTGCTTTACTCACCACCCCGGGGGGCCCCAGTGCTGCCCAGGCCCACATGCTGCTCAGGCTAAGTGGAGGCTGAGCATCCAGCCCCCCCCCATTCTCCTGTGGGTCCTCAACTGCTGTGCACCTGGGCAGGTGCAGGGCCCTGGGCTCCTGAGCCCAGTGGGGACCAACAGCTCTCCACAGACCACCCTCCCGGCTGCCCCAGCACTACTGCCTCACACCCCAAAGACATCACTATCCCAACACCTAATGGCATAGATCCATTGTTGTGCTTGAACTGTGTGTAAATGAAATCTCATGCTGTGTCAGTCCCAGATCTGACCCCTTTCCCCACCACCATGTTGTGAGACACATTTACATTCCTTTTCACTGCTGTGTGACATCCCCTTCCAAGGATGTCCTGTCACTTTTTTATCCATTCTACCATCGATGGGTGTTTTGGCTGTTTCCAGTGTTTAACTCTTACACGTGGTGCTGCTGTGAACATTTGCAGCAATCTTATGGTCAGCAGACACGTGCTTTTCTAGAAACGTAGGAAAGGAATTGCTGGGTCATAGGATATGCATGTGTTCAGCTTTAAAAATGTTGCCAAACGGTTTTCCCAAGTGGTTGCACAGCATTAAAAGAGAAAGTCAAAGTCCACAGAAACATACATATTCCCCCATTTCACACGCAGTGGAAGGGACCGGTAATACTGCTTGGGGGAGGGGGGACCCTGGGTGGCTAAAGGACGGGGCTGGGGGAGACATAAATTTCACTCTTCAGTCTTTTATACCCTTGGAACTTTGAAGTAATTACACTTACAGAGTAATTTTTTTTTCATTAAAAAAGAAGGGGGAGAAAAAAGCCCATGTGCTTTTCAGACACCTTCTGAGGACGTTTATAACAGCACGCTCAGTTTCTACTCACCCCCAAATCCCTGTCTGAGGGTGACACCCTCACCCCACCCCTCCATTCTTAACTTTACATAAATGCCAACAGTTACCAGGGACAGACAGCTCCCCGTCTGCGTGGGGAGGCAGAGGGCCCCCACCCCGGGCCAGGAGCTCCCAGACTGAGGTGGGGGAGCAGGAATCCCAGAGCCTCGCTGAGAACAAAAGAGACAGAACAACAGGGGCAGACGGATAAACACAGAGCCGACCACATCCATAAAGTCCGGAGACATGGAACCAAGGCGTGGTCCAGATTCGCTGGAGATAATCTGGAAAGACTTGCTAGTTAGGAACAGTTTATAGGGCAGGTGAGGGAGGACAGGGAAGAGGGGAACACCACCGGAATGTGAGCGAGGGGAGGCGGGTGGTGAGGACATGTGGGCTGTGGCCGCTGTTCCCCTTCCCTGTCCCTTCCAGGCACTTTCACCACCCCAGTGCCCCTCTCACGCACACCACCCTGACCCTAAGAATGTTGGGCGCGTCTCATTCAAGAACACCATCCGCCACCTGCTCACTCAGGTTCTGAGCGGGAGAGGTCTAGGGGGAGAAACACAGAAGGCTCCTGGCCCAGCCCCACCTAACCCATGCCATGACCGGGGGGGACACCTGCACCTCTGACTGGGGCCAAGAGGAAGTGGCTGCCAAGCCGGCCTGGCAGAGGGAACCAGCACCACCTGGCTGTACCCGCCTCCCTCCATGCCGCATCCTCTGAGCAGGGCTGAGGAAGGGGGTGGCAGTGAGCACAGGGTCACTGCCAAGTGCAGAGACTCAGTCCTCAGGGGCAGCCTGACACCTGGCAGAGGTGAGGCATGTCATTCACTCGCCCTCCCACTCTCTCATTCTTTCCCGTGGCAAAGTACACACTGGGGGCCAGGCCTGGTGGAAGGTGATGGTGACAGAGTGATGAAGTCAGACGTTGCTCTGCTGGGCTGGTGGCCAAGATGGATTCATTGGCTTGATGGGATTCTAGAAACATCAGGAAGGTTCCTCTCTCCCAAGTGAAGCTTTTCCGCTAGCTTGCCTGAAATCCCACCGTTATGGTTACTTAACTGTAGATTGGGGGTAGATTGTGGGGCCTGAAGCTCCAACAGTTTGGGAGGGAGCACTCATAGAAAAATAATTCAAAATTACACATTTTACAAAAGCACGTGGCCCACACTGCTGGGCCCAGCCCGTGGCCTTGGAAGGGCCCATGCAGGTGAGAGGCAGAGCATGAAGCCTGGGCCTCATTAGCTTCTCGGGAAGCCCAGCTCTCTGCAGACTTAGGCACTGCTTCTGGGGCGTGCAGACGTCATGGTAGAAACAGCCTCAGGATAGGGCTCAGGGGAAGGGTGCTGGGCCCTGGGGTGGGCGTCTGAGCAGCGCAGCATTCTGACGCAGACAGAGGGGCTCCATGATGTGCGAGCCTAGAGGAGATGGTGGGAGGGGAGACCTCCCCCATCTGCTGGCCTCCTCTCCCCTAGAGGCCCAGAGCACAGTCCCCTCTGCACCCCGGAGAACCCGGCTCCCTCCTTGTAGCCAACAGAAGCACAGTCAGGGAGCAGGTGCCCCGTGTAGAAATGTGGCCTGTCTGAGCCTCCCCCTCCACCCGGGGCTGCCTGGAGAAGACAGAGTGATGCCCCAAAGGGAAGGTGGGCAGGCTGCTTCTGCACCAACCCTGTTTGGGCTTCTCTCTCTGGGTCCATCTCCCTCGGGTTTGAGTTGGAGTACATCAGTTTACACCAACCAAAGTCTTCTGAAAATCCAGGGTCTCCCAAGCTCTTCCCAGCCAGGGGCTTTCAGTTAAAGGAGATGATGGGGGGGGGGTCTGTTTCTGCCTCAGTTTCTTAAAATTGTAACAAATTAAATACAGTCATGTGTCGCATCCTGACAGGGACACCTTCTGAGGAATGCTTCGTTAGGCAATTTCATTACCGTGCAAACATCATTGAGTTATATTTATAGTAACCTATTAAAAAAAGGAATAGCCTACTCCACACCCAGGCTCCATCGCGCACCCTGCTGCTGCTGGCTATAAACCTATACAGCGCGTTATTGCACCAAAAACCATTGGTGCCTGTACACAGTGCTAAGTATTTGTGTATCTAACCATAGCTAAAAGAAAAGGTACAGTAGAAATACAGTATAATAAATTTAAACGACGGCACACCTGTCTAGGGCACTCACCATGAGTGGCGCTTGCAGGACTGGCAGCTGCCGCGGGTGTCAGCGAGTGGCGACGGGGTGGGCAGGCCCGGGTCTGGGACCTTGCTGCGCACGACTGCAGGCTTCATACACACCGTGCGCCTAGGCTGCACCAAAGTTATAAAAAAAGTTTCTTTCTTCAATAATGAATTAACCTCGATGTACTGTAACTGTTTTACTTTATATAAACTTTTTATTTTTTTTTAACTTTTTAACTCTTATAATGACACTTAAAACACTAACACAGCTGTACAAAAATATGTTCTAACTCCATATCCTTATTTTATCAGATTTTTCTATTTTTTTTTCTTTTTTTTTAGTTTTTAAACCTTTTTGTTAAACACTAAAGACATAAGCACACTTTAGCCTAGGCCCACACAGGGTCGGGATCATCAACATCTATCTTCACCTCCACATCGTGTCCCACTGGGAGGTCGTCAGGGGCAATAACACGCATGGGCTGCCATCTCCCGTGACAACACCACCTTCTTCTGGATACCTCCTGAAGGACCTGCCTGAGGCCATTTTACAGTTAAGCTTTTTTTTAAATAAGTAGGAGGAGTACACTCTAAAATAACAGTACTTCTGTAGTCCCAGCTACTCAGGAGGCTGAGGCAGGACGATCGCTTCAGCCCAGGAGTTCGAGGCTGCAGTGAGCTATGATTGTGCCACTGCACTCCAGCCTGGGCGACAGAGCAATACCCTGTCTCAAAATTAATTAATTAACTAAATTTAATTTAATAATGGTACTTCTCGGTCAGGACAGAGAAAAGGAAAAAAATTTTAAAAAAGAAATATAGTATAGTATTAATAAATACATAAATGAGTAACATTTATTATCATCGTCAAGTATTATGTGCTATACATAATTGTATGTCGTATACTTTTATACTATTGACAGTACTATAGGTTTGTTTACACATGAATCACCACAAACACATGAGTAATGCATTGTGCCATGACATTATGCATATGGCTATGATGTCACTAGGCAATAGGAATATTTCATCTCCATTATAATCTCATGGGACCACCATCATACATACGCTCCATCTTTGTCATTACATGGCACATGGTTGTAATCACTTTTCTTACCCTGAAGACCCTTCTAACTATGACATGAAACCTAGATGCCATAAAAGAGAAGCTTGATCAATTCAACTCCAAACAAATTTCTTTTTAATTTCTTCATGGCAAAAACTATCTATCATAAGCAAAACCAAAGGACAAACAACAAACTTAGAAAAGTATTTGTGACTAATATCATAAAAATACAGCTAATTTCTCTAATATATAAAGAGCTCCCACAAATCAATAAGAAAAAGACCTACAATCCTCAATAGAAAAAAGTGAGCAAAGGACATGAACAGACAAAAAAATTCAAAGGACCCCTAAACATTTGAAAAGATGCCCAACTTCACCTGTAATAAGAGAATTGCATATTTAAACTAGCACTGACATACTGTTTTTAACTATCAGATGGGCCAAGATCAAATGTCTGTCAGTACACCGAGTTGGCAAAGACTTTGAGAAGCAGCACTCAGATCTTTCCACTGAGCATGTAAACTGGAACAAATCCTCTGGAGAACAATTGCACAACAGTTAAAGAAATATACATTCACTTCCACCCAAGAATTCCACTTTGCTCTCGTAGTTTTTGCTTTTTTAAACCACCTAACCACATTAGCTATTCAAAAGTAAATTATAATAAATTTAAAAAGCTTTCCCCTAGAGCAATGTGAGTGCTCACTGAGAGAGCACACCCCGGCGCTTGTTGCTCAGATGCTTGGGTAGCTTCTTACTCAGCTACATACGACACTTGATGTGTGGTTTTTGACCATTAAAAAAAACTTTAAATAGCTTTTGGATATTGTCATTTATTATTTGCTGCCTGTCCACAATGGCCGGTTGGCTAGGAAAGGGAAGTTACAAAAACGATGCCTACTGAAGCATAACAACCCAACAAGGAGCTTTGAAATTGCCCCAGCGGGCTCATCACAGGTCTGTAATTTGCCTTCAGCTGATCAGAATCATTTTAAAGCACACCAAGGAGTCTTGGGTTCTTAAAACTAATATTAAAATGGAACGAGAAAGAGCTGATGCTTTCCAATTAGGCTCTGCTTTTGTTGGAAATGTGATAGCCGCAGGTGTCAAGTGTGGAGACGAGCTTAGAAAGAACAGCCCGACACCTTGTCTCCCATCACGTAGCAACCGGACCGGAAATGTGTGACAACGAACCTGTTCATTTTTCATGATTCAGGATGCAAGAATTCCACATATTATGTCCTGAAACAGTTTTTAAACCTGGTTGATGTTCTACCATTTAAAATTGTATCCATCCACTCTTTTTTTTTTTCCCTTAAGTTCATCAACTCAGACCATCCACTCTTAAGTGCAATCAATCCCTAATCTAAACATGGTATGACTTTTAATTTTGAATTTGTTCAATAAATTGTGTTTTTGCTTAAGGAATAAGTGTCTGTTACATCAGAAAAACTCAAAATCAGTCTTTATACATTATACATGTTTAATGAAAATGAATTTTATAATATAATTTTCAGTAATATATTTCAATTCCCAATATTATATAACAGCATAGAAAGTATCAGCAACTTTTAAATAACTGAGAAACACTATCTAAGCCCTAATGTTCTTGACTTCCTAGACTCATTAGTCAGAGATGCCACCGCTCAGCGTCTGGGGCTGCCCAAATGCTGACCCCTGGGAAAGTACCTGAAGGCAGCCAGGCAGGAGTTAAACATTTTCTTGTAGATATTACCTATGTCTTCAGCAATTTATAAACACTCGTGATCCTACTTGAGCCTCCAAAACTACTAGCATCAGTCTGTCTTTCTATCTATCTATCTAGTTCTTCCCACTTTACAGATAGGGACACTGAGGCCCACCTAGGGTCACACCAGGGTTCTCCATGCCCTGTCACTCAAAGGGGAACAACTCCTTGTTCCCCCTCTAACTCCCCATCCCCCTGGTATTCTGAGGACAAACCTGGGGTTTTTGTGATGAAAGTGGCTCAGAGGACTGGTGGGTGGTGGGGGCTGGGGACCTAGCAGGGGACTGGGGCAGAGGACATTGAAAAACAGCAGCAATTCTGCTCCAAGGACCACTGACGGGGACAAAGCCCCCGGGAAACCACCTGACCAGGGCCCTGGTAAATGTTTGAGCACTGGGGATGGTGGGAAGGAATAACCCTTGGAGCAGGGGTCAGGTGCAAGAAGCATGGAAATGGAGACTTTAACCCCAGGGGTGAGCAGTCACCCCCACCTCTGCCGTGTTCCTCAGGGGCCATGGAGGAGCTGCCCGGGTCAGGCTGGCAAGCCCCCTGCATCAAGAGTCCTGCTCTAAGCCACTGCAAGCAGGGGGGAGGAGTGAGAGACCCTGGAGTCCAGGAGCCCCTCTCACCCTATTTAAGTCAGTTAAACTGGGACTGGGCATGGGATTGGGGCTTTCCTTGAGTCCTTTATGAGGGCCAAAGCCTTCTGCACATGCAGCCGTCTGACCCCGGCCCCTCCCACACCACACATCCCTCTGCCACCTCCTGACAAGCCCAGTCCTCAGGGCTCTGCCTTCCCAGCCCACCTCAGAGTCCTCCCCTGAGCGTGGAGTCACTGATCCCTGAAGGTCCGGAGTGGCCCCGAGCCAGGACAAGTGGAAAATGGGAAGAGTCAGTGCCACCGATTCATGGAAACAGGCATCCGAGCAGGACCAAAGTCCAAGGCCTGCTGTCCCCTCAGCAAGGGCCACTGGGCTTCCTAGATGGGGCTGCTGTCAGCTGGGAGCGCGTGCGTTAAACCACCAGCGGCCCCTTCATCACCGTCAGCTTCCTCCCCACCGCCCATTTGAGGGCTGGGCAAGGTATTGCCACAGTGGAATTTCAATCCAAGTGCTCTCTCCACCCTGGATTTGAGCCGGTTTCCCTGGGGAGCCAGGAGAGCTCTCAGCTTTGTGCTGAAACTGCAGGTTGCCACCTCATATCCACTCTCCCCTTCTTCTCTATGACACTGTTGCATTGTTGGAAGTGGCAGAATACCCAGGTGAAAACAAACAAGCAGTTTCCCAGACTCCCTGTCAGAACAGGGTGGCTGATGGTACATTGTCATTGGGGAGGGGCTTCAGGGAAAGTTTGTTCAAGGGCCCTGATTGAGCTGACAGGCATCCCTTTGCCCTGTTTCTCATACTCCTTCCTCCCTTGACTTGAACGTGCTGGCTGGAACTCCAGCTGCCACCTTGGGCCAGAAGCCCCTGAGGACTAGAATGGTGTCTGTTTATTGTAAAGCCTGGCAGTTGTCAACAGCCAAGTAAATTTTTAAGGGCTTTTTAGATGATGATAGTGACTGTGATGATGGTGGTAGTGTTGAGAATGGTACTGACAATCGTGTTCGCTGCCTTTGGACATCCTGGACCAAAAGTTTCCTTGTGAGTCACTCTACTATCTCTAGAGGACTGTCCTCTGGGCACATTCTACGTAACAAGACCCTTTACACAGCAATTAGCAGCCTCTGTAGAGACCAAGTGCTCATCACATTCAAATCTACCAATTCACATCCTCTTCAACCGAGAGATTTCACTGAGAGAACTTTACCTTACAGATCACATAAGCACACGATATATATATCTATATAGATATATAGATATATAGATATAAAGTTATTCGTGGAAGCCTTGGGAATATTAGCAAACAGCTGGAAACAACTTAAATGTCCATCAGTAGGGCACTGGTTCAAGAAATCATGGTATATCCAATCGATGGAACATTACATAGTTGCCTAAAAGAACAGGGACAATATTTATGCAATGACAAAACTATCCTCAAGATATATCGATAGTGAGAAGGAAAGGCCAAGGAGGTTGAAAGCTTGTAGCTAAGGGAGGAGTGGGGGAGAGACACTTACACAGCAGTCCCCAGCATTTTTGGGACCAGGGACTGGTTTCATGGAAGACAATTTTTCCAGGGACTGCAGGAAAGTGAGGTATGGTTTGGAGATCATTCAAGTGCATTGCATTTATTGTGCAGTCAAACCTCTCTGCTAATGATAACCTGTGTTTGCAGCCACTCCCCAGCGCCACATGACTGCCTCAGCTCCACCTCAGATCAGCAGGCATTAGAGTCTCATAAGGAGCGCGCAGCGTAGATCCCTCGCATGCGCAGTTTACAGTAGGATTCGTGCTCCTATGAGAGTCTAACGCTGCTGCTGATCTGACAGGAGGTGGAGCTCAGGAGGAGATGCGAGTGATGGGGAGCAGCTGCAAATACAGATGAAGCTTCGCTCACTTGCCTGCCACTCACCTCCTGCTGTGTGGCCCCATTCCTAACAGGCCACAGACCGGTACTGGTCTGCGTCCCAGAGGTTGGGGAACACAGGACTTACTGACCCTTAAATTATGTGAATGTATTAGCTTTACAAAAAATAAACAAAACAAAATAAAACAACAGCCAGACATCAAATGCAGAGATCTTTCATATTCATTTATCCCACAGATATTTACCCAGGGCTTGCTGAGTGCTAGGCAGTGACACAGACTAGACTGAGAAGAAAGGCCTTCAGTAACACCACATATGAGGTGGTAGGTGGGGGCTAGGGGAGACCGGAAATGAACCAGCAACTACAAATCCATGTCATAAATTCTGAAAGTGGGATAAGTGCAGAACACTGTGGGTACACAGAATACAGCATCTAGGCTAGATGCAGTCACTCACACCTGTAATCCCAGCACTTTGGGAGGCTGAGGCAGGAGGACTGCTTGAGGCCAGGAGTTGGAGACCAGCCTATGCAACATAGCAAGACCTCATCTCTACAAAATGAAAAAGAAAAAATTAGCCAGGCATGGTGCTGCGTGCCTGTAGTCCACAATACTCAGGAGGCCGAGGCAGGAGGATCCCTTGAGCCTGGGAATTGAAGGCTTAGTGAGCTGTGATCACGCCACTGCACTCCAGCCTGGGCAACAGAGTGAGACTCTGCCTCAAAAAAAAAAAGAATACAGGATCCAGGGAGGAGCTGGCCCTTGCTTTAGCCTTGACAAATAAGTAGCAGGCAGCCAGCAAGGAGAAAAGGAGAAAGGGAACTCCACGAAGGGAGTCCTGCGGCAGCAAATGTACCAAGATGTGGCCCAGCCTGACAGGCGGGAAGCTGCAGGGGGCATTGAGAAGACGGCCAGTTTTAGACCGGACTACATGGAGTTCATGCTCCAAGGTAGGAGCCTTGGTAGAAACCTAGAATGCATCTCTTTTACAGATGCCAAATCAAGATTAGGGGAGGGAGGTTCCCGTCCCGGGGCTTCAGATTGTCTTGCCACACGTCCCTCCAGCCTCCCTCAACCCAGAAACGGGGCTGGAGTGGACCCGGTTGTCAGAGGTGGGCCTGGACATGACCCGAGATGGACACATCAACCCTCCCTCTGCATGTGAATGTCACATTCCAAATGCCGTCAGTCAACAAGCACTTCCTGAACGATTGCTGAGGCCTGCTGGACAGTACCAAGGGGCATGAGAGAAGTTGAAGACACAGCCTTTGGCCTCAGTGACCCAATTTAAAGAAAAAATGACCTAAAAACAGAACAATTCAATTTATGACTTTATCTTTAAAAACTCGGCCCAATGCAGCAACTCAGACAGATGCTTGCTTGCTTTCTGATGCTCATGGCAGCGTTATTCACAACAGCCAGTGTCCGTGGGCAGGTGAAGGGTTAAACAAAACTCAGTATATAAACATGATGGAATATCATTCAGCCACAACAAGGAATGGTGTCCTGGTACGTGCCACGGCATGGATGAACCTTGAAAACTCTGTGCTAGGTGAAGGAAAGCAGGCAGGAAAGGAAAAACACCTCACAGCTTCACTCGTGTGAAATATCCAGGACAGTCAAGTCCATAGAGACAGAAAGTAGATTTGAGGTTACCAGAGGGAATAGGAGTTACTGCTTAATGGGTACAGCATTTCTGTTTGGGGTGAAAAGTTTCAGAAACAGATAGTGGTGATGGTTTAATACGATGATGTACAATATTGTGAATGTAATGTTGAATATTGGATGTCATTGAATGATACACTTAAAAGTGGTTAAGGCCAAGTGCATTGGCTCACGCCTGTAATCCCAGCACTTTGGGAGGCCGAAGCAAGAGGATCATTTGAGGCCAAGAGTTTGAGACCAGCCTGGGCAACATAGTGAGATCCTGTCTCCACAAAAAAAAAAAGGGGGGGGGTTAAAATGGCAAATTTTATGGTATATATATTTTACCACAATAAAAAAAAAAAGCTTAAAAAATGTGGCTTCAGAGCAGAAGATAGTGAGGGTTCAGCCAATTTAGGAATGCTTCTTGGCCGGGCGCGGTGGCTCACGCCTGTAATCCTAGCTCTGGGAGGCCGAGGCAGGTGGATCGCTCGAGGTCAGGAGTTCGAGACCAGCCTGAGTAAGAGTGAGACCCCGTCTCTACTAAAAAAATAGAAAGAAATTATCTGGCCAACTAAAAATATATATACAAAAAAAAAATTAGCCGGGCATGGTGGCTCATGCCTGTAGTCCCAGCTACTCGGGAGGCTGAGGCAGTAGGATCACTTAAGCCCAGGAGTCTGAGGTTGCTGTGAGCTAGGCTGATGCCACGGCACTCACTCTAGCCCGGGCAACAAAGTGAGACTCTGTCTCAAAAAAAAAAAAAAAAAAAAAAAAGGAATGCTTCTTGGAGGAGGTGACATTTGAGACAGTCTGGAAAATGTGGGCATAAGAGGAGGGAAAAAAAGCACAGTAATGGAAGGTGGGGGGTGAGAGTGCAAATGACCCAAACAGGTGAGTCTGAGGCCTCTCCTGGGCCAGGTGGAAGGTGAGAACAGAGTCGTGAGAGTCAGGGGGTTGGTGAGGGAGAGGGGACCTTCCAGGAAATGATGGTCACGACATGAAAATATTTCAGGCAAAGAACACTTAAGCTGGGTGTTATTCACTCCACTTTACAGATGTGTAGACTGAGGCTCATCAAGGGGTGGACATTTGTTCACAATGGCACAGCCCGTGGGATGCAAAGCAGGGACTTGATCTGCAGTCACAGTGGCTCTCAACCCTGGCTACACATGGAGCGGCCCCCAGAGCTTCTGGAAAACACACCACGGGCTTCTCAGCCCCAGAGGGATTCCCTTCTCATTTCCAAGTCGTGGGGCTTGAGCATTAGTCTTCCTGAAAAGCTCCCCAGGGACTCGGACGTGCTGACTGGGTTGAGAAACACTGACTGCTCTAAGACCTGGCACATTTTACTCCCTTTGCTCCTGGAGTCACTCGCAGCCGCGGCCCTCAGGCAAGATGCTCAACTGCTACCAGCCTCATCTGTAAAATGGGTAAAAAAGACTTACCCTGCCTACCTAAGGCCAGCATGAGATAAACAGGATACCTGAGCTTCCCTCCTCACGCCCCTCCCCTCCGTCTCCTGGCCACAGTGTCAGCCCAGTGGGCTGCAGGGATGAGGCGGAGAGAGTGCCCCTGCCCCACGATGGAGGACACAGCCTGGAGGCTGCAGGCCAAGCAGGGCAGACTGGTGGAGCAAAGGAGTTAAGGTACAGAGGACAGCAGGGGCTGGTTTCTCACCCAGGAGATCTTAATCACCTGGAAAAGAGGAAGGCGGGAAGGAAAGTTTGAGATCAGAATTGGGAGTATTGGTATGGACACATGGTGTTGAAATGTATTTACACAGATAGTTATTAAAATAGCTATAGGTGTCTGTGTGTGGTGTGTGTATTCGGTATGCGTATGTATGTGCAGCTGATCCTCATTATTCACGGAGCCTGTATTTGTAAATTTGCCCACTTGCTAAAATGTATTTGTAACGCTCAAATCAATACTCACAGCACTTTTGCAGTCATTCCTGGACATGTACGAAGCAGTAAAGAAATTTGAGTTGCCCAGTGTGCCTGGTCCCCCAGCAGATGCTGAACAAGGCAGCACCCTGGCTTTTCATTTCAGTTCTCACACTGTAAACAAGGCTATTTGCGGTCTATTTGGTGTCACATTTTTTGCATTTTTGTGCTTTTGGTTGGTGCTTTGGCTGTTTAAGTCGACCTCCAGTGTGCCCCAGAAGAGCTGTCGAGTGTTCCTCAGCATGAGAAGGTTGTGATGCATCTTACAGAGAAAATGTACGTGTTAGATAAGCTTTGTTCAGGCAGGAGTTACAGCGCTGGTGGCCATGAGTCTAATATTGATGAATCAACCACATATATTAAATAAGGTGTCTTTAAACACAAACACACATAAAATGAGGTTGTATATTGATTGTTTAAGGAAAATATTATGACCAGACGCTCACAGGAACCTAACCCTGTATTTGCCCTAGGAGCAAAAATTCAGTAATTCACCAATTCGTGTTGGTGGCAACTTTATAGAACCTAACCACTGCAGATATGGGAATAGGATGTGTGTGTGTGTGTATATGTGTGTGTGTGTGTGTGTGTGTGTGTGTGTGTGTGTGTGTGTGTGTTAGCTCTGTCTTTTGAGAGGTCCTGGAAGTAATCTCCCCTCAGTAACAACCAGCACACTGAGCTCTCAGATCTTGGTTTCTAAGTACTGCTCTCCACTAAAAGGAACCAGGGGTCCCTATTCCGGGATTGGTGCAGGGAAAGTACAAACGAGCCTGGAACATTTTATTGTACCAGAAAGTAAGGAAATGCTCAAAGAATGATGGGAACATGTCAAAGGACACAAAAAGTCAGGTTGAAGGGGGTCTGCCTGGCCCAATCTGGGACAATGTGAACATTAAAATAAATAACATTAACCAATTTCAGCCAATTAAATAAATTAGGAATCCATGAGTCCATCCTGATATGAACAAACAACTGGCAGAGAAAAGAAGGTTTTCCTTATAGCAGAATGCCAACAAGTAGACTGTAGAAGGAATGACAGAAATAGAGACATCGCCATTGGCAACCTCCACAGTGGTGTGGATTCAGATGGGAGCTGTCGACAGATGTTAAAGCTGGTGGGCAGAGCAGCATATTGGCATGACCTCATATTATCTCCCCACAAAATACTTATCTATGACAAAAGGGAGAGGGGACTTCATGGTGGAGCAGCCCGGCTGACACCACCCTGACTGAGGGATGGAGGTCCAGAGCATTTCTGTGGCATTTATTTATTCTCAAGAATGCATGTGTGGCCTGGGTCCGGGCATGAGGGAACATCAGATGAGCTCATGTTGAGGGCTGTCCTACAGAATAAAAGGCCTGAGCTCTTTGAGACAGGGAAAGACTGAGAAACTGTTCTAGATTGAAAGAGATGGGTGAGATACAACTAAACGCAATGCACTGTCCTGCATTCAATCCTGGACCACACACACCCAAGACATTGCTGGGGCTGTGGGCAACACTAGAACAGGGTCTATGGATTGGATGGTTGTCTTGTGCCAGTGTCGATTCCCTAATTTGGAGAGCTGTCGAGTGATTTACACAGGCAATTATTCCTGTATTGATGGGCATCATGCATGCGTCTCTCAAATTCAGAAAAAAGATGAATGGGTCCGTATAAAGAGAGAGGGTGACGAAGCAAATGTGGCGAAATGTTGTTCAAGAATGTGGGTGAAGGGGATAAGGGAGCTCTTGCAAAGCTTCTGTAAATTTGAAATGATTTCAAAATACATTATTAAAAAAATAATAAACACGTGTACCCAAGTGCATTGCAGACTGCACAGAAGGTACAAGGGGACTGTTGTAATCTGTTTTCTAAGCATGGGGGGTTGCTCTGAGAGGATGTGGTCTGTGTGGGGGGGCTGTTGCCATGGCATGTGTGCTTATTTATTTTCCATCTCCCAGGTTAACCCCTTCTCCCCCAGGGCAGGAGGTGATGCAATCTAGGCTGTGGCAGGGAAGGGCCACACCTGAGCAAACACCAAACTCGGGTTCAGCTGGGAGGAAAGTTTCTATGACTCCTTCTGCCTTATCGTTTGTCACAGCTGAGTGCTCCCTGCTGTCTGTTTACACAGAGACTTCTAAAACCACACTGGCCATGCTTTGCTTGTGCAGAGCCTTGGGAATACCCATACAGTGCTGGCTGGGATAACTTGCTGCCTGCCTTCCAGGCTGATAGTTCCACACCACGTGGACCTCTGTCTTGGATTTGGAGGGGGGACCCAGACCAGGACATAGAGAATCACAAGCCCAGAAGCACCCATCATGGCGGGGTGGAGTCAACTGCAATTCCATGCTATCGATATTTATTATGGGCCTAAAATGGGCAAGGTCTGACACTGGGCAATGAACTGGCATTTTTTCAAATCCTACTCTACAGGGAACTGGCTACCAGGCACATAGAGACAGAAAAAAGAAAGACATGAGAGTTGCCTGCTCACAAGGCACTTGCAGTCTCATTTGTTTTCTTCTTAATTCCCTCATTCGTTCATTTGACAGGCATGTATTAAGCCTCTACTCTGTGCCACCCACGGTGCCAATAGCATGATATACTTTGGTGAGCAAAACAGACAAGGTCCTTATGCTCTCGGCAGGGTCCGACTGAAGGGACAGACATCAGCCAAGTTGATGCGTGATTACAGTTGTGAAGAGGGCTCTGAAGGAAATGAACAGAGGCTGTAAGACAGAAGAATGAAGGAAGCTACTTCAGATGGGCTGGTCATGGATGGCCTTTCTGGGGATGTAACATTGAAGCTCACCTTGGAGGAGGGAAAGGAGGAGTGGCAAACTGAAAAATGGTGGTAGTTATGGGAGCATTCCAGGTAGTATTCTAGGTCCACCAGTTCTCTTCTACCTTGAAAATATGAGGATTCAAAGTGAAGCATGGAATTCTATCTTGAAAAATATCCTCCTTCCCCTCCACCATGACCAAAACCATCATCATCATCACCATTAGTATCATCACCACCATCACCATCATCATCACCACCACCATTATCATCATCACTGTTATGGGTTGAATCTCATGTCCCCCTAAAGATGTTGAAATTCTAACTCCCAGTACCTCAGAATGTGACCTTATCTGAAAATAGGGTCTTTGCAGAATCAAGTTAAGATGCAGTCATGAGAGTGAACCCTAAGTCAATATGGTTGGTGTCCTTGTATAAAACAAAAGGGGAAATTTGGACACGGACACAAACAGGGAGAATGCCATGTGAACATAAAGGTCAAGATCAGGGTGATGGGTCTATGTCTTAGTCTGTTTTCTCATGCTTATAACAGATTCCCTGAAACTCGGTAATTTATAAAGAAAAGAAAGTTATTTCTCACAGTGGAGGCTGACAGGCCAAGGTCAAGGGGCCACATTTGGTGAGATCCTTCTTGCTATTAATAGTTAGGGACACTTTGCAGGGTCCCAAAGAAGTGCAGGTCATGACACGGCAAGGGGCTGAGCAAGCCCCCCTCTTCCTCTTATTTATTTATTTTAGAGACAGGGTCTTGCTCTATGGCCCAGGCTGGAGAGCAGTGGCACCATCATAGCTCCCTGCAACCCTTGAACTCCTGGGCTCAAGTTATCCTCTCATCTCAGCCTCCAAAGTAGCTAGGACCACAGGTGTGCACCACCATGCCCACCTTTCTTACTCTTCTTATAAAGCCACCAGTTTCCTTTCCATGGTAACCCATTAACCCATGAATGGATTAACCCATTCATGAGTGAAGAGCCTCATGATCCAATCACCTCTTAAAGGCCCCAATTCTCAATGTTGCCACATTGGGGATTGAGCTTCAACATGAGTTTTGGAGGGGACATTCAAACCACAGCAGTCTACAAGCCAGAGCTTGCCAGCTAATCACCAGAAGCAAGGAGAGAGGCAGAACAGATTCTTCCTCATAGAACTCAGAAGAAATCAGCCCTCTGACACCTTGATCTTGGATTTCTAGCTTCCAGAACTGTGAGACAATACATTTCCGGTTTTTTTTTTTTTTTTTTGAGACAGAGTCTCACTGTGTTGCCCCAGCTAGAGTGCTGTGGCATCAGCCTAGCTCACAGCAACCTCAAATTCCTGGGCTCTAGCAATCCTTTCTGCCTCAGCCTCCCGAGTAGCTGGGACTACAGGCATGTGCCACCATGCCCTGCTAATTTTTTCTATATATTTTTAGTTGTCCAGCTAATTTCTTTCTATTTTTAGTAGAGATGGGGTCTCACTCTTGCTCAGGCTGGTCTCAAACCCCTGACCTTGAGCTATCCTCCCGCCTCAGCCTCCACAGTGCTAGGATTACAGGTGTGAGCCACCATGCCCAGCCCATTTCTGGTTTTTAAGCCACCCAGTTGGTGGTCCTTTGTTGTGGAAATTCTAGGAAACTAGTATAATCTCCATCACCATCACCACCGCCACCAACATCATCTTCTTCCTAACATAGATGTAGCTAACTACATGCCCTCACTCTTCTGAGCACTTTACTTATATGAACTCATTTAGTCCTCACAACAGTCCTATGAGGTACGTACTATTACTGTGCCCGTTATCCATAGAAAATGAAATCGAATCTTGGAAGGCTAAATCATCTTTCCAAGGCCACACAGCCAGATAGTGCCTGTGTGTTGGCGTCAACATTTCCCCAGGACAGATCTCTTCCTCTTGACTCAACAGCCATTTCTTCCATCCCCCCATCCCCCACCCAGCTGGGATATGTGTCCTGTGCTGTCTCCTCCTGCAGGAAGCCTGCTTTGACTCAGCAAATGCTTCAGCACCATCCCCATGCTTCTTGGGCCCTCAAGGACACACAGGAGCATGCAAGGATCACATTCTAGGGCAGTGCTATGCTTGGAGTCCTGCCCCAGTCCTGGTCCACTCTTTGCCCTTAGAGTCCCTCTGTCCCCACACAGAACTGACTGTCCCAGCCCTGATGCCAGCAACCTTCAGCAGAGGTGCCAGTCACCTTTAGTTGCAATATTAGGTAGATTATGATGGGTTTTATTACTCCAGTTGATAACCGGGGGCATAAGCCATGTGTACTGTAATCATGACACAGAAGGACTAACTCTGAGCTGTGTGCAAGTATTCCCGATAGCTATTAGAAAGGACCCAGGGACTGTCTGAATTTCTATGAGCAACAAGGGTACATGGTTCTACATATTTCCCAGTCTGCCTAGCACCATTTTTAACATGTAAAAATGGCTCCATTGATGTTTGCTGAACTCATTTGACAACTTTTCCAACCCAACCAGAACCTCTAACCTTCTTTATCAAATCTATTATAATATTTGTCCTTCTCCCATCCCTTCCCATCTTTACCCAAGATATTATTTCTTGTGGAAAGAGTATGTGATGATCAGTTTCAAAAGCTCTAATAGTGTTCTGAAGTTTGGTAGTAGTATTATATTTTGATTGTTGTTGTTTGCAGAGCCTATGGCTATTTGTCGAACCTTCAGTTGCTTGAAAACTGCAGGTGATTACAGAGCTTGTCACTTTTTGCAAAACCTACGTTCACAGATCCTGCAGTTGATGGCAGAGCTTATCCTTATTTGCAGAGGCCTCTGGTTTGTAACTGTCTTAAAAATTTTAATTACAATTTAAAATTGTAATTGTTATAAAATATGCAGCTTTTTGCAAAACTAACAGATATTTCTAGAGACTATAGGTGTTTGTAGAGACTATAGCTGCCGGAGCTCTTCATTGTTTGCAGAGACCACAGTTGTCTGCGAAGCCTGATGAAGCTGATCAGTATGTCTGTTGGATGCTTGACATCTAGCTGGGCTTTTCTCCCTGAGCCAGCAATGGGCATGTTTTATTTAAGCACAGAGTATGTGTCCGGGGTGATGCCAGAGATCTGAAGGATACAGAAATGTAAAGAAAGGCCCTGCCTAGCGGAGGTTTTCCATACAGTTGGGGAACAACCATGGAGCATACAGGGACCCTGAGAACAGGCCCTGTAGGCGCTCAGGGTGTGGAGGATGTGAGCTTCTCGCAGAGTCAGTCAGCCCAGCTGCGCTCCTCCAGTGTCTGTTCTCCACACGTCTGGAACAGGACGGCTCCACTTCACGTAGACCCTCCCGTGCTATACCCCCTCCCCACCCACGGCCTGCATCACACCAGATTATGCATCTGATCTTCCCTTCCCTCATTGAAACCTCTTTCTCTTAGGGTCCTGATTCTAGCTAACTGTCAAGGAAAAAAAGGAATTGAAAAACAAATTTGCAACAAGTCCTTAGCCACTGGGATGTGCTGCCACGGAGGGGACATTTACATTTTGAAAGAAAAACATCGGAGGCAGCCATGGCGCTCCGACGGTGAGACTTGGGACGCAGCGGCAGGCAGCAGGAATCAACGGTGCGCCCCACCTTTTGGCCACAGCTGTCGTCTTACTGAATCTTTGTTAATCCAATCTTCTTTTCCCAGTGACTCATATGCCCATTTCAGAGCAAGGACGCACCCAGAATGAGAAGTGGTTCCAGTCTAGGCATAAGCTGCAGAACGATTCAGTGGGTCCAAGCCAGAGTGCTTCGTTCTGAACGGAACGGCCTGATTCTAGCTCAATCTGCCTCTCTGCATATACCTATGTGTTTGTTTTCTTAAACTTCAGTTTGGACTCAGACTCAGTGCATGTAAGCCATGGCTGTTTCGGCTCCAGTCCTCAGCCCAGAGGGTTAGTCTGGTTCTCCCCAGTTTCTGTCTCATGCCTGGTATTGGTTTGCATCCAAGTCTCAACAAAGCTTCTTCCTCCTCTCCCAGAGCTCTGAAGAGAGCCACAGTTGCTAACTCCTTGGTGTTCCAGAATGGGAGCAGGAGCAAGGCAGTTTGATCCTCTTGGGAGAAGACAACAACCGCGCAAGTGACCCCCAAATCTGTCCTTTTCAGATTTCTAAATTCCTGGTTTTTCATCCCCACTGCCCTCTGGGCTTTTCCACCCAGGTGTGCCAAGAACACCTTACACATATAAGGGCCAAGGTGAACTCATTTCCTTTGCCCCTCTGTGCTGCTCTCCCTGCCTCAGCCCTACTTGGCAATCTGCCCAGTTGTCCAGGTAAGGCAAACCCTTTCTCTCTGAGCCCTGATCATCCTCCCTGTGAAAGGACCCCAGCTCCTCCTCCTCCGCTGACCATGACGTGCCCTCCTCTTTCACCCTGGCAAGGCAGCAGCCTCCTTCCTGCTGTTGTCCCCAGCCCCATCTCCAACCCAGGCCCCAGGATCACCATTCAATCAGTCAACAACTATTTATCGAGCACCTGGAATGTGTCCATCACCAGGGACACTGCAGAGAGCAAGATAGACACAAGCCATGCTTCAGAGAGCTTTTAGTCAGAAGGGTCATTCTGTTAGCACCTGTCTGGAAAGGACACTTCTCTGCTGTGTTTGGTTTTTAGTATTTTAATACACACATGACAGTTCGTTGAGAAAACACTAGAAAATGCACATACGTGTAACCAAGGAAAAAAGACTCACGGATGCTCCTACCACTCCTGCCACTCTCTGCTCCCCACCGTCCCCCACCAAAAAAAAAAAAATTGATAACCTTTTGGTGTATTTCCAGACATTTTTCCTTTTCTTATTTGAATGTTTTAAAACACCACTTCTCACCCCCAATTTATTTATTTATTCAGGAAGTGTTTTTCTTTGCATTTTATTTATTTTTAATTGACAGATAAAATTGTACATATTTATGGTGTACAACACAATGTTTTGAAATATGCAAACCTTGTGGAATGGCTGAATCAAGATAATTAACATAGGCATTATCTCATATCGTTATCATGTATTTGTGGTGAGAACACTTCACATCTACTCTCTCAGCAATTTTCAAGTGTGCAATGCATTGTTGCTAACTAGGGTCAGCAAACATCTACTACTGGGTGCCACTGCAGGCCAGGCCTGGGCTAGATGCTGGGAGTGCAGAGGGATAATCTGGTGGAAGAGACAGATATCAAGCAAAGAATCACACAAATTCATATGTGATTGCCAGTGTGATGTTTCTCACACAGCACAGGGGTGTGGGGAAACAGGAGTAATGCATGCCCTGGGGCCATGGGGACACAGGGATGTCGGGGAAGGCTTCTCCACGGAGGAGTCAGGCTGGCTAAGATGGAAGGGGTAGACGGGCAAGTGTCTGGGAGATGGAAACTGAACTCGGGAAGCAGAGCTGACCGTCCCCCTAGCTGCAGTAGGGGCATCTCCAGGGCCTACCGTATTAAAAGGAGCCAGTGAAAATGTTTGCATTTCTTTTATTTTTTTTATTTATTTTTTATTTATTTATTTATTTTTTTGAGACAGACTCTTGCTCTGTTGCCCAGGCTAGAGTGCCGTGGCATTAGCCCAGCTCACAGCAACCTCAAAATCCTGGGCTCAAGCAATCCTATTGCCTCAGCCTCTCGAGTGCTGGGACTACAGGCATGCGCCACCATGCCTGGCTAATTTTTTTCTATATATATTTTTAGCTGTCCAAATCATTTCTTTCTATTTTTAGTAGAGATGGGGTCTCGCTCTTGCTCAGGTTGGCCTCGAACTCCTTACCTCGAGCGATCCTCCCACCTCGGCCTCCCAGAGTGCTAGGATTACAGGCATGACCTACCACACCTGGCCTGCATTTCTTTCAAAATCAGAAGGAAAGGAATGAACTTTTAGGTAAAAAAAAAAAAATGCTTTATTATATAATATTCATATATTAGTCTTTATAGTAACATATTGATAAAATGTAATTTATGGAAGAAGGGACCCATGAAGACAAAAGTACTTGGGACTCATGAAAGTCGTAACGTGGACTGTAGTTTGAAGGGCCAGGGGACTGGGGGAGGAGGGCGGGGGCTTGGAGGGGCTGGGGGATGCAGAGGGGACCGCAGGAGACTTGACTGCAGAGGTGACAGGGGCTGGACTTGGTATGAGACTTTATTCAGGAAAACAGAAAATTGATAACCCTTTTATTTAATCTTTTTTAAAAAGTCTTTTTTTTTTTTTTGAGATAGCGTCTCACTCTGTCACCCAGCTAGAGGGCAGTGGCATCATCATAGCTCACTGCAACCTCCAACTCCAGGGCTCACTCGATCCTCCTGCCTCAGCCTCCCGAGTAGCTGGGACTACAGGCTCCCGCCCTCACTCCTGGCTAATTTTTTCTATTTTTTATAGTGATGGGGTCTCACTCTTGGTCAGGCTGGTCTCAAACTCCTGAGCTCAAGCAATCTTCCTGCCTCCGCCTCCCAGAGTGCATGAACCACTGTACCCAGCCAAAAAAAATGTCTTTTAAAAAACCGGCCAGGCGTGGCGGCTCACGCCTGTAATCTTAGCACTCTGGGAGGCCCAGGCAGGAGGATCGCTCAAGATCAGGAGTTCAAGGCCAGCCTGAGCAAGAGCAAGACTCCGTCTCAACTAAAAATAGAAAGAAATTAGCCGGACAACCAAAAATATATAGAAAAAAATTAGCCGGGCGTGGTGTTGCATGCCTGTAGTCCCAGCTACTTGGGAGGCTGAGGCAGAAGGATCACTTGAGCCCAGGAGTTTGAGGTTGCTGTGAGCTAGGCTGATGCCACGGCACTCTAGCCCAGGCAACACAGTGAGACTCTGTCTCAAAAAAATAAAAAAAAATAAAAAAGATAAAAAATAAAAAACCATAATACCAGGCAGGTGCGCAGTGGCTCACACCTGTAATCCCAGCACTTTGGAAGGCCAAGGTGGAAGGATCACTTGAGGCTAGGAGTTGAGACCAGCCTGAGCAATATAGTGAGAACCTGTCTCTACAAAAATATTTTTAAAAAATTAGTGAGGCTTGATGGTATGCACCTATAGTCTCAGCTATTCGGGAGGCTGAGGTAGGAGCATGCCTTGAACCCAGGAGGTTGAGGACAATGAGCTGTGATCTCACCACTGCACTCCAGCATGGGTGACAGAACAAAGACCCCATTTCTAAAAGCAATAATAATAAAAACCACAATACCATATTATACCTTAAAAATATTAACATCTGAGAACGAATAGCAATGATGGTTGTACAACATTGTGAATGCACTTAATTGCCACTGAATTGTATACCTACAAATGGTTAAAATGGTAAATTTTTTATGTTTATATTATAGTACCATAAATTTTTTAAAAGGCAGCAGATAGACAAGAAAAAAATTAACAAAAATTCCTTAATATCAAATATCCATTTGGTGTTCCCATTTCCAATTGTCTTCTAAGTGTTACAAATTGTTAAGCTGCTTTATTTTTGTTTTTTGCTGTTTGTTTGAATCAAGAGACAAAAAAAGTTCCACACATGTAACTGATTGCTCTCTTTTAAGTTTCTTATAATCTATACGTTTGTGTACCATCTTTTCCCCCTCCTCGTTTTTCCTTGTTATTTAAAACCAGGTTGTTTGACCTGCATCTTGTTGATTACGTCCTTGTGCTGTGGTTTAACATATTCCTCCGTTCCCTGTATTTCCTGGGAATCAGTGGTTGGATCTAGAGGCTTGATGGGATTCAAGGTCAACTGTTAGCAAGGGTAGGTCAGGCACTTTCTTTTGGAAGTGAGTTAAGTCTGCCTTGTCCCTCCTCTGGGGATGTTGGGCCACCAACTTGGTACCAAGTGGGGAGAGGAGAGCAGGTTGGAGGCTCAGGTAGGCTCAGTGTCTTCCTGTCCATCCAGGGAGGTCTGGCTGACAGAGGAAGGGGCGGTGGTGGTCCCTGGGCCCTTTGCTCTCCACCACCTCTGAGCACTGACAGTCCTCCCTCCATGGCTGGGAACTCCTCCCGTACAGGAAGCCGCCCTTGGCCAATAAGGATGATCTCACCTGAGCTTTCCTTGTGCCTTAGGTTTTTAATTTTGGAATCAGCAGCAAGGCTAGCTCTGTCGTGTCCCGGCAGGTAAAAGCCTGGCTCTGGAGGGGCACAGGACTGGGTGCTAGAGGAGTAAGGAGCGCAGGGCCCCGCCCTGTCGGAGAGCTCTGAGGCCTCTTCAATCATACCAGCCTGGGTCCCGTGTCCCAGGTAGGGCAAGTTACCTGCCCTCCCTGAGCCTCAGTTTTCTCATGTGTAAAATGGGGATAATTACTAGGTCTGTCGTGGAGGGTGATTGTGAGGTTAAACGCAGTAAGGTAAAGCGCTGAGCTCAGCGCCTGGCATAGGAGGAGCCCACAGTAACGGTGACTCAGATTTATGGCATCGCTTATAACTGGTTCCTTCCTTGCCCAGACGGTAAGGTGGTAAGAGGGAACGTATTCACCCCAGTACGTTCACCCTCAGTGAGGGCCTTGAGCTGGACCTCAATCAGTGGTTTCTTCCAGACAGGGCCAGCAGGGGTCCCTGACACAAGGGTGAGATTGGGGTGGTTGGTTTGAGGAGGGAAGTGCTTGCGACATTAAACGAATAGTAACTTATGTGTTAGGAGCCCCTTAATAACATACGGGGCTGCAAGCCCTTGGAGGCCAGTGCCTTGTGAGCTGTCACCCAGAACGCATGTCTCGGGACTCCAAGGCCAAAGTCCTGCGGGTGCTCAGGTTCTGTTTCTTGCCCTGCTCCTTCGTGGACATTGGCTCAGGAGGCAAAAATTCCAGGAATCCTGATTCCTCCTTCCCCTTGGCATCCTCCCTATCCTCCTCCCTTCCCCACCCCCGCTCTTGACCAATGCTCAGGCCCCTCTCCCAGAGACAAGTGGCCAATTGTCCGTGGGATCTTCATGGCCCCCGGGAGCAGCCAGATTGGGGCCAGATGGGGCTGCTGTAGGCTTTAAACAGTGGGTGCGAAGGAGGCCTGTCCCGGTCACTGGTGCAGCCAGGCGGCGAGGGCTGGCAGAGGGCAGGCTGGGCGAGGGCTCAGTTTGGGAGCAAATCGTTCAGGCAATGGGGGATGAGAGGCAGATTACCTCTGGTGCCACACTCCAGAATGCAGCAGGCTCTGCAACAGCAGCACAAAATAGCAGAGCTCTGGAGACAGTGACAAGGCCCCAAATTGCAAAGCCACTACCTCCCTAACACTGCCTGAGTTGTTCCTGCTTCCAGCTGCTGCCACCGTTCCTACCTTCCTTCTGTTCCCCATCATTGCACCCCTGGACTATTGCCACCACCCCCTAAAGGACACAGCTGCTGGGGTGAATTCTCAGAAATGCTACAATGATCAGGGCACTTGCCTGCTTAAATTAAAACCCTTCCAGGAAGAATGCTTAAATTCTTTTTGTTGCACGCAGCCCTCTGGCATTCTGGTGAAGCCTAGGGACTTCTTCCCAGTGTGATGTTCTTTTGCTTTTTTTTTTTTTTTTTTACCTCTCTTCAGTCAAGGCAAAGTGTGATGTTCTCAAATGCATAAAATAAAATACACCATATTATTAAGGCAACCAATTATGTTAAAACACAATGATTAAAATAGTTCTTAAAAATAAAATTTAGAATATATGTGCTTTTTAACGCACACTTTATATTACAAGTCATAGCAGTGGGTCTCCTAACTGACATAATTTTGAAACAGTATTTTGAGATATCTGTTACCATTTTCATGTGATAGGAAAAGAACCGTGATAGCTGTTGGTGACAGAGTCTCAGGTGCTGCTAATAGCACTGTGGTTTATTACCTACATTTGTTATTAAAGGTGATGCTAAATTTCAGATAGAGGCCAATCCAAATAAAGATGTAACATGTTTTGCATCCAAATTGACTGAGCCCCTGCATTCTCTCCACAGACCTCTTGGTGACTGCAGGTTAGAAGCCCTCACATGACAGCCAAGACTCACTCTGCCCCCCACTGTGTGCCTCTTGGACATAATCATGGGCTGCTCCCTCCCTCTAGTGCTGGCCTTATTGAGTCTCTTGCAGCACCGAACTCACCTCCTTGCTTTTGCTTTTGTGACTGGTTTCACACTGTTGTCCACAGCCAGTCCATCTAGGGAACTCTTTACCTAGCTTCCAAGATAAATATCAAGGTCGGCCCCTCTTTGAAGTCATTCTTTTTTGGGGGGGGGCCTTGCTCTGTTTCCCTGGCTAGAGTGCAGTGATGTTATCATAGCTCACTGCAACCTCACTGGGCCCGAGCAATCCTCCTGCCTCAGCCTCCGGAGTAGCTGGGACTATAGGCATGTGCCACCATGCTCAGCTAATTTTTCTGTTTTTTGTAGAGACAGGTCTGCCTCTTGCTTAGGCTGGTCTCAAACTCCTGACCTCAAGTGATCCTCCCACCTCGGCCTCCCAGAGTGCTAGGATTGCAGGTGTGAGCCACCCGATGTGCCTGACCTGAAGTCATTCTTGACCTTACCCCCAACACACACGCCCACCATCTTTGTGCTCCCTGGCCCCTACCCTGATAGACTTTTACTTCTGGTCATTCAAAAGCCCTTTGGGACAAGGACATTGCCATATTATACTGTCCCCAAGGTTTACACTGAGCCTGGCACATAGTAGTTGTTCAAAAAAAAATATTGAGGGCATAAATGACTAAATTAAATAAATGTTTGAATATGAGACATTGCAAACAGTTGCCCAAAGACACTGACAGGGTCAGCATAGTACTGTCACTTCTACATGCCAAGAGCAATTGTCCCCACTGACCACTCATTCTTCTCATCTCCAAAGCCCTCATCTGCATTAAGGGTAACCAGCAAAGGGACTGAGCTGGAAGAGGCCAGTGAGGACAGGCCACACTCTCCAAAAGAGGCACCCTAAGCCACAGAGGAAGATGCTCACCATGTAACAGAGAGACAAGAGAGGTTTCCCTGAAGGGCTGCCAGGCATAGCCAGTCACCCCAGCAATGAGTAGGGGAGGTGTGGGCCAGCAGGTTGATGATTCTCAGCACAGAGGGAAACAGGGGAGCTGGAGGAGGCCATGGGAGAGGGGGTGGTGACAGCACATGCTCAGGTAAATGAGGAGGACAATGGACTCTGGGCCCAGGTCAACCTGGGTACCTTGAGCAACTCACTTCACATTTCTGAACCTCAGTTTCCTCATCTGTAAAATGGGCTAATAATCCCCCATGGTGCCATTGCAACCATTAAATGAGGTAATAATACTGACTAAATGCCTTATGTGTAGTGGTTTTTTTTTTTTTTTTTTGAGACAGAGTCTCACTCTGTTGCCCTGGCTAGAGTGCCGTGGTGTCAGCCTAGCTCACAGCAACCTCGAACTCCTGGGCTCAAGCAATCCTTTTGCCTCAGCCTCCCAAGTAGCTGGGACTACAGGCATGCGCCACCATGCCCGGCTAATTTTTCTATATATATTTTTAGCTGTCCATATAATTTCTTTCTATTTTTAGTAGAGACGGGTTCTCGCTCTTGCTCAGGCTGGTCTCGAACTCCTGAGCTCAAACAATCTGCCCGCCTCAGCCTCCCAGAGTGCTAGGATTACAAGCGTGAGCCACCACGCCCGGCCTTATCTGTAGTGTTTATTAAATATCTAACACATAATGAACATGTAACAAGTAACTTGTCATTATTGCTGCAGACACATTTGTCCCAGTACTCCTCACCCTTTCCACTGGCCTTTTCCTCTTCTATTCCCGCCATCAACCAGCACTGCTCCCTCATCCAAAACCTCCCTGCCCAGGCCTGTAGAGTCTTCCAGCCAGGAACAACCTTGGGGAGGATAGGGTGGGAGGAAGTAGGGGGTCTTATGAACCATCATAACTTTGGGCAGGTATGTGCAGGGTTGCATTTTCTTCGGGGAAACAGCCCTAGAGTTTCCTTTCTTTTTTTTTTTTTTGAGACAGAGTCTCACTCTGTTGCCCGGGCTACAGTGAGTGCCATGGCAACAGCCTAGCTCACAGCAACCTCAAACTCCTGGGCTCAGGCAATCCTACTGCCTCAGCCTCCTGAGTAGCTGGGAGTACAGGCATGCGCCACCAAGCCCGGCTAATTTTTTTTTTTATGTATATATTTTTAGTTGTCTAGCTAATTTCTTTCTATTTTTTTAGTAGAGACAGGGTCTTGCTCTTGCTCAGGCTGGTCTCGAACTCCTGAACTCAAATGATCTGCCCACCTTGGCCTACCAGGATTACAGGCCTGAGCCAACACACTCGGCCATAGTCTTTCAAAGTAGTGACCAAAACAAACAAACAAAGGCTAGGATCCATCGCAGAAGCAGTGTTAGGGTCTTAATGAAAAACTCCTTCCTGTATCTGAAAAGAGGTCTTAGGAAGAGAGCAATGTTTGACACCAAGGAATGGTTCTCAAATGGTGGAATTTCAGGAATCAATGATAGTTGGAGAGAAAGGTTTCAGGGTAGGTCCCATAAATCACACCCTGCTGTGTTGCTCTAAAAATGACCCAGTCTAAAGAATAGCTTCGGGTGACCTCTGAATTGGTCAGAGTGGGGGCCTCTCTTGTTACTGAGTTATTTTTCCTGGCAATAGAAATTTTAGGTGTTGCCAAACAGCAATGAAATTCTGATATTACCATGTTCCCTTGTTAAGGAAAAGACTGTGAAATGGCAATAAAGACCTACCTGAAATCTTCAAATACAAATAATTCAGAATCAGTGCTTGAGCTCTGCTCTTAACCTCCAAGGACAGGTTTCCTGATAGCTTAACTGGCTCTCAGAGCAAAGGACAAGTAGCTTTGCTATTAAGAGTAACTGAAACCCTGCCAAGGCAACACTTACCTAACTTAATTATCCTCACTTAGCCACATTTCTCTCCTCAATGCCTGGCTAATTCTTGTAACTTCAAATACCTTACATTGAATTTACAAGTTTTATTAATATTTCTCACTTCTTTTTTATTGTGGTAAAAAGTACGTTAAATAAAATTTAGCATTTTAACCATTTTTGAGCGTACAGTAGCAGTGGTGTTATCTATATTGTTGTGCAACAGATCTTTAGAATTTTTTTATCTTGCAAAACTGAAACTTTATACTCATTGAACAACTGCGCCTTTCCTCTTCCCTGTAGATCAGGGCAACCACACCATTCATTCTATTTTCTGCTTCTAAGAGTCTGACTACTTTAGATGCCTCATATAAGTGGAATCAGGCAACATTTGTGTTTTCGTGAGTGGCTCATTTCACTTGCTTCACTTAGTATAATGTCCTCAAGGTTCATCCATGTTGTAGCATGTGACAGTATTTCCTTTTTTTAAAGGCTGAGTAATATTTCATTGTATATATATACCATTTTCAGTACTTATTAAAAAAAAATCTTTGTTGCTCTGTGATTTTATTTTGTTCTGTGATGATTTTCCCGATATAAAACATGAAGGGTGTTATATCATGGACATTGAAACCTTTCTAACTGAGTAAGTGTAAGATTTTAAGGAATGAAAATTTAATAGCTATTTCCCCTAGGTTTCCAAATGATCCCTTAGAAATAGAGCAAGTTTATAAAATAATTGTTAATCTTCCATAATGTAAGCTATTTTATAAGGCATTTAATATCACTTGTCTTTTAAGCAATACTACAAGAACACAAAAATAGAACCGTTTGACCTTTTCAGTTGAGAGCTATAAAGCTTTTTATTTAAGGAAATAAGGTTTTCAAGTGATTGTGATGTTGAACCACTTTATGCTCTTAATGGCTTTTTACACAACTCTTAAAGCAATTTGCAGAGAGGAACTATTCCCCTCTGAAATTCCAAAACAGAATATAAAACAACACAAACAGAAATAAAACAATAATAATGTTTTAACATTATGAAAGGATTATTGTGTTCCTTTTACCTTAATTGAAATAAGGAAGAAACAAAAAGGGTGTGGATCCTTTTGTGCTCAGAGCCTGGGAGCATGACCTTGTTCAAAACAACTGATCTGCTCTGCCAATTTCTCCAGGTGAGACTCAGGTAAGTCTAATTATCTGTTGCTGTCAGAGTGAAACTCAACTCCATGCTCAAAGTTGATCGTTTTTCAAAAACGGCACTCTGAAATAATTATCAGCCATGATAATAAGCATAATAATGAGAAAAGCACATAAACTATTGGAATGGATTTATTCATTAGCCCTTAAGAAAAGACATATCCCACCCCACCCTCATATATGTACTTTGCCCTTTTCAAGTTGTCTAAATATTCATTGGTTTCAGCACAGTTTACATTTACAAAAGCCCCTACTGGCTGCAGTGCTGAGAATAGGCTCAGCATATGCCTTTGTTGTGTGGTCCAGATAGCCTTGGGAAAGTGTCGATCCAACTGTGAGGCTGGGGCCGGGGAAGGGGAAGGTGGGGGAAGGTGGGGGAGGGGAGACTGGGGGAGGAGAAGCACATTCTATGGGGAAGGAGACAAAGGAGAGGGAGGCTGGAGGAGGGAGAATGGAAAACTAGGAAAGGGGGTTTGGGGAAATACAGGAAAGGAAGGGATGGGGCGACAGAAGGCGAGGATGAGGACGAGAGCGCGCACAACACAGAGAGCAAGAAAGAAAAAGGACATGGGAAATGGACAAAGTGGAAGGGGAGAGAAAACAGGAATTTTAAAAGCTTCGAATAAAAATCAATTCATCCTGAAGTATTCAGTGTTTTCACGAGGCAGTGAGACCGAAATAGGAAGGGGCCCTTTATTTTCTTAGGAATAGAACACAGACCGGAGATGGGAGAGGAATGGTAGAGAATTTTCCAAACAAAGAGAGAGCCTGTGGCCTCTCAAACTGTCCCCACCCCGAGCTAGCTGGTGTTCGCACTGCAGCCCCTGGCTTTCTCACAAAGTGGGGGAGCTCCATCCAGAGAGGGGGATCCAGGACAGAAGCCTGGTCTGTGTACCCTGCTGATGGCTGGAGAGTGAGACCGCAGAGTGGGGTTCAGGCCACAGCCTGGGGTGCAGGGTGGGTAGGAGTAACAAGGGTTAGAGAAGAGGGATCTTTTCTGGTGCGTGAGGGGGCCTGGTGCCGGGGAGTGGCTTGTCTCCAGAAGAGCCACCCCAAGACCTTGTTTAGCCTCATCTTTGCTGGGGAGGCACTGCAGGCTTTAGGGATGCAGGATCAGGAAATCTAGGCCTCCCCAGCTTCCTGCTGCGGTCTTCTCTGGACACGCATGTGAGGCCAGAGAGGAACAAACTAACCCACTTGAGCTTGTTTCCTCACTGCTTATGATGCATGGAAGGGGTGTACGGTACCACCTGGGGTTTACAGAAGCTCAGCAAATGGTCGCAGGGTGAGTGTGAAATATCCTGGGTGTGTGTTTTTGACAAATTAATCCACTCCTTCATTGCACACGTCCACTATGTCATAGGCATTATGAATACATCATTGCACAAACGAGATTATCCATCTCCCCCGCAGACATGTCAGTGTGCGTGTGGGGGGGGGGTGCAGGACACAGTAAACAAAAGAAATTAAGTTATATAGTAAACTTAAAGGGAATTTAGTGCTAGGAAGAACATACAGCCAACGAGGCAGATGAGGATGGGGGCGGTTTGCAATTTTACATAGGCTTGGAAGTAGGAAAGAGGTCAAGTGCTTCTTGTAGAGTTACCAAGTGGGGGTGGGGGAGGAGCCGCGGGTAGAGCTGCCCGCCGCCTGCTCCTTCCAGATACCGGGAGGTGGTGGGGGTGGGGTCTCACTGGGGCAGGTGAGACTAGGACGAGAGGGAGGAGTCACGCGCTTGTGATTGGATTAGTTCTCGATATCCCCGAATTCCCTCCAGCTTCTTAGTCCTGTTCTAACTCCCATTGCCCAGGCTTACAGGAAGGTGTTTGAAGGAGAGACAGGAGACTGAGCATCAAGCTTTCTTGGAAGAAACATCCGCACATGAAAGTTGAATTACAATAAAAATAACCATAGCGATAAATTCCCGACTTCAGTCATAAGGTGCACGATCATTTCGGCTGAAACACCAGCACTAATCACAAACGCCAGGTCCAGAAACCGCAACCCTGCGGAGGTCTGGGCGGGCCGCGCAGCCTCCCCTGGCGGCGGCCCCGGGACCGCGGGGAGCGCTGCGCGGCTCCCAGGCACAGCGCGCCTCGTGGTGACTCGCGCGCCTCCCGCGGGGCCCGCACGGGCGGGGCCGGGCCGGGGGTGGGACCGGGGTGGGCGTGGCCCGGGCTGGCCCCTCCCCCGTCGGGGTCCCGCGGGCGGGCGGGCGGAGCGCACCCGGCCGGGTTATAGAGGCGCGCGGAGGCGGGCGCGGCGCACACTGCTCGGGGCGCGCGGAGGAGCTGCCCACGTGTCTGCCCTGAGTCGAGCCCTGTGTTCCTCCCGCTCCTTGCGCCCCCTCGGTCCCCCTGGTGTTTGCCCCCCGCTCCCGGCCCGCGTGAGCGGAGCCCCGCGCAGTGCCCTGCGCTCAGGGGCCAACTTGGCCAAGCAACTCTGTCCCGAGAGCGGCGCTTGGGGGGACGGGGCACTGCGCATGCGGAGCTCCAAATTCAAACAGCTGTTTCCAGGGGCCCGAGGGCCGGCGACCCGGAGCCGCTCCGGCTAGGGGGCTCTCTGTGGCAGGCGGCCGCTCGGGAGCCATGGTGGACCGGGGCCCTCTGCTCACCTCGGCCATCATCTTCTACCTGGCCATCGGGGCGGCGATCTTCGAAGTGCTCGAGGAGCCGCACTGGAAGGAAGCCAAGAAAAATTACTACACACAGAAGCTGCATCTGCTGAAAGAGTTTCCATGCCTGGGCCAGGAGGGTCTGGACAAGATCCTGCAGGTGAGCCGCCGCCTGTACCCCAAAGACACCTGAAGCTGACTAGAGCTTTAGGGGTGCCGAAGGGAAGACCCTCACAGGTTTTGATGACTCTCAGTCCCCGTGGAAGATCCTGGGGGTGACGGGAGAGGGTGTCCCGTCATGAATCAGGCTTCCAGGGTCTGTCGCTCGCCCAACGGACAGGGGGTCTCCCATGCGCAGACACTCATTGGAGCCTAGTTTGCCCGGAGAGAACGTGGAGTCACTTCCATGGTGAACTCGGCCCCTCAGGGGCTCCGTGTGCGGGTGCCTCCCTCTTTGGAGGGAGGCTGTGGGGCGGATAAAGGCGTTTATCTTTCCTTGGAGACGCTCCCGGTCCGGGAGCCGAGCCTGGTGCCACCCCCTCTCGTCTCCACCTCCCCGCTCCTGGGGCAGTGCCGCGCCCGCCGGGCTTTTTTTCTTAATTTTTTTTTTTTTAAGGAATGTGAACCCGGCAGAGCTGCGGGAGGGTCCCCCAACCTGAGCCTGGGCAAAATCTCTCCACCCCCGCAGGGCCCCGGAGAAGGGTTAGGGGCTCTGTCCGGCCTGAACCCACGGGATGAGGGCTGGTGGCTGCAATGCTGGGGACACGCTCAGGCTTCCGGGAAGGCTTATCTTGAGGAGACATCCTCAAGGGCTTGCAGTTAAACTTTGCGAAAGTAGCAGGTTGCATAAACGAACAAAACCCGGATAGTCCCTTTTTGAGAGGGAAGGAGAGCCTGTGCGGAATTGGGATGGGTGGGAGGAGTTCCCTTGGTGCCAGCATTGGGAGCCGCTTATCTATCTGCAGGTGCCCATGCCCTATGGATGGCATTGACCTCACTTGGATAAACTGGGGCTGACCATCCTGGCTGGGACCTTGGGCCAATTTGGGACTGAGGCCCTCTACCCCAGTTTTTCAAAGGCTCAGCTTCAAGCATCCACACTTCTTGGCCTGCACTAATGTCCGCCTCCCACCCTCTACCCAGTGGAATGACCAGGACCTGGGTAAAAGTCCTAGATTCCAGGGGGGAAGTAGAGGTAGATTGTCCAAAGTGTTATGTGGCTCCTAGGGTGAAAGATGGCAGAAAGGAGTCTGTAAGAAACAACGTTTAATCTACAGCAGCTGTCCAATATTTCATGCCTATCTAGTTGTCTCTCATTTTCCAACCTCAGTTTCCCCATATGAGAAATGGGAACGAACCCCTCTTCATCCCTCTTTGACTGTTGTAAGGTTGAAAGTATTTGGAAAACATGAAGACAGCTTGCCAGCTGTAACCCCTTTTTGTCCTCAGATCTGTGGACATTCACACAGATGAGCATATAGGTGTTTCTTGGCAGCTGGGCATGCAGAGAATTGTCCTCTAAGGAGGCCAGCGGAAGGGGAGGTTTAGTCCAGCAAGGGCTCAGTGTTGGGTTTTAGTGGAGAGTCTCCTATCCTGTAGCAGTTTCCCGGGTGAGAGCGGGTGGGGAGGTGATTCTAGGGAGGGTGAGCTTCCGAAGGTCCTTGGATGGTTTAGCTGGTTTAGCGCTTAGTGACAGCAGTTCTGGGATGCTGTGCTTCCTTCTGGAGGGTGTCTCCCCTGCTGTGCGTGTTGTGGGGAGGGGGTCACTTTATGATTTCCCTTGAGGAAACAATTCCTCTGGAGAAGGAGTTTTTGTTTAGTTTGCTCCCCGGCTTTGTTTAGAGGGGGAAGAGGGCAGGCAGGGATGATAAAGCCTTGAGCTGCCCTCGAAGTGTATCCTTCTAAGCTGTTGCTCCGCCACTGCAGGGGAAGGAAGGAAAGAATTCAAGGCTAAATGTGGGAAAATAAACTTCAAAACACAAGGAGAAGGGAAAGAGGGGGGCTCCAGGGGTTAGGCAGCCGGGTGCAGCTGGTGGTAGTAGCTTTGGAGACTAGACAGCTTCCTTAAGGTATTTGAACAAACAAAATGCCTCTTTTAGGTCCTGCTAAATCTGTCAACAGTTACCCCCGCCCCACCCCCCAAGGTGCACAGGTAACTTTTAGAAAAAGGATTTGGGCATCAAGCCAGTCCTATCTGAAGAACGTTACAGATAAGTTCTTGAACAAGGACGGCTCTGTGCCCAACCCCAGCCAAAATCCTCAAACCATCCTCAACTGAGCGAGTCCCCTCCCTTTGTAGGAAAAACCCAAGAAATGAAAATGGACCAGTGGAAGCATTTGCTGGCGTCAGTTGTAATCTGCTGAAATCTGCCTGGCTCTGCTTTCTGATCTGTGACTTGGGGCACTGCCTTAGGCCTCCGGAAATTGGTTTAAGGAAAAATGAAAACTCAAAAAAATCTTCTTTCCCATCTGGCTGCTTGGGTATTTTCCACCTGGGGTTCTGTGTTTTAGCTGATTCTGACTCACCTTGCAATCCTAAAGGAGCCCCTCACTAGGACTTCCTGGGGTGGCAGCTGGGAGGGGCAAGGATTGTTGGAAGGGAGGTGGGTACAGTCTGGGTTGGGGGTTTTCTTACGCTTTCAGATGTATGAGAAAGGATGTTAACCCACCTTTCTTTCGAAACACTCCTGGACTTGTCACACAGGTGCTTCCTCTGCTGCTCATGGTGCGCTTGAACTGAGGTGCAGGCTGACTTTGAAGTGCTCAGTGCCCCGCCAACCTGGGGCCACGTGGTCGCCCTCTTTCCTGCCTTCAGAGCCATCTTGAGCCCTTTCTCTCAAACAGGACTTTTGGTGACCTGCTCTCCCAGCCTCTTCCTAAATTGTGGAGACTCCAGGAGGGAAGTTAGCATTTGCAGCACCCCTACTCTGTGTTGGGCATTGTGGGTGGTATGAGAGAGGGCACAGCCTGGTTTTGCCCTCTGGCTCGGCCAGTTACCTATCAGGCCATTGGACTTGACTTTGCTTCCCTGTCCTCATCTGCAAAATGAGGGTTTGGTGAGGCTGCAGTGAAGTGTCACAGAGACATCAGGCAAGATGTGTATAGGAAGGGAGCAGGTCTCCTGACCTTAGCATTTAGTGAGCACTCATCGAGAAGGCAACTTGCTAAGTGCTTTACCTACCTGCATTATTTCAGGTACTCTTTACAGTGCCCTGATATATTCAGATAGAGAAGTTAAAGTGACCACAGTGACACAGCGGGAGGCACAGCAGGTTCTAGGGAGACCTGGCAATCTGCCCCAGGAGTCTGCACCTTGGTGTACCTTTGCCCTCCTTCTCAGGCATGTGAAAACGTTGAATGTTGCTCTGTAAGTCAATTGGTTTGGCTAGACTCTGGTCTGGGAAATTCTATTTTCTCCTTCCCCTAGAACGGGCAACGGCATGCAAGTATGTCCCGTGTTGTTGCCTGGTTGGCCCGGCGCCTCCTCTGTTACTGAAGTGATACATCAGTCCACTCTCTGCACCTCTCACTTTGGAACCTCCCCACGCCCCCAAAAAGCAGAGGATTGGGTTGAAGGGGAGGAATGGGAGCCCTTCTCCATCTTCTGCCTCTGGTATGCAATGATGATAAACAGGAGGATTCGAGAGCTCACCCTGTGCCAGATGCTTTGAATAAGTACTTCACATACATTTTAATTTTAATTTGATTTTGAAGACCATCCCATGAATGAGGAAAATGAAAAGGAAAGAGGATGTAACTTGCTCAGGATCATACAGAACAGCGTCAGGTTTCAAGTCTGTCTTATTTCAGAGTACATGGGAATTAGTCAGCAAGCATTTATTAAGCACCCATTGTGTGTCAGGCACTGAGCAAGACCCCAGGGATACAGCAATTGGGCTGGGCTCAGAACTGCTGGGGAGGAGGATAAATAACCCCACTGGGAACAAGACAGTGGGATGTGGGCCACAACAGAGGTGTTCCAGAGGGTCTCTTAATGAGGGCCCCCTGTCCAGCCTGAAGGGTCAGGGAGGGCTGTCAGGAGATGACCTCCAGCCAGAGTGGGGTCTTGGAATTAGACAGTCCCAGCTGGGAAAAGGAGGGGGAAGAGGGCCCTAACAGGGTGGGGGACTGCCCTTTCTCCCAGCCTGGGGAGGGTGACTGGGATGCTGCCGCTCTGGAGAGCCCCATGTCTCCTGTGGGTGGGGTCTCCTGGGGTCACTCCAGATCCTGCCCTCCGCTCTGGCATCCCAGACCAAACTCTGGGTTTTCTGAGACTTGTCACATAGCTGAGCCATTCCTGGAAGCCTCTTGGATCCCACCGGCCCCCTCCCTCCTAAGTGCCAAAGCGCATTGTTGGATTCTACAGTTTTTCATGTGTACCTCCTTTCACTTTCTAGACCCTCTGAACTACGCTATGCATACTCCTGTCTGCAGTATTCAGGCCGATTCTAATTTTGAGGTTTTGACATCCTGTTATTAACAGCAGTCTTCCCCGAGTTTGAAAAATAGAACCCTGGAGTATGTGATGAAATTAAATCTGGGGTACACTGAATTTTAGGGGGAGCTGAGGGTTAATGTGAACACCTCCTTTGTTTGAAGTCTCCTTGGAAGTTGTGAAATGCCCTGGTCCACTTAACTGCCTTTGTAAAGGAGGGAACACAATAGATCCTTTGAGGCTCTTGGAGGCCTCCACATGACTAGTTCTGAGCTTGAGTTCTTGAGTCTAGGACTGCTAGAGTGGAAAGTGGGTAAGTTGGATTTTTGAGAGGAAATGGAAGAGGTCCCTTCCTGATGGCTCGTTTCTTATTTATGTTCCACTCAAAAGTTTAGGGCAGCAAAAACAAAAACAAAACCACCCTCAAACCGATAAGTCTGCCTTAGTTAACTGCTCTGGTTAGAGTTTAATTAAATCGCCTTGAGAGTTTTACTAGAGCCCTTGTGATGGTTACAAATGGCACAGTCATGGAGAATTATTGAGGATAGAAATCAGTAAGTGTGAGTCCAGGAATTTGAGGTTGCAGTGAGCTGTGATGGCATCACTGCACTCCAGCCTGGGCAACAGAGCAAGACCCTGTCTCTTAAAAAACAAAAAATTAGCAAGTGTTGAAAGGCTGCAGTGGGAGTGGGGGAGTCATACAGGAGGGACTGCAGGAAGGTGATGATTGTTGCTTCTAAGTATTTTCCTGGGGTTTTGCCCTATTTATAGTCTGGCGTTTAAAAGAAACACAATCCTCCGGTTTTGGATGCTGTGCTTGGCTGGCCCTGACCTCGGGCCAAAGGCTTTCATCTTTAGCTTGGCTGTTTGCTGTCAGATTGGGCTCAGCCTCTGAACTGTGTGTGGTTGGGGGATGGCGGAAGGGCAAGGCTTTGGGGAGCAGAGAGGCCAGGCTCCTGAGATGGAACCCCCTAAAGAGTCTGCAAATGCTGTATCTGAGTGGTGCAGCAAGAACTGATTGGCCCGAGCTGGGGTGATGCAGAGAAGTGCAGTAGGTGACCATAGGAAAGCACATGAAATAGGTTTCCTCCTTCCAATATTCCTTTAGGGAGTAGAAAAAGTGGAGGTGGATCTCTTTGGGATTTCATCGAGTCCGCCGAACGCTGGCAGAGGAGCTCTGGCATGCCCATCCTCCCCAAGGATTGCTCAACAGGGAGAGGGGACACACTGCCCTCAGTAGGGTTCTTTCTCCAAGTGCCACTGTAGAGACTTGGCTGTTGCTGAAAGAATGAGCATCCAGGCAGTATGTCTCATGGTTACAGGGAGTGGCCTCTGAGGGCACACCATAGTCTGCTTAGAACAGTGCTTGGCACACAGCAAGTGCTCATTGTTAGCTGCCATCACGACTACTCCTGGATAGCCCCTACCCTGCCATGGGGTGGTCCATGCACAGGTGTGGTGGGCGGCATCTACATGGTATTGCAAAGAATCAGGAAGATCTTCCTAGAGCAGAGGAAATGTTAACTGAATTATTTTTAAGGTTAAAAAACACATAAACTTAAAATTTACCATTTTAACCATTTAAAAAAATTTTTTTTTGAAAAACAGGGTCTTTCTCTGTCACCCAGGCTGGAATACAGTGGTGCAATCATAACTCAGTGCAACCTTGAACTCCTGGGCTCAAGCAATCCTCCTGCCTCAGACTCCCAAGTCTCTGGGCCTGTAGGCACGCACCATCACAGCTAGCTAATTTTTTTATTTTTATTTTTTGTAGAGATGGGGCCTTGCCTTATCGCCCAGGCTGGTCTCAAACTCCAGGCTTTAAGTGATTCTCCCACTTCGGCCTCCCAAAGTGCTGGAATTACAGTCTGAGCCACCTCACCTGGCTGTTTTAACCATTTTTAAATATACAGTTCAGTAGTGTTAAGTATATTTACAGTTGTGAAACAGATCTCCAGAACTTTTTTGCAAAACTGAAACTATACCCATTCAACAACTCTCCTTCTCCCGCTCCACCCAGCCTGTGGTAACCTCCATTCTACTTTCTGTTTCTGCGAATTTGGCTACTTTAGTTAGCTCATAAGTGAAATCATACAAGATGGCTTAGGGTGTGTAAAATGGTACAACCACTGTGGAAAACAGTATGGAGTTTTCTCAATTAAAAACAGAACTATTAAGCAACGTAGCGATCCCATTCCTGGGTATACATCAACCAAATTTTTAAAGAACTAGAAAAGAAGGGGGATGGTGGCTCTTTCTCGCCCCCAGCCCTTAGGGAGCTGTAATACTGCAGGATGGACCTGCTCAGCTGCAGCCTCGGGACAGGGGACAGGGAGGCGAGGTTACGTGGCGAAGCCCTTGTGGGTGAGCCGAGGAATTTGTACTCCATCAGATTTTTGTGATTTTCAAGTAAAGGAGTGAACATTTCAGAAAGTTTCTTCTTCCTTCACGGCCATTTGCAACTTAGAAGAAGTGTTATATTCTACTCTAAATGAACGGCGTTTCTGTGGGCTGCCCTTCACCCCGTGGGTGCTCTGATAAGGAAGCCTCCTCCTTTCTGCTGCTGATGTGATGGAGTGTGGGTTTTCTCAGAAAGCCCATAAAGCCTGTAGCCCCCAAAAGGCCCCCCCCTCAGGGAGGGAGACCCCAGCTTTCAATTAGGGCACCCCTCTTCTTACCATGTGCTCCTTGGGAGGTCCAGGGCTGGGTCCCTGCCCCAGCCAAATACATTCTCCCTCCCAGTTTGGTGACCTTCCCAGACTACCCCTTAGTTTCCCCTTTCTGTAGAATTAGGGGTGGCATGCTCCAGCCCCGCACACTTGCCTGAGGCCTCTAGGCTTTGGGAGAGTTTGCCCCAGTCCCCAAACCTCAGAGACCCGGGCAGGGGGTGGTGGGAGCACAGAAGGGGCCCTCCCTACTCGCTGTCATTTCTGCGTGTGGTGAAGCCTCAGGAATTGGGGGACTTTAGCCCTCAGGAGTTCAGTCTAGCTGAGGAGAGAGAATTGGTGAAATGAGAGGAAATACAGTCCGAAGTGCTCAGTGATGAGTTGCAGGTGGTGGAGGCTGGAGAGATGAGCAGAGGCTGGGGGGTCTGGGAGGATTCAGTTCCTGTTTCTTGATGGCTAAAGCAAAACCCCTTGGCCTTCGGGGGACCTGACTCAAAACAAAAAACAGCCCCTGTCCTCAAGGGGCCCCTAATCTGGAGGAAGAAGCAACATAGAAGCACTGTGGAGACAGATGAATTTTTACTTGTGGATTAGGAGAAGAAAGGCTTGCAGGATAAGTGGTGTGAGTAGCAGCCCTGTGAGCATTCTGTAGGTTGCCTCCCATGTGCCAGGTGTTGGGCTAGGACGTTACCTGTGTCTCCTTGAACCAGTCCTATGGGCTAGGGATTATGGCTACGCCCCCTGTACAGGAAACCAGAGACTAGGTGACTTGCCTAGGTCTACACTGCTAGGTAGAGAGTCAACCCTCCTTGCTGACTCAGAGCCTCCAATAGGTCTTGTCCATGAGTGGAGGTGGAGACAGGCCTGGGCAGGGAGGGAAGCTGAAACCTGCTAGCAGACACTTGGCCACAGGCTGTGTGAACTACCGATGTGCTTCACAGCATTGAATCTTCACAGCAGCCCTCTGCAGTAGGTGCCGTGCCCAGCACCACCTCACAGTGGAAGCAACAGAATGGACCACAGAGGTGAAATGACCTGTCCGAGGCCATACAGCTAGAAAGCAGAACAGGGATTTGAACCCAGAGCCCACACCCTGAGCCGTTCTGTTTTATGTTAGGCTACAGTGAAGGCACAGAGGTGAGAAAGAGCAGGGCATGCGTGATGTCCTCAGAATCTTAGGGTGCGTGGGGCTGAGGTTTCGGGATGCTGAGCTGTATGACTTTGAGAAGTCGTCTCATCTGTGGCATGAAACTGTAGTGCTTTGTCTTCCTCATGCCTGTGGAATCCATGTGTCTGGCACATGTAGCAGGTGCCTCGCCGTGTGTTACCTGCTGTTCCCGCGCTCCAGTTCTCTGGGCACCTGGACCTGACACCTCTCTGTAGGTGCCACTATGCGGTGAGCTCCTGATCTGGAGATGGCTGCTAGCGAGAATAAGAAAACCCATCAGGTTCCTCTAGTGGAATTTTCCATTTCCTGCAGATTGACCCCCAGGCTGCCCCCCAAAAGAGTTAATGGTCAACATCTGGAAGTATGGAAGGTTTACTTCTTCCTCTCTTCTTGCAGGGCTCTGTCTAGTCCTGGCTTGTCCCAGGCCTTGGTTAAACCTATTTTATGGAGAATTCCTGGGTCCAGATGGCCTCATGGGTATCCTCCCTGGACGGTGGTCACCCGGGATCTGGGATCAGAGTGCGGGCAGACACCACCCACTTCCCCTCTCATCTCTGATTAGCTTTGAAATGTGCGTTCTTTTTCCTCTTCTCCATCTAAATATTTGGATTTCCTGTTGAAATATTTAGGCAGGGCTGTGTACTTCTGGCTGTTGTCACCTCCCTTGCCCCGCTGTAGTCTGGCTGCAGCTGCTTAGCTGGGCCCCTCCTATGAGGGGGGATGCTTGTCCCCTGAGTCTGGGAGAGAAGCCACATAGGGCAGTGTGTGGCAGGATCCACTTTGCCCAGTGATGAAGCCTGGAGGTTGGCCCTGTGGGCTGCCAGGGACCTTGCTGGCCACATTAGGTGGGGAGTACACAGTAGGGACAGTAGTGCACAGTCTGTGCACCCGTGCTTGGGGCTAGGGATGAGAAACCTTCATCTGAACCCCCGTGTAGGGAAGAGCTGGTTCTAAAGTGGGTTCTAGTTCCTCCTGTGTACTGGTTTGTGCTGTGTGACGCTGGCCGGATTTTACCTCTCTGGACTCATCCGTTGCCTCGTTGGGCAGATGTTTGCTAAGCACGTACTGCGTGCCCAGGCCTGTTGGAGGACTGCTGCAAGAGAATGAAGCCCGGTCCTTGCTGCTTAGGCAATGTCTTCAGACCACGTACTGCGGAAACCAAGAGGGCAAGTGGAGGGGCTGGGGCAGGGAAATAACACCCCCCTGCCCCTTCCTTGTGGAAACTGTTGTTTAATCTTCAGAGCCTTCTGAGGGGGAGTGGGGGGGGACTGTTTGTAGGGGATGGCAGCACCTTTGGCAGGACCGGGGCCTGCACTGGGCTTTTTCACCCTTTGGCCCACTTCAGGGGGAGGAAGCAGAACTGTTTGCAGGGTGTTGCCAGTGGCACCTGGTGACACCACCCAGACCTGAGAAGCTTGCAGACACGCAGCACCGCGTGTGCCCCCAGGGATCTCTCCAGACCCGTTCATCTGAGTCCTTCTGTGACCTCTGTGGGCCTGGCTCTGGGAGGTCTGGCGGCCAGATGGATGCCATCCCGTTTGCTAGGTAGGAAAACGGAGGCCTGGTGAGGATTAAGCTGGGGACAGAACTCTCTAGAACCAAGTTCAGGTTAATCTAGCTGTGCCGCTTGCCCAAGTCCAGGCTACCTATGGGCCTTCTTCGCTGGGCTGTTTCTCACCTTACTTCTAATCCCTTTTAAAATTGTCTTTAAATCAGAAACCTCTTGGTGGGATTCTGGGGTACAGAGCGCTTTTCTACTTACACTGAACTCTTTGGCCTGCCTGATATCCTAACCTGCCCCAGCACACCCCTTCCGGTGATCTTGGGTGCCAGCTTCTCCACCCACTAGTGAGTTCTGGGATAGGAGGCAAAAGTTGAAATTGTCGTGAGCCCTAGGCTTAGAAAGGAGGATGTTTTTCTGGGCCGGTGAGAGCCTCGGGCAGAAAGGATCTGATGCCTCCCCCCTCCCCGGGGAGTTTCTCAGCACTGGACTCCGCTCGCCATCAGTCTGCGCCCCAGGAGCTGTTGGCCGGTTTCTCCAACCCCACCTTGGAGGTTGGCAGGGGGTAGCTCATGCTCTGGGCATCTCTCCTGGCAGCAAATCATAAAATGTGAGGCTGGAGGGGGCTTAGTGGTTATTTACTAGCCTCCAGCCTCCTGGAGCCATGGCCTAGACCTTGGGAGGTTATGTAACTTGCCCAGGTTGCTCTGCTCACCAGGCGTGGGGGAAGTACAATGGAGGAACAGTGAGAGTGAAGTGGGGCAATTAGAGGAGGCATCTGGGAAGCAGTGGCCCGGCCAGGAGGTCAGTGAAATGGTGACCGCCACACCTCTTAATAGGTCTCTGTCTGTGCCCCAGCAGTCAGGGTTCCTGATAGTCACATTGTGACCCCCTCACCCAGAAACGCTCTGGTGTCTCTTGCCCTAGGCTAAGCCCTTGCAGTGGCCCTGGGTAATTTGGACCCTGCTACTTGTGTGATCTTACCTCTTTCTGGACCCCCTACCCTTGTGCCAGTCAGCCTCAGTGTAGGTCCAGCACTTTGGAGGCCAACTCACAAGAGGGGAGAGGCATCTTACAACCCTGCACACTAATAGCAAGTTTCAGCTTTTACAAAGAACTTGAGGGTTATATCCACCAGCAACAGCAGTTACTCTGAGGGCAGTGGCAAGAGGGACGTATCAGGCACACAGAACAGTGATAACCTGAGCTGCCGTGGCCTACATCGTATCGACGTTCCAAGGGTGGTAAGAAATGGGGACCGTGGGGAACCTCTTTTTGCAGACAAGTCAACCGAGGCAGAGAGGTTAAATCACTGAGTCAAAGTCACACAGCTAGTCAGTGGCTTGAGCCCAGGCCCCCCAGTCCAGAGCCAGGGCTCTGCGGAATTGTCTCTTGTGGCTGCCTCAGTGCCTCGGCTATCGCCGGTCCTGCGGGTCTCACTAGGCTGCAGGCCCCTCCTGCTGAGACGGGGTTCTCAACATACCCCGATCACCCCAGCACAAGATGCCACGTGTATGTGCTTCCTGGCCCCTTTGCCACCTGAGCTCTGCTCTGTTCAGTCTTTTGGTTTCGATGTCAAAGTACTGCTGTTTCCTGACCACATTGACCATATATAGGTTTGTTTGCCATTTTGAGCGTGAAAAGTTTTAAAACAGGAAAAGCTGGGTTATATAAGTGGGTGCCACCACTCTGAGTTGGGGCTGTCAGCTCTGTCCCCCGCTCAGCCCCTCCCCTCCCCCGCAGCCCTACAGGCCCCTGCCCCGTGGCAGGTGTGTGGGTCTGAACACCCTGAGACCGAGACCCCCAGGAAAGAATCAAGGAGCTGGAGGGGAGGTGTAATTGCCTCTTAGTTTGGGTTTCTGTCTGCAACCCACATGACTTGCACCTCCCTGTCACTAAGGCCACACTGTGACATGTGCCCCCACTTGGCTTCCCCAGTGTTTGCCCCGAGCAGGACTCTGGTCTACACCTTGGGAGGGAACAGCTATAGTCTTTTCCTTTCCCCTGGGGTATAAGAGACACCTAGATGCTGCCTGCGTGTTTGGGGACAGATAGGTCATTTTGTAGCATACTGGGGACCCCAGGGCGGGCCCTTGATGGACGTTTATTTTGGCGTGAGTGCCCTTTGTGCCTAATGCTAGGTGCTTGCTGCTCCCATGCCCCCTGGTGCAGGTGGAGGTGGGCACCTGTTCACAGACTCTCTGGGGGAGAAAGAACACCAGCCCATACCTTCCCCATCACTCCTGTTCAAATAAAACTCACCTCCCGGACTGTGGAATGCATCCTGCCAGTGTTAGCTTTGGAAGGGTGCCTGCCCTTCTCAGCATCCCTGCCCTCTCTGCCACGGCGGGTGGGAGAGCCACCTCTCGCTGGGGGATAAATGCTGAGTGGGCTAGGTGGGGCGCACCAAGACAGTAGTGTCTTGTCAGCACCCCTCGGGCTAGCAGGAAAAGGGAGGGGTGTCCTGATTTACAGCTTTTCAACACCCTGCCTCCCCCATCTCCCAGACTCTAGCCCCAGCCCTGCAAGCCACCCGAACAAGTGGCCCAGTGAATTGTACCTGCCCATGGTTGGGGGGCACTAGAAGACAGAGGGTCCTGGGCAGGCTCAGCCAATGTGCTGTGTGACCAGAGCAGGTCACTGTGCCTCTCTGAGCCAAGCACTTGCTCACTAAGGCCAATGCTGTATGCCCAGTGCTAGCTTAAGGGTTGTGGGAATTAAGAGAAATACTGGACATCCCTGCTGCCTTTGAGGTTGATGAGGCCATAACGTGGGGGGAGGTGTCACCGTGCAGTGTTCATTGAGGATTAAATGGGGACAGGGTGTGTTGTGAGGGACTTCCGTGCTCCAAGGTAGAAAAGTCCCTGTAGGCTGGGGCTGTTCGGGGAGGCGACCCTGACCCTGGGCCTGGGGGTTGCCTTCCCTTGAGCCCCATCACTGTCTGGGCTGCCCCGCCCGTCAGAGCACGTAGCACTGAGGCTTTTGCCTTGTCTGCTCTCTTCTCTGCCCTCCCTCCCGCAGGCCCCCGACTTGTGCCCATTGGATCCCAAGCCCAGCACCAAGCGCGAGGGTAATTATTAATGAATGTCCTGAGCCGTGAAGCTCCATTTCTCTCTCCTTTGGCCTCTCCCAGCAGCCACCAAACCCAGAGGCCGCACCGACACAGGCTCCCTCTGCCCTTCGGGTGGGCCCAGCCCGGCCTGGAGACCTGGCTGCAGCCCCCACAGCCAGAGTCTCGCCTGGCCGCGTTCTCCCCCACGCAGCAAGCGCTCTGGCTGAGCACACCCGCTGCCCCTCGTCTGGGGACACTCTGTTTTCTGTTTGGACAGGTCGATAGGTTGTGGGCTGAGTGTGTGTCGGTATCTCCCTGGGAGTGTGTCTGTCTACACCCAGGTCAGCCTCCCAGGGCCAGGGCAACTTCAGAGTCACAGGGGGCACTTTGGCGTCTTGTTCTAGGAGGCTCCCATCTCTACCAAGCATGCTGGCGATTCAGAGCTCACACAACTCAGTTTTGACACAGCCTCTCTCTTTGGAATGCTCCGGTACTGAGAACTGCTGCCTGTGATCAAATCTCCACCTACCCTGCAGTGGGGTCATCGAGTACACGTCTTAAAATGTCCCCGAGACGCCAGGCTTCCTGAAGCCGGTTTCCTCTCTGTGTACACACTCTTCCCCACGTTGCACACACACAACTTAATCGGTGCCAGTTGATCAAATTGGTGGGCTCTGGCCACGGGCATGGGAGACCCTTGAACAGACTGGAACAGGGACCCCTAATACATGAGCTACCCGGGCAGAGTTGGGGGGTGGCTTCCCAGTGCGTCCGTCCATTTGGTGTTTCTCAAAGAGGGTCTGAGGTGTGAGCCAGACTTAAAGTTGTACAAAGAAGACACGACGGGGAGGGGGTGAGGAAAGCAGGGAGACACACTTTGAGGAGTGTGGTTCTCTGTGTTAGCACTGAGTCATCGAAACTCAATTTAAAAACTGAACCCAGGCTGTGCTGAGTTGGGGAGACAGGATTATTGATGACTTATTTCTCTGCCTCCCACATTTTCTGTAATATGGTTGTATTGCTTTTATAATTCAATTTTCTTTTTCAGGTATAAAATATATGCATATGCCTTTAGCCACTTCCACACTGGTTATTTTTAGTGCATGAGGTCCTCAGACACGATATGGTTTTAACAGCGCGTACTCTGAGCACTGGGGTCACGTCTGTCTGCTCACCAAGCAGTGCACAGATGGACCTTTGTATCTGTGGGTTCCATGGGACTGACCTTGGGGCTGAGCACTGAGGATTTGGGTGCCCAGAACGGGTCCTGGAATGAGTCCCACGAGGGTATCGAGGCCCAACTGAATTGTGGTCCCAGAGTGGTAGCTTTCGGGGCAGCAGTGCCTTGGAGCACTTGGCGGTGAAGGGTCTCAGGCGAGAGAAACCAGGTGGGCCTTTGGTCTGTGCACCAAGTCTGAGAATGTACACCAGGCCTGACGGTCGCCAAGAAGAGAATGTGGCTTCTTGATAGAGGCCTGGCAGGGCCGGGGAAGCCCACCCAGCTGTACCCAGCCCTGATCAGTGCCCTGCACAAGCCGACCGGTGCCAGAGCAATGTCCTCCAGAGGCCCATGGACAAGTGCCATCTTGGCTGCAGGGTGCACCCAGCGCTGCCAAGTCCCAGAAGGTCTAAGAAGCTGTGCCCTGGCTTTCAGATAACAGAAAACACGAGCACCAGTGAGAGTGGAAAGAGCCCAGGACCACGTGTGTAATTCAGAGGCAGGAACATGCTGTGGACAGTGGCCTCAAAGCTTGGGTCGACCTGAGGGTCCGGGGGAGGCAGACCCTGCCCAGGGGCAGATTTGGGTAGGACGTGTGCCATGTTGTCTCTGTTCCAGTGTGGTGTGCACTACCCACATGCCGCTGTGCAATTTTATTTTTCCAACTTGATCTTGCTAATTATTGTGGCTGCTTAATTTTAAACTAAAATGGATAAAAATTAAATTTTAGTTCCTCAAGCACTGGCCACATTTCAAGTGCCACGTAGCCACATGGGACCGCACAGATATGGAGCAATTTTATCATGGCGGAGAGTTCTGTTGGACAGCGCTAGAGGATTGGGTTGGTGTCTGTTGAGATTTCTAAATGCCACTTGGCTTGTCTCTGCACTTGGTCAGCTTTCATTTCTGCTTTGGTCCTACCCACCAGAGAACCTGTAAGCACCACCAAGGTGAGTGCTCCCCCAGTCCAGCTGACAGAACCTGCGAGACTGCCTTGCCTCGTCAGTCCAAGCAAACGAACGACAGTCAGCAGTGGCACCATTTGAGTTGGGACCAGGTTGTAGAGAGAGGTTCTGACTTACTGCTCGTGGTCTCCAGATTCCTTCCAGTTGCCTGCTTCAGCCCAGCCCCTCAGCCCACTCACTCTGCAGGGAAGCCTGTTCCTGATGGTTCACAATGTACGCTGGACTCTACCAGCTAAGTGGATATTTCTCCCCTTTGGGACAAGGATTATGAACGTATCTTCCCACCACAAATCTAGGAAGAATGGGTGGCTGAAATTTGCAGGAGTTTTCCAGGTTATTTGTAGGGCCCATGGTGGGGGTCCTGGGCCAGGAAAGGTAGAAGACCCCAGAGTGGGGGTAGAGGAGAGCGAGCAGGGGTGGGTACAGTTTTTAGGGTGGGTGGGGCATCTGACAGGGAGATTGCTCTAATCCTAGTTGGTTCACATCTTTTGAGCCTTAGTTTCCCCATCAGTATTTGGGCTTCTTGCCCTGCTTTGTGCCCTGTTGTTTGTACTTGAAAGGGGCATGACGTGAGCCCCGGGGGCTGTCCTGGCCTTACTGTTGGTTTGCCCACTGCTTCCTCTGGCTGTTTCTGCTGTCCTGTAGTTTTTCCCCATCCACCTGTCTGTCTCCATTAGACTACAGGGTCCTCCTGGGCAGGGCCTGTCATGCACTTCTTTGTTGTGACCAATGTCTGGACACAGGGCTGGTGCTCAGCAAATACTTAATGAATTGATTGACCCTGCTTCGAGCTGCGTTGAGCAAGGGAAGTTTGTCTATGACTCTGGTTGGGTGGGTTGCACTATGCATGGGTAGTGGGGGCTGGTGGGCACAGCTACATTTTTGTCACTTCAAAGAGGGGAATGGCCCAGGGGGCCCTGGGGAAGTGAAGGTTAGGAAAACCCCTTGTTCTCCCATCTTGCCCTCTTGTCCCCCCACTCTTCCTGAGAAGTGACCAGCAGCCCTATTTTATACGTGGGGAGAGGGATTTGAAGAGGGCAGCTGTGTCTGGAAGTCCACTGCTTGGTCAGTTGTCTAGCCCTCAGCGGCCCAGGACAAAGGCTCTGCTTCAACAGACTTGAGGATAGATGGTCCTCCCTGGGCCAGCCCATGAAGTGGCTGTCCCTGCTACCACTCACCAGAAACTGGGCCCCACAGGGGACAGGGGACAGCCATGTAAGGAATGGGTGCCACTCCCCTGCCTGACCCTCAGGTGACTTGGAGACCTCGTGCATTACTTTCCCTTCTTTCAGCATCCTCCAGCCGCATGCAACACACGCCCGCCCCCAACAGCCCTGGATATGTGTAACTAGAAGTTCATGAATCAGGAGCGGCTCTAACTTGCTTGTGTGCCAGGCTTCATGCTCTCCATCCAGCCTTTTGATCCATAACCTTGAGAACTGGTGGGGAGGTGGCATCTTCCCATTTTACAGATGAAGAAACTGAGGTCATGACTTGTTGGGCTAGGGAGTCGCCAATACCGTGCAGGCCTTTCTGTCCAACATCCTTTCGCTCCACTGAGAAGGCTGAGGGGCTTGCCGGAGCCTGAGCGAGTGTCAGGGGTTAAACAGGCTTGTCTGTGCTTAAAACCCTAGCCCTGCTGGAGGGAGAAAGCATGTCGGTGCGTCTGAGGCACGGCCCGCGTTCCTTGTCTCTCGTGTTTCGCAATGGGACTGTGTCTTAGAGTCAAGAGTTTCCATTTCCTGCTGCCCGGCCTGTCCCTGGTCCTGGGCCCCAGGTTAGCGGGGTAGGAAGTTTTTCCATCCCCCACCCCAGCCCTCACCTAGCCCGGCCTGTCTGTGCTAGGAGGGCCTGGTGGTATTTTTCCATACCTTCAGCACAAAACAGCTCTGTTTCTTAACCCCAGTCACATCCCACGCCCAGCTGGCTGGGGCTGGAGGTGGGCGGGGGGCCATCCGTGCAAGAGGCAGGAGAGGCAGTGCCAGCTGTGCCCGGTCGGCCCTCTGCTTCCTGACGTACCTGGGCAACGAGGGGAGAGCTGGGCGAGGTCGGGGTCACCAGCTACAGATATTAGGCTCACCCTCCTTTTCACAGTCCTTGGGGATCCTCTTTGTGCCACATCTTGTGACCTCCCAATGGAGCCGTGGCAGCCAGTGCCCCTGGCAGAACCAGCGTGTTCTGAGATCTGTCAGAGAGTCCGGACTTTAAGGGGCAAAGCTCCCCCTGCCTCTTGCCCAGTGTTTCAAGGTCGTCGAGCTTTGAGGTCTTGGCTGTTGTCTCTGTGACTCAGTGTTCTGGTGGGGTTTGAGTCTGGGATTTGGGAGCCATGGAAGCAGAAAGCCCCCCCACCTCGCCAAGAGTACCATCCATCCCAAGATGTCTATGCTGGTTTGCCGGTAGTTCCTTGTACAATTTATTCCAGAAAGGATGGAGGCCAGCTGTTGTCTGGCTCCAGCCGGAGACTGAACCAAAGGAAATGGGCTTGGACTGCAGCCGGAGGGATTTAGGTTAGAGTCAGACAATAAGGAAGGATTTGGGGACAGGTGGTTGGCTCTCAAGAGGCTCCTGCAGGGAGCTCTGTGGGGAAGGATGGGGACAAGATCGCTGGGAGGCCACAGGTGGATGAAAAGACCAGCTCCGTGGCCAGGCTCCGTGGGGCCGGGCCTGGGTGGAAAGGGGCGGCTTGTACCAAACAGGCAAGGAGTGGAGAAGCACAGGATTAACACCAACTCCTGGTTCCCCAGGCCTTTCTTTTTTAATTAGTGGAGAGGCTTACAGCTTAACCACTTGGTCATCTTAAACAAATTATATTTAATGATAAACGGGTAGGCTTAATAGTCCCTTATCGTCAGAACTGCAGCCCTCAAGGACAGGCAGTTACTTATTACCTCGTGGCCAGCCACAGGCAAGGGAGAAGGGACAGGAGGGAAGAGCAGGTGGGAGGCCCCTGGGTTGGGGGGGTTGCCAGGTTGTCTGGGGCATTCTGAGGGGCAAGGGGTAGAGTCGTGTCACCCCCCAACCCTTTTCAAGGGTACAGATGTAACCTGGAGGGATGACAGTGGCAGGGTCAGGAGGAGGCTTCCTCCGGGGAGGTAGGAGTCTGGGGTCCAGGGCAGGCAGACATGTCCCGGGGAACAGGACTGGCAGCCAGGGCACAGGAGCTTCATGGGTCAGAGCGTCCTGCCTCCCACTGCGGGGAGAGAGCAGGGAAGCGGTGGCATGCGCGGAGAGGTCCCCAGCCAGTGGGCGTCCCACCTCCTGGACGTCCCCCGCCTGCCCCGCTCCGCACCCACCTGCCTCCTTCCTCTGGAATCCTGATGGTTCCAAAGTCCACAGGGGAGCTGACTCACCAGGGCAAGGACCTCTGGGGGCTTTGGCCTTGCAGACGGGTGGGGTCGGGAAGAGGCACTGGAAACAGTCATCAACCCGTGCTGCGCCCGCACCTGCCAGGGCTCCCCGCCTCATCCAGTGGGACCAGAGCCCACATAAAACACAGCACTGGGACCCGCCGTGTCCCAGAGGCACGTGTCTTGGAGATGCATTCATTTAGGCAAATATTGAGCACCTCTAGGGCTAGGTTCTGTTGTGGGATTAAGGGATGAGTGAAGTCTCTGCCTTCGGAGCTCATTGTCTGTTTGGGGCAGATAAATGTACCTAATGGAATGTCAGGTGGCGGTGAGCACCCTGGGCTGGGGGCTGGGGAGTGTGGGGTGTTTGCTGTTTCAGGTGCTGTGGCCTCTTTGAGGACAGTGAGCCGGGGAAGGCACCTGGCACAGGGGCGTGAGAGCTGCAAACCGCGGGGACTGTCCCAGGCACCAGTCTTCCAGGTGGTGGTGGACAGAGGGAGGACACTGCCATCGACGCTGGCCCGCTCCTGCAGCTCTGAGGCTGTGTGCAGCGGGTACAAGCCCTCAGAATGGAGGGTCCTGCCCGGGCCCCTGGCTCTATACAGAAGCAGCAACACTCAGTGTTCGCTTTTCTTCCCAGCGCTCATTTCTGGAACATGCCCTGGGTGCCCAGCACCAAGCCGTGCGTCACTTCTCATACTCTGCACCCCAACCCAATGAAGCCGTGGTACCCCTATTTTCCACATACGGAAAGTTAAGCTCAAAGAGGTGACAAGATGTGCCCCAGGCAACCCACTAGTAGATGCGCCATCAGGATTTGAACCCAGGTGTGTCTGCTCCAAAGCCAGGGCCTTTTGCCTCTGCCCTTGTGTTGTTCCCAGAGGGCTCCAAACTTGACTTTCATGATGTCGAGTAGACTGGCCATCCCAGCTGGTGTGCCCAGTGCAGGCCTGGGCCCAGGGGGACAGGCAGCGGGTCGGCACACGGCAGGCACCCGGGCACCAGTGAACCACGTCTCCCTCAGGTCATCAGCCTGTGCTGCGTGGATGGTGAGTCAGCAGTTCCTGTGACCTCCCTTGTGGTCCAAGGGATGTTTTTAGAAACCTCAAGTGGCCAGTGACTTCCTGTGGTTGCTCCTTGCACCCTACCCCAGAGGTGGGGGGAATCTAAGAGGCATCCCCAGGGGCGTGGGGTAGGGAGCACGGGCTTGCGCTCACCCTGCATGGTACGGGCAGGTGAGACCTGCAGGCGTGACCCTATAGCCGTTTACGGCACTCGGTGGCCTCTGTGCACCTGCCTGCTCTGCTGTGGCTGGCGTCGCCCGGCCCGGTCCCGGGGAGGGGACGGTGGTCGGGCTGTTCTGTGGGCGGGGTCCTCAGCTGAGAGTTAGGGCCTCTGGCAGGTCTGCTCTGTGCTGTCACCAGCTTGCTGTGTGGCTTCACCATGTCACTTGCCCTCTCTGCAGATTCCTCGTCTACAGAATAGGAATAGTAGCGTCCTTTGCCTGGTTTCCCTTCAGGGCCCCGTGTCTCAGTTGAGGTTGTGGTGGAGGGGCAGGGGCGTGCTAGATGGTGCGTGATGCGTGTGGGGCTCGGGGGAGGGAGGTGCTGACTCAGGCTCTCCTAACCGTGTCCTGGAGGAGGGAGCTGGGCCAGGAGCCGGATTCAATGCGGGGGCCTCTCCTCAGAGCTTGCTAAGCCACGCTTGGGAGGAAGGCCTTGCTCCTTGGTGCCCACACCCTCGTGGCGGAAGGAGGAGAGCTGCTCTGTGCTGCTGGACAGACTCAAGGGGCCCCGCCCGGCTGAAACCATTTCCTGTGCCCCTCTCCCACTGTTGGCCCACTAGTTGGGAGACACCTCTTGGCCTCAGTCGGGGCAGAGAGCTGTCAGACAACCCCAGTTCTGGGTTCTGGGAACAGGGAAGGGGACAAAGTCACAAACCCAGGCCCCAGATAGGTCATGGACACCAGCACAGGACCGTGGACCAGGTCACAGCCACCCTGGGGTAGGCAGTGGTTGTGAATTGGGGGGTAGAGAAGCCACACGTGGATGAAGGATGTCCCTCTTGTCACTTAAGCCTCACTGGACATCCTGCCTGCCCTGCGTCCTTCAGAAGATGAGAAGATGACGTGGGGGTAGATTTTGAGAACATGGCTCCAGGGGGTCATCTGGTGTGTGTGTTTGGGAGGGAGGGGGCTCTTCCTGCTTCCCGGGGTCAGTTCTCAGGCAGACTCGGTGCGGTGGGGCTGGGGAGGGGCCCTTGAGGTCCCCTGTGTCTGCACTGCCGGGGATTTCCACACAGCCCGTGGGCTCAGCCCTCCAGGTGCCTGAGAACGTGTGCTGACTCCCATCCTGAGCGCAGGCCCCACCGGGCCTCACTGTTTGCTTTAGCCGAGCCTGTGGCCCTGCAGGTCAGCCAGTCCCCGCAGAGCTCTGCCCTGGGCTCGTTCTCACGGGAGGGGCACCTGGCTGCTAAGGGGGGGTTACTGTCCCGGCCTGAGAACAATGGGGGCAGGGTCACCTGCCTTGTTTTCTTTGTCCCTCCCTGTGAAAGTCGGAAACCCAGAGGTGTCTGCTGAAAACCTGCTCCCATATGGCACGGGCTTGCCCCCGTGTGTGTGAGACCTCGCCGTGCTGCTGAGAGATGGCTCAGGCGGGCGGGCAGGGGAAGCCCAGAGGTGGACGGGAGGACAGTTGAGCACAGGGCTGCCGAGCGCTGACTCCAGGGGTGGGGCTCAACTGGGTCCCTGACAAGGAAGGAGAGTGGTTTGGGTCTAAGACAGTGGTTTTGAAACTTGGCTGAACATAATGTTAGAATCACCGTCCCAGCCCCAGACTATTTCTCTTGGAACTGGGGGGGTAAGACCCGGGCATCAGTATTTTTCCAAGCTCCCCTGATAATCTCAACACGCAGTCCAGGTTAAGAAGCAGAATGAGGACCCCTAACGTGTGCAACGAGGGCCGGGGTAGCGTGCCGCTGTCCCCCCTGCCCAGCAGGGATGCTTGGGGTTTAGCCTAGGTGTGACCAGCACTGCAGGGCCGCCATGGGCCATCTGGCTGGCTGCTTGCTCCCCGGGCTGAGGGACAGCAGGTTGGCACTGGGCACGTTACTTCAGGGACCCAAGAGGAGTTAACCTGCGGCGGGATCCAGGGGGAACAGAAAGCAGGCTCGAATGAGCCCAGGAGTGGGGCTCTTGACATGGGAGCCTGTCTTGCTGGGTGCTCGGAAGGAGCTGGGGCGGGTGGGCCAGTGTGCCAGGTCCTGGGAATGCAGTTGCATTTCTTGAGTGTGCTATGGAGGAGAAGGGCTGGGGAGAGGTGCTGGGCCGGGCCCAGAAGTCATGGTTCTGGGCAGAGGAAAATGTGAATTTTAGGGAGGTGTCACCTGCCCAGGCGGGGGGGACCCCAGCAGTCACAGTCTACCCTCATTTTACGGAGAAGGAGGTAGGCAGAGAAGTCAGAGGTAGTCCCGGTAGAACTGAGCCGAGCCCGGGTCTTCAGGCCCCACACGGACATCCTGGCGCCCCAGTCCCCGGCAGCTGCTGTAGCTGCCTTCCTCCTTCTAGATACTTCACGTAGGTATAGGAGCAACTCTGAGAACGCAGATAAGCAAAGGAGAAGTTAATGAAGTCCCTTTTGCAACAGCCCGTCTCTGGTCTCAGGGAAGACAGGGTGCGTCACTGCTTCCAGTCTCAGCTTCTGCTCCTTCCTAGGGAGAGACAGAGCCCAGGTGAGCGGGGCCTGCGGCTGGTGCAGGTGTCGGGGTGGCACTGCTGGGCCGTCGCCAATACCTTGCTTGTAAACTACGCTGCCCTCCGAGCCACACCCTGGTCACCTGGCCTGAGGTGAGAGGGCAGCAGGGAAAATACCAGGAATTCCTTCTCCCTGCCAGGCACACACCCTCCTTAGACAGGACGATGGAAGGCCCGAGCCCGGCACCCCCATCACCCTCCACTAAGGCAGCCGCTGCACAGCAGATTCACTGCTGGAACTTTGTAAGAGCCATGCCCAGGTCAAGAGAATACCTGTGGGTGGGGCCCAGGCGTAGTATTTATTTAAATTCCAAGATGGTTCCAATGCCAGTCCAACCTGGGCAGAGAACCACGATGCCTATGTGGCATCCAAGCCTCAGTTTCCTCATCTGAAAGCAGTCCCAGCTCCCCTCCCCCCACCCCCCAGTTAACTATAAGGGAATAGTTTGAGGAGTTGGGTCATTCTGGGATGGAGATTGGAAGGGAGTGGTGACAATTGAGAGCTTGGCCACTGGAGTTTCCAGTTCTCGAATCTGTCTTGGGAATAAGAGGGTTAACAGGTGGACGCGTTGTCCCGAAGGGCTGTCCTGTCATCTGGGCAGACAACTGCCCGCCAGCCGCTCCCGCCCACTCCCACTCCCACTCCCGTTTCTCGAGCTTCATGGGAGATGAGCACCGTCCCCTCCTCCCTTTATCTGTTCCTAACTTCCCTGGCGTTATAAAATTTGAAAACCATTGTATTAAAGAAACCCAAACTGCAAATATTTGCCTAAAAAGTGCCTGAGATAGGTTTACTCATTTCCTTCTGCCTGTCCTGCTGCGAGCCCCCCACTGGGCTCCCCACACAGGGGCTCCTCGCTGAAGACCAGGCGGACAGACAGACCGGAGACACGGAGGGCCAGGGCTGGGAGGAGTTGGACGCATGTGCGGAGATGCCGCCTCCTGTCTGCGCCTGGCCTGTGTCACCTGGGGGGGGGCAGTGGTGGCATTTCCTTCCCCCAGCAGCCTGCCCAACTTGCTTGGCTGGCTGGGAAACTGGTCAGGGTGGCTGGGGAGCCTCTGGGGTCAGCAGTCAGGCATCGTGGGTGTGTCCATTTCCCCTGCCCCTGACTCCAGCTGTCGGGTGGACAGCGGGTACCTGTGGAGCCGCAGTCCCCGTCCCTTCTCCCCTGTGCCTTGAGGGAGCCAATTCGTCAGGCTGGGAATGTTCAGTTTTCTCTGTTAAAACAGGAAGTGGTGGGAAGAGGTGGCAGGTGTGAGGAAGGTTGGGGACAGTGTCTCCTGTTGTCACTCAGTCCTGTCCTCCAGGCACAGGACTGTAAACCCCTAGCCCTTCTCCACCCCTGCCCAGGGCATGCCAGTCCGTCTGGTTTAGCCTCAGGGACTAGCGGTCTTTGCTCCTGGGTCTCAAATCACCACACGGTCTGGAGTGACAACACTGATTACAGGTGTGTTTGCCCAGTGCTTACCCAGAGACCTGCTGCTGGCAGTAGAGACACCCCCTCTGATTCAAACCCTGATCGGTCCCACCTTTTCCACGAGCGCAGGTCTGCACCTGTGGCGTCCTAGAGCTCAACCTGAGCCACGGTGGCCTTGCTGTACCTGGGATTGACTGAGTGTCCTCACAGAGGAGGGGCTTTAAGGTTTCAGTAAGGAAAGTACCCAGCTGGAAGCAAAGTTTCAATCCATGCTGACTGTTCTATTCCTCCTCCTGCTCTCAGCACATCCACTGGCTTGGTGGAGAGTTTCCGGAGGGGACAGGCCTCCCTTCCTGCAGGAAGGACAATCCAGCCATCCAGGGACCTCTCCCAGCACCACTGCTGCCTGCTCTGCTGTCTTGACCCCCTTCCTCGGGGCTCTCCTGCCCCCCTCACCTCGCCCCTCCCCGGCTCCTGGCCCTCTGCCCTGTCTTCTCAGCCTGCTGAGCCCCACTGTCCCACCCAAGGCCAGTTGGATGCTGGGGGTTCAGCAGCCCCCTGTGAGCCCCACCGCCGCTGGGGCTGAGCCTCTTGCCTGCCCTTGTGCTAGATGAAGGCCTCCCCCTTGTTGCTGATGAATTTAGTTAAAAGCCAATTACAGAACCATGCTGGAAGGTGTTGGGGACAAAGGGGCACTAGAGGATAAGTCAGTTGAGCTAGAGAACATACCCTCATTTAGTCATTTATTTATTCACACATTTAACAAATATTTGTTGAGCAGCTGTTAATATCATGTGCCAGGCAGTGGGAACATAGCAGTGGAAAAGAAAACAGGTAAGAGTCCCTGCCCTCATGGAGCTTACATTCTAGGGGAGTGTCTGCATTCCTGTGGGTATTTCCCACGCAGCTGCCTGGGGTGTCATTTCACCTGCAGCGAGAAGCCCGCCTGCATCCCCCTGCCCATCTATAGATAGCACAGTGGCTGAGAGCCCAACTGCCTGGGCTCACGTCCCAGCTCCGCCACTCACTAGCTGTGTGACCTTGGGCAAGTGCCTCTGTTTCCTCATCTCTAAAATGGGGATAACAGTAGTATCTGCTTTACAGGGTATGAAGATTCGGTGAGCTAAGTGATGTAAAGTGCTTAGATCAGTGCCTGTCTTCACAAGTGCTCAAATATCAACTTTTATTCAAATGTCAACTTATTCTCTGTGAAATAAGGATGAATAAGTGATGCCCACCCCTTCACAAGGGGTGAGGAGGTAGCTAGGAGGGCCAAGTGAGAGGACTGATATTTTGTCAATACCTTCCAGGCCAGAGGGACTAAGTGAGCGTCGATGGAATGGATTATGGATTGGTGCAGCCAGGGATGGTAAGGGAGGTTCCCCTCGTGAACCACCAACGATCTGTGGGTCCAGTGGGACCACAGTTGAGGATGATTGCTGAGGCTGCATTCTGCGTACAGGAGAGAGTTCTGTGATCCCAGAGTGGTGGTGGCTGTGGGGGAGCTGGAGGCAGGGCCCGGCGTAGCTATGGGGGCCAGGCAGCTGCAGTCCCCAGCCAGGCTGACGTCTTGATTTCAGTCCCCCTCCCCAGCCTATGAAGGAAACGGCCCCACCTCAGCCCTGCCTGCTGTGTCTGGAGGTGGGCAGCACATCCCAAAGCCCTGGACGTGCCCACATGTCAAGACGAGTTTCTCCAGAAAGGGGACACCCGGTGACTGCTGCGGGAAGCCTTGGGTCCCTGAGAGAGGAGGGGGTGTCTGGGAACCCAGCTCATGTGGACAGGAAGTGCCTGGGAAGGGGGGTCAGGGCAGCTGGATGTCTGAAGCTCTGGGCAAGGCATGGGTATTGCCTCGCCGGCCGGCTGGCCAAAGTGACTGGACTGGTTTTAGGGCAGTGTTTTTTCAGCTGGTGGAAGGGGTGGAAGTATGCCCAGGCCTTCTTCCTGTGGCCTTTATAGGGACAAGGGATAGGATACAGCAGTGAGGATCCAGATGGGCCTGGGTTCTAGTCCTGGCTTTACTGCTTTTAGCATTGCAACCTTGGGCTACCTCTCTAAGTCCCAAATCCTCATTTGTAAAATGGAAAAACTGATAGTATCTTCCCAGCAGGATTCTGTCCTCGTTAAATGAGCTAAAGGCATATAAAATGCTTAGCATAGCACTTGGCACATAGTAAGCCCTCAATAAATCACAGCTGCTTTATGATGAGGGTGACAGAGGCAGGGAACTCTATTCCTTCTCCCATGATGTTCCAGGCTTGTATGGAAAATGAAAATATTGTCTTGTGTGAATTTGGGAGCCAAGTTAAAGAATCCTGCGAGTGAACAGGGGCCGCCTCCTCCCGTGAAGGCTGTTTCCCTAACCCCAGGGACGGGACGCCTTGTCTAACAGGGTGTTTGCCTGGCTCTCCCATGTCCCTCCCCGTAACCCACGGATGGCCTCGGCCCCGGGTCAGCTTTTCTGTTCTGGGCGACCAGTGAAGGCCTCCTCCTCCTCCTGTGTGATCCCAGCCATGATCAGTGGGCTGTCCCCACCAGAGCCTCAGCTACTCGTGGTGGGAATGGGGAGCTGGCGCCCCCAAGTTCACATCTGAACCTCAGCTTCCTGAGCCCAGTTTTCTCCCCTGCCAAGTGATCACAGGAAGAGCTAGTTAGGTAATACACGTATAAATGCCCCAGCAAGGAGTGTCTGACACCGCTTCTGCCCCCAGCACTGGGGTGGGACCAAGCTGATTCCCAGGTCAGCTGGGGAGCCATGGGCAGGGGGCAACAGGGACACTGGGGGAGCCCAGGGAGTGGGCAGAGCAGGGTGGGGCAGGGAGGCTTGAAGTTGTAGACTTGAAACCACACAGTCTGCAGCCTAGCCCAGCTCTGCCAGGTAACCTCCCTCCGCCTGGTGGGTGTAATCGCCACCACTGGGTCTTTGCGAGGATGGTGGTGCACCCAGCTCCCAGGAGCGAGGGCCCTTGGGAATGCCTGCCTCCCGCCGGGCGAGCACGCAGAGATAAAGGAGATCACGGGAAAGTGAGCCACTGCCCAAAGGGTAAAAGGCAGGAAGCCCAGCTCTCCACCTCACCACACTCCCGACCTTAATGCCCTCTTTTGTTTGATGTCTCTTTAGCACTCACTAAATGATCTCAGCTCACAGGTTACCTTTAGCAAGCTAGTGTTTCCCAGGGGGAGCAGTGTTGGCATTGTGGGTGGGGTTGTCCTGTGAATTGCAGGGCCTTCAGCATCTCCGGCCCCTGCCCACTTAATGCCAGCAGCACATAGCCTTTCACCCACTAGAATAAACGTGTGGGGAAGGCGGGGGTTCTGTGCGTTCCTGGCAGTATCCCCAGCGCCCAGAACAGCACCTTGCACATAAAACAGCCCGCTCAGCGTCTCCCAACACTCCTGGAAGGCACTGCCACCCGCAGTTGAGAATCCCCTGTTCCAGTCATACCTTCAGCAATACCCCTGATGGGTGGTGGTCACCCCTGGGCTGAATGTTTTCACTATCAGAAATTATTGATTACTGCAAAGGATAGCCCATTGTGAGGTAGCTTGTTATCTGCAAAAGCCAGCCCCATTCCTTTTGGGACCTTGGCCTTGGTTAATATACTGTCTGACACCCGGAATGGAACTAGGTGCCCCGCATGTGGTGTGCCCTGACCCTGCAGGGAACAATGGGTTCGTTACCTCCCAGCCCTGGGTAGGCCTGGAGTTGACATGGCCTGAGATTGCACTTGCTTTTGGCAGCCACCCTAGTGTTTGTCGGTTCATGGTCAGCTAAAACCCAAGGACTTTCCTCTTTGATCCTGTACTGGTCTTTTCCAATCCAAAGTGTAAGATTTGAAAGTTTAAAAGGACACTCAAGACTTGTTAATTCTGGCCCCTGTTTCTAGTCCAGATGATTTTTGAGTCTCAGTACTGCCACTGCCGCGTGTTGGCTCCCTTCCCATCGCACGCTTATCCCCAGTTTTGCGTCCTCTGAGCGCTGGATTGCTAAGCCGCCTCTGTCCTCACGGTGCGGCTGATTAAAATATTGAAGAGGCCAGGCATGATCACGGAGACCTCGGTCCTGGTCGATAATGATCAGTACTTCCTGGGGTTGTTTGTCTGCCTTTGAATGGACCCAATTAATCCTCCCCTCCCCCCACGTTTCTCTGTCTTGTCCACATGAATATCTTTAAATCCATCTGTTAGCTGCCTTGCTGATATCTGGATTTATTGCATTCCACAAAACTTCAAGGCTTTGCAGCAATTTTGGAAAAGGAGATGCACTCAGCTGAGCGTGACTGGGTCTCGGTGAGTCTGTGTTAGCTCCTAGTGCCCACTACTTCCTCTTCGGAATGTTCCAGACATTCTCCTCTCCCCATTCAGAAGTTTGCAAGAGTTCAGGTTTGTTTTCCAAGTCTCTAGAATCCACCCTTTTCCTTTTTGTGAAAATAGGGACAGCTTGTCTTCTGACATCTTTCCTGTGCCCCATGGTTCCACGGGGACGACCAGAGGTGGTGCTGCGGTGTCACCTCTGGTCAGTCATTCAGTTCCCTTCTCACGGTGTCCTCGTGTGCCCTTTCCGTGTGTTTTCGGCTGTCCAGTTGCAGATTGTTTCTGAGATAACAGGTGGAGGCCAGTTCTGCGTTCCCCGCCATCTGCTTGACACTAACATGCAGGGCCCGGCACTTCCTCATGCTCTTGCTCCAGATGTAGATTTGATGTTTCCAAAAACCCACCGGCTGGTCCTTAGTGTTTATGTTAGCTCCCGGCAGCCGGTTGGTGTTTGCGTGTCCTGGTCATTGCGTGTGCTGTGGCCTGGCTGGCTGGACCTCAGCTCTCGGAGGCAGAGTCTGATGTGACAGTCCCACCTTCCCACGCTGCAGCTGCGCAGCCTTCACGGCCTCAGAGACGCTCCTTGGGGACAGGGCTCAAACCCTGGATGTAGAGTTCCGTCTTATGGGGCTTCTGCGGTCCAGGCTCTGCTAGCCGGCACAGCCCCATTGGTAGGTTGGAGTAAGTGGTGGGCAGAGCTGCAGGATGGGGCAGAGTCAGAGACTAGTCAGATGGAAACAGGTTTGGCCATCGTCAGTATTGCTGGAGCAGATAAGACCTCCAGGGACATCCCCAGATGGCCTCTCACCTACTGTCCACACTTGCTGCAAGCTCTGTGGGGACTGACAGCACAATTTTGAGTCACCCTGACATGTATTCACCACCTTCTGATCTGTCCTTTCCCAGACGATTGCTGAGCCCAGGCCAGAGAGAGAGGGGTACAGGGAAGAGAGGGAAGCGGGAGCCTGTTGGGGAGAGGGTGGGTTGGAGTCCTCAGCATGGGCACGAGGACCACTGGTCTGCATGCCCCCAGGGGACAGAGCTAGAGGCCCCGAGCTGACCTCGCAGGTATCCTGCAGTGGGCTGAAGAGTGTATGGGGATCCCTCCCGGGCCAGCTCTGAACTTGGCCTCTGCAGGCAGAACACGCTCTGTGGGGGGCTGAGTAGGGCATAGGGGACCTCGTGTACGTCTGCATCGCACCTGCCTTCTTTGAGAGGCAGAATAGTCTAGTGCAGCGCTTCTCAGAATGTGGTCCCTAGACCAGTAGCGTCAGCAATCACCTTATTAGAAGTGCCCCTTCCCAGCCCTGCGGAATCAGAAACTCGGCGGGGAGGGCCCAGCAGTCTGTCTAACAGGCCTCCAGGTGACTGGTGCGTGCCAGTAAGTTTGAGCAGCACTGGCTCAGTGAAAGAATGCGCTTCGGGGCCCAGTTGTCTGGGTTCATATCCTTACCAGCTCTGTGACCTTGGGCAAAACCTGTCTGATCCTCTTAATGTTTCATCTATAAAAGGAAGACATTTATAACTGCTACCCGGTTATTGTGATAATTAAATGAGAGTGCTAACAAGGAGTTTGATGCAGTGCTGTCACTCAGAAAGCAGCTATGTGGCCTCAGCTCTGACCCTTATTGTCTGTCTCTCTCTCCCTCTCTTTTTAGGTAGTTTCTGATGCTGCAGGACAGGGCGTGGCCATCACAGGGAACCAGACCTTCAACAACTGGAACTGGCCCAATGCCATGATTTTTGCAGCCACGGTCATCACCACCATTGGTGAGTCTTCCGGAACCTTTAGTAGGATACCCACTCCCATGCCTAGCTCATTGGAACCTTATGGGAGCCCAGCTCTATCAGGGGTGAAGTCAAGCCAGTTGCAGGCTGTCCTTTTGACATTTGCCTGGGGATTCAGTAAGTCCTTGGTGACTAGCTCTGCCTGGGAGGCTGTTGCCATGAGTCCTGACCTGGGCTTTTTGAGCAGGAACAATGACATAGCTGATACCCAGAGCCTTGTGGGAGACTGAGCAGGCTGCTCCCTGCACAGACCCAGATCATGCTCACTCACCAAGCTAGGTTTCCATTCTGGTTCTCTATGGTGGCATTGCCAGCCAGCCCAGAAGTTGGTGGCTCAAAACACAACCTATCTTATCTTTCACCGTTCTGTGGGTTGAGTTGGCTCAGCTGGCCACCTCTTGCTTGAGCTGTCCAATATGGCGGCAGTCAAATGACGACTGGGAAGGAGTCATCTGAAAGCCCAGCTGGCCTGAGGGTTCCTCCCATCGCAGATTGTCAGTTGATGCTGGCTGTTGGCTGGGAATGAAAGCACAAGGCCTCTGCATGTGGCCCAGGCACCTCACGGTGCAGCAGCCGGGCTCTAAGAGGGCAACCCCAAAGGGAGCACGTCGAGGGAATCAGGAGAAGCAGCAGGGTCTTAGACCTCGCCTGTGCAGCGTCACTGCCTCCGACCGCTTCCGTGGGCAAAGCCCTGAGTCAAAGGGAGGAAGATTGGACTCTGCCTTGATAGGAGCAGTTGCATAAGAAGGAAGGGAACTGAGAATGGTCTTTGGAGACTGGCTGCCACAGTACCTCTGGGGCGTCTGCACGGAGAGGGGCCTCCTCTGGTTTGCACGGCAGGACCGTATGGATTCACGGGAGACCTGTGGATGGTGGGGGCGTAGTCTCTGCCTGCAGGGAGCTCCCAGTTAGATGGAGGAGACAGGGCCCATACTGTCATAATTGCTTTGTAAATGATCACGATCAGGGTGTGATCAAGGGAAATATTACTTAAGTATTGATATTAAGTCAGTATCAATTGATCTTACAGGACTGGCCTTGAGCTGGGGGGGAGAGAGTGAGAGTGTATGTGTGTGTGTGTGTGTGTGTGTGTGTGTGTGTGTGTGTCCTCCCCCTCCTGCTGTGGCTCTGTTCCCCACCTCACTCTCTCCTTCCTCAGGCTATGGCAATGTGGCCCCCAAGACCCCCGCCGGTCGCCTCTTTTGCGTCTTCTATGGTCTCTTCGGGGTGCCACTCTGCCTGACATGGATCAGTGCGCTGGGCAAGTTCTTCGGGGGACGTGCCAAGAGGCTGGGCCAGTTCCTCACCAAGAGAGGCGTGAGCCTGGTATGTCCCCAACCCTAGGTGCTGGGCAGAGATAGGGGACAGTGACAGGTGAGGGGAGGACGGGAAGGCTCTAAGAATTGGACGGGGGTGTTAGGACAGGTGGCAAGAGGGCAATTTCAGAGCTCTCTGGGGCAGGCTGGGAGCACCCCTCCCTCCTCCTCCTTTCCCGGCGGGAAGCCTCCCAGGCCGGGTGCCCAGCTGGCCTCCCCTCCAGCCGTCTCCCCGGCCCTCTGGGCCCACTGCTGGGCTTCCCAAGTCTCCGCTGTTGTCTGACTTGGCCTCCTGCCTCCCGGTCAGCGGCAGGCACAGATCACGTGCACGGCCATCTTCATCGTGTGGGGCGTCCTGGTCCACCTGGTGATCCCGCCCCTCGTGTTCATGGTGACCGAGGAGTGGGACTACATCGAGGGCCTGTACTACTCCTTCATCACCATCTCCACCATCGGCTTCGGTGACTTCGTGGCCGGTGAGTCCTTGCCTCTGCCTCCCGTCTTGTCTCTGCTTCTCCAGTTGCAGCGCCGCGGACCCTTGCTGGGGCGCTGGTAGGCGGCCTGTGTTCTGGGCACTTTCCCCACCCAGCGGGGTTCTCCACCCACCCTGCCAGTGGCAGGAGGAAACTGAGGCACAGGGTAATTGCAGGAGACTCTTCTCTCTCGTTCCCGTTATTGTATATGGCCTTTCCCCTCCTCCTTTTCTCTGTTCAGGCTCTGATCTCCTCCTCTGTCCTCCCCTGACTCCTGAGCTTGGGTTCCTGCAGGGCTAGGAGTAGGGCCTTCAGCCTGCAGGGTTCGTGCTTGTCCCCCACGAAGCCCCCTCCCCACCCCCCGCTCCCCGCAGCCTTTCATCCTTGAGGGGAACTGTCCTGGCACAGGCAGCTTAAAGACAAGGGAGGCCTTCTCCCCGGCAGCCCTGCCTCCCAGCCCTGCCCCTTCCTCCTCCTCCCCTCCTAATCCAGGGAGGCGATAAGATTCTTTGGCCCCTTTGTCTGAAGGCCTGCGACCAGCTGGCCCCAACCACGCACATACTTGTGCCTGTGGCCTGCGCTGCATCTCGGTTCTTAATCTTCTTGACACCCTCTTTGGGCCTGCTGACCTCAGCCTCTGCTCCAGGGGCCTCTGTTCCCCACCCCTACCCCTCCCCAGAGGGCAGGGGGAGGTCGCCAGCCTTGTGCCCTGCCCTTTGTGGAATCTGGGGGGGCGTAGCTTGAGTGCGTGGGAGGAACAGGCGAAAGCACACTCCCCTGCCCCTGCAAACCTGGGCCTACTGTCTTGGGAGGAGGCACAACCCTGCCACCGCATAGCCCCTGGGCCCCAGAGCAGGCTGGGGAGAGCCTTTGTATTAGGGAAGCGCAGCAGAATAGTTAACTACTTTCTCAGCCCCAGCAAGACACCAAACCTCGGCCTCAGTTTTCCTATCTGTAAAAGTGGTAAAAATAATAGCGCCTACCACATAGGATGGTGGAAAACCAGTTAATACGCGTCAGTACTGAGGGTAGAGCCTGGCTACATTAGTGTGTGCCCTCGTCATCGTCATCGTCATCGTCAGACTCTGTGATCAGGGGCCTTGGGCAAGACTGGCAGCACCCCTCCCGCCGGAGCCCCTGCCCTGGGGGACCGTAACCTAACGAGGGAGGGTGGAGACGGGAGACGGATCAGAATGGTTGTAAATGTTAAGTCATGAAGGAAATCTCAGGCGACCCCAGAGAGTAGCAGAACCATCAGAGCTGTGAGGGGTAACCCAGGAAGGCCCCTGGAGCAGGAAGGGGACGAGTGGACAGAGCTCTCCAGGCTAAGGGAGAAGCCAAGTCTGAGGAAGTCGGGGAGGCAGACCAGACCTTCCAGGGGAGTAAAGACAGTTCAGAATATTCCCTGCCAGGGTCAGCGCTGCCTCGGTCACCTCGACCCAAGCATCAGCCTGGTTCATGTTAAACAGCGTGTCCTGTCCATCCCTAGCTGTGAGGATGCCAGTGGCCCCTCCTGTCATGTCCACCCATTCAGTTTTAACCAACGGTGACACACACACAGAACAGCTGGGGACAGTAGAATAATGGACTGCGATGCAGCTACTCGTGACCTGTGTCTTGACCTGTGTATTGGTTACATCACCAGTTTCCCAAAGCCCCTTTAACTTCCCTCAAAAAGTCACTGCCCTCATTTTCTGTAGTTGAAGAAACTGAGGCTCAGAGTCAGGCTGGTGGCTGGGAGGGGCCCTGAGTGACAGTCCCAGGCCCTCAGGGAAGCCGGGGTGGCGCGGGCTCTGGAACAGGCCCCTCCTGTGTCCTGGCGTGACCGTGACGCCTGCTCAGATACCACAGCGTAGCTCTTGCACATTCCCGGGTCCCTGCTGACCCTTCCTGACCTCTGGGCTTCCTGTCCTCTTAGGTGTGAACCCCAGCGCCAACTACCACGCCCTGTACCGCTACTTTGTGGAGCTCTGGATCTACCTGGGGTTGGCCTGGCTGTCCCTGTTTGTCAGCTGGAAGGTGAGCATGTTTGTGGAAGTCCACAAGGCCATTAAGAAGAGGCGGCGGCGGCGGAAGGAGTCCTTCGAGAGCTCCCCCCATTCCAGGACAGCCCTGAAGGTGGCGGGCAGTGGGGCCTCCAAGGACGTCAACATCTTCAGCTTTCTGTCCAAGAAGGAGGAGACCTACAACGACCTCATCAAGCAGATTGGGAAGAAGGCCATGAAGACGAGTGGGGGCGGGGAGAGGGGCGCGGGCCCAGGGCTGGGGACTCAGGGCGGCGGGCTGCCAGCCCTCCCCCCTTCCTTGGCGCCCCTGGTGGTCTACTCCAAGAACCGGGTGCCCAGCTTGGAAGAGGTGTCACAGACACTGAGGAGCAAAGGCCACGTGTCGAAGCCGCCCGGCGAGGAGGCTGGGACTCGGGTCCCCGCGGACGGCTCCTCCACCTCCGAGGTGCTCAGTAACCAGCTGGACCGCATCAGCGAGGAGGGCGAGCCGTGGGAGGCCCAGGACTACCACCCGCTCATCTTCCAGAACGCCAGCATCACCTTTGTGAATGAGGAGACTGGCCTCTCGGACGAGGAGACCTCCAAGTCCTCGCTGGAGGACAACCTGGCGGAGGAGAAGAGGCCCCCGCAGCGAGCGGAAGCCGAGGCACCCCTGAGCATGGGCGAGTTCCCCTCCTCGGACGAGTCCACCTTCACCAGCACCGAGTCTGAGCTCTCCGTGCCCTATGAGCAGCTGATGAACGAGTACAATGAGGCGAACAGCCCCAAAGGCACGTGAGGCAGGGCCGGCTCCCCACCCCACCTTCTACGGCTTCTTTCCCCTCACCCGGGGTGTCCCGTCCGTCATGGCTGGGACCCCTGGCCCCTGGTGGGGGGCAGCCCTGGAACGGGGGGTGGGGGGCCAGGGGCCTTTTTACCTTCCATCCCCTCCAGCTAGATGCTACCGATGGCAATGGCACCTGCCCAGGACAGGGCCTCTGTCCTCCCGCTGAATGGTTCTCTGGCTGCGGGGGCGTCTGTCCTGAGCTTGGCTGGTGTAGTGATGATTCACAGATCTGCGGGCCGGCAGGACAGGCAGGCGCGGTGACCCTGAGGAGGCCTGTGCCTGCATGGGTCTTCGCCCCGTCATTTGGTTGAATGTCACGGTTCTCTGAGGCCAAGGCCTCAGCTCTTTGAGTTCCCCAGTATTACTGAGCAACTTCTGCGGGCCTGGTACTGAGCTACACGTTTTGGAGAGGGGGGTGGGTGTGTAAGACCCAGTTCTGCCTTTTCAAGCTCTAAAGTGTTTGGGGAGGCACAGCGGTGACTTGGGGACCGGGCATTTCAGCACCTCAGCAGTAGCCGGCCCCGTCTCCCCTCCCGCCAAGGGCAATAGAGCAGAGGCTGCGTGGGGAAGGAGAGGAGAGGATGGGCAGAGGCTGGAACAGTCCTGATTCGAAAGACCTGGAACAAGTCAATGTGGGCCCAGGGTCTCAGTCCCACTTGTGGTCTGCCCAGCCGAGAGCCCCCGTCCCCTGTCTCAGGCCAAGCAATGGCAGATGCAAGGCTTTCTGCCCCACTGCCCCCCAGGTGGTAGAAGGAAGGGAGGGTGGCCAGGAATGGCCACTGGAAGCTGGGCCTCCCGGGGCTGGGGGCCAGGGGGCTGCAGGCCCAGCCCTGGCGATTCTGCCCTCCCGCTTCCTGGAATGGCACATCCCCCCTCCCGGTCTGAGGACCCACACTCCCCATTCCGCTGTCTCCTGTGTGCCCAGAACAAGGACCTCACTGTCCCCTCCCCTCCCATCAGCCCCCGTGGGCCAGGTCGGGTGAGGCCAGTTGCTCTTGGCTCACAAATGGGCAGTGGCCAAATATGTGAATCAAGCTCCTTTCTCCAGCTGCCGTTTATCGTGCGTGCCTGCATGTGCATGCGTGTGCACATGTGTGTAAGAAAGGAAAGGGTTTGGGCTGGAGAGCAAAAAATAATGTGAAGCTGTACACGGACTGTTTTTAGTAAGGGGTGGGCACACTCGCTGCTGCCGAAGTCCTTGGGGTCTCCGTGATGCCCACCCTGTCCTGAATGTTTTTGTTATTTTTTTAAATGAACTGCTGTTTTTATATACCTGGAATCTGTTGTAGGCTTCAGAGCCAGTGGTTAAAGCACAGGGTCCCGAGGATTGGGATGTCCGATGTCCACCCTGTGGGCCTGCCCTGGCGACCTCAGCCAAGGCTATGACAATCAAGGGCCAAGTCCCCATGCAGAGCTCGAGAGGGACACAGGTCTGCAGGCGAGCCAAGGTGGGGGGATCCCTCGCAGGCGACTGGATGCCGGGCGGGGGCAGGTGACTGCAGCTCACAGCCCCTCCCTCACGCTGTGCGCTTCCCCCCTACTGTGGACAGACGGGGCCAGCCTCCCCCCAGACATGCGAAGACTGTGGTGGGCATGTGACCACACCCCACCCACCTTCTACCCGGTGTGGAGGTTGCCACCCCCGCAGGGGGCTGGGAAGGGGAGCGACCTTGTATTTTCTGTGAAACGTTTTAATGAGCTTGTCCTGTTGGCTGTCCTGGCATGGCACACACTGTATGTACATACTGGCAATGATGTCAAATGTAATTTATTTTAACATTTTTACAATAAAACGTGAGGTGAACAGGCCGGCTCATGCGTGCTGTGGGGGGCCGGGGCAAGGGACGGCTGGTTTGTGGCCCCTGAGCAAGGGAGGGCTCTGGGAGCATCCACAGGGGTCGGGGAGGACTCAGGACAGGCCCACGGCAGGAGGATTGGGGTGGTCTGGAGGGGAGAAGGCGGAGAGGGGGGAAGAGAGGGAGGAGGGGCAGCCTCTTGGGAGGACGGACGGGGGAGGAACAGCCCAGAGGAGCTCCGGGCCTCGGGAGGGACTCAAAGGAGTGAGGAGGGAGAGGTAGGGTGTGATGACGGCAAGCGTGTGTCACCATGTGCCACCCTCAGTAACACATGAATGAACTCATCTGACCTTGCAGCAGCCCTGTGAGGTGAGTGTTCCGTCTCTGTTTTATAGACGAGGAAACAGGTTGTCTTGCGTGAAATCTCAGTCAAAATGGTGAGTCTAGATGCAAACCCAGCCAGCGCCGTGCCTAGGTGTGTTCCCCCAGCCACTGTGGTGAGGAACAGCCTGCAGGTGTGTGCACCCCTGACAGCTCGGGAAGGGGCTCCTGTCTCCAGGTGGGTGGACCAGAGGTTGTCAGAGAAGACCAGGCCTTCTGAGCTCGAGGCGTGGGCAGGAGGCCCGTGGAGCCCGGGCGTGGGCCCGGCGGCCTGGAAAGAATGTCTGCAGCTGTCTGAGGGAGGCTCTGTCAGGCCCCAGCTCTTCGGGGACTGGCCCTTCTATGACAATTTCAGGGCCCCCTACCCAGTGCCACATGGGATGAGTTCTGAGTCTACTGGGGAGAAAAGTTCTAGGATTTCAGGAGTGAACCACATTTTTCACGAGGGCACGGATGTGTTTGCAAAGGCTCACGTGTATTTACCAACCAGTTCTGTACTGCTTGATGCCATCCCTCCCTCTCTGCCGACACCCCCCTTCTCCACCCCCCCATCTCTCCCTTCCCCGCTTCCTCGCTCAGGTTCGCTGGTTTGGGGTCAGCCCCTTTCAGCCTCAAGGTGACGGTGCTGTAACCTTTATTTAGCACTTGGCCATCTCACAGAGCCCGTTGACAAGCCCAGCTCCGAGCACAGTTGAGAGGAGGGCTCAGCAGGTGACTGTCTCAGGGCACACAGCTGCCTGCAGGCTGAGCAGGAGCTGAAGCTGGGGTGGAGGGGTGATCTTGGCGTCACCGGCGAGCTTGGTCAGGAGCTTTCTGAGCGAAAGGTGGAAGGTAGGGGAGGCGGGACAGCAGCTGGAGCAAAGAGTGGGCCCAGGAGGTCCCACTTTCCTGAGAGGTCGTGAGCAGAGGAGGGGAGCCCTGTGTGCATGGCAAACATCCCAGCGTAGTGCTGGGGAGCCAGAGGGTGGGTGGGCGGTGGAGGAGGCAGGTGAGCTGGCCCCAGGTGGTTGGTAAGTCACTGGAGAGGACCCTGGCAGGGACACCCTGTTGTTGGAGCCACTGATTTATTTATAATCCAGGTCAGAACTGGGTGAGACCTACGGACTCCCCGGGGTTCTCATGGAGGCAACGCTCCCACTCCAGTGGGCCCCGTTCCTGCCCCCCAGCCCCAGCCCTCCAGAAGCCTTCCTGCCCTGGTGGTAAGCTAGCACCACCTGCACTCTCCACTCGTTTGCTCCATCAGTGCTTAGGGGGAGCCTGCTGTGTACCAGGCTCTGTTCTGGGCACTTGGAATGCTGTGTGTGTGAGTGACAAAATCCCTGCATTCATGTCTGACAGTCCTTCTTTTTCTATGCTGTCAGGTCTAGCCATTTCTCATGGTCTGTGCCATGGTATTTATGCCCTGTTCATGTCCCTGAAGACTCTTTTAATGTCTCTTTAATCTTTATGTCTTTCCGTCCTCATGACAGACGTTATTATTAATCCCATTCTGCAAATGAGAGGCAAATACAGGACTTTTTTCCCAAGTTCAAACAACTAAGTGGCAGCAAAACAGCTTCCCTGACTTGCATTCCTGTTCCTCATTCTACCCTCCGGAAGTTTCCAATCTGAGAGGGGAGACAACCCGAAGTCTGATGGGGGTAGGAGACAGCTCCTGCCCTGGAGGAGTCTGTGATCTGCAGGGGAGGGGAACGCAGAGAAACTCAACGCCCCAGCTGGGCCTCCGACTTCCTACGGGTCCTGGAAGTCTGGGTTTCACCCCTTACTGGAAAGGGCCAGGCAAGGCTATCACCGGCCACGATGGCATCGGAGACTTTCTTGAGCCTAGGGGAGAACGGTGAGGAAGGACAGGCAGGCCGGGGTGCAGGGCCCTGGGTGGGGACCCTGGAGTTCCCAATTTCCAAATTCATGCACAGCTGGTCCAGGAGCCAGAGGACAATTTGCGGATTGCCAGGATGTGTGTGCAGCACAGTGAGAGACCCTCCCTAGCATCTCTGCCCCTTCTATCCATCCTGGCCCCCATCACCTTGGTCCAGGCCACCCTGGTCCTCACCTGGATCCCTGCAACTGCGCAGGGCCTGGCACCTGGGAGGGGCCACACACATATTTGTTGAACGAATGAACGAGCCCCCTTAGCTGGTCTCCCTGCCTCTAATCCCGATTCTCTTTCCACCTGGCCGTTACTGCAACCAGTAGGATTTATCCTAAACTCAAATCTGACCGCTCTCTCCTGTTTTAAACTCTCAGGGGCTCTCCCTGGTCCCCGCCTCTCTCTCCAGCCTCCTCTTTTACCCCCAACCCCCATGTGGGCTCCAGCCACTTTGCCCATGCTGTTTCCTCTGCCCTGATACCCTTCCTTCCTTTCTCTGGGTAAGTCCTAAACCTCTTGGGATTAGATATGGACATCAGCTTCTCCAGGAAGACTTCCACACTTATCTGCCCCCATCCTGGCTTCTGGGTCAGGTGTCCCTCTGTGCTCCAGAGCGCCTGCCTCAGTCTGACCAAGCTGCTAGGATGCTGTGCAAGTTCCCTGTCTCCTGGTCTCGCGCCCCCTCCCCTGACTGGGAGCTGCTGGGGGTAGCAGGGAGTGGCTTGTTCCCCTTTGGAGCCTATCCCAGGGCTCAGCGTGGAGAGGGGCTCAGCTTTTCCATGGTTGCCAAGTGTAGGATGAACGACCCAGAGTCCTGGCCCCTCCCATTGGTAATTCAGTCCCTCTGTTTCTGGGGCAGAGGCCAAATCAGGGGGCAATGCTTGTTCCACAAGGGCGAGTCCCGGCAAGGCCAGGTATATGATCCTGAGGGACCTTGTTGCAGGCTGAGGTGGCCTGGTGAGTCACCTCATCTTGTGCCAAATCACCTGGATCCAAAGGGCAGGACAAGGACACAACACACCTTATTTCTCCCCAAGTCGTCTGCACCTCCTTTTGCATTTGCCCCACCTCCCTGCCTTCACCTCTCCCCACTCCCACATGCCCCCAGGAGCTAGGGGAGCTGGCCCTCTCCTCCTGGCAGCTCCCAACCCCCCGGGATTGCCGCAGGAACACCTCTGCACAGAGAGCCTTCACACCAGGGCCCAGCCTCAGCGTGCAAAGCCCTCGCACACCCATTCCTGGGTGGGATCACTGAATAGCCTGGGAGCAGGGTGCAGCTTTTATAGGCCCCAGTGTAAAGGCTTTTTCAAATGAGGTAATTGAATGTCTTGGTTTGGTTTCCCAGGAAAACAAGGCCTAAGGCTAGACCAGGAGATAGTCAGAAGTAGCAGAAAAGGACGTGGAGATAAAGATGGGGAAAGAGGAAAAGGCAATGAAGGTGCGTTTTTGAGCAAGTTCCACTGTGAGCAGCTGGGACTCTATCCTGCTGGGGCTGCTCTGAAGAACCTGTAAATTACACTCTGCGGGACAGGAACATTCTGCATTTATTCACTGATTCCCACCCTCGTTGCTTAACAATGGCCCCAGGGAGGACTGGCATGGTGGCTCACACCTGTAATCCCAGCACTTTGGGAGGCCCAGGCAAGAGGATCGCTTGAGCCCAGGAGTGTGAGACCAGCCTGGGAAACATAGCAAGACCCCACATCTACAAATAAGAACAGCCAGGCCAGCATGCCTTGAGTCCCAGCTACTAGGAAGGCTGAGGTGGGAGGATCACTTGAGCCCAGGAATTCAAGATTACAGTGAGCTATGATTGGGCCACCATACTCCAGGCTGGGTGACAAAGCAAGGCCCTGTCTCTAAAAAATAAAAAGGACGGTCCCAGGGAAATTAATCCCCACCCTCCTCCCATACATCCTGGACATGACAGATGGTATTGTCCAAAGATGGCCACGACAATATCTCCCATCTCACATTCCCGTGTGCAAAGTGAACTGGCCGCTCCCCCAACAGGAAGTAGAGTCTATTCCCCTTGAATGTGGGCTGGCCCTGGAACTGTTTTAATCAATGGACTATGGTAGAAGTGACTTCCTGTGATTTCTGAACCCATGTATCAAGGCCTGGCAGCTTCCACTTTGTGCTCTGGGAGAAGCCAGCTGCGATGTAAGAAATCCAAGTACCTTGAGACCCACACTGTGACGAAGCCCAAACTAGCCCCCTGGAGATGCCACACAGTGAACCAGCCCAGCTGAGACGCCATCTTGGACATTCCAGGCCCAGCTGATGCCATGTGGTGCAAACCCCGGCCAGGTCTCCAGCTGCAGAATCACGAGTGATTAAACGATTGTCCTACTGCTGTGAGTTTGGAGGTGGTTTGTTACACAGAATAGAAAACTGAAACACTGGGCTTGTCCTGAGCTATGTGACCTGCCAGACTTCGGAAAAAGCTCTGAGGAGAAAGGGCACCGAGGCACTCTGAGGTGGCACCATGGTGGCAGCGGTGCAAATTGGAGTGCACTGAGGGGTTGTGACACCTGGCACAGGTAGCATCTACTGCCCTGCAACTAAAACTCTTTGCCCTCAGACACCGTATGTGAGACCAAATGCCACCAGGTCTTCTAATTCCTCACCACAGGCTCTTTTCCTTATACAAGATCAAAGTTTCACCTTTAAGATATCAAAGTCCCTTCTGCTTTAGGTTCGCTAGTCCTCTCTGCTGTCTGCTATCGCCCAGCTGTGTTGCCCTGACAGCCACAGCTGTCATTCGCAGGATGCTTACAGACACCGACCAGGGTACCTTATGCACACGATCCCATTTAATCCCCACAACACTGTAAGGTCAGGATTATTATCTCCATTTGGAAGCTGAGGCTCAGAGTGGTTGCATAACTTGCCCAAGGTCACACAGCTAGAGGCAGAGCCTGTGTCCTATACCCTGCAAGCCTGTCATGGCAAAGCTGCCCTGCACAACCAGTCAGCAGATCCCAGCCCCGTGGGGACTACCCAAGAACCACCAGGGGATTCCTGGGCTCCACTTCAGGGAGATTCTGAGTCAGAGGTCTGGGGTAAAACCCAGAAACACCCAGGTTCTGGAAATACCCAGCTGGAGTCTCAGACAGAGGTCAGGTGGCTCTGTTTCCAGCAGCCCTGCCAATCCATCCCTGCCTGTTTTCATTCTGCATTGAAATCTGTGTTGACATCAGTTACATAAAACTTCTTCCCTGTTCTTTGATTCCTTCACCTGCGGCTCTGGCCAGCTGAGCTGCTATTTGGGCTGTTGACATCATACACTAGTCAACTCAGATGGTCTGTATTTGTTAAGTCCGGCAGGTTACCTAAAGCACCTGATGTTGGTGACTGAGGAGGAAGGAAAAGGAGGAACAGTTACCTACCAGGCAGGCGGGCCCCCGCCTCTCTCTGTCTCTCTGTCTGCTCAGATTCCCACCATCAACCGTTCACTCCCAGGGAAGGGTTCTGACCCAGGGGCCTGGAACCCATTTATACCAGCTCATGGGAGCTGATGGTTAAACTTTTCAGAAATTTTGCAACCGCAGCCATTATTAAAAATTAAATTATATAAACACAATTAAATTGGGCTAAGAACAAAGGTCATAAATACTCAAAATTCATCACTTCCTAATTATTTCACATTACTATTATCCATGCTTTTACATCTACTGTAGGATATGGTGGGAATACTACATAATAGCATGCTACTGTGTTTCTCCTTCCTGCTTCAAGTTTTTGGACATCATGTTGGTAGCTTAAAATTGGCCATAGCAGGAGTATTTACACCATGGAAATAGGCAAACACTACAAACTAGGAATCTCTCCTCCCCAGAGAGCCATATGGTAAACACTCACCAGCACATAACTGCACAGATGTCTTTCTGGACTGGCTGTGTGAGCTGAGTAGGGTGGAAGAAAGTGACGTTTTATCCACCCTGGGAAGGAAGAAGCAGTCTCTGACTTTTAGGGAGAACGTAATTCATAAAGTTGTCATTTGCACTCACTTGGGTCTCTCAGACCATTGCTGATTAGGGGTGAGATGCAAGGCTCGTGGGAGCCAGCTGTGAGGGTGACAAGTGGGCAGGTACATATGTACTTGCCCCACGGATGTACCCAGAAGCTCTTGGGTCATGGTCCAAACTGGAGGCAAAAAGGGGAACACACTTTAGCCTTCAGCTGGAGTTCTGAGACTGCCCAAAGCCTAGTCCAAGAGCTGCTTGCACTCTGCAGAACTGCACTGCGGCTTCCAAGCCTGTGTCCTGGGTGTCTTCATGGTTCAAAGGGAGATCTTGGCAAAGGCTAGGTCCCAACTACTGCATGAGGGCTACTGAGCAGGTCAGATCCAGACTAAGGCTTTGCAAGGATCATACTGATGGGCAAAAACACCCAGCTGACACGTGGGATACTGTGCCCGATGCAAGTCAACACAGGGGGGAATCCAGGGCCTTCCAGAAATTCCCTGCCTGGGACAGATGAGGGGATGGCTCCACAAGGATGTCCACGGCCTCATCAGAAGTGGCTGCTGCAGAGGTCCAGGGCCCCTCAGCCCCACCCCAGAATCCTCCCAGGAGCTGTCCCTGTGAGCCAGCCACAGCACAGCCCCACCCTGTCAGAGAGGTGTCATCCTGCAATCCACAAGTCTTTCGTGACAGGCTCTGTGCTGGGCACGGTACAAGAGGACCCCGGGATAAGGCTCCTCTTTCCTTGTTCTCTTCCACTCTCATATTCTGTGTGTGTATGTGTGAGTGTGCAGGCATGCATGTGTTTGTGTATGTGCGGGGGGGTAGGGGAGTGGTGGTGGTGGTGGTAGGAAGTGGAGGGAAAGGTCGTGTAGGGCTGGAATTGGGAATCCTTAACGACCCACATGGAGCTAGCCGCACTGTGTCAGTCTGGGTTCTCCAAGAAGCAGATGCCACGGCTGGATCAAATCAGAAAGGATTGTATTAGGCTCCCATGAGAGGCTGGGAGTGCCATCTTACCGCCAGGCAAGTTCTATCCCAGCGCCGTGAGAGGGAGGAGCTTAGCTGTGAGCATCCCAGACAGCCGCGCAGGGGAAGGAAGTCTGGGCAAAGCTGTTGGGGGTGGGGGTGGGGGTGGGGGTGGGGATTCCTTGCACCAAAGGCAGCACCCATGATGGGTCCTGAGTCTCCCAGGAATGGACCCGCCTTGCTGTCCTGCTGCACGCAGTCCCTGGCTGGGAGCTGCCGATGGCCTGGGCACAAACTTGGGGATGGATTTCAGAGACAGCAACTGGGCCTTTGGTCCATTTCGCTCCCTGTAGCTGCAGGCCCGCCGGGTGCGCTTTCCCGGCCGCCACGCACAGCTGTGGGAGAAGAAAGCGTGGTCACCTCGGAGACAGAGTAGAGGGAGGGGAGTGCAGGAGCTGCACAGGGGAAGGCAGAGGGCGGGTGTGATGGCAACAGGAAGTGGGACAGAGACACAGACTGAGAGCTGGAGAGGGAAATGGAGGCCACAGGGAAGACCCCTTTTAGCCTCAGCCCCAGGACTTCTTTCAAAGGGATGCTGGCCCCGCTCCCGGGTTTCCTCGAGATTCCCTGCTGTACCCTGACCATAAACTCTTCTTTTTTGAGCTAGGGAAGTGGTCTCTGGTCCTCACCATGGAAAGAACCCTCACTGTCTCATTCCCAGTTCTCAGCCCTGAAGACCCTGACCTACCATCCAGGAGAGGCGGCTCAAGGTGTTAATGGCAAGTCTTTTCTTCAAGTCCCTGCTCCCCCAGGTGGCCCGGTTCTACACTAACCCTCTCAGAAGATTCTCTTGGTAGTCCCCGCCCCTCCCAGGTCTTCTCTGCTTTTCTCTGTCTGGCAGGTGACTTCACATTGGTGGCTGCTGACTTGTTCTCTAGATGTTTCATGGGTGTCTGTCGTATCTGTCCTTGAGCTGCCTCAAATTCCAGGCTTGGTCTTTTCCTAGCTGTGTGACCTTGGGCAAGTCACTTAACCTGTCTGAGCCTCTGTTTCTTCATTGGAAAAATGGGGACTATAATCTACATCAAAGACCAGAGAATAAGGCACCTGGCATTATTCCACATTACCATCCAGAGGGGCAGCAGGTACATTATTGTCACCCCTCCACCCTAGGAAAGGCTTAACAGTGACTCATTGGCATTCCAGGGAGAATTATGACTGGACAGCTGTCACTTTTCAGGTCAGACCCAGGCAGTTTAGTGCCCTCTCTCTCCGAATCCCTCTGGGAACCTTTAGCTGGCCATATACCTGGGATTTACCAGGGATTTGGCCTAATAGGAATGAATAATCCCTTACATTCATCTAGTGTTTTCCAATCCTTTGTCTCCTCTAATCCTCCCAACAATCTAGTGAAAGAGAAATACATATTCGTGGTTTGCAGGTGAAAACCTGTTGGTTCATCGACTTGCTGGGGTCACAGAGCTGTTGAGGGGAGGATCTGATGCTGAGCTTCAGACCCCCACGATCTCATCCCCACTGCAGGGCAGTCCTGCAGCCCCAGGCGCCCCCAGTGGTGGTAGGTATCAAGGGTCAGCTTGATCCACCCCAGAGAAGAACCACTCTGAGACTCCTCCTCAAGTGGCAGTCTCTCTCCTCCCTCCAGTGTCTTTCTGCCCCTGGTTCTAAGAAAACCCTTCATTTTTATCTCATTTGAGCTCCCCAGTATCCCAAACCTACCTATCAATTCAGAGAAGCATATTACAGCTGAAGGGAATTCTTTTCTTCAAGGAGCATCTATTGAGCACCTATGGCAACCCAAGCACCATTCCAGCCATGGAATATTAGTGATAATCCAATGATTTGATTTTAATCCAATGGTTCTCATCCCTAGTTGCACATTAGAATCACCTGGGGGGTGGGGGTTTGAGTGTGTCATCCAGACCCCCTCCAACCAAGGAAATCAGAATCTTTGGCAGTGGTGGTGGGGGCGGGGGGTGCCAGGGAGGTGAGGCTGGCCATCAGAGTTTTATTTAAAAACTCCCTAGATGATTCTAGTATTCTCGCAGGGTTGAGACCCTCCGCTCAGTTGAAACGTGGCTCCTCGTGTTCCAGAGGACACCGAGGCCCACAGAGTACCTTTCCCAAAGTCACAAATCCAGACCTGGTTCCTTCAAACTCCCAACACCCTTTCTGAAGATACTTGGTAAATACTTGCTGAGTCATCCCCGACTGAATGCAGAACAGGAGGGAGAGAAGGGTGATGAGTGTGGTAGATATATTCGAGATGCTTCTTCCCCTGCCCTCAGTCCCTGCTGAAGAGACTCCAGCCTAGTTTGCTGTCTTTTAGCCACATGACCCACCTTGGCAAAGCTGGCTGGACCAGAGGAGGAAACCTGAACCAACGCAGACCAGTGAGATGACCTGGCGAGGTATTTGAAATTCGGGTGCTGAGCGGCTGAGCCAGTGAGCTGCGGGAACGGAGCAGCGGGGCTGCCGAGGCGTGGGGGTCGGGGTGGGCGTGTGGGGCCGTGGGCGAGCTGCTGAGTAGGGGGAGGAGGGTGTGCAGAGAAGCGGGAGGACAGAACAGACACAGGGTGTCTTAGTCCTATTTGTGCTGCAATCACAAAATGCCACACACTGGGTAATATACACACAATAGAAATTTGTTTCTCACAGTTCTGGGGGCTAGGAAGTCCAAGATCACAGCACTGGCGGGATTGGTGTCTGGTGAGGGCTGCTCTCTGCTTCCAAATGGCACCTTGTTCCTGCATCCTCCAGGGGAACGAACACAAATGCTGTCTCTTTACATGGCAGAAAGTAAAAGGGCAGGAGGGTGCTCCCTTCAACCTTGAGCCCTTTTCTGAGTGCTCCACACTCCACACTCATAATCCCATTCATGAGTGCGGAACCCTGGCGAGTTAATCACCTCCCATAGGCCACACCGTTTTATACTATTGCATTGGGGATTAAGTTTCAACACGAATTTTGGGGGAGACATCATCAATCAAGCACAGTGAGAGAGCTAGAGAAATGGGACCAGAAATGGGTCCCCTGTGAGCCGTATCCTTACATTGACCTTCAACTTCTGTAACTAGTAGGTTCCTTGGTACTCAAAGGGCCTTGACTAGTCTAGGCACAGGGAACATGCAGAAGCCTAGGGGTGCAAAAGACCCAGATGTGCCCCTCACTTTGCCCCCCACCTCCAACACTGTCCCACTGAGAGATCAAGTGCCCCATCATTGAAAGTGCTTAGGCAAAGGGTATGTATGTCCACCTGCTGGAGATGTTGACAAGTTGATCTCAAAAGTCCTGCTCAACCATGTGATTCTGAATTTCCACAATGGGTGGGGAGAGGGGTATTTTAAGATTGTTTTTTCTCCTTCTTGGCACCCGGTGCCCCAGGCCTGACACTTGGCCCCTGGCAAGGAAGCCTGTACTCCTGGGGATGGGAGTGGGGCAGCGCAGTGAACAAAGAGTGCAAGAAAATCCTTCTGCCCTCTCCCCACCTCAGCACACACGCACCCATGGCGGGAGAATGGCAGGGTGTGCAAACAGTGGGAAAGCTATGAGTCACAGGGGTAAGACAGGATGATGGTCTCCAAAAAGGCTCCCTCAGCTACGTCCGGAGGAGCTGACGTGGGCAGCTGACGGGCTGTGACACCTGGAATGACCCCTAGTTCTGGGCAGTCACGTGCCTTGCCCTGGATGACCTAGGTTTTCTTTTTATCTTTTAATTCAACTTTTATTTTTAGCAAAGTAATATATAAAAATACCTTCAAAAAGTCAAATAACACTACCCGATGACAATGGAAAATAGCAGTTGCCTGCCTCACCCTTCCCCAACCCCAATCCCCAGAGGCAACTTCTTTTGGACTTTCAAGTTATTTCTTCCTATTTTTCCTTCTCTTTTCTAAATAGCATCTAGCTATTTTTCACTATCCCATGATTTTTTTGTTATCCTATTTAGTTAGTATGGATTCTCTTCCTACAACAAAAGATGAGGATTAGCCCCACTCTACCCAACACACGAAACTCTTTTCCTCATCCTCTCAATACAGCTAGATTTCAGCTTATAGTTAGATCTCAGTTTGGTGTTTACATGATTATGAGTGCGTAAATGCTACATAACATACTTGGGTTGCACTTTCTTGCTTGACATTTTGTTTCCCATGCTTTTTGTTTATTTGCTTGGTTTTGTATGTTCCTAGCACTAATTCACTCCCAAATTCCCTGCTATAGTTGTAAAATTGCTCTCAAAAGAGTGATCTATCAGTCCCATGTGGTTGTTCTTGCCAACATCTCTTCCAGACTGGACCATCTCTCTGCTGCTGGTGGGTGGTTGCCCTCTAGCCTGCTCCATGCCCGGCACGCTGGGGCGTCACTTCCCCATGCACTGGGAATTCCCTTTGCCTCCTTCCTACGTTGGAGCCCCTGTTTTCAGAATCCAGTGCCACCTGTCTTTGTTTGCTTTGTGTGAAGGACCACTTCCCTCAATAGTTTTATGAGAAAAGGAAAAGGGAGGTAAAACTTTTGAGACCTTGTATGCCCAACAATCTCTTTATTTTACCCTCGAGCTTGATTGATAGTTTGCTGGGTATCTACATCTCGGCTGGCAATTTTTTTCCTTCAGAATTTTGAGAGTTTTTTTTCCCTTTGTCTTCCAGAGTCCTGTGTGGCTGTGGAGAAGTTCAGGGACATTCTGATTCCTGGGTCTTCATATGTAGCTTCTCTCTCTCTCTCTCTCTCTCTGGAAATTCTGTAGCATCTCTTTATTTCCTGTGGTTGGTGTATTTTTTCATTCACCATGCTGGGTCCTCCAAACTCCCTTTCAGTCTAGAAGCTCGTCCCCTTGGCTCTTTCGGTACCTATCGCAGTCTGTCCTTTCAAGTGAGGCAACTCAGACTGGTCCCCTGGGGTTCTAACTTTTGCTTTTAGTCTTCTTATCCTATTTTCCAAGAGGATTTTCTAAGCTTTATCTCTCAACTCTCTTATGGATTAAAACGAAATTCTTCTACCTTATTTTCGTTTTGTTTCTTTTTTTTTCCTAACTTTTTATTAAGAGGATTGCAAATATACAGAAAAGGAAAAACACAGTAAACCTGAATAAATAATACTTGATATAAATAACATTTAAGTGAAATAGCATCCTTTTCCCCTTGATGCAGATCAGTGCTATTCAATAGAAATATAATGTAAGCTACACATGTAATTTTAAACTTTCTAGTAGCCACATGAAAAAAGTAAAAGAAACAAGTGAAATCAATTTTAATAATATATATATTATTTATTTCAGACTATCATTTCTACATACAATGAATATAAAATTATTAATGAGATATTTTACATTTCTTTTTTGTGTACTAAGTCTTTGAAATCCAGGGCATATCATATACGCACGGCATATCTTAGTTCAGATGATGTCAATGCTTAGTAGCCACGTGTGACCAGTAGTCTAGTGCTGTGTTAGTGTGAAACTAAAACAATTGTTAATTATATATCTATGTGCTGCATGTGTATTTTGACAGAGCCATTTGAAAGAAATTTGTAGACCACATTTTACTTGATTTTTAAATCCTTTAGCCTACAGATCCTAAAATTAAGGACATTTTGCTACATAATCATACCACTATTATCATACCCAAGACAATTAATGATAATTTCCTAATATCTTCCATATCCTATCTATATTCAAATTCCCCCATTCATGCCCAAACTTTCTTTTATGGCTAGTCCATTTGAACCAGGATCCTATCTAGTTCTATTTGGTTGTTAGGTATCCTTTGTCTTTTTAAAACCTGTCCTAGTCTTTCTATCTTTTTGTTTCCCCACAACATTGACTTCTTAAGGATCTAGGCAAGTTGTTTTGTAGAATGTCCCACAGCCTGGATTAGTCTGATTGTTTCCCCATGATGTCATTTAATTCATTTCTCTATACACTGTATTTACTAGAGACTAGAAATTAGGTCACGGTTAGATTCAGATTAAATATTTTTAGCAAGGATATTATATAGGTTACTATCATATTGTTAATTTCCCAGAGCTACTTCTTATCCTGTGAATGTTACTTTTTCTCATAGAATCTTATTCTTGTTTCAAAGGCTGTAGTATTTTTTGAGAATATTATCTCAAAGAGACAAAAGATATGTATGTATAATATATATGTATTCTGTTTTCTGCACCCTGAGTCTTTTAAAAAAAATTTTTCTTACTTGCTTATTTTGGTTTCTCTTTTTCATAGCAAAGTCTCTCTCTCAATGCCTAGTGGTACTTGGCTATTTACACTTGGCTATATATTCATATATGTAAGAGCTCTGATTACAGTTGACCCTTGAACAACATGGATGTTAGGGGTACCAACCCCCTGTACAGTTAAAATCCACGTATAACTTTTAAGTCCCCCCAAACTTAGCTACCAATAGCCTACTGTTGACCGGAGCCTCACTGATAACATACATCAATTAACACATATTTTTATCTTACATGTATTCCATATTCTTATAATAAAGTAAGCTAGAGAAAAGAAAATGTTATTAAGAAAATCATGAAAAAGAGAAAATATATTTACTGTTTATTAAGTGGAAGTAGATCCTCATAAAAGTCTCCATCCTTCTTGTCTTCATGTTGAGGAGGAAGAGGAGGAAGAAGAGGGCTTGGTCTTGCTGTCTCGGGGGTGGCAGAGGCAAAAACTACGTGTCTAAGTGGACCCGCACAGTCCCACCCCAGTTGTTCAGGGGCCAACTGTGTATATACAGGGTTTGTGCCTAGTAGACTTGGTGGCAAGCTGACTTTTTTGTCAAGAAACCCCTAAATATCATTATCTGTATGTCTTTTTTCTTGGGTGAATTTCCCAAGAATTTGCTGGGTCCCCCAAATTTTTGGGGGGATATAAACCAGCTTCTAATGTTCTGACGCTGAGTGGGGAAGGCTCGAGGAAACGTACTGTTCAGTGGGCAGACTGGCACCTCATTTCCAGTCTCACCCGTGTTAACCTCCCCGTAGATAAACCAGCCCTTTTACTGCTAGGGCAAGAAGGCATGTCCAGCTTTGCAAGTGGTGGGAGGGGGTCTGGGGCTGTCGCTGCTTCTTTTTTCACTTCCAGTCGGTCCTCCTGCCTGTGCACCCTTCCCAGGTACTTGGAGTTTCTAGGTGCTGAGCCATTGAGCTCCCAGCTCAGAGCAGCCTGATTCTCAATGCCTTCCTGACCATCCTCCCACCCTGCTCCAGGCAGTTAGGGTGCAGCTGCTTCTGTGGGCTGAGTAACTGTCTAGCCTCTTTTCCACTCCCAGACTTTTGCTGATTACCCCACAATTTCACTCTTCTTGTCCTTGCAGGTTATGCTTCACCAATGTCATCTTAGTGGGTATTTTTTGTTTGTTTGTTTTTGAGACAGAGTCTTGCTCTGTCACCCCGGGTAGGGTCCAGTGTTGTCATCATAGCTCACTGCAACCTCCAACTCCTGGGCTCAAGCTATTCTCCTGTCTCAGTCTCCCTAGTAGCTGGGACTACAGGCTCATGCCACGACACCCAACTAATTTTTCTATTTTTAGTAGAGATGGGGGTCTCGCTCTTGCTCAGGCTGGTCTCGAACTCCAGAGCTCAAGCAATCCTCCTGCCTCGGCCTCCCAGAGTGCTGGGATTATGGGCATGAGCCACCATGCCTAGTCCTTACTGGGGTTTTTTGTTTTGCTTTGTTTTTGTTTTTTTCAGTTCAAGAGATTTATTGTACAACATGGTAACTATAGTTAATAAGTGTATTGTATTTTTTTTCTTTTTTTAAATTTCAAAATATTAATTGAGGGGGTACCAGTGTTTTTGTTACATGAGTATCTTGTATAATGCTTAAGTCAGGGCTTTGGGTGTGCCCATCACCAGAATAGTGTCCACTGTACCCCATAGGTAAGTTTTTATCCCACACCCCCCTTCCTGCCCTCCCCCCTTCTAGGTTTCTTGTGTCCTTTATATCGCTTTGTGCCCGAGTGTGCCCATCTGCTAGCTCCCACTCATCAGTGAGAACACAGGGTGTTTGTTTTTCCATTCCTGAGATACTTCACTTAGGATAGTGTTTCCAGTTCCATGAGTAGGGTTTTAGGAGACAGTTGGGACAAAAAGCAGTCTGTCCTCCACGCAATGGCCCATTTTCTGGAGGCGAAAACTGAGGCTTAAAGAAACATTGACGAGATCCCACATCCAATTCCAATCCCATTAAGAAAGCAGCGTGGCCAGAGACCTGGGTGAAGGCTGCTGCCCACTTCAAGGAATGACTTCTAAAACCTCTGCTCCATAGCCTGGCTGCTGGCGGCTGAGAACGCAAGTTCTTGGTTTGGACCACATCACTAGAGTTCTGAGACGGACCCTTCACCCCAGCCCAGCTCCCAAACCACCCCCATCACACCCCTAGACTACAGCACCCTCCTTGGGGTCCCACGGCCTGTTTGGAAATCCCTGCTCCCCACCTTCTGGGGCCTGGCCCTTGCTGCCTCTCTGAACTAGCCTCTCCCCTTGGCTCCTTTTATTTCTTTTCTCTTTTTATCTCATTTTCTCCCTCTCAGTATCTCTCCTTTCTTCTTTTTTCTCTCCCTACTTGCCTCTCTCCTGCCTCCTCCCCCCCCCCCCGTTCTCTCTCTCTCTAGTTCTCTCTCTTCCTCCCTCTATCCAGCTATCCCCAACTTCTTCCTTTGGTAAAATAGGATCTTTCCAATCTACAAATCTATAAAAATTTATTTATTTATTATTAGACAGGGTGTCACTCTGTCACCCAGGCTGGAGTACAGTGGCACGATCATAGCTCACTGCAACCTTGAACTCCTGGGGTCAGGCAACCCTCCCACCTCTGTCCCTCAGGTAGCTGGGTCTACAGGTGCGCGCCACCACACCCAGCTAATTTTCTTACAGAGATGATGTCTTGCTGTGTTGCCCAGGCTGAACTCAAAATCCCAAAGTGCTGGGATTACGGGTGTGAGCCACCTCGCCCAGCCTGCGCCAGTGGTTTTCATCAGGGTCGATTTCCCCCACACCCCCAGGAGACATTTGGCAACTTGGAAGAGGGGGTGGGGTGCGGTATCCAGTGGGTGGGGGCCAGGGATGCTGCTAAACGCCCCGCAGTGCACAGGGCAGCCTCCAAAACAGAGAATCATCCAGCCCCAAATGCCAATGGCACCGGAGCTGAGAAAACCTGCTCTGCGGTAGCCCCTGCTTCACCCCATCCCTAATCCCCCTCAGAGAAGACACGAGTGGAAGCAGAGGCCCAGAGACAGCGTGTGCCAGCGGCAGGCGGGGATGAGCGGCCCAGACAGTGGGCGGGACGCAGCCTCCGGAATCCGCTGGTGTTGGTTTTGGCCTTCTCAGGGTCAGACAATCCGGAGGGAAAGCGCTACCAAGCCGCTCCAGCTGCTGCTGCCAGCTGTTTACCTGACTGCGGGACCACCCCTGGCCCTGGCTCAGGAGCAGGTAATGAAAACACAGCCCACCCACCAGCCCCCGCAGACTGGCTCGCCCACTGCGGGGCGGGAAGAAGGAGCAGCTCTGGTGAGCCTGAGCAGTGGAACCTACCTCTCCCCGAGCCTGCCCTACCGGCCTGCCAAGAGCCCTCCGAGGACCCAGCTGTGGTGTGATGGGGACAAGACAAGGGCCTGGGTGACCTTCCATGACTGCAACCCTACACTTCCAAAGCCTGCACAGGCTGAGCTGACTTCCTGAGGTTGCCCAGAACGTGGGCAGACTGTGGAGCAGGATGGAGCCCAGCCCTGTTGAATCTGGTGAAAGAGGCCAGGGCAGCTCAAGGCCGAGAGAGGGCTGGAGAGGCCCGCCTGGGTGCCCCGGCTCCAACTCTACCTTCAGACCCTGGGCCACTCCCCGGGGCAGAGACCACTTGTTGCCCTGCAATATCCATTCTCCTATTCTTACATAGTAATTGGATTTTTAGCTGGGCATATGACTGTCCAGCTAAAGAAAGACTACATTTCCCAGACTCTCTTGCAGCTAGGTGTGGCCACGTGACTAAGTTCTGGCCAATGAGATACGAACAGACATGAGGTGTGTGACATCTAGATAGTGCCTTTAAAAGGAAATGGGTACAGACGTGAAGGCAGGAGCTGGAGCAATCCCCTTGGATCAGATGAAACGGAAGCTACATGTTGAGGGAGGCAGAGCAACAGAGTCGAAGGTAGCTGGCTCCCTACCACCACTGAGCTGCCATCCTAACTCTGGACCATCTACTCCAACTTTTACATGGGAGAGAAATGAAAGTCTTTCTTGTTTAAGCCACTGTATTATGGGTCTCTTTTAAATAGCAGCCTAACATGTGTCCTGAGATAACTCCTCTGTGAAGCCTTACGTAACCCACTCCCAGCATAGGCGATGTAGGTGTCACTTCTTGCACCCCCAATGCTATTCAGATGAGAAAACAATGACATAAAGGTCACATTTACAGTAAATTTATAAGGGAGCTGAGGCTCCAAGCCAGGTCCAAAGCCCTGATCTGAATGAGGCCCAAGGGTCCTTCCATTTCTGACATTCTAGGGTTCTCCATAACCTATTAATCAAGGAGCACGGCAGGCACCAGGGACTTGCTGAGACTTTTATACTTGTCTCGTCAGATACACGGTCTTCCCCACTCTCCACCCTCCAGCCACACTGCCCTTTTGGTTGCACAAATCAACCATGCTCCATCTTACCTCAGGGCCTTTGCATGTGCTGTTCCCACTGCCCAGAATGTGCTTCTCTCTCCTTTTCAGCAAGGTGATGTCTTCAAAATGCAGCTCAAGCAATGCTTCTTCAGCAAAGCCTTGCCTGTCTGTCCCACTAGCCTGAAAGCTCCAAGAGGGCGGAGACCATGTCTGGTCTTGCTTATTATTTTATCTCTAATGCCTAGCATGGTGCCACAATAAACATTTGTGACATGAATAAATGAGCCCACCTGAGAGGTCAGAGATGTGACCCCCACCTGGAGCTTGGTAAACAGCAGGGCTGACCTCACAAGGTGCCTTCCAGACTCCAGCGTAGAGTCTACTAAGGGCGATGTTGCAATCCATGCCTCACCCAGGGGCAAACCATCCCCCAGGGGCCAGGAAGCTCTCAGGGAAGTGCCTCTGGAACTTTCACGTGTATATGAATAACCAGACTCTGATTCAGTGGGTCTGGGTTAACTCGAGATGCTGCATTTCTAAGACACTCCCATGTCACACTGATGCTGCTGGCCGATGAGCCACACCTTTGAGTAGACTGGCCTGAGAGAGCCTCAAATTCCCTCTAGAAAGTCCATCTGTCCATCTGTCCACTTTCCTGCTCTGTCTGTCTCTGGCTGGGGCCCCACAGCCTGTCTCCTTAGTCCAGCGAGGCAGCCCTTTCATCCTATCAACATCCCAGGACAGCATTCAAAGTCAAAGCTCAGTCTGTCTGCCCCAGGGGCACCACACCACGAACCTGGCAGCTGCACCCTGCGTGTCCTGCCCCTGCCGCCAGCTACAGCTACCACCTCCTTCGCTGTTTTTTCTTTTTTCCTTTTTTTTTTTTTTTTTTTTGAGACAGAGTCTCGCTGTGTTGCCCGGGCTAGAATGAGTGCTGTGGCATCAGCCTAGCTCACAACAACCTCAAACTCCTGGGCTTAAGCGATCCTACTGCCTCAGCCGCCAGAGTAGCTGGGACTACAGGCATGCGCCACCATGCCCGGCTAATTTTTTCTATATATATATTTTAGTTGGCCAGATAATTTCTTTCTACTTTTTTTTTTAGTAGAGATGGGGTCTCGCTCTTGCTCAGGCTGGTCTTGAACTCCTGACCTTGAGCGATCCACCCGCCTCGGCCTCCCGGAGTGCTAGGATTACAGGCGTGAGCCACCGCGCCCGGCCCCTCCTTCCCTCTCGAGGCCAATTCTCTGTCTTGGCATTGGTGGATGCTGGGACATCCTTGGACCAGAGCCACCCCTTTAACTCTGTGCTTTTCCAGGCTTAATTGACTTTAAAACACAAAGGCCATGTGTGTGCATGTGTATGTGTGTATGTAGGAAGGTTATATCAGAAAAGTGAGCAAAGGCTTGTCCATGGGGGTCCCCTTGTTGTACGGTGTGTGTATGTGTGTGTGTCTCTCTGCCATGGGGTCCTTGGTACTACGCCCGGGTGTGCCAGTGTGTCTCCCTGGGCCTCTGTCCAGCGCTCTGAGCTCTGCACTGGGGTGTGTGTGGCACTGGGAGGGAGCAGGAAGGAAGGGCTGGGGCACCAGCAGCTTCATCCCTGGGCCTCTCCTTTCGCCTTCACTGAATAAACATCTTGTTTGTCCACCAGACAGGCAGAGTAGCCCCAGGGCATACAGGCCTCCTCCTGCCCCCCAGGGCTCAGGACTGGCCAGACCTGCACAGGAAGTCTGGCTGAACATAATCCCAGCGTGGGAAATGCCAAGGCAAGAGGCACCATGCCAGGCCCGGGCACCCGCCTCCCACCCCAACCCTGTTGATGGTACAAGGCAGCGCCCATGGCAGATGTACCTCCACCCCAGCACAGCTCAGAGCCCAGCCTCCTCGCCATGCTACCCTCACTTCCCTCATGCAGTCTGGGAGCGTGATGGGGCCATTTCAGAGCAGAGTCTCATCTGTGAAATCTGTCTTCCCAGGAGGAGTTCCCAGACTCAGCCAGGAAGGCTCTGGGGCTCCGTGCAAACTGGAACTCAAGCTCCAGTGCCCGTCTTCTTTGCCAGAGTCACCTGTGACCAGGTGGGGGGCAGGGGACCCAGCAGCCTCCCAGTCCAAATCCCACCACTCAGAGCCACCTAGCAAAGCCAGGGCAGCAGGGCCCGTCGCTGGGGGCAGGGGATCTTGCCACTGTGAGCTGTGGTTGGAGATGCCGAATCCTTCATCCCTCCGCCTCCAGCCTGGACTGCAAGGAAGAGAATCGGTCTCAGTTTCCAGAGTCCTCGACAAGCCGATTTCACACCTCTCTGCCTCCCCAGGTCACTCACGGATTCTTCCTTTCTCCCACCTCCCATGTGGACAGTGTTAGCTCCAGGGCATGGCCTCTGGTTTCCATAATGTTTATGAATGAATTGGAGTGTCCCTTTTCTTGGGACAGAAAGTGACTAGGGTCATGCACATGACAAAAGGGTGTTTTCCAAATTTTATTGAACTGGAACCCCATTTAGGGTCCCTCCCTGTCCACACCTTGACCCTCCCCAGCACAGGGGCCCAAATGAGGGCAATGGGACTTGTCCTTGGAGGACGCCAACCGCTGCTCTCCCAGCAGAGTTCTGGAGTCAAGATAAGTGTGTGTTTGCTTGTGGGGGGGAGGGGGGCATGATCTTGGCTTCTCAGCCTGGTCTGCCACCCGGAGCTCAGACAGCACTTATCCCACGTCACCCCGCCCCTCAATGTCACTTGTCACTGTACATGCTCTATTCCTCAGGTCCCGCTTCCTCAGCAGCCAGACCAGGTATCAGAGCCTGGGAGTCTGGGAGAAAACAGCTCCGAGGGGGTGGCGCTCCCACCGCGTCCCAGTTATCAAAGAGATAAGGGTGGGTCAGCTGGTGAAGGCTGTCGCCTCGGAGATGCAACAGGACTCAAAGTCCCAGAATCTGGGTGAGGTCTGGAGCCTCATCCTTGGCAGCTCAACCTCAAGGTCTTCCCTGACTCACCCCCTAGTTGGGAGTGTGCTTGGAGTTTGGACTGTGCTCTTGGCATTTATTGATATTTCATCTCGGTGCTTTTAAAACTTCTTTCTGCGTGTCTGCACGTGAGCGAGTTCGTGAGAGAGCACCTGCACGAGAGAGAGACGCAGACAGACAGAAAGGACTGGAGACAGCAAGACAGGGGCACGGGGGTGAGGATGTCCTATTAGAGACTCTCAGAGGTGGGGTATCCTCTACCCCAGACTGGGGCTGTCTCCCCTCAGACTGGGGCTCCCTGAGAAGCTGACCTACCTGGGAATGAGGAATATTTCATGCTCGGTGTATGTGTGTACCATGAGTATGTGATGAATCCCCTTTCCCTAAGTTTTCAGCGGCTTCTATAAAAGGCCCAGGTAATAGCCCTCCATTTCTGGGCTGGAGTTCAGGGAGATCTGGTCCAGGGGTCCTTGTTAGCAGACATGACTGGGGTGGCCTTGCAGGCCTGGGACTCCCCACAGCGCTGCGCAGCCCCTGCCGGCTGAGTCCTGCCCTCCCTCCCATTCCTTCCCCCTTCCCCTCCCTCTGCTGTGGCGCAGAGAGGGCTGTCGGGTGAGGTCTGTGGCCTAAGGCAGTCACTCACTGAGCAGGCCTTCTTGACTCCTCAGGTGTCAGCAGACCCAATTATGGGCCAAGTCATGGCTTGAGGGCAGCCGCTGGGGGCTGGGCTCAAGCTGGACCTCCGGCTTCCTCCCCTCCTGCCCGGCCACCTAGCGAGGAGCTCGCTCCCTGCTCATCCCTTGGCCCCGAGTGGGCCCCGAAGGGCAGGCCCCTTCTCGCCTGTCTTGATGTCCCCTCGGAGGAGCAAGAGTCCAGGAGCCAGGGAATATACAGAAGAGAGGGCTGAGGAACACAAAGAAAACAGAAGGCAAATCAAGAGAAGGTGCTGCACTGCAGGGGCACAGCGGCTACACACTCAGGTGACACAGGGGCTTTTAAGTCACCTCTGTTACCGTTTCTGCTTTGACACGTTTTTGCTCAGACAGGACTCCTCCCAGCCTGTGAGCTTCTCAAAGGCTGGGGTCTTGGCTCCGTTCACTGTTGCAGCCCACGCGCTGGCTGCCTGGCACACAGCAGGTGCTCGATTAATATTTGTTGAGCAAGTGACAGATTCTCAATTGGTGCAGTTTCACAGGCTTTTGGACTCTTCTGTCATGTTTCTGACGGTTACACCTTTCCTCTTCCCCCCACTCCACCCCCACTCATCTCCCCGTACGTCCCCAGGGGAGGCCTGGGTTCCAGGGGTGGCTCCGCTCCTCTGGGAGTGTGGGATCAGGCAGGTCTCTGCCCCTGGGTCTGTCTCAGTTTTTTCATCTGTGAAATGGAGACAACGGATTAGTTTAGTGATTCACAAAGACATCCCCCCACCCCCAAGCAGTGAAGCCCTTTCTTCAAAGGAAATCTTAAGAAGAAACTGAAAATACAGAACAGCAGGTTCTGAAGGGGCTCCAAAGCGGGAGGGGAGGGAAGGGGCTGGGGTCCAGTCCGTCCCTCCCCAGCCCACCTTGCTCCCCACGGCTTCCCTGACAGGCTCCGTGGAACTCAGTTTGAGAACCCCTGGAGGGGCTGATCCCTCTGAATTCTAAGCTCCCGAGGAGGGGCAGACAGGGAGGAGGCGCGGAGCAGCCCCTGTGCCCGCCTGCCCGGGGCCAGCGGCGGGTGGTCGGTGCCCTGGAGCTGGGCGGCCCCGGGCGGCGGGAGTGAAGGGCTGCGGGGCCTTGAGTTGGGGCTGCGGGGTGTCTGGGCGGGAGGGCTCCCCCAGCGTCAAGCCCCGCCCCGGCGCGGCAGAGCCAGGACAGACAGTGCGAGCCGATGTCGTGTACCCGAAGCGTCCCGGCGGCGGGGGGCTCTGGGATCCCCCCGGGAAGCAGAGCCCCGCCGGAGTCCGCAGACCTCCCGCGCCGTGGTCGCGCGCGGCGCCACTGCCCCCTGGTGGGCGCGCCGGCACAGAGCCGCAGCCTCCGCCCCGCCGTGGGAGGCTCCAAGGGCCTGGGGACCAAGCCCTGCCAGGGCCAGGTGCTCTCTGGCTGGGGTCAGAGCCGGGGAACTCAGGGCACCTGCCTCCGGCTTCGCTGTCTCCCTCAGGCCAAGCCTCCCGAACAGGAACAGTCACAAACCAAAGCCACGTAGCGCCAGAGACTGGGCCTTGAACACTGCTCTCTCCAACATGCTGTGTGTCTTGGGTAAGTCTGATAACCTCTCTGAGCCGCCACGTCCTCGTTTATAAAATGAGCCTCACAGTGCCTGTCCCGCAGGCCTGGCGGCTGTTGTGAGGGCTTGTGAAACGTCCTTCGCATAGAGCCCTGCGCAGAAAGGGGCAGGCTGGGGACAGCAGTGCCAGGGAGTTTGTGGGAGACAAACGTGAAAAGGAGGGACTCACAGTCCTCTGGGAGGACCCCAGAGACAGGCCCTCAGGATCCCTCTCCCTTTGCCTTTAAGAAACTTGTCTGTGTCTTGTCTGCAAAGCTCCCCACACCCCAGCAGTCCCCTCCAGGGCCTGACCCCATGGTGGGGCACCATAACTGGGCATTTGAGCCCTCGCGTCTGCTGAACAACGGATGCACAGACATCAGTTTATTCTCCCCAGCTTTGAGGTAAACATAGCAAGGATCGCCTTTCCTCCGGTTTCCAATCACACGATGGTTATTTCCGTCCGAGACCTCACCACAAGCACCCTTAACATTCGTGTTTCTAGTGACAATCTCTTTAGGGCAACTGAGGCTCATTCTGTCAGGCACCTTAAAACTCTTCCAGCCTCTCCCCATGATCCGATTCCAAAGCCACTTCTGCATCTTTAAGGATATGCTACAGCAGCACTTCAGAACCACCTAGCAGCCAGGGGAGAGGCGTGGACTGGATTTCTCCCTCTGAACTCTCAGAAGGATCCACCTTGCTGGTACCTTGGTCTCAGACTTCTGGCTCCAGAACTAGGAGACAGTAAATTGCTGTTGTTATAAGCTGCTCTGTTTGTGGTGCTGTTACAACAGCTCTAGCAAACTAATACACACCATTCCATCCCCGGAGAGCCACCCAGCTCCCTGCCCCCAGGACAGCCCCCCACCCAGGCTCTTCCCCCCACCTCTGTTCTTCAGTCTCTTCACCTGGGCCACACCACTCCTGTGATGCCCATCCTTGTGCCTCTGCTGTCATCCCAAATCAGATTCTAGGTCGCCTCAAGGTCGATCATGCTCTTGACAATAATTGTCACTGCTCACATTTTCCTGCTTCTATCCCGTGCCAGAAACAACGTTTGGTGCTTCACTGCCATTCCCTCATTGAATCCCCACGTGAGGTGAGTGCAAACATTGTTCCATTTTAGAGAAGAGGAAACTGAGGGTCGGAGCAGCTAAGTAACTTGCCAAAGTCACACGGCTCATATATGTTGTCTTATGTGAAAGCCTGTGCTCATCATCGCTGTAATCCTGCTTCCCACCCACTGTTCTGCCTCTCAAAGATGCGGTTTCCAGCTGCCTGCTGCACGTCACCACCTCAGTAACCGTAGGTCTCCTCACACTCACTGTGTCTAGAACAAGCCTGGTGGTCCCTGCCCTCCACACACACACACACACACACACACACACACACACACACACACACCCCAGCCCTCCCTCCGCTTCCTGTAATGGCCCCAGAGTCACGTGGCCTGGAGACCTGGCGTCCCCTCAGCCTTGCTCTGGGGCCTCTCAGAGTTTGGGAGAGGCTGAGGCCACTTCTTTATCATAAAGTATTTTTTGTTTAATTTTACATTTTTATTTATTAATTGATTTTTTAAAAATTTGAACACAATAATATTGACCCTTTTTTGGTGTACAGTTTTATGAATTTTGACACATGCCTAGATTCTTATAACCACCACTGCAGGCAGGATCCAGAACCGCTGCAACAAGCTAAAGAACGCTAACCTCTGGAAACCGCTGCTCTGCTTCCTGTCCTCTGTTAGTTTCCTACGGCTACTGGAACAAATGAGCACTAACTTGGTGCCTTCAGAAACAGAAATTTATTCTCTCAAAGTTCTGGAGTCTGGAAGTACAACATCAGCATCACTGAGCCCATCAAGGTGTCAGTGGGGCCATAGCCACTAGGTCTAGGGGACAAGCCATTCCTTGCCTCTTCCAGCTTCTGGGGCTGCCAGCATTCCTTGGCTTATAGGCACGGTAATCTACTTTTCCTGGCCAGTGTGTCCACGTCTCTCTGTTCCATCTGCACACTAGCATTTCCTCTGTGTCAGATCTCACTCTGCTGCCTCTTACAAGGATACCTGTGACTGCATTTAAGGCCCACCCAGAAAATCCAGAAGTACAGCCCCATCTCAAGATCCTTGACTTAGTCACAGCTACAAAATCCTTTTTGGCCAGACGAGTTAAAATTCACAGGCTCCAGGAATTGGGAGGTGGATATCTTTGGGGAAAGGTGTGTGGAATTACTTAGCCTAACACATGTCCCTGTCACCTTTTTCAGAAAGCCATCTATATGGAATCATATAGTATGTAGGCTTTTGATACTGGCTTTTTTTTTTTTTCTGCTCAGCATAATGCCTTTGAGATCCATCCAAGTTGCTGCATGCATCAGTAGTTTGTTCTTTTTTATTGCTGAGTTTTAAAATTATTTATTATTTTTTATTGTACTGTTTATCCATTGTGTGGCTATATCCCAGTTTGTTTATCTATTCACCAATTGAAGAATATTTGGATTATTCCCAATTTGGTTGATTATGAATCTGCTGCTGTAAACATTTGTAGAGAGGTTTTTATATGAACAAGTTTTATTTCTCTGGAATAAATATCTAGGAGTGGGAATGCTAAGCTGTGTGGTGTGTATATACCTACACGAAACTGACAAGCCGTTTTCCAGAGTTGCTATACTAATTATTCCCGCCAGCAATGCAGGAGCGTTGCTCTCACATCCTTGAGAACACTCAGTTTTAAAAAATTTTTAGCCATTCTAATAGGTCTGTAAGGATACATCGTTGTGGTTTGGGTTTTGTATTTCCCTAGTGATGAAGAATGTTGAGCATCTTTTCATATGTGTGTTTGCCATCTGTATGTCTTCTTTGACAAAGTATTGGTTCAAACCTTTTGTCTATTTTTAAGAATTAGGTTGTTTTCTTATTGAGTTTTGACAGTTTTTATACATTCTGGATACAAGTTATTTGTCAGACACATGACTGGCCAATATTTTCTCCCATTCTGTGGCTTGAATTTTTATTCTCTTAACAGTGTCCTTGGCAAAGCAAAAGTTTTTAATTTTGATGAAGTCAAATTTATCTATTTTTCTTTTATGGATCATATTTTTGGTGTCATATCTAAGAACTCTTTACCAAGCTCAAGGTCACAAAGATTTTCCCTGATGTTTTCTTGTAAGAATTTTATGTTTTTACATGTTCTATTTAGGTCTATGATCATTTTAGGTTAATTTTTATATATGGTGTGAGGTACAGGTTCATTTTTTTAGTATGTGGATATCCAGTTGTCCCAGCACCATTTGCTGAAAACACTCCACTGAATCGCCTTTGCATCTTTGTCAAAAATCAGTTGATCATATTTATGTGAGTCTGTTTCTGGGCTCTCTGTTTTGCTCCATTGAGCTGTATGTCTGCGCTTTTCCCAGTCCCACATCGTCCTCATTACCATCGCTTATAGTACGTGTTAAAATCAGGTAGTGCAAGTCTTTTAATTTCGGTTTCCTTTTTCAAAATAATGTTGGCTATTCACATTTCTCTGCCTTTCTATATAACTTTTGGAACCTTGTTTGTGTTTGTCTTTGTAATTGTGTATTCAAATCGGAGATAAAAGTTTACACTTGATGCCTTTTGAATGTGAGTCTTGGCCCCAAAGCCAGCACCTCCTCTTCCCACAGGCCCCAGGTCACTCTCTGCGGCCACCCCATATGCAGTCACCAGGTTCTGTTAATCCATCCTTCTTTTAAGTGTCTCACTTGAGTCTACCCCTCCTTGTCATTGTCAAGGGTGCTGCACAGTTGGGGCTCCCATGGTCTCGCCCCTGAACGGGTGCAGCAGGTTCCTGCAGGTCCTGATTACTCACACTGCCATTTCTGCCTCTTGCTGAAATCCTCTTCCCTGGAACTTTCGCTGGCTCCCCTTTGCCGACTGAACCTAGTCCGGATGCTTTAGTTTGGCACTCAAGGACTCTTCAGTGTGTCTACTCCCTACCCTCCCAGCCTTCTCTCTTCCTCCACCAGCAGGGCACCTCCCTGGTCGCACTGGTAGGACTCACGCTCTCCTAGGAGGGCCTGGGGCTTCCTGCCTGGGTGTCCTTGTGCTTCTTGTCCCTTCTGCCTGGTGTGCCACCCCACCCCCACACTTCTGTGACTACTCACATCCTGCTGATTGGTGTATTGAACCTGTGTTGCTTATTGAGCATTTTACCAAAGATGCCCTTGCAGAAGGAAACACACTCCTGTCCTGTGGGACAGAGTGTGTACACAAGTAGATAAAATACTAGGTAGTTTGTGCTAAATGCCAGATCATAAGGACTTGGGAATTCATAGAAGGAATTACAAATACTTGAGAGATTATCAGAGTAAACTTCCTCCAAGGCCTAAAGCAAACTTCCTCATGGAAGCAAAGCTACCTCCCAACAGCCTAAAGAATGTGTGTGTGTGTGTGTGTGTGTGTGTGTGTGTGTGTGTGTGTGTGTCTGTTTATGAGGCAGCGGGGAGGGGACACCCAGAAACTCCACCTCTAGCTTAAGAAGGGAGTTTAGTGAACGCCTTGGTGACTAGGAATACTTCTTCATCTGTATAATAATTAGCTAGCATAATAAATAATTCTATGTTTTGATTTATCAGAGAAAAGAGACTATGTCATCTCATAGTTCAAGAGATCAAAGGGGAAAAATATCAGGCATAGCCCACGCAGATTTTATGGAATTACAGAGAAAGGTGTATAGGTACTCACTACCTGATTCTAAAAGAGAAAATGGTTGGAAGAGTTTCAGGAATGAAAATCTAGCTGGCCCCATGATAGCAAATTATTGCTTGAGAAAGAAAAAAGGAGTAGAATATAAAAACACTGATGTATCTTCTTTATCTTTGTAGCTCCAATGCCTAAACCAGCAGTAGGCATTGGTAGACAAATATTAGGTCATTAAATATGAAATAGCTGATTTTGAATCAAAAGTTTAGTTTATTATATCTCAAACAAGAAGCAGTACAATTAATCAAAGTATGTACTTAAACTATCAACACAGTTTTGCCATCTTAACAGTAGCTTGTTCATGCCAGCAGTGAAGAAGCCTGGAGAGCGAGTCACCATGAAATCAAGAAAGGTGTTTTTGCCGGGCGCGGTGGCTCACGCCTGTAATCCTAGCACTCTGGGAGACCGAGGCAGATGGATCCCTCAAGGTCAGGAGTTCGAGACCAGCCTGAGCGAGAGTGAGACCCCGTCTCTACTAAAAAAATAGAAATAAATTATCTGGACAACTAAAATATATATAGCAAAAATTAGCCGGGCATGGTGGTGCATGCCTGTAGTCCCAGCTACTTGGGAGGCTGAGGCAGTAGGATCGCTGAAGCCCAGGAGTTTGAGGTTGCTGTGAGCTAGGCTGACGCCACGGCACTCACTCTAGCCTGGGCAACAAAGCGAGACTCTGTCTCAAAAAATAAATAAATAAATAAAAGAAAGGTGTTTTTCACAGTTTGTTCAGAATTGAATATTTTTCCTTGCAAGAAGTGGTCCAAACCCTGGAAAAAGTGGTCTTCAATTGGTGCAAGGTCTAGTGAATATGGTGGATGACAGAGAGTTTTCAAATCCAACCTCTGTAGTTTGAGCAGCATTGTTTGTGTGACATGTTGTGGAGCGTTGTCTTGCAAGAGGATTGGCCTGTCTCTATTGACTAATCTCAACTGCTTAATCACAAGCATCCTCATCATTTCATCCAGTTGGTTGCAGTAGACATCCACTGTAATCAATTGACCAGGCTGTAGTGGATAAAGCAGTGCTAGACCACCAAACAGACACCATTAGCTTCTTTGAATGAATATTCTGCTTTGGACTGTGTTTCGGCACTTCATCTTTATCCAACCATTGTGCTGAACGCACACTTGGGATTGTCAAAAAGAATTCATTTTTCATCACATGTAACAGTACAGTGTAGAAATGGTTCACCTTTATGTTGTGACAGCAAAGAGAGGCAAGCTTTGAGACAATTTCTCTTCTGATACTTAATTCACACAAAACCCATCTATCCAGCTTCTTTACCTTGCCGATTTGTTTCAGATGGTCCAATATTGTTGGAATAGCAACATCAAACCTTGCTGTTAATTCACATATAGGTTGAGATGGATTTGCTTCCACTACAGCTTTCAGCTCATCATTATCCACCTTGGTCTCAGGTCACCCACATGGCTCATTTGCAAGATTAAAATCACCAGAACAGAACTTCTCAAACCATTGACGTACTGTGCATTCATTAGCCACGTCCTTCACAAACACGGTGCTGATATTCCGAGCTGTCAGCACTGCATTGGTTCCATGACAGAACTCATATTCGAAAATAACACGAATTTTGACTTATCCATGGTTTCACAAAAATTGCTCTAAAAAAGTGTGAAAGAGAATCACAAGCCGAAATGTGTGTTTGCAAGACTGAGGATGTACCTTCACAATAAAAATAAAATAAGAAGTGTCAAAGTGACATGTTAGAGATATCAACTGTCAAACTTAGTACTTAAGGAAATCAGACATTTCATACTTAATAACCAATATTTGGCTCTCTGTATTTGTTCTTGAGTTACCGTTTACACACACACACACACACACACACACACACACACACACACACACACACCCCACACACACACACACAGGCTTACTTGGCTGAAGAGCCATATAACTGGAGCACTGCCATCTTGTGGCAGTATTGATAAATTACAGGCTAAACTTCCATGAAGACCTAACTTACTGAATGTTGAAGTGCACCTTGCAAAGATTGTGCTAGCACTTCCCTGCCAGTTTCTCCTCCTTCTCCCCAAGGTCTCAGCTAGCAGGCCCCCCACTAATGCTTCTAAGATAAGCCATTTTGAAGCATTTCTTCCTAAGGCATTGAGGCCTTCAAACCCATTTAAAATGCAAAATGAACGTTAGGTGTTATCATTTAAGTTTCTGGGGCCCTCTCCAAAATCACTTCCAGTCCAGGATCTAGAACAGGTGTTTTTATCTTTGGATCCAAGGGTGGGCTTCAGAGGGCACATGAACCCTTTGAAATTATTTGCCAAAGTGTGTGAGCCTATGCATACGTATACCTTTTCTGAGGAGGATGTCCACATCCTTTGACCAGCTTCTCAAAGGAATCTGTGACTCCAAAAAGAGGACAAAATCCCTGCTCCTGGGTGACACAGGGCAAAGCTGACTCTAAAAGGAGGACAAGGGCTTGTTTAAATAAATGCAACAGAGATATAGCGAATATGTCATTGAACTTCTGAACACCACAAAAGATTGCATCTCTCCCTTTTCTCTGTTTCCCTGCTCTTAACACCCCCGCGTCCCCCAGAACCCTCCTCTCCACCCCCCACCATGGGGAGCAAGGAGGGAATTCAAACTTCATTTGCAGATGAGTGACCATCTGTCCTTCCAAGGTTTATGGAGGAAAGGTAGAATTTTATAGCCTCCTGGGAAGATAGATTAATCCAAATTAGCTTGAGGCAAAGGAATCAGGCTATTCAAGAAAACACCATTTAAGAAAAAACAACCCCCTTATTAGTCTCCAGATCAGGTGCCTGCGCTCTGCGTGGGAAGTCAATGAATGATTTAGTTATGTTTTCTGTTTGGGGAGAGCGCCTGCTTTTATCTCTGTGATTGCTTCTTTATTAGGGCAACTTGCAAACTTATCTGTTTTCCCTAATATAATTGCCTGGCCCCTCTCGGCAGCTCTCAGTAATGTCAACAGGGCTATCTTTCCGTTTTCCTCTGGAATTTAATATTGTTTAAGCAAACTAATTGGACTCTATTTCATTTTGCTTTATTTCGCTGCACCAGACCCAGCAATCAGCTGTTTGGCTCGTAACTTGTTTTTTTCCTTCACGAAGTTTCACTTATGAAGTTCCCAAGGATATTAGATATTGCTCCTTCTCCCCCCTCCTTTCTTTCCTTACGTAAACATTTCTCTTCCTCCTGTAGTGGGCCAAGCAGGGCGCTAGATGAGGCAGGATTTACAGAGGTTAAATAAGGCTCTGGCCCTGTCCTCAGGGACAAACTCTGTACTTTCCCAGCCAGAGCTTCCGAAACAGCTGTGCAGGTTGTTCACTGTACAAGGTGCCAGTAGAGGAGCCCGCAGGGCCTGAAATCCAGCTGCTACTCCGCTTGCCACCCATGTGGCCTAATGCCTGTGTCCGCAGAGTGGGGGAGGGGAAGGGACACCTTTTCCTACTTGCAAAAAGGCACCATATGGGCAAGAAGCAGCCCTACCTCTAGTACATAGTTGTTATTTACTAGAACAAAGAAATATTAATATCCTGGACATACAGTTAGGAGTCTAGAATATTTAGGTTTTATCCTGAATATTTAGGACCCTCTCTGAGCCTCAGTTTCCTTATCTGTATAATGAGGGTGTTGGACTCAAAGATCTGTGGGGGCCCTTTCCCTTCAGGTGCTCTAACAGTATCGCTTGTCAAATCTAACTGGTGTGATTCCACTCATCCATCCATCCATCCATCCATCCATCCATCCATCCATTTCAAGAACATGAATGGGGGAGGGTGGGGTGAAGGTATTGGGGGAAAGAGATGCCACCTAGTGAGACCCTTCCAGTAAAACTGCTCTCATGATCCCTGAGGACACATTTCTGCCTTTGACAAAGATCCTTTCCCTCCCACCTGAGAGTCCAGGTATTTCCACGTCCCACTCCAGAGAGCAGCCCTCATGCCATTAGAGACGCAATCAATACAGTCAGCGCCCGCGGCCGGCCATGCGTCTCGGGAGGCTGGAGCGTGCATGGGCTGATCCCCCTGCTGCCTGGACATGAAATATTACCTCGGCCGCGGAGACTAATGAACTGCTCCCTCCCAGCCCCTGACCCCATGAGGAGCGGTGGCTGTTTTTATAATCAAAGCACCAGCAGCCCAAACGGGAGGCAGCAGACAATTATGAATATTAGATCAAGCTGACCTTGGGCGCATGGAGAGGGCAGAGGGCCACAGCCAAGCCATGACAACAGGACAGTGCGCGTACAGTATAGAAGCCGGAAGTGGGAGATGGCTCTGCTGGGGGTCATTTTTCGGGGGGCCCTGTGCTAGGTGCTTGAGTAGGTAGGCCAGGGGTAAAGTTTGAGCTCCGTGGGAACAACTTGCTTTCTTCGGCCTGATTATCTTTTAAACCCAAAGAGGACTTGCAATGGCCAGCAACAAAGATGCCTAAATTAAACTTAAAATGAGCTGGAAAGTGGTAAAGCCTCATTGTAGGGAGGTGTTTCGTTTACTCATTCATTGATCTGCCTACTGAAATAACTATTCAGCGCCCACACCCACAGCGTGCTGAGTGTGAGATGGTGAGCAGCTTGACTCTACGGTCCTTGTCGCTGAGGAGCATACAAGTTGACTGAGGATCAAGGTGTACACGATTAACAAGAAACTGCGGGGAAACTAGGCGTGCTGGTTTAGGGACTCAGGAGGGGCCAAGAGTGAACAGACCGGGTTTAACGCCTACTCCCCTGCTCCTGACTTGTGTGACCTCAGGGCCTCGATTTCCTCAACTGTGAAATGGGCAGTGGGACTTGGCCCATGGTTTTTAAAGTTCAGTGGGCATTAGAATTCTCTAGACAACTTTCTGAAGCTGCAGGTGGCTGAGATGCCCAGGGATTCTGCTATAAAATGTCTGAATGTCTGCAGAGGGGGCTGGAGTCTGTACTTGGATTCTGACGCCAGGGTCTCTGGACTTCGTTTGAAAAACTATGGAGCCAAATACTCTAAATAAGGATTATTTCCCAGGGGAAAAAAAAAATTCAGCAGTTTGGTAGGCAGAGGGTAATAGGATGGGAAGATGAAGGAGCTGAGGGAGCTCAGAGGTGATTTCAGTGTGTGTGGGGAGCCAGGATCCGGGGCTCCTCAGAGGAGCTGAAGCGGAAACTACCCCTTGCCAGATGTGCGGGGCTGGGGCGTTGCTGAGGGTTGGTCTTCGTTTCCCTCAGGGGAGTAGCTGTGCTTCTCACTATTGGTGCCGCCTTGAGGACTAAGTCCACAGGGAGCAGCTGACAAATGTTTTGGGATTGTTATTTGTATTCCTCAATGAAGTCATCTTCCACTGTTAGGATGGGACCAGTGTCTGCTTGGAATTTGGAAAAGGTATTTAAACATATGTATTATCATAACATTTAAAAACATTTATCAGTTCCCCAAACTACAGGAACTAAAACTAAAACAGGTATGTAGCAGGATAAAGCTTCAGAGCTGATCTTTATTTGAATAAATACAATGTTTTTCCCAACTGCAAAACTCAGAGTTGGCTTGCATGATCAGAAAAAATTAAAAGAAAAGGACATTTAAAATAGTAAGCAGGCCAGGTGTGGTGGCTCATGCCTGTAATCCCAGTGCTTTGGGAGGCTGAGGCAAGAGGATTACTTGAGGCCAGGAGTTTGAGACCAGCCTAGACAACACAGTGAGACCCTGTCTCTACAGAAAATAAAATTCAGTGCAGAATTCCGGTGGGCCCACCATGCATGGGAATTAAGTGAGACAGGGTACAAAGCAAGTTCAGGTAAGCGTGTACTCTGCCTGAGTAAGCTGAGGCCACATTTTCCCTTTGAACCAGAACTTGCTTCGAATGCAGAGAGAAGGCAATGGTGTTGTAAGAAACACGAATGACCAGGGGACTTTATCACATCCTCATCCACTCATGCCACTTCCCTGTATTGGCCAGCCACTTACACCGAAAGTCATGACATAGCCAGAAAGGGAAAGATAGGGTAGCCCACAGAGTTCCTTTCTGTTCAGTCCTTCCTCACTCACCAGTAATCCCAAGGTGGAGGGTGTTGGTAGAATGTGTGTATCGAGAAGCGAAATAAAAACAGTTTAGTTTTGCACAGCATTTCCATTACTCTGGTCAGAACAAAATGCATATACATGTATGAGCTACAAAATGAGAATTGTGTGAATTCAGTGATTCTGCGTATGGGATAAATGCTCTTAGATTTGCATTTAAAATCACCACCGGATAATGTAAAGAAGAATAGTAAGATTCATGCTAATAATTAAAATTTTTAATTTTCTTTTTACTTAGATTGACCTTAAGTAGAAAATAAAAAACACCATACCAAGTTGAGAGAGAGAGAGAGAGAGAGAGAGAGACCTCAGAAGAAAGGAAAGAGCTATATATTTTAGTACATCTGATGGCATTTTTTTCCTGCTTTTTTTGATAAAGGGGCCTACATTATTATTTTGCACTGGACCCAGAAAATTATGTAGCTGGCCCTGGGCAGAGGACACCTCTAGTTTTGACAAGTGGGTCAAAAAATCAGTCTGGGCACAGAAGACCTTCTGTAGTAGAATTTGGTGATTGTGTCATCCTGGAGTTACAGTCACTGGTGTTTGAAACATTGGCATCTTGATTCTACTTGTATTAATTTCTGTCCCAGGTTGGCAGGTTGCTTCTTCTCTCCAACAAAAGCTCTTTCTACAGCACCAGCATTGTGCCTGCTGTCATGGACTTTGTGATTATTAAGGGCAATCTAGGTCTTATTAGATCTCATCCCGCCACCCCACCCTCTGTTAATTCATCCTCCTGTTCTTAAATTAACTTCTGCTAAGCTTTTACTTCCTCTGCTGCTGAGAGCTCTCACTCTCCGCTGTCCCATCCATTCTCCTGCAGAGCCAGGCCTCTGCCTGCCAAGGTCAGGAAGAACTTGTGCTTCAGCCACAGGACGGGGCATCCATTTTCCAGGTGGGCTTTGATGAAACGCTGTGTCCAAGGCTCAGTGTCCAACTTCTTTGTGCTTCCAGCTTCTGCCCGGCTGACACATCATCACTCAGTTGGGATTGGAAATGGACTCTACCTCTTTCAACTACTCTTAATTTTGTCCAAGAGGTAGCTATTGTCCGTCTTCTCTGACTTTTTTCTTCTTTTTTCTTTTTTCCCCCCAAAGCCATCAAAAGAGACTCTGGCTTTTTATCTTCTCACTCTGATCATCAGGTGTTTCAGGAGCCCAATGTAATTATTCAAAAGGAGAATTTCATCCTCTTTGTGCAATCGAGCTGCTTCTAGGACTTTCTGAGATTTCAAGTAAGATTTGATTCATTTACTGAGCTCAGTATTTCATTCATTCCAATCTTCTCCTTCTCAAGTAATAATTGTTCCATGCCAACTTGAGTCCAGATTTTTTTCCTTCTTGCACTTAATAGTGTATACACAGCATCTTCACTTTACTTAGATTATCTTCATTAGGGAGCTTCCCTAGGTAGAAATTTTACTAAAATTACTCATGAAAATGTGCAGCCTTTGCACAGAGTCCTGGCTTTTCAACGACTCCTTGATATTTTGTTCCTCACACAACAGGCTCATCTTTCTGCGCATCTGAATTATTTCTTCAAGTCATCTGATTGTATCTTGAAGCCCAGATGCTTCCTCAGGAAGATGTTTATTTTAGATCTTGATTTCTCTAAAAGATATCTTTGCTGCTTTGACATTCCGTTCTTAATCAGATAACTTTTTATTTTAGAAACTTCACACCTACAGAAAAAGTTGAAAGAGTAGCATAATAGACACTCCATGTGCTCCTCACCAGTATGCACTGAGTGTTAACTTTTCACCATATTTTCTTTTTCTTCATGTATGATATGTACTTTTTTGCTGAATAATTTGGAAACAAATCACAGATAATATGGCACTCCACCCCTATATTTTTCAGCATAAATCTCCTATAAATAAGAACATTTTCCTATACAGCCATATCATGCTCATACTTCAGAAAATTAACCGTAATTCCAAAATCTAACACGCAACCTCTATTAACGTGTCCTTAGCTGTCCCCAAAATGATCTGACAATTTTTAAATGATTTCTTTTGATTCTGACAATTCTGTTCCTCCAAAGAAACTGGCAAATGCACCACTCCCAAGACGAGTAAACATTCCATATTCCCAGGGTGTGTTATAAAAGTCCAGCCCGGCCTTACTTCCTCAGGCAGAGTGGCCAGTAGCATCTTGGTGTATCAGTTTAGGAATTCTTAATCTCCACTGCTGTCAGCTGTGGCTGCTTTTCTGCATTTATTTCTTGGCTGCATTTGGCGGCACTGATGTTTCCAAGCTCCTGTACCATTAAGTTCCCAGACTCTTCCAAAACACTTAAATCCTCTTCAGGCGTTTTCATTCCAAAAAGAACTCTAAAGAACTCTTAATTTCTCTGCAGGGCAATGTTTCTTACATAAGTCATTGTAATCTTCCATTCGAGTGTCACTTGGGTTGAAGTTGGTCCTCCAATAGTTTCTTCAGGAGGGGCTCATTAGAACAATCCTTCCTAAGTTCTTGCATGTTCAAAAATGCTTGATTTTACATTTTTAAAAATATAAAAAGCCAGGTATAAAAATCTGAGACCACATTTTCTTTCCTCGAGGAATTTTTAAGATTTGTTCCACTGTCTTCTAGGATTGGATGTTGACTTTGAGAAGCTTCAAGTCAACAAGTCACTTCTCTTGGTCTTTTCACCTGGTTGCCCCAGAGACTTTTTTTTTTTTTTTTTTGAGACAGAGTCTCACTCTGTCACCCTAGCTAGAGGGCTGTGGCGTCAGCCTAGCTCACAGTAACCTCAAACTCCTGGGCTCAAGCGATTCCCGTGCTTCAACCTCCCAAGTAGCTGGGATTATAGGCACGTGCCACCACACCTGGCTAATTTTTCTGTTTTTAGTAGAGATGAGGTCTTGCTCTTGCTCAGGCTGGTCTTGAACTCCTGACCTCAAGTGATCCTTGTTATGGCTGATTGAAATTTGGTGAGTCTTTATTAGCTGGCCAGTGGCACACTCTCTGGCAGGGGATCCCACCGAGCTCTGAGTGCGGCCCTGAGCACGGGTTTTGTGACAACTTATATACCCTTCACCACTGCACCATATGGAACGTTAAACATATACACCTTGGGACATCTTAGGCAACAATTTCCAGCTTCAAGGTTATGAGATCATCTAAAGACCCTCCGGTCCTATCTGATTAACTATTTAAAACAATCGAGTAAAAAGCAAGCAAGTTTACAGAAGCAGATAGCATCAGTCAGAACAAAGTACAATTTCCTACAACCTAAATAAGCATTGTAAAATTTAACATCATATAGCTGGGCAGTATTGTTAAATCGACTCTCCCTTCCCTTGGACCTAGGACCTGCCTTAGGTCACTTTGATTATTCACCCATTGTACTATGCTAGCAGATAATCGTCAACTCAGTCAATAATCCTGAGACTTTCTTTTCTCTGAATCTGGGGTGGACTCTGGCCTTTCACCTAACTGGAGAGACCAGAATTTATGTCTGCTTATCACAATCCTCCGCCTTGGCTCCCAGAGTGCCAGGATTACAGGCGTTGAGCCATTGTTCCCAGCCCCCAAAGACGCCTTATCTCTGAAATCCAGTCATTTTGCTAGGATATGTCTCGGTGATGAGAATCCTTGTTAGTTCTTTCTGAGAGACTATTCCTTTTCAATAGCTACATTGCAGTCTCCCCAGAAACCTTCAAAAGGTTTCTGAAACCTTTTGATGGATTGTATCTTTACATATTTGTTCTGTTACATGATTGTTTTTTCAGGGCCACCATTTACTAGCATATTGTGTTTCCTCAGCTTTTCTTGTCTTTTGCTTCATTGTTTTTTGTACTACTTTTTACTGAGGTATAATTACATACCAAAACCTGCACATCTTTAAGTGTACAATCTGATAGGTGAGTTTTAACACCCAGTACAACCACTGCCCCAATCAAATAGTGAAGATATGCATGACCCCAAAAGGTTTCCTTGTGCCCTTCATAATCCCTCCCTATGTCCCTTCCCCATTCCCAGGCACCACTGATCTACTTTCTGTCACTTTAGATTAGCTTTCATTTTATAAAATTTTCTATAAATAATGTCATACAGTATATACTCTTTGTTCGGTCTGGCTTTTATACTCAGTATAATTGTTATGAGATTCATACATGTTGCTGCCTGTATCAGAAGTGGTGAGAGCAAACATCCCTGCCTTGTTCCTGATCTTAGGTGGGAATTTTTCCTCTGATTTTTCAGGTGGTTCCTTTTCCTCCTGGCCTCCGGTAATTTCCTCAGAGGCACGCACAATTGAAGACTGTAAGTGGGCCCTCTGCAGGTCTCCGGAGGGAGTGTTCTCTCTCTGTCTCTCTCTTATTTCCTTCCTGAAAACCCTGGTCCTCTTAGCCTTAGCCTTTCAGGTCTTTCAGCTCCTTCTACTGAACTGAGAGGCCACCAGGCCCTGACTGGGTTTTCCGCTCTCTGTAACATGACTTAAAAACTTCCTCTGAGCAGTAACCTGGGGCAATCGTAGGGCTTACCTTGTTCATTTCCCATCTCTCAAGGTCACTGAATGTCACTGAATGATGTCCCTTATTTTGAACATCATTGCTTCCAGTTTAAACTGCTTTTTCAGTTTAGCTTCCCACCGCCCCCGCCCCCAGGCAGAGGGTAAATCCAGTCCCTGTTACTCCATCTCATTCAGAAGTAGAAATCACCTTTATATAGATTTTTGATGAATAAACTTTATTTAAGTGAAGAGTGTTTTTCCTTGACCAGACACTTGCAGGAGTTCACACGGGAAATTCAGTTCCACACCAGCAGGAACTTTCCTTAGTAAGTCTGAGTCTGTACGGATGCAGAGAGCCCATGGCTTGGTGCCAAGGAAGGCTCCCCTGCCCCCAGGCTCACACTGATAGTTCCCCGTAGACGTGGCCTGCCTGTGTGACCCTCAGACCGCCCTTCCATTACCAAAAGCTCAGCACTTGTCCTCGAGGCTGCACCAGAAGAACAGGAACAACTAGTTTGAGGAGAAGGAAAGAGAAGTTTATTACTTTGCCAGGAAAGGAGGAGGATGGCGACTCCTGTCTGAAATGCCATTGTCCTAATAATAAGCAGAAATACAGAGCTTTTAAAGGGTGGGTCCTCAGCTTCAAGCAATTGCTGTTCATCTTCAGTTGATGATCCTGATCACCCTGTCTCCCTGAAGACAATCCCAGTGACGTCCACCCAGGACCTCCCTCTGCCAGGTCCCAGCTGAGCCATCTCCTGACCTCCCTGAGCCATCTCCTGGAGCACAAAGGACAAAAGACATTGCCCTGCCCCTCCCAACCACTGGCCTGAGGCAGGGATACAAGTTTTAGTTCTCAAAAAGGAGGGAGGATGTTTCAAAGAGAAAGGAAATATTTTTGCCCTTTTTTCAGACCATTCCCTCTGTTACATATTCCCCACTGTCAATATTTCCCTTCCATGTCTACAGGAGGAGGGGTGAGTACTCTGTTACACTTCTTCTTCCTTCCTAAGGACCAAATCAGATCCCGGGATGCTCCAATGCCTGGTCCAGGCACCCAGTCCTCGCTCCGATAAGCAAAGGGTAAGTGTGCCCTCACCTTGGACGCGTGTGCTTCGCCCCCTCTCTGGGACCTGCAACCTCTGCATGTTCTTTGCTCTTCCCTTCCCTGCTTCTCATCTACTTCTCCGTCTGTTGGCACACTTTCCACCTGTTTAGAGTTTCAACTTTCTTACAGTTTTAACAAAAGTAGAGTTTGAATCTCTGTTAGTTTTTTTCCTTGTTGCTTTTAGGTTTTCTGAGTTTCCAGGAAACATCCTTGTTGCTTTCAGATGATTTCCAAGGAAACATTAACTTGAAGCCATCATCTGAAAATCTGAAAGCTAGATGTCAAGGACCATACAGCTGCTGCTGCTGTTTTTTTTTTTTTTTTTTCTGAGACAGAGTCTCACTCTGTTGCCCGGGCTAGAGTGAGTGCCGTGGCATCAGCCTAGCTCACAGCAACCTCAAACTCCTGGGCTTAAGCGATCCTCCTGCCTCAGCCTCCCGTGTAGCTGGGACTACAGGCATGCGCCACCATGCCTGGCTAATTTTTTCTATATGTATTTTTAGTTGTCCAGATAATTTATTTCTATTTTTAGTAGAGACAGGGTCTCACTCAGGCTGGTCTCGAACTCCTGACCTCAAGCGATCCACCCGCCTCGGCCTCCCAGAGGGCTAGGATTACAGGCGTGAGCCACCGCGCCCGGCCTGCTGCTGTTGTTTTGAATGTATTTTTTACATCATTCCTAAGCCTAATACAGTCCCTCACGTATAATGGATGTTCAATAAATGTTTGAAGAATGACTATCAAACAAATTGAGCAATCCTCCTGGGTCTACATCTGTAGGCAGACCATTGCTTTCTCGGCACCTGGGATGTCCCTGAATGCATGGACCATCTCTCCCCCGATGAGTCCAGAGCTTCCCCAAGCACAACAGAGCTGTTGAAAGTCTAAGAACATGAGGCTGTCTGAAGTCTGTCTTCCAGGAGTATTGGCTTTTGACTTGGACAAACTTGAGTTGAAATTTACCAACACTATTTACTACTTCTTGCTGCACTTGGCATTAGTCAGGAGTCTCCAGAGAAACAGAACCAATAGGTTCTCTCTCTTATAAGGAATTGGTTCATGCAACTGTGGGGGCTGGCAAGTCCAAAACCACCGGACAGGCCAGCAGACTGGAAATTCTGGAGGAGTTTATGTTGCAGCTGTGAGTTTGAAGGCAGTCTGGGGGCTGAATGAATGTCTTTTCCTCAGGGGATCTCAGTGTCTTCTCTTAATGTCTTCAGCTGATGGGATGAGGCCCAATCACATTATGCGGGGTAAGCAGCCTTACTCAAAGTCTACTGATTTAGATGTTAATTGTATCTAAAAATACCTTCACAGCAACACCTAGACTGGTGTGTGACCAAAGGACTGGCCACCACAGCCTCGCTGACACATAAAACTAACCATCACAGGCTTGAGTCATTTATTCAGTCTCACTGATCCTCAGTTTTCTCATATGTAAAATGGGGCTATTATTATACCTTCCTCAGAGGACCGCTGTGAAAATCAAATTGAATAAATATGTAAACCACCTAGCAGAGCACCTGGTAAATTGTAGGCACTTAATGAATGCAAGCTACTCCTGTTTTGTCTAGAAGATACGCTGAGATGGTCTCCTAGAATCCAGACCCCTCACCTTCATGTGCCCCCATCCTCTGTCTGCATTATAAGGGTTGGAAGGTTATAGGCTGAGATAAATTCAGGCAAGACTCAGAGGAGGAAGAAAGTGAGAATGGGCAGATGTGATTGCAGCAGCCAGAGGCCAAGTTCCAGTTCAAGTTTCATGAGCTCACACCACAGTGACAGCAACAGCAACAGCAGCTTCCTGACCTCTGGCCTGCAGCTGTGGAGGTGTGACCTTGAACCATTAGCCTCGAGGGGACCCCTGCCATCTACTCCTCCTGTCAGCACCTGATCGCTTAGGGTTTGAAATACCTAGCGTGGTTTCTGCATCCTGCCCTGCATCCTGCCTGCTAGAGAAGGTTTTGCTGAAGTGGCTTCATGCTTTCCTCTCTGCATCTACCCGCCGGGTCTGGGGAGGTTCCCTGGTTCCTCCTCAGCAGACCCTGCCGGAGAGAGACAAGACCCTGTGATTGCAGCTGTCATGATGATGCAAGTAAAAAGCAGAGAAAGCACCAGCAACGGCCAGTCCAGCCAGGACATTGTATTAACTGCACTGGGGCTCTTGCTTTGCTTTGCTTTGAAATCTTAGTGTAGAACAGACTCCACCAACTGGAATCTTCCATGAAGGTGATGTTCTGCCCAGGGCCGGGTGTCTGTCTCTCAGCAGCCAGAGGCCTGCCCAGATTTTATTGCATTGTAATTTTATAGCTATAAACACTTGGGTGCATTTAAAGGGACAGCTCCTTTAAAAAAACCCCACATTTCTCAAACGAGGACACAAATCACAAACGTTTCATCACGGGGTAGCAAACGTGGCCTCTTACCCTCTCTTGGCCCACACACTGCAGCCCAGTTTCAGGCTGGTGATATGAAAAAGCAATTTGTAAAACAACCTATAACACTGGTAGGTGAGAACCACAGACACAAGTTACTGGGCTGGTGGGTGTTGACTTCAGAATGAACCCAAAGTTGGGCCCCAAGTTGAAGGTTAAGAAAACAGGGGGAGACAAATGGGCCAGGAAACATGAAGACAGGATATGACTGCTGGGGGGAGGGAGGGAAACAGCTCCTTAGAATTTTAATAACAACAATAGCTTTTACCTTTATCAAGTCCCTTTATGAAGTCCTTACTGTGTACATTTCACACGTGGTCTTATTTAATCCTTACAACCCTATGAGATAGGATTATTAATCCTGTTTCACTTATGAGAAAACCAAGGTTTATTTTTTTAATTTTTTTTTTTGAAAATTGAGGTTTAGAGAGATTAAGAAACTTCCTTCAGGATGCTGGTGGAAGCATGATGCAAATCTAGAGGGTGTGAGTCCAGGGCCAGGCTTGTAAACACTGTGCTCACTGTGGACTCTGAGGACGTCCAAAAGCATTATGCCAAGGAAGGGGATCACAACCAGTGAGGAAAATAACCAACTTTGAAAATTCTGGATTCATCAAACTGAAACAGGTTGGATATTTTGTCTGTTTGTTTTTTGCTGCAGGACTTCTCAGGACCTTTAATATGCTATTGTGCTTTGTGAGTCTTCAAAAAGGAGGACAATTATGCAGTGCTTCTCGAATATCTTTCAGCAGGGAACACATTTCTCGTAGAGCATCTTCAGGGTTCAGGGTCCCTCAAAACGCATTTTGTGAAATCCCATTTTGGTGCATTTGGGCCAAACTGCAGCTCCTAGGTTTGGCTTGACCTACGGGGCTGGGGAGGAGTGTGTGGCTGAGATAAAGTCACTACTGTCTCTTATCCTGCACTAGGATTGTGGAGGAGAGCTTGGTTGTGTCTCCAAATTCTGGGCTTGGTGACTTCAGTCCAACCTCCCAGGAATTCTGAAGCAGGTAAGAAGACTGGCCGTGGTGGAAGAGAACGAACAAGGAGACAGAGACTGATGCAGAGACAGAACTGTTGAAAGATGGCCAGGGGGGAAGAAGAGAGTCTTTTATTTTCACACAGGGTTTATGTAGTTGCAATTTCCTTAAAAAGTATTTTACATTCAATCTCAGGCAAAATACCCAGCAACTGAAATGGAGAGAAATACGTGTCCAACAGTGGATGGCATTTTAGTACAGACAAGAATAAATCTGTATACACAGACTATGAATAGACCACAAACTGGGAGGAGGAGTCTGGATGAGAGTGGTTATCATTAGGCGAGTTATGCAAAGTGCTCATAATTTGTGTTTATTTTGATTTTCTATCCTTCTGATAGAAACATCTGCTGTTTTTATACTGTTGCAGACAGGGCTGGCTGCAGCAGTGTAATTTGTGGAGCCCGGTGCAAAATGAAAACGCAGGGCTCCTTTCTCAAACAGCGGGACAAAGTGCCCTTACATGTATAAAAACAGTGAGCTTGTCCCTCTCTGCTGCAGTCTCTCAACGAATCATATTGCTTTTTATTTGCCATTTAAAGTGTAACATGGCTCAGCGCGATGGCTCATGCCTGTAATCCTAGCACTCTGGGAGGCCAAAGTGGGAGGATTGCTGGAGCTCAGGAGTTCGAGACCAGCCTGAGCAAGAGGAGATCCTGTTTCTATCTACTAAACACAGAAAAATTAGCTGGCGTGGTGCACGCCTATAGTCCCAGCCACTCGGGAGGCTGAGGCAGGAGGATAATGTGAGCCCAGGAGTTTGAGGTTGCAGTGAGTTATAATGATGCCACTGCACTCTACCCAGGGGTGACAGAGCAAGACTCTGTCTCAAAAAAAAGTAAATAAATAAATAAATAAAAATAAAAAGTAATGAAGTAAGTTAAGACTAAGTAAATAAGTAAAGAAAAATTAAGGTTTTAAATTATTAGCATGAATTTACTGTTCTTTTCGCACAATGCCAGTTTTAAACGCAGATTATTAAACCGAGAGCGGGGCCCTTCTGAGCAAAGGACTCTATGTGACTGCTCAGGTCACATGGCCATGAAGCCAGGCTTGGCTGCAGGCCAAGAAGAAACACGACTTCTGTTTTACAGTTTTCAGGCGGCCGAGTCTGTGCGCTTCGGACAGTACCATCAGGCGTCTGACATTTACGGTGTTTCTCCTGTGGGAAGTTAGGGTACGTTCCTGACTGCCAGAGTCCACCGCTGAAAGATTATAATGACCGGTTCATTAGAGAGAGCAAGAGAAGTCAGCAAGAAAAATGTTTCCCTTGCACTTCTTGAAGCTGTAAATGTCACTGCTCATTGTAAGGAAATGTGCCCAGGGCCAGGAGTGATAAACCAATCGGCAGCCTCAGGCGAGGGCATTTCATAAACATACTGTTCCTGGTGGCTTCAGGGTCAAAGGGACTGCACCAGGTGAGAGGCTGAGAAGTAGTTTCCTTGGGAGAGGACAGAAACACCGCCCTCCACCCAGGAAGGGCAAGAGAACTGGACCTCACCGGCAGAGCCATTTTCTGTCCAGAGCTGCGCTGTGACCGAGTGAAGGCAGTTTGCCTTTTCCTCTGTCCCTGCTACCTGGGCTATGACACCGTGCAAGTATATTGATGCCTTATGCCTTGCATAGAATAACGTTCCCACCTACAGGTACCTGCTTGTTTATGGAATCACCACCTACTATCCTTACAACAACTTTATGAAGCTTGCATTATTATCCCCATTTTCCTGATAAATAAAATGAGACTTCAAAAGATGATGGGATTGGCAGAGGTCACCCAGCCAGAGTAGGTTTCCCTGAGCCTGGAGAGCAGGCCTGGTTGGCAGCAAAGAGTGTGCTCACCCTCAATATTTCCCTGCCTCTGAGCCTCCACTTTCTGAAGCCAGGGCCTGGCTCGGCATCACGGCGTCTGCAGGCTTTGGATCTATTGGCTGGTCTCACAGGGGTTAAGGATTTTACTAAACACCAAATGTGCATGTTCACTTACATACACATATAAACTTGGTGTAAATAGAAGTCTTCAGAGTCCGAGCACAACCCTTTGAATATGCTTCATGGTAGCAAATCTTTTCCTCTGAAAGTATATTTGATTTTTAGAAATTAATGAAAATCATTTGGCGCCCAATAGCTTAGTGGGCTGTGAATTTATTCAGCGGATAAAGCGGTAAAATAGGTGATCAGGATGAGGAAGGAACGGGGGGAGGAAGGTGGGTCTGTATGCATATACGTGTGCACACATCTGGATGTGTTTTATTGCCTTCCTGAGCCGAGCCTCCTGCTCGGTACAGCTGTCCCCGCCCTTGCCTTGTCTGTGCCCATGTTCCGGGGGGAGAAACCAAGGACAAAAGAGATGAAGTCACAATCTTTCACTAGTTAGCGGCAAAACTGGAATTGCAATCTAATTTGCCTTAAGGGAATGAGAGCATTTTTTTGGTCAAAATAAATAAAGAAACAAATAAACAGAAAGAGAGAAATTTGTGTCTATAAAGCAATGAGATGATTTTCTAATTTGGCTCCCAGACCTGGCTCTGCAGATAATTCTAAGCCAATGAATCTGAACATGTGCTGAGGAATGGCGGCATCGTGATCGGAAGGGTCAAGCTCCCGAGCAGAGGAGCAGAGCGCTGCGATGGGAACAAACCTCGCTCGGCCGCCGCGGCACCGTTTTCGTTTTAAGGCTCTGCTTACGGCTCTTTAGAACCCAGGACCTCGGCGCCAGAACGAGCCCTGGGGACCCTCGTGTTCAGCACCCTCGTTTCAGGGAGGCACGACTAGCGCCGGTGATTAGGAGTGACTTGCCTTAGGAGTGACTTGCCGGGGATCACACGGTGACTTTGTGCCAGAACCTTGACTAAAGCCCAGGTGCGTGACAGTGCCACGCTGTTTCCCACAGCGCTCTGCTCCCTGCCCTCCCTCCCTCCCTTACTGATACAGCGGCTTCCTAACAACAAGAATAATCATCTTTAAGAACTTTCCATGTATTAGACACTTAAAGGGCATTATCTCATTAAGCTTTGAAGGAAACCTTATGGGTGAGGAATTACCATTCCCATTTCATAGATAATAAAGCCAAGGCCCGGAGAAATTAAAAAGTAGGGCCAAGTTACAGTTAGGAAATAGAGGCCCCAGGACTTGAACCCAGGTCTGCCCGCCTCCAGGGCCCACGTGTCTAAAGTATCCAACATTGCCCCCTCCTCCTCCCTCTTCCTCTCCTGTCCCATAGGAGCCCCGCATACAGATTCCCAGAAAAAGGCACATTCCACTCAAACCCACCCTCCCTCCAGCTAGTCACTTCCCCTCTTTTCGTGTTTATCAACACAAATAGCCTGTCCTCCTGGCACGTTTGTTTTGTTGGAAGGCAACCTTATTCCCTGGGAACGCTGAGGAACAATGAGTTGTTAGCCAAGCCCTTCGGGGCTCCGCCCCCATCCTGGACCGCTTCCTCAGCTTCCCCTGCTCACACTCGCCCCGCAGAGGCTGTCTACAAAGTGCGTCAATCACTTGTTTACTTGCTTTTCCTGCCTGGCCCCAGGGGTTGGGGGTTCCGTTGGCAGTTTCTTCCCCCTGGAGGTTCTCCCGAGGTGAGCTTTGATCTGCAGAGGGAAGGGCAACGGGAAGGCGATGAGAGATGCTAAGAGCGGGGCAGCGTCTGACTCATTCTACCAAAGGAAGAAAAAAGGTCCTCTCTTAAAGAAACCAGCGAGGATGCTGGCGAGAACTGTGCGCCCCTGCCCGTGCCTGGGTGGGGGTCCTCCTTTTCCCCCCGGGAAGAATTGTAAAAGGCATAAAAATTCCACAAGCCAGAGGCAAATCTCCTGGCTCTTTCTATACTGAGCTAGCAGTATGGTCATCGAATCTTACACCAATGTCTGACATTTCCACAAAAATCCAGGGCTGCAGCCCCCTCCTTAGAGGGAGATGTTTTCAGATGCGCAAGGCTGCGTGTGGAGGCAACCCGGCTGCCCAGCCTCATTGGAGAGTGGACGTGAGAACTTCTCTGGAACACCTCCCGAAATACCGCCCCCCTAGAGAGCTACTTATTTGGGCTTCTGAAGACTTTCTGGTCCTCAAAATCCATAAAAACATGAAAAAGTACCACTGGGCAGGGACACATAAATGTTCAAATAATGTCGCAGTCAGGGTCCTGGCAAGGGATGAAACGTGCTGCACTCAAAAGGGCTTAACTGGAGAGAATTTAATGAGGGACTATTCATAGGGGTGTGTGTGGGGTTAGGAGAACCAGCAAGGTATGGTGAGGCCGGGAGGCAGAGGGGGAGAAATACTCTTCACCCCTCTTTCCTTCAATCTCCTGCCAGCGGCTCCATTGGCAAAACCCAGCTAAAAGCCAAAGAACCTGGGAGCCTGGGGCTGTAGGGCACAGCAGTGAGCCCCTGGGGCACAGAGCAAAGTGGGAGGGGCAGAGAGTGGATCAGGACAGGCAAAGCCACCTGCCCTCTTGCTAACAGCCGAGGGATGTCCTTCATTGCTTTTCCCTGCACTAGCTGTCTTTCAGGGACTCCCGGTCATTGCAAAAGGATTCTCACCACTGTGAAACCATCTATGAACTGGTCTGAAGAGCCTCAGTGCTGTGCTGCTGGTTGGGTGTTACGATGTTATTCCTGCTGCCGCCCGATTAGGGCTCTGGAAGAGGGAGAACCCTTGTGCCCTTTTGCTGGTTCCCTCTGTCCACGGCCCAGACAGTACACGTGAACAGATGTTCTCATTACTTCACAAGGTGGCTTTGCTTTGGTGTCTTTTTGGTACGTAGATTTTTATTGTGAAGTCCACCTCATAGGTATAGAAGAGTATTTTAAATGTATGTGGAGTTGAAACTACTTAACACCTATGTACTTACCGCAAAAATTAAGAAATTGAACACTAACCAGTACCTTAGAAGTCCTCCAAATGCTCCTCTCTAAATAAAACCTCCATCCTCCTCCCCAGACATAACCACTATCTTGACTTTTTGTTCCAATCATTATCTTGATTTGCTTTATCGTTTTGCCACCTAGGTAGAACCATGTGCATTGCATGGAAGCACACATCTAGCTGAGAATGAAAGGGCAGTGTTGCCCTGTGGGATACAGGTGCCCAGGAGAGAGAGAAGCTAAACCGAGTGTCTGGGTAATCTGGTTTCAGCTTCTCCCAGAGTTTCCAAGAGCCCCTTCTGGGGAAATAGGTGTGCAAGGTCATGAGCAGACCTTAGGGAACACAGGGCTCACCAGAGCTCAGCATATGGCAGGGCTGCTGTGTAGGCCAGGCGCTGGGTGTCCAGAAGAAAAATGGGCCACAGTGTGGTTCTGTATGCTCTGAATTTTCCGCTTCACCGTGGCCTACCATTAGCTTCTGCAGATCTAAGAAGAGCACCTCTGTGGGTGAAATGAACATCCCAAGCTGATCCAAAAGCAGGCTAGAGCAGGAAAAGTAGGAACCTCATGAGAAATGATTACAGCAAGCCCCAAACAGGCCATCTCAGCCAGACTCACCCAGGAATTCTGTCCTCACATTTTAGAACATGACTCAATAGCAGTGGGGGTCTTGGTGATGATGGCTTTCAGCATATCTACTTTAGGACACGCTGCTCTAATCTTGACTGGTTGCCCTCCACGCCTGATAGACAGCTGCCAGCACCATTCCTTTCACCCGTCTCTGGGGTTGGAGCTCATGTTTTCTGTATTCAATGTCTTTTGCTGTCTTGGTTTACTATCTCTTTTTTATGGAGCACATCCTCTAGTGATTTCCTCAGGAAGGGTGCAGGGGGCAAGAAATTTGTTGAGACTCCACAAGTCTAGAAGCATTTCTATTCTACAGCACCTGAGTTATACTTGGGCCAGGTATAGATGCGGGTTCATTTTTCCACCAGTGTTTCAAAGGCATTTCTCCATTGTCTTCTTGCTTCAAGTATCACTGTTGAGAGATCTGAAGCCATTCTGATTCCAGATCCTTAACATTCTCTCTGGTAGCTTGTAGGATTTTTTCTTTGTCCCCACTGATCTGACATTTGACAATGATGTATGTGCCTTGTGAGTTTTCCTCTTTCTTTCATTTATTGGGCTGGCTACTTGGTGGGTCCTTTTGATTCATTCTGGGCAATTTCTTACATTATTTATATGATAATTTCCTCCTTTTCTCTGTTCTCTCTTTTTAGAATTTCCATTATCCCAATGTTGAAACTTCATGGCTGGTCATGTATTCTTTATCATCTGTTTTCTCTTAGTTTTCTTCTATACATTTTTGTTCTTTGGTGAGGGGAGGTGGAAATGAGGTGAGATTTCCTCAACAGTTCTTCCTTCTCAGAGTTCGTCATTTCCCTTTTGCATTTTCAAGAGCCTTGTAGTCTCCTTAAGTGTTCATTTTTTATAGCACCCTGTTCTTGTTTCCTGGAAGTTTTTCTTTTCCTTCTTTACAAATATTAATTATAGAATTTAATTGGGAAATTTTATTTCTCTGCATAGTTTTTGTTTCTGCCCAATTTCGTTTTTTGTTTTTCTTTTTCTTTTATCTCTTTCCGTCATGTTAGAGCCTTTCCTTAGATGTAAAACTTGGCTGTATGCTCATGATAATGAATGAGAAACTAAAAAAAAAAAAAAAAACAGAAACAAAACAAAACAAAAAACAACTAATTGGAAGTTCTCAGCAAGTGGGTGAGGTGTGTCAACTTTGAACTTCAAAGTAGGGTTATTTGGCTAGGCTGTTTCTTGGGATAATACCATATCTTTAGGCATTTATTCTTCAGATGGTGAGATTGCCCAGGGAATGGTCTTCCAGTATCCTGCGATGAGAGTAAGGGTCTGGATGCTTATGTACCGGCAGCCAAGTTGGAAATGACATAGGCATTATAACTCTGATTCAGTTCTACTCCAGAGCACTGTTTCTAATCAAGGCCCCAAGAATGGAAGGTGAAAAGGGCACTGTCAATCTGTGTCTACGAGACCTGTTGACACCTTCCTTTCCATCAGGCTTGCCTTTGCTGTAGTAGAAAATTGAGCATTCAAACAATGAGATAGGAAATAACAAGCAAGAATTTGCTGAGTGTTTCCCTGATTAAGCAACACCTCCCATTCTTGGTAGGTGCACGTGCTTGAGCTCATTTTGTAGTTGAGTAAACAACTGGCAGAGAGATTAAATTAACTGACCCAAGGTTAGACAGCTATTAAGTGGCAGAGTTAAGATTTACATCCCAGTCTATTTGATTCCAAAGCTCTTTATTATTATTTTATTTTAAATAATATTTTTATATAAAATTCATGCTTATTATAGATATCTCAGAAAATAAAGTTCCAAATAAAATTTTAAAAACAACTATAAGGCCATCAAAACACTGTATAATATTTCAATTCTTTCATGGGAATGCACCATAATTTATAATAATAATTTATCATTTATTTGATTCTCCTCTCATTTGGGTCATTTAAGTTGATAAACCTACACTCTTCCCACTACGTGGCATCAGCCAAGGGTAGGAGGCATCAGCAGAAAGGGGCAGGGTCCTAGACAGGTGCTCAGGTTGAGAGCTGCTGATTAAAGGGGGTTCAGATGGACACAGTTCAGTACCCTGGAGAGCTCCACGACAGTAACGTTGCCTAATGCCCTTAGCAGAACACTGGCTGGGAGCTTTTAGGATTGTGAACTGCTTCTCCAGAATGGAATGTTAAAAAAGACCATACACAGCTGGAATGTCTCTTAGAGATTTATCCTCACCACTCTCTTGGTTCAAAGAGCTTTGTGGGAGTGTGTCAAAATCCTTTCTCACCATTCTGCCTTTTCTCATGCTGTCCCTTCAGCTTGGAATGCCTGGCTAATTTCTACCGCCACCTAATGTTCCATTTAATCATTAATTTTCTCTAGAAAGCTATCTGAGCTCCCTCCGTCTTCACCATCAATGATTTTCTTCCTTCCTTCCTTCCTCTGCACCTCTCTTGGTCATTATATGGGCTACTACATTAGATTACAATTATCTGTCCTCCTAATTAGACTATGAATTCCTTGAGGCAAGAATTGAGTTTCAGTTAGTTTTGGTTCCAGTAAGTACTCAATAAATAATATAAAACATTCAATAAATGAGTGCATTTTCTGTAGGTAATAAGGAGCTATTGAAGGTAGCTTTCAATCAGAGGAAATTTTGCCCCTTAAGAGACATTTGTCAATGTCTGGAAATAATTTTTTTGCTGTTGCAACTGAGGTGGCAGATGCTCCCAGCATATGGTGGGTAGAGACCATGGATACTTCTAAACATCCTACAATACACATAACAGCCCTTACAAAAAAGAATTAAAGGCCCAAAATGTTATTCATGCCAAAGTTGGAAAACTCTGTTTTAGAATAATAGGATGAATGGATTTAACCAAACTGTTCTTCAACCAATTTAAGTCTTTAGAGAGCAGTGAGTCCAATGGGCTCATTTTACAGATGAGAAAACTGAGCTGGACTGGTTGTTGGGTTGGGGCAAGAACTTGTACCATGGCACCCTTTCCACACAGGTACACTTGGCTGACGCTATTTTTTAGCTACCAGTACTCTGAGTGGTGTAGAAATACAATGATTTACTGTTGTTTATTTATTTATTTATTTTTTTAGGGACACAGTCTCACTCTGTCACCCAAGCTGCAGTGCAGTGGCACAATTGTTGCTCACTGTGGCCTCAAACTCCTAGGCTCGAGCAATCCTCCAGTCTCAGCTTCCCAAGTATCTGAGACTACAGGCCCATGCACCATTCCTGAGTAATTTTTCTTATTTTTTTTGTAGAGATGGGGTCTCACCATGTTGCTCAGGCTAGTGTCAAATTCCTGGGCTCAAGGGATCCTCCCACCTTGGCCTCCCAAAGTGCTGGGATTACAAACATGAGCCACTGCACCCAGCCAAGATGATTTTCTTAATGCACATTATCCTGGGTTCATCAATCAGGTTTAGAAGACAAGGATGAGACTAAAGAAAAAAATTTTGGAGTCCACAGAACAGGCACAGCCAGTTTCCCCCTACCCCATCCCCACCTTAGCTTCTCTTTTCTAGGGAGATTTGTTACAAACCTCGGGCTGAGTGAGAAATGAGCCTCTTTCAATGGCTCATTTCCAAACAATTCAATCTGCTCCAGGAAATGAGAGATTAGTTTGTGGAAGAGTGAGTTATTTTAAACCTCTCTGCATTAAAACCAATTAATGCTCTGGAGGGCCAAGCCTGCCACAGGAGAATTCACTCTAATTGCTACAGACCAAGGGATCCTGTATAACTCTTCTCCTATCAGCAAATAATAGCATTTGGGAGGATGAACTCAATCTCCAAGGGAAAACTTGAACCAAATGTGATAGCTATCTCCATCAAGTGCCTCAGATTTAGAATGGTTCTGATCCCAAAGAGTGCCGACCATACCTCTCATGAGTCAAACCTGCCATTTTCCCAGCAGTAATCATGTGCCCAGACCTCTCCCATTCAGCCCTGTTGAATTAGAAAAGCCAAATGATTCATCCAGGCACAATACAGAGTGAATCAGCAAAGGAAGAAAGTGTAGGGAAAAGGGAATCTGTCTGCTATCTTGAATAAAAGTGCCTTCCAATAAATTTGGCGAATTGTCTTCCAGGGAATTGGCTGAATGTGTTAATCATTTATTGTATATCATAACTGTCTGGTGCATACATGATTAGCTGAAAATGATATTTGTGGGTCCACTGAGGCTCTGAAATGATGCAAAGAGGAAACTAGTTTCTGCAGAAGGAGCTCAACTTTCTCTGCTAACGTTTGCCTTGGAGCATCAAAGGCTGCTCCTGTATGGGCTACTGTTGGCATGAGAATGTGAAGGGGGTAGGAGAACAGAAGAGGAAAATAGGTAGCAGGCCTCAACAAGGAAATGCTTTGTCTCTTTACCTCTATTCCTTGTTCTTTTCCTCTCTTCCACACACACACACATCACTGGGAGAAGTAGGTTAGTAACTCAGAATTAAGACTCAAACAGATCCAGGTTTGAAATCCATTTCTACTCCTTCTTCTTGAGCTTCAAACTCTTTATCTATAAATCAGGACTAATAATGCTAATAACCCCAGCTTGTCAAGGAGGTTTAGACAAGATGGTGTATATAAAGTGCATGGCTCATGAAGGCATTAAATAAATCTTCTACTATTACCATATGGCTCAGTTGCTGCTGGGTAATTTTCTAAAGACAGAAGTCTTGGTCCAGGGGATTAGTGAGCTGGGAGTCATGGGAGACTGATGGTCACAGCTAAGAAGAAATATCTGTCAGCGTATAGAGATGTACACGTGGTTGGGTTTTGTGGTTAACCAAAGCTTTGAATTTCTCAGCTCTGCATTTAAGCTTCCAGAATATGGATTTGCTGCTGAGCAGCCTTGGAGAAGGTTCAAAACTTTTAGGAATTTGCAATAACCTGGGGCTTAAAATTCAGAGAGAAGTTCAAATAAGAAATCACCCTGCCATGGCTCCAAAGAGAGAAAAATGCTTCCACCATGAAAGAAAAAGGAGTGCAGTTGGTGAATTTTCAGTTAGAGTAAATAACGTGTGGTGACAGGACTCCTCAGAGCAAAGGTGCCCACACCCAGCTCCTCATCAGAGTCTCTGGGAGAATTTTACAAAGATATACAGGTTCCGAGCTGCACTCTGGAGATTCAAAGGGCCACAGATGGGCTCAGGATCCTGTTTCTCTTTTAGTTAAGTGCCAAGGTGATTCTGATGATCATCCTGAAGGTGGGTGGCTCAGGGCCATGGGCCCTGCCTTAGAAGTGAATCATTAGTATCAGCTTCTTTACTCCATTTCCCTTTGTAGAGATCTGGCCCATGTCTCCCCAAAATTATGGAAGAAAGATTTAGGAGAGTCTTCAGAGACAGTTGGAGCTGATTCCCTCTTCAAAGGCTGTGATTTTGGAATATGTGCTTGAGAGATGACACTATTGACAATGAAGGACAAGGTCATCATCAAATGTATTTACGACATTCAAGTCCTGTACAGTGAGACACAAGCTTCATGGTCTCATCTCCCACCTCTCCTTACCAGGCACTGAAATATCTCCCAATATATCTTGAACTCTTCCAGTTTTCTTTATATCCTCCTCCCCCATCTGCAACGAGCTCAGCTTCACTAACAGAGGGCATATGGCCTGGTGGTTAAGAGGCTGGCTTTGGAATTAAGGCGGGGCAGGATTCTGATGTGGTTGTGAGCCCAACTTGTATCGTGCTGGTCAACATTCTAGGGATGGCAGAGCAACAAGATAGAGTGGGCCCAGTGGCACTCTCGTATGATGCCTCGAGGGAAAACATAAACTTCCATCTTGCTCACTATTATTTGTGGTCTTTATTCAGAAATCTGAGATGATATCCTATCAACGAGGAAACCAGCCATTGTAATGCAGGGGATAAGGGTTATGATAGAGGATCCAGTTGGTGCTAGGAAAGCACACCTGAGGGAACAAACCCTATCTTCCTAGAGAAAGATATATAAGCCAAGTATGTGGCTGTCTGTTCCACTGGTAGCACACTTAGCAGTAGTTTCTGGCATTATTTACCATATCACATTCTTGTTTCATCTTTCCTGTGATTTTTGTGAGGTTTTTTGTTTGTTTGTTTGTTTGAGCTCAGGGATCACAACTTATACCTGTTTGTCTTCCCAGAACATTGAAAGTGGTCTGCACATAGAAGGAGACAGAATAGTGGGTTCCTGGGCTCTGGAGTCGGACTCCCTGGGTTCAAATCCTGGCCTTGCTAGTTGCTTGCTGTGTGACATTGAACTACAAAATCTGCCCATATGCCTTCCTGAAGGGTTGTTGAGAAAATTAAAGCATTTTCAAGTGGATAACACAGTAATCCACAAAGGTCAACTATTAGTTGAAGCTCAACAAGTATTGGTTGTTGTTAGTGAATGACTCAATTGGTACTCAAGGTTAAAAAAAAAAATTTTTTTTAAAGGATGAACTCAGAGGTAGAAAATCTTTCCATAGGAAACAAGTCTAGAAAAAGTAACACACAGTTGGAAGGAGGCCGAGTGTGGGGTAGGAATCGCCTCACTTCCCCTGCATCACGTCCACCTTGCCACAGACTGCAGTAATGGGTCCCCAGTGTGCAGAGCACTAAGGTGACTCACAGCCAAGCAGGCGACGACAGAGCCAGGAGCCAAGGCTGTCAGGCGGCGTTTGTTCCTGCTGCTAAGTCACGCAGAAGGGGTCAGCCTTGCCTCTGAGCCTCAGCAGAGCTAATGCTGCTAGAATGAAAGATGGGTGCATTTGGGCCCTACGTCCTGGTGTTTAGGCAAGGCTCTGGAAGGTCAATGGTTGGAGAGAAATTTAAGAGCTGAAGCAAGAGTTACAAAGGAGATGGCTGAGCAGCCAGTTTCGTCAAGACTCAGCAAATATACTGCTCTGGGCTCACTTGCATATATTTTAGTGAAATGGCCTATTTCTTCCAAGGACTTTATAGGGCAAACACTTGCCTTCCTTCCGACTTTATTCCCATACATAACCATGGAGATGCAGGCTCCTAAGAAACACACGCCTATGGCTTTCTTTATGAGCACTGTCAACTTGCAAAGAGATTCTTCTCCAAATACTTTCGGATAGTTTGGGGACGGAATTTACATATAGATAATTTTTGTTGAAATCTTGTGAGCTTTGTCTGATCATGTCCTGCAAGCCACAGGAGGCATTTCTCCGAGTATCGGAGCTGAGCGCAATAGGACTTGGATATGAGGGAAGTCAAGTGGGCAGGAAACAGTCGGAACCTAAGGTCTTGGGAGCTAAAGGGAGTTAAGGAGACATAGAAGAGGGCCATGAGGAAGCTTCAGATAATGGGATTGGGTAGGACTGACTAAGAAAAACAGTAGAGACTGACTGATTGGGAGCTCTTTCAGAACACAAGATCACTGTAGCTGGGGGGACATGAAAAGGCGAAGTTCAAGCCAGCAGTAGCTGTCAGGCACAAGCAGCTGTGACCATCAGGCCAAGAGCAGGTAGGGGCAGAGGGGTCATGAAGCAATATCTTTCCTGCAAATGCCAAAGACAACATTACAAAGCATCAAACTATCACCAGAAATATTTATTGTCTATAGCAATGCCCAGGAATTACAGAATCTCATCAGCTTTCCTTCTCTGCGTCTCAGTTTCCCCATATTTAAATCTGAAGAACTCCCAGCCAGCCAGAGTTAGTGCCCCTCCTCTGCTCCCTCAGACGTCCGTGTTGTGACTGTCTATGAATGGGTCTTCCTCCCCAACTAGACCTTGAACTTTTAAGGGCCAGGGGTGTATTTTGTTCATCTCTATATCCTCAAAGGCTGGAAGATAGCAGGTGTTCAATCAAGATTTACTGACTGAATGGTCTCTAAAGTCCTTGGAGGACACGATCATAGAATGACTAGATCAGTCATTCTAGGACTCTGACTTGCGCAGAGTTCAATACAAAGCGAAGGCCAAATCACCTTCCCAAGAGTGGTCCTGAACAGGCTGCTTCAGTTGAAGCACTGTGGCTCTCCTCTTCCCTTCCTTTCTCCTGACTTCTTTATTACCATCTCCAAATATCCTTCTCCGTGGATTGTGACAGTCTAAAGCCCTGCTCTGCTCACTTCAAATTCAAGACAGGGGTTTGGTAAATGTGAAATACTCTCTAGTTTACTGCCCTTTCCGCAAGCAAGTCCATAGCCTTGCTTAGGTCTTGAATAGCTCTCAGCTTAGACTCTCTTGGAAGAAGATCCTGGGATGAAGATTAAAATGCCAGAGGTTTTCTGGGGAACTGAGCCCAGGGAGAACTGGTAGGGGAACAGGGAAGTGAGACAGGAAAGAGAAGAAAGGTGAGAGAGGGCATGTCAATGAGCAGGTACTGCTATGGGCAACTAAGGCTCATTCCTGCTGAAGACCCCTGGCAAACTCTGTGGAACATACCTCAGAGTCATTCCCATGAAAAGTGAGAGACCTGGGATATTTGCCCACTGTCTCCCATCCAAAATGGGTTGAAAGCTATTTCGGGACTGGGGAGGAGTAATCTCCCACCACTCCTAATCTGCCTCATGCACTAGTTGAACACACTCTGGCAGCCAGAGGAAGCCCCCAGGTGCTTGCAGCAATAAGCCACCAGCATGCACAGCAATGGTGAGATCTGAAGGGATACGGGCAGTGGTACTAGCACCTTATGCTACGCATCCTAGCCTGATGCCCAAAGCCTTCCATCTCTCCTCCCAGTTTACCTGGATTGAAACATAAAGTTCTCCAGTTGGAAGGGATTTGGTAATCATCCCAACCAGTGGCTAGTCAGCCTTGCTTGAATACCGCTAGTGTCAGGGAATTCGCTTTATCTGTGAGGCAGTACATCCTGTTGCTGAAATAATTGAGAAGCCCAAAAAATCCTCTATTTTTAGATTCCACATTTGTCCTTTTTAATTTCCAACTTAGTTCTGCCCCTTGGAGCCCCACGGAGTGATTCTCCCCCATGCTCCAACCCCCCATTCACAGTAACACTAGAGTTTCTGAACCAAACTGGTATGTTTTTATTACGGCTCTTCTTCTCTGGCCCAAATCATTCACGGCCTTTACTATTCTCACTACAGTATGGTTTTTAGACCAGTGGTTCTCAACCAGGGGTAAATTTGCTGCCTAGGGGGTACTTGGCACTGTCCAGAGATGTTTTTGGTTGTTAGAACTAGAGGGAGTGCTACTGGCAACTGGTGGGTGGTGGCTAGGGATGCTGCTAAGAATCTGACAAGGCACAGGACAGCCCCACAACAAAGAATTATCTGGCCCAAAATGTGCCAAGGTTGTGAAACTCTGCTCTAGACACATCATTCTCTAGGTTACTCCCCTCTGGACATTCTATGGCTTATCATATAAAGTACCTTGTTCAGAACTTGGTATGTGGTACTTGCAAGGATAGGACCAAAGCCAGCATGCGGACATGGGGGTATCAATAATACATCCTCCCTCTCTCTTTGACAATGGGATTCACTGTAGGAGCTAAAACATCCAACATACACCCCTCCTCCTACCCAGTCTGTGGTCAGGGAAAGGCTCCAAGTCCTATCAAAACAAATTGCTCTCAAGCCAATGATTAAGAAACAAAAACAAAGACATAAAAACATAAATGCAAATCTAGAAGGAGGCAGAGTTCCCTCTGAGCATCTGCACGATGCATTAATCATAACAAATTGAATCAAATTCATTTTGGTTTTCTTACCCAAAAGACATTATTGTAGATCTCCTCTACCAAATTTTTGTCACCTGAATGTATGATAAATAGACTTTTATATTTTCATCCAAGGCCCTCCTAAAAATATCAGACAGGACAGATTGATATTGATCCATTTTTTAACCCTTTTTGGGTAAAGTTGAGTTGACCAGTTATCAAGCCACTTAATTGTAGCTTCCATTTATTTACCTGATCCAAGAAAACACCAGGTCCAGATGGCATTACTGCTAAGTCTTATCAAACATTTAAGAAGCAGTTAATTCCTATTTTATTCAAACTGTTCTAGAAAATTGGGGGAGGGGTAAGGGGCACACTTCAGCTAATTTCATACAGCTAGTATAATCTTAAACCCAATCCTTTTAAGGACAGTACATGAAAATTACCGGAAGATCTCATCAATACACATAGATGCAATATTTCTAAAAATTTATCAAACCAAATCTAGATTTGAATTTTATATTTTATAAAGGGACTGAATTTCATTTATTCCAGGAATAGAGGATGGTTCAACAACAGAAAATCTATTAATGTAACTTACCACATGAACAGACTGAAGGAGTGGGAAGGAGTCAGGAATAAACACACAGGGAAGGAGAGGACTTCAAAGGAAATGTTCTTCTCTTGAGTAATGGCCATGTGTGTATCGCTTAGCTTTTATTGTGTAACAAACCACTGCAAAACTTCAATGATATAAAACAAGCATTTGTTTTTCATACATTTTAGGATAAGCTAAGGGACAGCTATTTTAGGTTGGATTCAGTTGGGCAGCTCAGCTTTAAACTGCAGGACTCTGGGTCAGTGGGTGATCACAGCTCAAATGTCTCTCATTATTCTTGGACCAGCTGGCTAGCTGTTCAAGTTCATCTCACGGCAATGCAGAATAGTAACAGGTTGCACGCAATAGGACAAGCACACTTTAAGCCCTTGCTTGCATAACTTCTGCCATCATCCCATTTGGCCACAGAAACTTGCATGGCTGAGTTTAAAGTATATTCTGCCTTTTATGGCATGGATACAGGGAGGAGTACAGAATTGGGGCCAATGACAATACATATCACAAGGCCACAGGGCATGTCAGTAGTTTATTATTTATAACTTACAAATATGATATATATGCACACACATTGCAAATTATATATACACACATTATATATATAATTGTATATGCATAAAGTATTTCATAATGAAAATTAATTAAATTCACACATTTTAAGTACATTTTTGGGATCTGTCTTATTTTGTATAGTTTCACAATCCTGTCCAAAGAGGAAATGAAGTTGGTTTGGCAGGAGTTATTCTTCATGATCATCTTTTTCATCTTTCCTTTTTTCCATTCTTTCAACTTCTTCCAAAAAGGATTTTAAAGAGGTTTACAAAACACCAAGACAAAATAAATTCATAATAAATAAAACAAATGGAAAATAAAGTTACCAAAGCAAGATAGAACAGGACAACACTAGCATTTGCCTGGATGTTCTCCATTTGCCTCCTCTGATCCTCCTCCCACCCTTCCCTTCCTGTTCTGTGCTCCCTTGTTTCCTGGCCTCTCCTGCAGCTATAGGTCTCACTGGGTTCCGATAACCACTCTGTCCTCTTGCTGCTTCAGGCCTAGAGGCTGGTAACACTTCCTGTGAACCATCCCTTGCTGGCTCTCATCCTGCTACATCCTTTGTAACTAACTCCTTCACTAAATCCTCCTTACTGAACCCTTTTGAAGGCGCCATGTTTCCTAGGGACCCACAAACTACATGCCTTAATTCTATATGTATGTAAGATGTGGACCATAAATACAGCTCTAAGGTCTCAGTGTCATTATTAAGTGGGAAACACAATCAATAAAAGAATCCCAGTCTCTCAAGAGAAGTAGACATAACTCCTGACACCAAAATGGGCAAGAAATTTCCACTGTGGTTTCTCAATAAGAGGACATTGTGATGTGATGATCCCATTCTTTTCTGCCTTACAAACCATCTCTAATCCACTCAGGGCTCAGTCCTCAAATATCTTCTATTCTTATTCATATTCACTCTCTAGTTGATCTCATCTAGTCACACAGCTTTAAATATCACATACGGGCTGATGACTTCCAATGTGTGCCTCCAGTCCTGACTTTTTCCAGAATTCACTTTCACTATCCACCGGCGTATATTCACATATCCAATAAGCGCCTATCTCAAACTCTTTGCATGTCTAAAACTTTCCATGTTTATTCCATGATCCTCTCCTCCCAGTCTGCCCACATTCAGTAGAGGGCCTCAGCATCCTTCACCAAGTTGCTCAGGGTGTGTGTGTGTATGCCAGGTCAGGGTGGAGTGTCAGCGGAAGAAATGTGTCAACCTTGTTACATTTTTTCTCACATCCCACATCCAATCCATCTGCACATCCTGTTGGCTCACATCTTCAAAATATATTCAGAATCTGACCAATTCTCATCCATCACTACCACTCTAGCCCAAACTACCAGTCTCTCATTCTACTGTATTTGTTCCTGTTTTTCCTTCTTCTACTCTTGCATCCTTCCAGGGGCCCACCTCCAGTAGCCAGTGTGATCCTTAAAAAATATGTCATAACACAGCATCTGCTCAAAATCCTCCAGTTGCTAGGCTGGGCGCGGTGGCTCACGCCTGTAATCCTAGCACTCTGGGAGGCTGAGGTGGGCGGATCGTTGGAGCTCAGGAGTTCAAGACCAGCCTGAGCAAGAGCAAGACCCCGTCTCTACTAAAAATAGAAAGAAATTATATGGACAGTTAAAAATATATATAGAAAAAAAAAATTAGCCGGGGATGGTGGCGCATGCCTATAGTCCCAGCTACTTGGGAGGCTGAGGCAGAAGGATCACTTGAGCCCAGGAGTTTGAGGTTGCTGTGAGCTAGGCTGATGCCACGGCACTCATTCTAGCCTGGGCAACAGAGTGAGACTCTGTCTCAAAAAAAAAAAAAAAAAAAAAAAAACAAATCCTCCAGTTGCTTCCCGTCACAGAATACAATACAAAGTCTTCAACATGGCCTATAAGGCCTTACGTGACCTGGCCCTTAGCATCTTTATTTTCTATCATTCTCTCTCTCCCTCTGCTCCAATCACACTGGCCTCCCTGATGTTCTGTGAACAGGTCAAGCATACTATTTGAGGTCTCAGGACCTTTGCACTTGTTTCCTCTAACTGAAACACTCTTCTCCCAATAACGACATGGCTCACTCACTCATTTCACTTAGGTCTCTGCTCACATGGCAACCCCTCAGAGAGGTTTTCCCTGGTCATTGGCTCTAAATAGCCACACCACTCCACTCCCATTCCTTACTATGCTTTACATTTCTTCATAGCACTAATCAGTACCTGACATTACATTAAATGTGTAGTTATGTATTTATTGACTGTCCATTTAGGATGTAAGCTTCTAAGGAAACATTCACCCCAGCATCCCCAGTCCCCAGTGCCTCGTACAATACATGAGACATAGCAGGCCCTAGATAAACATTTGTTACATGAATAAAAGGCTCCATTTTAGCCTGTCTGGTTTCTTGACTCAGCCTCAGCAATGCCCAACAAATATTTGAGTCTTAACTATGTCAGTGGCACTTACATGCTTAGAGCTTTAAAAATCTATAAAACAATCTGGCCTAAATCGTGTCCTTTAGGGTGGGTACTGATTGGGAAAGGGCACAGGGGAGCTCCCACGGTACTAGAAATGTTCTTGTTCTTTATAGGGGTGGCAGTTATACAGGTGCATATGTAAGAACAAGGTTATTGAGCTGTACACTTAAAATGTATTTTAAGTTGCACCCGAGAAAAAGTTTTTTTGTTTTTTAAAGTTTCTGACCTATCTAGACACAAAAACAGATTAATTCCGGTGTGGCAAGAGCAATGACAGAGGTCTGCACAGTCTGCCTTGTGAGCAATGAGAAAGTCGCCCTCCAAGAACCAAGACTGGCATGCCCCGGTAAGAGGAAAAGGGCAGGCTATATACTGTCTTCCTCCTGACGCCAGACCTTCCTAGCGGCCACGGGCTTCTTACATCCCCTGGGACCATCTTCTCCACGTGGAACTCGTCACTGGTGCCCACGTGGGCGTGCACCGGCACAGGATGCTCCATCTGTGGGGATTAGAACCCTGCAGCGAGAGGAGCAGAGAGAGGGCCCTCACAGAACAATGGGACAGCCCTTCCGCATTAGACTCTTAACCTTTTGGCTCGAGGAGGCGGACACCGCGCCCGCGTGCGAAGAAATGACTATTTCGCTTACACAACGCCCACCCGACGCCACAAACCCGGCCAAGCCGCGCCGCGTCAGCGCGCACGCGCAACAGAGAGCCGCCGCCACGCAGGCGCACAGCGGCCCAACGCCGGGAAACCAGGGAAAGGCCCCGCGGGAGGGCGCGCGCTTCCGGTGAGCGGGCGCGGGGAGGGCGCGCGCGCCATGGAACAGCGGTTAGCCGAGTTTCGGGCGGCCAGAAAACGGGCCGGCTTGGCAGCCCAACCGAGCACTTCGACCCAGAGCGCACAGACCCCGGGAGAGAAGGCGGAAGCAGCTGCGACTCTAAGGGCAGCCCCAAGCTGGCTAAAGCGGTTCCTGGTTTGGAAACCGAGGCCTACTACTGCCCAGGCCCAGGCCAGCCTCGCTCAGGTGAGAGGAGGGAGGCCTCGCCCCCGGGACCTAGCCACGCTGGCGGCTCCCTGGAAATTCCGGCTGAGGCCCGGCCCACCACGTGGTGGCCTGCCGGCTCCGCCCCGACCAAGGAAAGGCCACGCCCACCACGTGACGGCGCGCCGGGCACGCCCCCTCCGCCCGTTACCGGTGCGGCCTTAGCTGTCGGGGGCGGGGCTGCTGGCGCTGGGCAGCTCCGAGGCTGGCACTAGCGTTTCCTTCCGCACGTGTCCGCACTGCTACGTGGCTCGGACATTTCCTTTCCAGCCCGCGCTCCGCGCAGCTCCTGATTCCAGAAGGGAAGCGAGGGTCTAGGGTCCTGGAAGAAAGCACCCCTGCCCTTGGATTTGTTCACAGCGTGTTGAGTTATCACTGTGACACCCTGTGGCTTTGGGAAACCCCTCCACAACCACGTTGAACCATAGCCCTCTGCTAATGGAGGGTAAGAGGTCTAATTGGATACTGACCAAAAGTGGCAGTAATTAAGGATTCATTTGATTAGCACCTGGGGCACATGTAGCCAGTAGCCCAGATAGCCTGTGCTTTGGAAATGGATTTGAATACAAAATTTGCAGAAGTGTAACTGCCCGTGCTGGCAGGAGCTTATTCGATTTGAATGTTAAAGGCATAAAAAGAAAAAAAATTGGATTAGTGTGATAGCCTTTTCACCCTTTAATTATTTTGGTAAGCTCTTATTTTGCAGGCGAATTTAATTCACATCTCTTTGTGTCTTAGTTTTCACTTACAAGTAAAATGGCAAGGTGACTTGCATGTGAAATTGGAGTGTCTATGTGGAAATACATGACAAAACATACCAAGGGATAATTGATGCTTCGCAACTATCTATGACAAGGCCTTTGTTCCTTATATATGTAATAAGAGGCAAAAAATTCCGTTTAAAAATTAAAATGTACTGGAGAAGTGTTCCTGCTTACCTTAAAATTGTTTCCCTTAAGTTCATCTATTATCACACAACATTTGATTTGAGGGGCTTTTTTTTTAATTGAGGAGAACTTATTGTTACTTTATTTTAATTCCATATTGCCTATAATATGCAGGGTTCCAACTGACTTGCAGAAGGAGGTAAAGAGAGCGTAGCAGGATTCAAACAACCTATTTCCTCACGTGCGGTTTGTCTCAATTGTCTTTGGATAATTTTACTGTTGACTAGAACTTTCTGAGAACAATTGCTTAAGATTTTAGAATCCATTTCCCTTACCCTTTTTCCCCCTGCAGTTAAAAAACAATATCTAACCCACACAATGAACTTTTGAATGTATGTGTGATTTCCAAAGGAATATGAGATCATTGAGTTGGACCCAGAGAAACTGAACTCAGAAAAAGCTTTCATTACTGAAAACCCAAAAGCTGATGGCCTGACAAAAAGATGAGAGGAAATACGGGACCTGCAGTTGGTTCTTATTAATAGCTCTGTTTTTCATTAGCGACTCTGCCTTAAGCTCATTTTCATTGACTGTTATCATTCCTGGGTTTGCTCTGGTGTGAAAATTCTCTTTAAAATTTTTTTTCCTGATTTACAATCCGTCTCTACCTAATAATTTTTTTCTACCTAATAATTTTGATGGCACACTGTGGCCCGTCAGAGATTTCTTTAGCCTTCTATTTATAATTGCTGCTTTCCAGTAGTCATTGATAAGGAAGTATCTACATCCTCACACCCCCTACCCCAAATTTTGTAGTTCCCCAGAACAAAATACTTAATTCTGTGACGAGCTCCTGCTTCACCAGGGCAAAAATGCCTGTAACTTCTTTTAATCCTACAGAAGCCACCTGCCTCTGTCTCCAGCCATGTCCCACTCAAGCCCCCAGTGCACATCACCTGCAGCTCCTTACCTCCAAGCCTTGGCACCAGCTGGCCTACTGCTCAAATGCTCTCATCCTTTGGAGTCACAGTCTTGCATCACCCCCCAAAGTCTAGGAGTCATCTTTAATTTCTCCCTTCCCCTCACCATCATTCATTCATTCAGCAAAATTTGGTCATGTGCCCACTATGTTCCAGCTTCTGTCCTAAATCCTGGAAGACAGTGTGATTAAGACAGAACAAGTCCTGCTCTTGCAGAACTTGCATTTGAGCCTGGGATGGCAGGCGAAGGAGGACAATAAACAGAACAACGAGATGATAAATGCTATGAAAGGAAAAATGAAACCAGAGGACTGTGATAGTGAATAAGGCTGAGGGGAACAGAGTGCTATTTTAAGTTGGGTGAGCAGGGAGAGTCTCACTAAGGAGGTGACATTTAACAAGAAGGAGCCACTCGTATAGAAACCTAGGGAGAAGGCCACATGTCACATGTGATGACATTTTTGCTGAGGTTTGTGGAAGAGAGAGGCAATGAGGTGTTGTAAGGGAAAGGGGGCGTTCCTCCCAGAGGGAACTGCAAGTACAAGGGCCCTGAGGTAGGAAGCAGCTCGGTATTTGAGCAGTATAAATGCCTTCCCTGAACTATGCCTAGTGTGATGTCACGACCACAGACACTCTCCACGCAGCTTTTACAGCAGAAGGTGAACTGTGCTAGGACAAATTCCAAATGAGGCAGAGGAATTTCTGTATCTCTCTTCTCCCTTGTATGTTCCCTTTGCCAGTTTTCTTACCCCTACCCCCGCCAACCTTCTCCCTCTAGGGCTCTAATCCTTCCCCTGCCACCTCCCATAAAGGCCCCTAATTAATAAGGGCTTTGGAGGGAGACTGTCTTAGGATCCTAGACTGACCTCATCACTAGCTGTGTGACTACAGAAAGTGCTTAACTTTTCAGTGTTTCCTTATCGTAAATTGGGAATAATAATGCCTGCCTCCTGAATTATAGGAGATCGTACATTTTGAAGACATTTAATAAATGGTGGCATATAAGCATTATTCTTTTTATACTCCCTGAATAATAAATTCAATTTATTTCAAATTTTAATTCATATACATTCAAATGTATTCTGTATCTGTCAATCCGTCGTTTCCTTCTGACTTCTGTCACTACCCTAGTCAATGCCGGGCCCTCTAGTTGGGCCTCTGCTGGCTACTAACAATCTTCCTGTTTCTGCCCTGGCTTCCTTGCAGCGCATTCCTTACGTGGCAGTCAGGTTAGTCTCAAATGTAAGCTGGGTTGTGTTGGTTCCCTGCTAAGACCTTTAGCAGTTTCCTGTTTCCAGAATCCTTACTGTGGCCCACCTGGCTCCTGCCCTCCTGCCAGCTCCATCATCTCACTGTTCTCCCCTTGCCTAGGCCACTGTGGTCACACTGTCCTGTCATTCCTAGACAAGCCAAACCTTTCCTGCCCCGATGCAGTCTTCTTCTTGGACAAGAAGTATTGTGCACACTGCTCAGATCTGAAAGGGATGTCTCTTTACTTAATAAATGTCAGGAATGGAGGGTGTGTTTGATGATATGAGGGCCTCTCTAGTCAGATATTCCCATCTAACTGAAAAGATAATTACAATGTTGATGCTAAAAAAGAAGGTTCTAACAAAATAGAATTTCTGAAGCACCATAAAACAGATAACCAGTATTTTTTATTGAGATCGATATTTATGGTCCCCTTTTAAATTTTTATGTGAAGAAGAATATGGGATGTAATTGAAGAAATGAACTTAAAGTTCTGCTACGCATTGAGAATCCATGGGTGGGATGCTGCGTTTAGCTCTGGGCACACCAACATATATAATGGCATTCCATGGCCTCGTGGTACTTATGAACAGTCAAGCAACACGTGTGACCTGTACCAACAGAGAGACACTTCAGTGCTCCCGGAGGCAGAGGGGGCCCCCTCCTGGACAGCTGAGGGGTTCAGGGCAAACTTGGTTCACGAATGTTGCTCGCCTGGAAGGCAGGCAAGGAGTTGAGGAATGGCGGGGAGGTGGAGGCAGTTCTAGGCCTCAGCTGAGGACTGAATTGGGTAATAAGATCAGTTGAGCTGAAGAGGAAGGATCATTTGTGGAGCAATAGATTGTGGATTGTGTTGTACAGGGAATTTCGTAGACCATTGTGACCCATTAGTGGATGGTGAAGTCAATATAGAGCATCTTGTCCCCCATTAAATTTTTTAAAAAAATAAAATAGGAAATATGAGAGCTGCTCAGGGAGGGTGACTGTGGACCTATGAAACTTTCTGTTGTATGTGTGTATGCTGGGTCACAGTATAAAATGCATTTCTTGTAGTTCTTGCTCAGAAAAGTTTGGAAAATAGTGGACTGGAGACAAAGCTTCTTAGAGCTACCTAAATATCTGTGTCTGCCATCAGCATCCAGCACAGGGGCCTGTGTGCTGGCATGTCTATGTGTTGAATAAATGGAGGGCCTTGGATTCCAGCCCAAGGAGTTTGGATTTTAACCTGTAGGCAATGGAAGTTTGTTGAGGGTTTGTGGGCAGGAGTGTAGTGGGTGTTTTAAGAAATTAATTTAGCAGTTGTAGGTTGGATGGTTTGGGAGGGAAAAGACAGGAGGCAGGGAGTCTCGTTAGGAGACACTGGAGGGGCCTTGGGCTGAGTGACGAGGACCTGTGTAGGAAGGTGACAGGGGATGGGAAGGTAAGAGGGCCAGTAATGGCTGTAACAGGGATTTTTTTAGTATGTGAAGAGGATTTTTGTTTCTTGTTTCTGGTATAGTCTCCATTTTAGAATCATGTCATTCATAATATTTTAGCTCATCTAATCAAGTCAACAAACGTATGTTGACTCTGACTGTTTGTGAAGCATCTGTCATGGCTGTTGCATCATCAGGTATTGAGAGGTTTCTGTATGGGGCGCAGATTAGCTCCTGTTAGCAGCAGACTAATATGAAGAAATGACTCCCATGAATAGGAATCTGTCTGAATGCTGCAAGCCTTTTATTGGGTCACATCTCACTAAGTGCTGATCAGTTTTGATTCTGCTGAAGCAGGGCACATAAGCTCTTTGGAGATTATTGTTTTAGAGAGTAGGGCAACAAAATGGAAATCAATGAGCCGGCAGCCTTCTTAGAGCAATGAGAACTGCCTTTTCAGATTAGTTTTGATCTTTCAACTCCATTACCCTTTATGCTTACTTTTGTTTGCTTGTGTCTCCTAGGAAGTGGCTCAGCCTGGGAGCAGCACATCACAGCCACCACGAAATAGAGTCGTTCCTCCGCCGTCATGCTGGGACCAGTCCTTCCTGACCAATATCACCTTCTTGAAGGTTCTTCTCTGGTTGGTCCTACTAGGACTGTTTGTGGAACTGGAATTTGGCCTGGCTTATTTTGTCCTGTCCTTGTTCTACTGGATGTATGTTGGGACACGAGGCCCTGAAGAGAAGAAGGAGGGAGAGAAGAGCGCCTACTCTGTGTTCAACCCCGGCTGTGAAGCCATCCAGGGCACCCTGACTGCAGAGCAGTTGGAGCACGAGTTACACTTAAGACCCCTGGAGGGGAGATAGGACGTAGCTCCACTGTCCTTCAGCTAACCTCGGGCACGGTCCTCCTAGATTTGATTTCAAGTGCATAGGACAAAGGATGACGTAGGGGTTAGCTCTGTGACTGCACAGTTCTTCTACGTTCTTTTCCTGATCCGCTGCTGCAGTTTTATCTTTGAACTTCTCTTTGGTTTCAGTGAAATTCTCTAAAAGACACTCACTGTGGATCTGATGCAATTTATATAAATTACATACTCAAGAAAGGAGACCTGTTTGTCTTATTTCTCATCTGTTTGAGAGAGATGATTTTGGAGCACTAGAAAGGCATTGGGGAGAGTGTCTGTTTAAAACATCCCGCTGTTTGAAGTGTAACGGTTAGGTACCTCAGGGCTGTACAGTAAAAGTAAATGTTCTCTTTAAGTCTTTTAATATTTATAGCACTTTTTTTTTCCTGAAAATTTAAAGTCACGAGTTCTGGGGGCTTTTGTTTTGCTTCCTGCTTTAATTCTTGCTTTTTCTGTCACTACTAGTATTGAAAAATAAAATATCTCTAAAACATCTTCTTTCCAGAAACAGGTCCCCACTCATTGCCCTCGGCATCTCCCACTCACCTATTATTCTGCCCCCACTCAGTCAAGGAAGATAAGAAGAGACAAAGGCCTAGTGACAGGTGTGGGGAGAGATCTCACAACAGTGTTGCAGATTTGATAAGTGGTGATTAATGATGAATTTAACAAGAAGAATTCTTGAGTGTATACAAAGGGCTGGAAATAGAACTCCAGACTTACTGGCTGCTTGGCTTGTTTCTTATTTTCTAAGGGCTTTAGAGTAAGCAGTCCCTTCACCCGTGGGCCTCTGATTATGTAAATCATGATAATCAGGCATGATTTTAGCATGTTCCTTCCTCTTCCAGGACAACGTTAGAGTTTAGGTGCATTAAAATTGGGCAAACCCCCACTGGACTGGGGATGTTCTCATTACTTCCATTTTGTGGCTGACTAACCCCATTGAGTTTCAGCCCTTGTTGAGAATTCTCCTGATAGGAGTTGTTCTGCTTTCCAGTGCTTTGGTCAGAAGGAGCTCGGCTCTCCCTTCTAGCCCAGAGTCTTCTGTGACTTCTGTATGAACTGCACATGTAGAAAGCAGGGAAAACATCACTCTGTGGAAATTATAGGTTCCAAAACAAAAGAAAAAAGAAAGTGAGGGAAACAGATGAATCCCTATTAAACATGAAAGTTTTGATCGTATTTAAGATATGATTTTGTTTTCTGATTTATTTTCTTAAGGATTTCTTAATTTCCCTGATATTTTACATGGGCCTTTCCATTTCAGAAAAGCCCAATACAAGGGAGTAATTTTCCTCATAAAAGTTTCACTGCAGTGCCCAGGCCAATAAGCATTGTTGTAGGAAAGAATTAATTTGTATTTTAAAAATGTATAATTCAAACTTTCCCCTGAAACAAAAGGCCTGTAACTCCAAATTGGGGCGGTGTGATCTAAGTAATCTCGATAAGATAGAAACTTCTCTAAGCGTACAAGAGACTCAACTTTTGAGTGGTTCTCAGTGGTGATCTTTGAAAATGTAGCTGCCTGGCCAGGCGCGATGGCTCACGCCTATAATCCTAGCACTCTGGGAGGCCGAGGCGGGAGGATTGCTCAAGGTCAGGAGTTCGAGACCACCCTGAGCAAGAGTGAGACCCCCGTCTCTACTAAAAATAGAAAGAAATTATCTGGACAACTAAAAATATATAGAAAAAATTAGCTGGGCATGGTGGTGCATACCTGTAGTCCCAGCTACTCAGGAGGCTGAGGCAGGAGGATCGCTTGAGCCCAGGAGTGTGAGGTTGCTGTGAGCTAGGCTGACGCCACAGCACTCTAGCCCGGGAAACAGAGTGAGACTCTGTCTCAAAAAAAAAAAAAAAAAGGAAATGTAGCTGCCTATGAGACGGAGCCCAGATAGCCTTAAGCACATATTTCTTGGGATTCTCCATGAATGATTTGTCACCTGTCCTTACCTCTTCCCAAAGGTTGCATGGAATGCCGGCATTACCTTCTAGGAAAAGTGGAGCATGGTCTTGATTTCCTGAATTTAAGCCTACTGATCTCAGAATTTCCACTCAGGACCTGACCATTAAACCCAGCATGCAGCTTTCATTAAAAGCTTGTCTGTCATCAGGGAACTTGAAATCCCAAAGGTGGCTGGAGTCCCTCTGAAAGCTGTATGTACCAATGAGGTCATTTCTGTCCAAGTCTTACAAGTAAATTGGTTTTTGCTTTTATTCACCTTATCCCGTCTTGCCTATTCATAGGAACTGTTAAATGAGCCTTGTAGAGCTGCAAGGGACCCCAAAATGCCATTGTATGCCCCACACCCACCTTGGGCAGGGCCACATTTATACCTGACTAAGGATGATTTGTTTCTAATAATCTCCGAAAGAAGATTCCAGGCACTTCGTAGCAAGTTCTTTATATTTACTGAACAAACTTCTGCTAGCCCCAACTGCCACCTGGGGTTATTTCTTCTTCTTGTAATCTCAGTGGTGTGGAGCACCTGGAGCCCTGTGTCAGCTGGCAAGCCCTCACTCAGTTCTGTCCCTCTCTGCTTTTCAGCCTCAGTCATCCAAGTTGTACCTCTGGGACACAATCACTTTCAAGCTAGCCCTGACCCATTCTGAGTTTTCTAGCTCTGGGTCGGGGGTGAGTGTCCCTGTTGAGAGGGGCAATGACCTTTTTCAAAAGCTTTGGAGTTTTACCAGCGATGATTTAGGCATGTATATTTTATGTGATTAGGATTATACTTTGAGTTTTGGAGGCCTTCCACATTTGCATTTTGACTGATCTGTGCATGAATCAAAAGCTCTGCACTACAAAATGTTAGAAGTTACACAATTGGAAGAACTTGTGATCCTCAGTTGGGAAAAAGAAGATAAAATTCTAACTACGTGATTTTAGTTCCTGCCACTTTCACCAGCAAATATTTATAGGTCCACTGGGCTTGGCGGTGATGGGGACACACAAATAAGCTCCTGCATAGCCTGAGTGTCTCTAAGAGCCATCTGGATGCAGGGGTGCGGTTGGGAATGCCATCGAGCATCTTGCCACCAGGGGGTGGCATAGAGCTGCCACTGCACCTCCTGAGTCCCTTCATATCACACTTGATAATTTGTGTAATGTGGGAAACCCACTGGGATGTTTATCTGAATCACTTGTGCTGCTTTTTCAGGCATTCTTTTCACTTTAAAATTCGCAGAGGAAAGGGCTCAGCAGAGGTCCTGGGAAAGGCATAGAAAGCTACCAGAAGTGATTTATTTTACTTTATTTTTAAATTTTTTTTTTGTTCTGACCAACCCCAAATAAGTGACTGAGATCAGAAGTGATTTATATATACATTTTAAAATAAAACAGCAGCCCCTCCCTAGACTTAGCAAGCAGTATTGCAGTTGCCTGTCCACAGCTGAGCTTTAGGGGAGGGGGAGGAGGAATGACTAGGAACTTACATAGCTGGTAGAGAAAATTTGATCCCTAAGCCAAAGAAAGGAAAATTTGAACCATATGCTTTGGTTTCTATTGCACATACTTTTATTTCACAGCTTTGGAATGTCGGGCTAAAGACTTGGACCTCATTCTCCAAAAGCAGAGAGAGAAGACAAGGTGAGTGCACAAAGAACCACATTATAAAGTCTGTGACATAATGTGGATGTTTATAAAGGTGTAAGTAGTGTATGTGTGTATCGGGGGAGGAGTCACCTGAGGGAGAGATCACTTTCAATCCTAAATTCTATTCTACGTAGGATTTTCACTTCTATTAATACTATGTGAAAAATATTGTTTCCTTAATAAGTCGTAGGTGAATGTTTTGAAAAGTGTGGTCTATAGACTTCCTACCTGCTAAAGAATCTCCTGTAGAAATGTTAAAATGCATATTCCAGGGCCCCACCAACTCAGAATGTCTGAGGGTGGAATCCTGAGAATCTGTATTTTAACAACCTCCCTGCTATGATCTCTAGCACACAAAAGATTAAGAGCCCCTGACATAAATCATAAATGTTAAAATAGGAAGAAAACTTAGCAATTATTAGATCCAAGCAAAGAAAATGAGTGTGTATTTTAAAAGGGGGCAACAAGGTTTGCCATTTTTCAAAATGATCATTTGTAATACCAAAGCGAGAGAAGAAACAGCTTTGAAATGAGGAGGAACTAACTCCAATGACTATATGGTAATTAAAAGTCATCTATTTTTGAAGTTTTCTAGTAATTAAAAGCAATTATAAGAAGCACATGCTCATTTTAGAACATTTTTAGGACTATAGGAAAGAATGAAGTATTTTATTGTATTTACACGCACATATTTCAGAAATCAAGAGGCACATAGGGTGTATGTACAAACATGACAAACTTTGCCATGTTCTCTCTCAAGACTGCAAATGACACCATCCTAAACACACTATTCTGCCCCTTTCTTTTTTCTATTTTCTGGAGTTTTGAGTTTCATTTATGTACATTTGAAGTTTTTGTGTGAAGGAATGACATGACCCAATTTTCATTTTTGAAAGATCACCCGTGCTATTGTGGGAGTGGATTCTCTCTGTCATCCATCCATCCATCCATCCATCTATCCATTTACTGAGCACCTAATCTTCGCCACGCCTGGTGCTGGGCTTGGTGCATACGGAGAGAACACAGACGAAGTTCCTTTTCTCAAGGAGCTCACAGTCAAATGGGGGAGGCAGCCAGTAATCAGACAGTTGCAGTACAGTGTGGCAAGTGTGATGAGAGTGTGACCATAGCATGAAAAGGACCAGAATATCAAAAAGCAATATCAAACCACTTAACATATTCCTGGAGGCAATGACACTGTGCTAAGCTTGACTGAGGACCACGTACTCCCCAGAAAAGAGGGTGGGGGCAAAGAAGTAGTATTTTGGTCAGAGGAAAGTGCCTGGGAGAAAGATGATTATCATGAAGGAGAATAACATGCTTGGATAAAAGTGATGCATTCTGGCCGGGCGCGGTGGCTCACACCTGTAATCCTAGCACTCTGGGAGGCCGAGGCGGGAGGATTGCTCAAGGTCAGGAGTTTGAGACCAGCCTGAGCAAGAGTGAGACCCCCATCTCTACTAAAAATAGAAAGAAATTATCTGGCCAACTAAAAATATATATACAAAAAATTAACCGGGCATGGTGGCACATGCCTGTAGTCCCAGCTACTGGGGAGGCTGAGGCAGGAGGATCGCTTAAGCCCAGGAGTCTGAGGTTGCTGTGAGCTAGGCTGGCTCCACGGCACTCACTCTAGCCCAGGCAACACAGCGAGACTCTGTCTCAAAAAAAAAAAAAAAAGTGATGCATTCTGATGACTTGGATGTTAAGGAAAAAATAAAAGGAATTGGTGAGAGGCAATTCCAGAAAGGAATATGGGGTGCCCCTGGCTTTGTTATCTAATAATAGTTCTTAATAATTGTTTCATATCAGCACAAATAGAGCTGCTTCCTTCTAATTCACAGCTACAGAGTACACTGTTGTATGGCTAGATTATAACTTCGCCGGTCCCTATTAATGGACATCTAGGTGCTTTCTAGTCTTTTGCTGTCACAGGCAATATCCAATGAATATCCTTGCACATCCGTCATTTGCACATGTGTGAACATGTCTATGGGATAATTTCTTACAATAAGATTCGCTGATTAAAGGATCTGTGACTTGAAGATCCTTGTAGATCTTGGCCTGCACAGAAGTGATTCACGTTTACATTCCTACCAGCAGTGTATTCTGAGAATGCCCCTGTCCTCACGCCCTCACTAACGCAGGCTGTTACCCAACTTTCTGTTCTTTGCCCATCTGATAGGTGAGAAAGGATTCACCTCATAGTTTCAATTTAAATTTCTCTTATTATAGGTGTACATCTTTCTATAAATTTAAGAGCGATTGTATTTAACTGTGAACTGTTTTAGCCTTTGCCCAATTTCTATTGAGTTGTTGGGAGTTTTTGAATTTCTATTAGGAACTCTTTATCCATGAATGAAATTAGCCTTTTGAGTTATGAGTTTCAAATGCTTTAGATCAATTTGTTCAAATTTATGTCTTTGTTTCTATGTGGAAATTTTTTGTTGTCAGATGTATGTATTTTATGCCTTCTAGTTTTATGTAATACAGCAAAAAATATTTTCCATGTTTGCCTAGTGCTTTCATTTTCTATTTTTAAGTTTTTTATCTACCTAGTATGTGTTTTTGGGTAGGGTTACAGATAGGGGGCCAGCTTTATTTGTTCAAGTATTTCATTATCTTGGCATTATTTATGGAATAATCCATCTCTCCCTGCTAATTTAAAAGCCATCTGTATCATATACTACATTCCTTGTATATATATATATATTTTTTTTTACCTATTTTGGACTTTCTGGTTTTTGCTCTGTCAGTCTTTTCACATTCTAGTACTTCACTTTTTATTACTTAGCTTTATAGTAAGTTTTAAAATCTGAACAGGCTAGACACCTCATTAGTTTTCTTATTCTTGTTTTCTTTTTCTTTTAACTTCTTCTTCCATGTTTATTTTTTCCCTATGAACTTTTACAATTAGCTTGACCAGATAAAATTTCTGTTGCTATTTTTATTGCTCTCACTTTAAATTTACAAATAACGTAAGGGGAATAAATGTTTTTAAGTTCTTGACTTACTATTTAAGAATAAAGTATGTCCACCGTTTGTTTAAGCCTCTTTTTTATTGCCCCATCAATGGCATTTTCAGGTTTGCTTTATACTGATCTTACTATGCCCTGTTTATTCTGGTTATTTTATCTTTGGCTATTCATATAAATTAGATCTTTTCTTTTATTATTTCTCCCAACTAGTTGTTGTTGGTGTGTGTGTGTGTGCATGAGAGAGAGAGAGAGAAAGCTATTGATTATTGATTTTGGTATATTAATTTTGTACCAGCCCTTTACCAAATTCTCTTGCTAGTTATAATGGTTTTTCAGCTGACTTTTCTGGATTTCCCACATAGGTAATTATTTCCTTTTCAACTAATGTAAAATTTAGTTCCTCTTTTCCCAATTTTTATACTTCTTATTTTTTTTCTCTTTGTCTAATTACATTGGCTAGACCACCCAGAAAAATGTTAATTCAGAGCAGTAATCAATGATATCTTTGTCTTGTTCTTGACTTGAATGAGCATGTGTCAGTATTTTCCCATTAAGCATGATGCTGACTTTGAGGTAAGTGAATGGATAGACAGAGAAACAGATATCAAAGGAATTCATCTGTATTTATGTTATTAAAAGGTTTTTTTCCTTAAGTGTGGATGTTGAATTTCACAAAACCTCATTTCAGTGTAGTAGACAATAATCTTATGATTTTTCTCTTTGATCAATTAATAGAGTCAATTATGATATAGATTTACTCATGTTGAACTATCCTTTTATTCTTAGAATAAATCACCCTTGATTGTGATGTATTATTCTTTAATGTGCTGGTAAATTCTGTTTGTTACTATTTTTATTTATTAATATATTTTTATCAGTGGTTTTCATGAGCTTATAGTATTTTTTGAGCATTTTAAAACATTTTGGAATATATAATAAACCTACTTCAGGTCTTTATTACAGATTGTCCCCTTTGTCATTGTGCAAAGCCCTCTTTATTTTCTTTAGTGCCTTTTTCCTTGAATTCATCCTTACCTGATTTTAAGAGTGAGAGCCTTACTTTCTGTTTGCATTTGCCTATTGTGCCTCTACCCATAAGTTTGTACGTGGAGAATATATGTGCTTGTATATGGAGAATAGTTGAGTTTTGTTTTATAATCCAGTATGAGAGTATTTTTTTAAGAAGTGAATTTAGCTCATTTATATTTACTGAAGTCTTGTTTATGTTATGCTTTCTGTTTATGTGGCTTATTTTACCATGCGATCTCCATTTTTTTTGTTTTCTGTTATGTCTGTGTTTCTTTTGATAGTTTAAATTTCTGTTTCAAATTTATATTTTTAACTTTATATTAGTTACTTAATCCTTCATATTTTTAGGCAGCATCTATTAGCATTCTATAAAAATAGAATGTAATAAGTTTATATTTCTACATTTTTCCCTACTTCTCTCCCATTCTTCAGCACCCAAGTTTATTGAATTATTGACTAATTGATTAACTTTATATCTTTAAATATAATTGCAAACTATTACTTGTTTATAAGCCTTAAATTATATATTTTGACATGTGGCTATAGAAGATAATGAAATCAACATACCTACACTGCTTTATACCTCCTGTCTCTCTTCCTTTCTCCATTTTATTAGTTATATCATTACTATATTGTTAAAGTTTATAACATTTACATTGTGTTCCTTAATTGTCTCTCTACATTTGTTTTAGTCTTAGTCCTATCTATAATTGATTTTTTTCACTTAATGATAAACTGTGAATATATTCTCATGTCATTCTTCCACAATATTGATTTTGACAGCTGTGTAATATTTCTGTATAGATAAATGTACCAGCATTTATTTAGCCAATCCCCTATTATTAAGCGTTAAGTTGTATTTTATTTTCACTAATATTAATATGAATAGTATAAACCAGGCTAATTTCTTTAAAATTTAAAACTCTACATTTCCAACTCTTGGGAAAGAGTAATTGGAAGCCAATCTCTATTACAACAGTGATCTTAAACTTTAATGACCATATCTCCTGGGGATCTTGTGAAAATGCAGATTCTAATTCTCTAGGTCTGGGTCAAGGCCTGAGATCCTACATTTCTAAGCAGCTCCCAGGTGATGCTGATACTTCTGGTCTTTGGACCACACTTTGAGTAGCAAGGTCTCTGAATACATTTTGTTTTGGGGAATTTTACCTCAGTGAAAAAAATTCTAGAAAACAGAATCTGTGGTAGTCGTTTCATTGTGTCTTGTGACATACCTTAAAATATCACATTTGTATCAAAACAATTTGTAGCATACAATTATTATGTGTGAATGTTCATTTTACAATTTTATTAAATCTCCTCATGTGTCTGGGCCTATTATTAGTATGTCCCTGGGAGCCTCTCAGATGTGCACATCCCTGTCGCTGAGAACCCTGGGGCCCAGAAATAAAGCAGAGGTCAGACAGGTACTCTAGACTGAGTCAGTGAAAAGAAGTGTTTGAACCCCAGTTTGTACTCTTAGCGCCTTGGGAACGTGTATTTTGTTTGTTGAGTAGTTGGTTGTTTAGGTGGTTTTATCCTACCAGGCCCTGAGTGATCTGCTTCTGCCTGCCTGCCTCTCCTGGTTATGTTTACCTCCTTGATCATCTTACACAGTGGTTTGGCAGAATTTCTGTACGGGCCAGATGGTAAATGGGTTGTTGACCATACTCTGTCACAGCTACTCAACTCTGCAAGTGTAGAGCACAGGCATCCATAGACACTATGTAAATAAATAAATGTGCCAATAAAACTTTATTTATAAAACCAGGAAGTGGACCATAGTTTCCTGGCCCCTGCTCTAACACACTAAATAACTTTCTGCTTTAGGGTGTTTGCACCAGTTGTTCCCTTTACTGGGAACTCACCTAAATGATCCTAGGACCTGCTCCCTTACTTCATTCGGGTCTTTTGGATGTCACTTCATCAGAGAGGCCTTCCCTGACCACCCAGTCTAAAAATAGCACCCCTCCCCCATATCTCCATGTCCTTTTCTGCCTCTCTCCCTTGGTGAATATTTCATTTAGTTGCTTCACTAATAATACTGATCATATTTTAATCGATCTTAGAGAGAAGCGTACGTGTTTACAGGCAGAGGATTTTCTATATATGTGGCAGTTCACTTACAGTGGGCTATCTCTAGGGACAGAAATAGCTTTGTTATGCAGAGCTTGTTTTAATCATATTCCTTCTAATGACTCTCCCTTGAGGTTTAGACTGAGTTTGGCAGTGCCAAACATATTGTGAAATGGCGCGGGGTGACGTGCAAGAATTGCTTTGGCCTACATCCTCATCAATAAAAAATAACATCTTTTGCCATTCTGGCTCTTCTCACAAATTACACCAGTCTCTGCCCCACATGGAATTTTCAAAGAACTATTCATGGAGGGAGGAGAATTTCCTAGACAATTTGCATTTTCCACAGAATCTTCGTGGCCTAATGAAAGGCTGGTCAGTGTGGCGTGAGCAGGGGGACTAGAGAAACATTTTCTGAAGAAAGAAGATCATGTAGGAAATTCATTTTAGGACATGACAGCTTTGGAGGATCCAGCCTCAAGGAGAGAGAGGTCAGATTCTGAAGCGCACATAGGGGTTTTGTGACGTCTCCGCTGTAGCCTTTGGAAATCGACCACAGCAATGCACCATTCTGAGGGCAGCTGAAGAAAACCGTGCTTTATGTGGGTGGCTGATGCAGAGGGTGCGTGAGCCCCATGTGCCATTATGGAGATGACTCGGATTGGAGGGCACTGCCAGGGTTTGGGTGCTCACAGGAGGCCTGCACCATGGATGCAGATTGTCTCAAGAGCTGTTGCATTTCTCATGGGAAGCGACAGCAAGACTCACTGGGTGTTGAGACTGTGAGGCAGGGGACCCCTGCTGGCAGCAGAGGGCCTGTGTCTGAGAGCAGGCAGGGTTCAAGGCTAAGAGAGTGAGTGTGAGACAGCTGCCATTGCAGCTTACGCTAAAGCTCCACGGATGTCGCGTCTTTTCTGGACTTGTGGCACCACCACACTTTGGTTGGCAGGCTTCGTGATCTTTACCAACTTCTAGAAAGTGTTTTGGTAAATACCTTATGTAACTGTGATATTGTAGATTTTTTTTTATTGCTAAGAATGTTCCAACACCGTATAATTCTTAATGTAATGTGGTTCTTTTATGTAATATGAGCATACATAAAATATCTTTTCATCTGTGTTTTTAACTGTACCTTTGCAAAGGCTGCCATTGGAAGGACTTTGGTTTAGCTTAACCAGAGTGAGATGTCTTTGCTTTGGTGTGTCTCCTGCATTTTGTTCTCTAGTCTCCGCTCGCTCTTCAAACACCAGGATTTGAAAGATAAAAGAGCTTGAGGGTGGTTTCATTGTCAAGTGGCATCTAATCGATGGGTACCAGTGGGGTTCATTAAAACTGAATTCAATTCTCTAGGAATTTTGAAGGTTCAGAAGCTTTCTGGAGGGAAAAAATATGGCGGCAAAACACCTGTCTTTTTCAGCCAGAAACATACATAATGGTTATAGATTGTTGAAGATTGCACCTAAAGGTAAAGTGACCGTGGCCTTTTTGTTGTAGCTATTAAATTTATGTAGTCGTGTTCCCAAGTATGTCTCTAATGCCCCCTTGGTCACTGAAATTAAAATCTTCTGTAAACATCATTTACTGCCTCAAGTCCTTGCTCTTTCACCCTAGAGATTTGGAAAGTTAAAAAAATTGCCTGCCAATCCCCTCGGGATGTTCCCAGCCTGCTTCAGCCCCAAGGCAATCCATCTCTTGGCATGGGACTACCCCGTGTTTGTAATTCTCAGGTATTGATTTTATTCTTGCTTGGAGGTTGTATCACAGATAAATTCCAAGGTCTATTGGTCCTACATGAGGGGGAGCCAAAGTAATTCATTCTCACACTGGTGCCCAGCATCAGTGGGGAAAAAAAATAAAAGTTTTGTTGGATTTACTCCAGGCTGTGAGTCTTTTTTTTTTTACAGAATCATTGTGTTAGTTAAAATGAGGCTTTGTACAAAAGAAAATAATCTATCACAGCTTGGGATTGGAGAAGTCTACAGGGAAAGCGCTCAGATTCATGGAAGGAAGAGCTAGTAACACCGAGAGAAATGAGAGATGCGCCTCCCAACCCAGTCCCCTGTCGCTCGCTGCTGCGAATTCCCATTCTCTTTTCCACCTCTGCAGTCGCCTCCTCTTTTCACTGCAGCTCTTTTCACATTTAAACAGTCTGCTGTTTTTCTTTCTTATCTACATATGTCCTGTCCTCTGCATCTCTCTTTCTCCCACCTACTCTTCCCACCTTGGGGACACTCATTTCTACTCCTTCCTTGTCATTATACAATATTGGATCTGTTTTTCCATCTTCTCCAACCATCTGGCTGTATTTGTTATCTATTCCAGCTTGTGCAGCTGGTTTCCATCTCCCGCTCCCCACTATTTTTAATCAGGTGAAACCCCACTGTTTTCAGTGTGCGTGTGTGTGTGTGTGTGTGTGTCCGCACACGCCTGCTCCTTGCAGCTGTGTGTAGGGAAGGAGGGAGAGGGAAGGAAGGAGGGACAGAAGGAGGGAGAAACAGAGACAGAGAGATTGAAAGAGGCTGAACCTCACATGTTCATGGCATAGGATTTTGAGAGGACGCTAGGAGAAGCGGGGAGGGTTCCCAACCCTTGCTGAGTAACATCCTTCACAGATTATACGCAGAACTCAGTCATACCCAGCTGGGGGGCAGCAGTCACTGGCATGTGGCTTTATATTGCATGTCAGCATGGATGAAGGGGGAGGCCAGGAATTCGCATCTGTCCCCCCAGGGCTGGGCCTCAGCAGAGCAGGGCAGCTCCCCTTACACTTTCCTTAGGCTGAGGTTAAGCCCTATTGAGCCAAAGTGCAGACCTGACCTACACCTGCCTAGAAATGTGGGGGTCATTAATTGGTTTGGAAGGCGGGGAATGGAGAAAAACCCGCATTTTGCTGCTGCTGAGTGGCAGGGCAGGCGCAGAAAGGTAAGCACATCAGTAGGGGGCGGATGAATCGACAGCCAGTTGTGCAGGCACTGAAGTGCGGATGTTCTGCCTGTAGATACCAGGGGACGGCTGTATGCGTGACCTGCTCTCGGACAATGACCGTGGCTTGTCTACAAAGGGGAGGCCTTCAGATAAGTACATTGATCTTCAAACAGGGGTAACTGAAATGGTGGGGGAATTAGGAGAATCTGCAATTCCCCTGCTCTGCTATAAGAGTGAGTTGAAAATCTGGAGAGTGAGTGATTATTTAAATCAGAGAAAAGTTCATTTTTCTAAAGATGAATCTCTAAACGGCAGCGCCATTCGAATTCTGGGGCTGCTTTGCAAACAAGGCTCGTGCTTTCATGACTTTTTTTAAAAAATGGATTTAATGGACTGAGTTCATTTAGACAGGGGGATCAAATGAATGAGTGGAATTGTAGAATACACATCCGTTTGGCCAGCAGTCATTGTTTAAGCCACTCGACCACCCAACTTCTCTAATTAAATGACATTGCAGTCCCTGTATAAAGGCTGCAATGGATAAATTAGTACTTGCTAAGTGCTTTGAAGATGAAAATCACAATGTGAGTAATGAGCAAGGGCTTTTTTCCTTGGGCTGAAAACAGCATCTTTTGTGTTCTCCCCCTGCACCATGAGTCACCGGGGTTGACACTGCAGAAAACCTCCTCTCCCAAAGGAAGAGCAAGAGACACAGCAGTGACGGGCTTTTATTTGAGTTACAGGCCAAATTAGGAAAGAGCTCACATCCATTCACATCCATGCAAGGAATTATACACCGTACGCATTCGCTACCTATAGATGCAGGTCATATTTTATAAGAATTTATACATTATGAAATTGCATGGAAATGATCTTGTTTAAACATTCATGAAGAGTAAACATCCCCCAAGAGCACTGAAGACAGAAATTTAGCTTCATCCCTCCTGAGAGCTCAGCTCACCTCTCTCTTGGCGCCTTTAAAGATCTGCATCAGAGCACTCCGAAACTGTCGGGATGTTGAAGTTCATCTGCTTTGAGGATGTGATGATTATTTTTAGTGGGAGGAGCTTAGAAGAACGGCAGGTTTGGAAGCATGAACCGTATGCCAAGATCCAGCCCTGTCTGTCGGGGCTAATTTTGCCTTTTCCGCAATGGCCCCACTGGCTCCCCTGCAAAGAAGCCAAGAACTGAGCTTGTATGTTCTAAACTGTGGTGGAAGCTCTTTTCTCACCACATCTAAACATTTTTTTTTAGCCAAAACACTGTAGATAGAGTCCAAAAAATTCTCATTTATGTATGCTTTTCTTCTCCTGGATTGCTTTGACACAGTGATAATTAGTCATGCTAGATTGTCCGGGTTGACTAATTACTGACAGTTTGACAGGCCCCATCAGAAAGGTTGCACAACCCAATGTAAGTTAGGATCCAAGCCAGTGGCCGCCACGCTCCTCACTGCGCCAGAACAGAGAATGTGGCGCGTCATTTTCAGGCCCCAAATTGGTCACAGCTGAGAGAACATTGTTGTTCACAGTGTGGCTAGCAGGGCCAGCTCTTGCAGGGTGGAAGGGGGAGGAGTGTGGGGAGGGAGGCTGGATGCATCGGGAAATGCAGCCACTGCTAGATAAGGTCCTGGAAAACTCTCCCCTTCTGAGAGATTCAGATACAAGCAAAGTCCAAGAGACTAGGGGAGTTATTGGAAAACAATTATGCTTATCTGCTTCCTGCCAATCTGTGTCCATTACAGAGCAGAAGTAATTATAGATACCGTAGACACACTGTGGCATTAAGTAAAGTGTTGGAAATTATGCTGCTTAACGACGCTTCCTGATCGGCCCTCCGCAGGGCCAGAGAGCTGGTCTGAGCCCGCCGTACGGGCGTAGGGGCATGGCAGTGCTGCTGGCAGAAGTTTCTCACATTGGGCCACTTTCTGTCCCAAGGGAACTCATGCCAGCCACAAAAAGGGGAAACGAAAAGTTAGAGTTGATCCTAATATGGTCTCTGCTGACTATTTAGTATGTCATTCACATAGCTGTCTTAGCAGAGTAAACCTCCGGATTTTATTGGGGGATTTTTTTATAGTTTGCCTCACAGAGCCAAAAGCAGGGTCAGCACTGCAGATTAGAATCAATTCAGTGGAGGGAAAATAAACCTCTGGAATATAGTTTGCCTTCCCTGAGCACGTCGCAAGCATTAGCAGTAATGGGAGCCCTGTCTGCGCATGGAGAGGAGGCATCTTCCACTCAGACTCCCAACCACCCTCGCCCTTGGTCGTGCTGTCCTGTGACCTTCACAGTGGGTGTGATGATTCATCGTCTTCTAACGTTACGCTACTATGCACAGGAGGAGCACACACGCACACACAGTGTTCTTTCCTTGTGGAAGAAAGAGACAGGGGAGGGAAGTGGGCAGGGAGGTCTCTTATCCGTGAGCTGCTGGAACTTGGCCAACGCTGATGAGGGTGGTGGAGACCTTCAGGGCATGGATGGAAATGGACCATCTGCCCTTCCTAGTGCTGTGCTACTTCGCTAGATCACAGTTGCCCAGTTTGCCAGCCTTCTCCAAATTCTGGGCATTCTAGAGAGGCAAAGGGGAGGTTTAAGACCTTCTTTCAGGTTCTTTTAGGACACCCTGTGCACTATCAGCACAACTTTTCAAACAAACACAGATGCATCAGAAAAAAAGTTAAGCCAATCCGTTAAAAGGGTGCTGGAACGCTTTTCAAAGCTCCTCAGTTGCCGTTTCTGTGCACATGTGTGCTCTGGTGAGCTTCATTTCTTAATTTTAAGACAAGGATGAACGAGGTGCCAGAGTAGAATAGTAAAGAACACCCTCCGCTCCTCTCACCAGTATAAATGACCGAGGAGATAACACTTTCAACCATCTGACAAGTCCACCTTGGCTGCTGTGTTTCCTCTTCAATAGAAATTCCAGATAACACTACCAACTTTTACTTGCAGTATCTTGATTGGCCATTTATCCTTTTCACCCACCCTTCTCAGAGGCCTTACTGGACTAGGAGGCAGCGGCTAGCCTGGCTCCTGGTCCAGCTCAACCACCATCTAGCGCAGTGACCTTGGGCAAGTCACCCCTGCAAGCCTCACTCCTTGACCCTGCAGATCAGGCCAGGAGGGTTGGCCAGTCTTTCTCTGCTCTGAGTCTCCCAGAACTCCATGCAGCGTGAGGTGCCTCGAGGCAATCGAAAATCATGCCTGGAATCTAGAAAGTCATTGTAAAGGGAAGGCAACTTTGCCATGTAAGCGGTTTAGTTCTGTGATTTAGCTGCTCCAAAGACTGAAATGACAAAGGGTTGACACGACTCACGTTCCTAACAAGTTTGAGGAAGCTGGCCAGAGTGCTGAACCCAGCTGCTATTCCCAACAGCCCTCAGACCTCGCTGGCTGCAAGACTCAAACAAAAGCAGCGCCCACACCCTGCTGGTCAGCAATAGTAGCCCAGGACAGAGGCAGCCCAGAGAGAGAGTTCTCAGCAAGCGCCAGACATCATACATTAGGCATGTAAACAGCTGGCGGAATTTCAGAGTGCATTGCCTTCGACAGTTCCCAGACCTGTTGTAGCTATATTTAGCTTAGGCGAGTTTGGGAGTAACTTGGAAGGATTGCAGTGCCATTCAAATGTGTATTTATGGCACAGGGCTCTTGGCGCAAAGAGGACATTTCTTCAGTTCGGGATCTGGTGTGTCTCCGTGGAGGAGAAACTTCCTCAGTATTAAAAGGCTGGGGGTGTGACGGGGGCATGATAAGCCTTCTGAAATCAGGAATCACCAATTCCAGTTGCGAAGAGAACTCCACTTACAGTTTAAACCAAATCCTCTGAGCTTCCCAGGCGCCTAACGAAGCACTTTCTTCCCTGCAGTCCTCTGCTGAACATGTATGTCACTCAGATTGTATCCGTTGTTGCTGTGATGTGCTAATGACTCTCGGAATCTTCAGTTTTCCCACACTCGCACCAGAGCTGCACCCCACTTTAAACATTAAACCACTGGTGCTCACCCTGCGCACACCCCAACCCCACCCAAGACAAGGCAAATAAGCGGGGCCTATTGGGAAACCTGCCCTTGCTCGGGGAGGCAGGAATGGCCCCAGCCTAGGAGCCCGGGCCGTGAAGTTCCCTTCTCTGGCCTGAGGTCCAGCCTCCCTATTAACTCAGACAACACTTCACTGAAGCTGAAGTATAAGAATTTTCTGCTTGATGTGTTTTATGTCCTATTATTACTTTCTCTGCACATCACATGCCTCTCTGAGGGGCGCAGGAGAATGTGTCTGGTGTAAGGCTTTGGGGAGGGCTCCCCGCCATTTACAAAGGAGGAAGGAGAGATGGACTCATAAAGGAATCCATCCGAAGCCTCTCCCTCTGCCCTCCCGGGAGGTCCCGACACCCGAGAGTTCTCTCTTGTTCTGGAAACTTCCTTTGCATCCAGGGACTCAATGCCAGCCTCCCCTGGGTGGCCGTCCCACTTTTGTCTGGGGCTCTGCAGTGCTGGGGGTGGCTCCTTTCTCACCATGGCTGGGGGCAGGATTGACAGGTTTTCCCCTCCAGCCTTTCTGCTGCTCACTATGTATGGACGAGGCTGGAGGCGGGGCAAGCTTTAATCAGATCAAAGTGTGGGTGAGTCAGATCAATTCCTCCCCACTCCCCGACACATCGTCACAACGGCCGTGATTTAGTTCTTGTTTCCATCAGGTGGGAGAAATCAGAACTGCACGTTGCACATACAGACTCTTCACAGCAGTAAGGGAAAGTGAATAAAGTATATACAAGCTCCCAGGTGGGAGAGCCTGCCTCCATAGTAATGATGGGGACAGCTGGTTTCCCCAGGAGAGTCTCTTCTTGGTCACATCCCCTAAAGTTGGAGGGAGCAGCCAACCCTCCCCATTCAAGATACAGAATCTGGTCACAGATAGAAGGTATTTCCATGGAGAGGTGGAGGTGATGGGCCTGTTGGCCCTCTGGGTTCCTAGCAGTGGCAGGTAACCTATACCTACTGTTCAGACATTCCCAGAGTGCCCCTAGATGAACCCCAGAGGGTTCCTGAGCATCTTTAAAACAGAGTTGGGAGCTCACACGCAGAGCTGGGCTCCTTGGTGGTAGGCCGGCCCTGGTTCCCCGGGCACGGCGGAAACAGGCCCCAGAGCAACTCAAATACCCAGGGCAGAAGCGGGCACCCGCAAAGAAAGTCTTCTCAGTGCTCATTCTCAACACCACCCACAGCCCCTTCCAGAAAAGGCTAGTGGCGGTGGCCCAAACAAAGCCCCCCAAGGAGAAACTGGGTGGTGAGAGGAGGGGGCAAGATGGGGAAACAAGCACCCAGACACATAGGGGGCAGACGAGGGTGGTGACCCAGCTTTTGCGGGCAGAGTGGGCTCCCATTACCCCACCCTGCGTTTGGCTGAGGTTATATGGGCCTCTTTCTGAACCACCTCCTCTGGCAAGGCCCAGTCCCAATAATGAGCCATTGACCTTGCGTGTGAGTCTGAGGTTGGTCTGCTGCTCTGTCTAGGGCAAGCCCAGGGGCCTTGCAGCTTCGGGGGAAGAAATCCTCCTCATTTTCACAGCGTCGTTTTCCCCTCTCCTCCCACCGCAGTGATCAAATTAGCAGGCTGCTTCTCCTCTGAGAAAATGTGCCCATGGTCCTGGGGGCATCGCCCGTTTGCCTGTCTGGTGGGTCTGGGGAAGGAAAGGAGAGATGTACGTGGGCGTGTGTCCCTTCCTTCCCTGTCCCAGGAGGGTCTCTCCCACCTGGGATGGCTGCCCAGCCAGCAGCACGGGCCACGGCGGGCGGGCACTGGAGCCTTAGCTGCAGGACGCCTGGCAGGGGGCTGAGTACACACTGCTGCTCACGGTGGCCCCGCTGCTCAGGCTGCTGTTGGGACACTTGAGGGCCTTCATGCTGCTGTCCCTCTGGATGTGCAAGTGCTCCAGCCGCCAGCGCTCCCAGCTCTTCCGAAACTCCATCTGGACCTTCCGTGGGGAAAGGAGGGGAACAAGAGCCATCATGCAAACCAACTGCCCACAGAATGGCCCCGTTATTGCATTAGTGGGGAAGGGAAAAATCCACTGCATTATATTAAGAGACACAAGTCAAGGCCTTCGGGCGCCTAAATTAATATCCCAATAAAATTGTTTATTGTTGTCTCCTATTTTCTGCATCTCCTCGGGAGAGAGATGGGCTTGATGACCTAATGGGTCTCTTCCATCTCTAAACTCTGTGATTCAGCTAAGTACCTTTTACAATCCATCACGGCGCTACTTAACGGAAGGAGGAGAGTGAGGGAGCAACGAGGGGGGGGCGGACAGGAGGTGGAGGGAGAAGAGGAGGATGAGAGAGCCTGACTTCGGAGCGCACTCTCCCCATTCCAGCTAGGATGACTGAGAGGGGGGACAGCACCCCTAACCTGCCGGTGCCCACCGCAGACCCTGCTAAACTCCCCAGGGGCTTCTCTCCGGGCCCAGCACCTCACAGGGAGGGCGGCGGAAGGAAAGAGCTGAGAAGAGCAGCAGCCGCAGCGGGGGGGGGGGGGGGCTTCGCCACTGACCCTGTGCAGGAAGTCCGCGGTGACCAGGGACCGTGAGGGGACTTGGTCAACTCCAGTCCCTGCTGTGCTGGACTCTGCCCTCCCCATCAGGAAAAGCCTTCTCAAGCAGGCTGATACTCGGGGACCAGATTGTTGGGGCAGAAGGATATTAACACAAATCCAAACAATATCGCAAAGCCCCAGTCCCTGGAGGGTGTGTGGCAATGCTGGGGCTCCTGGTGATGGCCAGTGACTCTGGTCCCCAGGGAAGCTGCTGGAACCCGAACAGCTTGTCCTGAGGGGTCTGGACTGCCCTTCTGGGTGATGTTTCCAGAAGTTTGCTTTCCAGAGCTTCTTTGATGTCCCCCACCCTGGCCCCCCAGTCTCCCACACCAGAGTCTGTGGCCTGGGGGCTCTTCCCTTCAGGCCACGTCACCAGGAGGGCCGGCTGCCAGCAGCGGTGGGTAAGGGGCTCCCTGCCAATCCCTCCACCAGCCCCTGGGCAAACAACCCTCCTCTGCTCCTCCTTTGTCATCCATCTAGCTAAGCCCAGCCAGCTGCCTGGCATGGCTGCATGCCATCCCTTAAAAGAACTTTTTCTGTGCTGAGTAGAGCTGAGATGGCCCAGAGCCTGCCTGCCAGCCCCAGCGTCACGAGCCCAAGCCCAGGGAGGGAGGGAAGGAGGCCGAGCACACCCCACCGGGCCCCCCCTGCTCCGTGCCAGCTCACTGCACCACTGAGTGGGCAAGGAGCGCGTGCTGACAGCTGGGACGGGGGCATCCCAGACTGACGACAGTCCCTGCTTGTGCAGCGGCAGGGAGGCCAATCTTGTCTCACAGCCCTCCCGCTAAGGAGAGGGCGGAGAAAGATGGTAAACTGAGGCAAGCGCATGGGAAGCCACCTCAGAGACTAAAGAGGTCTCAGGGACACGCACAGGACTTCCCAGAGGACTGACACTCGGTGTCCCCTTCTGCCCCCATCTCCCTCAGCACTTTTCTTGAACCTCTGCTGTGGCCCCTATCATTACAATCGTCCTTGAAACCCACCACTTACTGGGCACTCACTATATGTCCGGCATTTTCCATTGATTGTGTTTTAACTTTCACATCAACCCTGCAAAGTAGCTCCGGTTACTGTCCCACCCTTAAAGGCGAGGGAACTGAGGCTCAGAGTGTTCACGCACTTCCCCAGGCCTTTCAGCCAGGATTTGAACCCAGACCAAGCCTGACTCCAGCGCCGGCTCCTGACCTGAGGCCTCCTGCCCTGGCTGTGGCTCCCCGAGGTCCTGCCTGTCCCTGGCTGTGCCTCCTGCCCACTCGGCTGGAGCGCCTCAAGGGCCAGGGCCACATCTTCCTCATCCCAGCGTCCCTGCGCCTCGCACAGTGCTCGGCACACAGCAGGTGCTCAATACATGTGTTTTAAATGAGCCAAATGAATGAACAAGTGTATAAACGAGCATCTAACATTGGTTCCTGCTGTTTCTCAGTTACGAAAATGACACAGCCAAGACAGCAACACGGATCCTGGACACCTAGCCCAGCACGCAGACCCACGTGCATCTTCCTCACTCTCCGATGTCCCCTCACCCTGCCCTCCAGGTCTGCAGTGCCGCAAGTACCCGCTCTGGCAGGCACCACGCCAGGCTCGGGATTTGGGGTGAACTGGGAAAGCGCATTCACCTGCACTTACAGTTGGGGAGACAGAGGCAAGGGGGCAAAGTGACGTGCCCGGTCACACAGCTTCGCGGTGGCAGAACCAGGCCAGCACTCAGGGCTCACGAGTCACCTCACTTTGGCTTCAGACACCAGCTCCAGCAAAGCCATCCCCAGGCCTCCCCTCCCTGTCCCCCCTGCCCACACACCCACCAGCAGCTGGTGCAGGCTTGGCAGCCACAGAGGACCAACGTCCAGGCCATCTTTTCTCCTTGGGTCACAAGTACCTGGCATTGCCATAGCAATCTTGGGGCTGAAGAACAGCTCTTGTGGACAGAGGCCTCAGCCCCGGAGCCACATGTGTCTTTTGTGGCCCAGTGATAGTGACATGTCTGTCCCTGTGCCTGGAGGAGCCAGGGTGTGAGCAGTCTCCAGGAGTGGGTTTCAAGGAACCAGGCGGTGCGTTGAAAGGAGACGGGGTCTCCAGCCCTCTCAGTGGGGTCTCCTGGACCCCACAGCACAAGCCTGGGAGAGCCCGAGGGGAGAGGCCAGCCGGGACCTGCAGCCAGGCCTGGTCAGAGGGACGCAGCTCTGGCGATTTGGAGCCAAGTTCCTTGCTAAGGGCAGAGCAGGGATGTGTGCCTGTCCCTTCCTGCTCACAAAGGCCAGCCAGCAGGGGTGCCAGGCAAGGAGGGAGGTGACTGGGTGCCTGGACATGCAAGTAGGGCTGGGTGAGTGTGTTGCCACAGAGTGGCTTTGGGGACAGAGGAGAGAGAGGTGGGAAATGGGGCCTTAGGGGCTGAGGGGACAAGGTGGCAGTAGGGAGCCTCAGTCTGTCCCCAGGGGCCTCTGCTCCTCATCCCCACCGGGATACATGTCCCCATCTCACCACTGGGCTGGAACGTGAAGCAGCAGGGCTCAGGGCTGGCTCAGAACAATTCCTGAACGGAGGCTGCCCTGCAGGGCTCAGCTTCAGTTTTTAAGAAGTTCTTTATGAGGACTCAGCCGTCGGGGAGAGCCAGGGCTGCTACGTCCTGCTGCCTCCCATGGGTCCAGGCCTGTTGGGTGCGGCCCCTCCCCTCCTTCCCCGGCCCACCCTCCGGATGAGCCTGCCGGGCCCTCTGAGACTGGCCCGTAGGAGCAGAGCCAGAATCCCACGTATGGGCCACTCTGCCTGGCACTGCCTCTACCCCCCTACCCCTGGCTGCCCCGAGGCCTTAGTGGGATCCCCACCCCCATCTGGCACCAGCCTACCAGCTCTGAAGCCTTCTAGCTGCTGATTGGGACTATTCATTTCACTTTGCTGAGCCTTACTTTTCCCATCTGTAGATTGGGCTACCATCTGGTGCACGGCACTGGGTGTAATAAAACACTTGCGCTCCTTACATGCAGTAAGCACGTAGGAGATGCTGGTTTCCTCCCTTTTATAGATCTGAAGGCCACGTGCTCCAAGCCCGTCCTTCCCATAGGAAGCCAGCGCAGGGGAGGCTGGAGGAGGCCTCAGGGACAGGGGAACCCCGCCCCTCCCTTTGGCCCAGTCCCACTTTCTCTGTAGCGTCCTCTGAAATTTCCTAGGCCCGGGCCTCTGGGAATCACTGGATGCTGGAATGATGTCTAAGTAGCTGCTTGCTGAATGTCCGGAGATGGGGTGCGTGTCTCTTCCCGCCAAGCAGCAGCTGTGAGGAGCTGGGGTGGGCCCCAGCACCCCACTTTGAAGGAGGGGTCTATTTTCTGTTCCCCTTTTCCACTTTCTTCAGACTTTACCTCACTCGGTCCTCATGGGAATCTCGTAGGTAGGCATTACTACTCCCATCTTGTAGATGAGGAAACTGAGGTTCAGAGTGGGCATGTAACTGAGCCAAAGCCACACAGCTCGTGAAGTGATGGGGCCTAAATAAGACCAGACATCTGGTGCCGAAGCCTGCAGCTCTGCGTCTTTCCCGCTCATCACATTACTGTTTTGAGCCATCTCACAGCTCCATGAAATACTCAGGTGTCTGCCCCCTGTCCCCTACACCCATAGAAAAGGCACGTCTGTATTGATACACTGACGCTAAGATCTCTGAGCTCTGGGATTCCAGGCTCAGTGACTCAGAAGACACACGAAGAGCCCCGGGTCTTTGAGGACCAGAGTCCCTGCGTCACCCGAGCCCCAGCCCTATGGCTGAAAACCCTCACCTGGGCCTGAATGGAGTTAAAGTCCTCAGTGCCCTCCCAGACTGTGGGGTGGAGGTTGCCAACACCCTCCTCCTGCTGGGTTAATTCTCTGGGGGACACTCCCTCAGGGAGCCCTGCAGCTGCCCCTACAACTTTTTGTTTTCCCCTCTGGAAGGAATTTGGGGGAAGTGGGTGCTCTGGTATCTGTGACATTCAGTTTGATGGCTTGGAAGGTGCTCCTGCCCTGCTCCAGCACAAAGCTGGGCACCTGGGAGGAAGGCGCCTTTCCCAGGTGCCCACGAACACAGACCCCCCCCAGAAGCTGACCATCTCAGAGAGGGGAGGGCGGCCTGTGCCCCGCCAGAGTCTGTGGGAGAGGGCATGGGGCCAGCAAGGACCCCCTTCTCCCGTCCCACAGGGTGCTGAGCACCGACCCCAGCACCAGAAAGCCCCCGGGGGAATATGTCCCCTGTCCCGCAGGGGACCAGGGGTCCTGCTTGTGTACTCAAGGACAGGGTGCTTTCTTCCCCAAGTCAGAATTGATTGGAATCCTGGCTCTGCCACTGTTTCCAAAGCTGGGGCAGGATTCTTACTCTCTCTGATCTTCAATGCTCTCATGTGTGAAAAATGAGAATATTGAAATCAGAATTTTAGTAAGGTTTTTTTTCGGGTGGGGAGTGAGGGTGATCATTAAATGAGATAGTAATTATCAAAGCCCCAAGCATGAGGCCATATGGCTTCGGCACGCGTGTGTAGAATCACTTTGTAACAGACAGTCCCCACCACCCGGTAATTCACTCAGGACCCTCACCACGAGGCTGGGCCTTCCCCAAGCTCATGTACCGTTAGGGTATGTGTGCGCACGTGTGTGCGTGTGCATGTGAGAGAGAGACCTATGCACAGAAAACCATCTCTGGGCACGATGCCCTTCAACTCTAGTGCCTCAGTGGGGCGGGTAGGGTCCCAGCCGGAAGGATTGACGGGACTAGCCAATGGCAGCAGCCCACCAGGGTCCCCTTCCCTCCCCAGACCTTACCTCGTTGTTGACAAAGCAGTATAAGATGGCCACCATCAGCCCCTGGGAACAAGAGTCACGTCAGCAGGGAGGAACTGGGAAGCAGGCGCCCTGCAGCAGGCCCCCGCTGGAAGCTCTCGGGGCTCCATCCCCACATCCCCCTCCTCAACCCCCGGGTCTGCTGGGGCAGCAGGCTCCGTCTCATTCCCTTTCTGCAGGAACAAGAAGGCCCCTTGCTCAGATACCGCAAAAGTTCTACAACACCCTCGCCTGAGGAGGCCTGACCCCATGAAGTACCCCGACTCTGCCCGCAGAGAACACTCCCCACCCAGCCCCACTGGTCCACTCAGGAGACCTTACGCCTCAGAGCTGTGTTCTCTGTGTGTGCACCTGCACACATATGTAAATGCACACACGTGAGCCCACATGCTGTAGGAATGCCATAACACTCTTGCAGCGCTAGGACCAGTTTCTTATATTTTTAAACGCCCGTACTGTCCTCTAATGCCAGTGGGGAGGATCAGTTCTTTGTTTTGAAACTATGTGACCCTGTAAATCCTGTTTCCACATCTCTGAGCCTCAGTTTCCCCCCTGTAAAATGGGGGTAATCCTGCACATCTCCTGGGTTCTGTGAGGTTAAATGCACAATGTGTGCAAAGCACCTGGCAGGGTGCCCGCCACCCAGTAGACAGCAGCTGCAATGCCAGGCCGGGTGCCAGGGATAGATCCAGGAAGGCTTCTCGTCCCAGGGACTTACAGAGCAGACTTGGGACACCTGGGGACACTAGTTCTGGCTCTGCTCCAACCAAGTGACCTTGGGCAGGGGTCAGTCCCCCAGTTCTCAGCCTGCCCGTCTGTCCCATCTGCATGACACAGGCTGGTGTCTGCCCCACCCCCACTCCCACACTGGGAGAGCAAGTGCTCCCAGCCGTGAGGTCACCTGGAAGGAGGTGAAGGAGAGCTCTGTGAACAGCTTGATGAAGCGCAGGGTCCCCCGGGCATGCTCGTCCATCACGAAGGCAAAGATGACCTCATGGGTCCCCAGCAGAGGGATGAGTGTCAGCGTGGACTTGGCAAGTCTGGGGGGCAGAGTGGAGACTTCTAGAGTCATTTTGGACCTCTCCCATGGACTCTTCTCCCCTTTCTGTACCCTCCCCTTCCTACCAGGTTCTGGCACCTGGGACAGGGACGCCCTCCCGCCCCAAATACCCTGGGATAGGCTGCCTGGATGGAACGAAGAGAGGGTAAGACCCTCCAGACACCAGGGGCTGCCCAGGGGCAGGGTGAAGGCAAGGCTTGGGGGTTCCAGGCCAGGCCCAGGTGGGAGAAGAGGGTAGCACACGGCTCCAAGCTAAGCACCCCAGTATCTCTCTTTCTCTGCTGGAAGTTTGAGCCGAGGGGCCCCAGTGAAGCCAGCTCAGTTATGTCACCTGCATTTGATGTCCGTCTTGCACATGAGATTGGCTTTCAGTTTGGACACCACGATGCAGATGACCCGGACAAAGATGAGGAAGTTCACCTGCGGGGCAGATAGGCGGGAGGCTGGGGACCCTCTAGCCCCAGACACCAGCCCAGGCCTCCCGCAGCTCCCCACCCCGCCCCCACTCCGTCACTTACCCCGATGGCAAAGAGAATGGGCAGCCGGATGATGAGCCAGTAATTCATGTTTGAGTTCCTGGTCCAGCAGCTGGGGAGGGAGGGAGAGGCACATACGCATCCAGCTGGACTCGCAGAGACCCCGGCTCACAGCACAGGCACAAGCGCCCGCCAGAACATGTGGGCATGTTGAGCGCCATGCACACAGCCACCAGGAGGTGCACAATAACCAGTCCCACCGATCCATGCACAGCCCTCCAAGTGCACAGCCACAAAACACACACACAGTCACACACAGACACACACAGCCTCCAAACAAGGTTCTATAGACCTAAAACACCCATGTGTGTACCCAGCATCACACACAACATAACAGAAACATGTCACTTGTAGATATTACAGGAAAACCTGCAGGAGGGCACCATGTATCCCACAGAGGCTGCACCATTTGTCATCATGCAATCCCAGGGCAGGGCAGGAGCCCGGGTAGGGAGGGGAGGTTAGAGAACCATAATAAATTCGTATGTTAAATTCCTGGTCCCTCTGTTTATCCTCCCAACAGGTGGGAGCCACATGCCCCAGGGGCCAAGGAATTCGAAGGGCTTTGAGGATAGGGACCTCAGCACACCCATCTCCTGGGGAGGGCACACTCACCCCTCATCCTCATAGAGGTACTTGACAATGCCCCAGGGGACAACAAACAGCAGGGGAACACCTGGGAGGAGAGAGGGAAAGAGAGAGGGGAGAGGGCTGGCAGGCTGAGGCCTCTCCCTGCCCCGGGCCCCTCACACCCAGCCCTGCTCCCTTGCCTGCCCCAAACCACGGTTTCCAGGTTGGTCTGGGTGCCTGGGAGAGCAGAGACAGCAGGAACCCCACGCCGACTCCCCGGACGCTGCCTTAGAGAGGGGTCCTCAGCTGTCTGGCCCACCTGGGTGCCGGGCACACATCAGGATTTGCCCTCAGGGGCCTGGCTGAGACACCAGGGCACAGACACCTGAGTGGCAGAGGGACGGGGTCATGCCGGGGGCAGGGCGGGCTGCATGAGGCGGGGAGCAGGCGCACTCTCTGGTGCCCTTCTCCGCACGCCCGTCTCAGTCTCAGCCAGCCCCCTCTGGTGCGGGACGCCCCTTCAGTGGTCTGCCCCCTGCCCCCTGCCCCTGCATGTGGGCTGGGCAGAAGCTTGGAATAGAGACGGGAACTCTCCTTGCTGCCAGCAGGCCGACTCACTGCCCACAGTGGCCTGCAGTAACCACAGCTACCACGACACTTCCGCTTGGCTGGGACTTGAGGGTGTGGAGACAGCCTCTCAGGTCATCCCCCGAGATCCCCACCTCCTGGCTTCCATGCCCTCGTGTAGCCCACGTGCTGCCAGGGTGGGTTTGTGTGACCAACAACATATGGCAGAAGTGATGGCACATCACTTATCAGATTAGGGCAGGAAAGACACTGTGGCATGGCGTGAGCTCTCTCCCTCTCTCTCATGTCGCTTGATCTGGGGGAACCACTAGTCCCATCACGAGGGCGCTCGGCAAGGAACGGAGGCCTCCAGCCAGCAGCCAGCAGGGACTGGGCCGCCGGGCACCCAGCAGCCTCGGGAGCGAGCTTGGAAGCAGCTTCTCCACCCCAGCTAAGCCTCGAGATGCCACCAATCCCGGTGGACGGCTTGGCCGACCCATCAGAGATCCTGGGCCGGAGGTACGCAGCTAAGTCGGACCCAGATTCCTGGCCACAGAAACTGTGGGAAAATAATTGTTTATTATTTTAAGCAGCTAAGTTTTAGGCTTGGTACGCGGCAGCAGGTAACTAACACAACTGGCTCCCAGTTCCCCAGCAGAGCCTCAGAGCCGGCTCACCTTGAGAGCTCAGTCTGTGCGGGTCGATTTAAAATCGGATTGTCTGTCCTCATGTGACGGACGAGGAGATGGATCCGCTCAGAAGGGCACCCGCGGGGCTAGAATCCAGGGCTGCAACCCCAGGCCCACTGCGACCACCCCCCGTGGCTTCTGCACCAACTCTCCCACGCTGTCTCCCTGGCGCCTCCCTCAGCCCCGGAGATGCGAGCGTCCAGGGTGCGCAGACAGACGTGTGCGTGTCTGCATGCAGTGAGTGGTCCGTGTGTGTGTGTGTGTGTGTGTGTGTGTGTGTGTGTGTGTGTGGCTTTCGGGGGTCTCCCCCAGGAGCACGTTTCCAGGGCAGAACCACGTCAGAGCCTTCCCTGTCACCATCGCCAGCGTTACCCCAGCACACCGATGTCCACTCAGGGCAGCGAGGGGACACGTGTGCTTGGCCCCGGGGGGCAGGGGCAGGGCAGGGAGGAAGCAAAGAAGCTCCGTGCTGGCTGGCATTCCTCAGCAGCCAGCCCTCTCCCGGCCTGTTTATTTTCACATAAACCAGGCCTCTCGTGCTTTAGGAACAGGCCTTCCTGAGACGGCACGAGGAACGGGATGACCCCAAAGGCCCCAGCACACGGCACAGGCCCTGCCCCGTGGAGGATGCTCAGTGAGAGTGGAATGAATGGATGAGTGAGGGTGAGCCAGTGGATCAGTGAGGGAAGGGAAGCTCTCTAGGCAAGAAAATGCCGATTCCCTAAGCCACACACACACCCAGAAACCTCCTCCTTAGGCCTCCCCAGCCACCTGCTGTCCCTTCTCTCTGAGACCCTGCTCCAGGACCGGGGAGCTCACTCATGTTATCAGCCAGTCCTGGTGAGCTTCATTCATCTATCAGCGTTTCTTTAACAAGGGCTTTTTAAAAAAAAAAAAAACAAGAAAAAAAAAAAAACCACAGGCACAGCCCTGCCACGTGCAAACATTACACACTCCCTGCTGGCTTCATCTTTCTCCCATTTAGAAAACCAGCAAGACAGGCTAGAGAAAATAAGCTCAAATTAAGACACACAGAACCAGCTTGGGAAGTAATGATTCCCTCGTCCCTCACTCGCCTCCCCGCCCCCGCCCTGTGCAGCCTCCCCGTGGTGGGTTTCTAGGGGCACCGACTGCCCCTGGACTGGGGCTCCCCTAACCTTGTCAGAGTCCCAATTCTAATTCTTCCACTTGCACATGGAGCTAAAAGTTGTTTCCCAAGCATCCCAACTTGAGCAAAGCCTCCTGGCATCACCACTGAGCTCTCAGAAATCTGTGAATTTGTCCTTGTCTCTCCGTCTCTATCTCCCCCATCCCAATTCCTTAAGAAAAGGATGTTCTGGTTGGAGAAGGGTGTCCCCTGGGTCCGTCCCTTGTGCTCCCACAGAACCTGAGCTAGGGTGTGAGGTGGCAGGAGGAGACTGGCGCCCTCTGCCCACAACTCCCCGTCAGAGATCTCAGGGCACTGTGTGTCCCCACCAACCCCCAACCAACCACCCCGCTCCTCTGCACACATCACACTGTCCCGGTGATTGTTCCTGCCCTTGGGTTGTCATGGTGACAGGCATTAACAGCGCTGATGCCATTTCCCAGAATGGACAGACACCATCCCAGACCTAAAGACAGCATTCCGAGCTCTCCTAGCTGGCCTGCCTCCACCCTGCCCCTAGTGAGCTGGGGGCTCCCCAGCTGCCCCTGCAGGAGGAAGAAGCCTGGCGGGGCGGGGGCTGGGGGTGGGGAGGCCAAGCAGAGGGTCTGGGTGCTGGGGGAGGAGGAAGGGGAGGGTCCAGGATCTGTGTGCAGGAGCCGGGCCCACCTGCCCTCCCGTGCGGAGGCTGAGCCTGCTCGGCCCAGGCCAGAGAACTGTACGAGGCTGCCTGGGAGTCAGGACGCCCAGGTTCCAGGGCCTGCTCTGCCTTTCCATCCCTGACCCTTTCCCAAGACACGGATCTCATTAAAACCTCCTCAGAGCTTCTCTTTTCCCAGGGGGCTGTAAGTGCAGGGTGGCTGAGGAACACCAACAAAAATGAAAGAAGTGCAAGGACAGGGGACAGGCGGCGGGCTGAGAGGGCCAGAGAGCACAGAACCGTGAGGGCCGGGGCCTGGGGCAGCTTCCTGAGGAGGCATCTGGCAGCCTGGTGTGGGAAGGATGCTCCAGGAAAGTTCCTGCGTGAACAGCCTCACAAGGGCTCAGAGGCAGGAGCAGAATCAGGGAAGAAGGGGACGTTGAGGGAGGAGTCTGGCTGCGACTGACGTGGGAAGTCCCTGGACGCGGGGGCAGCAGTGGTCAGAGCAGCCTGCGTAGGAGAATGATGGGGGAGGGGAGTGAATGGACGAGTGGCAGGTGGGGTTATGGGGGACAGGGAGCCGCAGGTTCAGTGGCGGATTAGGGAGGGCCTGGGGCAGGGCCTATCCTCTGCCTGCAATCTGGGTGGGTGCCTGTGGGCACCCCCAGGAGAACCTGCTGCCTCTGCTTTCCCGGTCGTGCAGGCGATCCCAGCCCCCTGCCCAACCCACCCCTGCCCCTTGTCAGAACCCCACGTGGCGAGAGGCAGAAGCACAACCAGAAATGTTCCAGCAAAAAAAAAAGACACGATGGTTCTTGGCAAACTTTTTTGGCTAGAACATTTCCAGCTGGGCTCCAGGCACATCTGCGGCCCACCCCTTTCCGTGGCCCCTGGTCGCCCTGCCCTGCCCTACGTGGCTCTCCTCTGAGCCCCCCCTTCATCATCACGTGACAGAGCATCAGCCCTCCCCTGGGCCCTCGCCACACCCTCTCACCCCTGCCCACCTGGAGGCCCAGGACTCACCATTTCCCTCCGGGCCTTGGGCAGCCCAGGACTGGGCGTAGGGCTCTGTCCCCATATGGCCTTAGGAGCAGAGGCATTTGAGGACAGTGCCATGACTTCGGATGGTGTGCATGACAGTGGAAGGGGATGATATTTGGCCAGATGGGGGTGCAGGCTTCTATTAATGGAAGAGAGTTATGCAAAGAGGGGGGACCATACCCCTGCAGTGCCTTAGCGGCCCATGGGCAGGGGTCCTGTGCCCAGGGTGGGGTTATCCAGCGGGCCTCACCCCTTGCCCCAGCAGTTATGTTCTGAGTAACAAGTTGAAAGAGAGGTCAGGGTCTCCTGCCTCCATGCCACAGGTCCAGGGTGGGTGACACAAGGCCTTACCCCAGCCGATGCTCACATAGAGCCTGAAGACACGCTGCTCGGAGAAGACCGAGAGGGCCAGCAGTGTGTACAGGTACACGCCTTCCACCAGGAGCCAGTAGTAATTGGCCGCCACGCAGTACTGCATGAGCAGGAACACCAGGCGGCAACCCAGAGAGTCCTGGAGGCAGAGGAAGGGTCTCTTGGGGACAACAGCTCTAGCCCCCCACCTCTTTTTTTTATTTATTTATTTTTAGACAGGGTCCTGCTCTGTCACCCAGGCTGGAGTGCAGTGGCTCCATCACAGCTCACTGCAGCCTCAACTTCCTAGGCTCAAACGATCCTCCTGTCTCAGCCTCCCAAGCAGCTGGGACTATAGGCATGCACCACCATGCCTGGCTAATTTTTAAAATTTTTTGTAGAGACGGGGTCTCACTATGTTGCCCAGGCTGGTCTCAAACTCCTGGGCTTGAGCAATCCTCCTGCCTCAGCCTCCCAAAGTGCGGGGATTATAGGTATGTGAGTCACTGTGCCCGGCCACCTTGTTGCCTCTCTTGATGCCCTTCCCATTCTGCCCAGCTGCTATTCTGCCATGGTTAATGTGGCACGAGAGAGCTCACGTCTTCTGGCCAGGGCTAATGCCGAGAACCTGAACTGCTTTAGCTCATTGAATCCTCACTATCCTGAGCGGAAGAAAGTAATACTGTCTCCATTCAGGTGAGAAAACTGAGCCTCAGAGAAGCGAAGTGACTTGCCCCAAATTCTACAGCTAGTAAGTGTCAGAGGTGGGATTCAAACCCAGGTCTGTCTCCAAAGACTGAGAACTCCCTAGGGCAGCGTCTCCTCCCTTAGACTGGAGCCTCCCAGGTAGACTGCCTTTCTCTTCAGACTGGAAGGTCACCTGGTGGGCTGCCTTTCCCACCAGAATGGGAGGACCGCAAGGTGGACTACCTCTCCCACCAGGGCAGGGGCTCCCTGAGGGCCAGGGCTGGACAGCTCCTGCCCTCCCGTCCCAAGCCTCCTCCGCCTGCCCATCCCTCCGGGACACAGCACGCACCTGGTAGGAGAGGAGCCCGTCCCACTGGTGCTGCTGGGCGGCCGTGCTGTACATCCACTTGAGGGCGGCATCCTTGATGAAGACGGACAGTGCTCTCAGGATGAAGGACGCAAACAGGTTCAGATGGATGTAGTTCCGGGTGCAGCGCAGGTGTCTGAGGGAGAAAGCAGGGCCCTTCCCTGGTAAGACGGCCAACAGTTCTGCTCTCCGAGCCCCAGCTTTCAGGCTAACACACGCATCAGGCATGTTTCTGGCTCTGGGATCGTGCTCCTTCCTATCCTCCTTCCTCTGTGAATGCCCTTCTTCCCCATAACCTTGAAAACCCTCTGTCCAATTCAGGCCTGCCCCTCTGTGAAGCCTTCAGCGGTGTAGTCGCTGCCCCTTCTCCCACCTGTGTTCTAGCCTTCTCTCTGCAGCATGTTCTTTTATACAAAGTCATGCATAATCAAAGAGATTTATGCATGAGGATCAGTTTCCTCAATGGGGACTTTGCTTTGCTTTTTCGTGACAGAAGTAGACCCGGGCCAAGCACATGGTAGGAATTCAGAAAGCACTGGATACAATTTCAATATCCTTTCATGTAAAAATGCACAGCAAACTGGAAATACAGGGGTATTTTTTAATCTTATAAAGACTATCTACCTAACTGGGAGCAAATCTCATTCTTAACCAAGAAAATTTGGAGCCATTTCCCTTAAAATCAGAAACAAAATAAGGATGTCTGCTATCATCACTTCCATCCAACATTTATAGCTATAGACCCTAACCACTATAATAAGGCAAGAGAAAAAATATATAAGAATTGGAAATAAGCAAAATGGTCATTATTTGTAGATGATAGATTTTCTTCATAGAAAATCCAAGAGAATCTACAAATTATTAGAACTAATAAGAGAGTTCAGCAAGGTTGCTGATATGTATATTTATGTACACCAGCAATAAAATTAAAAAGTAAATTTAAAAAATAATTCATTTGCAACATTTTTAATTTACTACCTAGAGTAAATCTAACAGATGACAGGCAAGATCTCTGTGAAGAATATTATAAAATTTTCTTAAAACCATTAGGGAAAACTTAAAGGGAGATAAACCACATTCACGGATAGAAAGACTCACTGTCTGGAAGGGGTCAATCCTCCCCCACATTAATTGATAAATTCAATGCAGCTATAATAAAAATTCAAACAATATTTTTTAATGGAACTTTAAAAACTTATAAAGAAGAGTCAAGGTCCAAGAATAGTCCAGATACTCCTAAAGAACCACAAAGTAAGGGGCTTTGCTATATGAGAACTAAGAACTCTAGTAAATCTACAGTAGTTAAGGCACCATGTATTGGGATGGACACAGAGAAATAGACCAACAGAAAAGAATACAGATGACAGAAGCCAATGCATGTGCACACGAAACCTCGCTATGTGACAGAGTATGCACTGCACACCAAAGGGGGAAGGATAGGCTATCAATAAATGGTACTGAGGAATTATATATATATATATTAATAGTATATATGGAAAAATCAAATTAAATTCCTTATTTTCCCCATATACAAAAATAAATTCCAGGTAGATCAAAGAAACATTGGGAAGAACAAAACTCTGAAACTTTTAGAAGAAAATATAGGTGGCGGTCTTTTTGACCCTAAGGTAAGGAAAGATTTTTTAAATAAGACCATAAAAATTTTGTTCTTTGGAAAAAAAATGATAATTTTTAATCAATAATAAAATTAATTTTATCAATTGGTAACATTTATTGTTAAATTTTGTCAGTACTAAATTGATAAATTGATACATTTCATTCCACTGAAACTAAGAACTTCTGTGCAGAAAAGGCACCATAGAGTGAAAAAATACGCCACAGACTAAGAGGGTATATCCTGGGTTAGTATCCAGAATATGTAACGAATGTTTAAAATGAAAAAGAAAAATCCAAACAAGCCAATAAAAAAGTAAGCACAGGGTATGAGCAAGCAATTCACAGTATAAATCATGAAAAAATGCTTGCTGTCTCTAGGAAGCAGGGGTATGCAAATTACAATCCTAATGAGGTTTCACACACTTCAGATTAGCAACAAGTATGTCTGAACAGACTACATATTGGTGATAATGTCAAATAAAGGAAACTCTCTTTTCTTACTGGTGAGAGGGCAAACTGGTACAACTGTGAAGAGCAACTTAACAGGACCCAGTAAATTTGCAAACGCAGGTGGGTTTCAAACCTGGCGATTCTACTCCTAGGTACATGTCCCAGAGAAATGCACAAGGGGTCGTAGGTAAGAATGCTCATTGTACTAACGTTTATAATTCAGAAAGAAAAACAGAATATGCCTCAAATGTCCATTAAAGGGATAACAGATACATTAACTGTACTATATCATACAATAGAATATGGAATGACAGTTAAAATTAATGAAATAGAACTACTTTCATCAACCTGAATGAATCTCACAAAAACATGTTGGACCAAAAGAAAGATCTGAATGTGTGTCCCTTGAGAATTCATGTTAAAATTGAATCCCAGATGCAATAGTATGAAGAGGTGAAGACTTTAGGGAGTGACTAGATCACTCCGCCCTCAGTACTGGGATTTACTGCCCTTATAAAAGAGGCCCTTTGCCCTTCTGCCCTGGGATGACACCATCTCCAAAGCAGACAAAGCCCTTACTAGACTCCAGACCTGCTGGTGCCTTGATCTTGGACTTCTCAGCCTCTAGAACTGTGAGAAATAAATTTCTATTATTCATAAATTACCCAGTCTAAGAGTAATAACGGCAGGCACAGACTAACACAGAAACTGGTACGAGAGTCGGGTGCCGGAGTAACAGATACCTAACAATGCAGACGTGGCTTTGGAACTGGATGATGGGCAAAGGCTGGAAGAGTTTGGAGAATCAGGCTAGAAAAAGTCCACGTTGCATTGAATGGGCCGTAAAGAGCGATTCTGGGGAGAGCTCAGAGGATGGGAGCTGTATGGAAAGTCTCAATCTTCTTAGAGATTAAGTGGTTGTGAACAGAATAATGGTAGAAACAGGGAGTAAAGGCCGTTCTGACCGGGTCTCAGACAGAAAGGAGAAACACAGTGTTGGAAACTGGAGGAAGGGCCATCTTTGTTATAAAGTGGCGAATAACTTGGCTGAATTGTGTGTGTCCTAGTGTTTTGTGGGAGGAGAAACTTGTGAGGAATGAAATAGGATGTTTGGTGGAAGAAATCTCTAAGCAAAATGTGGAGGGTGTAGCATGGGTTCTCTTGACTGCTCATAGTAAAATGCAAGAAAAGAGAAATCAAAGATGAAATTTCTAATTAAAAGGGAAGCAGAATTTAAAGATTTGGAAAATTCTCAGCCTGGCCATGTTGTAACGAATGCAAAAGCATGTTCAGGAGAGAATATCAAGGCTGTGGCCAAGTGAACATTTGATAAGATGGATAGAAGAATCCAGGTGCTACTCACCAGAAAATGGAAGAATGACCCTGAAGGCACTTTGGAGATCATAGGCCCAGAGTGCCAGGGCCTTGAGAACAGAGCAGTTTTGGGGAAGGGCCCAAAGGCACTGTGAGACCTTGGGACTCGCTGCCAGGGCCACCTCAGGTCTTTGCTCCCTGCATTCTGGTGCGGCACTCATTGGCCACCCCAGATGTGGCTCAAGGAGGCCCAGGTGTGACTTGGGCCACCCCTCCAAGGGGCACAGGCAGTAAACCTTGGCAGTGTCCACATGGTACTAACTTTACAGGCACACAGAGTGCAAGAGCTGGGGGAGCTTGGATTTCAAAGGATGTCTCGGAGATACTCAGGGCCCAGACAGAGAACTTCCACAGGGGTCCAGCCACCACGGAGAACCCCACTAGAACAATGACCAGCAGACTCGTGGGTATGGCAGAGCCACTAGCGTGCAATGCAGCCTAGGAGAGCTGCCACGTGAGCTGTGCCCAGCAAAGCTGTGGGAGTGGAGCTGCCCGGAACCTTGGGTCCAACCTCCACCTCAGTGTATCAGGAAGGCAGGACATTGAGTCAAACATTACTCTTGAGTTTAAGATTTAAGGCTATTTGCCCTGTTGCGTTTTGGACTTACTTGGGACCAGTTATCCCTTTCTTCCTTCCTATTTCTCCCTTTTGAGATGAGAATGTCTATCCCATGCCTGCCCCACCGTTGCATTTTGAAAGCACATGGCTTCTCTGATTTCACAGGTTCACAGCTGGAGAGCAATCTCCCTCAGGATGAATCGTGCCCTAGGTTTCACCCATACCTGATTTACATGATATTTAGATGAGACTTTGGACTGAGACTTTAAAGTTAATGCTGGAATGAGAACACTTTTGGGGACTACTGGGATGGAATGAATGTATTTTGTATGCGAGAAGGACATAAATGTTGTGTCCCTCCAAAATTCACGTTGAAACTTAATCCCCTATGCTATATAGTGCTAAGAGGTGGGGCCTTAGGAGGTGATTAGGTCAATGGCGGCTCTGTCCGCATGAGTGGAGTTAGAGCCTTGCAAAAGAGAACTGAGGGAGTTTGTGAGACCCTTTCACCCTTCTGCCCTTCTGCCTCGTCCAGACACATTGAGAAGGGGCCACGTTGGTAGCAGAGAGCCTGCTAGACACCAGATGTGCTGGTGCCTTAGTCTGGACTTCCTCGTCTCCAGAACTGTGAGAGATACATTTCTATTATTTACACCAGTGTAAGGTATTTTGCCATAGCAGCAGGAATGGACTAAGACAAATACGTACAACATGCTATTAAAAAGACACAAAACCTTTTAATGTATTTTTACAGATATTCATGAATGTGGTAAAAGTATAAGGAAACGTGTGGGAATTACAAGGGGCACATTAAGAGGTTACGTGTGGCAGGGGCAGGGCAGGGAGAGGTGCCGATCAGCGAGGGGACCCAGCGCAGTGTAACCGTACGGGATGTGTCATTTCTCAGGCTGGATGGTGTGTGCGTGAGCAACCATAACCATAATGGCAGTCGTATCTCTGAACCTCGAAATACTTCATAATAAAAAAGGAGAATATTCACAGAGTGAATGCATGTATTGAGCGCCGTGTGTGCAGGACGGTGCCAGGTGCCTTGAAGGAGGGAAGGGAAATGCTGCCCGTCCTGCTCCTGCTGCCTGGTGTCCCGAGGTCTGACTGCTTCAGACCCCTCCCCTCCTTGCAGCCTGCCCCTCCGCTCCACCCCTACCACGTGCAGAGGGAGGTTCTCCCTAGGCTGGAAGGAACGTCGCACCTAGGTGAGACCTAAGGAACTTTCCCACTGGGGCCGACAAGCTCCAAGGAGAGCAGGATCTCTGATCCCTGAGATCTTTTCTAAAACCATCCTGGACTCTTGATTATTAAAGTTACACACCCTGGAGAGGCTTTCCCGGGATTTTCCATATCCTTCCACCCCCTGTTAAGTTTTTAGGGGGTGCTGATGCCTGTGTGTGTGTGTTTCTTTTTTGCAGTATATATCCACACACTTGCACAGTGGGGATTAGACTAAGTACACAGTGTTGGACCCTGTGCTTTGGCTCTCATATTCTACGGTGACGGCTCTCCGGACAGCGTCTGAGAGAAGCACTTGCTGCATTGTCACCCTGGCCTGGTGGTCCTCCGCTCTGCCTGGCGAGTCAGGGGTCCAGGTGTCCTTACCTGAAGCCGAGGAGGATGGCCGAGGCGATGACCAGTGCGCAGAAGGAGAGTGAGTAGCCCACGGTGTAGATGATGTACAAGGACAGGAGCTGCTCCTCCGGGGAGCTCTGCGTGACACAGGGGACACGAGTGTACGTGGGCCGCCCAGGGCCCTCTTCCCACATTCACCTTTCCCATGGGGCAGGGGCAGAGCTGGGGCTCCAAGTCCAGCCCTGCTGGGGATAGCAGAACCAAGAAATGGAATACCCTGTGCTGATGGTTCTTCGATTTCTCGGGCTCTGTTCCCAAACCAGAGAGGTGAACGCAAACCACCTTTGTCCAGAAAGCGTGACATGCAAAGTCCCCAGAGGCAGTGGCATATGGATGAGATGACCGGAGCAGGGTCTGCCAGAAGCTCAGGGTCTCTGCTCCAATGAAGCTGAGACCCTGCACCTGCCTCCCTGGCTCAGAACCCCTCATCAACTCACTCTCTCCCCTCGCTTGGACTCCTCGCACTCCGACAGGTCCCTCCACGGCAGGCTGGAGTTGTCCTTGTGCAGCCAGAGGCCGTCGGCTGTGCAGAACCGGTACACATGGCCCTGCAGCACTGGGCGGGGAGACCTGGCAGCTGAGCCTCGGCCCGAGTCCAGCAGCCTGCCCAGTGCTAGACACCCCTCGCTCCTCCCTGTCCTGGGGGTCACCTCTGCTCCGCTAGGACTGACCCCTCTCAGTTAGTAGCACCCTCTTCCCCTCTGCACACACGCACGCACACACACTCACACGCACACACACCCCTGGGCCTTCCTCCCCTGCCATATATCCTGTTGTCCCAGGGACAGGACAGGGGGTCACCAAGGAAAGACTTTCCCAGCCTCACCATCAGCCTTTCCTCTCAGTCACCCTGGGACACAGTTTGGTGAATCCACATCTTTGCGACGAGAGGAGTGTAGCCCGGTCCACGTCCCTGCCTCCAGCCTCAGGCCACACTACAGATAAGGCCTGGCGCCGGCAGCAGGAGCCCCGCCAGCCCCACAGTCACTCGCTAGGATTTCTGCCTTTCGGGACTCAGTGCCCAGCCCCTCCCACACTCCCTGAGTGAGGCAGACCCTGGGGACACAGCTGGCACTGGGTTCCGGAGAGAAAGGAGGAGAGGCAGCCCCTGCCTCGGGGAGCCCTAGCCTGATGGGGGAGACACAGACCTGCCCTCAAGGACCTCCTGGTCTGAAAAGAATGCCCAGCTTCACAGTTCACGTACAGCCTTGGCCTTGGAGACCCTCCGTCCAAAAGGGGGAGACCCAGCGCCTACCTTCAAGTAGCCCCTAGTCATAGGCCGGGTCTCCTGGGAAGGCTGCCCTTGGAGACCTCGGGGTCCCTCCCCCAGGGCGCTCCCAGTCTGGCGGAGGCCGCCCAGTCCCCAGCTTCGAGACTCTCATAGAAAAAGCAAAACAGCCCTCAGGAAGGAGCAGCATAAACGCAAACCAGCAGAGATCAAACAGGCCCAGCAGAGGCGAGGCGGCCGTCGCCTGTGCCCATCCTCACCCTGGCAGTCCCCAGCCAGGCCCCGCTGTCCGCCTAGCCAGGGAGATGGGTGGCTTGTGGCCCAGGTTTCACCCGAGGCTTAGAGAGGGAGGTGCTTCCTTGTGCCCAGGAGGAAATACCTCATTCATTAGCTCCCTGCAGGAGAACTTAAGTCTGACACCAGGGCCAGGGAACCGGGACAAAAGGGCACAGCAGGGGGTGAGCATGGGGAGCCCCGGGGTCAAGGCAGGAAGCTGGAGCCCAGGAACTTTGAAAGACTTTAAAATTCTAAAAGACCAGAAGGCACAGCATGAGTGGAGGAGGGAGAATGGAGAAGGCACCAGTGTCCCTTCCAGTGGAGAGAGGGCAGTTGGAACCGGGTCTCCTAGGAAGGGGCCTCACTGACACGCACATGCGTGTGTGTGTGTGCATGTGTGTGTGAGTGGGGAGCGTGGCAGCCCAGGGCCTACCCCTCAGGGACCCAGGACAGCAGCAGCCACCTACTCCAGGGGCTCTATTTCCGGCCACACACTGTTGTGGCAGGGAGACCGTTTACTGCAGGGTTGGTGACAGTCCCCTTCCAGCACTGCCAGCACCGCAGGGCCTGTCACTGGACCCTGCCCTCCCTGACCCTAACCCCCAGCCACCGTGCAGCCTCCCTGTTCTCCTTCTCTTCCCTCCCAGCTGCTTTTACAAACCAGGTCCCTCTTCAGGAGACAGAGTTATCTGGTAATACGGTGGGATGGACCAGCTTGCAGCATTACTCTTTCTGGAAGAATCTGCATTTTAAAAGAGACTTTACCTAGAATAAAAACAAAAACCTGAAAATCTAACCACAGATCTTCCAGCAGTGGGAATGACGGAGTCCTGGTCCCCTCTACTGCGTGTATGCACAGCCAGACCTACCCACAAGGGCAGGGAGGGGAGGCACTGGGCTGACTTTAGCAACTTGAATAGCTCCTCTCTTATCTGCTGCATGGATGCCCGAGCTTCTCCACCAGGGGACAAGTCTTCTGACGTGAGGCCAAGCCAGTCTCGGGCTGCAGATATCCCCAGGAGCAGTGATGGGGCCCTGGGCTGACCCCATGGGGAACGAGACTGGTGTCAGGGCCTGCTCTGGCAGCCTGTTCTGATGGGAGGAAGCGGGGAGAGAGGGGGGAGGCCAAGGGGCCGGGGAAAGGTGAGGACAAGGCAACGGAGCCTCGGGCACACAACCCGCCTAACCACCCATTCTCAGGACTTCGCCCGAAGCAGTGTTATGCTAAAGGGACCCACTTCCCACAGCTGGCACCGGGCCTGGCATACAGTAGGCACTCCAAAATTGCAGGTTCCCTCTCTACATGCTCCTTACACACTCTCTCCACTGTCTGTGCACTCACAGAATCAGGTTTTGAACACCCACTGTATGCCTGACATCTTTCAACACTGTAACACCTTACAAGGTAGGAATGGTTAATCCCATTTTACAGATGAAGAAACTGAGCCTCTGAGAAGCCAAGTGACTTGCCCAAGAACATCCAGCTAGGAAGGAGATTCAAACCCCCAGCTCTTCCCCCCAGAGGCCAAAGAAGGACCATATGCCATTTCTCCTCTGCCCTTGCTCTGGGCTTGGATTTCTCGACATTCAGTCCCCTTCCAGGCAGGTCCCCTTGCCAATGTAGACCCCGAGCGGCCTGCACCATTCCTGGGTCCTGTGCTCAGGGCCAGCTGGAGGGTGGGGAGGTGGTGCGTGCACAAATGTGTGCGTTGCTGGCATGGAGTCAAGGGATCACTGTGTCCCTGGGAAGGCAGCGAGCCTGGGCGAGTGCGTCTGCCAATTACCCTTCATTAGCATCAAATATTAAAAGCCAGGCTTGGTTCCTGGCTGGGCCCCTGGTCCCCAGACACCCATCCTGGCTGGAGGTGGGTGGGTCAGGGCATAGTCCTACTTATCAGCCCCGCTTTATCTGGCCTGGGCAGAGCTGGCAAATCACAGCCCGGGCCTTGGCTCGGGGCTTGTCAACACGGGGAGCAGCCGGCAGCCACATGCCAGGAGGCCCAGGGATATTTCATTAAGTCAGACCCTGGTGCTGGAAATAAAACCCCCAATTAAACACTTCCCCTCCCGGAAACTGCCTCGGCGTCTGTAATCAAGCTGACAGCCGCCCTTCCACGTGGCCGCTGGCACTCAGGGCTGCGAGGCGCTGCTCGTGAATCCATTAGCTCCCGCACCCTGGCAACGGCGCGGCCAGCAAGGACTGCCAGGGCCCCATTTTGCAGACGCGGAAGCTGAGACTCGAGAGGCCACTCACAGGCCTCCCCAAGGTGGAGGGAGGAGGGTCACAGGCCGGGCTCGAAATGCAGGCAAAGGCTCTGGGGCGGGCAGCAGGGTAACGGGGAGCATCGGGACACAGAAGGAGCTCGGTTTCTGAACTACGCAGGCGCAAGTTCAAAGCCTGATTCTGCCCTCAACCAGCTGTGGGACCCTGGGCAGGTCACTTCACCTTCCTGGGCCTCAGTTTCCTCATCTGTAAAATGGGAACTGCAATGACTTCCCAGGGCATAAGGCCTGTGGAGTGCCTGGCACATAGTAGGTCTTCAAACCACGGCTACAGGGGAGGCCCTGCTGCCTCCCCCAGATTTCTCAAAGGAGCACTCCTTTCCTGTGGCTGGGAATGGAGGTTGTGACTCCACTTCAGCCGGAATTCCTCTGGGCCAAGCTCAGGCCTCAGTTTCCCCTTGGCAGCCCCAGCCTGCCACAAAAGCCCCCGGGCCTCAGCGTTACTCAGGGGAGGCACCTGGCAGAGTTTCCAGGAATTGTGAGTTACAGGCTATTTTAAAAGCATTTTATGACTCTCGTGGAAGCAGAACTGGCTACCAAACAGGGATCAGGAGGCTGCGGCTGACAGGGGATGTGTAATGAGCAGAGCGGCCGCTGTGGGTAAATGAGGCTGCTGAAGGGCCCTCAGGCGGCCGCAGGCTGTGTCCGCACCAGCCTTTCCTCCGGGCATCTTCCTTGCCCGACTCATCTGCTCCCGCCCTCTCTGCGTGATCCTCAGTCCCAATTCTCAGTGGGAGGGGTCAGAATTCAAGGGCTTGGCTGGCTTCCCTGGGACACTGTAGCTCTGAGACCTGAGGCCTGGCCCTATGTCCAAGGTGCTGCCTGGATGTCCTCCCTCCCTGGAGGGCCCCCCTTCTGCATCTGCCTGTTCTTTCAAATCTGGCCCCAGTGTCACTTGTCCCTGGAAGTCTTCCTGACGCCACACCCTGGGCAGAAGAGGTGGCTCTGACCTCCCTCAGGGCCACTGTCTGGGCCGCTGAGCGAACCCCGCAGCCCCACGGAGGGGTCACCCCTTCTCCCCAACACACACACACACACACACACACACACACACACACACCCCTAAGGTCTCGGTGGCATCCCTAGCTCCTGCCACAGACCCAGCGCAGGGTTCTGGTAATTATTTCATACCTAACTCTTTCTCACATCACCCATCCTCTGCTCTGCGCCCTAGAAGGCTGAGCCCCGGGACAGCCTCCCCCAGGCTCCCTGGCCTCGCCTGGGTGTGGCCAGTGGGAGGCACTGGCAGAAGATGGGGGGTGGAAGGCTGGGCACCCTCCCCTGCTCCCCTCCTGCCTGGATTCCAAGGTTCTGCCCGTGGCTTTGCCCCTCTGTGGCCACAGCCCTCCTGGGTGGCTGCTCCATCGTGGCGCCAGCTCTCGTGGGGACCCCCAGCCCCATTCTTGCACCTGGCTTCTCAGGTCGAGGGGTGCCAAAGCTTTCCACAGTTGTAGTCCCTGGTGCTTTACACACCTTATTGGTCCCTTAACCCTGCCCAGCCTCTTACAGAGGACACCCTGCCGCCCCCAGTTAAATTCTCTCCAGATTCCCAGCGCAGCGTGTTTTCTGCCAGGCCCCTGCCTGAAGCAACCCCCTTCCTTCCCCACGACCCCAAGGCCCACTGTGAAGCTTCTCCACAGGCTACTCCCTCCACCAGCCCAAGAAAGCGCCAGAACTGCCCCCTTCCTGCTTCCATGTGCCTGGGTGGGGGTCAGAGAAACCTGCAGCCTCTGCCCCAGAGGGCCCAGGCCAGGCCAGAGACAGCAGTCACGCTGGCTGCCGGAGCCTGCGGTGGAGTCTCCGTGGGTCCCTAACTCAGGGAGGGGGAGGGGGAGGCATGGTGGGTGATTCCAAGTGTCAAAAAAGAGAATAAATGAGCCTGGCGGGTGGTGCGGGGGGTGGGGAGGGGAGAAGGCTGGCAGGGGGCCTGTGCAGCGGCCGTTATCTTCATGGAGAAAGCAATAAAACCGTGTTCGCTCATAAACGGGCACCACCAGGACCTATTTCCTGCTCAAATAAAATTAAAGGTGATGGATGGAGCCACAGCAGCAGGCAGAGCTGGGGGCGGCTTATTGCTGAATGATGGGCCCTGTCCTGCGCCTGGCTCCCTGGGGTCTAGAGGCCCAGCGAGGCCGGCTGGCCGAGCAGCCAGTCCCAAACCTTTGGAAGGCAGGGACAGCAGGTGTGTGGCAGGAGGTCAGGAAGGTATGCAGGGCAGGCGGGAAAAATCAGCAGCTACTGTTTTTCCAGAACCTGCTATCCTTCCCACACCTGTGTCATTTGGCTCTGTCCCATCTCCCAGGTGAGTAAACCAAGGCACAGAGAGGTCTAGAAACTTGCTTCTGCTCACACAGCCAGTCAGCCACCTACAAGCAGAACCACTAGATTGCAGGTCTCGTGGGGAGAGGGCAGGCAGCCCGTTGCCCTCTGTAGAGGTATGCCCAGCCAGCAGAGGTCACCCATGCCACTCTCCTGTCTCCACGCCAGGGCCACACACACGGGCACAGCCCTCTCCCCCCAGGAAGCCTGTAGTGTAGCAAATCAGCTGACTCTAAACCAGACTCCTGGGTCTGCCACTCCTTAGCTGCGTGAGCTTGGAAAAGCCACTTAGCATCTCTGTGCCTCAGTTTCCTCATCTGAAAATGGGAGGGTGATCAGAACACTTGCCTCAGAGGACCGCTGTAAGGATTAAACGAGCGCACCTATATAGAGTGCTCACAACAGGCAGTGGGAGAGGACGCTGTGTGCATAAGGGCCCCTGACCTACCCTGGTGCCTGCCCCTTCCAGGCCGCTGCTGCCCGGGCACCCTGGGGAGCGGGGAGTGTGCTGTGAGGGGGGAGGAGACAGTCTTCTTAGGAGAGCTGCCTGCGACCTCAGTCCTGTGTGCAGAGGTGAAACTCACGCCAGGCCCCACCAGGCCACCTCCTCCAGGAAGACCCCCGACTTCCTCTCAGCATAACCTCACGCTCACACTTGCTTCGGGGCCACCTTCTCTTTGGGCTCAGGCCCTATCTAGGCACAATGGTAAAAGCACAAACTGGATTCAAATCAAATCCGCCACTTACCACGTCATTTGGAACAAGTGACTTAAACCTTCCGGGCTTCAGTTTCCTCATCTGTACAACCCTGTATAACCACAGGCTAGCTGTAAAGATTCAGCGAACGCCCTGCTTTTAGGGCAGGACTTGACACACAGTAGGGACTCAATAAACATCAGCTATTATTATTCCAAGAAATGTCTTCTCTCCCCTTATGGAGACCCCGGGCTCTTTGCTGCAAGGGTGCTTGTCTCCTATCAGCCCCCGCGGTGCCTGGCTTGGCCTGGGCTCAGCAGGGGTGCTGGGATGGATGCGGGGGCACATTAACTACCCTCCAGTCAGGGGTCCCTTGCAGTCTCTGCAGGTCTCTATGCCCCAGTGACCCTCCACCTACCCAGTCACACCTTTCTCAGTGCAGGGCCTCCCCTGCAGGCAGGAGTGAGCTGGGGGGGGCCCTGAGGTTAGGGGGTCTGGCCAGCCCACCCACACCCTGGTCCCTGCTCCTAGTGAGCTCCTAAAGGGTCAGGAGATGCCCTGCCAGGGAAGGGCCAGCTGCATACACGCATCAAACATACATACACATGCACACGTACATCGGAGCAATGACGCCCTGGGTACCAACCGCCACGCCAGGACCTGTCCCCACCTGGCCTCTTTCCTGACTCCTGGAGTAGAAGGGCTCACATTCTCCAAGTCAGACACACACTTCCTCCTCCCCCCACACTGGCCAGCACAGGCCTCAGGCCCTGGCGCAGGTTATACCTCAGGCCACCCTGTCACCTGTCACTGCCAATCACTACCCCCTCCACCCCAACCCACCCCCGCTCCACCCCCCAAGGGAAGGCAGGCAGACCACTCACTACGAGGCCTAAAGACATCCCAAGGTGGGGAGGGCTGTGTCTCAGAGGAAAGCAGACAGTGCCCCCACCCTGCCCAGCCTCCGGGATACAGGCAAGGTGGGGGTTCTCACCACTGCTGGCCCAAGGCAGGTACCAGGGGCAGCTGACGTTCACAAAGGAGCCTGGCGGCCCGTCTGGCCAGCAGGCGTAGTCATCGAAGGTCCGGTTGCAGAACAGGCCTGGGGGCAGGGGGAACAGTCTCTGAAGCCCCGCCTGTGCCTGGCGAGCCTCCCCCTCCCCTCGCACCCAGGCTGCGCTCCGCTAACCCCCGCTGGGCACTGACCGGATGCCAAGCGCTCTGCCCGCCCAGCGGGAGCCAAGCAGGGGCTCTTGCCACTGATCAGGGGCAGGACCTTCAGCGAGTTACTTAATGTCTCTGTTTGCTCATCTGTAAAATGGGGTATGCCCTGCCCTGTAGGGCTGTGGTCCCCAGTCCCCACTCCACAGCCTTTTAGGGACTGGGTCACAGAGCTCTGCTGCCCCCCATCCCCACTCCCACAGCGCCCACCCCGTTTGTCCTCCACGAAACCCGGGAAGAGGGGAGCACACAGCAGGAGGTACAGCAGCTCCCCATCGTTCTCACGGCACCCCAGCTCTGCCTTCCCCCTTCCCGCCCCCACCCGTCCGTGGAAAAATTGTCTTCCATCATGAAACTGGGGCCAGAAAGGTTGGGGACTGCTGCTGCAGGGCTTTGTGGAGATAAGGGCTGCCTGTTACATAGATAACTACACATGGTAAGTGCTCAGTAAACAGTCCCTACAGGCCTATTTGTAAATGACGCCTCAGAGATCGGAGGGCAGTGGTCGCTCACAAGGCTGGGACAGCCTTCCTCAGGTCGCCGTGTTGTAATTGCAGAGTCGGGATGCAAACCCAGGTCCGCCCTGTGCTCTTTAAACCACCCCAAAGTTCCCCGAAGCATTTATTCCTATAAATATGTTTGTTGGGCCTTCAGCCCACGCGCAGGCTGGGACTCTGAGGACACAAACTGTTAAGGCCGGGGCCTGCCCTGAGCGGAGGCTGGAGGCCGGCGGGGGCGGAGGAGACAGCGGAGCCAGCGCGACAGCGACCCAAAGCCGACTGCAGGGCAAATGGGTAAGAGCCGGAGAGGACAGAGCCCGGGGAAGGTCCTCTGGAGGAGGAGGAGTCTGAGCTGGGCTTTGAAGAACCTGAGAATTTTTGGTAGGTGGAAGGGCGCAGGAAGGCATTTGCAGGGGACAGCTGGGACAATGGGGTGGAGGCAGCAGGCAGGTGTGGTGTCCAAGAGACGGACATGATGCCAACCATGGACTTGGGGGCCAGCAAAGCCCTCCGGGGGTTGGTTGTGTGGGGAGCACTGATGTGAGGGCCCCACCGGGACTCACCTGTGGCCGGAGGTGGAGCCTCGGTCAGGAAGCGCTGGCACTGGCGTCGGTATTCCCGCCATTTCTGCACCGTCTCTGAGAGGGACACAGTGGCACCCTGGGGGGAGGGCACAGATTGGGGACCTGTGGGTCCGGCCAGCCCCTCTCCTGCCCCCTCACCCCCACACACCTGGTGCCTTGGTGCCCAGGGCACCTTAGAGTCCCAAACTCTACCAGGCGCCGGCCATCTCTGAAAGGGGGCAAGGACAAGTTGCTGCCACTAGGGGCTCCGGGTGGACACTTTCACACCTTTACCCGTCCGGGGGACTGGAGCACAGCTCCATGTGTAATGAGCACTCAGAAAGTGTCCACCGAACTGACCCTTGTGCCGGCGTGTGGTGAAGAGGGAGAGGACAGTGCGTGTCCCATTCCTGGCCTCCTGCGACCTCGCCTAGGAGAGGAGGGAGACTTCCCGAGGGCCCAGGGCTTCGCTGGTGCCCGGTCAGCCTGCCTGTTGCACCTTCCACAATTCTAGAAGGGGACACACAGGCCAGAGGGGAGAGGGACTCAATTAAGGCACATGGCACCCCAGGAAGCAGAGCTAAGGCCGGACCACAAGAGTGACTATGATGGACTATTAGGGGCTGGGGAGGTGGCCTTCGGAACCACCATTAGCATTCCTCCTGCAAAATGCTCTCATTTACCTAGGAGGGCAACACTACCCCCCCCGCATTCCCCTCTAACACAACTACCCAGACCAAACATTCAGCCCGGCTCCCAACCAGAAGGAGGAGTCCTGAGGACGTGGGTGACAGGATCAGAAAGCTTCCAAAACACTGAAGTCACACCTGCAGTGGGAGGGGGTCCCCTACCTGTGAGTAGGAAGACGTGAACCTCAACTTTCAGGTAAGGTAACCAGAATGGGTTTTGAGCACACAGACCCAAATAGGCCCACCCCACCAAGAACTGTTCCTTCTGAACACTTTTGGGTACTTCCTTCAGATATGTCTTGGGACTGTGGTTCTTTTCTATTTTTATTTTTTTTCCTGAACAGCCTTAAAGATTATAAATATTTCTCATTTAGAGGCTGCAGAGGCTCCAATGACCAGAGAGCCCCAGGTATAAAATTTAGGACCTATACATAATTTAAAACAAAATGTCACTTTTTGAAATCATGAAACCATACACGTGTGCTGAAATTGAGACAGCTTCTTTTTAGAAGCTTGCACCTTTGACTTGCAGTGCGCCAGGCCTTGCTGGACCCGGTTTCTGGGCAATCCTGTCCCCGTCCACGCTGCTTTATAAGACATGGAGACTCGGGGCGCCACGTGCTTATCCCTCGCTGCACAGGTCGCCCGAGAGGGGGGCCAAGCTCGCTCTGAACCCAGTGACATCCTCAGAGTGAGTGCGCTGGGGCTGCAGGTGAGGCTACCCCGAAGGGCAGAGCTTTTCTGAGGGCAAAGGTCAAATGTATTTGTTTGGGAAAAACAAACAAACAAACAAGAAATCAAACACAACAACAGCAAAGGCTGTGTCGTGATTTTAGCCACAACTGAAGGGGTGGCAGAGTTTTCACCAGAGCAAGTCCTGGTGGATCAGCCCCACCTCCCCACCCTCTTTTCCCTCTCCCTTCTGCGTCTTCCTCCAGGTAAAGGTCTCTTCCTCCCCGGCCCTGAATGCAGAAAGACAGGGAGAAATCCCCCTCTATTTCTGTTTCTAGAACGAAAGCGAGCAATGAGCAAGGTCACTGCTGGGAACTGGGGCAGAAGGTGTGTCTGCGGCAGGGAGTGAGGGCAAAGAAGCCCGTGGAAGCCAGCAGTCCCCCAGCAGGGGGACGGGTTAGGGACAGCACCACCAAGTCCAACCTGGCCACACACACTCATCCCAGGGAGCATCAAACAGGCAGCATTGTCACCTACTCTGAACAGAGCTGTGGACATAAAACTATCTTCAGACTGGGGTCCCCAAGGACAGGGCCATGTCTTCCCTCAGACTGGGGTCCCCGAGGACAGGGCCATGTCCCCCTCAGACTGGGGTCCCCGAGGGCAGGGCCGTGTCTCCCCCTTAGTTAGGGGACACCAGCTCAGGGTCTCCACACACCCTGAGCCCTCAGCCCACAGCACAAATCACCCAGGCCCCTGGCCTCTCCCACACCTGGTGTTCACGGAAGCCGTAACCGCCTCAGGTCTGGGGGTGGTGGGTGGAGGGGAACATGGGGAATACAAAGATGATGGACAGAGCCCTGGCTGGAGATAGTCCTCAGGCTACTTGGGAGTGGGGGTCAAATGCTTTGCAGGACAAGTGACAGAGCAGAGGAAACCTCGGGGGGATAGCTCAGGGAGTGGTTGGGGAGGGCTCAGTGTAGGCTCGGAGTTCAGGAACTCCAAGACTGTAAGGTGGGAGTTGTGGGGAGGGCTGGGGGCGGGGGAGGCTGGGCGGCAGAAGCTGGGCGTTTCAGCAGGAGGGTGCAGCAGGGACAAAGGCGCACAGCGGGCACGTCAGTGCTCCAGTGAGCAGAGGAAAGCTGTGGACTGTGTTCAGGAGTATTTTCTGGGCAGGATGAGAATGGTTGCAAGACCTGGGACAGATGGGAGGCTCTGATGTGGGCCAAGGTTGGGAAAATGAGGTGCGGGGCCACCCAGTGCCACAGGGCCCAGGTGCCCAGCTAACACAGTGGGGGGCGAACAGCCTTAGCTCTGGGCTCAGATCTGGGCCCGGGCTGGCTCACCCATAGTTAGTTTCGCAACCGTGTGCAAGAGCGTTAACTGTTGGCCTCAGCTTGCAGGTGCCAGTGGGAACGATGACAGTTCCCATGGGGTTGCTGTGGGGATCGGGTTAACGCTTAGGACGGCCGGCATAGGGCAAGAGCTCAGTCAGTGGCCGACGTTCTCAGAGTGGCTTCCTGGGAATAGGGGCCCCACCCTCCCTCACTTCTAGGATCAACAAATTCCCAGAAGGAGAAAACAAATGTATTTTCATGCCCAAGGACGGATCATTCTGCTTAATTTGTGACAGCTTCCAGCAGGAGCCACAGCCAATGGCAAAGCCAAGTAGGGGGGAGGCTTGGGACCCCAGGCCCTGTGAGGAGGGGCCAGGCCCTGCCAGCAGCCCCCATTCCATCCTCCCGCCATAGGAGTCCCTGCCCCAAGCTCAGTGAAGCAAAGCCGAGGGTGCTGGGCAGCGGGAAGGACACAGTGCCGATGTCCCTGCCCCGCACAGGGCAGCAGGGCAGGGCGGGGGCCATGGTAAGGGCAGGTTGGCAGATTTCAGAATCGGAACTTGCCAGGCTTCGTAGGATCTCTCTGAGGTGGATGAAGGCAAGTGGGGACAAGGCCTGGGTTAGAGGTTACAAGAGGGGGCATCCCTCAGGTTCAGGAGTCTGGAGAGGAAGTAGGAGATGAGAAAAGAGGACACCAGGAGGGAGTGGTGTGGTCTGCAGAAGAGAGCACTGGACAGAGAGTCGCAAGTCCTTGGTTTAAATCCAAGGACTTATCTGTCAATGTGGGACTGATGGGACACATTTGATCTTTGGGGGCCTCAGTTTCCTCATCCGTGAAATGGGCGTATCATTCTCCTCCAAGAGTTACTGCACAGACCCAACCAGATAAGGTAGGTGAAAATCTTTCTGACCGTTCAGCGCTGTGCGAGTGGGCACCGTGGGGAGCAAGGAGAGCAGAGGAGAAGCAACACCCCGGGAAGGCACTGCCTCTCCAAGGACTGGCTGCCAACCTGAAAAGGCCCCCCTATTTCTCAGTGTGGATAAGTGGGTCAGATTCTTTCCTTTTCTGGAAACTGTTTTGGTTGAGGGGAAGGAAGAAAGAGATCCTGGCCTCTCCGGGCAGCTGGGGCAGGGAAGCGGGGACAGCCTCTCAGGAGGGGGAAGGAGGGTTCCACACTCAGGGCTCCCCAGCCAGGTCCAGGTCCCGGGACCCCAGCCTCCCTTCTCTCTGTCACCTCCCAGAGCCCAGGTCATGCCTTCCATCACCTGCAGGGTGAGGCTGTCTCTTCAACCCCATTTTTTTTCCTTAAGGGCTTTAGATATCGGAACAGAGGGGCAGGGTGATGAAAACTCACATACATTCAGTGTGGTAGTAATTCTACTAAAAAACAATACAAAGAAAGATTTTTTTAAAAAAGAAAACTGCACATACGTTCTCACAGGCACAAGACCTCTCATGCGGATACACGGTCACACACAGCATCACACATGCCACCAAGCACATTCGTATCACGGAGACACTGACACAGGGTCTCTCCAACACACACAGGGGCTCACAGAGTGCCAGGCACACACTCACGGTGAGACACTGCCCCAACACACACACACACACACACACACACACACACACACACAGGAACTGCCGTAGACACTCTAGCACAAGGACACTATCTCTCCCACACACATGGACACACACCAGCATACACACCCATTCACACACCAAGACGTCACATGCACACACAGAGACCCCCCATAGACACAGTATCACACACAGGGTCACAAACACGTACACACTGTCAGACATACAACTACACGCTGACATGCTGCTGCCCACACGGGGACTCACTGCCACACAAGCACACTGTCACACACAGGGTCATGTACCTGTACACAGAGAAACGGGGGCTCAGACAGCCCACGGCCTTTCCCCCAGTCTGTCTCTACCTCTGTCTACCTGTCTCTGTGTCTGTACCTCTCCATCACACACACACACACACACACACACACACACACAGGAATTTGCCCAGGGCCAGGCTGCGGCTCAGGAAGGGCCTGTTTTTTCTCAGCACAAGGCATTCGAGGGCAGGATGTGGTTTCTCAGTCGCTCCTGCCCCGGCCCCAACCCTGGCTCCATGTCCGGGAGGGCGCCCAGCTCAGAACAAAGCCCACACTGACCGAGGCGCAGCGCTGGACCCCAGTGCCATTCACTAGAGGCCCAGGGGCCTCGGACAGCCCCTCTCCGGGTCCTCGCCCTCAGTCCTGGAGAACACGTCCAGATTCCCAAGGACAAACGGGTCAGGTTCCCCCAGTGCATAAAGCTGCCATTTCAGGGTGTCAGGGTCGCAGTCCTCCCCATAACCCTGTTCAAACTTGTGATTCCTGTTTACAGATGAGGAAACTGAGATTTGGGACGACAAGTGTCCTACCTAAGATCACCAGCTAATGGCAGACCTGATATTTGAACCCAGTTCCATCTGGTTTTAACCTTGGGTGTCAAAGGCCTGCCTGTCTCAGTAGACAGCTCCCTCGTGGGGGCCTGCGGGAGGTAAGAAACGGGAAGGGAGTGGGCGTCCCAGCAACAGTGAAGGGGCGGCCTAGGCCACCTTGTTCAGAAGTCAGTTCTGCCATCCCCTACCTGCAGGGAGGCCGCCTCCAGCCTCCCGACCCGCCCATGTGCCACTCGCTCCCAGAGCTCCTCCTCCAGTCCCGCCTGCCTGGGAGGTTTAGGCGCCAGCCCAGCCCCTGCTCCTCCCGGCCCCTGAACTGCTGGGCCACCTTACACGGAACCCTCTTCTGAGCGTCCATGTCCCCATCAGCAACACCAATCTTGCTGACCTCATGGGCAGAAAATAAAATGCAAAACTGACCATTTTTTAGAGTGTCATAGGCATGCACGAGGTTGTGTCATAATTACTGCAGTCTGTCCTCAAAGCTCCCAGGGATGCTTGGTGCCCCACACCAGGAGCATCCTTCCAGGGCTCCACCCTCTCTGCTCAGGGCCTGTCTCCTCCTGTCCTTCTCTGCCCACCAGTCCTGTCGTGGCCCTGGGACACCCAGCCTTTGCCTGAGGCCTGGGGCTGAGGAATGAGAGGGGATCAGAGGAAAGGGCAGGTTCAAGGTCCTGACACCAACCGGGAACAGGGACTTTGGGAAGGCCAGTAACCTGCAGAAGCTTTTGTCTTCCTTTTGCTTTCTTCCCTTAATCCCAACAGGAGCTGCAAACTTGGTCTGGGGTGGGATGGGACCCGGAGGCAGAGCCTCCCACAGCCAGCACATAAGAAGAGGTAAAGATGAGCGAGAACGTGTAACGGGTCTGCAGCCCTGCCCCCGTCCCTGTCCCCCAAAAGATCCCAACTACACCAGAAAAGACAAGGCCCTGTGGGGAAGGGGCCATAGAAGGAGGGAGGGTGTCTCCTGGGGCTAGGGTCAGTAGCTGGGCTGGGGAACAGGGACTGGGAGAGGATGAGTCTGTAACAGAATTTGGGGGCAGAAAATGTGCTGACACCCTAGCTGAGAGGCACATCTGTCCACGTCTGGATTCTCAGCCAGGGTGGAGTCTGCCCTCACCAAGGCAGTGGGCAGATTGCCTCTCACCTGTCCTGGGACAAATGTCAAGGCGTGTGCAGGCCACTCCCTGAAGACCTCAGTTCATTATGTCTGGGGGTAGGAGTGGGGAGGGGATAGGAAGAGACTGTTTCCTGAGCAGGACAGGGCACCCAAGCCACTTCTCTGCTCAAGCATGTCCCAGCATCTCTGGACAACTCCCCTCTCCCAAAGCAACTGATCACTGCCCCCAGCTCAGGAGCCGGGGAAGGTAGGGAGGACAGGAGAGAGGGGCTGCAGGGGCCCTCCTGTGGCCTGCTCTCTGGTGTTACTAAGGAGGCCAGGGTGTTCCTGTGTGTCCCAGAATGCGTTCTGGTGTCTCTTGCCAGTCTAGGGGTCGGAATGGGAGGGGAGGGGAGCAGTGTGTGAGGGGGGCTGGCTGCTTCCAGAAAAGCGCAGAGACTCCTGCCTGTTTGCTGCAGGGGCTGGGGATGGGGGCTCGAGTTCCATCTGGGAGGTCACTGGGAAGGACAAGCTGCCACTGCAGGGTCCCCAGGACTATGAATCAAAGGCTGTGCCCCAGGCTGGTGAGGAGGGGTAAGGAGCCGCCGGCCGGGTCTGCACACCCTGGCCCTCTCAGCCCTTCCAGAGCCTTCTCAGGGTCTTTGAGCGGGCGGGCGGGCGGTCGTGGGGGAGGCACCGCGGGAGAGGGGTCGGGGGCATGGTGTGGGGTGGGGGACGTCCGGGGTTCAGGAGGAGAAGGACTCGGGAAAGTGGTGTGCCGAGGAGGGAGACGCGGCGCAGAAGTCGGCGAGGGCGGCCGCGGGCCAGCCGGTGCCCTGGCAGAGCGGCCCTCGGGGCGAGGAAGTGGGCGCCTCGCTGGGGTTGCGGGAGTCACCCGTGGCCCAAGCCACCACCTCGGCCGCCCAGCCCAGGGACACCCAACTCTCCAGTCCCTACTCCCCCCCAGGCTTTCCAATCCCCCCGCCTGCGGTCGCGGAGTTTCGCTCAAGTCCTGGCTGCCCCTGCCAGGACACTGCGCCTGCAGCCCGCAGCGCCACCACCCGCCTGGCTGCCGGGGTCCCGGGTCTCACCTGGGGGCGGGGGCCGGCCCTGCCCACCGCCCCGAGCAGCAGGAGCGCGAGGCGCAGCGGGCCGGGGGCGCCGGTCATGGCGGGGCGTTCAGGACTGGGCCATCGCTGCCACCTGCGGAACCGCGCGCGGCGACTAACCCCGGGCGGGCGGCGGGCGGCGGGGGAGGAGCCGACACGGGGCCGCCCCGCCCGCGGGAGGGGCCGGGCGGGGTCCCCGGTCTTCCGTCCCAGGCGGCTGAGGCCCCTGGGCCAGCCCAGCAGCGCCCCTCGGCCCGTCTCGGGCAGGGAGGTCCCGGGCACTGCGCTCCGAGCGAGCGCGGCTCAGGACTAGGACGCGCAGGAGCCCGGCCACCAGCCAGCTTTCAGCGACAAGCGGCCCGCCTCCCACGCTCGCACCCCAGCCTCCTTCCAGGTTCCCCAGCTCGGGAAAGCCAAACCTCCCTCCGCCTGCCTATTCGGGATAACCCGAGGAAACTGAGGCCCGGGGAGCGGATGGGACTTGTCCAAGGTCACGCGGCTCAGCAGATCACTCCTGGAAAGCGCATCTGCAGCGGGGCGAGACTAGTGGGAAAGAGCAGCGGAGTTACCCTTCCCCGGGTCCTCGCATGCTCAGGCTCTGTCCTGAAGGCAGGCCCAGGACGAGTCAAGGATGGGGCTGGGGAGACAACGACAGATGAGGCAACAGAGCCGTGACAGTCGAAGGGTCTATAGGTTCCCTCCACCTGGGAACTTCAGGGCTTTGCGGCAGGGAGGGATGAAGCTTCCCTGCTCACGCTCTGCAGCCCCAGCGTCCTGCTCTTGTACCCACGGTTGTTCTCTGCGCCTCCCGTATCTCTGTCTCCCTGCTTGGCGGAGACTCCATTTTACCTGCCTCTGTTTCCACCCCCACGCCCCCCACACAGGGCAGAGAGCCTGCACCCGGGCGCTTAGCTTCCCTGCGTACACCCAGCAAGCGGGAAGGGAATGCTAAGAGGGCACTGGCTGTGTCCTCCCTCATGCGCTTGAGAAGTGGGGATGGGAAAAGAGGATCCCCCTCCAAAGAACCTTGATGCCACTGTTAGGACGTGTGGGTCACGGTGGCCGCCAGCCCTGGACCTGCCACGGGGCGTGTCTGGATCATCCACAGAGAAAGGGATTTTGTGGGAGCAGCTGCTCCTGGGGGAGGGAACAGACCTTCTCAGTGTCCTGAGGGGGGCTGAACCCCTCTGAGCCCAGGCAGGGAGACAGCCGGTGAGAGAGCCACAGGCTCCAGACGGCAGGAGAGCCCCCTCTCCCTGTCTCCAGCTGCACTTCCACCACCTGATGGTCATTTATTCCCTTCCCTGCCCAGAGGTCAGTCTGCCAGGCACCTTTTGTGTGTCACCTAGGATTAGGTTGTTCAGCTTCGAGTGACAGAAAACCCCACCCCAAATAACAACAGCATAATCAAGGGCTCTCTCACGGGTTATCCTGAATAGGCAGGCGGAGGGAGGTTTGGCTTTCCCGAGCTGCGGAACCTGGAAGGAGGCTGGGGTCCGATCGTGGGAGGCGGGCCGCTTGTCGCTGAAAGCTGGCTGGTGGCCGGGCTCCTGCGCATCCTAGTCCTGAGCCAGAGGTTCAGCCCAGCATTGGAGTGGCTGCTCCCTGATCACCAGAGTGATCACCACCTGGCTCTCCCAGGCCCCACCATTCTCTGGTCCAAGGCCTCCACCTACTGCTCCAAGGTGGCTGCTCCAACTCCAGCCACAGCATCCAAATTCCAGCCAGCAAGAAGGAGGAAAGGGAAGAAGATGAGTGCATCTCCACCCATGAAGGCACATCATGAAAGGGAGGCCATCCACATCAATTCTCCATCCGCTGGTCAGAACTCAGTCACACGGGCACTCCTAGGTGCACGGGAGGCTGGGAAAGTATCCTTCATTCTAGGCAGTCATGGGCAAGGCTAAATATTGGGACTTTTATACTCTAGAAGGCAGAGAAATAAAACAAATAAGAAAGATACTGGGAAACAATTTTCAGGCTCTGCTACATCAGGGTTGGTGTGGGGAGAAGAGAGAGGAAGAGAAGGAGATAGAGAAGGTTTTCAGACAGGACTGAGATCTTTACCATGAATTTATCAACTTCCAGATTACATTTATTGAGTAAAAATCTATTGAACACCTGCCACATGCCGGACACTAAGCTAGGTCCAGCCGATGCAACTGGTGATGGTGTCCCTAACTGCAGAGAGACTATATTCTCATGCAGGAGGGACACAATAAACAAGTAATTATTTGAGTCATTTGTATTACAGTTGTGATGAGCAGATGCTCTGGAAGTCCCAGCCTCAGCACTTAAAAGACGACTTTCTCTCTGCCAGGGGCTTTCTCGGGCTGGGAGGAACCTTTTTGTGTCCAGCGAGTGCAGGGTAGGAGCCCCTAGGAGCAGCTGTCAGCCATGGGGACAGGAGTGGTGGATAAATACCCCAGCTTTTTGTCCCTTGGATCGGACAGCTCAGAGGTATGTGCCACAGTCTTCTAGAGGTCCCGAGTGCGATGGATCCCCTGCTTCCACAGAGTCACCTGCTCAGTCATGCACCCAGTGTTGGCTTTCCTTCCTGCCTGTCTCACTTTCCAACAGTGTGGGACTAGTGTTTCCTGGGGTCACCTCCCAAATACAAACAAACTATTTGTTCTTGAATCCTTATCTTACAATCTACTCCTGGGAGAGCCCCGCTGAAGACAGTGGGCATACAAGGGTATCTGGGGACCACGGGGCCAGTCTCTCTTTTTAACATCTGGGGGTCCAGAAGCCTCTGCGTTTGCTCCGATGCTAGGACAGAGTGTATACTCGGGAATACAGTTTTCTCCTCTACCCACACTGCTATCAGGCCCCTTGCTAAGGCTCTTTAGAGCAGAGGCCAGGACAGGCTCCCTAAGAACAGAGATTTGAACAGGTGGAACACCGTTTGCCAAACTGTTAACGATAACCCTGAAAATGAAAGCCATAGCTACTACTTACCGAGCCTCCCCTCTGACCAGGAGCTGCTGAATGCTTGGTGTACACTGGTCTCATCCAGTATTATGGGTAAGTATTTTGATGCCCATTTTATGGATGAAGAAACCGAGGTTCAGGGATGAAAAGTAAGTTTCTCATAAGAGCAGACTTGGCACTCATCCCAGGTCCACGTGCCCCCACAGCTGGTGCAGAAGCTCCCGCCAGGCAGCTGGGTTAGTGGCAGCACAGAGGATGCGGGCTCCAGCTCTGCCCGGCTGTCTCGGGAACACCACCCCAGTGGCTCCCTCCTCTGCAGCCCAGAGCTCTGGGACCTGCCACTTACCCTCACGCCCAAGGCTTCTCCAGTGGCCCTAGGGTAGGGCACCATCAGCTTCCACTAAGAAAAGTTGGCAATCACATTGCCTTCAGAAATGGGAATGGGAACAATTCATGTTTGCACCTGAAGAAAAGATGCTGCAAGGCCTTCCCCTGTGGAGGCTGACCTGAGAGCAGGCCACCCCGCCTTCTCCTGTCCCTGACAGGGGATCCCTGTCCTTAGTAGAGAGACCTGGCCCATAGGCAGGACAGATCTTTCACTTGGGAGGAGGCAGGAGAGAGAGGAGAAAGAGAGGGAAGAGAGGGGAGAGGGACGGAGCGAGGAGAGGAAATTGCTAGAAAAGACAGGTGTCTCTCGCTCACAGAGTTCGGATTTCTTTCCAAACTCCATGTCCCTAAGAAACTCATTTACTTCCCAAGGTTAAAGATCACATCCATGTTCTGGGCGACACGATGAAGGGAGAACCAGCATCTTCTAGCCTAATGTAAACACGTGTGCATACACATACCTACACACAGAGCTTGGAGTCTGACAGCCTTGGATTCAAATCCATCTCAGTCACTTACTGTGTATCCTACTATTCCTAAGCCTTGGCCTCGTAATCTTTAACATGGGTACAATAATAAGGGCCACCGTTTACCAGGCACTGGCCTCGAGTCAGGCACTGTTCTAGGAGCTGCGTGTGTTATTTCGTCTAATGCTCACCATCGCCCTCAGCCTGGCCGTCACCAGAGTGTGAAGATCCGCTGCTGGGAGGAGGCAGAGACCTCAGCATTGGGCCCAGGAATCCGCTTTCTCCCAGAAGAGCCTGGCTGCCAGTACGTCCCAGGGTGAAGAAGTGTCATAGAGGATGCCCCTGCGGGCAGGAGCTCCACCCCTCTGCCTCCTGCTTCTCTTCTCAGACCCTGCCCTCTGCCCCCTGACCCGGCACTCCCGGGAGCAACCCTGGGTTGTGGAGTGGGATCATTTTTATCCCAATTTTGCAAATGAGGAAGCTTATGCCCAGAGTGGTTAAGTAACTAGCCCAAGATGGCTTGAGAGAGCCCAGGAGAGCCCGGATGCAAAGCACCGCCCCCCCCACCCCCACCCAGCACACACACAATGACTGCACAACCTACCACCTTGCAGGATGGTCTGATGACCAGAAACAGCACCTGCCCAGAAGCTGGCACAAATAAGACCTCAGTAAATGGCAGCATTAACGCTGCTAGTATTCCCCACGTCCTCCATCTTCCCTGCTGTTGGTGCACCAGCTGTGCTAGGTCTCAGCACGCAGCAGGTACAACTGCTAATGCTCAGTACATCCCTTCCTGGCCCAGGCGGCTCCAGCCAGATCCCCCAGGTCTAGAAGGAAAGAGGCTTGCCGGGCCCAAGGGGCTGTTCCCACTTGCGGTGGGGTGCACTCTTGCTGCCCCCATTCACCACACCAGCCGCGGTTACCAGGTGCTGGGCCCGAGCTAGCTCCCGGCAGTCAGCGGAGGATTTACAGCCTCTTGAGCCACAGTGATTATTGCTCTCTTGGGCGGATGCAGGACGCTGTATTTCCGAAGTGCTACAGCATCGTTTTCATAACTGGCTCCTCTGCTGAGAGGGAAGTCAGTGGGATCACACTCACTTTACTGGGACGGAACTGAATCTCACAAGAGAGGATTTGCTTGAGGTCACTTAGGAAGGTGTTGGCAGGATTTGTGCAACACTCTGGACCAAAGGAAAGAAAGAATTGAGGTAAGAACAGCAAAGTTCCTCTCTCTCCTCCACATGGGACTCCAGCCAGGAGTGACCAGGGCTTTCTCAGTCCCTCCTGGGAGGGACTCGTGGCAGGGGTGGGGAGAAGGGGAGAGAAGGGGCTGGAGAGGGTCACGGGGAGAGGGCCTTAGCAGGAGTTGTAGAACCAGCAAGGACGGCAGGTATTGCCCCAGGAGCCATCTGTCCCCTTCCCTCTGACAAGAAGATGGTACCGCAGAGCTGGCTGGCTGTGCCCCAAACCTGGGCACACAGCATATCTTAGCTTCCCAGGCAGCCATCGCAAAGTACCACAAACTAGGTGGCTTAACAACGGAAATTTATTGTCTCACAGCCCCAGAGGCCAGAAGTCTGAGGGGTGGCAGGGTTGGTTTCTTCTGAGAACCATGAGAGAGAATCTGCATGCCTTTCTGGTAGCTTCTGAGAGCCTCAGGCATTCCTGGGCTTGTAGATGGTGTTTTCCCTGTGTCTTCATGTATCTTCCCTCTGTGCAAGGTTCTCTGTGTCCGAATTTCTATTTTATGTAAAGAATGCCATGAGCTTCATCAGTGACAAGAAGAAAATAAAGGAAAAATAAAGAATGCCAATAATCTTAGATTAGGGCTCACCTAATGATCTCATTTTAACACGGTTATCTCTGCAAAGACCATATTCCCAAATAAGGTCACATTCTAAGGTATTGGGAGTGAAGACTTCAAGATATATCTTTTTTGTGGGGGAGGGCACAATTCAACCCATGAAATGCTGAGACCACACTTCTCAGTTTCTCTTGATGTTTTGAGGCCAATGTAACGTAGGGAAAAGTGATGTAGGTCTCTTCCAGGCTTAGCCCACAAATCCCTCACAGAATCCCCCGCACCCTCTCTCCCTCCATCTACCTTACTGGACACAGAGGATCTGGTGGAGAACGCCAAGGCCCTGGGGACGGTGGAGCCACAAGATAGCAGGGGTCTGGGTCTCTGAATGACTGTGTGGAGCAGATCCTCCTGCCAACCTCTGCTGGACTGAAGTGCCAAGCTGTTGAGATTTGGGGCTGTTTGTCACTGCAGTTAGCCTACCCTGACAAACACAGCTGGCATGTGCCCCTGAGCCTGTCCAGGGGCAGGGCTGGTTAGTCCAGGCAGAGGGCTTCTGAAAGTCCCCTCTATACAGCTGCAATGACATGGATGGGGCTCCTTGCTCTGGGCCCATCTCCTCCTCCCCTGCTTCCTCCACCATGTGCAGTGGATCGCAGCATCTCACAGGGGATCCTGGGTCCTCTTGGCCTTGGTTCCTGGGCCCTGGGAGCAGACTCATTTGTCCACCTGGCCCTGCTTTCTCCCTCACCCCCCAGCTCTCCCTCACCCCCCAGCTCTCCCCACCTTTTCCTCTGGAGAGAAGATGGGGAGCTGGGGAGGGGTGGTTATGACAGAGCCCACGCTGCTCCTTCACAGAATTAAAGCTCTTCTGGGAAAACAGGAAATGTACCAAATTTCACACATTTGGAAATCAAATGAAAAAGAAGTGTCACACGAGGCTGTGTCATTGTAGCCTGTCAGTGCCTCCGTCATGGCTGAGAAACCTACTGCCACCAAAATGAGAAATAAAACCAGTGTCAACCCTCTCAGGTCTAAAGTGAGAGGTTTTCTCAGACTGACATGTACCTGGCCCAAGCAGCCGCCTTCCTAGAAACTCTCCCAGCTCCAGCTCTCCTCGGACCAGCCAGGGGGGGAGACAGAGCCGAAAGGCACCAGAATTCTCTCAGAAAAGAGTGATTCTGGAGTGGGGGTTGGAGAAGCTGTCGCTGGCTTTCAGGAGCCAGGATTACCTCCAGGGCGGAGTAAAGGTCACCATGATGCTTCCTCAGGGTCCCCTAAGGCAAGGAAGGAGGAGCTCTGGGGTACACAGGACCCCCGGCAAGGCCTTCCGGGTCTCCCTCTCACTGGCCACATTCAGACTGGACAAAATTACCTTCCCTGGTTCCAGATGAAAGGAATTTGATGACCCACTCACTCCCCTCTCCTAAATAAAAGAAAATGGAAGCTCTGTAAGTTTCTGGGCCAACTCCTCTCAGCAACCGGCACCAGCATGCCTTGGTTCTCCGAGTGTGGGCTCAGCGGTCATCTGTTCTCCGAGTGTGGGCTCAGCGGTCATCTCCAGCCATCTTGGACCTCACGGTCACGCCCAGCTCCTGCTGGAAGCAGCTGCAGCCTTCTAGGACTGACCCTTCTGATACCTCCCACCTGTCCACAGGATCACAGCCCAGAAGCTCTCATTCCCATCCCAGGTCATTTCTCTTGGTCCTGTCTGACTTGTGCCATGGAAAAGCATCAGAATTTGGCCTACGGTTGGGGGAAGTTGGAGTCTCCCTCTTGTGTTTTGTTCCGATCTCTAGACCTGGCCTCCAGTGGACATGCGGCTTTGCCTGGCAGGTGTCATTTTCCAAGGACAGAGTCTGCCTCATTCCTTCCCCTTGCAAGGCCCTCTCAAGTCACTTCCTCCCCTGTGCTGAAAGCCCTCACCTCCAATGCACTCACCCATGCTCCGGTTTCTGGCTCATTTGCCAAATGGGATGGCAAACAAAGCTGATGAACCTACCCAGCACCTAATGACTCGGATGTCCAATCCCCTGCCATCCAGGTGCTCTCGGGGGGTGGGGGGGCTCCTCAGGGGAGTGGGCTCACAGAATTAATTTCAAGCATGGCAGTTTCATGACAGGGAAGTGCACAAACAGCTCTCCGATGATGCCAGTGCTACGGGAGGCCGAGACGGCCCGGGTGTCCTCCTGGGCAGGCACTGGCAGCACAGCTGTGGCCGGGGGCTTGGCTGTGCTCAGCACCGAGGCTCAGGCTCTGGAGCTTGTGGAGGCAAATCTAGGACAAGGTGGGGTGGGTCTCCATCACCAGCCAAGCTGCTAGATCAAGGACATGAAGATCAAATCCCTGAAGGTCTCTCTCCTCTCCCTGCCCTTCAAGGAGTTTGAGATACTTGACTTTTTCCCAGGAACCTGTTCCCTCAAGGCCATGGTTCTGAAGACCATGCTTATGAAGGAGCAGACATACCCTGACCAGTGGACCCGGTTCAAGGCAATTGTCACCAATGGAGACTACAGCGATAATGTCAGCCTGGGTGTCGAGTGGCCCAAGGAGTTACCCACTGTCACCTGCCGTGCTGACCATCACCCTGGTGTGGCTAGACTAGGGGGGGACAAGACCAGCAAGCCCCACATGGTGTCATGCGTGGTGACATGACACTGGAGTCCTGTGCTAACCTGCCTCATGCCTGCCTCCTTGCATTGTCTTAGCCCAGTGCCCAAGAAGTGGCTGCTGCTGGTAGGTGTTTACTGTTATACCAGCTTTGCCAAGGCCACCTTTGATGCCACGTCAAAGACCTGCAGTGCTGACGTGTCGAGAGAGACTATTCCCCAGTCTCCCTATCAGGAATACACTGACCCACACCGGAGTATCCAGGGTGGCTGCCACACAGTGCCTTTACACAAGAAAAATCAGAAAATTCAACCTGAAAGCAAACCAACACACAAAAAAATCCACAAACTTACAGCATGAGAAGTTACCGAGGAGAGTCCCTGCAAGCTCTCTTGTAGCATCCCTACCGCCGTCTGGTGTAGGCGAAAGACCCTGGTCAGGGTGTTGGAAGACCTGAGGTCTCGTCCTGGTTCTTCTGCTACTTTCCTTCGTCCCCTACAGCAGATCACCTTAACTTTCTGAGTCTCAGTTTTCTCATCTGTGTAATAATCCCTGCTATTGCCTAGTTACAGGACTGTCGTGAAAATGAAATGGGGTAATGGGTGTCAAAGAGCTTTGGAAACTGCAAAATGCCACCTGGGCATAAGGGGATCACAGTCACACCCACAGCGTTCTTGAGCCTCCAGGGTTACACGTTCACAGCCTTCTTCCCAGCGCTCCCCTCATGTGTCCTGTGCCGTAGCCAAATGGAGCTCTCTGCCTGGTTTCAACTCAGCCCGCCTTTGCCCACCTCTGGCCTGTGTTCCCATTGTCCCCCTCCCAAAATGCTCTCCTCCCTTATTTCCTTTGGTCAAATCCCATCCATCCGTCATAGCTCCCCCTAAATTCTTCCGTCTCCATAGACCTGGGATCCTGCCAAAGAAGTCAAGTCTCTTCCCTCTGTGTTCCCATGTCACCTCATCTTCAGGGCAATGGGCACTTTCTGACTTACGTGGTGGCTATTTGTGTGCAGAGTTTGTGTTCTCTGCTGCATCACGTGCCCATGCCTTTGTGGCTCTTGCGTCTCTCCTAAGGGTTCGTACAGAGCTCATTGTGCACAAGAGGCACGTCACATGCCACCATCACGTTTGACTGCAATGCATTGGAAAGGACCTCAGAGGTAATCGATGTCTCTGGGGCCTGGAGGTGCAATATGAACAGCCAGGCTCCAGGGATCAGGTCTATAAACATCTTTTGACAGAGAAGCCCAACTTCAAAGCCTCGCAATTGTAGATTATGTTTGCATTGAAGGCTTTAAAGTAGCAAAACTTTAGATTTATGTCTTCATGAACAGATGTGGAAGGGAAAATCAATTCCTCATAGGAATGGCTTATTTGTTTTCTTTGTCACAGTGCTAAATATTATGCACCAAGTGACAAATTAATACATAAATTGACCCAGAGACATATATACCACAGGATGGTACAGATGAGAATGGAGTGTGGTGTGGTCTGAGGTCCGCATGGCCACGTGTGTTGGTTGAGTCAGAATTTCCCAGAAAGATGCTGCAGGCAAAGTCCACTCTGAGTGTTAAAAGAGCCTAGACTTTTCTGCTGAAGAGGGGACATGCTCACATACTTCGTTTAGGGGAACACATAGTATGTCAGGCTGGTGCCATCTTGCCACTGGCACCAGAACTGTTCCAGGGCTGTTAGAAGGATGTCATGAGGCAGGTGTGGCGGCTCCCTGGTCCCTTCCACCTGTGCCCTCTGCTTCCCCCACAGAGCTCATCCCTCCTCCAGAATGGAGGGAAGAGAATGAAGAAACATCACAGACTGGCCCTGAGAGAGGTGGCCTTTGGAGCTGCTGGGGGCCACCTGCTGTCCCCCGGCATGGCTTCTGGGGTCAGTGACGTGAGCACAACCCTCCTCCTGCAGGCGTCAGCCCCTCCCAGGACCCCTAGGGCAGAGTGGGCAGGTGGGTGTGATAGGTGAGGGCAGGGCCCACGAGAAAAGTCACCTGCTCACCTCCTGGGCCAGCTTCCCCACAGCTCAGTGCTCCGTGGGCAGAGGAGGGACCTGGAGGAGCGAGGGACCCCAGCCCCACCAGGGAAGGCCACAGCGGACGGCTGGCGGACGAGGGCTGGCGTGGGCTTCCGGAGCAAGCAGACCAGGCAGAAAGAGCAAGTCTACTCTCTACCAAAATCCCACAAACGTGGAAAAAAACTAAAAGTGACTATTTTCCCCAGGGGAGGGGATGACACATAATAGACAAAGCTTCTGACGTAGTCTAGCTAGGTCTCTGCTCTGGAGAGAGAGAGAGAGAGAGAGAGAGGGAGGAGGAGGGAGAGAGAGAGGGAGGGAGAGGAGAGGAGAGGGAGGGGGAGGGAGAGAGGGAGGGGGAGGGAGAGAGGGAGGGGGAGGGGAGGGAGAGAGGGAGGGAGGGAGAGAGGGAGGGAGGGAGAGGAGAGGAGGAGAGGGAGGGGGAGAGGAGGAGAGGGAGGGGGAGGGAGAGAGGGAGGGGGAGGGAGAGAGGGAGGGGGAGGGAGAGAGGGAGGGGAGGGGAGGGAGAGAGGGAGGGAGGGAGAGGAGAGGAGAGGGAGGGGGAGGGAGAGAGGGAGGGGGAGGGGGAGGGGAGGGAGAGAGGGAGGGAGGGAGAGGAGAGGAGGAGAGGGAGGGGGAGAGAGAGAGGGAGGGGGAGGGAGAGAGGGAGGGGGAGGGAGAGAGGGAGGGGGAGGGGGGAGGGGAGGGGGAGGGGGAGGGGAGGGAGAGGAGAGGAGGAGAGGGAGGGGGAGAGAGAGAGGGAGGGGGAGGGAGAGAGGGAGGGGGAGGGAGAGAGGGAGGGGGAGGGAGAGGGGGGGGAGGGGGAGGGGAGGGAGAGAGGGAGGGAGGGAGAGGAGAGGAGGAGAGGGAGGGGGAGAGAGAGAGGGAGGAGGAGGGAGAGAGGGAGGGAGGGGGAGGGAGAGAGGGAGGGAGGGAGAGGAGAGGAGGAGAGGGAGGGAGGGAGAGAGGGAGGGGGAGGGGGAGGGGAGGGAGAGAGGGAGGGGGAGGGGGAGGGGAGGGAGAGAGGGAGGGGGAGGGAGGGGGAGGGAGAAGGAGAGAGAAAAGCGTTTCCTGCTTGTCTGGCAACCTCTCCTTCAGGTTCTTATCAAGATGGGACACCAGATGTGCTTTGGGGTGACAATAGAAGAGGAACAATAGAAAGGAAAGGCTTTGCATAATCAGGAAGGACTACAGGGAAACCACACGTGACAGATGGGTGTCCTTATCCCTCAGACACAGGTTGAAATCCCAATCACGTGTGTGAGGAGGCTGAGGTTCCTCGGGCCTGTCGGTGGGAGACTGGGAAAGAGCGTCCCCATCATCGTCCCCACCGCAGACCCCGTCGTGAAGACGCTGTGAGGGCGCCAGAAAATGGGAGGCAGGAGCGTCAGGCACCTGCTCCAGGCCAGATGAGGGTTCTGCCTGGAAACGGGAAGGAGGTGCCAGTCCGCTGGGTGACAGTGAGGGGAGGTGGCGTCAGGGAACAGGGAGCTGCCGGCACAGCACCCATGCGAGGTGGGGAGGAATCTCCACACTCCCAGAGGATACCTGTTCAATTAAAACTGTTTATAAAGAAACAACTGTCACCTTGTCACCCCGCCACATCCCCCATTCCTGAGAAGGGTGATCTTGCAAGCCCTGGAGGGGTGGACGGCACTGTGAGCCCCTCCCTGGCTCCTTCTGGGGAGAAGGGAAGAATTCAGGGTCACCTTCTCTGAGCCAACAGCCTGGGGACTGGCATTGATTCAGGGTGGAACGCTGTCATGTCTCGAGCATCACTCCGCAGCACTTACTGATATCTTCCGCACAGAAGGTGGGATGTAAATCCAGACTCGAGCGTTCAGAGACTGCGCGGCTCCTTTCTGCAGCCCAGGCCCGACGCGGAAGACGGGAGCAACAGAGTTGACTGGCTTTTTCTTTGAGACAGAGTCTCCCCTGTTCCCCAGGCTGGACCGCCGTGGCATCAGCCTACAGCTTTTTTCCGTGTGCTCAAGGGAAAGAGAAATTTTTCTAAGGCAAAGTACAGCTCTCTCCTTCAAAAGTTCTTAGAGAATTTAAGAATGGAGGCTTGCAGACTTCAGTTGTCTTTGTGTTTGGGGGTCTTTTCAAAATCCATCCTGTCCACTCTGCTCCGTCCAGGGACTCCCTCAGGCAGGGACCCTCTTCCCCAGCCTCTAAGATGGGACAGAAACCACGTCCCCGAGGTCTCTTTCCCGCCGCTTCAGGCATTCCAGAAAGCTCCTTTCAGGGAGACAGAGTGCAGGTGTCAGAAATACTCCCAATTAAGTTGTTAAAATCCTCTGAGGAGAGGAAACAAGGAAAAACATGTTCGTGATTTGTTTTCAAATTAAAGGAGGTGGGGAAAGGGGATGGGAGGGAAAGGAGGAGAGTGTGGAGGAGGAAGGTGGTGGTGGACACTGAGCCCTGCCCAGATTCCCTCAGGTCGAGGGCTGTCCCTCCCAGCTGCCAGAGTGTCAGCTCACAGCTGCCTGGCAACCTCAGTCCCCCTGCCCCATAAGGGACAGCCCGCAGGGCCATCCCTGCTCCCAGCGCCTGTCCGGTGGCTGACGCCTTTGCCGTGGCTGCCTTGTGGCCAGCTCCTCCCTCAGCCCGGTCCGTCTCCTTCCCTCCCAAGGGCTGCTCTTCCCGAGTTGTTTCCAGGGACCTCCTGCACAAAAATCTCCTAAGATGGGGGTGCGGGGTGGGGTGGGGGGAGGTTTTAGTGTTTTTAATGAATGGACAATATTTGTCACATAGAAAAGGCACATAAGCCAATGTGTCTATATAGCCCTGGAACACCCCCGGTGAACTCATTACCCATTCAGTATTAGTGCATATTTCTGGATTTATGCTACATATCCTAACTATTTCTAGAGTGTTGTCATGTGGCATCTTTTTATTTCTAAAGCAGGATCATATTTTTTAACTTTTAAAAAGGACAACATTGGAGGTTCTATTAGATACCTAGGATTAAGTCATTGAATTAATTTAACTATGAATGGCTTTTTTGGCATTTCAAATGGAAATGATATCCATAGTTTCTTAATTTTTTTTTTCATTTAGTATAGCGCATTATTTTTTACACTTTTGCTCTCTTTCACCCCCTTCTGAATTGTGTCCTTATTTATTTTATTTTTATTTTTTTGAGACAGAGTCTCGCTGTGTTGCCTGGGCTAGAGTGCTGTGATGTCAGCCTAGCTCACAGCAACCTCAAACTCCTGGGCTCAAGCGATCCTACTGCCTCAGCCTCCTGAGTAGCTGGGACTACAGGCATGCGCCACCATGCCCAGCTAATTTTTTCTATATATATTTTTAGTTGGCTAGATAATTTCTTACTATTTTAGTAGAGACAGGGGTCTCGCTCTTGTTCAGGTTGGTCTCGAACTCCTGACCTCAAGGGATCCACCTGCCTCGGCCTCCCAGAGTGCTAGGATTACAGGCATGAGCCACCGCGCCCGGCCCTGAATTGTGTTCTTGAAAATAACATTTCAATTACTTTTTCCTCTTTTTCATGTGGACAAGGAAGCAGTCTGGCAGGGGCCTGTGTCTCAGGACCAGAATCCATGTCTTCTCAAGTGGAGTTTAGGGCTAATTTCTCCAGCCATATTCCTTCCAGTTAACATACAATGCACCTCCTGGAAGGTTCAAGAAAGCCAAGAAAAAGTATGTTAAAATGAACCCACTAATTCTCTTCAAAATCCTTGATTTCAAACATACATTTATTTACACACCACACAAATGCTAATATTTGCCTTTGGTTTTTCCTCTGTGCACATTATCCTTTCCGTTCAGATAATGAAACTGCTCAAATTAACAAGTCAGGAAACGTTAAATGTCCTATTTTCTATGTACAATTGTGAATTTTAGAGGTTCGTGCCATTGCACCCAATGCTGTCTTGCAAAGTACATGAGAGCATGGACTGAAGCCCTTCAGTCTCGGTTCAAATCCCAGCTCTGTCACTCGCTAGCCTCAGGCAAGTCATTTAGCTTCTCTGTGCCTCAGTTTCTTAACCTGCGAAGTGGAGATGATAATGTCAGCTCTAATCTCATAGGGTCGGGTGTAAGGATTACGTGGATTAATTCTCAAGTGCTTGGACCAGTGCCTGGCACACAGTTACGCTACACCATCATTAAGTCACAGACCTCACTGTGAGCAAAGGAGAGCGCACGGATCTTTGTCTCTCTTCAGAGGCCACGGTAGTTATTCATATTAATAAGCAGGTGGCTAGAAAACCTGTTCTTTTCCCCAAATTTTAATGACACAAGAAACATCCAAACTAGACTCTCCAGGCTATAAACTTCTATATCTTTAGACTCTTTCTGATTATTCTTCATCTCGACTCAGTTTTCTGAATCACACCATCTTTCAAATGATTTGCTTTACTTCCATTCTGTCATCTCTGTAGTTCCGATTCTCATTTTGTCTTATCTGGTCTAGAAGCCTCTTATCTGACCTACTCACTTCCATTCCGGTGGCAGTCCAGAACCATCTGTCCCCGCATGTATTCCAGCCCCTCTCCACATGGCTCCCACCTGGCGTGCCCACCCTCCCCACCATGGCCAACATTTACCAGTCAAATTGGGTTACTTGTTCATTTATTCTTTCATTCAGTCAGTGCTTACTGGGAGTTTCAAAAGCTAGACTCTGCCCTCCAGCAGATTGCTGTGGAGCAGGGAGATATATGTACAAGTCATTAAACCCTAGGATTAAAATTGCTATTAATAAATTCAGTTGCAACCAAATTGCAGGAGCAACGAGTCTTGCCTGAAGGAGGGGTGAGGGTCATGGAAGTCCACACAGAGGGTGAGGAAAGGATAGGATGGTGTAGGCGAGAGCTTTTCTTTACAGCTTTATTGAGGTATACTTGAAGTATAATAAAATGCGTATTTCAAAGGGTAAAACTTGATAAGTTTTGACACCTGTGGAACCATCACACAGTCAAGAGAAAGAACACATCCATCGCCTCCAGTGTTTTCTCCTGCCCCTTTGCAGCCTCCTTCTCCCGCACTCTCTTCCCGGGCAACACCTGATCTGCTTTCCACCACTGCAGCTTAGTTTGCGTTTTCTAAAATTTTATATTAAAAATCATTCCTTATATACTTTTTTTTTTGGTCTGAATTCTCTCAGCATAATTAAGACTCACCCATGTCATAGTGTGCATGGATAGTTTGTTCTTTTTATTGCTGAGCAGTATTCTGTTGCATGGATACACACATTTGTCTACCCGTTCACCTGTCGATGGGCATGCGGATTGTTTCCAGCAGTTGGCAATTACAAATAAAGCTTCTGTGAACATTCCTACGTAAGTCTCTGTACGGAAATACATTCTCATTTCTCTTGGGTGAATACTTAATGAAATGTCTGGGCCATCTGGTAGCTATATGTTTTACTTTTAAGAAACTGCCTATTTTCCAAAATGGTTGTACCATTTGGCGTTGCCTTCAGCCATGTATGAAAGTTCCAGTTGTCCCACACAGGAGGGTTTTCTTTGATAAGGCACCAGCATGAGGATGAACATCAAAGAATCCCAGTGGCAGAAGCAATTGAACAAGCTGAGAGATGGGGCGGGCGGCAGAGCAGACATTTAGTTTAGACCAGCTCACGGGGGGCTTTGGTATTCGGAACGTATTCATGCACTCCACACGATGGAAACTCTCTGAAGGCTCTGTCTGCCTCTGTCTCTGGCATCCCACACACGTTCCCATCTTCATGCTCTTCTCTCCCTCATGCTATTTCCTTCCTCAGAGCACACCCATATACTGTCTCGGTAATGTCTACAAACAGTTCAAGGCCCAGCTGAAATGATACCTTATCCTCAAGTTCACCCACCAACCCTGAGTTTCCTTAGCCATTCCTTTGATGGTCACCTGTGGCCCCAAGTCACCAGTTCCAGGTGAGTCCCCCGGCCATCGGAGGTCTCTGATGGCAGAGAGTGTGACCTGTTCATGCACTATCACCACAAGATCTACCAGTCCCTACAGAAGATATATCTCTAGACACTTTCTTTTGGTATTATTTTTGAGGAAAGTCCAAACTAAAGTAACTTTTAAAGTCAACAGAGGTATAAATCTCATTGCTCATTTTGCCAAGACCAAAGTGAGAAGATGTGGACTGAGGCCAAGGAGGAAGAACAATGAGTTCGCCTCTCTGCCAGCTTTCAGTGGCTTAGCCATCTCGTCCTCTACCTTTCTGCTCTTTTATGCTCACCAGGTCTCCCTCACTCAAGTATGGGAAATTATGTAATTAGTGAAAGAGCAACAATTTTGCAGAGAAAATGGTTGTGTTTATGGAAGTTCAGTAGCTCAAAATGTCTAAGGAAATCATTTACTGGGCCTGGAGAAAGCAGAACTGGGCCCCGGCCAGTCCCTGGCAGAACTAGGGAGAGCTGAGAAGTACTCACCATAAAGAAGACCATTTTGAGGCATGGCCTGGGTGCCAGGAGCCACCGCTGGGCCTCAGTGCCCGTCTCTCCCTCCTCTGTGTTGACACAGAGCAAAATAAGCAGCCACAGCAGAGAGTCCCTAGGAAACGGTACACATGTGGCTCACACGGTCTCATCAGTGATCTTTGCTTGATTTACATCTTTGCTCTTTCCCCAATTTTCCACAAGACATTCGAGTCATTAGAGAACATTGAACCTAATCATTATTCTCTGAAAACCTATCCTGACACCCAGGGGTTTAGACTATGCATTTGCCTTCTGTTGTTTTAGCAACTGGACAGCACTGCAGTAAAATGTGTGTATTTTATTTTGGAACACGCAGTTTGGTTTGCTACAATGTCAGGATGCTTCACTTTCTCTGTGCCCACCTAGACTGGCAGGTGCTTCCAAATTCTAGCCTCAGGTCAAGAGGACATTCTTTCCAGAGAATGCCACCTTGCATTAGTGTATGTATTGGCCAAGGGAAGAACAGATTTAGGGTTCTACAGTTAGGCCAAGGACTTTGGCTACTTTATTTTTTAAACTGCCTTTATTTTTTTAAAGTTCTATGGCTTTGACATCAAATCAATATCAGGAGGCCACTGCTACAATTTGCATTCATGGTATGTTTTCTACTGTTTGAAAGTACACCAGGCTGTGGCAGAATTTCCTTGGGGGCCTTCCCTGGACGCCTTACTCGGGCTATTGCTTGGCCGCCTTGCTGGGTTTATCAGCAGCTTCTCTGATCAGGGCCACAGAAGGAGGAGAGGGAAGCAAGGCGGCTGGAAACGTCCCTCAGAACAGACAGAGGGAATGAAGTTTGCGCACTCAGCTGGGGGCAGGCAAAAGGCTTCTAGATGAGACACTTCTTCACTATCCTGAAGCCGCAGGAGCATTCGACGTAGGACCCCATCTGTTTCGTGAAATTGACAATTTCCTTCAGCAGGAAATAAAGGTTCAAACTGAGTTTCATACTAGTGACAGAGTAAGAAATAGCTTCACTTTTTAAAGACTTTGCTTTTTAAGACATGCAGCATGTAACCTAATTTCATTTGATGGAGTTTGTTTTTTCCTTCTCCATTTGCTGCCTAGAAATGTGTTTCATTATCTCTTGCAGGACTGGGGTTGGGAGGGAGCTGGGGAGTCTGAGCTCCCTGGGCCTCAAAAGCACTAAAAAATAAAATAAAACAGCATTAAATAAAATTAAAATATGTCGTAAGAGCAGCCATCCAGTGGGTTTTCTGTCTCAAGCAGTTTACACACACAGCTGTGCTACTGAGAGGCACTGCCTGGACCCCCTCAATTTCCATGTCAGAAGAGTGCAGAGAAGACCAAACTCAAAGAGCAAATGATGATGCGTTAGCACAGACCCAGACCCGGGTGGATTTTACTTGAGAGAAAGTGGTTTTTATTTGAGGGAAAAGTTTTCTTTATCTACGAGGCTCTTTTTAGGCAGCAACATGCCAGTATGTTGTGTTAGATGTTTAAAATTCGGACCTTCCAAATTGTTGTAACATCAAGGTAGGACTTTATGTTTAAAAAGTAATCACAATGGAATATGATGTTCTGGAATAAAAAGCACTAATTTAGAAAGGTCTTTCTGAATGTTGATATGAGAAGAAAATACACACACAAGCAGTTTTAGAACGTCATCCTTTTAATCGAGAAAGAGTAAGCGAGCTGCTATCAGGGAGAGGAGACACACACACGTCATCGAGTCCCTCGACGGCCCAGGCTGCGTGGCTCCTGGTGCCCCCCGCAGATGGCAATGGACCTATTTGATGTCACACAAAAGGGCCACTCCCCTCAGGATCCAGTGATCTGGGGACAGCACTGTTCGCAAATAAACCACCGTGATGAAAGTCAAGTCGGTGCGCCTGGGTTTCTTGTAAATGGGACACACGTACAGCCTGGGGTCCTTGGGCGCCGTGGAGTTGATGGCGAAGACGTGCAGCACAGGTATCTGTGTGAAGAGCACCTTGGGCGTGGACTCCGTGAGCTTCCCGTTCCGCCGGTCCCAGGCCGCTCCGTCCAGGTACAGCCCGTAAATATACACGCCTTCCTGGAAGAGGCAAGCGTAAGGCAAGAGGATTTTTTAAAAAAATCGGGTGCTGCGAGCTGGGCATCAATTAGTGTAATAAAGCTCGTCAGTTTGGAAAGAAAACGTGCAACAGTCTTAAAAAGCTACCAGATGAGGAAAACGCACCCGGGCACACCCCGTTAGTGGAATACGAGCCCAGTCTCCCCTGCAGCGTGTCTCCAGGCTATGAGCACAAGACAAATGCTCCTGTTACCGGCTATTCGCCTGCAGCAGCAGCAAGTCACCTCTGCAGGGCGCTCAGAGTCCCTGAGAGGTCTGGTGTGAGCTGCTGGAAGGCGGGAGTGTGGAAGGGGATTTGAAGCTGGTGCAAGGTGGGATCGCAGCCTGCCCTGGCCAGGCCCACCCAGGGTCAGCTTCATCTCTGTCAGGGTGAAGTGAGACTGGCCGCAGCCGGCCTGGCCAGCAGGAGAGGCAGAGCCCCCGAGGGCGCGGCAGGGGCGAGGCGGGGTGCAGCGCTGTTCTGCAGCGTCCGATCGCCCTCCCCAGCGTCCCTCTCATGCAGGTGCTCACCAGTAAATTGGGGATACGAGACAGACACGGGCACAGGACAATTTTTACAAAGACATGAATGGAATAGCAGCGCACACTTGCTCCAGGGGCTGCCAGACGGACAGTACGGAGGGTGAGGCAGTGACTTCTGAGGTCAAAGGTCCCTGTGGGCTCAGGGGCCTAGTGGAGGGCACGGCCTTGACAGAGGCCTGGAAGGCTGGGCTGCACTGGGAAGACGGGGGAGAGGGGCAGGCACCCGGGCAGGGGCAGTGCCACAAAGGGCAGGGTGAGTGGAAAAGGCCGAGCATTTACTTAGCGATGGTTCCATGGTTATAAAATAAGTCAGGGCCTGCCTACAGAAGAATCTGGATGCCAAGCTGAAGAGTCTGAACTTTATCCTGCAGGCGGTGGGGAGCCACAGAACACGTATTCACTGGAGAAAGAAAGCCCGAGGGGAGCTCACAGGGGAGGCTCCAATAACCACGCGAGCCCATCGAATGCATTCAGGTGGAAGATGGTGGCCGTGTTTCCATGTCCAGTGAGGGCAGGGGAAGGGGGAGGAAAGGCAGGTTACGGTAAAAGATAGCGTGATAGTTGCAAAGTGTTTTCTGGCCCCTCAAATGGGCTAACAGTATGAGGTTCACGGGTTTTTTTTTTTTTTTTTTTTGAGAAAGTGTCTCAGTCTGTCACCCAGGCTGGAGTGTAGTGGTGTCATCATAGCTCACTGCAGCCTCCAACTCCTGGGCTCAAGTGATCCTCCTGCCTCAGCCTCCCATGTAGCTAGAACTACAAGCATGTACCACCACGCCTGGCTAATTTTTTAAATTTTTTGAAGAGACAAAGTCTTGTTATGTTTCCCAGGCTAGTCTTGAACTCCTGGGCTCAAGTGATCCTCCCACCTCAGCCTCCCAAAGTGCTGGGATTACAGACGTGAGCCATCACTCCAGCCTGAGAACTGTACCTTTTGAACCAAAAACTGAGGCACAGGATTTGACAGTAAAACCATGAGCAGTCTCAGGGCACCACCATTAACTCAGTGGGTGACAGTTAACTGCATAAACAATGTGACCACTTAAATTGCTCCTCTCTAGGGTACAATAAATTGTACCCATTTCTAGGGTACTTTCAGTTTCAGAATTAAAAATTCACTGTTAGAAGGTGTGATAGAATAGTGTCACCAAAAAATTCATGTCACCCAGAAGCTCAGAATGTGACTATTCGGAAATAAGGACTTTGCAGATATAATTAGTCTAAATAAGGACATACTGAATGAAGGGAGGCCCTAAATCCAATGTGACTGGTATTCTCACAAGAAGAGGAGAGGACACACGGGGGGAAGAATGTGAGAATGGAGGCAGAGATTGGAGTGGTGCATCTACAAGCCAAAGAATGCCAAGGACTGTCGGCACCCGCCAGAGGCTAGGAGAGAGCAAGATTCCTCCCCAGAGCCTCCGGAAGAAACCAACTGTACCTTGATTTTGACTTCTGGCTTCCTAAACAGAAAATGCATTTCTGTTGTTTTTAGCCACTCAGGTTTCGGCACTCTGTTATGACAGCCGTAGGAAATGAATACAGCCTTTGGTACCAGGAAGCAGGATGCTACTCTAGCAAATAAAAGCGTGGAAGTGATGTGGGAACTGCATAATAGGTAGAGGCTGGGAGAAGTCTGAAATGCCTCGCAGAGACTGTTGGTGGAAAGACGGAGGTTAAGGTGCTTCTGGTGAGCCCCCAGGCAGAAGTGAAGACGGGGTCCTTCCTAGAAGCTGGAGGAAGGGCAATACTTGTTACAAAGTGGCAGAAAGCTTTTGGCCAGAACTTGGAAATCATCTGGTCCAGCCCCTTATTTGACAAATGAGGGAATGAAAATCAGAAAAGCGGAAAAGGGGACCAAGAGTTATTGAGAGTCTAAACGGGGTCCTGCATGAAGCCTAAATGGTCACATTTAAATTCTCACAACTGCCTATGAGGAAGGTGAATTATCTTGCTCACTTTACAAATGAAGTTAAGACTCAAAAATGTTAAGAAATGTGCCCAAGCTCATTGGGCAGATCGGTGTCCAGGCAGTGGCTCTTGCCCCAGCCCGGCGTCTTTCCACCCAGGCACTGGAGCTAGTAGGGACGCTGCTGGCACGGTCCCAGAGCTCCAGCCTGCTAGACCAGTACTCAGTCTCTGCTGCCCACAGTCCATTCTGTGAGCAGCCCACAGCAGTAGCTGAAGATGTGTGGAAAATCCTTTGTTGCAAATGCAAGCATAACCTGTAATTATAAAGAAATGCAGTCTGGGGCATCCCCAGAACTCACTAGACCTTGTCATTAACCTTCCACTCCGGCAGACGGAGCAGGCTTCGGCACCGCAGCCTCCTGGTTACATGGAGGAAATGCTCACTGCAAAGTGAATGGACTTAACCGAGGCACTCATAGCTCAGTTTTAAACAGAACTTAAACTTCCAGCCCTGGCTCCAGAACTGTCCTTGCTATTGCCCAACAGTGCCTACCACGGGGGGCGATGTGATCTCCTCCTTGGTCTGTCTCAGAACGTCATTGTGGATGGTCACCGTGTCCAGTGCCCAGCCTTTGTGGGCACGGGTCACTTCTTGCCTCATTGCTGTGAGGAAGCCTTAAAAAACAAAAGAAAGAAAAGACTTTGATACCTTGGTGCAGTCCACTTTGGAAACAAGGAGAAAGAGACGTTAAGTGCTACTGGCCTGTCTATCTCCAAACCTTGTGTCCATCCCAAGAGGAGCTGAGACCAGTCCCCAAGGGGACATGTCTCTCTGTGCTGTTTCTGCGGGGACCTGTGATGAGCTGATCTTTCCCACCCGCTGACAGCAGGCAAGCAGCACCCTTCCTGCGTCAGACCGGGCTTTGGTTCGAAATGCTCCCAGGATTTCAATTGCTCGAGCCCTGAAGGACTGTAACCCAGTCTTAGCTCATAATCTCTATTTGAAAACACAATATCAGGGAATAAGACTGCGATGGTGAACTGTTCTGAGAACAGCATTCCAATTAAACTTGAATCAAACCATTATCAAGCTTCTATTTGCTATAATGGAACAATTTCATTTAGTCTAAGGAAATAAGGCATGATGCCAAAATAGAAAACCTGACTTTCAATTCAATCAAACAAAGCAATCACACTGGAAAGGAAAGCGACATGTTTCAATGTACATAATACAGTTATTTGAGACAATATGTGCTTCCACATACTGTGGCCTTTCTTTAAACTTAATATTTGCGCACCATGCTGTTCAATTCAATAAGAGAAATCTTTTTTGGAGAGTAGCACTCATGTTAGAAAACAAAACCCTAGACTTCAAAATGGACTTCAAAACCTTAAGAAAACTTATCTGTGACCTATATGTTATATTTTGGCCTCCATGTAAATATTGAAAATCGAGAGGCTCTCTAGGAAGTAAAATTGTGGAATGTGCATGTCCCTGCTGCTCCTAGATTACACAGCTCTGAGAACCAAACCAACACGTAAGTGATAACAGTTTATCAGGTATAAATGGGAGTAGGAGGAGGGGGCATTACTAATTACAAAGCATAATTACAAGCATGGAGCTAAGATCCCTTGGAGTTGGAAGTAAACAGCAGGCCCCTAGTCTGGCTTCACTGAGGGAGTCAAATTCTCCCCTTTAGTAAACGAGACACTTGCAGAGGCACTCATGTGGTCATTCTTCCATTCATTTGTCCAGTCTCTCTGAAGTGGCCCCCGTGTACCAGGCACTGCTCTAGGTGGGATGACCACAAAGATGAAGAGGCCATCCACGGACCCCACATCCAGGGAGCTCAGTCTGGAGGGAATGTGGAGGGAGGCAGGACACTGGCACAGTGTCCTTATGGACAAAGGCGTGAACAACGCTAACCACTCGGGAAGACAGCTTAGGGAAGGCATAACGGAGAAGATGGAGTTGAAGGTGACTCTTGAAAGACACATAGGAGTTTGCCAGATGGGACAAGTCCAGTTAGAGGGACAGCATGTGCAAAGGCATAGGGGGCTGGGGTGGCAGGTAAGGCTAGAACAAAGGCAGAGGTGTGATTTTTTTCAGGGTCAGAGTTTGGACTTGATTCTGTGGATGATGGGAAGCCACTGAATATTTTAAGTAAACAAATGATTTGGTTGTATTTGCATCTTAGAAAGCTTACTCAGAGCACCCACTGAAACAGGATTTGGGGTGCTAAAGAAAGGCCCTTGCATTAATCCAAAAGAAACATTCATCAATTAACCAGAGTAGCTGAGGGAAGGACTTTTATAGGAGATTCTCATAAAGCTACAGTTTCATGAAACCGAGAGTGTCTAATAGGAAAGGACGGTTTTGTGACACCAAATGTTGACCACAGAGGGCAGGAAATATCGTGGAAGTCTGCCTGGCAGCAAGTGCTGGACCGTGCCTGTACTCTATGTGAAGTCGTGTGAGGTGATTTGATCAACACGTGACTATGAAGACTTCCATTTAAACCCTGGGGATCCCAGGTGTTAGTAGTAAAACATTTTGTGTGTTTGTCGGCCGGTGGTACATATGACCACAACAATAAAACCCAATTCTCCTTTCTAAGTCGTTCCATGGAAATGTCATTTTCATCATTTAACCTTAAATGTGCATCCATGTGGTGAATTAGACACTGTATATCCAAGCTGAGTATTTGGAATTAAATTGACCCTATTTTACGGTCTTTTAAAATTCATCGCCAAAGGTCACAATGTATAAGGCATGAATCCTGGTCTTAACCATCCATCTGCACAAATTGAATAATTGAATTTTTCTGTAACATTTTAAATTCCAACTAACTGCAAATTTGACCTCACTCCATGTGGCGCTGAGGACAACGTCATAGGTGCCAGGTGAGGAACGAGCTGGATTCTCTCTTATGTAGCACAACTGCTTCAAAGACGTCAGTCATTCTTAGAAGCTCTGGAGAACTCGAGTCCAATTAAGGAGAGACTATTTCCTTTCTTCTCCCTACTAGGAAGTATGCACACACGACGTTGTCTGGTTGACCTCAACAATAAACCTCCTCATGCTTACCCTTAGTGTGCCAGTGGGTGGAATCTAGAACACACTGATGTCACCTTGAGCTATTAAGAAAGGAAAATGTTAAATTTGACCCCTGAGAGTGGAAGGGAGGGAACCATTCCACGGCCATTCCCATGCTTAGTGAACGTGGAAAAGACACTTATTTTTTCAAGTCTTGATGGTTTTGTTTTGGAGGGTAGTGAATACAATGAATTGTTCATTACTGAATTTAAAATGAATGACCATCTTTCTGTAGACTGATATCTAATCTAACAGATTCAAAATCTATTTTTTTCTGAAACCTGTATCTATTTTTTTCTGAAGCCTGTATAAAAGGCTACAGATATATTTTTCTTTAAAAGAGCTGCGTTAATTCCTATAATAGTAGTAATCCAACATTTTAGCATACTAATTACTGTTGTTTGACTCGTGTGCTCAGCTGGCTTAAGAAAGCCATATAGTGCTTTAAGTATTATTTTATACAAGGTCTTAGAAAAGACGAAAGAAATAACTAATCAGGATGTTTGCTCTTACTGAGTTTATAAGGAGTTGGTCAGTATTCCGTAATGACGGTCCTATACCCAAAATAGGAAACTTTTTTCTTTAATAAATGAACCAGTTCCTCTGTAATGGGCCTTAGGTTGTGCAGTATTTCCTGTCTAATCAATTACTCAGCCTCCCAGTAGCATCTTTGATGATGAGGAGAAATGATGTTCCTGCCACAAGTTTATGACAGGCAGTTTTTTCCCCAAATGAGAAGCAAATTCAGTTCATTGGTAAGTTAAATACAAGGTCAGAAATCATTAAACAAAGATGGGGTTGATCAACCCAGTTGAATAATAATGCACCCATCGCCTTTCTTGACTCTTTGCTAGAGGCTGTAAGGCAGGGACCTCAAACTGCTGAACATTAGAAATACCACGGACGCTTCCAAAACTCCCAATGCCCAAGTCACAGCCCAGATCATAAAATCAGAATCTCTGGAGGTGGGACCCAGGCATCGGTATAGTTTTAAGGCAGAGCTTCTTAAACTTCAGTGTCCATAGGAACCACCAGGGGAAGGGAGTTTAATTAAAACACAGGTTCTGCTTCAGTGGGTAGATCAAGGGTCTGGGATCTGCAGTTCTGTCCAGCTTCCAGGTGGTGTTGCTGCTGCCGGCGGGGGGACTACACACCAGGACGCAGAGGTCTACGGTCAAGGTTCTTCACACATTAGAATACCCAGGGGAGCTTTTAAGGAAGTTGATTGTACAGACTCTAGAGGCCCCGTTCCCAGAGATTCTGATGCAGTTGTCCTGGGACCCCAGGCCTCAGTATGCACTAAAAGCTCCCCAGTGATTTTGCTGTGTGGGCACATGTGGGAACCACTGCTCTGTAAAACACCACGCAAGACAGGTCACTGACAGTCACTGCCCCACGTTTGCTTTAATTAAGAACAAGTTTGACGGATGGGAAGGGAAAGGCTCACAGCAGGAGCAAGGTGTCAGGAAGGCTGCCGGAGGGACGCACTGACTCCTCCAGGGCCCCCTAAGCCGCACGCATTCTCTGAAATGCCATCAATCCAGGACATGGTTGGCTCTGGCAAAATTTGAGTATAAATGGGAGACTAATTGTCTTGTCAGGGTTGGGATTAGCTAAACCCACCGTGTCCCACGTTCCAAAATGTAATTCCCCACACTGATCTATCTCTTCCCTGTGCTAGTTTGTGCTTCCTTCCCATGAACCAACCTCTCACTTCTCCCCTCTCCCCAAACCTTTCCGCTGCTCCCTGTGGTGTGGTTCCGTGGTTGACACACTCCCACATTCTCCAGCTCTTCACAGGGCATTGTCTCCACCTCTCGCCCGCCCGGAGCCTGGCTCAGCCCTGAAGACCTTGCCCTTGCCAGTTCTTCCGCCTGCTGTGAGCATCTCTGCCACGCTGACCTCCAGGCCTCTGGCCACGTGTCCTTCCCCTCATCGTCCTTGCCATCTGCCCATGTGCCAACCTTTACCAAGCACCCTGGCAACACTGGATCTCTTGTATCCCCTGCAGCAAACCGACCTCAGTTCCTTGACCTTATTCTCCTCAAGCCCACCCCCTTTCTTCACTTCCTTCCCTGTTTAGCCTAGATCCGTCCTTTTCATCACTTGCCTGGCAAGACCCCAATTGCAGAAGAATACTGATGTCCCCCTTCCCACTCCCGCGCCAGGCTGCTGAGTGGTACCAGAAACCGTCACCCAGGCGCCACCACCACAGTTTACCATCAGAGCCCTGACAGGATCCTGGAAGCCACTTAGCAGCCCTTCCCTGTCCCCATCAGCCTTCTTTCTCGAACTTCTCCCATTCTCCTTAAATCTCTCCTCCAACACCTTCTTGCTCTCAAGATGACGTTGTCTCCTTCTTCAACCAGAATGTAGGAAGCGTTAGACGGGAATTCCCTTAACTTCTTGCCACCAAGCCTATACTCCGCTCATTCACTATGAACACTGTGCTCATTCCTTCCTAATTACTCTTGTCACAGTGGGCACCGTGCCCCCTCATGCCTGGAGTGCAGCTCTCCGCTTGTGAGCGCCGTATCCATCTCCTCCTGCCTCTTTCACCCCCTCTCTGGTATCACTGGCTTCTCCCTGTCTCTCCCGGCTCCTTCCCACCAGTGTTTGAACAGGCTCAAGCCTCTCCTATCATTAAAAGAGAAAGAAAGAAAGCCCTTTCTTCAACTTGCTTCTCCTCTTCAAACCCAAAGGCCTTGAGAGGATTATCCATGTTGTCCTCACTCTCTGTCTCCCCATTTCCTTGTTTCACTTACTCGCCCAGAAATCAGACTCCTCCACCTCCCCACCTGCCCCACTGAGACCTCTCTGGCCAACAGTCTCCTTGTGGGAAAATCCATTTTACCGGTTTGGCCCATTTGACTTGACCTCTTGCAGCGCCTGTCACTACTTACTACCCTCCCATCTCCTTGTCTTCCATGACACTGCGCTGTCCTGGTTTCCCTCTTCCAAGCTGTTTGACATGAGGGGACCCCTCACAAGGGTTCGGGTGACCTGCAGCATGGTGCACAGGCAGATAGAGCAGAACCCTGACAAGGACGGATCGGGAGGAAGACCAGGTTGTGGCACTGGTGAGGTTCGTGGGAGGATGGAACATCTCCCTCGGCAGCTGGAAGTGAGGAATCAGAACCCTACACTGGGACTTCAGATGAGTCTGAGTTGAATAGCTGCATCTGGGAGGATGGCTGAGGGCATGAGGGGGCCAAGCCCAAGGGCAGCACTTGGCTGAGAAGAGCACACGGAGTAGGCTGAGAAGCAGCCCTCTGAGAGGCAGGCAGAGGTCCGAGGAAGGGCATGGATGGATGCCAAGGCACGAAAGAGCTTCCAGAGTCGGCATCCTAGCGATAGCCGGGAGAATGAAGTTGGCAGGGAGGTTGTTAGACGTGGTGGCCTTGGAGGAGGAGTTCCAGTATAGTGAGGGAGGCTGGCCTCATTACAAGGGACAGCGTGGGTGGTAAGGAAGGTAAATGTGTGCAGAGACTACAATTATGAGAGCTGTGTCTAAGGCCAGGGCATAAAAGCCCCTCACACACAAAGGGCAAGCAGGACGGGTGTTACTCACTCGGAGGCATTTCTGTAGTCCTGTGATTTGGGAACACAGCAGGTTAGTGCTATTGCTCAAATTGAGATTTAGGACCTTGAGGTTCATTCACCTAATTTCCTCAGACATTAATGGTGGCTCTCATTCATCAAACAGTAGCACTGGGGCATGCTTACAATTGCCACTAGATTAGAATATATCCCCCAGTCCCTTCCAGTCCCAAAGTTCTATTAACCCTTGGTGCACTTTCCCACCCCAGCAAATGGCAGGCTTTTATAACTATGATCAAGACAAGCCTTCAGACATTGAGGCTAGCTGATGACGCTGCCCTGTAAACAAACACACGGGCAAGAGGCTGTGGATTATTATTCTAGAAACACAAGGTAACAGGACAAAAATTATCCATCCTCTTGCTTCAGCAAAATCCTCTCTAACCGAAAAATCTAGATTTGTGTTAGGGAATAATGAGTTGTCACTGATATCTGTTATAACAGACATGGTTTGTCAAGATATAGAGAAAAAATAACAGGGAAAACTAGCACAGTTTGGCATCTAAATGGCGTCAAGCTCTGGACTGAGTTAAACATTTGGAAAATAATGATGCTGCGAGGTTCAATCTAATACGGAGGTGTGAGTCGAGGGGAGCGCGCTGGGCTTCCGCCTCCATTTCATTAGTGGCACCTGTGAGTCACAGCTCACATCAAATGACAAAGCCAGGCTATCAGTTAGGAAGTTCTGAAAGGCAGTCAATGCCCTGGCGTGAAGTCAGGCTCATTAGAACTCATGTTCTGTAGGTTTGAACACATCCCCCCCCCACAGCACAGACACGCACACATGCTCAAACCACACACCAGAATCTAAATCATATGTACGTGACCGTCTGAAAAGGTACGCCTGCAGGAAAAAGGGACCAAAGCAATCCTTTGAGAACCCCAAGACACGCAATCTCAAACAAGACGTGAGCGCATGCACCAACAAATGCCAGGAAAACCCAGTGGCACACACAGGTCCTTCTGACCTGAATACTCTACTGGGAGGCAAATCCACACACTGAAAAAAGCTGCACATTGAATAAATATTTTATAGTCACAGATACAGAGAGCTTGACTGTTTTAATAATCAAGGCTAACTGCCACACAGTTGAACCTGTCAACGGCTACAGAAACGATTGTGAAGGGGGCCGGAAATGCCAGATGAGCTTCATGGTGGCTGACTCAGCCTCTTCAAATATGACAGATAAAATATCAGGCCGCCCATAGGCAAACAGCAGTGCCACGATCAGCAGGAGCTCGGACACGGACCGGGGGCAAATGAAGCATGTCACCTGTCCTTGCAAGTCATTTAGGCCTCAGGAACAGTCACCAGAGGCACAATGGGAAGCACACACCAAACAGTATCAGATGCCACATTACAAGATGATAAAAATTAAGTCATATGTAAATAAAACATTTTCAAGTGTTTTACAGTCTTTATAGTCTAGGTGATTTTGACTACTGTATATATAATATATTTGTGATGAAACTCTGGCCTCTTTGCAAACTGCATTGTGTTTTACTTAAATGCATGGATTTTTTTAAAGCCACTACTGCTTAAATGTTTTGAACCAAAGAGAGAAATTATTTCATTGAAGGAGTGTGGGTTAGAAGACATAAAACCTAGGAGATATATTCATGTTGAGAAACCAATTGTTGATGTTAAATAGTGGGCAGAGAGGCTTTCAGCTGGAAAGAACTTTACCTGCACACTGCCTGTGAACATGCATGGAGTCACTGTAATCTTCATGTTTTCCAGATTTCCAAGCGAAGTGGAACAGAAAGTAATTTGTCCCTCATGTCAGAAGAAGGAAAAGGAAGCAGAGAAGTGATTAGTGTTCAGGAAGAGTTGACTTCCAGCCTTCTGTGCAACTCACAGAAAGCAATCCCAGATAAGGGGGTATGTGTATGCTTGTGTGTAAAGGGTAGGGTGCTTGAATATGTCCAGGCTTTACAAGATGTAGACAGCCATGAGAGAAAGAATCAAAACAGAAAACAGAAGTGTAAGAAAAGAGAAAGGATTCATATTATTAACAAGCACAGGCAAGTAAGAAATCAACTGAAATGTCTGCCTACCTTTGTATTTCTTTAAATATTGCTTTGGTTTGTAACATTTCTTAACAGATATTAACATGTAGAGAACAGTTCATAGTAACACTTTGCTCTTTTAAGTTACATTTTTGATGAAGAATAAAAAAAAACAATCATGGAAAGAATTTGTGTGTTGTGATAAGTGATACAACTTAGTCATCTGTGTCTATGGAAAGCCGAGATGCACCAACCTCACTCCCTTGGTTTCTGAATATCAAAAATATAGTCAACGACCTTGCAGTTTTAAAAATCACTGGTTCTTACACCTCTCCTGAACTCCAAGCCAGCCAACACCCCCTTCCACCTGGATGTCCTACTGGCACCATCTGATACATCCCACGCTCCTGCCTTCCTGCCCAACCCATCCCTCTTCCAGTGCTTGCCGTCCCGGACCTTGCCTGCAGCCTAAGCCACTGCTGCTCTCCTTGCTCGCCCAGAGAGCCCCATCTAATCAAGTCTGTCCTCTGCTCTGCACCTGGCGGGGGTCCCAGGCTCTCTTCCTTGGACCTTTTAAGGGTCTCACTGCACTGGGCCCCCATATTCTGGTCTACCCTTTGCCTTCTCCTGGGATTATCTTCTGATATAGAGCTCGAGCTCCCCCAGAAGACTTTTCCTACTCCAGCCTCGTTCCCCACCCCCAGCACCCCAAGCCCTGCGTCCTGAGCCCTATCCACACTCGTCGTCTTATTCCCGGGGACATGCCTTGTCTTGGGTCAGGCTTCTACCTGGAATGCCCTTTTTTTTTTCTCTTTTGCATCTCTGCCTTTGCAAACCCTACTCGCTGCTTCCTGTGTGAAGCTCTTTGCAGAATTAATCTCTCTGTCTTCTGTGCTACCGTGGCACTTAGTTCTCACACGGTGGGGCGTTTACCACGTTACATTAAGGTTGCTGATGTTTCTGTCTTACCAACCAGATTACTGGCTCCTTTAGGGCAGGAATCAGGTCTTAAACATCTCTCTATTGGAAGCCCCTAGCAGAGGGGCTGGCAAATGGAAGGTGGTCGAACAATCCTTATTAAGTTAAATGCTATTTCTTCGGGCTCCCCAGCCAGGAATTACCTGACGACAACTTACTCAGATTGAGGGCTCGTGAGGAAGAAAGGGACTCCTAAGGAGACACATGAAATCTGAGAACAGTAATAAGAATTTTCCTTCCCTAATTCAATGGAAATTCTGAGAGGAAAACAGATAAGTGCAATTTGGGGGCTGCCCTTTACAAATCCAAATGCTACTGACATCACAGCACACTCTGTATACTTTGGTGTGCTCATAGAAATCACCGTGGCTAGCGCTTCAAATTTAGAAAATCTTAAGGCATTTGAAAATGCATGAAGTGAATGAATAAATATATGTATAGGACAATTAAATGTATACTTTTAAAGTCAATAGTTACTAAAGTACGATTATACGAAGGAAACTGCACAAATCATAAGTACACAGCTCAAGGAATTTTCCCCAAGGGAATTCAGCCACGAACCTGTATCCAGATCAAGAAACGAAACATTCCCAGACCCCAGCAGTCCCTTTGTGCCTTTTTCCCCTCACTGCCCTCCCTCCCGGAGTAACCGTTACCCTGACTCTTAACACCATAGCTCCGTGGCACCTGTTGTTATTCTTTGTTTAAATGGAATCATACAATATGTAATGTTTTCTGTTTGGCTTCCTTATTCAACGTTATTTTATAAGATTCAACCATATTGTTGCAAGTAGCAATCGTTCACCCTAAATCTGTAAGTGTAAATTATTTCTTAAACCGTATTACAAATGAAGCTATGAGGTGCTGGGCCAGAAGGAATTCAACATTTCTTCATTTTGGCCAAGAATTACTTGAAGTTAAACTACCCACATTGTAGTAAGACAAAAAGTTGTCATGTTTCTGAACCTTTTAAACTCTACAGCATCAAGCCCGTAATGCTCTCATAGACATTTCTAGAAGGAAGGAGTACATGAAGCAGAATTATTTCTCTCTTTCAGGAAAAGGGTATTATTTCTCTCTTTCCTGCACTCTGTCAGGAAAAATAAGTAAACAAACAAAAATCCCAAAAACCTCAGGGAAGAAAGACCCCAAAAGCTCACTGAGTTCTTTTGCCAAATGATCATTTTTGAACATTCAGTCTATTTTTCTGAACTCTAGGAACAATTTCTGCATCTTTTGCTGCTTCGTTTTTGACATGTTCACCAACATTTAAAAACTAAAGTTTGAGAGAAACCATTTTTTACTCTTTCACGCATCCTAACCACAGACTGACGGTTTGCTGAAGTTGGTGAAAAGAAAAAGGAAGGGTTTTTCCAGCACACTGTGAAAGAAATATGATAGGAAGAATTTCAGATTGAGTTTGTTAAACAAACACAGAAGGATTGTTCATATTCGCCAACCTTTGAAAGGATATGTCCAGCACCCAGCAAGCTACACCTCCTTATTGTTTTATAGAGTATCCACATTTATCACGCAATGCTACCATCCAACTACACACGAATTCTAAGTTTGCCTGCTTGCCTATGAGTACATACCTTGGGGGTTAAAGAAACCAGTCATCCAAAACACATTAGGCCTCCCTTCAAATATCCAAGTAGAAAATTGAGCATTTCTTTCCAAAAGTTCAGTAAACCAGAAGCCGAGTGTAGACGAATCCCAGGACACTCTTTTCCAGAGCTGAGGTATACGAGCATCATACATGTTGTCCAGGGCATCTCTCAAGTTCTAGAGGAGATAAAGTTAAAATATGTGAATGAGAAACATCAGCAAGAGAGGGGAAATGACTACTGAGATAATTAATAACTGCTCACCTCACTCATAATGATTGTTCCTTCAATGGCCAATTTTAGATCACTCAGGCTACTGCGAAGGATTGTAATGACTCTTTGCATTCTGTCAATTTCTTGTCTAAGAAATATGTTCATTGAATTAAGATGTCCCATCTTTACCAAGCGAGCTCTCACCTAAAACAAAGTATGCAATGCAATAAAGGAGCTTTTAACATCTGTCATTTCTCTTCCGATGACCTCTCCTTTCTCGATTCTTTTTCTTCCTCTGGATGTGTCTCTACCAGCCCAAATGAACTCTAAAATAGCTCTTGCAGAACCAAACTTGTCATTAAATTCCCCATTTTCTGAGCTTCAAAAACTACGGTTCAACTAAAATGATTTTTATTTCCTACTGATTGTATTTCGTTGATAACTGGAAATGTACTTTAAAAGGCTAAAATAAAATTGTACCTTTTCCTCTTCCGAATGATTAAGTACTAGGTGTCAGTTAAATATTTTTTTTTTGTAACCTAACCTTCGTAAGAGTACAGTGGAATTTTTTCTCATTATGTTTGCAGAGTTGTTATTAGAAATGTCACAGAAAGTTAATACAGCCAAAATCTTTACAGAGCAGTTACCAATGAATATGATTAGCTGTATTTTTCCAAAGATCATTGTTGCCTTGGCTATGGTGGCTACAGAGAGCCTTTCCTAATCTAATCGATGAAAATGTTTGACTGCGTGGAAGAGCTTAATAGCACCTGTCATTTGTTCCTTTTGGTATATCATTTATCAACCATTTTGAAGAGATTGATACAAAAGCCTCTAGTTGTGGGAACAATAAAATATAACGATTATTGGAAAATAAGCCAATACCTATACCCATTTCAATTGAGTGACATATGCCCAAGAAAAGATTGACTACAAAAACTGGCAAGAACTCATAAAGATTTGAGATTTCTGCCGGCCACAATGAAAGAGATGCCAAAATCTGAGGGACCAAGACAGACGAGACACCAGGACAGTCCAAAGAATCACCAGAGACCCCCACTGCCCCTTCCTGAGGCATGGGATGTTGGAGACGGATGGGCTTCAGAGCCATCGGGACCAGCCTCCTCATTTTACAGAACAGGCCTCTGGCATAGCATGGAAGTTTCCTTTCAGCAGTGGACGCCTCTGCTTTGCTACAGTTGGGTATCTCTGATAAGCAAGAGATGAAGAGGGAAAGCACAGACTCAAGGGGAAGCAATGATATTAAACTGAACGGCCCGAATGGGACTACCTATGTAGGTGGAGTAAATAATAAAATCACAGCCAAGCATGCCAGTGGAGGTCCCTAACCCAGCCCAACGTAACAACCTTCAGGTATTCTCCTAAATTTCTGGTTCTAGAACCTACATTTTTGCAGTCTCCAGTGACTTGTTCTCATCTCCATCCCGAGTCCCTCAGCTTTCAGTGGCTGAAGAGCACATAGAGCATCCCCTTTAAATCACTCCACTGCAAGAGGGGAAATTCACTCTTAAGGAAAGGGGAAATTATAGAAATACTTTCTCAACCCCATGAGTGGAAAATTAAGCCCAGGTGTTGACTGCAAAGTCAAATCGATAGCTCAGGTACGTTTGCTATGCTAACAGCCCCAAACAAATCACCTCGTCCTGCTTAGGATTTTAAAAGGGTAGCTTCACTTGAGATAGATGCATGCTTAGGGAAAACTTGGACTCCAGAAAATGTAATTTTAATACTGATTTTGAGTATGATTATTGTTCCAGCCTAAAATTGCCTTTTTTATTAGTAAAACTTAAGATTTGCTGTAGGGATTTTCATTATGTTTCTGGAACCAGGTAGTCTCTTCCACAGTAATGTAACTTCATTTTGACTACAGAAGTCAATGGTATGACTATACTTTGATTTATAAAATTCACTTTACAGCCACATTTTCAAGCATGCATCTCTTTTATAAAATAAAGGACACTAACAAGTAAGTGATCTTGGAATAGGAAGAAGTTTTAGATGTCTCTTAGAACAAAGTCTGTCCCATATAGGAGTCCACTTAGTGACGCCCCTGACACTCGGTTTCTGAGCCAGAACAGACATCCTGCTGGTGAAGTGGCCCCAGCTAAGCCTGGACAGGCCAAATCATCACAGGTCTTCAAAGTTTCCTCTGGCAATACCAACCCTGTGTTCTAGTCACGTAGAGGACGTTTTATCTCACTTTCATACACCAGTTTTAAAAATGTTTAATGGCAAGTAATCTGCCTTGCATTGTGAAGACCACACACAATAAACCATTGAAAGTACGTACTTGTAATATTTATCCATTTAAAAAATATTTTCTCCCTTTACTATAATTATTCCCACATGAAGCCAATGGTTTCAACGTCTTAACCAAATGTCTTGCTTGATACCTATCTACACAATGGAAACAAAAATTGTTTTAAAAGGCAAGAAAGCATTTCTACTGTGGGGAGCATTCACTGTGTGCTAAAACTGGATCAGATTGTAGGGTTTGGAATCAGATTACTTTGCGTTCAAATTCTTGCTCTACCACTCAGCCTGGTTTTTGCTAGTACTGTCCTGGGCGCTGAGTGACATAACGTGTATAAAGCACTTAGCGCAGGGCCCGGCTTGTAATGAGCGCTCCAAAAACACCAGCTGCTGCCCCATTACAACCTCATTCTAATGACTGGCTAAGCGTAGTGCTTGGAAACTTCAGGTTGGTAACTGGGTGCTTATAATAATAGCTCTGCTAATTGTTCTATCCTATTCAATCAGTTCCAGAGTGACTAAAATTAAATTTAGTAAACAGGTCATCTATCTACAGTTAAAATATTTTGAGCATCTTAAAGGATGCCATCATCAACACCACTGCTTTTTGGCCTTAAAGCTTTTTAAATGTTTTTTTTTTTTTTTTAGCACACCTTAAGGCATAGTTGAAGTTGCTATATAACTGGGTCAATGAGAAAGCTTTGACTGGGGAGGAATTAACTTGTGAAGGAATTTTTAAAAGAAAGTAACACAAAAAAAATCATAGAAAATGATGTTTTTTTCCTGATGTTTTTAAGTTTTCAGTGATGACAAGGTTCCATGAACAATGAGAGATACAGAGTTTAGTCATATAGTCAAACAAAATTTACAATACAGGTCATCTGCCGCGTAGGCAACAACAAGCAGATTGCTGTTTGCCACGGTAATCAGACTCACTGTTAAACGTGCAAATAGTCCTGAACACGGGCCTGCAAAGAGCACAGCTTACCTCGTGAGGGACATAGTTAGGGGGCAGTTTGCTCAGCATATCTTCAGATAACCTGTACACGATGGCTTCCCGGGTCTCTCCCACACCACCTCCGCTCTCTTTGGGTTGAATGTTGGTAATCGTGTCAAGAACGGCAGAAGCAGTGCTGCTCTGATACCTGACAAAAGGAGGGAACCTGTTCAGAATGTAACAGGCAAACACCCTGGGAGATAATTGTCACAACAGAGAAAAGGGGAAAACAAAGAAACTACCACCAATCTACAGGAATGAAAAAACTAGAGATCCGTTCTACTGCCTCCTACAGGAACACCAAGAGCATCACGGAAGTGAGAAGCTCTCCGTCTCCAGGGAGGGATCCACAAACATGCCTGAATCCAAGCGAGTGCTCTACCGTCCTGGTCCTAGCTAACCTAAACACCTCATGCTGGACTGTGCGTACGTTTCCTTTTATTCTCCCTGCTTATGGACTGGTCATAAAAGTCTATTATTATATGACAGTTTGTTAGATCAGAAAGGACCACTCGTATTTCCTCACTGAATTATAAATTATTATTTTTTTTATCTTTTCTGGTTTTTTTCCCTCTCATATTCCCACTTGTTTTATGACTTCCAGGGCAATCTATTGGCATCTGTCTGCTCCACTTCTCCAAATGTAGCCACTCATCTTTAAATCCATTTATTCAATAAAGATTTGCTATGTACCAGGCACTGAGCTAGGTTCTGGAATACAGTGGTGGAGGAGGTGGACATTACACAACACCATTGTAACGAGTGCCACGGAGGAAAAGAACAGGGTGTTTTAAAAGAGCTTGGAGGCCGGGCATGGTGGCTCACGCCTGTAATCCTAGCACTCTGGGAGGCCGAGGCGGGAGGATCGTTTGAGGTCAGGAGTTCAAGACCAGCCTCAGCAAGAGCAAGACCCCGCCTCTATTAAAAATAGAAAGAAATTAGCTGGACAACTAAAAATATATATAGAAAAAATTAGCCAGGCATGGTGGCACATGCCTGTAGTCCCAGCTACTCGGGAGGCTGAGGCAGGAGGGTCGCTTGAGCCCAGGAGTTTGAGGTTGCTGTGAGCGAGGCTGACGCCATGGCACTCTAGCCCAGGCAACAGAGTGAGACTCTGTCTCAAAAAATAAAAATAGCTTGGTCTCTCTCACTTTCACTCTCTAGCTCTCTTTTGGGTGGACCAGATGCTCTGAGGTATATAAACTTAGTCTCTATCCCTGAGATACTAGGTTGACCAGCTATCTACATACTCAGGCAGGAGTGTGTGTGTGTGTGTGTCTGTGTGTATGTGTATGTGGTAGAGGTAATTTAATAACTATAAGATCAGTGAAAGTCTCTCTTAAAAAGTCACATGTAAACTGAGACCTAAAGGAAAAGTAAGTCAGCCAGGCAGTCGGGTGGAGTGGGGTTGGGGGGAGGCAGGAGAGGACATTCAGATAGGAAGTTAGAGTTGGGGTGAAAAGGATGTCAGTGTATTTGAGGAACAGAGATAAGGCCAGTGAGGCTGGAGCCTGCAAGCTGGGAGGAGAGATGAGGATGGAAAGAAGGCAGGGAACAGACACGCAGGGTCACAGGGGCCACGTTGAGGATGCTGAACATTACCCTAAAGGCCATGGGAACCACTGAAGACTTCCCAAGCTGGGTGGGGCATGACAAAATTTAAATGTTATGTCTTTTCAGAACTCCTAGTTTGCCACCTATAAACATCACATAATTTGATTTTGAGGGGTCATTGTTTCATTTGTAAATTTTGTCTCTTGTCCAGATATCAAGTATATTCCACCTTTCCTTTCATAGGTGGTGCAGGCAAATCTAAAAGGAATTCAGCAAAAGCTTGAGATTCAGTGATTTGTTTTTCTGTTTCATTTTCTTGAACAGAAAATAAGCCTTTATAATATGGCAGTATGTATCAAAGTTTTATGTTTGCATACCTCTTAACATAGCAATTCTACATCTAAGAATTCATCCTAAAGAAAGAATCAGACATTTCCACTTCTGACAGTATGGTGCAACTGTTACTGTGAAGCACCCTTCTGAAAACAACTAACAATGCTGGGTGAGATGAAACTCATCTTTTTCAAAACACTGGTGGACTGGCAAGGCACTAGGAAATGCTCGGAATCAAGCAAAACATAGAGTGAAAGCTGGAATCCAGAGAGATAAGCCAGATTTTACGCTGGGGGCATCAGCTAAGGCTGGTGTTCTAGAGTTTCTGTTTGGATGGTACAGTGAAATAGGGTAAGCCCTCATCCCCAAGGTGGCCAACCTAATAGGAAATTCCTGCTTAAATCTGGGACCCCACAGGGCTTCATCCTCAGCCAACAGGGGATGGGAAGTAGCTTGTTTAATCCAGCTTGGTGCTGGGTGGGGGAAGAATCTTTCCTGAAAGTTCTATTTCATGAGGTTTGTGGCATTAATTCATTCACTTTACCTGTGCAATCTAAAAAACAAAAACAAAACAAGCAAACAAACAAAACAAACAAGCCAAGAATTTATTATAAGGTCATCCCAGGAAATCCTAAGTGACGCCTAATGGAAACAAACACAAATCTTCCCTGGCACAATATAATTTCAACTCTGGTCTCAAAGAATACAACAGTTCATTTCTAATAGACACGAGCTCACAGTCAAAAGTTAAAAAATCATAAAGAAACAAGGCATTGTGAGCAAGAGCCAGTAGAAACAACACAAATCAAAATCAGACCTGCAGAGATCTCAAACAATGCATTTTTCAGATGCACATTATAAAATATATTTTTACTATGATATACTGAAATGTTTTAAAAGGTGTCTGAAAATATAAATATTAGATAGGGAACTATACACATGAATAAAAAAAGAGCCACAAAGAATTTCTGTAGATAAAAAATAACTAAAATTTCAAACCCATATTAATTGTTTATTGCTGCTGTAGCAAATTACCACAAAATCAGCAGCTTAAAACAACATAATTTATTATTTTACAGTTCCATAGGTTATAAACATGACACAGGTCTCACTGGGATAAAATCAAGGTGTCATCAAGGCTAGGTTCATTTTTGTAGGCTGTAAGGGAAGATCCATTTTCTTCCTCATTTGAGTTGTTGGCAGAATTCACTTCCTTGTGGTCATAGGACCGAAATTCCCAATTCCTGGCTGGCTGTCAGCTGAAGGCCCTTCCTAGTTTCTAGATGCGGCCTGCACTCCTTGCATTGTGGCCCCTTTTCTATATCTTCAGGGCTACCAAGGGCAGGTCAAGTCCCTCTCACAGCTGAAATCTCTCCTCCTCCTTCTTCCATTTTGTCTCTCTGACTCACTCTTCTGCCTCCCTCTTGCACTGTGAGGAGCTTTTGTTATTAGATTGGGACCACCTGGATAATCCAGGATAATGTTTCTCCCTGAAGATCCTTAACCAAAGTTACACCTGTGAAGTCCATTTTGCCACCTAAAGTAACATATTCACAGGTTCTGGGGGTTAGGATGTGGACATCTTTGGGAGCCCATTATTCTGCCTACCATAACAGCTAATATTGGGTTCACAGCAGATTAGATATGGCCAAAGAGAGAGTTAGAAAACTGGAAAATAGATCTGAAGACATTCTTTAGGATGCTGTAGAGGAGAAAATAAATGGAAAATATTAAACACAGGTTAACAGATATGTAGGTTAGAGTGATAAGCTTTAACATACATCTTAACAAAGTTTCAGAAAGATAGATGGAGAACAAAAAAGAGAAAATAAGTGATGAAATTATGACTAAGAATTGATGAAAAACCTAAATCCTCAAGTTCAGGAAACTCAATTCAAAATACTAACAAACAAAATAGTAAACAAACAAAAATTAGAATATATATGTAAACATATCATAATGAAGCTGCAGAACAATAAAAACAGAATATTTTCAAAGAGCCAGAGTTATAAAAAACAGATTATCTAGAAAGAAATGACAATTAGACTGATGGCCAATTCCTCAACAGCAGCAACAAAATATAGAAGAAAATAGAATAGTGTCTTCCATGTGCTGTGATAAAATAACCATACACCTAGCAATTTATGCCAAGCAAAACTATCTTTCAAGAATGAGAGCAAGACAAAACATTTGAATAGACATTTCACCAAAGAAGCTATATGAACAGACAAAACCACGTGAAAAGATGCTTAAACTCATTCCTGTTAGGAAGATGCAAATCAAAACTACAACATGATGTCACTTCACACTTCCAAGTATAATTATAATCAAAAAATAGACAATAACAAACATTAGGAAGGATGTAGGAAAACTTGCACCTTCATAGTTGCTGGAGTGGATTGCAAAACGGTACAGTGTCTTTGGAAAACAACTGGCAGTTTCTTAAAATGTTAAGAATAGATTAATCATATGACTAAATAGTTATATTTGTAGTTATCTACTCAAGATAAATGAAAAGACATGCCCACACAAAGACTTCTACATAAATGTTCATCGCGGAATTATTCATAATAGCCCAAAGTAGAAACTATCCAAATTTCCATAAACTGGTGAATGGGCAAACAAAAAATGTGGTATATTCATACATTGAAATAATATTTGGCAATAAAAAGTAATGAAGTATTGACAGGCTACAACATGGGTAAACTTAAAAAACATTATGCTAAGTGAAAAAATCGCGAAACAAAAGACCACATAGTGTATGATACCACTTAAGTGAAATGTCCAGAAAAGGCAAATCTATAGAGACAGGAAGTAGATTAGCAGTTGTCTAAGGCTGGGGATGGGAGTAGGGACCGACTACAAATGGGCACAAGGTTTCTTTTTTGGGATGACGGAAATAGTCTAAAATTAGATTTGCAGTGATGGTTTCACAACTCTGTAAACTCACTAAAATTCATTTAATTGTCCACTTAAAGTGAAGGAATTTAAGGTAGGCATATAACACCTCATTAAAGCTGTTTTTCAAAAAAGGAGGGCAAAATCAGGGATTTTTCAGATAAGAACAAAAAGAGTTTATCACCAACAGGCTCTCATGAAGGAAGTTCTAATAGTTATGCTTCAGAAAGGAGGAAAATGATTCTGATGGAATGTTTGAGGTATAAAAAACAATGGATCAATGCATGGGTAAAATCTAAGCAAGCATTATAGAAAATAATTATATGTCTAATTGTGGAGTTACAAAAACAAGATAAAATTAAAATACTGAAATGTCAGGAGGAGAATGATCAGAGCTAAATTACCTAAGAGTTTCTGATTGAGTATAAAGATATTAATTTTAGACTTAATTAAGAATACATGTTAGGATGTCTAGAGTAACTAGTTCAAGAACAGAAACAGAGTATGTGACTTCCAAACTAACAGAGGGGGAAAAAGTAGAAAGGGAAAAAAAATTCTTATTTAGTAAAAGGCCAAAAAGAAGAAGAAGAAAAGCAGCAAAATATAGAAATAGTGGTGCAAGGAAAGCAACATTTTATATTTGGTCTTTATATTTTATACATATGTTATAAATATTCTTCTGTATTTACTCAATATTTAATAAAGTCATTTTAAAAAGAAGTAACCAGACAAATGTACAAAGATGTACATACACCACTTTATAACAGCATTTATAATAATAAATCCTGGTAAAGCTCTATAAAAATCTATATAATCAATAAAAATGGTAATGTAGCTCTATATTCATTGATACAGTGAAGTGTCATTAGGAGATTGTAGAATAAAATAGCACGGTACAAAAACCAGTTATGGTATGATCTAATTTCTGTTGATACTATTGTGCTTATTATAGGCATAGAAAAAATCTAGAAGGGTAGGTTTACAACGGGATTTTTGCACGATGAGCTTTTTCTGTAATTATTACTTTGTGCTTTTCATTTTTCTGCATTGTTTATGCTTCTCAATAAAAAAACATGCTTTTTATAATAAAGAGTATGAAAACTATTTTCATTCTGAAAAACAGAGAAAAGATAAATGCCCACAGGCAAAGATGTCAAGAACCCAACAGGACGAGTCAGCGACAAATGCTCCAGGGTCACTGAGGCAAATCCTTGCTCATGTGCTCAGGAGCAAGGCTCCCTCTGCCCTTTCTCTACAGGGTATGGAAAGAGAGAATTACACCCTTCTCCCTCCTCATTCCTATGTGTGAATTAAACAACCTTTTGTGGAACTTGCTGCACTAACTGGCAGAATCCTAAGGAGCTATGTTGGTAAAGTTATCCAGGCTTCTTTGTTTATGAAAAAGCCGCATTTGGGGGGGAACGGAGGGAATCCTATACAGCCAGCCTTTGAATTCATTTATTTTTTTTATTTTTATTTTTTTTGAGACAGAGTCTTGCTTTGTTGCCCGGGCTAGAGTGCCGTGGTGTCAGCCTAGCTCACAGCAACCTCAAACTCCTGGGCTCAAGCGACCCTCCTGCCTCAGCCTCCCGAGAAGCTGGGACTACAGGCATGCGCCACCATGCCCGGCTAACTTTTTCTATATATATTTTAGTTGGCCAGATAACTTCTTTCTATTTTTAGTAGAGACGGGGGTCTCACTCTTGCTCAGGCTGGTCTCGAACTCCTGACCTCGAGCGATCCACCCGCCTCGGCCTCCCAGAGTGCTAGGATTACAGGCGTGAGCCTCTGCGCCGGGCCTGAATTCATTTAGAAATGAAACTGAGGAATGGAGGAGACGCTCTGTCTTTAGCATTTTTATCTGATCAGCAGGCAGAATACCACAGCTGGACCCAAAGGTGCATATCCACACACCTGTATACTTCGCACACTGGACTTTCAGTCCGATACAGTGATCACAAGGGTTCTGGTGTCAGACCTAGCAGGCGTTTGTAACTCCACCCAGAGTTGGGCATTAATTCCAAATTACCTTTAACATGGGAATTTCACACTAAGGGCCAATAAAGTAACAGCTGATTTTTAATAAATGAAAATTGATTTTATATGTTTTAAATATAATTTTCAAATTTTAAATTATTTTTTGAGGAACCCCTATTCAGATGTTACAGTTTTAGAATATCCCAAAAGACACTTATTTTAAAAGTTGCAAGATGAGTATATCAAATACGCACATCATTGAACGTATGAAGAGAGAACAAAATATTCTAGTACAATAACACAAAAAGCATTTGCATCCCATTCCTGAATTCTGAAGTAGGGCCCAATCCCAGTTTTTTAAACGTTATATAGAGTATCATACGAGGCAAATACAAAGAACTCTGAGGGGGAAATCCTATGAGAATAGCTGATGAGACCACAAAATGAAGTTATCAGAAGTCAAGGATCCACGTGTTATTACACAGATTTTTCAGAAATTAAATTTGTATGGGATTGATATTACTCCACAGTCTCCCCCTGGTATTAGATACAGAAGAGATAGAACATGTGGGGGAACTGCTGTGTTAGAGAAAACAACATCTTACAGAGAGCCCCAAATACCAGGCAAGGCTGGGGAACATGAAACTGTGACTTCATCCGAAGTCTGTGCCTCCACATCTCCCTGGAGTCCTAGAGCTTCCTGTTTTCTGACTCATGCTTAAGTTCTCCCTGACCCCTCACTTGCACTGTTCCTGGCCTGGCCCCATCTCCTTCAGTGACATCAAGGTCTTCACCCAGCCACCCAACCCAGAACCTTCAGAGATGGCCTCCTCCTCGATGCCTTCTCGGTTGCCAGGTCCCATTCCCAAATCATTTCCAGCACCCACCCCCTCAGGGTCATCCCCACTGCCTTCGGAACTGCCTCAAATTCTTTGGCACAACACCCAAAACCTTCAAAAGCCACATTCTGCCTCCGTCATTTACCCCTGTCTTTAAGCAGCCTCCCCCCACCCCCCGCCATGCTCTAGGCACACTGGACTTGGTTCCTAGAACACAGCACACACTTTCACACCTCTGTGCCCCTCCTCAGACTGTCCCTTCATGCACGTGCCTCAGTCTGCCCCTCAGTCCTTACTGCTCACTTTGCTCCTCCGCCTTGCACTTTGCCCTTCTTGCCTCTGGTCCTGCAGTCACTTCCTCCCCGCCCTGTCTCCACCCTGAGAACTCCTGCACATCCTTTAAGGCACACCTTGAGAGTAGCCTCTCTTAGAGTTTACCCTATTGTATTACAGGAGTATTTGCCAGTCACCCACTGTCCCTAGTAGATGACGAGCACCAAGGGCAGGGACTGCATCTTACTCATCTCTGTATCACCAGTTGGCCAGACAGGAAGTTCTCAATAAATATTTGTTTGTTGAATCGAGGCCAATTGGCTTGAATTTTATTAAACCTCAAATATAAAGGAGAGCAATTTTCCAATATTTAAAGGGCATGAAAATTTAATCATTTGTTCCTTCTTATGGTAAAAGTATAGTATATTATTATTACTATTTTCTATTTCCTCAGCATCTTTTCACATACAAAGGGATACACACACACACACAGACACACACACACATGTATCTCCTTGGGTCTTTGTCTTTTAATAACTTCACTTTGTTTTCATAGGCTATTTTCACAGGCTTTTCCTTCTCACAGTTATCTGTATTTTTCTTATGCTTTCTAAATGCCTTTTAAACACTGGGATTGCATCCTACTTCAAAATTTGGGAATGGGTTGCAAATGCCTTTTGTATTATATATAGATAGGTATAGTCCTCAAACACAGGAGAATCAGAAAGATATTTGAGAGTGAAGGTGAACTATTTTTATTATTATATTATTTTATCAACATGGATCTTTAAAGGTTGAAGAGAAGAAAACCACAGTAAACTTCCATCGATGCTAAGAAAACCAGAGTTCATTCATCCTACCTGTTCTAGCTACAAAGAAGAAAGGAAAGACCCCATGTCTGGGACTCTCGGGAGCTCTCTCTGCCCACCTCCAGCTTGACTTCTCTTTGGAAACACGCTCTGCACCAGTGGCGGGTGCCAAGCGTGCCCATCGCCGCGGGCGTGGCCATCTTGCTCCCTGCGGCTCTGGCCAAGTTCACCGGCGCCCCAGGGAGAGGCTGACGGAGATGCTGCTGCTGCTAGATCCCACCTAAGAAATCACTTTCATGGTGGGTGATTTTATTTTATTTTTGTATGAGGTGGTCTGAAAACAGTCCTCAAAACACAGGAGTTGGGAAGAAGCCCCGAAATGCTGATCTGTTCTGAATAACAGCTGGACGAGCCCTCCAGATCATTTCCCACCGCACATTTTATTAGGCACAGAATGACATCAGGGCTGTGCCACTTACATTTCTTTTTTCACAATGTGATTTTATGTTTGCAAAGATATGAAAGGCAGAAGCTATAATGGAGACTTGCAAACATCTCCATATGCTACAAAAAGCCAAGGGCTTTCAGGAGAACAGTCCCCATAAATGCTCTGAGGTGACGAACTATAATATTCCATGAACTCTGATCCCAGGTTATTTCCTGAAGAAAATTTCTTTGGAGTAAATATGGCAAGTTCATATTGCCTTTGTAGCTTGGTTGTTCTGGGGAGTCAGGGTCACAGATAATAAAAACGCAAAACAACTGAAAAACAGAACTGTCTGTAAAATACACAATTAACTGTCTAATGAGATGTTAGTGCACTGTCATATCCAAATAAGCCCAGATTTATATACATCGTTGCGCTGGAAATATCAATGAGTATAAATTTAAAGAAAAACCTAAATCTCAAAAGTGTCAGCTAATATTAAAAGGAATACATTTGAATTTGTCCTGCACAGAAATGAATAGAAAAGTCATAATAAGGCATTTGATAAATTTCAGAAGGTAGAAAAATATGCATAACTGCTAATGAGAAAAAGAGTGAAAATAAATAACTGTTTTTGACATTGAGATAGTTGAATTTGCAGAGTCTTTGGTACCTTATAAATCAACATAATAAAATGTGAATAAACTATGCACTTTCATGGTGCCTGTCACCAAGATATCCAAGCTCTTGGGGGAGATTTTACTTATTTTAAAGCATTTATCCAGCTTGATTTCCCTCTGTACTTCAGAGATTCTGCATTCTTAGGCAAGGACCCAGGAGACAGACCTGTCCCCTTCCCCAAATCTTCCTCCTCCTTGAATTTATGGATGCTAACTTTAGAGTGAGATTCTGATGTTGCCTCCAGCACGGGCCAATTATTGCCATGAGCTATCTAGAAGTAAGAGTGCTGTTAAACGGCATGGGTCGTCAGATAAATTGATTCCTCTGACCAGGGACACTCACGCTAGCTTAGCCAGGGTATCTTACAGAGTCCTCTCCCTCTGTGGTTTCAACCGTTATCTCTGCACACATGCACTCAAATCTCTCACCTGGGCTCTGGTCCACATTTCTCACCCCTTTTAGATACATCCTGCTGTCTTTCCCAACTTAGCACGACCCAAGCAGGACTGTGACTTCCCCTCAAATGCACTCCTGTTCCCAACTCCTCCGCTATCCCTGTTCCAGAAATGTCAGGGGCGTCTTTGACTACTACTTTCATTTCACACAGAACTTGGAGGCTGACTTCTTGCTGGACTGGGAAGGTAGAGCTGGGAAGAGACCAGAGGTGGGTTTTAGCTGGGGAGCTCCATCTGCTATTGCTTACTGCCTCCTGGCGGCCGGCAGGGGGACAGCTGGGTGAAGCCCTCCAGGAAGGCGAACTCACTTGCCAGCACAAGTCAGGGCAGGATTCCATTCACCAGATATTTCAGAGCCCAGAGGAAAGAAGAATCAAACCTCAGACAAAGCTCACTCAGAGACCAAGAAAATTCCAAACACAGAGCTGCTGAACAGAGCCTACTGCCTGAGCAGCAACCAGAAATGGGTCAAGAGGTGCTGGGGTGAGGGGACCTGGCGTGGGTGGGAAGACCCCAGGGCAGACCACACGGGCAGTCGAGAATGAAGAAGAGACCAGAGGAGGAGGCCACAGGTCTTACAGGCCTGCCAGTTGCCGCCAGTGAAATTAATCCTGCATTTGACGCAGAGGCCCAGGGCTTTCTACTTGACCTCACTTGGTGTGGTGAAGACTGCAGGATCCTGACACCCTATTTTGGGAGAAGCTGGCTGACGGCACCCTGCAGCACGCGTGCCAGCGATGGCATGCAGGCCTCTGGACGAGGCTGTGAAGAGACGCTTGACAAAACGCAAAAGGCTCGCCGTGCCCTCTCTACCCACCAGTCAGCAGCAATGAATGGAAAAGAGTTACAAAAGAAGGTTCTCAGCCATTGCTCTGCATTTACTAAATCCTATCAGCTCCACTTTGGGACTTGTCCTGCAGCTTCATTTCCTGCCATTATCATCCTAATCCAGGCCTGCATCCTCAACACCTGATGTACCCACGGAGTCCCCAAGTGGCCCATTAGTCACCATGGGTACTCCAGATAAGGCCGAGGAGACGGGTGAGAAACGTGTCAGTGACGGCAGAGAGTGGGTATTTTATTCCACACACTGCCGGAAGCCAGTGACATGGAGAAGACACAGAGGAAGCAAGGATTCAGTTGGGGCTTTTTACACTTGCACTGCCAGAAAGACATCCAAGTGGAAAACACACAGAAATTGTATAAACGACTGTGGGACACAAGAGAGGTCTAGACAACACATATTGGGCATAATGATGTTTTAAAGCCTTTGGAACAGATGAGCTCCACTCAGGAGAGAGGGTGGAAATGACTCCTAAAGAATCTAGAATGTGAGTGGACCGGGGCAGTAGATGGAGAGGCACATAAAGGGAAGGGAAGGCTTTCGTAAGCATGAAACATACTAGATGAAACCTCTACCTGCACAATACACTGAAGAGTGACTCATTAAAGTTATGCTCTGCAACCTTTTGCATTTTGCAACATATTTTGTTACTTTGCCACAGTGTGCTTTGGCCACCATGACTGAGGACTTGCTGAGCTAGACAGCAGGAGAACCCTGTTAAGAGGAGCCCCTGGCTCTGGTGTAATATTTATCCAGATCAATGCTAAGTTCTCCCTACCTGTTTCCCAGCAGTTTCTCTGGGATGTGTTGACGCACCATAGCAAAGGGGTTGGACAGAACTGCCCTGATAGATTACATCAAGAGAGCTATCCACATTCCTTTTGGAAAGAGACTAGAGTGACTTCAAGCTGTCATCAGATTTTAGACCAAGGTTGACAGAGCTAGTCTTATGTCTACGCTTCTATAACAAGTTTACTGAATGAGTTGGACTCAGTACAGTATAAGGAAAAAGCAACTTCATTCTTTCCCACATTGTACTGAGTTCAGCACATTTAAGCAGGTTAAAGACTACTTTGCACCACTTTGTGAAAATAAATATGAAAACCTAGATGAAACAGATAATTTCCTAGGAGAACACAATTTACAAAAAATTAACTGCAATTGTGCCGGAAGAACAAGATAGATATCAAAGAACTAGCACCGCCAAAAAGCACTGGGTACAGATGGTTTCATAGGAGAATTCTACCAAATCTTCAGGTATCCAGTGCTATATCAATTATTCCAGAGCTTAGGAAAACTTCAGAATTCTTATAAAGCAAATATAGCACTGCTTAATAATTAAACCTGATAAAGATACCACACACACACACACAAAAAAAAAAAAAACTCTGGACCAATCTCATTTATGAACACTAATGCAAAAATCCCCAATGAACTATTAATAGGACCCATAATCCCATTAAGAGAAGATTAGTACATCAAGACCAAGTGGTATTAATTTCAGATTATATATGGATAAATTGAGTTAGGAAATCCATTAATATAATTTACCAGAGTTTTAGATATTTAGGGGAAATCACATGATTATATCCATAGACGCTGAAAGGCATTCCACAAAATTCAACACCCATTTATGATAAATAAAAATAAATAAACATGCAATGACAGCTAGGACAAGCCCAGAAAGAAAAAACAAAAAACAGAGCAATAGGGAAGACTAGCCCAATTGGACAGTAAAACACACTCTAGATCTCTAAATTTAACACAGATCATGATAGAATAGAAAGCCAAGAAATGGACCAACGTACATATGGAAATTCTAGCTATGCTAAAGGAAGCATCTCAAATCACTGATGATGGGATGACTGGATTGGTACATGGAAAAAGACAGACACTTTTATCCATACTTATGCCACAATTAATTCCAAATGGATGAAAGAACTAAATGTAAAAAATGAAACCATAAAAGTACTGGAAGAAAATATAGATTATTCCTTTATAACCTCATGTGGGAAAAGGCTTTCTTACTATTAACAAAAATCCAGATGTAACAACAGAACAACAAAAATAACATATAAATTTGACTACATAAAAATAAAAGTAAAATAAGACAAAACAACAACAACACTTCTACCTGGCCAACAGGAAGAAAATCATAAGCAAAGTTAAATTGAATGACAAATTGAAATAAAAATATTTGCAATGCATATCACAAATAAAGAGGCTTCTAATATAAATATCTAATATATAAGTAAGTCTTAAAATCAAAGAAAAAGAATAACAATGCTATTGGCAAAATGAGCAAACTATACATAAATAGTCCTTAGCTATATGAAAATTTGTTCGATTTTATTCAAAATAAGAGAGATTAAATTAAAACTATGCAGAGATGCCATTTCTCACTGTCATATTGGTGAAAATTCAAATGCCTCACCAACATTTTATTGGTGAGATTCTGAAGAAACAGGAACTCTCATATATTGAAAGTAAGAGTGCAAAATAGTACAACTCTATGTAAGGGAATTTGGCAATATTCACTAAACCTTGATCTAGCAATTCCCCCCATAGCAATTTGCCCTGCAAATACATCTCTAATAATATGAAAGACAATAAGCATAAGGTTATTAATTAAGGAATTATTTAAGATAGCAAAATATTGGCAACAACCTAAAGGCACATCCACAGGACAATGGCTGAATAAACTATGATAAGTATAAACAATGGAGTAGCATGCAGCTGTAAAAAATATTGTGGAAGATTTCTATGAACTGATAGGTAGTGATTTACAGGATACATTGTTAAGTGAAAAAAGCAGGAGGCAAACTAATACATACAGTATGGCAACTTTGTATGAGAAAGAAAGGGTAATATGGGTATGTATATAGGTATACACATGCAAAAAGGAACAAAAGGAAGACAAAGCAGAACTGTGCTTGGTTACCCATAAAGGAAGGGGGAAATGGGTTAGAAGGGTATGAGACTTCTCCAACAACAACTTATTATCAGTTGTAACTTCTGAACCATGCCTATGTTTTACATATTCAAAATAATAACAAAGATGGGGAAAAAAACTAAAATGTAATACAAACAGAAACAAATGAGTGTAACCATATAGCAATTGATAGCATAACCACACAGAAAAAAACAATTGAAGTGACTTGAATACAGTACTCTGTACACCCTCAGTGGAATATATTCTAAGGCCAAAAAGAAGTGCAAAGAAATCCTGACCTCTGCTTAGGAGGTTTGTTGCCAGTAGTGGTACTGGCATATTAATTCCAAGCAAATGAATAAATATATTGAAGTTTCTGAGAAGTTACAGAGTTTCCACTGTAGGAGAAAGGAGATATCAATATGGAATGGGGAAGGCAGGGAAGAACCCTGAGGCGTACGATTGGAATTGGAGTTGTGTGCATTAGCCCGTGATGTTTTAAAAAGTACATACTTCCTAGCTCTGCCCACTGAGAGGGCATGTAAGCACACGCACACACTTACAAATAGATGTGCTTAGATTAGCATATGTGCTTAGATTAGCATATGTGACTATATTAGCTGTAGATATAGAAACATGCAAAGATATAAATACAGAAAGAGAAAAGGCCAATGGAACAAAATGTTAGCAACTGTTGGATCTAGGTGGAGGGTCTATGGATGTTCACTGTACTTGCAATTTTTCTGAGGGTTTGTAATAGTTCACAGTGAAAAGCCAAGGAAAAAAATAGTTTGTCTTTCTCGTTGTGTCCAATTCCATTTCCATTTTAATTGTACTTTTTCTAGCTCTGGCTCCTCTTTCTTAAGCGCTGGGGACTGAAACAGCCTACGGTGACTGAGGCACAGGCACGTGAGCCGGGGGAGTGGTTTCGAGTTTGTTTTACGTACTCTTGCGTAGGGTTCCCCAGACCCTGCCAGGACTAGATTATCCAGGAACCAGCTCCCAGGACTCCTTAGGAGACTTCAGAGCCCTCCTATGTGAACAGTTTCAGTTACCAATTTACACGTGCCATGAAGACTTAGGGGCTGGTTTTCTGCCCACTCACGAGGACTCATGAGACCTTTCCATAGACTGTCCTCATGGATCAGATTCTTCACTACCTAGAAGGATTCAGTATCACTGATTCAGTCAAAAGTATCTCCTGCGCACCAGGCACTGCCAGGCACTGGGGACACAACAGTGAAAACAAACAGAAGTTTCAGACGTAATGGAACTTACGTTTTAGCAGTGGCTGACAGGCAACAACGAATAAATCATTACAATGTAGAATACAAACTACAGAATAAAAGCAGGCCGGCAGGATAGGGTCTGGGGGAGTGGATTACAATTTCTAGGTAGGGTAGCCAGGGAAGGCGTCACTGAAGCAGAGAAGAGGTAAAAGGTGAGCCACAACGATATGCAGGGGGAAGGTGCTCCAGGGAGTGCGAGTGTCCTGTGGTGGCCGCTGTCTGCCAGTCTGAGCAGCAGGAGCTGGGGAGAGCAAGCGGAGCAGGCGTGACAGAGAGAGGGCAGAGGGAGCCAAGGTCAGGAGGTGGGGGGCAGACGCATTGCTGGGCCTTACCGGTCATCTGTATGTAGGTCACTGTCAGGCTTTGACCTTGACTCAGAGTGAGACAGGAGCCCTAGGAGGGTTCTGAGCAGAGGGACGGTGTGGTCTGACTCACATTTTTGAAGACTTAGCTACAGCAAAACCGCTTCACTGTGCTCCCTCTTTCATCTAATGTTTAAGTTGATTATCAAACCAATCCCTGAGGCATCTTCTTTATTTCTTCACTTCTTTCTTGTCCTCAGCTAACTTACAACGGCCTCGTCACATAACAGCTGGAGCTGCCACCAAAGTGGTTCCGTCATGGGATCCAAAAGGAGTGTCAGCAGTTGTGGGCCTTTTCGGTCATGTCCACATTTGAAGATGAAAAGCAGCACGGCCGAGATTAGAGGACGGGGCAAGGTTGGGTCAATGTGGGTACAGAGAGGCCAACAGGGCGCGCCTCCTGCAGGGGCTGAGACGGGGGTTCAGAGAGGGAAAGACGATGTGATTGGTGGAAAACTGGGACTCCTGGGACACCTGGCGAGGCCAGAGAACCAGAAGGCGGGAAACGTCCAAGCGCCATCGCAGAGAGTTATTAAAATTATAACAGCAGGCCAGGGCGGGGGAGAGGCACGCCACACGCTTCAGCCATGACAGCTTCGCATCGGCCAGAGGAATCGTGGTTCCTTCCATTTCCTGAAACCACTGTCCTGGACGTAAACCTTGTGCGCTTTCCCTGACGGGCCTCACAGGCAGTGCCCGTGGAGAGGAGCGTCTCAGCTGGGGCTTCTTGAGCCCCCCGGGTGGAGCTGGGTGGTCTGATTTTCGGGCAAAGATCTCTAAAGAGACCTCATCCGAAGGGTGGGTCAGAGAAGGGGCTCGGGTCTGGGAAGCATTTCTTATCTCTTCCTCATGGCCTCTGACCTCGACGACAGGAGCAGGGACCCCATGCTGAACCGAGACCTGCCACTCTCCCCTCCCCAGCTGTGCACCTGTGCCGGGTGCTCGCCTGCTCACTGCACTGTGCCCACCACGGGCAGTGCATGACGGAGGGACGCAGGGGAGCAAGGAAGGGCCAGGGGCCATAAACAGAGGATCGGGCCGGAATCGGTTCTCACACTCCTCTCTGGGCTCGCCTGTCCCCTTCAGACCCATTGACGAGCACCATGTTTTCAATAGGCTGTTGAAGAAAGAGACGAGGAGCCTGGAGACTAAGCTGCCGTCAACAGAGCATCGGTACCACTAGCACCAACCGGCTTTATGACACAGCAGAGGAGAAATAATCAATGCATAATTTAGAGCCTAATGTTGTCATAAACACCGGAGCATCAGGATTTAGAGAGGAGAGCAGGCCAAGATATGACAAAGTTGTAATTGGGAGACAGGAAGCGACACTATTTTTCACAGTAAAATAAAAAACAGGGGAAAGGAGAGAGATTAAGAGAGAAAATGAAATGCACAGTCATTGCTAGGCTGAGTTACAAATGACCGCTTCAAATTAAAAAATGCCAAGAACTTACGTGATATCAGCATTCGGGTGCAGCCCAAAGACTTCAGGGTTATCTAGGGATGGCAGTGACTGGATGTATTCAAAATACTGGTCCAGGGTTTTGCACACGGGGATTTTATATCCAGTATAAAAACAGAATGAGGGCTCAAACATCTTCTCACTGAACCAGACCTGTAGGTGAGAGAAAATAAAATAAATAAAATTGATCAGCATCTAAATGAAAACAACCACTATAGGCCAGGCATGGTGGCTCACACCTGTAATCCCAGCACTTTGGGAGGCCAAGGCGGGAGGATCACTTGAGTCCAGGAGTTTAAGACCAGCCTGAGCAAGAGTGAGACCCTGTCTCTACTAAAAATAGAAAGAAAATTAGCTGGACAACTAAAAATATACAGAAAAAATTAGCCAGGCATGGTGGCGCATGCTTGTAGTCCCAGCTACTCGGGAGGCTGAGGCAGGAGGACTGCTTGAGCCCAGGAGTTTGAGGTTGCTGTGAGCTAGGCTGATGCCATGGCACTCTAGCCCAGGCAACAGAGTGAGGCTCTGTCTCAAAAAAAAACCCCAAAAAACCAAAAAATAAAAAAAAAACCCATTAGGCCTGCCCTCTATTTACCACCAAAGAAGACATTGCTCAGAGTGAAGAGGAGAGAGCAATTTTGCAAGCCCGCTCTGTACTGGAGTAATTTGGCAACCCTCAAATCCACTTTTGAAGAGGAGTCACAACGTATTGCAAAGTTGATGAGGTAAACCCTCCCTCCTGCCCCAAAGCATGCCTGGGCATTTTCGCTGCCTCACTCTCCCCCACGCAGTCAAGCCAGGGAGCTGCGCTTGTGCAGTTTTGCTCACACAGCGCTGAGCACCAGCGCACGGCCATGAAAACTTCTTACAAACGCCTCCCCACCCACCCCGAGCTGGAGAGCTTCCTTTGTTAATTAAGTTATGTCCCTGTCCACAAGAAGCAAATGTATCCAACTGCCTTGTTGTTTGCCTTAAGACATCCTTTTCTTATTCCATATGAATTGATTATCTGTAACAAAACAGCGAGAGAACAAATATATGCTTGGTGTGAATAGACTTGCTCTGAAGAGGAAAAAAAATGATGCTGAATGCCTATGAGCCAGAGCCGAGGCAATGACTTGTGTCTAACAGAGCAATTTTCCCGGTGAGGGGGAAATGCCGGGAAGGCGGGAGGAGCAGAAATGCAGGCACGACGTCTGTCTGAGTCACACAGAGGCCTCAATGTGAAAGACACAGGGTCTGCGCCTCACTCTGGCAGGCACACTTTCTCTAGCATCTTCCCCCATCTCCTTCGTCCGGCTCTCTTTCGGCCCAGTGATTGCCCTGAAATAAATACCCTGTGTACCGGTTCTCTCTCTGTTTTATCCTATTCAACTCTGTGCACGAGGCACGGAGCTCAGAACCAGAACAGAATGCAAAGATGAGAAACACACAGTCCTTTCCTTCAAGGAGCTTGTCACCCGGTGGAGGGATAAGCCAATTACCTAATAACCATGATACAAAGTGCGCGAAGGTAAGAGCCAGAAGGAAATAAAAATAAGCAAAGTACTAAGGAGGCTGAAAGCAGGATGAAAGGACAGCCAGGTGGTGTCACATGGGGCTTTATCCAGGAGATTAGCCTTGAAGGAGAGGATCTGACAGGAGAATTGGGACTGCAGAGGCCACACAAGCGAGGGCATAGAGTGACTGACACCAAAGTGGGAGGCTGGCTGGGGGCATGATGCAACCTGGAGTAGGTATATTGTGGCTGGAAGAGACAGGACAGGAAAGGTAAGGTGAGGTCATACGTGGACGCTGTTGATGTTGGGTGAGGACTGGTGCTCAGTTTAAGAAGTGGGGACCAGTTGAAAGTTATTCAAGAGAACAGTGCTATGAGCATGGTCGCTATTTAGAAGGTTAGATTTTTAGTGATGTAGATGACTTAAACTGCAAAAAGACATCCTGGGGGCCATGGGTCTTCCACATACAGATAACAAGTGACCACACTGAATTCCATGTTGCCAGATGACATGTATCTATAAAAGCAAAATGAGGTTTCTTCCTATTTTTCCATTACTTTACCTATACACACACAATAGCTAAATTCACACACATGAAGATAACTGAGTTTCACCAAATGTGGAGGCTACTTTGGGGTAGAGTCAAAACACAGAATATGTCTACATGGAATTACTTTGGGAGACTCTAACAAGTAACCACAAAGATAAGCAGTCCTCATCCAAGAACACTGAATAAGGTGCTGCAACTGTTGATTTTAGCAGAGATGCTCCGAAAGATGCCGAGGACAGAGAAAACAACAGAGGTTCAAAGACAAGCCCTAAGTCGAAGTCACAGGGACAGAAGACCCCAGGTGCAAGCACCGGTTTACAGTCGAACTGCTTCTCCCCTGGGCAACTCTGGATGACAGGGGGAGCTGGTTAGAAGTCAGACTGGGGCTGAAGATGGGATCAACGGGGAGTGAGGGCGTGTAGTCTGCAGGGCTTTCCACAGCCGTCCTCAAAAGGGCTGCGGCCGGGTTCACGTGGCAACCTCATGTCCTTAGAGCCAGAGACCCATACTCGCCCGGGTCATGGAGAGCCATCTGAAACAGGTCCAAGCTAGACAGAGGAATAAGAGAAGGAAAGAAACAGGTGGGATGGGAGTTGGAGAGGCTGGCAGGGGAGGAGCAGATCCAGTGGGAATGGGGAGTGGGGCTGGTCCGTGGTCGGAGAGCTGGAGCCCCTGCAGGTGAGGCTACTCTGAGCCCTGAGAGGCAGGGCTGGAAGGAGCCTGGGGAAGCTATATGGAGCGAAACAAGGGAAAAATAGCAGGATGAACTTTTCATTTAGGGCACTGATTGCTGAGGGCGGAGTTCAGAAGAGCCAGAACCAGATGACATAAGGGAGAAACACAACCTGGGTGACGATGGAACTGCTGTTACTCAGGCGCAGCCAATGGACCAGGGGCCTGGACAAGGAACCCTGTGCTTCCACACCAGGGAGTCTGCCGTCCCAAATACACCTGTCCCAGCCAAGCCCAGGCCCAGAGGATGGAGAATCTGAGGCTTCTAGAAGGGGCTGAGGTCATCTGACTAGTCTGTTGCCCAAATGTCAAATGTCAGGGGACAGAGAAGCAGCAGAAGAGGAGGAAAGACAGCAGGTTAGGGTCAGAGAAAGGAATCGCCCAGCCTGAGGTCTGGAAGGTGTAGGAGGCTGAGTGAGCCGCACCTCCCCCTCTCCCTCCCTGTGCTCTGGGCTCAGCCATCTACCTGGAGGTGCTGGATTAACATAGCAGCTTTCAACTGTGACCATCTACATGCTGAAGAATTCTAGATCTTTATCTCCAAAGCTGAGCTCTACTCTGAGCTCCAGATCTGTAAATGCAGCTGCTTTGTTTATGTACATTCATTCATTCTTTTATTGAACAAATATTTATTTAGCAGCTATTATGTACATGGCTCTGTTTCAGGTGCTGGGAATTTAGCATTGATGTACTCAAAGTCTCTGGCCTCATGGTACTAATAGATATCTCAAATGTTACGTGATCAAAACAGAACTCCTAATTTCCAGCCCCAGCCTATAAAATTCCCTCCTCCTGCAGTCTTTTCCTTTCTCTGAAAATAGTCACATTCTCTCTCCAGCTGCTTAGGTCGAAACTAGGAGTGACCTTGACCTTTCCCCCATACACCTGACCCCATCAGCATTCCGCTGGTGCTGTCTGTGAAACACCTGAAGCTAACCACTTCTCATGGTCTCCACTGCTGAAACTCCAGTGTTAGGTACTTTCACAATTATTCTAACAAAGCGTACTTACTAAGACATCTTTTCTTCTCCTTTGAACCTCATACAGAGGTGAGTTTCTCATACTCTTTAGTTTATTACTTTCATGAATCTAGGCCCATTTGATTTTAGTTTTTCCCCATTCTGCCCTGATATCCACTCACTGACTCCTTCCCTCCAAGGGCATCTATTTAAATTCGATTTAAATGTGCTTGATATATGTCCTTGAATCTGTATATATCCTTGGGAACTATACATCTATCACTTTATAGATGAATTTTATTTTTAAAGCTCTGCACTCAACAATGTTTTTAAGACCTATGCATGATGTCATGTAGATCATCTCTTTCTACTGCTGCACTACATACCCCCAAAGGCACCTATGACATTTAACTTACCTATTTCCCCATAAGAATACATAAGTTGTCTTCAACTTCCCACTACCACAAACAATGCTATGAATAATGTCTTTATACATTCTGAGAATGTCTCTGGGACCTATGCTCAGGAGTAGGATTGTGGTTCGGAAGGCAGTCCTATCACACACTTAATATTGACTAAGTGCCACCAGAGTGCACCCAGGAAGAGTGAGCAATAGTATTCCATTGTGCTCACCCACTACGTCTTACCTATTCCCTTAGGATTCTTAGGCTTTAGTAGTGGATGCTAGGATGTGCCACCCGATCCTCCTTCAGCACCCAGGCACTCACACCTCCAGCTATCTGGAGTATTGTCCCTCCTCAGGAGCTGCCTGGCAGAAGGGAGCTGCCTCAGCCAAGGTCATGCCCTGGGGGAAGGCCAGGGCATGATGAGGAGGGGGCACTGAAATGCAAATCTCCATCTCAGAGTCTGTTTCCAGGGAAACCAACCTATGCCAGTTGACTTCAGCTCCACACACAGTGTTGCCATGAACATTTTTGTACATACTCATTTGTGGACTGTTTTTAGAAATGTTCTGGGATAAACCTAGCTAGGATGCTGAATGTCATTAAGTATTGCCGAACTGCTTTCCAGGAGGTCTGTACCAACGTGACCTGCCAGCAGCAGGGCTCCCGCCTCCACACATCCTCCCCAGCACTTACTGTTTCCCACCTCGCTCCACATATGGCTTTAAGAAATACTTGCAAAAATATGTAAGGGTTAAAAGAAAAATAAGTTTTCTGGTTAACTCTCAGCTTACCAAAATATGCCCAAAGCTTGTGCTTTGTTGTTGAGGTTTTAAATTTGTTAAGGGGAAAAAATTATTAAAGCAGAGATTACCAATATAGGTCTTAATTAATATAAAGAACTTAATAACCATAAAATACTCATATCTGATGTTTTTCTCTACCTACGGGATACATATTGCTTCTCTGACATGTAAAAAAATTCTAAGAAGAGTTTGAGTCTGGTAGGTGTTATTTATAGTATTCATCCTTCAGGTGAAAGCCTTAATTGCTAAGAAAGAATTTTCTCTAGAAAATGTTTATCAGTGTGCTATCTGTGGGTTTTATTTGACACAGAGAAAAAGTGAATACTTCATCAGTTTTGAGCTGTCCAATCCAACAGAAGAGATGAGAAACTCAAATTATGATTAATTCTTTGATCACTTAATTTGGGGCTTGCAGTCACCATGAGATTTGCATTCAGAGGAGAAGGCATAGAAGTGAGGTGCAGCAGCATGGGGAATACGGAGGAGGGTGGTGGGGTGACACCCCAGGCACGATCAGTCCATCTGTGCAGGAGAGGAGTCGTAGACCATTGAGAACTGACTGCTGTGCTGCCCCGGAACACAAGCAGATTGCTAGGGTGTGTGTGTTTGTGTGTGTGTGTGTGTGGGTGTTTCTCGCTAACTCTTTGCAGCAGCTCTGCTTTATACTTTCCCCCCTAAGTTGGGCACACCTGTTACAAACAAAAAATATTGGAAAACCCAATGAAATGTCTGCATGCTTTATTTTTTCTACATTGACTTACTCTAGCAAAGCAATTAAGTAGACGTTTATCAAAGTCGTCTGTCACTCTGCCTCCATATTGCACTTCTCCAATCATGTACCGGACTGTACTCCACGATACACCCTTTATTAAAAATAAAAAAGCATAATTCATTGTTAATCAAAACAAATAATTATAAACATTTCAAGTCTTTCCCTAGAAGAAAGGTCTGGAAGAGAAAGCACTAGTTAGACTGCGTTTAAAATTATCCATTATCTCTTATTAATAACTCAGGGCTGGAATGGCTATGGTTTGTTCACGAAAGAAAAATCTATGATGCTAAACACTAGGAAATATATTGCCCATAGATTATTAAAAATAGGGGAAAAAAAGACTATTTTTCATTCTGTAGATGTAATCAACTATAATAATCATTTAGTAATGCCAAGCTGTTACAGAGGGAAAAAGTGGTGCTTAGTGAAGAAAGGAGAAAAATCAAGTAATCAACGCTTTAATATGCCTTCTTAGTAATATATTTTCTGGAATCAGTATGAGAACAACCAGAAAACTATTTATTCACAAAATTTTTTTTACAATACAATCCTCTGCCATCTCATTCTGTGTGCTAAAACTACATCAAAGTATTAATTTCTATAGCAATCTTACACTAGCAATATATTATAGATATTAATAGTTTTTTTAAAAAAATGATCATTTGAGGTAGGAGAACTGAGAATTTTTTATTTTTATTTACTTTTTCTTTGTTAAAATTTTATTTTTCAGCTTGGTTGGTTTTCAAAGCAACTATGTCAAGGTAACTATTATTTGTATTTACGAAAATGATAAATAACCACAGGAATAAGAACCCATATGATAAAATTTTTTTTGAGAGACAAAGTCTTGCTTTGTCACTCCTGGTAGAGTGCAGTGGTATCATCATAGCTCACTGTAACCTCAAACTCCTGGGCTCAAGTGATCCTCCTGCCTCAGCCTCCCAAGTAGCTGGGACTACAGGCATGTGGGTCTCACTCTTGCTCAGGCTGGTCTCGAACTCCTGAGCTCAAACCATCCGCCCGCCTCGGCCTCCCAGAGTGCTAGGATTACAGGCATGAGCCACCACACCTGGCCCACACAATATAATTTTTCATTGAACTACCATGATCTTAATTTTACTTTAAGAGATAGGGTCTAACTCTGTCACCCAGGCTGGAGTGCAGTGGCACCATCATAGCTCACTGCAGCCTTGAACTTCTGGGCTCAAGATAGTTCAAGTAGCTGGAATTACAGGCGTTAGCTACTGTGCCCAGCCCTACTCTTAATTTAATATCTTTCTGTCATTTCAAGGAAAACCGATGGTTTGGTTCTAGAGTAAACATTCACCATAGCTCACCATGACCATACTAATACTACCGCATCTGTTGTGATCCTGAAGGCCTACTATGGGGAGGAAGAGAGGAACAGACAGTAGAACGTGGTAATTATTGAGCCCTTATTATGCACCACAGACTGTACTTTCACAAATACTAACTCATTTATCCCTCACAGAAACCATGGGCATTTTCTAGATGAGGAGACAGGCTCTGAGGCTCATTAACTTGCCCAAGGTTATAGAAAAACCAAATTTCTAGCCCTTTACATGTGTGAGAGGACAACTGGGTTTGCGTTCTTAGCTCTGTGAACCTGAGAAGGTCTCTTAGTCTCTCACCCGTTACCTCATCAGTAAAATGGGGACAATAGTAATGCTTCTTTACCCACCTGACAGCTTCACAGACTCGGGAAGATAAAAATGAGACTCTGCATCCACGAGCACTTTGAAAACCGTGGAGCGCCATACAGTGATTAGAAGTAATTGCTGTTTATACGCATAAGTTTAACGGTTACCTAAGAAGTGGCTTACGGTGGAAAAGAACTTTCACATGGGCTGGCAGAGACCATCTGCACTTCCAGGAGACATAAGATGCGTGAGGAAATGTTCACTTAAGGGATACCTTCTCTTGACGTGCATGGTGGCACTTGAGTGTGAATGAGGAAGGCTGTGCTATTTTGCAACACGCTGAGTTTCATTCCTGAACTCGGCCAGAGATGTCCCCTTCTGTTGTGTGTGAGTGTTGGTGGGGGCGGGAGGCCAGGCAAGTAGAACCTGATTAAAATGACCAGCCCCTCTGAAGGGGGTTGGCGGGACCTCAGCAAGCTCACTCTGTATCACCGACTGAAAATGACCTGTGGAGCTCTGATTTAAGGACAGCAATAAAAATAGGAAAAAAAACCAATTTCACTCACTTTTTTGATATCGCATTCATCAAGGTGATTCTGAATAAACTGAACACTGGCGGAAAAGTCAGCAGAATTGAATTCATAGGGAATATTCCATCCTAAGGGACCAAATTTTCGCCGCTCCTTAAAAACACCAAAGAAGAGTACTGAGTGGGTTTTTAAAATTATCTGTAGCTGATTTCTGTTTTTATTATGAACAAAATAAAGTATAGTAAAATTAAGGCCACGTTATCAAAATAAGATGACATTGTCTTAAAAGAACAGTACATACAATTTTGGATATACAGTCATGTGTTGCTTAATGATGGAGTTACATTTTGAAAAACTATGTGACCATCATAGAGTGTATTTACGCAAACCTAGATGATACAGCCTACTACACACCTAGGCTATACGGCATAGTCTATTGCTCCTAGCTACAAGCCTGTACAGCATGTTACTGTACTGAATACTGCAGGAAATTATAGCACAATGGTTTCTGTGTATCTAAACATACCAAAATATAGCAAAGTACAGTACAAACATGGTGTGAGACGACAACCATATACGCAGTTGTTGATGGAAACACTGTTATGTGGCACAGAACTGTATTGACCATTAGAAATTTTATTTCATGGCTCGATAGCCAAATGGTTTATAGAAACAAATCTCCAAATATTTCCCAAGTGTGAGTTCTTGGGTTTAAAAAAGTCCACTGACAACTCAAAAAATACAGTAGGAGCTCGATAAATATCTGCCAAATGAACTGTTAATCTAAATTGGACTCTTAAAAGTTTGAAATGTCAAATGTAAGCGTTTGGATTTTTCAAGTTGGATAACTTAACCACACAAGAGCATTCAGACTCCCTGCTAGCTTTACTTTGAAATCGTGCCATTTCAGATTTTGAAAATTAAGAATTTCTATTGTGCACATGACACATCTGTCTTAAAACTGTCACACAAACCTCATTTGGTTCTCTCTACTTAATTGAATAGGGCCTAAAAGACTCCTAGGAAAGAGTGACTAAGTGTTAATTACCCGTAAATAATCAAACTGCACTCAGAGCAAATGATTCAATTGCTTTGATATTCTGGAGACCATGTTAAAGGTATATAAGTGTTAGAACTGCTATCTCCAGGCACTGATCACCCAGAAAACCATATAAATGAGTCCAAATGTTTTCATGCCATTGCTTTCCTGTCCTGGCACATAATCAGCCTCTAAGAGAGGAAGGCTCAGTGATTTATTTGGATTAGCGCCCAGGCGATAATAGACGATATAGACAGTAGGACCCCTATACTTGTGCAAGAATGTTGAATTCCACTTCTCTAGCTCTAAATACATACTAACTTTTCATTCCCTTTTCTGCCCTCCCCAACCCAACACACACACACACACACACACACACACACACACACACACACATTGGTGTTTTTACAAGCCATTCCAGTCCTTATGGCAGCTGTTCCATGCTTCAGATCTGGAATAATCCTACCATGTAAAGGAGTCCAAATAAATTTTTGCTTGGACAAGTTCACGGACAAGTCAGAGAAGAAATTCGGAAAGTGCAAAGCTTTAATTACTGATTTTCAGGGCATGCTTTTAAAGTATTAAGTAAATGATTAACATTAATTTGGGTCCAAATGTTCTGACCCTGGGAGAACAGACTAAGGGCAAAAAAAAAGAACTCTTAAAAATGTAAAATATTACCATTACTTCTGGACCTGTACTTCTTTAGGTTAGGTCATCAGGCATTAGAGATTTTTACCATGTGACTCACGTCACAGCCCTTAGCTAATTTGATGAAAGGTGGACAACCAGCCCAAGAAGAGCTGACCAGATTCCTTCTCCCAGGAATTTGGACTTCAGGTTCAGACTCACTATCTGGAGTTTACAGTAGGAAAACCTGTGAACTCAGCAGCCGTGAAGTGCCGCCTTCCACCTTGTACAAGAGGAGGTGAGGAGGAACGGCCTCAACAGAAGGAAACACTGTGTGGTCCCAGGGGCAAGAACAGCCCTTAAAGCCGTCTGCTTCTCTCGATAGCTTTGTGCCTCCTGGGCCCAGCACTCACATTGCCTTGGTTTGTTTTTTTAGTGGTTTCATGTTGAAATATTTGGTCCTGTAACCAGAATTTGAGCCTTGACAGTGAAAGACATGCCTTCCATTTTTGTCTCTCCTTTTGCACCTGCACCTTTGGGGAAAGAGTCATTGATGCCTGATAAACGTTTGGCTGATTATCATCAGAATGAAAGGAACTGTCCCTCTCACCCTCTGGGAAGTCGGTTCCCAGGCTGATGCAGTGTTTTGAATTTCTGGAGTGGAGCTCAGAAACATCAAGGTGAGCCTTTTCCAGGCTATTCAAGGAGCAAAGGAGGGTTAAGAGAGTCTATAGGATATTAACATGAAAATGTGTACAGCTAACACTTTAGTCCCTGGAATTTCTTCCATCTCGAGGACTTCGAAGGGAAGAATGCTAACACTTATTAGTGTAATATGAATGTTTTCCCATTTTTGGAAAAGAGAATCAAAATCTACACTATTAGTTTTACCTATGTGTCTGACTTAGGTTTTAAAATTTAATGTTCAATTAGAAAGAGGATTGAATGAAAAATAATTCTTTTCAATTACTGAAGCTGCTTAAATTGGCTCTATGGAAACACTCCCATTTATATGCACTGAGCAATTGCAATTTAGTTGCTTTTTAAAATGTGAGCTCTGAAAATTGCCCAAATGCTGAGATTTGCTTCACATTTTTCTTACTACCAATTTTCATTTAAAGCATTTACTTTTTAAGTTGGTTCACTAAAGTCATAATAAACTGATTAGCTCATCTTGGAAGAGAAAAGACAAAATCTTGGTGGGTGTCTTTTCCTTCACAAATGAAGTCATCTCACCTTTCTGCTATTTTTTTAATTATTATCTTGGAATACTATCAAGATAGACTGAAACCACTGGAACCTAAAAACTCATTTGGAAGCTCAGAAGCTAGGGGTTTTGCTAGACTTATTTGGAGCATTGAATTGCTTCAGTCCAATGAGTATTTTTGAAACCATGGGATGCGTCCTATGTAGTACAATAGGAAAATATTTAAATAGACATATTTTCAAAGAGTTTTAATCTAGTTGAGAAATAAGACTTAGAAACAAGAAAAGGACAAGGTGATAGTAAATGTAATTTAACTGCCAAAATTTAGCAGACGGCAAAAGCCTGAAGAAGATGTTCAATCAGAGGCTTCTGGGAAGAATGAAACTGAGCTAGTCTTCGAAAAGAGGAGAGAAGAGACTTCCAGGCTTGGCAAAGGCCACGAGCAAGACAGGAACACAAAGCTTGTGATCTGTGGAGGCCGCTGCAGGTAGAAGGTTCTACTGCCAGCTCTGGTGAGCTGCAGCAGCACGTGCTTCAGGCATGGAACGTAGACAGATTTGAATGTTAAAACGTCATTCAACAGAAGGGAGTTATTACACATTGTTAAGTCGGAGAGTGATGATTTTAGGAAGACCGGTCTACTCCCTACTTAATTTGACCAATGCAGTTCCTTCTTTTTATTTCAAAGAATATATGAAACACACAACTACTAGTGAAATATGGAAAACTTGGAAATATGAAAAACTCCTTCAACACTGATGAAAAGTTGCTCAAAGGAGCCATCATTTTAATGATGTCAAAGCTATTTCCAATTTTATGTTAGATGAACTACTTCAGCAGTTCCCAAGCCCAGTGCAGAATCTCTTCACTTGCATCTTCAAAACAAGACAACTGGAGTTAACTAATGCCAATAACTGCAGCTAATATAAAATGAAAAACATAATCCATACTAGAGAATAAAATGGGAACTTTAACAGGTAAAAATAAGTAACAAAAAATAGTCAGAAGCACTAGGAAACACTATAAGGTGGGGTATGAAAGATAAACCTGTGTTATATTATCATAACCATGTGAAGACACTTAAACTAAGAATTTTATAATTATGCCTCTCCAAAGCAAGAACTTTACCTACACTATTAAATTTGAAAGGAGTGTTTGTCAAGGCTCAAACTTGACAAAGAAAACAAACTGCAAGGGGAATAAACACTTTTCTTAATGAAGAACTATTAATTGTGGAATTCCCTGGGCCCTGTCAATATGGCCATTTTTATGTAATATTTAAATTATTTTTAAGGGCCATGATAAAATTTCTAAGTTTGCAACTGCCATTGCAGGCCCTTAGCAATCCTAATCAATTAACCTTAGCAAACAAACAAAACAAAATCTCAGAGTTACGTAAAAGCTGTTAGCTGTTAGAAAAGTCAGAAATGTGAGGCTCAATGTGGGCAAACTCAGATGATGGGGAGAAAAATTCCAAACCGTGAAATGGATGTAAAAATGGCTGAAGACTCCTGCCTTAAGGGCTATGGTGTTTGGCCATCATTCTCAATTCTCATTGCATATTAGAATCACTTGGCAGTTTCTGAAAAGATACCTCCTCCCTCTGCTCCTCCCAGGGTTCTGATTTAAGTGGTCTGGGGTCCAAGCATTGGCTGAGAATCATTGATTAAGACATTTACTCAACCAATGCACCCTTCAAAGAGCGGTACATTGACCATCAATAGGAAAAAAACCCAGATGTTATTCTGACCTTCTGTAGGAGGTGTTGGGAGGAGACTAAAAAAATGCCATGAGTTTCAAAAGACCAAGGCTTTGGAGGAAAATGTGCTTAAAACTAAAATCCCAAAGGGTGAATGTGGGCTTGCTCTAAAACCCAGAACGATGTTACACTGGAGTTCCCAGGAAATTATTGAGGCCAGAGAGAAGATTCACAGGTCATCTTCAAGACGATGCCAAAGTGTTCTCAGGGAGTGGTGGCCAAACAGAGGCCAGGCTCACGCCAGAGTACCGGGAATAAGAAAGTTGTCCCCAATCAGCCAAATCTACTTCCCCTTCCTCTAGGAAAGGAGGGGGCTCACTTTGTTCCCTGCCACAGGAGTAGGATCCACATGACGCATCATGCCCTGGAACTGGGGTGAGGTGATGGCGTAATGCCCAGCCAGGATTCAGTGGGACGAATGACATTTTTCAGGGGGGAGCAGGCAGGGGGATGGCTATTTTACCACTGGGCTCTCCTCCACTCTAACGTGGGATGGACTCCAGCGTGAACCCCTCCCCAGCTCTGAAGGTTCAGATTATGTGACATGAACTAATTCTTTTCTCACTCTCTGCAATGACAAAAGTATACACACCATGTTTGCATAAAGCAGGGGATACCTGTGTTAATTTGTAGAACATAATTAATTAATTAACAAATCAGATTTTTGTCTCTTATGTTCAATGCTACAGAGATAAAAGAAACGTAAGTCACTATCTAATTCACAATGTTCCTTCCTATAGTGGTTGCGTCTCAAACTCCCACGTGCACACAAATCCCTTGGGCACCTTATTACAATGCAGGTTCTGACTCAGCAGGTCTGGGGTGGGACCAGGGCTGTGTCTGGAACAAACTCCCGCGTGACATTGCTGGCCCAGGATAGCAGTTCCTAGAGAATTCTGGACTTTTCTATCAAGCTGGCTCTTATCCTAACCAACTTAAAAAATATATTTAGGCAGTATCAGTAAACAGTATTTCTGAAACATAATTCTGAAATTTCTGTGAGATTTGTGAAATATTGCCGTAAACGTTTCTGACATTGATGAAAAAAGAATAGAGGGAAATATGTTTGAATTACCTACACTTGCTGAACAGGATGACAGAATTTTAGAAATGGGGAAAATTTTGAAAGATCTCCTTCTTCAGCTTGAACTGCATGGAAGCCCTGAGACATAACTTGATCAGCCTCACCCAGATCACTGATTTCACAGCAAGTACTAAAGTCCAGGCCTCCCGACTCTCAATGGGGTGCCATTTCTAGCACACTACTATTTGATTTTAAGAGATATTCAACATTTTGGGTTTTTTTTTTTTTATGGACACACCACTATTAGCTTTATGGCCCTAGCAGAGGGAATATTTTTCTTTGTTTTAACCTAAACACGTGCGTGTTAAGTGCAAGCACACTTTTGCCCCATAACTGGACCATGGTCCTGTTGCCCTTCTTCTGTTTAGCACTTAGATAATGGCCACTAAGAACACAGGTTGCTGCATTAACCACATGGAAAATCCCCCAATTATCTCTCCACGATAAGCACATTGGAAGAGTTGAATCATCGCTACTGGGAACAGAATCATTAAAAACATTATTTGTGAATTGGGAATTAAATAACAGAGTTAAAGCAATATTTGTATTAGCATGTGATAAGGTCTAGCAAAGCGAACAGTTCCTAGATAAGAATGTATGAAATACGCTTCAGTGACTTGAAAGCTATAATTTACAATCCAAAGGCCACAATGGAACTTAGTAAAAATAACCACCAACAAAGCATTGAATCTGGTTTTTAACTCTCTCAGGGTTGGGAGACAGACAAATCCCGCAGCCTTCTCCGTTGGGCGGCACGGAATCTAGCAAAGCGACAGGGATGATGAGCCAGGGGTGAACACCCGTGTCTTCTGGGGTAAGCATTCAGTTCCCCTCTGTCCTCGGGCAGGGCAGAGAGAGGCGAGGTGAAGCCCCCCACACCACTGTGCACAGCTAGAAGCACAACTTCTGGGACGTGCCAATTGATTCCTTTGTCCCTCACCCCAGCCTCAGGGAGGGAAGGAATGAAGGAAGGGGTTAAAGGAGCCCCTTCAATTCTCTGTGAAATCAAGAATACATTGAAATCACACAGCTTTCAAATGCAGAACAAGACAATAACAAAAAAATTAAAAGTCCCGCAGACTAGTTGCTTGGTAACCACAAAAGTATTAAACAACTATGTAAGTACTTAGACTGTAAAAGCACTGGTTCTCCTCCTCCTCCAACGCCACCACCACTTTTACTGCTGGGTTGTAAGTAGGCGCAAAACGTACATACATCGGAGCCAGGCAGTTCCGGAGCTACCCCACGCGAGGTGTACTTAACCTTTTTGAGGCTCGATTTCCTCATCTCTGAGATGGTGATAATCCTACCCTGAAATGTGGTTGTTAGCATTACATGAGATGGTGCACATAAAATTCCGGGCCAGCATAGGAAAACCAAGCTCCTATCTAAATGATCCATTTGCTCATCCTGCAAATATTTACTGAGCTCTGGCAAGGTCCCAGGTGCTGCTGTGGCAGTGGAGTTCCGGCTGTTACAAACAGACAGTCTTGGCCCTGGAGAATGTTACATTCCAGTGGCCAGGGCAGGGGCAGGCGGGGCGTACAGGAAATACATAAACCAGTGCACACTACACCCCGTGGGGAACGTGTTGGGAGGGAAGATGAAGCAGAGCCACCCCGGAAGGCCACACCACAGCATCAGCCATCCCCTAGATGTGAAACCACTTTCCAAGGTTACCTGCACAGTGGAGTGTAAAAACGCTACTGTGTAAAGCATTGGCTTCCACATGGGCAAATTACTGATGTCCAGAAGGTCTTGATTAATTCCAGCAAATGTTCTCTTCAAGCCTGCACGTACACCTTGGGGTGGCTCATTAGTGAATTTGAGGGAAGTCTGTCATGAAAAGCAAATAGTTGTTTTGTTTCTACAAATTACTATAAAGAATAAAATAGAACTTACAATACATTATAATAAGGTAGAATATCCCTTATCTGAAATGCTTGTGACTGGAAGTGTTTTGGATTTCAGATTTTGGAATATTAACATTTTACTTACTGGCCGAGCATCTCAAATCCAAAAATCTGATTTTAATTTTCAGATTTAGGATGTTCAACCTGTACATCAGACAACAATATGCTTACAATACACAAAATGTGGGCTAAAGTTTAGCACTGTGTAAACTAATTACATTGACCAGAGCTGAAACCCAGCAGATTAGTACCAAGTCTCAGAACTCTTTCTTTTTTGAGACAGAGTGTCACTCTGTTGCTTGGGCTAGAGTGCCATAGCTTCAGCCTAGCTCACAGCAACCTCAAACTCCTGGGCTCAAGTGATCCTCCTGCCTCAGCCTCCTGAATAGCTGGGATTACAGGCATGTGCCACCATGCCCAGCTAATTTTTTCTATTTTTAGTAGAAACAGAGTCTAGCTCTTGCTCAGGCTGGTCTAAAACTCCCAGGCTTAAGTGATCCTCCCGCCTCGGCCTCCCAGAGTGCTAGGATTGCAGGTGTGAGCCACTATGCCCGGGCCTTAGAGCTCTGTTGTGGAAATATTTATTAATAATATAGTCTAACCTTGATGTTTATAGTCAAGATTTTGATGATTACAGTACAAGATTTTGCAGTGCAGACTCTACTGGACCAAAAAGCCCCAGTTGTGTTTCCATCTCTCAATAATGGCAATTATGCCATCTTTATCCATATAACTCTCAATGAAAAATACTTATCTCAGAGTAACAAACCTGAAGCAACGTAATTGGAAATCGATCATGGGGCTCAGTAGTTATCCATACTCGGAAAGAATCATTGCTGGCTTCAGTAGTACTTAGTGTCTCTAGTAATTCTTCCATGAATTCCAGGCCAAGGTGACAATTTTGCAGTAATACCCAACCACCCTGTATCAAACAATGAGTTCATATTTATTTCCTGTAACTTTTTTGCTATGATTTCAATAAAACAAAATGCACAAATTTTTAAAAACCGCTTTGTTTAGAACATGTGAATACTCTCTTTTGAGCACTTTTTAAAACATTACATGTCAATACAATTATTTCTTCTGCTACTGGTACAAGCTGATTACTTGGAATCAAGTGGGCTCAAAATGATTGTATTCTGCCACCCCTGGTTCAGAAAGGAACAGAAATTAAAACTTGAAAGCAAACTTGTGTAAGTTTAGTACAGTGTGTGCACCATCTAATGGTGGGAATGGGTATTTTGGAATTGGTGACTTAAATTGTCCTGCTTAAGGTAAATCAGAACTGACTCACCCCAAAACCAAGAAGACTGGTTCATGGTCATAGTTACAAAGAAAGACACACATTGTCTCACGAAAGCTGGAGACAATACATTTGGTGACATTTGCTACCATAATACTAAACCTTACTCTTTAATATCACTCTTCCCACGCAGTCCTGAAGCCACATAACTTATTAAGTACTGTCTAAATAAATACTTAATAAACTACCGTTAACAATGTAAGTCACATAGCCATCCCTGCCCTGTGAGAACATAGTTTCTTAACCAGACAACACTTTAATGTTTCATTTCCTCATAGAGGAATCAGCTATATAAACTACAAAATATTGAGCTAAATAAATATATAGTGAGGCACATATATCATGCCTTCAGCTGCAGGAGAAAACACAACTTGGACTGGCTTAAATAGCGAGGGGAATGTGTTGGTCTATATAACTGGGGCGTTCCGAGGAAGATGGAATTCAGGATTCGTGTGTATAGTCATAGACCCAGTGACTTTCTGGTTCCCTACTCTGCATTCCACAATGTCAGCTTGATCCTACATCTGGTGTCCCTCAAGGTGGCAACACAGCTGCACCTGTTCATGTGGTTCTTTCCCCCTAATAATGCCATTATTATCAATACTTACCCCACCTTGAGAAACAGAACATGGAAGTTATAAAAACTAGTATTCCAAAGAAGGTTGACGGGAGTGCAGTGTGTGAATTTCAAAACGTCTCACTCATTGAAATTAAAGAAGTTATTTAAGGCCTAAAGTTAAACTGTCAAATCACTCAATAGAGTGAAACGTTCGATCTGAGTAAAAATAATTATACATAATTGCTTTGATATATATATAAATTAAATATATTATAGAATTTAATTAAGTGATAAAGATTAAGGCTTGGGGCATTTGAAAATTAATGACTAGCTTAAAAATTTGATGACCCAAGCAGAGTTTTAGCCCATTAACCCTCTCTGGTCATTAATTCCCAGGGAAAAGCTGCACCGAAGTTTGTACAGACATTATAAGATCAAAAGCTTAAAAATAAACCAAGATCTTATTTTTATTTTTATAAATGGTGCAATTTCTTATTACAGTTGAAATGGCTATCAATAGAGCATTTCTAGAAAATTAATGTCCTGTGCATTTATTAGGTGTGATGGGAAATATTTCTCAACATTCTATTCAGCTTGCAATTTTCAACAAGAAACATTATCAATATTTAAAAATATTTCTACTCTATTCAGCTTGCAATTTTCAATAAGAAACATTATCAATATTTAAAAATATTTCTTATTTGCCTGAAACTATCCGTTAATGAAAAATGAAAGCCTGCCTTTAACCAAAAATTGAACTTTAACTGTCTCAATCTGTCACTTCTTAAGTACTATCTATTAATATTGATCATGAAATTCCAAGACTGCTAGAGCTGCATTCTTAGGAACCAGAAGATGTTTCTTCCAAATTGTAAAACAAAGAAACTAGTGAAAATAAAATAGAGCTTATACTATAAAAAATGGAACAAGCTTTTCATGGGAATGTCAGGAGGAAATTAGATTGACGTTTAAAATTCACAGGTAAGCAAAGATTTACTATATATACATAAACAAACATGTAAAATATGGATTAAGCATCCCAGGAAGAATGCTTCACCCATCCCTACATCCTAGCAACAATGTTGCAGTAGGAGCCGTTGTCTTTGTCACCTACCTGCTGCATCGACATCTGAATCAGCTTTCGAGCATGTACTTCTTGTCCTTGCCCCATTGAGATAGTTCTACATTCTATAACACAGAAGGTCCAAATGATAAAACAAATTTTATAGCAGGATTAAGATGAAAAATTAATTGCTGAATGGCTACCACTTCCCTCTCCCCCTCCACCACTTCTAAGAAGGGATCTTTGCTGTTCAGGCAGGCCTGGCCTTTGGTTGTGTTCATCAGAGAAACACACAGAGCAGAGACCTGGGGGCACCACCTGGAAAGGTGGGGGGCAGAGAGAGAGGAGGCACAAGAGTGGGCTTTTGGAAAGTTTGGGGTGCTTTGGAGATAATGAGGAGCAAGATCGGCTGTGGGAGAGGCAGCTATTATACGGTACTGTCCTAGGTATCTAGAGGGAAAGAAGATTTGTGAGTTTTGCTGTATGTTTTGGTTAGAATCCTTGGTGTTTTAGCAGATGCCTCAGTAGATTTAATTTTCTGTTTCCTTTTCCATATCAGGCTCACAGTGTTTTCTGTTAGGCTGCTTTGGTTTTGGTTGCATGTTTGACCGTTTTTCTGAGATGGAACTCGAGGCAGCTCAGCTCTATGAGAGCAAGTGTCTAAGACCCAGTTTTCAGCTGCTCCTCAGGTTAAATCACCACCTTGGAACTAAACGTGGAGACCACTCCAGGAAAAGAGTGTCATAATTCCCAGGAGAATACACCATTTAGGGCCACTTGTCCCAGGCAGAGAACCACACTTGTGCCCTACCATATGAATTCACTAAATTGAAGAAGTCTGAGAATCCTGTTTGTGAAACGGCAATTGGAAATTAATTTTGTTAATTGACTTTGTTAATAACTGCAAGCCTTCAGGGCCCCAGATTTTCTTGAGTTTTAGAGGCGTGATCTCTGCATGGGGAAAGGAGGTTGGTGGAGACGCCGTGAACCAGAGTGTGTTTTGGGGTCTGCTGGTAGAGACTACGAGGGCCTGGAGACTTCATGGGGTGGGAAGGGAAGTATTTCAGGAACTGGAGAAGCTGTTGGGACACACCACTTAAATGGCAGCATGTGGCTAATGGCCAGATATTCCATGAATGTCTGCAGGGTGCAACATCAGGGATTATTCGTGGACTCAAGGTCACAGTAAGAAACTTTGTAATGGGCTCCTGATGGAGGATGGAAGAGCACTGCTTAGAGAGTCAGGAATTGCAAGAGGCCAAGGGTTACTGAGCAAAGCTGGATTTTCCCACCTACGCTCCCGTGAATCTCTCCAGCTCCTAAGGGGAACCAGGCACCCAAGAAGAATCCTACTTTACCTATAAAAGGAGAAAGGGGAGGTGGGACTTGACTGGGAGGAGCCTCTGGATCATACAAAGAGATACCGAGCCCCTCTCACTTTGGAAGAACACACAAATGTTCAATAATGGGGAAAGGTCTGATAGGCTCAAAAAGTATTAACACATGAATGTGAGCCACGGCCTCTCTCCCTTCTTCCAATTCTTCTCAAATACACCTTCTAAAACGAAGGACTGGTTTTTGTGCAGGTGGCTGTAAGCCTGAGTTTGTTAGGTTGAGCCAGGTAATACGTCAAGAGAAGATTTGGAGCCGTCCCTCCAAACCATATCTGGAATCTGACCACTTCTCATTATCTCGAGATGGGACTTTTATTCCCCTGGCCTAAGTGACCCCACCTCTTGTTTGGATTCCTGCAATAACCTCCTCACAGGTGACACTCCCACTTCCACACCTGTCCTCTATTAGCTATTCTCCCAACAGCAGCCAGAGGGATTCTGTCAACTCCAAAGCAAATTACATATACCCTCTGCTCAGAACCATCTAATCGCTTCCCATTTCACCCAAAGCAAAATCTAAAATCCAATCCAAACTTCTCACCTACAGCCTATAAGTCCCTACAGTACAAACACACACACACACACACACACACACACACACACACACACACACACACACACCCCTTTCCTTATCTCACTCTCCCTCCCCCATACATTTGCTTTTCTCCGGGTGCACTGGCCTCCTCCAGCACACCCCCGTCTCTTTGCTGTTCCCTCCACCTAAAATGCATTTCCTTTAGAGCTCCATGACCAGCTCCCTCCACAGCTCAGGTCTTTCTCACCTTATCAACAGGAGCTTCCTGACCTTCCTGTCTAAAACAGAACACCATTCTCATCACTCTGCCCTTTACCCTGCTTCTATACCTTTCCTCTTAGCATATTATATGCTCTCTTGCTTACTGATTATCGCCTGCTTTACCCGCAGACTAGAATGTCAGCTCCACAAGAGAAGGGACTTCGATTGTGGTGGCCTACCCAGCTTCTAGACAGTGCATGAAACTCAGTAGATGTTCAAAAAATACTTTCTTAAACCTTTTTAATTGAGATACAATTCAGATATCATAAAATTTACCCTTTTAAGATGTACAATTCAATGTTTTAAAATATATTCATAAAGTTGTGTAACCATCACTATTATCTAATTCCAGAACACTTTTGTCAACCCAAAAAGAAACCCCATACCCACTAGCGGTCACTCCCCAGTGCCCCCTCCCACCCCAGAAACCGCTAATCTACTTTATGTCTCTATTCCAGACATTTCCTATAAATGGAGTCATACAACAGGTGGTCTTTTGTGTTTATCTTCTTTCCGTCAGTATAACGTTTTCAAGGTTCACCCATACTGTAGCGTTATCACTCCTTCCTTTTTATGGCTTAGTAATAGTTCACTGTATGGATATACCACATTTTCTTTATCCATTCATCAGTCAACAGACTTGGATTGTTTCCACTTTTTGGCTAGTATGAATAACGTTGCTATAAATATTCATGTACCAGTTTGAGGGTGGACATATATTTTTAATTTTCTTGGGTATATACTTAGAAGTGGACTTTCTGGGTAATATGGTAACTAACTTTTCGAGAAGCTGCCAGACTGTTTTCCAAAGCAGCTGCATCATTTTACACTACCATCAGCAATGTATGAATGTTCTAATTTTTCCACATCCTTACCAACACTTGCTATTGTCCCTCTTTTTGATCATAGCCATCCTAGTAGGAGGAAAGTAGTACCTCATTGTGGTTTTGATTTGAATTTCCCTAATAACTAATGATGTTGAGTATCTTTTCATGTGTTTATTGGCCATTTGTATATCTTCTTTGGACAAACATCTATTCAAATTCTTTGTCCATTTTTAAACTGGGTAATCTGACTCTTTGTTGTCGAATTGTAAGGGTTCTTTATATATTCTGGATACCAGATCCTTATTAGATATATGATCTGCAAATATTTTCTCCCGTTTTGTACGTTGTCCTTTGATGGTGCCCTTGGAAGCCCAAATTTTGAATTATGATAAAGTCTAAATTTTTCTTTTGTTACTTGTGTTTATCTTTTTTGGTTTATCTAGAAAACTATTCCCTAATTCAAGGTCACAAAGATTTACTCTTACATTTTCTTCTAAGAGTGTTATGGTTTTAGAGTTTACATTTATGTCATTGATTCATTTTGAATTTATTTTTGTATATGGTATGATGTAAAGACCAAACTTCATTCTTTTGCAAGTGAATATCAGTTTTTCCAGCACCATTTGTTGAAAAGACTGTCCTTTCCCATACTGAATGGGCTTGGAACTCTTGTTAAAAACCAACTGACCACATATGTGAGAGTTTACTTCTGGACTCTCAATTTTATTGTACTGAAACACAAATCTTTATGCCAGTTCCATACTGTCTTGATTACTGTAGCTTTGTAGTAAGTTTTGAAATTGGGAAGTATGAATCCTACAGCTTTGGTCTTCCTTTTCAAGATTGTTTTGGCTAGTCCGAGTCTCATGCATTTCCATACAAATTTTAGGATAAGTTTGTCAATTTCCACCAAAAAAAAAGGCTGTTGGGATTTTGATAGGGATTGACTTAAATCTGTTAATCAAGTAGAAGAGTATTGCTATCACACCAAAGTAGTCTTATCCATGAATGTGGGATGTTTTCTCATTAATTTAGGTCTTTAATTTGTTTAGCTATGTTTTTAAATTTTCTACTGTTCAAATCTTGCACTTGTAAAAAAACTTATTCATAAGTATTTTTTATGATACTGTAAATGAATTGTAATTGTGTTTATAATTTCATTTTTGAATTGTTCTCACTAGTGTATAGAAATACAATAGCTATTAAAATATTGAGCTTGTATCCTGCAATCTTGCTGAACTCATCTATTAGCTCTAATTGTTTTTTTGTAGACTTCTCAGGATTTTCTACGTATACAATCACATCATCTGGGAATAGAGATAGTTTTACTTCTTCTTTTCCAATGTAGATGCCTTTGATTTCTTTGTCTGGTCTAATTGCCCTGTCTAGACCTCCAATACAATGCTGAATAGAAGTGGTGAGAGGAGACATCTTTATCTTGCTCCTGATCTTTGGGGAAAGCCTTCAGTCTTTTACCATTAAGCATGATATTAGCTGTGGGGTTTTTGTAGATAACTTTTATCAGGTTGAGGAAATTTCCTTTTATTCCTGGTTTGCTAAGTATATTTTTCCTGAAGGGTGTTGGATTTTTTCCAATGCTTTTTTTGCAACTGCAATGGACTGAAAGTTTATCTTCTCCTAAAATTCATATGTTGAAACCTGATCCCCAAAGTGATGGTATTAGGAGGTAATTAGGTCATGAGGGCTATGGGACCAGTGCCCTTATAGAAGAGGCCCATGAGATACCCTTGTCCCTTCTGCCATGTGAGAACACAACACTCAAGGTGATCTTGGAAGCAAAAGACTGAGCCCTCACCAGATACCAAACCTGCTGGTGCCTTGATCTTTGACTTCTCAGCCTTTAAAACTTTGAGAAATAAATTTCTGTTGTTTATAAGACATCCAGTTTGTGGTATTTTGTTATAGCAGCCCAAACAGACTGACAGCATCTATTGAGATGATCATGTGGTTTTTGTCTTTCATTCTATTAGTATATTATATTACATTGATTTTCATGTTTAGCCAACCTTGCATTCCTGGGATAAATACACTTGATCATAGTGAATAATCTTTTTTATATGGTGTTGCATTTTGTTTGATAATACTTTGTTGAGGATTTTTGCTTGTATGTTCATAAAGGATAAGGGTCTGCAGTTTTTTGTGATGTCTTTGCATTTGATATCAGGGTAATACTGGTCTCATAGAATGAGTTGGAAAGCGTTTCTTTCTCTTCTACTTTTTAGAAAAGTTTGTGGGAAAACTCATGCTATTCTTTCAATATCTGATAGAATTCACTAATGAAGCCATCTGGACCTGAGATTTCTTTTGTGGGAATTTTTTGATTAATAAATCAACCACTTTACTTGTAGGTCTATTCATATCTTTTATTTCTTCTTGAATCAGCTTCAACAGTTATCTCTTTAAAATAATTTGACCGTTTCATACAGGTTATCTAATTTGTTGGCATAACTGTTCACAGTATCCCCTGATTATTTTAAAAATTTTTGTCAGGTCAATAGTGACAGCTCTCTTTTATTGCTGTTTTAGTAATCTTAGCCTTCTCTCTTTTATTCTTGCTCAATCTAGCTAAATGTTTGTCAATTTTGTTGATCTTTTCAAAAGAGATACTTTTGGTTTATTGGTTATTGTTTTTATATTCTCTATTTTATTTTTTTTCCCACTCAAATATTTATTTTTCCTTCCTTTTGACTGCTTTAGGTTTAGTTTACCCTTTTTTCCCAAGTTTATTAAAATGGAAGGCTGTTATTGATTTGTAAGCTGTCTTCATTTTTAATATAAGGTAATTAATATTTGATTAATTTTCTGAATGGCCCAAAAAACCAACTGAATGACATTGGAAAAGTGAGGAGGCTTCCCACTCAAAGAGGGAAAAGGTCCCAAGGACAGGAGCCAGTGAGACAAAAGGTAGCATAGGCTGAGGGTATTTTTTTTTTTTTTTTTTTTTTTTTTTGGAGAGGGGGGAATTTCCAGAACATCATAAAAAGGATCCTCAAGAGAAGCATGGATGCAGCAGATATTGCAAGAAGTGTTGCAGCATAATTACTCTTTAGTGATTTCCGTTTTATTTCAGTTGTCTGTACTTCAAAGACCTTAGCAAGATGTTGACTGCCTTTCTATTCCTGTCCAAAATTAAGCTTGTGTCTCTTCCACATTTCTTCTTTCTCGTTTTTTATTTTTTGACTTTTATTTTTAATTAAGTAATATATGTTCACATCAAAAGGTTTGGAAAATATAATACAAGAGTATAAGGAAGGAAATGAAAATCACCAATATTCCTCCCTAGAGATCTTCATTCTAATCCCTTTAATATGCATACGCCACAATCCCTTACCCTTGTTTCAAAATTCAAAAAGCTCTGAAATGGAAAGTTTTGCCATAAAATCATTTTGGTGGGAAAAGCTAACCTGAATGAATGTAAGGCTATTTGTGGTCTTTATTTATCCCTATCTGAATATTTATACTCTTATCTGCAGTATATTACATAATATATGGAATCTTACCTTTCTAAAAGCTGGAAATTCTGATTTCTGAAACATTTGTGGCTCTGAGTTTTGAATGAGAATTTATAAATCTATCTATATTAAAATTTACATACATATATATGTATTGTAAGTTATTTTATATCTCTACCTTTTAACAGCATATTGTGAATATTTTACTTTCATTAAATATTATTGGAACGCAGTTTTTAATGGCAGCACAGTGCTCCATCATGCTCATGCACCCACATGTATTCAACTACTACCCTTTTATATGTTTAAGAGATTTTTGATTTTTAAATATTATAAATAGCACTAGATTAAACATCATTGTATATAAATCTTGATGCATATCTCAATATGTTCTTAGGAGGGATTCATACTTGTAGAATCATTTGGACAAAGCATTCAAACGTTTTAAGGACTTGTGACATATAAAAATGGAGTGCCAGCATCTCCCACTGAAATGGAATGCTGTAATTCCGAGCCCACACTCCTATCCTCATTTGTGTTCTTATTGATGGTGCTTCTGACATACAGAAGTTTTAAAACTTCATCCAGTCATATTACGTACCTTGTCCCTGTGATTTTAGACTCTGGTATTATGGTTAAGAAAAACTTAGCCACTCAACAGTATATAACTAATTCAATATATTCTTTTTCTTCTTTTATAGCTTAAAGCACTTAGTACCTTAATCAACCTAGAATTTACTCTGGAGTTTAATGTGAGGTAAAACTCTTACTTTCTTCTAAAGTTAACCTGCTATTAATATCTCAACACTGTTTATTGACTCGTCCATTTTTCTTCCACTGATTTGAAATGTGGATCTTATCATACACTAAGCTATTATGTATACTAGAGTCCAATTTGGGGCCTTTCATTTCTGCTCCATTGATCTGTTTATCTATTCTGAAGCAGCTACACCCTGATTAAATTATTGCCATTTGATAAGGTTTTGCAAATCTAGTGATGCTGGCTCCCTGTTACTCTTTTTTCTTTTCAAATTTTCTTGGCTATTCTTGTCCACTTATAGTTCCAGATGATCTAATATCCCTCTGCTATCCAATTAGAAAAAAATACTCTTTTGATTTCAATTAGACTTCCATTCAATTTATAGATTAATTTAGAGAATATTGACACCTTTACAATATTGAATCTCTATACTGGGAATGTGATTTAACTCTCCATTTATTCTAATCTACTTTTATGTCTCTAAGAAAGTTTTATAATTTTCTTCAAATAGGTATTTTTAAAAAATATTTCTTGGTTTTATTTTTATTGCCACAATGAATAGGATTTTTACATTTTATTTTATAAGAAAGTGCCATTGATTTTTTTACGTATTTATTTGTGACCAGTCACCTTACCAAGCTATCCTATTAAGTCTAATGGTTGTTCAGTGATTCATTTGTCTTTTTTGTTAGACAATTACATAGTCTGAGAGTAATGCTGATTTTTCCCCTCCTTTCCAGTAGTTATATCTTTTATTTATGATGCTTATATCAGCTATATCTTCTGTAATAATGCTAAAGAATACTGGCAACAGCAGACATCTTTTTCTTATTCTTGACTTTAATGAGTATGTCTCTAGTTGTTCACCAATAAGTATGATGCTAATGTTTGAGGTGCACCTTCAGTATATTAACAAAATAGTCTTCTGTTTCTACTTTTTGAAAGTCAAATATAAATGTTGAATTTTTATAAAAATTCTTTTTAGTATCCATCAAGATACTAAAATATATGATAGCTTATGAAAAAATCTTTCAGTTATTGTTTTGATGAGACTTCTTAATATTGCATCTTTCTTACACAGCTGATCCTCGAACAACATGGGTTTGAACTGTGTGGGTCTGCTGATACACAGATTTTTTTTTCAATAAAAGTTACAGCAAGTGTGCTGCCTCTCCTGCCTCCCCTTCCACCTCTGCCACCCCTGAGACAGCAAGACCAACCCCTCCCCTTCCTCTTACTCAGCCTACTCAACTTGAAGATGATGAGGATGAAGAACTTATGATGATCCACTTTCACTTAACGAATAATACTAATAAATGTTTTCTCTTCCTTGTGATTTTCCTTGAAATATTTTCTTTCCTCTGGTTTACGTTATTGTAAGAATATATATAACATACAAAATATGTGTTAAATGACTGTTTATGTCATCAGTAAGCTTCTGGTCAATGGTGGGCTATTAGCAGTTAAGCTTTTGGGGAGACAAAAGTTACATATGAATTTTTGACTGCATGGGGGGCCGGCGTCCTTAACTCCAATGTTGTTCAAGGGTCACCTATATTTTCCCTTGTGGTCCTACTTGTGAAGGCATGTTATTATTTGCAAGTTATTGTTTATTCTTCCACTGGATTCTTCCTTTATTAAGTGTTATTCTGTTTTTAATTGACACACAACCATTATACATATTTATGGGTACAGTGTGATGTTTTGACACACGTTACACATTGTGCAATGATCAAATATCTAAGTAAGTAGTGTATCCATCAGTACAAACACTTGGCATTTCTTTGTGGTGAGAGCACTCAATATTCTCTCTTCTAGCTATTTTGAAATATATAATACATTATTGTTAACTATAGTCATCCTACTGTGCAACAGAACACCAGAACTCATTCTTCCTATATAACTGTAACTTTGTGCCGATTGACCAACCTCTCCCCAAGACCTCCTTTCCTCTATCTTCCCCAGTCTCTGGTAAACACTATTCTATTCTCTACTTCTATGAGATCAACTTTTCAAATTATTTCTTATTATTTATTTATTTATATGGTATAGCTTTCCCTTCAATTACTATCAGAAATGCTTTATGGTTATAAGTGGACAGGTATATATTTATTTTGTCTGATTAATCTCTACGTATTTCATTATGAATGGCATTTTTAAAAATTTCAAATTCTGATTTATTTCATGTGTGTGTATATAATTGATTGTATATTGATGGTGTATCCTGAAACCTTGCTAAACCTTTCTAGCCTGAATACTCTTTTTCTTGCCCATTTGCACTGGCTAAAACTTTCAGTATTTTATTGAATAGAATTGATGAGAGTAGACAGACATTCCTGCCTTGTTCTGCACAACTTTTTAGATTCTACAGCAGTGAGATCATGTGGTGTTTGTCATTCTGTGCTTTGGTTATTTCACTTAACATAATGTCCTCTGGATTCATCCATGTTGTCACAAATGACAGGATGTCATTCTTTCTTATGGCTGAATAATACTCCATTTTGTATATATATATACTTTTTTTAATACATTCATGATCAATGGAAACAGGTTGATTTAGTATCTTTGTGATTGTGAATTTTGCTGCATTAAACATGGGAGTGCAGATATCTGTTCAACATACTGATTACACTTCCTTTAGATATATACCCAGTAGTGGGATTATTGGATCATAGGGTAGCTCCACTTCCAATTTTTTGAGGAACCTTCATACTATTGTCCATAATGGCTATACATTTCCACTGAACAGTATATAAGAGTTCCCCCTTTCTCCACATCCTCACTAGCATTTTTTTTGCCTTTTTGATAATAGCCATTCTAACTGGAATGAGATGATATCTCACTGTAGTTTTGATTTTTATTTCCCTGATAATTAGTGATGATGAGCAATTTTTCACATACCTGTTGGCCATGTGTGTTAATATGTCTTTCGAGAAATGTCTATTCAGATCTTTTGCCCATTTTTAATCAGATTATTTGGTGATTTTTTTTTTTTTTTTTTGCTATTGAGTTGACTTCCTTATACAGCCTAGATATGAACATCTTTCAGAGGCATAGTTTGTGAATATATTCTTCCATTCTGTAGGTTGCCTCTTCACTTTGTTGTTTCCTTTGCTGTGCAGAAGCTTTTTAGTTTGATGCAATCCCATTTGTCTGTATTTGTTTTTGTCTATTTTTGACTGTGTTTTTGAGGTTTTATCCAAAAAAAAAAATCCTTGTCTAGACCATGAAGCATTACCCCTATGTTTTTTTCTAGTAGAAGTCTGAGGTCTTACACTTAAGTCTTTAACCCATTTTGAGTTTATTTTTGTATGTGGATATTCAGTTTTCCCAGCACCATTTATTGAAGAGATTGTCCTTTCCCAAGTGTATATTCTTGCTGCCTTTGTCAAAAATCAATTGGCTGTAAATGCATAGATTCATTTCTGGGTTCTCTATTCTGTTCCATTGGCCTATGTGTCTGTTTTTATGCCAGTACCATATTGTTTGTGTTACTAATGCTTTGTAGTATATTTTGAAGTCAGGTATTGTGATGCCTCCAACTTTGTTCCTTTTGCTCAAGATTACTTTAGCTATTTGGGGTCTTTTGTGCTTCCATATGAACTCTAGGATTTATTTTTCTATTTCTGTGAAAAATGGCATGGTATTTTGATAGGGATTGCATTGAATCTGTAGATTGTTTTGGGTAGTATGAATATTTTAACAATGTTAATTCTCCCAATTCCCATACCATGAGCATGGGATATCTTTCCATTTATTTGTGTCCTCTTCAACTTCTTTCATCAGTGTTTCATAGTTTTCATTGCAGAGATTTATCATCTCCTTGGTTTTTTCCTAGGGTTTTTTTTTTTTTTGTAGCTATTGTAAATAGGATTTCTTTCTTGATTTCTTTTTCAGATAGTTTGCTGTTGGTGTACAGAAACCCTACTGATTTTCGTATATTGATTTTGTGTTCTGCACCTTTACTGAATTTGTTTATTAGTCCTAACCATTTTGGGGTGGAGTCTGTAGGGTTTTCTATATATAAGATCATGTTGTCTGCAAATACAGACAATTTGACTTCCTCTTCTCCAATTTGAATGCCCTTTCTTTCTTTCTCTTGCCTAATTGCTCTGACTAGGACTTACAGTACTATGTTAAACAAAAGTGGTGAAAGTGAGCATCCTTGTCTTCTTCTAGATTTTAGAGGAAAAGCTGTCAACTTTTCCCCATTCAGTATGATATTAGTGTGGGCTTGTCATATACAACTTTTATTGTGTTGAGGTGCATTCCTTCTATATCTAATTTGTTTAGGGTTTTTAATCATGAAAAGATGTGGAATTTTATCTAATGCTTTGCATCTATTGAGCTGATGATCATTTGGGTTTTGTCCTTCATTCTGTTAATGTGATGTATCATGTTTATTGGTTTATTGTTGAAACATCCTTGCATACCACTGGATCATGGTGAATGATCTTTTTCATGTGCTGTTGGATTTAGTTTGCTAGTATTCTGTTAAGGATTTTTGCATCTATGTTCATCAAAGATATTGGCCTGTAGTTTTCTTTTTTTGTTGTTATTATGTCCTTATCTGGTTTTGGTATCAGGGTGATACTAGCCTTGTAAAATGAGTTTGGAAAAATTCCCAGCCACTTCAATTTTTGGGAATGGTTTGAGTACGATTGATATTATTTCTTCTTTAAATGTTTAGCAAAATTCAGCAGTGAAGCCATTGGGTCCTGAGCTTTTCTTAGATAGGAGACTTTTTATTATTGATACAGTCTAGTTATTCCTTATTGGTTTGTTCAGGTTTTCTACTTTTTCATGATTCAATCTTGGTAGGTTGTATGTATCCAGGAATGTATCCATTTCTTCTAAGTCTTCCAATTTGTTGGCAGATAGCTGTTCATAATAGTCTTCAATAATCTTTTGTATTTCTGTGGTATCAGTTGTGATGTCTTCTTTTTCATCTCTGATTCCATTTGGGTCATCGCTCTTTTATTCTTAGTTTAGTCAAAGGGTTGTTGATTTTGTTCACCTTTTAAGAAAACCAACTCTTCATTTTGTTGATCTTCTGTACTGTTCTTTTAGTCTCCATTTTACGTATTTCTGCTCTGATTTTTCTTATTTCTTTCCTTCTACTAATTTTGGGTTTAGTTTGTTCTTGCTTTTCCAGTTCCTCGAGGTGCAACATTAGGTTGTTTATTTGAGATCTTTCTACTTTTTTGATGTAGGTGTTTATTGCTATAAACTTCTCCCTTAGAACTGCTTTTGCTATAACCCCACAGGTTTTAATATGCTGTTTTTCTATTTTAGTTTGTGTCAAGAATTTTTTAAATTTCCTTTCTAATTTCTTAATTGACTCATTAGTTATTCAGGAGGAGATTGTTTAATTTCCATGTGTCCCCTGTTATTGGTTTCTACTTTTATTCCATTGTGGTCAGAAAAGATACTTGGCATGATTTTGATTTTTAAAAATTTGTTAAGACTTGTTTTGTGGCCTAACATATGATCTATCCTGGAGAATGTTCCATGTACTTTTCTTGAGAAGAATCTGTATTCTGTAATCATTGGATGGAATGTTCTATAAATGTTTGGTAGGTGTATTTTATCTGGGGTATCATTTAACTATGACGTTTGTTTATTGATTTCTTGTCTGCATGATCTGTCCATTGCCAAAAGTGGGTGTTGAAATTCCCTACTATTGTTATCACAGCCTATCTTTCCCTTTAGGTCTATTAACATTTGCTTTACATATTAAGGGGCTTCAATGTTGGATGCATGTACATTTATAATTGTTATATCTTCTTGTTGTATTGATCCCTTTAACATTGTACAATGGCCTTCTTTGTCTCTTTTTGCAGTTTTTTGCTTAAAGTCTATTTTACCTGATATAAATATAGTGACTCCTGCTCTTTTTGTTTTCCATATCCATAGAATATCTTTTTCCATCCTTTCACTTTCAGTCCTTTCACAAACAGCCCAAACCTTGTAGTCCAAGATGATACAGCTTACCTTCCTGTATCTGGATATTTATATCTTTCTCCAGTTTGGGAAAGTTTTCTGTTATTATTTCTTTGAATAAGCTTTCTAGCCTGTCTTTCTTAACTACTCCCTTCAGCCCCAGTAACTCAAATATGATTGATCTTTTGATGTTGTCCCATAGATCCCATAATCTTTCTTGTTCCTTTTCATCTTTTTTTTTCTTCTTCTCTGACTGTGTATTTTCAAACAGCCTGTCTTCAAGCTTCCTGAGTCTTCTGTTTGATCAATTCTGCAGTTGATCCTCTCTATTGCATTTTTCATTTTATTCATTGTGGTTTTTCAGCTCCAAGATTTGTTTGATTTTTTAAATTATTTCAATCTCTTTGTTAACTTTCTCTGATAAGTTTCTAAGTTATTTTTCTGTTTTTTTTTTTTTTTTTTTGTGTGTGTGTGTGTGTGTGTGTGTGAAGTTTATTGAGCTTCCTTAAAACAGCTGTTTTGAATTCTTTGTCTGAGAGATCACACATCTCCATCACTTTAGAGTCAGTCTCTGGTGCCTTCCTTTGTCCATTTGGTGGGGTCACATTTCCCTGAATGTTCTTGATGCTTCTGGATATGCAATAATTTGTGTGCTTTGAGAGATTAGGTATTATTCCAGTCTTCACAGTCTGGCTTTATGCCTGTTTTTTGAGGGCCTTCCAGAGAGTCTAAGCAGAATGCATTTTATGTTCCCTGAGCACAAGACCACTGCAGCCATCTCTAAGCCCATGTTTGCCACAAGTCTCAGGGCTCTGAGGTGGACACAGCTGTCCAGCCCAGATGGATTTGGGGAATACCTGAGAAAGGTACCCAGGCTGTGTGGGAAAGCTGGCCAGGGCCCTGAGCCCAGAAGCCTGTCCCAGTGGCCTAGACAGGAACCTGTCTCCCAACAGGTCCCTGCACATGGGGGATAGTTCTCCAACTACAATGAGAGGGGCCAGAGCTGAGACTTGGCCCCCTAAGGATCTGCTGTAGGACAGCGGCTGGTGAGCCCATCTCATTGGTTCAGATGGACCTGCATCTCCCAGCAGGTCTCTGAAGAGAAAGAATTGTTCCCTGACTGCAGCAGGAGGGGCTGTAGCTGACACTGGGCCCCCTTGGGGTCTGCTGTGGTATGGAGGTTAGCAAGCCCTTCATGGAGGCTCCAATTCCTGGGATGCAAGATATAAGTGAATCCTACCCTGAGCTCTTGACCAAGCCATTCTGAGTTGGGACCTCAGCAGAGGGAAGCTGGAGCTAAGCCACAGGGCAACTTTCAGGTTCACTGCCAAGAATGGAGTCAGTACACAAACAAACCTCTCTGCTGAGGCACTAGGTGTGCCTGATTCCTCCTGTACCCCTTGGCAGGTGATTTTGGTTGCAGACTCAGGGCCAAACAGGGCTACAGCCAAGGCCCTTGAGGGAATAGAACCAATTCCAGCTTGGACCCAGGAGCACAGTCAGCAGATCTGCCACCTGGGTGCCAATCTGCACTCTCAAAACAACCTCCTAGGTCTTTGGCTCTACTGGGGTTTCACAACCTTCAACCTACATCCCAAGGCTCCAGCAAAGAGACTTTTGTCTGTAGATAGGTGCAGAATTCTTGTTGTTGTGGGGTGATATGAGTAGGTTACCCTTCCTATTCTGACATCTTGCTGACATTACTCTGAGTTCTTCTTGCTTATATTTTAGCTAAGATCCTTTATATTAAGTAGAATCAAACTGTGGTTTTCTTCCTTTTATGCAGTTACCATCTTGGTCAGTTTCTGATATCACAATAATGCTAATAAAGAAGAAAATGTACCCTCCTTTTCCATGTTCTAGAACAGAACACAGCAGGTGAAAGTCCTTAAAAGTTTTAAAAGATTTATCAAAAAATCACCCAAGCCCAGAGGCTTTGCTGCGGTAATAATCTTAAAACTTCTAATTTTTCTCACCTTTATTATTGGCTTGGTCAGTATTTTCTAGCTTTTCTAAGAAAATTTTGTGAATTTGTATATTACTATATACTTGTCAATTTTAATGAGATTTTTCTAATTTATTATCATAATTATATAATTATGTACCATTCTCTCATTATTTAAAATATTTCATCTGTACATATTGTTATACCCATTTTCCCACTTCCACTTTTGTGTATCTGTGGGCTTGTATTTATTTTTTCTCTTTCATTTGTTTTTGGACTTTGTTTTCAAACCCATCCTTCCTCTAGGACTGCCCTTCTCAGGCTTCTAGCAGGGCTTTCATGCTAAAATCCATCTGTTTTCTCTCCCTTGCCCAGGAACCCAGCACTTTTGTGCAGAATATATCTGCTCCAAGGTTGTCACCTGCAGATCCTGACCAGTACCTGATAACAATTATAATCAGAAGTTTTCCTTCTCCTCTCTCCCTATGAAAATTTACTGGATTCTGTTGCATCTTCATGTTACTGTCAGGTAACTGTTTAACTCATCCAATAAAAGCAGTGAGAAGGAATGAAAAAGAAAGACCATTGAGATCACTGCAGTGTGTTCCTGAATCAGATCTCTCACTTACTAGCTCTGGAGCTTTATCTCCAGACCATAGTGAGATTCCAAGATTTCCAGAGTCTCATTCACCTTGAGCATTCTATGATTATCTATTATCTAGTTTTCTAAATAAAATATTAATAGTTGAGACTAGATTAATATGTTAGTCTGTCTACACACCAGTTTCATTTTAACAGCTATCTTTGGGACTGTTAGCCCAAAGGCGCAAGCAGCATGAGACTTCCTAACATTGCCGAAAATAATTTGGCAGTAGAATTCTTTACAAAATTCATTTGGTCCTTCAGTGTCAGAATCAGAGCCACTCTGTTTAAGTAGTCTAATAAAGTAACCAATAGAAGCCCAGACTGTTGTTGGAATAAGTAAAGTAGTAGCAAGAAATGGAAATCACCAAATTGCCAAGCAAAGCAGTATGATAACACTAATGGTGGTGGCTCAAATCTGGCCTCTGTATTTATTTAATGTCATAGTTATAATTTCTCACAAAGGACACCTGGAATTTCTTAATTCTGTTCTTAAACAGCAGATTACTTTCAGGTAATATTTGAAGTGGTCACTCTAGTGGAATATTTCTTCTTCTAGGAACTGTATTCTTTTCTAGGAAATGCCCCCAACCCCAGCTCCATATATACAATTCCTGCTATGAACCTATCTCCATGGTAACAATTCATTGATTGGCCCAGAAAAAAGCATGTGATCAAAGCTAAGCCAGTGAGTTTCTTCCCTGAATATTTGAACTTGGGACCAAGAGAGGAAGGGAGTTTCGCTGAGAGCACGGAAAGTGCTGGGCATGTAAGCGGTGACACCCATGAGCCACCAGCAGAGAGAAAAAAGACACCTATGTGCAGAGAGAAGTGGGGCAAAAGAGGCAGCTGGGTACAGACTCACAAAGCAATAGATCCGAGAGAGATTTGCAAACTCTAAGGCTACTAGAGAGGCACCACTCTTAGATCAACTGAGACCACTGGTGTGCTACAGTAATTACCAGAGCAAAGCAGTCTACTTTGAAGATGGCTAATGAGACTTAACCATCAGCAACTGCCAAAAGAACCAGGCATACCCAGTAATGGGTATGAGTGTTTAGATAGAAGAAAATGACCATTTCAACACGGATCCACTGAGAACATAGAACAGTGTGGTGACAATGAACACAGCAAAGTTAAGATGAAAAAAGAGGGAGCAACCATAGGCCACGCTACCACAAGCTTAGGGTTTTGTGCAGAGGACGTGTGGCTAGTATATGCACATGACTGAATTGATTTTATTATATCGTGTTTATGTTAAGTATATGATAAATTTGATGTAATTTTTTTATTGGTTTAGTGATATATAATCAATCACTTTTATAATTTTTATAAAGGCCTGAATGAATTAACTCTACAAGGTAAAGTTATAGAGACCTGAACTTGGAAGACCTTAAATGGCAATGCCAACAACACTCAGATTTTCAGAGTATGAAAAGGGGATAAACAGTCCTCCTTATATTTTAATAGAATGGCTCAGTCCTATAAGGATGTGCTCTGCTTTCCTAGCCTTTAGTTCCACTGACACAGTCCCTGCTGCCACTCTTATGTGTTTGTAACTCCTTGCCCTGTCTCCTCCCCCTGGAATAACTTTCTTCCTCTATCCCACCATCCCACCTTGTGAATTTTTATCTATTTTTTTAAGATCCTTCTGAAAATATCATCAACATGATGCTATCCCCTATACCCTAGGCAGTCTGAGTAGCTCTGAATCCTGTGATCAGCCACTTCTATGAAACTCTCTTACCCCAGTTGTCACACTGTCTTCAGTTACATGTCTGTCTTTCCCAGCTGTGTTGGATTCACCTATGTACTCCCCAAGTCCAGCACACTGCCTGTACTGAATGGTTATTGAATGAAAGCAATAACTCCTAATGAATGAATCCCTAATGACTATGCATTACGATAATGGCTATAGTTTTTCAATTTGTGACAAAACAAACTTCGCTCTCATCTTATACAGGCATGACAATAACATAGACTTTTGCTCCTGTGTGTTCACTCTTGCTATTCTGCTATCCATGCAATACAGCCATCTGCTTACAACTTAAAAAAAAAAAAACTAAAAAATCACTATGTGGCAGATGAGTGTGTTCTTCTCTACACAAAGATACCTATATTACACCCTCAACCTGGGAGGTATCATAGAAGGATAAAGGAAGAATAAGCTTAATATTTTTTTCTAACTCAGTTTTACAGATACATTTCTAAGAACCAGTTATGAAATTATGAAAGGCAAAATTTGAAGCAAAAGTATGGAAGTGTTGCTGAATTCCATAGACTGCTAATCATACCCAGTTTCAGTTTCTTGGCCAATGCATCAATTTGGATGGTGGGATCAGATCCCATGGACAGGAAACATATCAGAGGTGTTCGGGTATCACTTTCTTCCCAAGTTTTCTCCAGATTTAAGATAACTGGTTCTGTGTACTTCTCCTCCAAAGAATCTGCAATGTACTTTCTTGCTTGAAAAACAGTGCGGTCTGGGCACCAAGACCTAAAAGTAAATACAAGTTAAAAGAAATAAATTCAGTGTGTTCATTTTTTATTACATAAAATTCTGGACAGTTAAAGAACACAGCTTTAATTAGCAAAGGGAAACAAGCAATTCTCCCTTATCCCAGATCTGTGTAAGAGAGATGGCAAGGTTTCCTATCTCTGCATAAGCACAAATTCAGTCACGTGGTTTTGGCACCCGGCGCTGGCAAGGAGTAGGGCAGAGCCGGTAACAACACTGTGTCCTTTGCCAGCTCCAGGACTTGATGGGGGCCGACCTGCCACACACTGAGGCTCTGCAGTCTTCCAGGGGAGGATCAGCATGTCAAAGTCATCAAAAGTAAGTTGATCAGCAAACATTTGTGTCATACCATTTGTGTACCACACATCATAGTAAGTTCTACACACATGGACATGTTAAATGTCATTTGATATTTGACATGTTATAATAGATCAAAGACAAGCTCTACAGATTCTTATTTGCTAGTAGATTACATTTGACATAGATCCAATTTTAAAATGATGGATAAAAAAAGACACATTTGTTCCAATAAAAACAAGTATCCCTTTCATACTCTGTAGAGTATGAGGTCACCATTACTGCCATTCTAATCACTCTTAAAAGGTGACAATATCCAGGAAACTACTTTTTCTAAAGGAGTGCAAGCCCAGGTGTACAACATTAGCAAAGACTAGAGCTGCCTAAAAATAATCCTACATCTTTTTGTTATTCTTTTGGTGGTCTCATCTCCCCTTATCTTTCCCCCTCCACTTTACCCACCAATCTCTCTCTCTCTTTCTCTCTCACACACACACAGATTTTTCCAATATAGAACGCCTCTTTGAGATACTGCATATTGAGAAAATGTGAAAAGTGAGAAGGGAGGGGAATGCTCTTCTTTAAAATCAATTTGAAACTTTTGTTTCCATTTAAATAGCCCAAATTGCATTTATACATTTCAATAATGCAATATTCTTGGTTTTTTCTCAAATGAAATTGAATTGTAAGTTATAAACTAATTGCCTTGTAACTTCGTGAGGTCTATTTTTTTAAAGAAATAAATTCAACAATAAATGATTCACTCAATGTTAAATAATAAATAAAGTGAGTAATAAAAGCATACTTTTCACACTTTTTTTCTAAAAGCACTATCATTAATACATTGTCAAAACACATTACTCCCTGCCACCATCACCATTTTATTTTGCTTGTCAAGGAACTGAAGAATTGCCATCCAAAACCACAGTTGGGAAGCACACACATTTCTTACAATAACCATAGGGACATAGTTAAGTAAACTCCTCGAGGTGAGACCTGTAATTTGACGAAATGATGAGTGATGCCTCTAGGTCTGATAATACCCAGTCTCACCTGATAAGTAGAAGTTTGCGGCAGGTGTCTAGTGAATCATTATACCCATCAGGGATAATTTCCTCCTCTGGAGCATCTTTATCAAACCAGTTCTTCCACCCCTTCTCATTACGAGATATCTGAAAAAACAGGCCAATTAGCAAACCATAGAACCCTGTGTGATCAGAATACATTACAGAGCATTCTGAGTCACCTTAGGGGGTCACTCTTTACAAGCAGATAATTTCTCAAGTATAACAACACAGTTTAAATATTTCTTCAGAATCAATGACTCAAATAACATGGATATTATTATTCCCTTTCACTGTTTCCATTTTTTTTAAAAAACATTATTTGCTAAACTCAGGATCATGTATCAGTTATACCAAATGGTTGTGCAGGAAGAAACACAGATCAATGTTTCTCAACCTTGGTATTATCGACATTTTGTGCTGGATAATTCGTTGTGGTAGGGGCTGTCCTCGGTATAAGGATGTTTGGCAGCATCCCTGGCCTCTACCCACTAGGTGCCAGTAGCACCCTCCACACAGGTCAAAACAATCAAAAATGTCTCCAGACATTGCCAAACGCCGCCTGGAGGTGGTACAAATTACCCTCAGTTGAGAACCACTGACATGGACCATTCTGATAACCAAACCTCTATATGTTGATCTCTACTTAAAAATACTGATAGATGACAGAATCGAAACTTTTATTTCCCTAGTGGTTTCCCACCTTGAGACTTTAAACCTAAGAATGGAAGAAGTCTCTCCAAGGGCTGTCCTCAAATACCTTTCAGAAGCGTGGGGAGGACCTCAAGTTTTCAGAGGCATTACAAGGTGCTCTCTGTAGCTTAAGTAATTAGTCAAGACTAATTACAAAAACTATAGAGTGGTGAACCTGTCGCTGCTCCTCAGCCAGTCAGGCTGGATTACTTACGCAGTGTTTGTAAGGACTTTTTAAACAGCCATGGTGAGCACTAATAACAAACAGCAAATGCTGCTATGCAGCAGATGCTACGTGCCTGACCTGAAGATTGTACCTTTTCCTCTAACATCCCACGTTTTATCGAGGCATAGAGAGGTTAAATAACTCCCAAAGTCACACATCGTGAGAACAATTCATCATGTTGGATGCAGACAGGGTGCAAATTAATAATAAAACAGTTACTCTGTAACTCCCTTTGTCCCTGGGGCACTAAAAGATGGAGGGGCATTTCCAAAACGTTTCACCACTGCCATCCCTCTCCTGAAGACTGCAGTGGCTCTCCCTCTGAGAACCTGCCTGCAGGCCGCCTGGAGGCCCGGGGTGCTGCCAGCCCTTCCCTACTGCACTTGCACCTGTGCACTGCCGCCCACAGCGCCCCCTGCAGGCCACCTCCACACCAGCGGCCAGAAAGAAGGAGGCACAAAGAAGACAGCAGATGATTATTCCGAGCTACTGGCCTTCCACCTGCTAATTATTAATATGACTGACCACAGTAGAGCTTCTGGGGGGAGATTCCAGCCCCTTCCTTTTCCTGGCCCTCACCTCTTGGCACAAACCACTTCCAGGTGCTAAACAGTTCGGCCTGGGATGCCAAGGCCAGGGCAGCTGCTGTTTGAGGTTATTTTTGTTTCAGTTCCTGACAGCCGCTCAGGCAGGAGACTCATCTACTACCTCCTCCCTTCCTTTCCACAGACAGGCCAGACCAATGGCCTCCTACTGCAGGTCCCCAAATAACTGGTGGTGGCATGGGAAGAGCCTGAGGTCAAATTACAGCTTTGTCACTTACCAGCTATGCAGCCTTGGGCAAGTACTTAATCTCTTTGACTTTCAGTTTTCTCAGCTATAAAGTAGGGTCAGTAACACTTCCCTTGTAGGGTAATTATTGTTACAAAGTACCTATCCCATAGTAAGCAGTAATAGCTACCAGATTCTACATCATGGGCACTTAAATCTAATTGGCAGAAGCAAACAATAATAAATATCCTTGTGTCAGTATAACCCACAGTGGAGGGCCTGGGTTTTGAGTGAGTTTTCCAGTGGTGCTTTAAGACCTCCCTTAACCGGTCTCTGACCAGACCCGGACTACTTTTTCCCCCAAGTATTTGTTTGAACTGGGGTACTCATCTATGGCTGAACTACAAAACAAAGCTCACTGCCCACCCACGGATGGAACGCAGGGGGTTTATCCAATTAACTCTGACCCAACCATGGCCGAATAGGTAGAATCTACATAATGTAGAAATACCAGCCACTAAGCAGGCCCAGGTACGCTGGGCAGGGGACCGGTGATCACAGCATGAGGCCTCCGCCAACCCGTAGGCTACCTATGGCCCCATTTGTTGGTCACCGGCAACCACAGAAAACAGATAATTACCAGCATTTGACACTGGGAAACTACAGTCTCTCATCGATGACAGGCAGTTGTAACCAACAGACCCTAATAATAAACAACTATCTTTATTCTGAGTTGCATCATTGTTTTCCAATGATAGTTGAATCAACAATGAATCCACAATAACCAATTTACATTTTCAGATAAGAAAAAACAATAACAGGTAAATTGGTACCTGTTTCACCATTTTTACTGTTTTATTTCACGATTTTATACAGTCACACCATTAAAATGATTGATTTTTTAAAAAATGACCCCAACCTCTTAATTTGCCTTATAAAGTGCAAATTGCCTTAATTCACACAAATTACTCAAGCATAGGCAGAAGTAAAAATGTGAAAATAGTAATGGTCTGCAACAAAAAAGCCCACCTACTGGTTCTGATTCCGGCAGCAACTCAATCAGGCATATAAAAATGACCCACGCCCGCCACAGAGAAGGAAAGGATAGTTGCCTGCACCTACGGAGAGGTTAACTCTGGCGTTCGGCTGTCCAAAACCTGCCCCAGGCAGCCGCAGGCCTTAAATCTGCACCATTAGGCTGACTCTTTAGGTGAAGGAATTGCCCCCAGGACGCCCCAGTTAAGATGGCCTGGCTGTGTGCGGGTTCACAGATCCCTGCTTTTGACCACCCCTTCATTGAATCACCTGGTTCATAATCTCTGAAAACTGTGGAAGTTTACTCAGCTCCACAAGATTCAGCCAAGTCATATCGAGGATCCAGCGAAAGGGTTTGGGAGGGCAGGCTTTCAGGTCCAGAGCTGCTCCCCCTGGGGAAAAGCATCAAACCGCGTGAATCAAGTCAGCTTGTACTTCGTTCTTAGAAATTCACTTTCTAAATAATAAAAACGAGATACTAATATTACAGAAAATATGGGAAAAATTGGAAAATAATAGTATTACGGAAAATGTGGTTACCTTTTTTTTTTTTTTGGTACATTTCCTTCAAGTCTATTTACTGATTTATACCATCTTCTAAAATACAGAAAGCAACTCTTTGTCATTTTTCCCTGTAAAGAATTTTTCTCAGTGGTTATGCTTGTTTGCTTTTTTATTTTTTTAACCAGCTGAAATTTATCATTTTAGTATCCATAAATAGGTTGATCTTTTCATGCGTGATTTAAAAAATCACTCCTTAGTCATTACAGCTCCAGAAGTTTTATATTCATACTATTTATGATCAGGTCAGATAGACACATAAACGGATGGAAGGAGGGAAGGAGGAAGGCGGGAGGAAGTGAGGGAGGAAGTGAGGGAGGGAAGGATGATTCATCTGTGAGGTTTCTAGGGGGTGACTAACGTTCAAACCATTTATTCATCACTTATTGAACAAATATTTATTGAACACCCTCTGTGGGTCCGGCATGTTCCAGGCACAGGGGATACAGCAGAGAAAACCAAGTAAGGCCCCTGCTCTTTCTTACGGAGCTTGCAGTCTGGTGGAGGATGTGAGTTATAGCATCAGATCCTATTTTGAAGCGAGTCACAAGTCAAATGAGCATACCCCCCGTGCCATTTTCCAGTGAAATACGTGATTATATTTACAATTTCAAAATTCTTCTATTGCATATCTTAGTAATGTTGTATCATAATAATTCCATCTTCACTGTTGTGTGATTCAGATGTATGCAAAACACTGATTTTTGAAATTTTATATCTTATAATCTTCCTTAAGAACTCATTTCCTTCCACTCCATAAATCGGCTCTTGGGCAAAAAAGGCAGGAGGAGGGGAACTACATGTGGCATCGTCCTGAGAAGGGGCATGAACTGAAGTACTTTTGTCCCGTAAGCCCTCTGCTCCACCACAGAGGACTTGGGCTCGGCAGCTCTGAGCGCCCCAGCACCTTTAGAACAACATGTTGACCTTCCCCTGGCTGCTCTGCCCCTGCAAGCTGGCGAAAGAGGAGGTCTCCCCTGAGCACATCAGCGCTAATACACAGGAGATACCGCTGCGAGAAGCAGCCACCAGACAGAGCCACCTGCCATCCTCACAGATCCTGCTGCTCTAACACAGAGACCAGCCCATCTCTTTTCTTCTTGGTTGTTTCCAAAGAAACGTTTTCACGGAATCATGAGCTTTAGAGACACCAGGAGAAGACATCTAAGCAACCCCGGTGTTTCCAAACATACTGGGCACCTAAACTGACAAAGAACAAGTACAGTCCATAAACTATTTCCCAAAATAGCCTGGCTGCCACTTACTAGCTGCATAAACTTGGACAAGGAACATGAATCCCTCTCAGTGTCCTCATCTGTCAAATGGATGTAATGATAGAATCTACTGGATTGATCCCTGTGAGGATTAAATAATGTATGAAGAAAGCTTAGAACAGTCTAGGCCCATAATAACACCTTAAGACCTATGTAATCATTAGCTGTTATTTGATGTTAATTCTTTCTCTCTCTCTCTCTCTCTCTCTCTCTCTCTCTCTCTCTCTCTCTCTCTCTCTCTCTCTCTCTCTCTCTCTCTCCCCCCCCTTGGAAGGCCCAGGTCCAATTCAACCTGGAAGGCAAGAGCCGACCCCCTAAAGTATCTCTTTTTGCCCACGGTCTACGACGAAAGAAAGATAACATCTTTCTAAACTAACCAGGCAGGGGAAACAGCACAGCAATTGCTCTATAATGCAGGATTGCCCTTGGTATCCATTTCATTTTTCAAAGTGTCTGACATTCTCAGTTGAAGAAGAAAGATGAAGACACCTTACAAACATTGCAGAAAACAAGCAGCAATTGAAACAAAAGGACTGTCACTCTTGGGAAATCATACATTCCTGCTTTGATAAATAACTCTTCACCCCCCCTTAAGTATTAAGTTCAAAATGATAAAAAAGCATCTGTGATCTAAGGGCCATATTTGTTAACTTTGTAAAAAACTTTAAAAACAAAGTCATACCGTCTTTTAAAAAATAATTCAGTTAAAATGTAAGCCAGTCAAAGCTAATGCAAACTCTACAATAAACCAATTTTGTTTTTTAAAAAACTTTTTACTGCTGAGCCAAGGTACTTTTGTCAATCAACCTATCATACGATCCCAAATTAATCTTCTTAAAGCACTGTTCTGTTCATGCCACATCCCTGCTCATAAAACATTCGATGACTCCCTATTGCCAGCAAATTAAATCCAAACTCCTCTCACTGGCTGTCCTGGCCCTGTACAACCTAGTTCTCCCTCATTCTCCAGGTTTATGAAATGGGGTCACAAATGCGTTCACGCCACAAGCCAGGTGTGCTGTTCTCTACTTCTCTGTAGCAAATCTAACCCTCCTGATGAGCCCCCGACTGTGCTGCTGTGTTTCTCAGTCTGCTCAGACGTACCTCCCCTCTTTGGAAGAGCCAGTCTCTCTCAGGTGCCGGCTCTGATCTGGCTGGTTTGCGGAGGGAGAGGTGAGCTGCTCGGGATTATGTCTTGGTGGGATTATGTCCACGCCTCAGGTCTGCACACTGCCCTCCAGGGCCCACGTGCCTCGGTCACAGGCTGGGTCCCTATACTGTGTCCTCTGAGCTACAACAAACCCTATCTGACCTGTAGAGACACCGGGCTGCAGTCCACAGCCCAAGCACCTGGCCCTGGTCCTTTGCCTCCAGTTACAAAGGAAAGCTCCCTTGCCCTGCAGCTTCTTGGTTTGAACCCTGGGTCTCTGCTGTGTGCCAGCCCTCTCAACATTAGCATGTTCCTCGCCAAACCTCAGCCATTCCCTCCATCAGTGCTGCAGTGCTGCTTCCACGGTGCATGTGGCACTGGGCAGAATGCAGGGGAATCTCCTACCTGGATGCGTCTCCTGCCCTCTCCTCCACCCACCTGAGGTTCAGGCAGGGAAGAGACCAAGATCCCGGCAGATTCAGCATCTGGTGAAGGCCTGTTTTCCTGGTTCATAGATGGCATCTTCACTGTGGTCTCACATGGTGGGAGGGGCAAACAAGCTCCCTCCACCTCTTTCATAAGGTCACTAATCCCATTTACAAGGGCTAAGCCCTCGTGACCTAATCACCTCCCAAAGGCCCACCTCCTAATACTGTCACCTTGGGGGTTAGGATTTCAACACACGAATTTTGGAGGGACACAAACATTCAGACCCCAGCTTTCTGCTGCCTACATTCCAACAGGCTGCAATGCCCCCACCCTCTGCCCAGTTTCCCACAACACTGGGGCTGTAGCCCCGAGTCCAGTGAGAGCTAACAATTTCTGAAACAAATCCAAGCAGCTTTCTAGATTTGGTAAATTCACACTCACTTTATTTGAATGTCACCACGACCAAAACCCCAAACGTCTGGATGTGCCTCCATAGCACCTGTCCCCTTCTCCCTAGTGGTATTCATTGTTTCTCCTTGGGCCCCTCTGGTCTCTTGTACCTGGAGGCCCTGGGTGGTCCCTCCCCAAGCTCACGTGGCTGATCTGCGGCAGAGCCCTGCCATTTCCCCCGGCACAGAGCACGCTGCACCCACCACGCTGCCTTCCTCCTTAGGACACTGTCCGACACCAGCCTCCCCACGTGTATTAGACTGAGAAAAAATAGGAACCGGATGACATATTTCGATTGCCTTTGAACTGTAAGAAACAAAACCTGTGTTCATGAAGAAGACACAAAGAAGAAATTTCAGAGATTACTCAAAATTGTTTGCAAAATTTCCACAGTGGTAATCTAATTGGGATCTGAGGAAGGACTTAACTAAATAGAGGAAGAATAAGAAGAAGTTATGGATGACGGCTTGTTTATTACAAACAGGATAAAAGTGTAACATGTCCTATCACCTTGTAGTATGAATTTGGAAATACCCTACCTATATTTTTTCCCCTAGATTATCTCTTTCATTTCTGGGGCTTTGGTTACTATTCCTATGTCCCATCTTTGTAGCTGTCTGACTGCTTCCAAACTGTCGGGGTTATCTTTCCTAACTGTCTGCTGGAGACATTCAACACGGCTGTGGTGCCCCTACAGCTGTTCATGAACATTCAGTTTCCCCACCTCCCAACACAGGGGGAGATTCCCTTTCCCTGGGCTCTTTGAAGTTAGGTGTGGCCGTGTGTCTTGGTTTGGTTAAGGCAGTCTGAGTGTAAGTGACACATGTCACTCGTGGGTGAACTTTTACTGGCCAGCACACAATCTGCCACATCCTCGTCCCCCTGCCATAGCAGTGATGGAAGTGATCTGGATGCTGATGGCCGTGACACGCATGTTGGAGAGGTGGCGTGAATGAGAAGTACACCTTGCTTGTGTTAAGTCACTGAAATTTTGCGATTGTTTTAACAGCAGCAAAACCTGGCCTGTTCTGACTGACTAGGTCCCCTAAATCCTATTCATCAACCCCCTAACTCCAACCTCCTCAAACCAGCTCCTTTGCCAACCAAACAGACCAGAAATCTTTGCACAGAGCAGAACCCATAGACTCGTTTCTGACTCCTCTCTTGGCTCCTGTATCGGCAGTTGCCATTTTACCTCCACAACCCCTCAAACCCTTTTGTCCCTTGACGTTCCCGTCGCCTTCACCCTGGGGTGGGAATGCATTTCCTGTGGCCGGGAAGATTAAAAGAGACTCCCTGGAACCTCTTTTCTCCATTATACATGTCTGCCAGGTTCATCTTCCTAAAGGACCATACCGATCACATCACCACCTTCGCAACTCCCTGCGTCTTACCAGATTCAGAAAATCCTTCCTGCAGGAGTCCAAGCTCCACAGCATGAACCAGTTCACACGCTCAGCCCTAGTTCTCACGATTCCTCCAGATCCACGTTTCGCTTCTGCAGAACCACACTGATTCCTACAACTTAAACACGCTCCACTCACGCCTGTTCCCATGCTGCTCTGTTTCTGCACGGGATGTTTTCCTCACCTCTGCCTCTTCAGGGTCCACCTCGAATGCCACTTTCTTTTTTAGGGGTGTGGGGAGCCAGAAAACACTTGGTTAAATTATATATATATAAAGAGCAAAAAAACACAAGAAAAAAACTGAAACATTTTTACCATGTACCAAATAATCCCCAAATTTATGGCTTCACTCAAAAAAGCATATTTTCCAAGAAGGTTTTTTTATTTCACCAACTACATGTCATCTCTCCTTCCTTTTAGACCTAACACTCGGTTTCTTAGCTCTCTTGTAACATTTAGGCTATTCTGTATCCGCGGATCCCCTTGAATCCTTGTAGCATGGCGGGTTCACATAGCACGTGCTCAATAAATACTCATATAACTGGATTGAAGTGAAAATACCATTGTTTTATCTTCTTAATTATACCTTTAACATGGAGATAAGCAATGAATAGGATTAACTTCAAATAAGAAATACAAGTGATTCTTGTTTTACACTCTTGAAAACCATTATACTGCTTTGCAGAAGGAATCACTCTCCTGCTTGGAAAGCCCATCTCCCGCACATCTTTTCCTCATTCTGCCAGTTGGTTCTCCTGAGCATGGGTGACAATGAACAAACTGAATGTGATCATAAAACTACAACTCACAGAGTTAGCACAGACCTGAATCTTAAATAACCAGAGCAAAGTGAATGGAAATAAAAAAAAAAGTATTAAAAAACAAAGTGCACTTTCATTAGAACACAATTTCCCTACTGTATCATAGAAATGGGTTTGCAGTGCCTCAAAGAGCACGTCAGAAGCAACATGCTTTGCACACCACATCCGTATTCCACACTTTACCTTTAATGAGAGCCTGAAACTCTTTGTGCTTGACTGTTCCTCTCTGAAGGTCGATCTTTAAAGTCATGAGGAGCACAAAGAGGAATTTGTGGTTTTCGTACAGTCCTCTGACCGAGTATGTGAAAACTTCATATGTCAGATACTCGATAATATTTGTAATTCTTTTTTGAGGTAGTGGAGACTTTTCAGATCTGCAATGGATTTTAAAAATCAAAGAAGTAAAAAGCAAATTTCTAAAAGAGTAGAAATACAAACAAAACTTTTACGTCACTGCTCTGGGGCCAAGATTGTGAGGACTCACCTGGCCATGGACTGGTCAAATAACTTCAAGAACTGGGCCAGCGAGGTCTGGTACATGATGTTGACCATGCTCATCTCTGTGATGAGGAAGTAGAGGATGCTCCCGCGGGTGGCCGCGGGCCGGAACTCCTCCTGAGCCGTGTTAATCTTGATCTCAGTTTCTGCAGCTATGTGTAACTTTTCACTTACTTCAGCTGCTGTCTGCTTGGTGGTTCGCAGGACACCAATGAGAGACTCGTCATCCACCAGTGAACCTAAACACCAAAACAGGAAAACTGTAGTACACACGACAGAAAAGTCATGAAGTAAGATGTATCACTTTTGAAATAATCCTGTTAATTTCCAACGTGACTTCTCCAAAGTCTACAGGAAAAGTACTAGAAGAGTAGACTCCTAATACCCTGAATGGCTTCCAGTCCAACTATCACCCAGTGCCTGAATCCCTCTAAACATTCCTGCCTAGCAACCATCTCCCACTCTGCCTAAAAATCTGCAAAAAGCAAAAGACCCATTTGATGGGTCTTCAAACGGCTAGAGACAATGATGGCTCATGTCTCCAGTGGTTTTAGCTGTTCCCTATGTGACATGCTTTCATCCCCCTTATTATCTTGGTGGCTCTCCTCAAAGTGTCACTAGCTTGTCTCAGGGTGTGAGCTAATCCAAACACCGCACACACAAGCTGACCATCTGGCAGGTGAACAGTGAGCTCTCTCCTCCCACTGCTTCAGCAGCACAATCCTTGCCATGGAAAACCCAAATCCCTCTTTGTCTCTTACAAGAGTAAATTGGGATACACTGCAAGTGTCTCACCAGGAAGAGAAAACCTAATTTTATGTTTAGTTTTGCCCTTCTTTATTGTTTTTAATAGAAATAGCACATTTATGATAATAAATTCAACTTTAAGATAGAGAGAGACACTTTGGAGGTACTGAGTTCTCTGCAAAGAGCAGCACCCTGGCTTATCCTAGAGCTCCGGATGGCAGGTGAGTGCTGCAGGACGTGCCGAGTCACTCTGGCAGGCACGCTATGTCTGTGTGGAAGTCCAACTTGGGATTAACCTCACAGCAAAGAGGTCTTGATCCGGCACACTTGGCTGGGCCAGGAGAACAGAACTCAACTCTCCTTGCTATATTTAGAATGCACAGAGCTATCCCAAACGACTTGGAGAAGTCACTGCACCAAGAGACAGACATTGTCACCAGCAGAAACAGTGCCATTAAGGCACATTAAAAGACTTTTCACTGAGCTCACATTAAAGGTATAGTATTTTTGCAAGGTTAAAACTTTTTCTTAACCCAGAGATTAAAGTGCTGTTGGGAAGTATTCATTATTAGACTGCCTGCCAATAAATGGTGAAATTTAGGTTGCTGTAATTTGCCTAATACAGAAAAATATGATGCTTGTTGGTTTTATTTTCTTTGGATAAAATTTTCTTTTTATATATTGCAGAGACAGTATGTCCTCAAACTGGGGTGCAGTATGAGGATTTGGCTGCCCAGGGGAGAACAAGCTGAGCAGAGAGTAAGCTGGGCCTTTGGTCCCCAAGCTCCTCTGACACAGATTACACGTGTCATAACCCACTGTGGCAACTGCATTTCAATGCCAAATGAAACAGTCAATCTGAAAAAAAAAATAGGTTGGGCACATTAGTTTCCTTTGGGCAAGCAAATTAGCTTATAATGAGTTACCTAGCTCTACTGGGAGCCCTTATTTTTCTCAAAAGAGAGCAATTACATCAAGAAAATTATGTTATTCTCAGAAGCTGTCTCTTTGCTAATTCAAAAATCAGATTCTCTGCAGTCCCTCTTTATTGTCAAGATGGAAATTGCCTGGCTTGTTTTTGCATCGATAACTCAACTATTTCCCAACCTCTGTAGTTAGGAGGGCATTGAAAAGGGTGTAAAAGGAATCCTTATTCAGAATCCATTATTTCATTACTTCTTAATAACGCAATACCTTTCGTAGCACTTAATTTATAGAGCAGGTTATCTTCAAGTTCTTTCATCTTCCGCTTATTAAAAGTAACATCCTCCAAAAGTTTGACCCGCTCAGATTCTAACTCCTATTATTAAAAAAAAAACACACCAGAATTATAATTACCAGTTATTATGGCAAATCCAACTTACTACTGTTTATTATCAATTTAAGAGTTTGAAGCCAAAGTACCTTTTGAATGACAGAAGAAATTACTATCATTAGTCAAATCTGTCTATCTGTATTTCTGTTTCTCTGGATAATTTTTAAAAATTATGCCCACTAACATTAAAGTTCCATAGCACTTATACTGTCATGCATGAGACAACTCTGCTAAAATAATTTTGCCCAATTTCCCCCAGCTCTCTTGCCAGCTTTAAGTTTAACAGAATGTCCCATTCTCTTGGCCTGTTTCCACACTGTCTCTGTGAGAAATGCTAACTTCATTTGCAGTCAGAGTAAGTAGAACAAAGAGGCATTAATACCAAGAAACCAAAGAGACGGCCAGACCAAACGTGAGCTCTTCACTTGGGACCTGCCTATGAGAACACCAGGTACCTTGTTTGGCACAGCCAGTTGCCAATACAAATCCATTTTCCATTGGATTTGTACCTCCTTCTACTAGAGAGGCTAAATTGGATGTTTAGAAGGTATTTTTTCCTACATAAAATGATGCATTTTAAAAATTATATTTTGAAAAAATTTCAAACTTTCAGAAAAGTTGCAAGACTAGTACAATGAACTCTCATATACATTTCCCCTAGATTCACTAAATAACATTTTATTTTATCACTAACTCTCTGTATAATACTTAGTATTGTCATTATTATTATTGATGAACCACTTGCAGATGTCATGACCTTTTAACCCTGAACATGTTAGCAAATCTCCTAAGAATCAGGACATTCTGTTATATAACCACAGTTCAATATTCTAATTCAGGAAATTTAACACTGATAGAATACTCTTACTAAAATTGAGTCTAAATTTATGCCAGTTTTTTTTCTGATCCTATACAGAATCATGTGTTACACTTAGAATTATGCTAAAAGAGGTCATTTAAAAACTACTTGTTTGAGAAAGTTTCTTGAAAAACTGCTTCAGAAATTTCACCACTTTCAGGAAGTCTTCCTAAGCCAACTAGGCAATCAAAAGCCACAGCAAGGCATTTATCTGTACATCTACCAGGGCTTGCATCAAAATCTGCCTATAGATTATTTCCCTCCAACTAGAGTTTGTGCATCTAGAGGGCAGGAACTTGTCCTATTCATTTTTGTATTCTTGACAGCACTTATCTGGAGACATTGCAGAGAAGTGACTCAACCCAATAAACATCCATCAAATTGAAATATGTCAAATTTACTTCAAGTCCTTTATTTTATGTCTAGGAAAGTGATGATCCAGAAATATGAATTCCAAATGTGACACACACACAGCTAGTTACTGGCAGAGACAAGCCTCATACTGTTGTCCTCCAGTTCCCAAGACTAGTGTCACTGCCATTGTGCTAAGGGTGTACAGGATTTGATGGGGCAGTGGAGGGCATGGCTGTATTTGCACGGGAATAGCTAGTGGATCTTTTTCATTAAAATGATCACCTCTGGGTGGCAGTATAGGAATACATGGACAAAACGGAGTCATGTTAGCTTCCTTTTCAATTTGATATGGAAAAACAGGCACCATAGCACAGTGGTCACTAGCTAAACTTCACAGCATGACCTATAAAGCTTGGCAGGGTGGAAAGACCATGTGCTGTTACAGGTTAAGACCTTTACTCTCTCAGGTCTCCATTTGTTCATCTGTAAAAATGGGGGTGTAATAGCAAGATTGGGAGGAGGGGTAAATATAATGTTCAGGGTGCCCTCCTGCATACTAAGTGTGCATTTTGTTTTCTCCAGCAAGGTTGGTATGAGCATCTTAGTGCATCTCTTGAAGAGGAAGCTAAGGCCTAAGAAGAGGGTGTGTGGGGTGCTCTGGGGACCTTTAGACAGTGGAGTGGCCTGTCTTATCCTGCATGGGGGACCTGGACCAGTGAGGAATCATCTCAAAATAGACCAGCAGCACCAGTTAGGCCACAAGGGATTCGTTTTCAACAGTTGACACCACATGCTCCTGAGAGGCAATGGAAGCAGTGAACGGCGGTGGGGCCAGGCTTCTCTGCCTGGCGTGGAAGAGAGACAGATTGCCTTCCTGCATTGTGTAAGTCCCAGATTCATTGGAAACTAACATAAAGCAACTAAGAGAGGCAAAGCTGGGGCTGTGCCCCTCTCACTCCCCAACCTGGCCGCCTCTCAAATGTTCCCTAAGGTGAACTATCTCTATTACCCAAGTAGGACTTTACTTATTATTTTACTGAGTCTATTTCTTTGGTGTCTGTACCATTTCTCTCTCTCTTTTTGGATGTCTTTCCTCTGTGTGGCCCTCAACTCATATCTCCTCCTTTTCCTCCTCGGCCTGTTTTTTTTGACATTCCTTTCCTCACTCTCCCACTTCTGCCTCCCTGCTCTTATTATTTCTAACCTTACCTTTTCCTTGAACCTTTAACAGTAAAATTAATTATATTTAAGCAAATAATAACTTTCTCATATTTTATGCAAATGAACTTTATATATGCAAATATATAAAATTATATCTTTATGCAATTCTATCTTATGCATAAAATTTAATGTTTTTTGAGCTTTTTCTTAAAAATTAGTTTAATCTTGTACCAGTCTCTCAAAATCTTCCAATCCTAAAGTGCTCTTGGTTTTATTAGAACCCTCGATTAAATACTTAATTAATTTCCCTGCTTTAGTGCAAATTTCATTTAATTAAAATAAAAGTGTGGCTCCCTATATCATCAGATTATTAGATTGTAGTAGTTGAAACTACTACAGTGGATAATAACAGCTACTCAGAGCAATTTCTTTTTCTCTAGAATCATTGTTTCATTGAATTTTCATGTGTTCCCAAGACATCTATAGGACTATAGATATGAGAGTCAATATACCCAAAGGTTTAAAGACGGAATGGTATTTTGGCACGCATGTGTGTGTGTCTGTGTGTGTTTGGGATTAGAGGAGAAGTGAGTTACATAACTTCCAGACAGGAATTGAGACTGCAAAAGAAATATTTATGTTAAAATGGGAAAAATGATTTAATTTTTTCTTTTCCATATACTTAGCCATTTCCCAATACATTTTAAATGTTTATTATAATTTATCATGAGTAGAAGTTCTTTACCTTAAGAGAGTGGTTACCTGTTTCTCTGTTAGAATTACTCTCCTTAGTAACTGATTCTCAAGTCCTTTCATGGTAACAGTAAAATCAATGACTGATGTTTTGGCATTAATCTCAGGGGTAAAGGCAGGGTTTGGTAACTTCGTAGTAATATAAAGTTTAAATGTATCCATGACATCACATTCCTTATCACCAACTTTCACCTACATAAATTCAAATATAAAATTAAAAACAGCTTAAAGGACAGGGCAAAGAATTTGTGTTCAGTTTAGGAAAGAATTTACCAAATGCCACTGCTGCAAAACTTAAATGAACTGGGAAGGAAAGTTGTAAAATTTTAATTACTGATCTCAAATAATAAAGCCTATTCAGTTTAGAATAATTCAGAATTGTGGTCCTGACTGAAGATGTTTTTAGCCATGATACCAAGCAAATCAGATAAAAAATTTATCCAAAACAAATGATGCATAAAGGAAAACTCAGACTCATCTAAGATTTGACTTTAAAATCTTAGTAAGTAGTTATCACTCATCAGTTGTAGTACTGGAGCTGCTCTTTTTATCCCAGTTTAGGAAATTATTTCCTACTATGGACATTTGCTGTGTTTATAGGAAGTTTTATTTCTTTTAGCATTTTACAGTCATATCCAAAGCATATTTGACAACAGAAAAAGTTAATGTAATTTTCAAAGAAAAAATGACAACTATTTTTCCAGAAAGATAACATTTACCTTAAATATCACTATTTGCAGTATATTGAAAAACAACTGGTTTTTGCTATCTAAAAAGTAGGTGGCAATCATAGAATTTTTTAATGAATTAAATCTTTAATTAATCTTAATCCTGCATGTGACTGAAACTCGTAAGGCCACTACCACATTCTCAGGCATTATACCTTCGTATTGCAGATAAGAATCTAGGGTCTTTTAACAGACCTTCAGGAATGGAGATTCTATAGCCTCCTTTGGCATATTAAATATAGCATATAAAATAAGCCAGACACGGACAATACTGTATAATCTTACTCATACGTGGAATCTAAAAAAAGTCAAACTCAGAAGTAGAGAACAGAACAGTGGTTACCAGGCCATAGAGGGTAGAGGAAATGGGGAGATGTTGGTCAAACGGTGCAAACTTTCACTTATAAGATGAACAAGCTCTGGGTACCTAAGGTACAGCATTAGTGGTGATAGATGTGCTAATTAATCTGATTGTGGTAATCATTACACAATGTATACATATATTAAATCATCAAGTTGTGCACTTTAAATATATACAATCTTTATTTGTGAATTAAATATTTTTTAAAATGCAGTTCAAAATTATGGGTGAGTCTGCAACGTCCAAACAAATCACCAGCATTGTGTTCTTAGCTTCCTTGTCTGAAAAAGAGAAATTCTACTTTCTAATAATATCTAGGAGTATAGTGCTAAGTCTTCAGAACATTGACTGAGTTATATTCATTTTCCCCCCCATAAACTTGCACAGCCTTAAGCATATAGTGGATGCTCCATAAACTTTTGCTGAATGAATTTTAAAAATATGATATATAAAAGAGTTCACATTATGAAGAACGTTTTTCTAAATAAATCTGCCTCTGTTTAATGGGAAAATTTTCATTCTTTACTTATTCACTGATACTCATGAAATTAAGTTGTTCAAAGTGAAAAAATGCAATCAGAAATGCTGTTCTTCGTCAAGAAATAAAACCAAAGAAGCCTGAAGGTAGAGAATGACACCAATTAAAAAAGAAACATTTATACATATTGAAAACAATTCATGGCATCACCAACAATTGGAAACAATATTCCATAGCTTCAAGCAAAGGCAATGAGTTTAGGCTGAAAGTTAATAAAGAGAGAAATAAAAAAAATCAATGCCTATAGACTTTATTAAAATGCCATTTTCCCCAGTGAGGAAATCCAGATTTTCTTATAAAAATGTATATGTATATGCCTGCAAAACCAATTTTCTCAGAGTTGCTAAAATATACATATTTTGTGTGTTAAACTAACATACTGTTATTAAGACCAAGGCACTTCCATAATATGTTACTCAGTTTCAGCTAAATGACTACTCTTACCAAGATAGTGTTCTCTCCTATATTTTTTATATACTATAAAAAACAAAAGGAAATACTGAATATCAGTTTGGAAATAATCTTTTTTCCAGTGTACCGAATCTACCATCTGAAGGAAACTGCCTTTGCTGCTATGCTCAAATAGATAAGTAGATGTCACCATTGTTCTTTTGTTTCCTTCTCCTTTTTTCTTTTTTTTCTCAAAGCTCACCTTGAATGTGGTACCCAACTTAATGAAATTCTTTTCTAATACATTATCCAAGGCTGGATCCAGCTCTTCACGAATGTCCTCAATGAGAAGGGGTCGGCCTAAGGAAAGGCTGTCCTCCAAGTGTGTGCGGAAATATTTATGGTTCAGAGATGTCACCTGAAAAGAAAGAGTTCATTAGTCTATAAATGTCACCCTGAATGTTCCCATTCCTAAGTGAAACCAAGAGATCTGTCGGACAGGTGACTACAAATTGTAAGGGCAACATAGGAAGCCTTACTTATAAAAATAAAAGTGACAAACATAAATTAATTTTCAAAACTTGGTGAGTCATGACTTTGTTCAAGCCCTGCATGTATAATGGGGTCTCTCTGATTAAAAGAGGAGAATCCAGTGGCCTTATTTAGATGGAACTGCAGAGCTTTGCTCCTGACAGATGAAATAGTCAAGGATTAATCCTTTTAAACTTGCATAGCTATAATTACTCAGAGAAAGCAAAGTAACTTGCATATTTGGATATTCATTTATCTTCTCAGGACCCTACAAGATGAATAAGTGATTTAAAAAAAACATAGGATGTCAAAAATGATATATTGAGTCAAACCAAGGGTCTGTCCATGTATTCTGTCAGTAGCACAGGCAAGAATATGATACTTTTCACAAAGTCAACCTAAAAGATTGTAAGGATATATAAAGATTTTATATATATATATATCTCCTTACATTTTAAAAAAACAAGTATTCCAGTCTCTGAATTCAACTATTGCCTTTATGCTATTGTAGCTGCAGACCATAAGACACAAGGAAGACCCACTAGGACAACAGATGATTAGGAGAGTGAAATGAAATATATACATAAATTTTTTTCTGTGAAGAAAAGATGTGGAATTGAAAAATTAAATAAGGCTGCTTTTGTCCTTTCTTGATTAAAAAGGAAAAATTAAAATTTTAAAACGCACAGGAAGAAAGTTTCCCTGGATGGATAGCTTTCCTTATACAAATGCCGTGCTGTAAAAGCATTACTATGAGTTGATAAGGTAAATGGATCTAAACAAAGGGCTTTCACTAGCTTATTAAACAAGATGAAACAAGGCCCCAGTAAGACTAAATTTGCTTATGTCCTGCTCTATTTCCCAAGGGGCAAACTCTATTTTTGTGATTTCCTTCCCAAGTAAAGAGATAATTTTTCAATTGTCAGTTTATTTAAGATTATCTTTATAACCATCTTCAATATCTTTTATAAACTTGCAGTAATATCTCAAAGTCATAAATTCAGGTTTAATTCACTTGGTTTTTTCTTGTATAGAAACACTATGTGGTATCCACCACCGGAGCCTGGTTCATCTGCACAAACACTCTGGTGTTAAGCGTTTATAAGGCAGTCAGTGAATTCCTGATAGGGAGACCTGGCAAATACATTCTCTTTCCAGAAGTCAGAGCTATAGGTCCTGGAGGTGGCACTGAAAGTGGCCTTGGCAAAGCTGCCAAGGGCAAGCACAGCCATAGACATACAAACTATTGTTTTTCCTGTACGTGTGTTTGTACATGTGCTTATCCACGTACCCAGAAAATAATGTTTTCTGAGTAAGGAGACTGCCGTTCAATCTGTTTACATCTCAGCAGCAGATGGTTTCCAAAATAAGGAAGTATCTCAGGCATATTTTTCTTACATCCACAAGAAGGTTCCTGGGACTGGGTTGTATCAGGAAGGAGATTACTGAAGGCTGTCAGTGAATTTAATGCTGAAATGGGGAGCCAAAGCCATGATCAGGAAAAACAGTGGCATTCACAGCCAAGTGACACAGGTGCACGCTCTGAGCTAAGGATGTCCAGGCAAGGTAACAAGAATAAGAAGAGGAGGGAGAACAGCCAAGGGAGTCAAAGGGATGGAGCCAGGGACAAGTTACAGTCAAGCTGGATCTAGGAAGTGCAGTTCAGGGGCAGGGGTGTCCTGCTACACTATATTTGTGCGCTCCTTCTAAGAGTGTGGGTCCTAAGAAGCTTTGTGAAATTGGAGACCATTCCCCTTAATTCTTCCCCTCCATTTACACTCTAGGTTTTCTTAGTAAACACCTACTGACGTATTGTGTCTGGAGTATCTGTGGGATGGGTACCTTAGGTATGATCCTGACCGCTAGGCTATGCCCACCTGCCTGAGAAGCCCTGATCTCAGGAGGAAATCTTTCACTATTGCACCATGAAATATGATGCATGTTGTAGGCTTTTTGTTGAAACTCTTCATCTAATAAAGGAAGATCCCTCCTGTTCTCAGTTTGCTGAAAGTTTTATCATGAATGGGTATTGAATTTTACCAAGTGGTTTTTTCTGTATTTATTAAGATGACCACATGATTTTCCTCGGGTTTTTTTTTTACTGTAATCATGATACAATTTGATTAATTCACTCAGATTCTATAAATATCAGAATCACTACTCTTAAAGAGCTGTGCAGAAAATGTAAAGATGGACCAGGCATGGTAGCTCATGCCTCTAATTCCAGAACTTTGGGAGGCTGAGATGGGAGGATCTCTTGAGGCCAGGAGTTCCAGACTGACCTGGACATCATAGCAAGACCCCATCCCTACAAAAAATAAAAAAATTAGTTGGGCATGGTGGCACATGCCTGTGGTCCCAGCTACTCAGGAGGCTGAGCCAGGAGGATCACTTGGGCCCAGGAGTTGGAAGCTGCAGTGAGCTGTGGTCGTGCCACTGCACTCCAGCCTGGGCAACAGAGCAAGATAATGATGGGTAAAACCATAAACCTGGCCAACAAGAAGTTTATGGTATGATAGAGATAAAAGATAAATATACAAAGAACAATAATTCAAGACAGACTCTAAGTCTACAACAAGATATTGTGAGCATTCAGAATAGGCTTTATTAAGCCAGGGACAAAGAAAAGTCTTAATGAAGGTAGTGTTAGATGTGGACTTTGAAGAATATTTAATATTTTTATCTAAGATATAAGTGGAGTGGCCAGTAAGGTGAAGAAAGACATTTTGGTTAGTAGAAATAATATAAGCAAAAAGATGGAGGCAGGAGGCTTAGAACTGGGAGCAGTGTCTAGGGAACCCCGAATATTGGTAGTTGAATTAAAATATCTATAGTAACAAGATTCTCAAAGGAGTCAGGAACATTGGAATCCTACCCCTGTCTATCTCTACCTTAAAATCAACACCTTATTATACTCCAGCCCCAAAGCTGGACTCCATATACTATGTAGTAGTAGTACCAAGAGCCTGAGCAAAGTTAGTGTGAATGGCCTTGAACTGAAGGATCACAACATTCTATTTTTGCTACTTTTCTATAAGCTCAAACCCAAGAGCCAGAATAAAAGCCATATTCAACATCAACGAAAGCAATCAAGCCAGGGAAATGGACAGAGAGAGGGAGAAAGAGATCAAGAGAGAGTACAAAAGAGAGAAAATAATCAGAGCTGTCACCCAAAATTGCTGTTACAAAATTCAAGAGTGTAAATTAGCAAACACTTATCATAGAGACAACTTTACAACTGGCAGATTCAACTGAAATTTTCAAAATTTTTTATGATTTCAGGATGACTATCCCATGCGCCAAATGCTACATACCTGCAAATCATTCTCTTTTTCCTTTGATTTGATCCAAGTCTTGCCTTGAGTTTGTGGGTCTATGAGGAGTGGGTACCTGGTGGCCTTTGTCACAATAATGCCATTCTGAATTGAGAGGTCATCTCCTGGCAGTCCCTGCAGCCCCCATTCACCAATCTGAACAACAGGAAATGGAGACAGTCATTTGAAGGAGACCAGGAATGCTTTCCTTAGAAATTAAAAGTTCCACAATGTAAAATAATTCAAAATCCGGAAATATTTTTTTCCTTTGAGACTATACAACTGGTACTTAGAAAAAAGCAAATTTGTAAATCTGAACCAAATAGCAACCATTTTAAAAAGCAAATTTATAATCTAATGAATCCTTTCTTTAATAACCCAAAACTAGGTTTATCCCTTTATACTTCCATACTTAGGGAAATGTAAATTGATTGCATATTAAACCTGATTTGGGGTTAGTGAAGATAATGACTATAATGAGATGTCAGAGAAGAAGGTAAGTCCCAAGGATAAGCCCCTGATAACGTCCCCCTCCTGCCCTTTGGTTCTGCCCACATGGGGGTACAGGTGCTTGCACAGCTGTAGATGAGGTGAGATATTATATTGGCAGGAGCTCATTCATGATACTTTGTGAATATTTATTTCTCCCAGTTTAGAGGGGATTGCCAGCCTCCCTCCACGTGATCAAGAAAACCCCTGGAGATCCAAGGAGCCAGCCAGCCTCCACCTTCGTGAAATGATCCCAAGACCTCCAAAGGGCACAATTAATAAAGAATATCCCGGCCCACTTCACCTCACCAGTGTTCAATGCATCTTCAACACATAATCTAGTCCCTGTAAGGGCAAGTTCAATGTTGTTTGAATTGGAAAAGATTATTTTTTAACTTTTAAATACAGACAACATGAAATTAATAGCCCGACATTCCCTGAGGAAACAGCAACTAGAAAGCAGATTTGCAAATCAGAAAAGCAACTCATGAATACAAATTGCCTGGAAAGCATTTATTGCCACAGGAGCTTAGCAAGTTATACTGGAAATTGACAGTGGCATCCAATTTCCAGCAAGGAAGGTTAGTGCAGTAGGACATGCTGTTACTCAGTGATACCAGGACACGTTATTGCATTATGCTCTGGGACACTAGAAAACACAGTGAATGATAAAAATAAGGTTAATACCAGCACTTACAGCTTAGGTAATGCCTACATTTGCCTAAAATGTTTCAAAGAGAGTGACTTAACAGGAGTGGTTTAAATAATGGAGAGTTATATGGAGAGCTCAGTATTAGCAAGCCTGTAATTCATGAATGATCTTTTAGTTCACAGCAATGCAGCTGATTTGAATTTGGAAGAGCGATTTCTTAAAATGCAAAAGAACTTTTATACCACAAAGAAAATTTATTTTTAAATAACTCATAAGCACTTTCAGAAGGATCTTTTCAACTACATGAAAATAAGAAAAAATTAGGTATACTTTGACTTCTTGGTAAGAAAAGAAATGAGATTGAAAGTCAAATAATACTGGAAAAATAAACTTACAGTTGGAGGATCCACCAACATTGAAATAAGGTTCAGGTTTTCAGTGAAAGGAATTTTTCGTGCTCTCATTTCTATCTCCCATTGATCTTTAAGCAAATAGTTCCTAAATATCTGGTTGAAAGGGCCGAGGTAGGAAAGGAATCCTGTGCACAGCAGAATATCGCCTACAAGTCTGTTAAGAAAAAACACACAAGCCCCCTCCACAACGTGAGTCTCCTCACACGTTTCAGGTGCCTCCATTAAGTTGTCTGAAGGACACGGTGCGGTTTTGTCTTGTTACCTGGTGAAATCCTTCTTTGCCCCCGATTAACACTTGATAGCCATGCATGCAAAGACCACGTGAAAAGGAGCCCAAAACCCAAAAGGAGGTGAGAGTGGCCACATGTGGGTGGGCCAGGGAGCAGGAAAGAAGGCTCCCTCCCGAAGCCTGCAGGCCCAGAGCCTTGGCACCTTAAGGAAAGCATCTTCTTCCGTTCCATGCCATGGTCCTGCTCAGGGTTCAGTCTTCTATTTAAACCACTTATTCTCCCCCCCACACACTTCTTTTGCCATTTTCCTATTTTTCTCTCATTCTTCTCCCTTTAAGTTTTCTGAGGACAGCAAGAGACACCCACACAAGATACCCTTGCAGTTAAAACAAACCATTGAGCCACACTTTCAAAATCACTGAGGTGGAAAGTAGAGAACTAGAGTATCTAGACTGTTTTGGCAAATCCAAACAACATCAGAGACACTCTCATACTGAAAATGTGCAGTTTCAGTATGAACCACGTCTACGATGTTTCACAAAATCTTCTTCACTCTCTACAGCACGTTACTGACTGTGCATGGTTTAAACTGTAAATACTTTCTTAGCTGATGGGATTCAGAGACGGGCATGTGGAAAGGAAGGAGAAAAGCATTCGCCATGGAAACGGATTTTATGTTCTCTAACGTCACGAGGAAGAAGAGCGACTGTAACAAAGACCGAAATTCATACCTATTAATCTGAGCTTTGAACTCTTTACTTTGCTGAGTCCATCGGACTTTCTCCCCACTCAGCCCATCGATGAGCGTGGAAGCCGCCTGCATCTTCTTCCGGCACATGTCGGCATCATTAAGCAAATCCTGCATGCATGATGGGAGAATGTCTCAAAGAACTTTTTAAAGTGCTCAATCAAACATTCATTATATTCACACATAAAAATACTGGAGGGATTTCTTAATTTGAAAAATAAATATAATCTAAAATTACAGTGTAGTGAAACTTTACATATTACATTCTGATCTTTATTCATGATACAGAGATTTTACCTTACAAAATTTCAAGAAAAGCAATTTTGTAAGAGAGAATCTAAATCATATAAATTAAAATAGTATTCCTATTAAATATTTTCAAAACAGAATCAAATCAATAAAATATACCATTTTCAAGTCTTGGATTTAATAATAATCCTGAGTTCTTTGCTGTTTACAAAATATTTTCTCCAGAAAAAATTCCAGATGACAGTAGTGTGCTGCAGCCAGCTTGAACCAGCTCATAAGAGCCAATTGTTAAATTGTCAGAATATTTGTGAGCTGGCTTTAAACACAACCTTTATTAAAAATTAAATTATATAAACTTACAATTAAATTATAATAAAGGCAAAGCTAATAAATAAAAACTCATCACTTCCTAATTATTTACATTTAAATATCATCTATGCTCTTGAGGTTACATCCATTGTATCTGCACAGTGGAAGCAGTATGCAATAGTGTGCTACTGCCGTGCATCTTTTTCCAAACCTGTGCTCAGTGACGTTACATTAGTAGTTTAAAGTTAGTAGTAGTAGAAATATTTACACCACAGAAATCAGCAAATACTACAAATCAGGGTCTTCCTCTCCTTCCCCCCTGCCCACCATCACCTTCCCCCTGTGCCCCACAAGAAGATTGTTGACCATTCACTAAGCCACCATTGCTTATAACCTACCCCAAGAGATCATATTAGGCTCCTCATTTAACATATAGAGGCTTGTCAATTGCCCCAAATGCACAGCTATTAAGTGCCTGAGCTGGATCTTGAACCCAGTTTTCTAACTCCAAAATCAATGCTCTTTAAATGACACCACAGCTTACTCTTATAGATATTTGATTGGTAAAAACACTAAAAAGAATTGTGAAGGCCAAAGATCCAAAACAGGTAGACACAGCCAGTGAATAAGTGAATTCTGGTGAATATTTTTTTCATTGTAGATATTTGCCCAGTTTCTAAATACAACACATATGTGTGTAAAGTTTCAACACATCATTTTGGTAAATTTGTATATTCAATCTCACCATTTTCTCATTCATCGCTGCATCAAATTTGGCTTGTACTTTATCCAGCTCAGCTTGCTTCTCATCCAACAGTGCCTGTGCCTTCCCCAGCTCGGCATTGGCAACTGCCAAGCGGCCTTCCTGCTTGGCCAGGTTAGCCTTCAAAGGAAGAAGAGGTGATGAGTGTAGTGTACTAGCTCCACGAAACATTCGTGATTTTAATTGGTAAGTATCAACACAAATTACATAATTTTTGTGCTTGATGGTACTTTGTGGGTCATCTGTTTCAGTGTTTTCAGCTGGGGAAGCAGAAGGTCTTGGGGATATTTCATTACTTTTTTCTTATAATTACTAATGTTCAATATGGAAACCATGGGAAACACAGCAACATACTGGAAGGAGAACAAACATTACCCATGATTTTACTCAGAGATAACCTGTGAATATTGTTTTAAGAAGTCAGCAATTGGCATTTTAATTTTTTTTTCATTTGATGTAGCACTTGCATAATTATTTTCTCTTGTCCTTAAAACATTTTTCATGAACATTAGTTGCATAGCTGCATGATATACCATAATTTGAATGAATGTATCGTAGTTTACTTAACCTTTTTCTTATTTTTATATATTTCTTCCCCTCCTCCCATTTTTAATTATTATAAATAATGCTATGGTAAATACTATCAGATATGTAAACATTTGGTATTGTTTCTTTAATAAAGACTCTTTGAAGTGAAATTACTGGAACAGTAGTTTTTCTTATTTTTCTAAGTTCTAGGACATGGTAATACCTGTTTCTTGTACATTTAAAATAATTAATCAGCAAAGTTAATTAATAATTAATAAGCAAATTAATCTAGGCCAAGAGCCTTCTGGAGTAAAAGTTCTTTGGTAATGTTCTCATTTTCTTTCTCAATATTTATTTGAATTTAGTCCTTTTTCACAGAAAACTTTCATTTCATTTGGATTTTTAATGTATTTACATATAGCCATGTAAAATTTTCTTTTTAATTATTTAAATCTACACATCTATGATTATGTGGCTTTATCTTTCTATTCTCATTTGTTGTTATGCATTTTCTTCTTCATTAGATTTTGCAGGAACATATCTCTTACAGTTTATTTTTGCAAAGCACCAGTTCTTTGACTTACTTGTTAATTCTGCTGCTTTTCTCTCCTCTGATTTTTCATGTTATTTTTATTAGCTTTGTTCTTCTTTCCTTAAATTTTGTTTGTATGTGTGCTTATGAGTGAGTATGTTCTTTAACTTTTAAGTGGAATGTTTAGTTTCTTTGATGCATTTAAGGGCTAAGAGAGTACCATTGTGGCCACATTACAAAAGCTTTGGTAATTAGCTTATGTTCATCATTTCCTAAATAGAAGTTACTGGATATTTTAAAATATAAACTTCCTAATTTTATTACTTATAATTAGAGAATTGAGGCTCCAGGAATTTTTGTTTTTGGAAATTTAATCAAGGTTTTGTTTTAGCATTGAATAGAATAAATTTTTGGTGGAATAAAAGTAATAATGAACCCTAACAGAAACTCTCATTCCTACTCAAAGTCATGGAAGCTAAACAACTTTCTCCTGAATGATTATTTTATAAAGGAAGAAATCAAGTCGGAAATCAAAAGATTCTTTGAATTAAACGACAAAGGAGACACAACTTATCAAAATCTATGGGTTACAGCTAAAGCAGTCCTGAGAGGAAAATTCATTTCCGTAAATGCCTATATCAAAAAGACAGAAAACTTACAAATAGACAACCTAATGAATAGACTCAAAGAGCTGGAGAAAGAAGAACAGACTGACCCCAAACCCAGCAGAAGGCGAGAAATTATTAAGATCAAATCAGAATTAAATGAAAAGGACAACAAAAATACCATAAGGGAAATTAATAAAACAAAAAGTTGGTTCTTTGAAAAGATAAACAAAATAGACACACCACTGGCTAGACTAACCAAGAGGAGAAAAGAAAAATCTCTAATAACTTCCATCAGGAACATGAAAGGAGAAATCACAACCGATGCCACAGAGATACACGATATCATCTATGAATTCTACAAAAATCTTTATGCACATAAACTGGAAAATGTGGAGGAAATGGACGATTTTTTAGAAACACATAGCCTTCCCAAGCTCAATCAGGGAGAAATAGAATTCCTGAATAGACCAATATCAAGAACTGAAATTGAAACAGCAATAAAAAAAACCTTCCCAAAAAGAAAAGCCCTGGTCCAGATGGGTTCACACCCGAATTTTACCACACATACAAAGATGAACTGGTGCCCATCCTACATAAACTATTCTCCAATATCGAGAAGGATGGAATTCTCCCCAACACATTTTACCAGCCAATATAACATTGATACCAAAACCAGGAAAGGATGCAACAAAAAAAGAAAACTACAGACCAATTTCTCTCACGAACATAGATGCAAAAATTCTCAATAAAATCCTAGCAAATCGTATCCAAGTGCTTATCAAAAAAATAATTCATCACGACCAAGTGGGCTTCATCCCAGAGATGCAGGGGTGGTTCAACATACATAAATCTATAAATGTAATTCACCACATAAATAGAAGCAAAAATAAAGACCATATGATCCTCTCAATAGATGCAGAAAAAGCATTTGGCAAAATTCAACACCCTTTTATGATAAGAATGCTTAACAAAATAGGCATAAACGGGACCTACCTAAAAATGATACAAGCCATATATGACAAACCCACAGCCAACATCATACTAAATGGGGAAAAACTGAAAGCATTCCCACTCAGAACCGGAACCAGACAAGGCTGCCCACTGTCCCCATTACTTTTCAACATAGTATTGGAAGTCCTTGCAAGAGCTATCAGGCAAGAGAGCAGAATCAAGGGAGTCCAAATAGGGAAAGAAGAGATCAAACTCTCACTCTTTGCTGATGATATGATGTTATATCTAGAAAACCCCAAGGATTCAACCAAGAGACTCCTGGAATTAATTAATGAATTCAGTAAAGTCTCAGGTTACAAAATCAATACACACAAATCAGAGGCATTCATATTTGCCAATAACATTCAATCGGAGAACCAAATTACAGACTCAATACCCTTCAAAATAGCAACAAAGAAAACAAAATATCTAGGAATATATTTAACTAAAGAGGTAAAGGACCTCTATAGGGAGAACTATGAAACACTGAGGAAGGAAATTGCAGAACATGTAAATAGGTGGAAAACCATACCATGTTTTTGGATCGGAAGAATCAACATTTTTAAAATGCCTATACTACCCAAAGTAATCTATAGATTCAATGCAATCCCTATTAAATTACCAACATCATTTTTCACAGATTTAGAAAAAATAATTATACACTTTGTATGGAATCAGAGAAGATCCTGTATAGCAAAAGCAGTTTTAAGCAATAAAAACAAAATGGGAGGTATTAATTTGCCAGACTTCAAACTATACTACAAGGCTGTGGTTCTTAAAACTGCCTGGTATTGGCACAAGTACAGGGACACAGACCAGTGGAACAGAACAAAAAACCCAAATATAAAACCATCCTCATATAGCCATCTAATCTTTGACAAAATAGACAAAGACATACTCTGGAGACAAGAATCCCTATTAAATAAATGGTGCTGGGAAAACTGGATAGCCACATGTAGAAGACTGAAACAGGATCCACAGATTTCACCTCTCACAAAAATTAAATCACGGTGGATAACAGATTTAAACCTTAAATGGGAAACAATTAGAAATCTAGAAGAAAATGTAGGAAAGACTCTTACAAACATTGGTCTAGGCAAAGAATTTATGAAGAAGACCCCTAAGGCAATCACAGCAACAACAAAAATAAACGAATGGGACCTGATTAAATTAAAAAGCTTCTGCACAGCCAAAGAAACAGTCACGAAAATAAACAGACAGCCTACAGAATGGGAAAAAATTTTTGCATACTACACATCAGATAAAGGACTGATAACAAGAATCTATTTAGAACTCAGGAAAATCAGCAAGAAAAAATCAAACAACCCTATCAAAAAGTGGGCAAACGACATGAATAGAAATTTTTCAAAAGAAGATATAAGAATGGCTAACAAACATATGAAAAAATGCTCAATATCCCTAATCATCAGGGAAATGCAAATCAAAACCACAATGAGATATCACTTAACTCTGGTGAGAATGGCCTTTATCAAAAAGTCCCAAAACAACACATGTTGGCTTGGATGCGGAGAGACAGGAACACTCATACACTGCTGGTGGGACTGCAAACTAGTGCAACCCCTGTGGAAAGCATTATGGAGATACCTTAAACAGATTCAAGTAGACCTACCATTCGATCCAGCAATTCCATCATTGGGCATCTACCCAAAGGAACAAAAGTCATTCTATAACAAAGACACCTGTACCCGAATGTTTATAGCAGCACAATTCACAATTGCAAAGAGGTGGAAACAACCCAAATGCCCATCAATCCACGAACGGATTAGTAAACTGTGGTATATGTATACCATGGAGTATTACTCAGCTATAAGAAATAACGGTGATACGACATCTCTTTGGTTCTCCTGGAGAGAGTTGGAACCCATTATATTAAGTGAAGTATCCAAAGAATGGGAAAACAAGCATCACATGTACTCACCAGAAAATTGGTTTCCCTGATCATCACCTAAATGCACATCGGGGAAGGATACCAATTGGATATCAGACTGAGACGGGGGGTGGGGGGAGGGGATGGGTGTATGCCTACATGATGAGTGCGTTGCGCACTGTCTGGAGAATGAATGGTCATGCTTGAAGGTGCAGACTCGGGGAGGTGAGGGGTGGGGGGAGGGGATGGAGGAATGACTACATGGTGAGTGCCAGGCGCTCTATCTGGGAAATGAACATGCTTGAGGCTCTGACTCAGGGGGATGGGTGGGACATGGACAATGTATATAACCTGAGCTTTTGTACCCCCATGATGAGCTGAAATAAAATAAAAAATAAATTTTTAAAAAAAGAATGAATTTTTGTAAATGTTTCTTGGACTTTAGAAATAATTCGATATTCTTTGTTTATATTGAAGAAAGTTCAATGTAGCTACTCAACCTGAAAAATAATATTGTATAAAATTTCTACATAATTATTAATTTATGCCTTCTCAAGACTGGTTCCATAATTTGCAGGGCCTAGTGTAAAATTAAAATATGGGGGCCCCTGCTAAAAAATTATTAAGAATTTCAAGAGGGCAAGAACAGCATTAAACCCAGTGTGGGCCCTTCTAAACATGGTGCCCCGTGCGCGCACCTGTGGAGCACATGGTGCTACGTCCACCAGACCTGGCATAGGTTGATGGTGTGTGCCACTGTCTCAAATTACAATATTATTTTTGTTAATTTCCACTTACAATACCATTAGATTTTACTTCACATAATTTGATATTATTTTATTTATTGTCTAAAGCATTATTACAATTGTTTCATTATAGATTGTAATTTTTATCAATAAAAAATAGCTCTGCTGCCATGTACTTTTTTTCTTGAATTCTACATTTACAGTAACATTTCTTCCTTGGTATCATTCTGTTTGGGTGGGGTGTATTTACTATACTTTCCTGTCACTTTTATTTGTTAAAACTTTTTTACTTTAGATTTATTTTCTATTTTTCTCAAAGTTATCTGTGCACAGAGTTTAAAGAGGCAGCCATTTCTGTGAGGCTTATTGTGAAAACTAGTAGCCCCTACCCACCAACTCACCATTCTCCACTCCATGGAGCAGCCACTTACAACACTTTTAGCTTGGTCGGGGGGAGGGGAGGGGTGGGGCCCTGGGGGTGGTGTGTACCTGGGTGGTATAGTTTATGAATCCTTGCACTCCTAAGAATGTCTCTCTATTCCCTCAGACGTGAAAGACAGCCTGGGTGGATACAGATGAGGGGTGTGTGTGTGTCTATGTACCACACAATATTTAAGCTGTATCCTTAAGAATGTCTTTTTGTTCCCTCATTCATGAAGAGCACCATTACTGAATTCTTGAACCACAGCAATTTCCTCCTCAAAACTCTGCATATGTTTTTCCATCATATTCTACCTTTTAGTGCTGTGGAAAGTCTGCAACACCCCGATTTCTCTTCTTTTATAAGCAACCATTTAAATTTTGTTTGTTTTTTAGATTGCATATAAAGTTCTCTTTCTGTCTTTGAAATTTAGAACATTTCTAGGTGTTGATTCTATTTTTTATAAGTTTAGCTTAGAATATAGTAATCAATCTCTGAACTTTAAAGAAATGGAAAGTTTTCTTTTACATAACTTTATAATTATTCCCAATAAATTCAGTTCCTGTTTAAGTTAAGAAGTTGGTTTCAGTTTCTTGACACATTGCCAGGAAAGATGTAATGGATATAAAAAGAATGAGAAACTTTGAGAGGACATAGGGACAGGAGAAAAATTTGGTAACAGGGACATCTACCTTTATTAGCCTAAATTATGCTTTGTCTCTTAATAGCAGGAATATGGATGATTGATTTTATTAAACATTGATTTATTGGAGGAAGGAGGGAAATTTTTACCTTCAGAGGCAACACTTCCCGATTGATGCCATAAAATGTGGCCATAGCAAGTGTCCAAGACAGCAGACCAGCCACATTTCCACAGACTTTTTTGGCACTATCAAAACTATAATCATCCATATTAAAATACGGCTGGAGTAACTCCACAGTCTCTTCGTTTATAGTGTCCTTGGGGAACTGCTGAAGGCTCCACAGGAATCCTGTTGCACTCATCAACTGAAAAATAGTATCACAGCCCAGTAAGTTCTGGGGCAAAACAGATAGTTTCTTCCTGAGTTAGTATGTACTTCTAAATTGTATTTTTTCAGAGTAACAGTTGATTTGCTCTAAGTATACAAATAAAGACTATTGGCAGTAGTCAACCTAAATCTGTATATGGCAAATTGTCTTTCAGTTTCCATAGTGAAAGAATAAAGAAGAAAGGCGATGTAGGTTTCCTGTCTCGTAAGTGCACCTCAATGCCTCAAACCACACAGCGACCCTTTTGAAGACTGGACTGGATTGACACCACCAAAGCCGTGCCAATGCTAGCCACTGGTTCTGGACAGATTTCATAAAAAGAAGGCATTCAGCTTTAAAATCTATCGCTATTTACACTTTAGGTGACGGAGTTTGAGATAAACTGGTCAATACACAATGATCAATTACTGTCTGCTGGTTTGTCTGGTCTATCTGGAGTGTACTGGGCGAGGGACACCTGCTGCACCTCATAGGACTTACACAGACAGGTTTTACTCACCTTCAATGACTCTCCCCACGATGGCTTGCAGCAAGGTTTCTCCGGATCCATAGTAACAGGGTCAATTTTCTTTTGAAATAGTAACAGAACACAATCCATGATTCTCATAATGAGATGCGGTGGTTTTGCAAGCTTCCTGACTGTAGCAATATCATTTGGTTTGATGGTCTGCATTTGGGAGTAGGAGTCAATACATTTTTTATTGAGTAGTATTAATAGTTACATGAAAAGCTCTTTTAAATAATTACGGTAGAAAATTTTAAAACGTATTTTCTCCTCAGTTCCTGACTTTTATCTCTTCAAGGGTTTGAATTACAAGATTTTTGCACAGTGGTTGTTTTATTGTTATTTTTGGATTTCTGTTTGTTTTTATTCTTTTTTTCCCTCTTGATCCCAACTAAATGGTTTAAAATATCACTACCATCACTGCCTATAACCTCCATTAACAAGACCCAGTAATATGTAACATTTAGATAACTTGCATCTTCAAAGCACAGAGTCTACATTACGTGTGGATACTAAGAGAGGAGAGAAAGCCCTGAGTACCAGAAACGTCACCTTCAGTCTTCATTTTGGGGGCTGCCCTGTCTATTGAAGGGAAAGAATTAGGAGACAAAAGAAGTTATTGTTAACATGTGGCTCTTGAAAATATTTTTAAAAGTTTCTATCCGTGAGCTGGGTTTGGATTAAGACATTGCTGACACCAAAGGCAAGAAGGACTGAGAGACTATATCAATAAAACGTACTAAGGTTTCTCTGGTTCAGTGATCTCACCCTTCTGCATGTTATTGTGGAACCTCTAAAGGGAGTGGGGGTGGAGAATGTGTCCTGGTCATTGTGAAAAATGTAATAAATGATTATCATAGATTTATTCATTCATTTAACAACTGCTGGCATTCTCCCATGTAAAACAAAACAAACAAACGAAAACAGGCTTGTCTTCATAACCTCCTGAGGAAGGCAGAGAAAACATAATTACCCTATGCTAGGATTTCTGCCACGAAAGATGCATATGAGTGACAGGAAAACACAGGAGAATCCAGAAGAAAAACTGAAAACTTTCTGGAAGGAGTGAGACCTTCAGCCAAGATTTGAAGAATGACTCTTATTAGGCAATGAAGGTTAGGTTCCTAGCAGAGGGACAGGCACATTTAAAGGTTACAGACCATGATTCTTCCAGAAACTTATAGGTGTTTCTGTAAGCCTTGGTCATATCATGTGTAGGAACGGAACGACAAGAGATAAAGTTCAAAAGGTAGACAGGAGTGGTTATCGGCAGCAGCAGAAGCACTGATATTTATTCAGCACTTTCTATGTGTCCAGCAAGTTGCATTAATTACTTTTAGTGATTACATTCATCCTTCCAGCATCAATGAGAAATTATAATCCCCATGGAGACTCAAGAAAATTAAGTAGATTTACTCTAGATCATATATATATACACACATATATAAATATATATGAGATGGTGGTCACGAGAGGCAAATGCAGATGGACCTGCCTCGCGGCAGTGGACGCCTACCCTGGGACTTTATCCTAAGGGCAGTGGGAACCAGTGGAAGATTTTAAAAGGGGGCATGACATAATCTGGAGGAGATGCTGGAGGAAATGAGGAGCTCTCTATGTAATCTGAGTTCCTGTTCTGATTAGGCCATTAACCACCAGCATTATTTCCCAGTTCTCACGGAAGGCTGATTTTTATGCAATAAAAATGTGATATGAGAAGTCAGAACTTGAAAAAATTAGAACTTAGAAAACAGAATCAATGGAAACATTTGATTAAGATTAATAAATCACATCAAAAATGCAATTGAGTTTTCTGATTATACAATCCCACAGTTGATTTCAAGTCATGAAACACGACGCCTGCTAGAACTTGTGCTGGGAGGGATAGCAATGCACTGCTCACGTTCAGGGCCGCTTTCGCTTCTTCCAGCGCAGGTTTGGCAGCCTCGAGTTTGGTCTCAGCTTTTACTTTTTCAGTGTCAATTTCATCCACAATTTTTTGGGCTTTGTCTTTTACCTCCTGTACTTCATTTTTAATTTTGGCTGAAGCCTGAGCGCTGACTGTGACTTCTGCTAAGACCTGTTAAATTGAGGAAACACATGAAAGCAAATAGAAACCTTTCAAGCAAAATTTACAGGTTTGAGTAGTAAGAGAATATTTATTCAATATAAAACATGACTAAGAGCAAATTTATTCCCAATTTGTCTATATTTTAAGGTTTATTGAGGTGATTCCTTTGAGCAGTTCCTTTCAGTCTCCAATTTCCTAAGCTTTCCTTAGGCTTAGATTACATATAAATAACTAAGCTCTCAGAGAAATGGTATTTCCACTCTCTGACTTCTAGAAAATTAAAACGATTCAAGTAAGTATAACAGAATAGGGTCAGAAGCCAAAATAAAAGCCTCATGTAATAACAATAAAAGTAGCCCCTGTTTATTAAGTGCTCAGGATAGGCCAGGACCATGCTTAAGTGCTTCCCCTGTGTTATGGCACTCATTCCAGTGCCTGGTAAGGGTCAAGAGTTAAGTCTGTTCTCAGCCGACTGGCAGTGAGCGGCAGCTGCAAGCAGCCTGAAACTGACGGGCTGTAGACAAAGGAGCAGCAAACTTGGATCCCGATCACCTTGGCAGAAGTATCTTTTTTCTTTCTTTTTTTTTGTTTATTTTTTTAAACTCTATCAACTTTTTCTCTTAGCCTTTTGTCTCCTAGACACAAACTTTAGATGAGGCCTGGGCCATCCTAGAAACCTAGAGCTTACAGGGTCCTTAAAGAGAAGATTAAATATAACCCATAGAAACTTCATAAACAGATGAAAGAGAACAAGAGAGAGCAAGAGAAGAAAGAATAGTCCTAGACCAAGTAGCAGATATAATAGTTTAGATATATCTTGGTATAAGTTGAACAAAAATATCTAATGGTCTTTGTGAACCTTACCTTACCAGAAATTACATATTGGTTTATACCCTGCTTATGTTTAAATAATATTTTAAAATAATGGTTTCTTAGTATAGAAAAGTATTCCTCATCAGTAGTGATAAAATAAATGCAAACTCACTTCATCTGCTTTTACAGAAGCCACTGCCAGTTCCTTCTCCTTTACTGCGAGATCTTGAGAGAGTTTAGCGACGGATTCACTTGCCTCCATGAGCTTATCAAGACCTTGAGAAATACACACATACACACTCTTGCTGAGTATATGGATAGCCCTTCATCAAACACTTATTCAATATTTACTACTTATAAGGGACTGTACATGTAATCTAACACATATAAGATTATTTATAGACAAAAACTTTAAAAATATACATATCTTAGGAGCAACAATCCCCGGCCATATTTCAGAGTTTCAGCAGTGGGGGGTAAAGAAATGCTCTGACTGAAGAATATCATCTAGCTACATTTAAGGGAAAATCACAATATCATACCGAATAAGATTAGTCAGGAAGCTTGACAAAGTTATGCTCTTTTGGGCTTTGTAAACAGTTTGTAGCTATCATTTTTTGATCATATTGCAGCTAAGATGGCAAATGAGATTGAAAATGTATTAACATTTTTGTGGCTCTCTTTCCTATAAAAATGATACTAACTGCTAAAATGTATGCAACTGACTCTGTGACTTTCAGTGCTACTGAGAAAAATAATTGGTTAAATGAATTTCTCACATTTCAATTGGGTTCTAGATAGCAGTATGTTGGTAAATGTTTAACATCTGGGTCTCTGGGCGAAGGGGAAGCATCCATTTGTATATTTTCCAATTTCCACAATGTAAACACTTCCACCATGGCTTATTTCAAGCTAGCAAGAGATTCTCAGTAGCTCACCGTTATATATTTCCAGCACACAGAGAGAATAGAAATAACCTCAAGAACATTAGTAATAATAAAATAGAGTAAAAATAACTGAGAAGTGATGAGTTTTGAGTATTTATTGCCCATATTTTAATATAATTTATTTTATTTAGGTATATATGGCTTAATTTTTAATGAAGGCTATGTTGAACAAATATATCATAAAACTCCTAAAAATGTAACTATTGGCTTTCACGCACAAGTACAAGTCAGCTTTGGCGCACTACTGATTCTAACGCATCGTTTAGAAAAGCTGCAAGGTGAGTCACAAGAAAAACCTCACGAGGTTTCTTTCCCAGTGTTGCTATCATCACTGTCACTCCACAGACCCTGGAGTTCAGTTATGGCATGTGACCACTTTTTGTCCAGGGGAAATGAAAAGAACGAACTGAGGTGCTTTGGACTGTTTGGGCCACATGCTTTCTGGACACAGAATCTGTTCCGATGTACACTTTTCCTGCTTACACGCTACATATGCCTGAAGCTCAGCAAACTGGTGCTCAGGTCAGCTATCTCTTTTTGCTTTTATTGGCTTTTGTTTCTGTTTTGGCTTTTCGTTTATTAGAAATTCAGATTTCCTTTATTAGAAATTAACATGGCAAAGTTTATACAAATCAAGGCAAATCGTAATGAAACCAAAAACTGAAATTGGAGTCAGTTCCCACGAGCCGTCTTCTCCCTGCCTGCAAGCAGCAACTCAGTAGCTATGGTGACTCACTGCCCAGCATGGTGGACACAGAGCTGGGGGAAATGGGCCAACGCTGTTTAGATTTTCTTCTGCTCAGAGTTTCTTGACAGTTCAAAAGACCCTTAAGGACATCCCTTAAAAATATCCACTACTAACAATAAAATTAGTATTTTGCTTTCAAACATAATACCCAGCAAACAAAATATTGAGATCACCATCAAACAAACCCTACAAAGATAAGATTCCATTCTTCTTACCAATATTCATACGTTCAGCTTGTTCATTAATAAATTTCACCTTTTCAGTATAAATGTTTTTATAACCATTTATAAATGAGAGATAAGATTTGGGAGTCACATGTGCTCTTCGGCGGTATCTGAAAGTAGAACACAAAAATGGCCATTTCTATCATTCTAGTATACTGCCATAAAATGACACCCTTCCCAACATGAAATAGTGTGATTCTGTAGAGTGCTTCACAAGCAGGAAAGCAGGAACTGCGTACGGAAAGAGCACTAAATCTCTGTTTGGTGATTCGACCTTTAACTCTGACTCTGGGCTTCTGTCTCCTCATCTGGAAAACTGAGAGAAGAATGTCTGCCCTACCCCTTCCAGAGTTTTGTGAAGATCAAATAAAATAGCATATATGAACATACTTTGTAAACTTTAAGGTTCTGGACAAATATTAGGGATAAGCAGTTGAAATGAATTTGTGATATGATCTATTTTCATTCAACTGGTATTTTCTACATACCTCTTCCCTGCCACATACCAGCTGGGTGGGCTTAGAAAATCAAAAACCAATCTCTCCCCTGATTCATCCGATCGGCCTTAAAAATCAAGGAAGCCAGGCTTGATTCAAATGTTCAACCCATTGTGGGCTTTATTATAGTAATTATATTTAATGATAGAAGTAGACAAAAGAAATAATTTTATACAGAAAAAACTCAAGTCGAAGAAGAGCTCTTCACATACTATAAAATTATTTTGCCTTGTACATCAAATTTTCACTTTTGGAGTTCTCAAGATTTTTAATATTTTTAAAGTTTTTTTTTTTTTTAGAAACTTGGGCACATACGTGACTATCATTAAAGTGTTATAAAAATATTGCATTCAGAATAAACTTCCACAACCTAAGAAGACATGAAAAATTTGGAAAACATAGCAAAATTTTGAAAAATAAAGAAACCAGTTTATGTAGCTGTACAAAGGTAAAAATTTATGTCACAGATGACATGAGCAGGAGGAGTTCAAGTTAAGTAGAAAGAAAATCTTCTGAACAGTAAGAATTAATACACGCTGATTCACCAAGACAATCTGGGAGATTATCTAGAATTATTTAGGAGGGGTAGTCTGGGTATGGTTTTAAGTAAAGAAAAGGGTCTGGAATAAACAAACTTTTGTGAGGCAGGGACCTCCTTGAAAATCAATGACAGTGTTACCAAAACTCTCTATGCGGAAAAACAGACATAGCTTTTCTGGGAGTTTCTGTACCCCCTGAAGCCCATCCGCTAACCCTAAGGGAGGAGCCCACTGTTCTGGAGATCCACGTGGGCCCATCTGCCAGTCGTACACAGTGACTATCATGCTTTGGGGGTCGGGGGGAAAGCTGTGCTCTTGCACTGTTCACACCAGCTTTCACATAATGAACACACCATCACTGCTTTTACTGAGTGGTTTTCCTACCATCAATTAGTATTTTGTTTCACAATTATTTGGCATAAAAAAATTAAAAAGACTAGGTAATAAAAATACAAAACCTAAATGTTCTCTTAACATAGGCAATAAAGAAACTTTAAAACAATGTATTTCTTTCATCGAAATAAATAATTCATTTGAATAAGAAACTAATTTTAAACAGTTTCTAAGAAATTAGTTAAATCATTTCCAAAACAAAATTAAACAAATGAAATGAAGCAATTCATTAAGCATCTGTTACTTTGAGGCCTGGTATTTAAGTGTGGATACCGGTTAATTTTTAAATCTCGTTTATTTACCATCTTTTCAATTCATAATCACTAGAAAATCAAAGCAAGAGAAATCTAAATGCAGCTGGGACCTCATGCTCAATCAATATGAGGAGTCTTTTACTGCAGCGATCCCCAACCTTTTTGACACCAGGGACCAATTTCATAGAAGACAAGTTTTCCAGGGACTGGGTGGCAGGGGAAGGGGTGGCTTTGGGATGATTCAAGCACATTACATTTATTGTGCAGTCAAACCTCTCTACTAATGATGATCTGTATTTACAGCCACTCCCCAGTGATAGCATCACCACCGCAGCTCCCCCTCAGATCATCAGGCATTAGACTCTCATAAGGAGCATGCAACCTAGGTCCCTCACATGCACAGTTTATAGTAGGGTTCCTGCTCCTATGAGAATCTAATGCTGCCACTGATCTGACAGGGGGCAGAGCTTATGTGGTGGTGCAAGTGATGGCAAGTGGCTGTAAATACAGATGAAGTTTCACTTGCTCCCTGCTGCTCACCTCCTGCTGTGCAGTCTGGTTCCTAACAGGCCACCCACCGGTACTGGTCCATGGCCCGGGGGTTGGGGACCACAGTTTTACTACATGTTACATTTAATTCCTCTGTGGAGTGTACTTGGTGGTTTGGTAGCTCTGGTGCCTATGGTGTCACTTACCTTTGGAAGTAATTTTCACAGCTCTCTGAAACCATATCATGAAAGAGCCCCATTGTTTCTACAACTTGTCTTTTAATTTCACCAGAACAGACAATATTATAGCCTGAAAGGAAATAGGAGGCTACAGCAATGAGAGCCTCCTTCGGCCAACGACTGAACCAGTCCATAGTGCAACCCGAGATCAAGCCAGGAAACTTCAAAGAACGGGCACGAAACTTCTCACCAACCTATTGATGGCAAAGTCACAAAGCATTAGACACACAGGGATTATACGTCAGCTAGAGAGAGATTTACACATTCTGGGCCTACAATGTGACATCGAAAATTTTTTTAAAAAATCTGGGGCTGCAATAATATATAAATTTAGTGTTCAGATGAAGAGAGGAAATATATTTCACACTCTTCCCTGTCCTGGGACTACATCTATTACACATTATTGCATTCGATTCTAGGAACTGCCTTTTAAGAGGAAACTGACAAACTGGAACTCTTTCAGAGAGAGATCAGGACTGTGAAAGGCCAGGGCACCGGGACAAGTGAGAACAGCTGCATGAACAGATGCTTGGTCTAAAAAGGAAACAACTTAGGGAGTCTGCAAAAACTTTCTCCAAATATCTGAAAGGCTTTCTGTGGAAGAGGGATTGGGTTCATTACAGAGCAGAATCAGAATCAGAGGAGAATAGTACAGACAGATAAAATTCAATTGATTGTAAAGAGGAGCTTTCTGGCAATTAGACATCTAAAAATGAACCAGGTTGCCTCGTAAATCAGTGACAACCCCACTGGAGCAGAGCTATAATGGAAATGTTTTATATATGTGCTTTCCAGTGTGGCAGCCGCTAGACACGCGTTACTATTGAGCACTGGAAATGGGGTTAGTGGGACTGAGGAATTGAATTTTTATTTTTACTTAATGTTAATTAATCAAAATTTAAATATCCATGTACAACAAATGGCTACTGTATTGGACAGCACAGTGAATTCAAACCTACATCAGAGACATTCTAGTAAAGATGGTATGTCTATACTGGAGGCAAAGCTGGATGAGATTTCATCACCAAATCCCTTACAATTCAAATAATCCATGTTTCTAGGTGATTAATGAAAATTGTAGGTTATGAAACAATTTCTAGTAATATGAATATTTTAAATGATTATATTGGAAATGAGATTTTGGTTGATGGAGATTGGTGGTAGTAAAGTATTCATTAATTTTAAGTCAATGTGAAAACATCAATTTCTGAGCAAATCATGCCATCAGCGAAGGTAAACTAAGTACCTTTAAATAACTCCTTGTACATGGATATAAATAAAAAAATAAAAACTCACTGGAGAAAAGCAGAGAACAACGTGCAAGTTCCTCTTTGATCTAGAAATGAAGTACTCATACAGATTATCAAAGGTCGGAGGATGGCGAGGCAGCTCCCTTTTCATCACCGATATCAGACCTTGGGTGATTTCATCCATCTCATCTCGCGCAAACAAATTGGAAATCTTTGAGGAACAGACAAGAAAGTGTTCTGTATTTAAGAGTTCCTCATGGCCAGTCCACTGCCAAAGTCTAGTCCCTTTTTTCATGTCATCTTGTCTCATATTTTCTTTCTGCGTCTCCACACGTCAAATCCTTGGTTAGCCAGAGATTACCAAGAGTGCAACTTTTTATTGAGCAGCTTAATCAAGAGCAAATTATGGTTTCCTGGGCTCACAGAGCTATCTCCAAAGAGCTATCACCATTTCAATCACCTCTTTAAAATGCCCAGTTTTGCCCTTTGTTCTCTGACTCGTAGACAGTCTTCTCAACTCTGGCTCTAAAATACTTAACTAGCTTGGGCACCAGTAAGCATCTATAGACACCACTGTGCAGGGAAGAGTTAACACAGCAGGCCTAATCTTGAGAAGGATGTGCTTGCAGACCTGGCCCTTGGGGGGCATCAAGGAACTTGGCCTTTGGAACATCACCCCCATTACTAATTGATAAAACTGTTTTGCTGTGCCTGCTAGACTGTATATACACATTGTGACATATGGTGAACACCTGCTCTCCTTTTAGGAGTCTGGAACTTTGGCAGTTGTGCCCAGCTAGGCAGGCAGTGACTACACGTCCAGCCCCAAACAAAACCACTAGACTCTGCATCTCAGATGGGCTTCCCTGAACAGAAACACAGTGCCTGTCACTGCACTTCATACTGGAGGGACAGCATGCTCTGTATGGCCCCTAGGTAAGAACACAGGAAGCCTGCGCATGGCTATTCCTCCAGACTCCACATGATGTGCCTTTTTCTTTACTGATCCCATCATGTATCCTTACTGGGTTACTGTAATGAATCTTAGACATGAGTACAAACACAGGTTGAGTATCCCTTATTCAAAATGCTTAGGGTTAGAAGTGTTACAGACTTTGGATTTTTTAAGATTTTGAAATATTTGCGTTATATACTTACCAGTTGAACATCCCAAATCCAAAAATCTGAAATCCAAAATGCTCCAATAAGCTTTTCCTTTGAGCATCATGTCGGCACTCAAAAAGTTTTGCATTTTGGAGCATTTTGAATTTCCAATTTTTGGAATTGTGTTGCTCAACCTGTTTATGTTGAGTCCTGTGAGGCCTTCTAACAAAGTACCGAAACTGTGAACGCTCATGGAAGTGCTGGTACAAGTGGTATCAGAAGTGGTGACGCAAACATCCCCTTACAGCTTACAGAAATCTTTACACCATTCCATACTCTTGACTAGTAGGTAGGTAGGTAGATATAGATACTTTGCTTCTCCTAAAATAAATTATAGGATAGAATGGAAAATTGAGGAGACAAGTAAGGATCCACATTTAGAATGAACAAGCCATACAAAAAATCTGGAGGTGGGCAGCACTAATTTCACAGGAACTTCAGAAAATCTACTAAATCTCATATGGTAATCATTTCTAAAATCACAAATGTGCTAAACATTTCACTTCTGAAGGGTTGCTGATTTTTCTATTCAAACATAATTTATAGTTTTATAATACGAGCTTTTTCTCTACTGTTGAGACCTACCTCCCCTGAAGATAGCAAGTTGTTAAGGTATTCTAGAAATGCCTCATCTTTGATTTCATTGTCAGTAAAGATGAAGGTGATGCCTTTTCCTTCAGCACCAGCAACTCTGTACAAAGATTTTAAGTCATCTGTTAGATTAGTCACATTGTAAGACCTAAAAAGAGAAGTGATAGAAAATTTAAAATTAGAATATATATAGTCATAATTTATCTCAAAACACAATAACAACCTATGATAATTAAAGCATAATCTGTACCTGCTCCCACAGATATTAATAGTGCCTGCTAGAAAACACAGAGATTAGAGCTAAAGAACTATATGCTGCCAGTAAAATCAATATGTTTTATTTAAATTGAGAAGTGAGAAATAGGGAATTTACTAGAAATGATCCATGAAGCATGACTGGGAATAGGAAAATGAACTTTTAGTGTCTTCAATCTGGCAGTCCTCAGCAAGAGATTTTGCCCAAGTGATTATATGTACAATATCTAAAACCTGAAATTTGGATGAGTTTGGTTTGGTGAAAAAGTCACAATAAATTGTGAACAAAATCAGTGACATGGTTAGTTATATATAGTTAGTTATATATAACAAAATTAGTTATATATGGTGACAATTTGCACAGCTCATTAAGTGGCTAGATGCAGAGAAAGCCTACAGGAAAAGATGCATTACATAATGTGGTATAAATAATAGAAATGTTAAAATTAGGTGGTTATAGATTATGAAAAGAGAAGTTCTTGGTCTTTGTTTTTCTGTTTACTCTGTTTCCTGTTAAATGTGTGTGCTACCAGAGGTGAGGCAATGTATAAAAATAAAGCAGACATTTTCTGAAGTGTTGTATGTAAATCTTCATGGGCAAGTTAATGACAAGGAAACTCTCACTTGAAGAGGTGCTACAGTGCAAGTAATTGGGACTTCAGTGAAAGCACTGATGGAACGATGATTGGCAGTGGAACCAGAAAGACCTGGTAGCCTGGTGCTGTCTGAGTAATCCTCTCACTGGCCAGTCTCTGAATCAATCAGCCAATGAAGTCACATAACCATTTTTTGAAAATTTTTCAAAAAATTAGACCAACTATTATGTATAGCTTTTGCAATACATAATCACACATAATAGTCACCCCTGTTAGAGGTTCCAGCCTCTCTGGATTGGTTGGTGTGCATATGAAAGGCATGCTCCTGCACAAGCTGTTTGAACCTCTAATTGGCTAGCCTAGAAGCCTAAGTCTCTTCCTAGTCAGCAGGACCCCAGATGTCAGAGCATCAAGAATACAGAAAATGCCCAGAGCAGTGGTGCCTGCCTGTAGTCCCAGCTACTCCAGAGGCCGAGGCAGGAGGATTGACTTGAGCTTAGGAGTTCAAGGCCAGCCTGAGCAACACAGTAAAAAAGAAAAAGAAAAAAAGAATAAAGAAAATAAGAGAATATAATTAATATACCTGCCTTAATTTAAGCTTCTGTCATTTCTAACTACAGTGACTGCAGCGTCACCTGTCCCAGCATCACACATTCATATACCTACAGGAATCAGCAGATAATGCCAGTGAGTGAAGCAGGACTGGGGGGGCCTCTGGTAAACTGGAGGATTGCACACCCCAGCTAAGGAGGCAGCTGCTGCTCAGCTCTGGCCATCTGGGAATGTAGGCCCTATGTTGGCAGATCTTCCAATTATTTCAAGAGAAGTCAGAAAAATGTTTTTTTTTAAATGTGAAACCTCCCAATATTTAAATGTTGACAACTAACTAAATTTTTTAAATTTAATTTGACTAATCTCTAGGTATATGATGTTTTATGTTTTTTAAATGCTCTTGTAAATTGCATCTTGTTAAATTTTTATTTCCCATTTGTTTGGCAGCAGAGTGGGGTGTGTGTGTGTATGTGTGTGTAAACTGGCAAATTGATCTAAAATTCATGTGGAAATACATAAGCCAAATAGTCAAGATAATCATGAAGAAGAACAACAAACTTGAAGATCTGACACACCAAATATAACCATATTAAATATACACACATATTTAAAAAGCTACAGTAATTAAAACAGTGAGTGATGGTATAAAGATAGATAAATAAACCAGTGGAATAGACTATTGTCACATATATGATCAGATGACTTATGATAAAAAATGATGTCATGTGGCAGGGAAAAGATGACCTTTTAATAATAAATGGAGCTGAATCACTCAGATACCTATACTGGAAATAATCTCAACTACTACCTTAGACTTTATAAGAAATTAAATTTTAGGTGGATTATGGTTCTAATTGTGAAAATAGTCAATTTTATTTGTAAATGTCAAGGAAATCATGGGAGAACATCTGTGTGCCTGTGGGGCAAACAAAGATTTTTAAACAGAATACAAGAGTACTAAACATAAAGGGGAAAAAATGATCAATTAGGTTTCATTAAAATTAAGATTCACTAAGAAAGTAAAAAGGCAAATCAATAACTGGGAGAAGACACTTGCAATACACACTCTGACAGAGGAATTATATCCAAAATACATAAAGAATTCCTAATAATCAGTAAGATAAAGAATTACAACCCAATTGGGGAAAAATGGGCAAAGGGCTTAATTAAGCAGATATTTCACAAAAGAGGCTATCCAAACAGCCAATGAGAGATGAAAAGGTGTTCAATATTATTAGCCGTCTTGGAAATTCAAACTGAAACCACAACGAGATACCACCAGCACTGCTAAGATGAAAAAGATTCACAATGCCACGGTGAGCCAGGATGCAGAGCAACTGAAACCCTCATGACCTGTTGACAGAATTGTAAACTGGAACCACCACTTTGGAACATGACTTTGCAGATCTACTAAAGATGAATATCTGCATCCTCTATACCCAGGAATTTTACTTCTAGGAGTACACCCAGACATGTGCAAGAATATTCATAGCAGCTCTATTTGCCAAAACGGTACAATGGATAAGTAACTTGTGGTAATATGGGAATAAACTATGGATACACGAAGCATCATGGATGACTCTCACAAACACGGTGCAAGGATAGAGATGGGATGCAAAAGAGCAAATCCTGTATGAGTCCATTGACACAAACTTCAAAACTAGACCAAACTAATCAATGTGCTCAGGAGTCAGAATATGGTTACCCTTGGGAGGGTGATGACTGAGACATGACATGTGGGTACTCCTGGGGTGCAAGTAGTGTTTTATTTCTTCATTTGTGGGCTGGCTACATAGGTGTACTCACTTACGTACATTTCCTTATAGATGGAATACTGAAATTAAAAGTTTATTTTAAAAAGAAATAGGCCAAATTGTTGCATTTTTTTAAACATTTAACTTCAGTAAAACTATAGAAAAACATATTGTTATGTTTTATTTTTATCCTACCTGGTTAAAGTTATCTGGAATATTTGATATCCAGCTATAAAAGAGGCCAATCTTGAAAGACTTTGTTTTCCCGAACCACCAACACCCACAAGCAGTGCATTTCCACATGATGTTCGAACTATTCGTGAAATCTGTTTTGAAATAAAATAGTGTTTATTCGAAAACAGCAGGAAAGTTTACATTCTCTTGCACTAAATGGTCTGAGGTTTGACCATATGTTTCCAGACCACATTAGACTTTTTCGGAGGTAATGGTATACCTCCGAATTTTAAAAATGAAACTTAAGTACTATATTAATTTATTCAACTCAAATTCTTTCCTTGTCCATCTATATTTACACCATGAAAAATAGAACAAACTGACTTGAGTTCCTTATATTTCAAAACTATTCTGTGTATATGCAATTTTACTATCTTTAGACTCAAGGATAGTAGAGCTCCTCTTCCCAATCCACTGAAGACGTAAGAAAAGTTTAGGATTGTTTCCTTATTATTAATCAGTACACCACGCTGAATCATGTAGACACCCAACTCTACAATGAATACTACCTCTATCATATCTCTGCCAAAAACATTTTTTAAGTACCAAACTTCTATTTCCAATGGGCATGGGAGATCCTTTGTAGAAACAGACTTGGAGAGACAGCCTTTAGTCTTGTGTTGCTTTTCTATCGTTGATTTCTTTGGTGAGGATAAGACTCAAATTGCAGTTCAAATCTTATGGGTAGGCCAACTGAAGATATTGCTAAAAAGCGATCTTTTATGTTATCATAACTGATTAGGAAGAAAGTCTAGATGGAACACTAAATCCATTATCACCATTAGAAATATATTTTTTTAAATGCAAGTTTTATAGGTGGCAGATCAATAATGACACATTGGTGTGTATTAATTCTATTATTATATTTTAAAATATGTTAATGACTTACGGTTTTGCAGCTAGAACAAGGTCTCAGGCCCCCAGATCCCTAGTACCTAGCCATAGTGGGTGCTCAATAATTATTTGTTGAATGGATGAGTGTGAAAACAGCCCTAGGACATCTGGAATTTCACCAACTTTGCAGAAGACGACCATGTAATGAATATAGAGCTAACTGTTTTCTATTTATCAAATCTCCCTACTCCATGCTGTCACTTCCTGGAGAAACTCCTTTTCCATCAACCAATTACAGAAGTAAACAACTGTTTTCTGCAGCCCTTCAGAGTTGGATCAAACCATGCTCCTTTTTGTGCTACCTCTTACTGGCTTCTATTTTCTCACCAGTCCTGTACACCTGCCTTACCCTTTCCCCAACAGTTTGTTCATAATCTGTACATCGATCATGAAATTGACATTTTTTAAAGCAACATCTTTTCCTCCGTGGGGAATGAGATTCCCATAGGGTCAAAATATAATTTGAGGAGGATATATTTCTTCACAGGATTCTCTAGCTTACTTTCTAGAAACGTGAAACTCTGACTCAGTGTGCTCTGCACACAAAACCCGTCAATCTGCCCTTGAAAAACATTAGTTGTCATGCAGGTAGATTCAATACTGAGTCTTTGTTTTCTGGGACAACTTACGTACACTCTCTGTATGCTACCTGATGGGATATACTTATTCTCTCAAAAAGTTTCCCTATGAAATTTACTAAGCTTTTACACAATCTACGTATTCCAGTGAATAAAGTTAACAGTTAGAACCTTGATAAGATGAGTCATTGCATCTTTAAAAAACACCAGATCTAGAGATGTTCCCCTAATGATTTCATTGAACTGTCTCTGGTAAAACTGGAGTTTCTCAGCCAGAAAGTCAAAGGAAGGTACCTATGGGTGGGGAGAGAGAAGAAGAATATTTAAGATCCAAATATTTATTAAAGTAACAATTGCAGACACTTAAAAGTAATTCTAAAAAAATGTTTTTTTAAAAACTTGTGGATTTTCAGAGATTTGTCATATATTAATCTACTTTTAGCTATTTCCATTGTTAAAGGCCTGAAACTTAACTGCATTAGTTGGTTTCCAATACAAAATCATTTTGACATTCCCCTTCCAGAGGCCTAATACCAACTCTTTTTTTTTCATTTCAGCTTATTTTGGGGGTACAAAAATTCAGGTTATATATATTGCCTATGCCCCCCCATCCCCCCGAGTCTGAGCTTCAAGTGTGTCCATTCCCTAGACAGTGCACATCACACTCATCACGTAGGTATGCACCCATCCCCTCCCCCCACCCCCATCCCCCCCCAGTCAGAACTTCAAGTGTGTCCATTCCCCAGACAGTGCACATCGCACTCATCAAGTAGGTATACACCCATCCCTTCCCTCCAGCCCCCACCTCTGTCCAATACCCAATTGGCCAACACCAACTCTTATCGATGGTAATCAACAAATAAATGTAACAATCTTTTTTAGTCTTTATTTGCTTTTTAATATTGTTTATGGCTTTTAAAAAATATACAGAAGTTTTACATTATTTATGTAGTAAAATCTACAAGTCTCTGTTGTTCCAGAAGTAAATACTTACCTACTATGTTTTGCAAAGTGTTCCTCCCCATTTAATTCTTTGATCTGCATGCACTTTGGAATTAATTTATTACATCACCCTATTTTTTAAAAAATCCCTTGGGAATCCTTTTTCAAATTTCATTAAACTTATACATTAATTTAGGAAGAATGAGGTATTGCCATTTAATCAAGTAAGCTTTTATCATCTTAATTCCTAGATATTTTAGAGTTGCTGTTAAATTAAATATTTTTATGCTATATTTTCTACCTGGTGATTGTTGGCAAGCGTTAGAAAACTTTTTCTGTGAAGGGTAAGATGTCAAATATTGCAGGCTCTGCCGCACATTCAGTGTCTGTTGCAACTGCTCAACTCTGCCCTTGTAGTGCACAGCAGCCACAGACAGTATGTCAGCAAACGGGTGTGGCTGTGCCCCAACAAAACTTTATTTTATGAACACTGAAATTTTAATTCCATGTAGTTTTTACATGTCACATGATATTCTTCTTCTTATTATTTTTTTCTAACCATTTAAAAATCTAAAAATCCTTCTTAGCTCACAAGTCTAACAAAAATAGGCAGTGGGCTGCATCTGGCCCACAGACTAACTTTCCAACTCTGGTATAGAGGATAGTTACTGGATTTTATATTCATATGACACTTGGTCATCTTCCTGAGCTCATTAGTAAAAGCAGGTTTTAAACTCTCTTAAATTATATAACTAGGTAATTGTATCTATAAGTAATGATATTTCGGTTTTTTATCTGATAACAATATCTATTTTTGTCATTTTGTTGCACTGCCTAGAACTTTCGCAGCAATGTTAAAGTGGTGACATTTATTAGGCATACTTGTCTTAATACCTGACTCTAATGAGATTGCTGCTAAATTTCATTGAAGGAATTGGTACATGACGACTAAGAATCACAACACATCATTAACTCAGAAGTTACAGCAACTCCAAGGCGGGACTCTGATGCGGAGAGAAATAGCTAGTTAGATGAGTGATCTGAAAACCTCTTTTAAGAGATACAAATAAATACCAATTCATAGACTTTGGGTACTTCAAACATGGTGTCTTCAGGTTCGTCACCGGTTGGCTCCGGCATGTCACGGAGAAAATCCACAAAGTACGGCTCAGGAAGGATACACGATGCCGCCTCGGAGCCAATATTTTCTTCGATTGCACGAATGAGCTGTACATTAAACCACTGCTCATCTTCGGGAGTTATAAATCTGAGAGAAAAAAAAATAGGAGTAAGAAAGCAAAAGATGAAAGCATCTTTTCTAGCTGAACACTTCCCTTTCCCTCCTCTCAGCTCCCACCCTGCACCTGCCTCATCTCAGGACGGGAACAGTATGTACTGCCTTTTGACAGGAAAGACATAACCCCAACCAAGAGAGTTATAACATCAATGATATTACTTGTACAAAACACAGGTGAATCGTGCAGGTGAGGTCAAAGTTTCCTAAAACATGCGATAGGAGTGCAGAAGTGCTGGCCAATGGCGGGCATGTGTCCTCTTTCTGCCTTTGTGGACGTACAGTGCAGGAAGGTCCTTTTCAGACTTACGATATCACAGAGGGAAGGGAGGAAGACGGGGGGGCAACAGGTGACAAGGACCAGCTACGAGTGAGACATGGTAGGCGCTCTGCAACTTGGTGAGATTGGCATCAGCATCCATATGTTACAGGTGGAGAAAACAAGGCTTGGAAGGATGGCTGAATTTAACTTTCGTGGGATCGCTTAACTTTAATGGGGTGAAACAAGATTTCACCATGCAAAACCTACACAGGGCTAACAGCTTTTAGAAAATATACCCAACTAAAATTTTCCAAGAAATGTTACCAACTCCCTGATGATGTGGTGATTTATAAAGATGTATTGTTGAATTAAACTCAAGTAAACTGGCAGAGCATGTTTAAAGACGGCCTGCAGGTGCCATCAATGCTTCACGAGCCCCACAGCAAGTTAAAACAAATCTTCTTGTTCTACTTACCCGAGCAGGCAATGCGAGAACCAATTTAATAGTATCAACATAAACTTCTCAGGTTGTACATTTAAACTCCAGTGCTGTAATATATACCTGTCTGCAATGACTCTGTTGCACTCGTGTTTGAAAAGTGACAGGAGAATAGGAATTGAATCACACTCGTCAGCTCTTACAGTCAACATTCCTTGCCAAATTCTGGAAAGATCTCGAAGATTGAAGATGTAATGAAATTTAGAAGGAGTTGGCAGCATCTTCACCTAGAGATGAAAAAAATTTAATACTTTTGATTAGTTTTCAGGTAAAACTAAAAATAGAACTGCTTTTAGAACTATTCTGTCTCCCAAATCTGATTTAGATAAAATAGGCTGAGTAAATAAATCAAGATTAAGTTCACATTTTTGTCACAGCCCTGACAGGAAAATAAAAGACACATCATAAACCAACATAGAATTTAAAAGACTATAAGCCCTTGAATAAGATGGATTCGAGAATAATGCACTAGATGCAGATTCCAATGCCCTGTTCTACATCATTAGTTGGCTTTGAACAATTCGCTTCCTCTGAGTTCTTAAGAACTCTGTGACAATTATGGGAATAATCCTTCCTAATCACTGTTAACCTTAGTAGTGTATATACGTAAGCATGTCATTACGAAAAACTGAACATGAGCTGGTTCTTATGCAGGTAAGAACAATGAATGTTCGCTTTTAAAGTCAATAATGACTCTCTTCTACAGATTGCTTTGATTAGGGACCTTATCGTGTTTGGATTTCCATAACATACTTGCATATCATAACCTGGATTTCACTGTGGGGATTCAAACTCAGTCAGCTCTCTTTCATATATCTATGTCTCTATACTAAGTTGACGGGCATGTCTGACATGCAGCTATAAGTGCCATAATAGGTGGTTTTCTGTTTTTTGTTTCAGCACAAAGACTGTGCTCAGCTGTGCTAATTTACTTACTATTTCTACCAACCTCTAGAATATAAAAAGGCAAAGCTATAATAATAACACTCTCTAACCCAGAGAGATACCAGTAAAGGGATAAACTCAAGATACTCTAGGTGTAGAAAGCATTGCTGGCCATGTATATAGATCATACTTGATATCATTAGCATCATTTTTGAAAGTGAAAAAAATGACAGTTCTGGTGATACAAACTTCCTACACGATTAATTCAGGAAAGCAAATGCCTTCTTCAGTACCTGCTCATAAAATCAGCCCTTTCTATATTGAAAAAGTACCCTATTGAGTTTGTAGAGTAATTTTTACAGGCTCATTCACAGTGCAAATTAAAACAGCAGGTAGCATGGAGAGATGGAATGAAAAGAGGTGTTATTTTATCAATCACCTTTCAATTTTCCTCTTTGCTCAGTTCCACTGCAAACTAAAATGTTCACTTTTACCCACTAAAATATAAAACATGCAAAATATACCCAAAGGGATACGGTTATGTGAATATTTATTTTTCTTTATGGTAAAAGACTATAGCTATGATGGCAGCCATTGGCAACCGAAGCAGTAATTAAAAAGAATCTGTAAAAAAAATTCCCTTCTTTCCCTCTTCTTCTCGTTATTTGTTAACCTGCTTCCTTCCTTCTCTTCTAGTATTTCCCTTTGCTTTTTGTCACCTTCTTTCTTTTCTCGCCTGTTTCTGCTTTAAAGCTATAAGTTGGGGTGCTAGACAAGGCACGCATGGATCAAGTGCTCTGTGAAGACTGGAGATTTGAAGAAATACAGAGAAGGCTGCTTATTTGGGGGTGGGACGGGGAGGAGGAGTCATTCATGTTTCAGTGACTGAGCACCTGCGCTGCTCTTAAGAAGATACCACGGTAACCAGGACAGCTAAATCTGCTACTGTCAAAGGGGCTTCCATGGTAGGGGGTGCCTGGGAATAAACAGGAAACAAATAATTTATAAACAGGCAAATAGACAAATAATAATGATAAAAGTCACAATAAAAAAAAATAAAGTAGAGTCAGGAGACGGTAAATGACTGAGATAGGGACATGGGCAATTATTTTAGAGGAGAATTGGGGAAAGTCCCTCTGAAAATAAGAATGATAAAAATGGGCAGGACAAAGTGCCAGCAGCCAGCAGCAGGGACAAACCTGGCGTGTTCGGCTGGTGAGATGAGAAGGGCCCCTGGGCAGGGCAGAATGCCTGGGGGGGGGGCGGGGGGTGAGGAGGGCCGCCTCAGTGTGGGTTTACCGTAAGTGCACCTGGGAATCTACTGGTGGTTTTAAGAAAGAGTAATGACTACTGGGTTATGTTTTAAAAACATCATTCCAGGACTGTGTAAAGAACAGATTCCAGGGGGGCAAGAATAAAGCAAGGAGGGTGTTTAGGAGTAGGAAGACTGCGTGGTCCAGAGGACAGGTGATAGGAGCACGTATCAGGGCGGTCCCGGGACGGTGAGGAGTGCTTGGCTTTGAGATACATTTTGAAGGTGTCGTCACTGACACTAGCTGATGGACCTTACGCAGGCGATGAAAAAGACAAATCAAGGATGAAGCCTGGTTCTTTTCAGCTTGAGAAGCAGGACAATTAGTGTTGCTATTAACCAAGATGCCACAGTCTAAGGGAGGACTATATTTAAGGATGTTTAAGAGTTCTGTTTGGCAACTCAAATGCCCATCAATTCATGAGTGGATTAGTAAATTGTGGTATATGTATACCATGGAGTATTACTCAGCTATAAGAAATAACGGTGATATGGAGTCCCTTTTGTTCTCCTGGAGAGAGTTGGAACCCATTCTATTAAGTGAAGTATCCCAAGAATGGAAAAACAAGCACCACATGTACTCACCAGCAAATTGGTTTCCCTGATCATCACCTAAGTGCACATTTGGGAATAACACCAATTGGGTATCGGACTGAGGTGGGGGGTGGGGGGAGGGGATGGGGGTATAACTACATGATGAGTGTGTTGCACACAGTCTGGGGAATGGTCATGCTTGAATGTTCTGACTCGGGGGGATGGGGCTGGGGGGAGGTGATGGGGGTATAACTACATGATGAGTGCAATGCGCACTGTCTGGGGAATGCACACGCTTGAAGTTCTGACTTGGGGGGATGGGTGGGACATGGGCAGTGTATGTGGCCTGAACTTTTGTATCCCCGTGATGATAAGCTGAAATAAAAAAAAAAAGAGTTCTGTTTGTACATGTTAACTCTGAGATGGGTAGTAAACATCCAAACAGTGATGTCTGCTAAGCAGTTAGAAATCAGTCTGGAGCCAGGCAGAGAGGCCTGGGATGGAGGTACTGATTTTGAAGTCCTCAGCATAGAGACAGTGTTTAAAGCCTTGAAGCTGGATGAGAGCCCCTAGGGAAAGAACGTACTTAGAGAAGAGGGCCCAGCATCAAGACCAGGTGCATTGCAGTATTTAGAGGGGAAGATGAGGGGGAACTTTAAAAAGGTAGCCAGTGAGGCAGGAGAAAAACCAAGAGTATGAGGACCCTCTGAAGCCAAGTTGAAGAAAGTGTTTAGAGGGATCATTTAGGTCAAAAACTGCCTAAAAAATCAAGTACGAGGAAGAAGAAAATTAACCTTGTGATTGGCAAGACTGAGGTCTTTGGTGACCTTGATAAGAGCACTGGAAATGAAAGCTTGAGCAAAATGGGCTAAAGAGGTCCAGAAAGACGAAATAGAGCCAGTAAACATTCAGGTAACAAAAGAAACTTTGATGGAGAGACAGCTGGAAGGCCTAAGCTTTTCAGAAAACTATGTATAAAAGCACATTAAACTGAATAGCACTACCGGAAAACAGAGGGATCTTCCCACCGAAAATTATCTCAGACGCTCAGACCCTGCCATCCATTTTTGAGTTTTTTTAAAAGAGGCAGGACAGCATGTGCAAAGACCCTGTGTCTCGAGGCGCACGGCCCACACGAGGGACCGATCCCTGCAGGAGGCTGCGTGGAAGAGCATCTCATAAGCAGCCCCCAATTCCTCTGCGGATGACTCTGTTATCTTGGGTTCCCCCTGTTCCCCCAGGAATCTGAAAGGCCGGCGCCCTCCAGGAGGTAAGCCCGCCCACACGTGTGTGCTTGGCCTGAGGAATGAATAGTGAACTGTGACGACTCATCCTTACCTCCTTCACCACTTTCTGACAAATACATCAACCTTTTCTCATGAGTGCTGCCTTACGTCACCTGGTGACGGCGACCAGGCACACCGAGCTTTACTTAGGGCCCTGACTTGTGTCTTAAAATGGAGCCCATTTTGTTAAGAACACTTCCACCCACTTACTAATGCACATTCCACCTCAGAGAGACACATAGTCAGACTTTAGGTCCTACTTAGCAGAGAATATCTAGAAGTCCATGTATTAAGTCAGTCAATAAGCATTTGAGCTTCTGACACAGTTCGGTGGAGGGAGTTACAAATCAGAGTAACAAGCGGAAAAGCAGTGTTCTTATTTCAGCAAAATTCTACTTTATCTTGGATGCCGTGTCTGGTTTACAGCAATATCTCATACATATGGAAAGCATCATTTACTCAGAATATTTGTTCCCTAGAAGGAAAAGGTGTCATAAATCTATTTGAGCACCTAATTTGTCTTTTCCAAAAAACACCACTACGTATGATGTTATGATAACTTAATGAGCCATGAAGTGAAAACTAGGGCTGAATAATAGTTGACATTTTTTTTTTATTATTGACAACAAACCATTTTGTACCTTTGTCCATTGCCACAGCACTCTGCCCACGGAGACTAAATTCACAATCATCTCACACACTTCAGGTTTGAACCTTCTACAAGGATCAAAGTATCCACAGCCAACAACTCCTGAAAGATAAGCAAGATTGAAGGGACAAGCTAACTAAAAGGTTTCGAAGTACATGTCTATCCCAGTGAATAAATCACTACAAGAGTGGCTAAGCTGAGTGTTTCTTCAGAATTTCTTTCAAGGGATCAGCTAAGACTGGGAGTCGGCAGTGAGGCCAACTAAGCTTAGCATCAGTGACAGCCATTAGATATATATTGACTTGTTTAATCCCCCCAGTACCCTAAAAGAGAATATGAGATAGATGTGATTATTATTATTCTTCCCACTTACCTGCTCTTGTGTGCTGGCAAATCTGAGATTTGAACCCAGGCAGCCTGGCTCCAAAGTCTGTAAATCGGCACTCGGTCTGAAGTGTATGAGAGCCTGAAAGGAGCTTAGAAACTCTGTAAGACTCCTCACCCTACAGAGAAGGAGACCAGGCCCAGACAGGGGAAACCACTTGTTCAAGGTCACATGGACTGGTTGTTGACAGAGCTGGAATCAGGACCCCCATCTCCCAACCTGCAGTCAGTCACCACTCTGGCCTGGGCTAGGCATGTCACATTCCCAGGGAACACACAGCACAGTCACAGCCTGACTGTCATAATCACCCTCAGGAAGGACTGGGTCATAGGTTTACAGACTACTCTTAAAGTCTCAAAATGCCTTTGAGACTGCAAAAAGAGATTCACTCTACTGCATGCTGGTGAGACTATCTGTTGAGTAATGTGTTCAGTTCTGGGCATGGCATTTTTAGAGAAATATGAATATGAATATCTGCTTAGAGATGCAGAGCAGGTTTATGAAGGGTGAGTTAAACTAAAGAAACTGTGATTCATTCACACTGAGTGAAGAAGAATTGCCGTGGGGAAACATGAAATTGCCCTCCAAAGCCATGGTTGGTTGTGCTAGATGCCTGTGAGGCCCTTTTGCATCCTGAAATTCTATATTCTAGACTTCTACCTTCCTGTGGGACACACATATTACAAGCAGCATAAGATCTGGAATCAGGAGGTGGGGATCAGCACCATCCCTCTGCCATGCTCTAGCTAAATGCCCTCAATGGGGCAGTTATTTCACTTCCCCAAGCCTCAGGTTCTGATTGCTTGGTTAGTTTTCTGTATTTGTTGAAACATACCAATCATATCAAAGAGGATGTCAAATAGCATAACAAATAAGCAAACACTCATGCACGGACCACCAGACCGAGCAGTACAACACTGCCCAGTACATTAGAAGCCCCCGTTTGTTCACCCTTGTCCACGACCCCTCCCTTCCTCCAGAGGTAGCCACCACTCCACCTTGATGATAAGTAGTAACTTGCTTTTCTTCATAGCTTCACTACTTAGGCTTTTGAACTTGAACCTTTTGGAATTTAGGTTAATGGAATTATATATTTTTTCTGAAATTTGCTGCATATGCTCAACATTGTATTTCTGGGCTTCATCCATAGTGAAGCATGTAGCTGTGTTCATTCATTTTCACCGCTGTATAACATTACACTATGCCTATGCCACGATCTATGTAGCCAGTTTTACTGGCAAGAGATATTTGGGTTATTTCAAGTTTTTGCTATCATGAACATTGTACTATGAACACTTTTTTATAAGTCTTCTGGAGTGCATGTGAAAAATCAACAACAGATGGATTGAAGACCTAAATATGGAAGGCAAAACTATATAATATTTATAAGAAAATATGAGGGAATATCTATATGATGTCTGAGTAGGAAAGAACTTCTTAAATGAGACTCAGGAAGCACAAACCATAAAGGAAAAAAAGGGTAACTTGGTATAAACCCAGAAGTGGAATTGCTTGGCATGCACACACGTTCTACCTCCCCCGTGATAATGCCAAATTGCTATCCAAAGGATTTGCAGCAATTTACACCCCTGCCAGCAGGGGATGAGAGTCCCAGTTGCTTCACATTCTCACCAATGCTTGATTTTGTCAAAATTTCTCATTTTTGCAAATCTAGTAGGTATAAAATGGTATTTCCTTGGCATTATTAACTTGTATTTTCCTGAATACTACTGATATTTACCATCTTTACATTTGTTTATTGGCTATTTAGTTTCCTCTTTTTAAAGTGCCTTGGTTTTTGCCCATTTTTATATTGGGTTGTTTGCTTTTCTCTGACTGATTCATAGGATTTCCTTAAATATTCAGAATATCAATTCTTTTGTTATTATATACGTTGAAATTATTTTCCACTGTGGGGCTTGTCCTTTCACTCTTTCAATGTTCTTTTTTAAATTAACAGAAGTTTTTAATTTTAATCTAGTCAAATTTGTCATTTTTTCTTTATTTTTATGTTTTCTGAGTCTCATTTAAGAAGTCCTTTCCTACTCACTCAGAGGCCACTCATATATTTCCCTATATTTTCTTCCAAACGTTTTAGAGCCTTGCCTATCCTTCTGTAGTTGATTTTGTGCTTGACGTGAGGGAGGGGTCCAATTTCAGTTATTTTCCCATAAGAATTACTATATACTCCAGTACCACTTATGGGAAGTCTACCCTTTCCATTCTGATTTACAGCATTTGCTGTATCAGACAATTAACGTTGTTATATCCATGGGTCTGTTTCTTGAGTATGGACCTAAATTTTGGTGGTACAGTTTATGCAAGTCTAAATTTGGTGTCTCATTTCATCAGCATACCAAGGTGCTACATTTAACTTTGTATAATACACCATTGACCTATGATCTTTGTGCTGTCATTCATTACACCAAATTTCTCTGATTAACCATTTCAAGAAAATAAAAACACAAAATTTCCCTTATCTCTAATGCCAACTGACAACAAGCCTATTTCTAATATTCCTAAGTCTTAGACATGAGTCATCTTAGTGTTTAGTCCCTCTTTCCTGGCATTTAGCTCTCCATTTCAAATGTTTAACCTGTATATTATAGAGAGCCTTTTTATCTCCTAAGTAAAGTTTTGCATGGTTTATGTCCATTGTGTAGTACAATAAAAAATTAAACATTAAGAATTTCATACCAAAAATTTTGTCAATTGAAGCATTTGAAGGCAAGGTACAATTAAACACGGTAAATTGTCTTTTTAAACGTTGTGGAATATCATTTCGACCACCTCCAGGGTGGATCATTGCGGCTATAATCTGCACATCGACAATAGTAGTGAAGTCTCCAGGCTTGTCCAAGCTATACATTCCTTCCATTTCCATCATCTGTCGCACAATCTCATTAGTTATCTGAAATTTTACACAGTAATATTTTTGTAACATATCACTGTCATATTCCTCCATAGCTTCTATAAAATAGCACAGATAAGATCAGAAGAAAACATTCAACTCTTATCAATGAAGTGTTTGTGAATGTCAATCAAGTGACCTCTTTTAAGGTAACTTGACTTAAATAAGGCCACCCGTGAACTCTAAATCATAAGTTAAACATGTCTGGTACAAGTCCAGTGTGCCCTTCACCACATTGATAAAACTAATTTCCAAATAAATTTAGATAGGTTAATTATGAGATAGTTGGTACAATCACAACAGTACTCAGAGTTACGAGTTTTACGATAGACATCTTTCACACTCACCATCCAACACTTCAAAACACTATAGATCAGAACATAGGATGGTTTCAGCCCCGAGCTTTCAATATCATATTACTGAATGTTTGGTTTGGGGTGTTATGTATTCATTTTACCTTCTCTACATCTTCTAGCAGTGCTAACACTCCCTCCTTGAAAATTTTCCTCTCTTGGTTTCAGAGGCTCATTTCTTTCCAGGTCCATCTTGTGACTCCTGGGTCACTTCCCAAGCCACTCTCTAGCCACTCAACCCTCACAAGCAACTGTCCTCCAGGGCTCCATCCTTGGCCCTTTTCTCTTCCTGTTATTCCAGGGGATGCCGTCTCAACCCTGTGCTCTAAAGAATCTCAAAGCTGTAACTCTAGCTCCAGATGCCCTTCCAAGCCCTACACCTACATATCCAGATTCCTACTGGGCATCTCAATCAAAGTGGATGGCACACAAGCACCTCAAACATAGCAATCGTTCCTTCAACCAACGTTTAATGCACGACTGCTGTGTGCCAGGCTCTCTTACAGCAAAGGCAAAATTTCCTGTCTTCATGGAGCACACATGTGGTGTGAGACTAAATGTAAACATGTATGTTGGTATGTAAATAACATAGTCCAGTATAAGTCTTTTGTAGAAAAGCAGAGAAAGAAAATAAGAGGTACTCAGGGGTGTAACTGAATACGGAAAGCAGGGGAGGCTTTACCTTGCATGACATATAAGCCAAGATCTGAAGGAGCTGAGAAAACAAACCGGTTAGATATCTGGGGGAAGAGCAGTCTAAATGCAGAGGTGCTGGGTAAACATCACACGCAGCGTGTGCATAGATATGTAAATGTGAGTGGAGCAAAGTGTCATGGGAACAGGAGGTCAAGCAGTGTAGAATGTCCGGGTCCTGGTAAGGATTTGGGTATTTATAGTCTATGAGTCTCATTGCAGGATGTTGAGCAGGGGAGGGCGTCATGATCTGACTCACGTTTTCATTGGTTGCTGATCTGAGAAGAGACAACAGATCCGAGAGGGGGGAGGGAAACAGGGAGGGCATGAGGAGGCATCTGTAATGACCAAGAAGACAGACGGTGGTGGCTGGCAGCAGTGGAGATGAGGACAAGTGGCTGAATTTGGGGTATAGTTTGAAGATAGAGCCAACATGATTTCCTGACAGACTGATTGTGGAGCTGTTATTTCCTGCGATGGAGACACTCTTGGAGAAGCAGGTTCTGGACATAAGTTTGAGGTCCTACTGGACATCCCCAGTGGGTAAATGAGTTTAAAATTCAGGAGCTCTTCAGCTTGTGGAAGAGAAGGGTGAACCAGATCCAAGCATGCCCCCACTCTCCCCGCCTTTTAGCAACTGCTGAGGTCCGTCTGCCTTGGAGCAGAGAAGGGCCACACGCAACTGTGTGGGGATCCCTCTCAGGATGGGGGCTGAGCTGAGCTTCTAGGGGTGTCTGCAGTGGGCAGGGATGAAGAGCAGGATGGGACCAGTGCTGCTGGACCCGAAGTTAGATGGTGTTGATGAGGCAGCGTATATCGGTGGGAGGGAGGTGTAGGGGACCCCACCAGGACACACGGAACCTTGGCAACATCGGTGGGTCCTCTAGTGACCTGGGTTGATAGATGATCACAACTAGGACCAAGGTGCTTGGCAGAGTTAAATAAATAAATAGGGTTTTCGTTTTGTTTTGTCTTTAACATCAGGTACTTCTCAGAGAGTATATAGGGTAAGAGGTTAGAGCAAGGATGAAACCCCAGGGAAAGGCAGAAGCAAGAGGGGAGCCAGAAAGGACACGGAGAATCAACCTGCCAGAGACAGGGGGGAGCTACTGCAGAAAACCACGCAGGGATTTCAATAAGGGAGAAAGTCAGCAATAACGGAAGAGTCAAAAAAGACTGAGAATTACTACTAAACTTAAAAACATGAAGGTTCTTGACATTTTTACATACAACTAAAAACACTAATTGTCATCTCTATGAGCTACTGTGGTCATACCTGATCTCCCCACTCATTGATCACGGGCATATTGATATCATCAATAAATACAGTCATTTTTCTCCCTCCTGGGGGCCCGTAAGTGCTTCCCATTCGCTTATCCACATAGCTTTCGATTGTTCTCTAGAGGAAAGGACATGATTTGTCTTAGGCATTAGATTTTAATACAAATTTCTAAAAAACTCATGAGCATTTTTTCAGAGTAGAATATAATTTACTTATATATTTAGTAAGTATAATTATTAAAAATATAGTTTACTTTTTTAAATAAGTTATTGGAATGTTAATTATCAATTTACATTAAAATAGATATGCTCCAAAGTTCAGCTTCTGTCTCAATATTAGGCCAAAATACCTCACATGTTATTTGGATTTGGCTTCAACCTCAGCGTTAGGAAGGCTAATTAGGTGAATGCCAACTGCAGCACCATTTCTTTTGAATATAAAATATTTTTTATATTTTATATGCATACACATTTTATTGTAACCACCACTTAAAATTTTAATGTTTATCACTACAGCAAATGATGGATTTTACCTGAAACATCATTGGTTCTGTAGCAGATGAAAAGTTTAGACTTTTGGATAACTGTACTTCAGGATCATATTTTTTCAAATAGGCCTTAACCATCACAGTTTTTGCAGTCCCCTGCTCTCCTATGAGCAAAACAGCCTGCAATCATAGCATAATCATGTTGAAAGGTGCTGTGACATGTTCAAAGTCTTATGGTTCTACTGGCTATTCTCGTATTCTGTGAGTTAATACAACTAATTTTAACAACTTTTTAGAATTATACCTAAATCAAAATAAATCCTAGTTGAATTAAAGATTTAAATGTAAATGTACACTATAAAAGTGCTAGAAGAAAATATGGTGGACTACTCATGTGGCCGTGAAAATACGAAAGAGACTTTCTAAGCAGACAAGCCCTTTCCTTAGCAAGCTGGAGGTCAGCAGTTCAGGGCATGCTGAGTTTGAGTGTATCCTGAGACCTGGGGTTCATTTACCAAAAATGTTCCCCTCCAAGGACACTACCTCCAGGCCCTTGTGTTGGAATTTAATTTTTCTATCTGTAGTGTGTGAAAAGGAATGTATCTTACATTTGTAATTATCTAAGAAACTATCAGTTAAACTTACTTTAAATTGTTTTGCAATAGTGTCTATCAAAAAATTTGTTCTAATATTGTCAACATTTGGAACCAAAATCGATGAGTATTCCGGAATACTGTCAGTTGGATAATAATATGGCTGAAGTTTCTTATTCCAGTGCTCCCAATCACCTATACAATAAGTAAAATTTCATCTCAATAAAATTGCATTCTTCAAACGTTATCTCAGAATACAAAAATGTAAGTGCTACAAACAATCAATAGAATCATAGAAACATTTAAAACGTTTTCCTAAAACACGTTACTGTATCTGCTTATCTAATATTTGTGGCATTTGATAATTTAAACTTGTTCTGCCTTTTCATAAAGTCAGCTTTTAAATTGCTAAATCATTCGTCTAGAGAAACCTGGCCTGAAAGGGAATTAGAATCAGCTGGTGGTAAAACCACTGGAAAGCCACAGCAACTGAAAAGATGGGAAACACCTGATTACTAGATATAGGCTATTTGCCATGAGAAGCTGGAAAAACAAATCTGGCCCCAAAAGTGTAGCCCAGTGTAATAGAGTGCCAGACTCCCGACTTATAGTAACTACTAATTTACTAATTGATATTGTTGTTATACTAATTATTACCACATTTCATCCATTCTAAGAAACAAATTGTTTACATTTTAGCATCTGTGGCTGGGCCTTACGATACTGTACAATTGCTGTTGGCTAGGCAAATGCAGTCACAGCTGTTCCTCTCATTGCCATTTACAATGAATTAGTTTCATTGTTGAGTTTAACAACCATTTTAAATGTCTTCAAAAAGACTTATTTTCACTGTGATTCAGAATTATACCAAAAAAATTACTGTGTACACAGAATGCATGGGAAGAGAGCATATGTTTGATATTAGCAAATATTCATCACTGGAGTAATAACCTCAATTTCATACTTTCTTGCAAAATAAGCAAGTCATATGCTAGGTGTATGTTTAACTTTTAAGAAATTGCCAAACTGTTTTCCAATTGTCCATGTCATTTTGTGGCATATGAGAGTTCTAGGTGCTCCACATCCTCACCAATATTTGATACTATTAACCTTTCAGGTACTAGCCATTCTAGAGAGTGTGTGATGATGTCCCATTATGGCTCATTTCCCTGATGACCAGTGATGTTGAATATCTTTACATGTGTTTTGTTCACCTTTCATATACCTTAATTGATGAAGTATAATTGAAATTTCTTGCCCATTTTAAAATTTGAGTTGGTTTTCTACTGATTATTATTGAATTATAAGAATTCTTTACATATTTTGGATAAAATTCTTTTATCAGATATATATTTTTCAAATATTTCTTTCCAGTCTGTGGCTGGATTTTTTTTTTTATTTTCTTAATAGTGACTTTAAATAGCAGAAGATTTAAATTTTGATGAAGTACAATTTGTTAATTTTTTCTTTTATGGTTTGGGCCTTTTTGATCCTAAGAAATGTTTGCTTAACCCTCACCCAATAACACAATATTCTTTGTCTTCTTCTAGAATTTTTATAGATTTAACTCATGTTAAGGTCTGTGATCTATTTTGAGTTTATTTTTGTGTATAATATAAGAGTCAAGGTTCTTTTTTCTTTTTAGCATTTGAATATTCTAGCAACTGCTGGCTGAAAAGACAATTCTTTTCTTTCTTTCTTTCTTTTTTTTCCTTCTCTTTCTTTTTCTTTCTTTCTTTCTTTCTTTCTTTCTTTCTTTCTTTCTTTCTTTCTTTTTCTTTCTTTCTTTCTTTCTTTCTTTCTTTCCCTTTCTTTCCTTCCTTCATTTCCTTCCTTCGTTTCCTTCCTTCGTTTCCTTCCTTCCTTTCTTCCCTTCCTTCCTTCCTTCCTTCCCTCCCTCCCTCCCTCTCTCTCTCTCTCTCTTTCTTTCTTTTTGAGACAGAGTCTCACTCTGTTGCCCAGACTAGAGTGCCGTGGTGTCAGCCTAGCTCACAGCAACCTCAAATCCTGGGCTCCAGCAATCCTTCTGCCTCAGCCTCCTGAGTAGCTGAGACTACAGGCATGCGCCACCATGCCTGGCTAATTTTTTTCTATATATTTTTAGCTGTTCAGCTAATTTCTTTCTATTTTCAGTAGAGATGGGGTCTCGCTCTTGCTCAGACTGGTCTTGAACTCCTGAGCTCAAACAATCCACCCACCTCGGCCTTCCAGAGTGCTAGGATTACAGGTGTGAGCCACTGCACCTGGCCGACAATTCTTTTCTGATTGAATTACTTTGACATCTTTGTCAAAAATCAACTGACCATATATGTGGGGGTCTATTTCTGGACTCTATGCTATTCCATTATCTACAATCTATCCTTACACCAATACCACACTGTATTGATTACTACAGCTTTATCGTAAGCCTTGAAATCAGGTCATGTGAGTGCTCTAACTTTGTTTTTGAAAAATTAGTTTGGTTATTCTAAATTCCTTTGCATTTTCATTTAAATTTTATGATTCATTTCTAAATTTTGACAACAGAAAAAAAGCCCATTGAGATTTTTTTCACTGTTATTGCATTTGGAGAGAAATAACATCTTAACAATATTGAGTCTTCTGATCCATAAGCATGATTTACCTGTCCACTTATCTAGGGTTTCTTTCATTTCTCTCAGCACAGTTTTGTAGTTTCAGCATACAGATCTTAAACATAGTTTGTTACATTTATCCCTAAATATTTAGCTTTTGGATTCTATTTTAAATGGTATTTTAAAATTTCAATTTCCAATTGTTTTTTGTGAGCATAGAGAAACACAACTAATTATAAAATATGGTCCTTTTATTCTGTGACCTTGCTAACCTCATTTACTAGTTCTAATAACTTTTTCAAAGTTTCCAAAGTTGGTCATGTCATCTGTGTTCTTGTCCAAGCAGTAGGTATTTGATTTCCCCGCTTATTGCATCAGCTAGAACCTGTAGCGCTATGTTGAACAGAAGTGAAGTTGAATAGAGGTGAAAAAGACATCCTTTTTTTGTTCCTGATCTTGGGAAGGAACCATTCAGTCTTTTATCATTCAGTGTACTGTTAGCCATTGGTTTTTTTATAGATCCTCTTTACCAGAACGATAAAGTTCCTATTCCAAGTTTCATCACAAAATGGTGTTAAGTTTTGTCAAATGCTTTTTCTTCATTATTTAGATGACTGTATGGTTTGTTTGGTTTTTAGTCTAATATCGTAAATTATGTTGATCAGTCTTTGAATATTAACCCCACCTTCCATTCCTAGAATAAGAGCCCACTTGGACTTAATGTTATCCTTCTTATATACCGTTGGTTTTGGTGTGTTAAAATTTTACTAAGAAATTTGTGTCGGTTGGGCGCGGTGGCTCACGCTTGTAATCCTAGCACTTGGGAGGCCGAGGCGGGTGGGTCGTTTGAGCTCAGGAGTTCGAGACCAGCCTGAGCAAGAGCGAGACCCTGTCTCTACTAAAAATAGAAAGAAATGATCTGGACAGCTAAAAATATATATAGAAAAAATTAGCCGGGCATGGTGGCACATGCCTGTAGTCCCAGCTACTCAGGAGGCTGAGACAGTAGGATTGCTTGAGCCCAGGAGTTTGAGGTTGCTGTGAGCTAGGATGATGCCACGGCACTCACTCTAGCCCAGGCAACAGAGTGAGACTCTGTCTCAAAAAAAAAAAAAAAAAGAAATTTGTGTCAATGTTCCTGAGAAATATTGGTCAATAAATTTCTTTTCTTGTAATATCTTTTTCTGGTTTTAGTGTCAGAGTAATGCTGTCCTTATAAAACAGGTTGGGAAGTGGTTCTTTCAATCATATGTTTTATGTATTTTGGAAGCATTTGTGTACAATTGGTATTATTTGGTAAAATTTACCAGTGAAGTAATCCGGGCCTGAAGTTTTCTTTGTAGGAAGGTTTTAAACTATGAATTCAATTTCTTTAGCAGAAATGGGGCTATTCAGGATATCTATTTCTTCTTATATTTTAAATTGATGATTTCTAATTGTATACATTTATGAGGTACAAAATGATGTTATGATTTATGACCACAATGTGGAATAACTAAATCAAGCTAATTAACATACTCATCACCTCAAATGCTTAGCATTTTTTGTGGTAAAAATATTTGAAATTCACTCTCTTAGCAATTTTGAAATGTAATTGTACACTATTATTAACTGCATTCACCATGCCATGAGACATCTATTTCTTCCTGATGATGTTTGATAGTTTTTATCTTTCAAGAAATTTGTCCATTTCATCTACATTGTCAAATGTGTTTTTGTAAAGGTGTTTATAAGTCCCTTCTTGTTTTTTAATGTTGTAAGTTGTGTAGTGATGTTTCCTCTTTCATTCTTGACTGTGGTAATTTATGCCTTTTCTTTTTTTCTGATATCTCTGGTAAGAGATTTATCAGTTCTATTGATCTTTTCAAAGAACCATCTCTTGGTTTCATTGATTTTTTTTCTATTGCTGTTCTATTTTATGTTTCATTGATATCTGTTTTGATCATTATTTCTCACTTATGCTTACTTTGGGCTAAATTTGCTCTTCTTTTTCTAACTTATGAAGGAAGTAGTTTAGGTCATTCTTTTGAGACTTCTTTTTTTTTTTTTTTTTTTTTTTGAGACAGAGTCTCACTCTGTTGCCTGGGCTAGAGTGAGTGCCGTGGTGTCAGCCTAGCTCACAGCAACCTCAAACTCCTGGGCTTAAGTGATCCTACTGCCTCAGCCTCCCGAATAGCTGGGACTACAGGCATGTGCCACCATGCCCGGCTAATTTTTTTCTATATATATTTTTAGTTGGCCAGATAATGTCTATTTTTTAGTAGAGACGGGGGTCTCACTATTGCTCAGGCTGGTCTCGAACTCCTGACCTCGAGCAATCCACCCACCTCGGCCTCCCAGAGTGCTAGGATTACAGGCATGAGCCACTGCGCCCGGCCTCTTTTGAGACTTCTTTTCTAACACAGACATAAAATGCTATTGAAAATTGTTTTATGGCCCTAATGTCTTAGAAAACGTTTTCTGTGCTCTTGAAAAGAATGTACACTCTGTTGTTTTGGGGTGGCACATTCTATATCTGTGAATTAGGTATTGATAGTGTTGTTAAAATCTTTTACATATTAATACTTACTAATTTTGTCTATTTGTTCCATCAATTATTGACAGAGAGTATTGCCACCTTTACTATAACTGTGAACTTGTCTATCGGTTTCTGCTGTTCTTTGACGCTCCTCTCTGTGCAAATTCCTCCTGTCTGGTGCTCTGCCCTGCAAATTCTAGCCATCTTGGCCTCCCCAAAATCAATCTCTGCCTCCTCATTTTGGTGAGACAGCCAGTTATGTTTGATTTTTCCCTCCCTGAGCTGCCACTAGAAACTGCCTGCAGACAGTAAGCTGGTGCAATCACCTCACCAAGTTTCACGTCTCTCAGTGATTTCAGTCCTGTGCTGCCTGTTGTCCAATGTCTGGAAAACATGGTTTCAATTTGCATTTCCCTGATGATTCATGAAGTTGAGCATTTTTTCATATGTTTATTGGCCATTTGTCTATCCTTTTTTGAAAAGCTTCTGTTCATGTCTTTTGCCTACTTTTTAATGGCTTTTTTTCTCACTGATTTGCTTGAGTTTTTTGTAGACTCTGGTTATTAGCCCTTTATTGGATGTATATCTTGCAAATATTTTCTCCCATTCTGTAGGCTGTCTGTTTGCTTTGTTGATTATTTCCTTAGTCCCATTTATTTATTTTTGTTGTTGCTGTGATTGCCATTGGGGTCTGCTTCATAAATTCTTTGCCTAGACCAATATCTAGAAGAGTTTTTCCAACATTTTCTTCTAGCACTCTTATGGTTTCATGCCTTACATTTAAGTCTCTTATCCATCTTGAATTAATGAGTGGTGAAAGATATGGATTCCATTTCATTCTTTTGCATGTGGCTATCCAATTCTCCCAGCACCATTTATTGAATAGGGCTTCTTTTCCCCAGTGTATGTTGTTGTCTGCTTTGTCAAAGATCAGTTGGCTGTATGAGAATGGTTTTATATCTGAGTTCTCTGTTCTGTTCCATTGGTCTATGTCTCTGTTCTTGTGTCAGTACCATGCTGTTTTGGTTACTATAGCCTTGTAGTATAGTTTGAAGTCTAGTAAATTGATGGCTCCCAATTCGTTCTTTTTGCTTAAGATTGCGTTCACTATTTGGGCTGTTTTCTAGTTCCAAATGAAGCATAGAATTATGTTTTCTAGATCTGTGAAATATGAAGTTGGTACTTTGAGGGGGATTTCATTGAATCTGTAAATTACTTTGGGTAGCGTAGACATTTTAACAATGTTGCTTCCACTGATCCATGAGCATGATATATTTTTCCACTTGTTTGTATCATCTGTGATTTCTTTCTTCAGTGTTCCTTAGTCTTCTTTGTAGAGATCTTTCACATCCTCGGTGAAGTATATTCCTAGGTATTTTATTTTCTTTGTGGCTATTGTGAATGGTATTGAATCTTTGATTTGACTCTCAGCTTGACTGTTATTGTGTATAGAAATGCTCCTGATTTGTGTACACTGATTTTGTAAAACCTGAGATTTTTATGAATGTATTTGTCAATTCCAGGAGTCTCTTGGTGGAGTCTTGGGGTTTTCTAGATATAAGATCATATCATCAGCAAAAATCAATAGTTTGACCTCCTCTTTTCCAATTTGGATACCCTTTATTTCAGGGAAATGCAAATTAAAACCATAATGAGGTATCACCTTACCCCAGTTGGAATGGCTCTTATTAAAAAGCCCCAAAACAGTAGATGTTGGCATGGATGCAGAGAGAAAGGAACACTTATACACTGTTGGTGGGACTGCAAATTAGTACAACCTCTGCGGAAAACAGTGTGGAGATTCCTCAAAGAACTAAAAGCAGACTTACCATTGGATCCAGCAATCCCACGACTGGGTATATAGCCAAAGGAAAAGAAGTCATTTTATTAAAAAGACACCTGCACTTAAATGTTTATTGCAGCACAATTCACAATTGCAAAGATGTGGAATCAACCCAAGTGCCCATCAATTCATGAGTGGATTAACAAAATGTGGTATATGTATACTATGGAATACTATTCAGCCACCCACGAGGAAGGACGAATTAACACCTTTTGTGACAATTTGGATGGCACAGGAGACCATTATCCTAAGTGAAGTATCTAAGGAATGGAAAAACAAACACCACATGTACTCGATATTAAATTGGAACTAACCAATGAGCACACACATGCACACAGGAAAGTAAAACCCAGTGGAAATCAAGCAGGGGGTAGGGAGGAGGAGGGGATGGTCAAAAACCTACCTAATGGGTACAATGAACACTATCTGGGTGATGGGCACTCTTATAACCCTGACTCAAGCATACCAAAAGTGATATATATAACCAAAAACATTTGTACCCCCACAATGTTTTGAAATGATAAAAAAACTTTGTTTCATACATTTTATCCAGTTTTATAGCTTTCCAAGGTAATAAGTTAAACCCAGTCCCTATTACTCCAGCATGTCTTCTTATTTAATTTTAAATCTAATAATGAAGTCTTCTCCAAAGATGTTAATATCCGTGCCAAAAAATAAAAAAGGATGCATGAAGGGTGAGCTAAGGAAGGTCTGGCCAGAAGTCATCTGAAGTAGGTATGTTAGAGCCCTACATAACCACAAAATACGTAATGTCTTGGTTCACTGCTCAGAAGAATTAATTTCATCAAAAGTAGTTATTTAGGGTAGCAAGACTGGATGCCTGCAACCTCTCAATATTGTTTAATCCACAAACCATTTCAGATGCCCCTGATGAAGGAACATTGACATCTGCATTAAAAACAAGAAAACACCATCATCTAAACTTATAGAACCAATGTGAGCTACTTGAAAGAAAATGCCAGAAACATCAGTGCACCACTCTTTTAAGAAACGTAGCAACATATACTTTTGGTGGCACAGAAGGTCGGTGTTTTATTGGCATCATGACTGGGTCCCATCTCAATCCCCTAACCAGGGCTTCCTCACGGCTGGCAAACTGCTGCCGACGGACTTGTGCTTTCTGGGAACGCGGGGCCCTGCCGGGCCTCTGAGGACGGCCCGCGTGGCGGGCGGCAGCGTGACCTTCCATCACGATACAGCTCTGGGTTGCTCCGAAGGCAGCTCCGTGGAGGAGCCTGGCTCTGGATTCTAAGAGAATTCCTATCTAGATCTAAGGATTTATTTAATTGTTTACATTTTGAGTTAGAGTTCCCTTTTGTCATCTCAAGCCGTTAGTAGCAGCCAATAACATGCTGTTGAATTATCGGTCATCCTGGTTAAAAGACGGCCGGCTGAAAACATTCATTTATCTCAGTCCCTTCATAAAGGCCCTTTCAAACACTGACTTTCACTTAATCCCCACTTTCAGTATGATTCTCCCACCACCCTCAAATGTGTCTGCTGTCCCCCAAGTCTAGGAGATCCTCTGTTTTACACTCTCCAAATAATAACTCCTTGGCCTTTTGCCAGCATGGGGCAGGTGCGGCGGCCTAGCAGGAGGGCTTTGCCTTAAACAGACTTACAGCCAGCCCTCTGGTTTTTAGTTCCCCTCTGCCCCAGTGTCCCCTTCCTGAGCCCTTTGAAGGTTCTGTGAGGGACACTGAGTGGCTTCTCAACTCTCCCCACTGCCAGTTCAGGACTCACCTCTGCCCAGTGTGCCAAATCAACTGTCACTTACCTTTCTGCTTTCTTGCTTTCAAAATTTTGTTATTGCTGTCTACTCTCCTGCTCTATTTATCCTTTTGACAAACAACAACAAAATCTTTACTGTTTTAGTGTTTTCAGGAAGAAACAGAGGTAAATATAATTTTGGGGAAGCAAGTTTTTTTCATCTCTGGGACTTAGAAAAATTGGGTCCAGGGCTCCCGATAAAAGCACCAAGTTCAAGGGCTCAGGTGAGCTGAGCCCTGTCATACACGGATGGCAGGGGCTAAAGTGACAGCGCTGGACCTTGAGGAATCTGCTATATGGAAGTAGGGACCCAACCGCTTGGTCCATCATCTACTCATTCTGGCATGTCCAACAGGGGAGCGGTGGGACTCATCTGTGACACGTGTATTGCCACACTTTGCATCGAGAATCCACGTTCTCTAAGCTGCTACCTTTCTTCTTCAAGCACGAGAAAGTAGATGATGTAAGAGGCATCGCTAACTTATTTATGTGAGATTTTAGTTACCGAGGCCATTCTAAAAAGAGGAGAATTCAGGAGTATCGATACCAGTTCCTGGCACAGCTAATACATAAAATTCCACTATTTTTAAAATATATGCCCTTTTAAAATGGTATTAACAATTATGTTACTCATAATTGGTTTAATATTTGCCCATAAAAGAGTTTATGGAAGTTTATACTTTTTCCCATTTCATTTTCATTTTCATTTTTCATTTCATTGAAGATAGAATTCAGTGTACTTACCATAATCAGTAACAAAAAATTCATACATAGTTTGATTCGTGCCTTTAGGTATTTCTGGTAAGTCTAACTTGCTGTCATGATTTCGTAAAAAGACTTCAAATTTTTCTCTGCTGTCCAATTCTAGAGGGGCTCCTAAACTCCACATTAGGGCAAATACAAATAATTTATGAAGATGTTCGACATTTGAAATACCACCTTCTTCTTTGGAGGGAATTAGACCTTCCAGAAGATTGAGAGACTAGAATTTTAAAAAAATAAAATAGATTTTTAAATTTAAGATTTTTAAAATAAAAAATTTAAATAATAAAATTAAAAGGAGGAGGGAAAGAGAGAAGAAAACAGATATATCTCAAGCTATTGCTTGATCACTGTCCCACAGACAACGGTATTTGGAAGAAAGGCCAGCCACTCTGCTTTAGACAGGCTGCGTGGTCAAGCAGAAAGGACGCTAAACCGGGAATCTGCATGTGTGCTTTCTACGCCCAGCTCGGGCCACTGACTTCTCTGAGTCTCAGTTTCCTAATCAGAAAAGCAAAAGGCCTAGTTTATATGTTTGCTAAGGTAGCTTCTGGTTCTAAAGTTTTATTATCCAAATTTTCCAGATGAAATATTCTATTTCTTTGTAACATTTTACAAAATTTAGCAAGCTGTGGCCCTCCAGGGGCCAGCCACCTCTTTGGTAAACAAAATTTTATTGGAACACAGTCACACTCATTCTTTTAGGCATTGTCTCTAGCTTGCTTTTGTGTTACAAAAGCAAAGTTGAATGGTTGAGATAGAAAGTTGTAAAAAGCCTAAAATATTTACTATCTAGTTCTTCAAGAAAAAGTGTACCAACTCCCTACAGCATCAGAAAGAAATGTATACTACAGCGAGACATCCTCAGTCTTCCAAAACAAAATTATTTCAGGATCAAATTTTCTCTATGTATTTTAAAGTAATTACTAAATAATTCACTGATTTGGACCTTATATACTATTTCTAACCTACCCACCCTCACTGATTGACTTCCCTTACACTGAGAATCAAAGTACTAGAATGGATCACCTAAACACCAAAATTGGGAGAGCCCTTAAAATTCTATTATAATATTAGTTCCAGGAGTTTTTTCCCCCAAAAAACGAGTGAGGAAAACTGAGTGGGAGAAAAAAAAAATGCTACAAACTACTTCTCAGAGATTTTTATTTAAAGGTTTTCCCTATCTGATATATACTAAATTTGCAAAGCCAAGATTGCCACCCAAGTTTTCCTGACTGCCACAAGCTCCTTTTTCACTTTTCTGTAAAACTACTAGTTTTACTTATTTACTTTCTCAACTGTCATTATTGGACAGACTTTCTGGGACAGCTTACTAAACTTGATAGTGGAAAGAGTTCATTCCTCTTCCCCAAACAACAGCCTCTAGGAGGTGAAAATAATAAAACAGGACAATAAGGTCATTAATATAATCTTTAACAGGAATCAAACTTCTCAGAGATTTCGTAGCCATATTATAAAAAGATTTCTATGGACTGCATCAATTTTCTATTTCAGATGCCTGTAAACTGCAACAGAGTGGGGAAAAAAAATCTCAAAATCTAAGTAGTGAATGTACCAAAAAAAAAAATCTTACTTGCATAATATAGTTGCACTCTAAGAGCTGCATTTTGGGATTGAGGTTTAGTTTCATATATGTGTATGCAGCTTCAAATATTTTATCATACAAACTCAGGAATACAGGAGCTTCCTGTGCAGTGCGTTTCTTCAACCAGGCCTGCAGCAAAGAAACAGAATTTCTGTTTATTACGAAAGTGAAACATAGAAAGACCCTGAGTGGTGCATCAGTCCCTCTTCCCCACCTGCAATATTGGCCTCCAGCTGAGGGCAGAGCTGCTGATATAGACCATGCCCATCCTAGAAACCGTGGCAGGAGAGGCGTTCTCAATATTGTGGACTTCGAACAGAAGCTTACAGCTGGGGGCCATGGGAATGCGATCTCCATTTGCTAAAGTGAGGGTTTTATTGTCGTCCAACACGGAATTTAAATTCTCAATCCAAATGGCATCCACGGGGCCATCTAAAATGAGGAAAATGTTTTCACCTGCAAATAATTAGAACAGAAAATCACTTTTCATCTGCAAATAATTAAAACAGAAAATGAAACAGATATTGTCTTATTAATAAATTAGCAGGAAAAAAGTGACCACAGAGGAAGGTTTGTAGGTGCCTTTTTTAGCCTTTAATGTTTTCCTCCACAGAGTAGAAAAAATCCCATCCGTCCAGTCGTTGGTAGCCGTGTCCAGTCTGCCAAACATCTGAGGCGCGGTGATAGCTTTTGGATTCATTCGCATCTCTCTATGGGGCCGTCCACACTCTGTTTGCGCCTTCATCAGAATCGTTATCACAGTGGTCTTCCCAGAACCGCTGGGCCCAAGAGTCATCAAGCCATGCCGTACCAGCGATGTCTCATACAACTATGCAATTAAACAATAAATTGAAAAATGTAATTTATGAGTCTCTAGGTGACATTCATAGTAGTTAGCTGAAATTTAAAAGGCTTTAAATAAGCTCTTCATTAAAGTAACGATTTCACTATTTAAAAGTTGTGAAAATGTTCTGTGTTTTGCTAGATGCACATACCAAATTAGCACATTACAAAATGAGATAAGTGACAAAGTGATGACAATGTGGAACTTGAATTACATGCTGAGAATAATTAACTCAGGATTCAGTTTGTGTTTCTCAAACGACTATTCCCGGTGATTCTGGTTTGCTGTCACATAACCAGCAGTCGGTCCACGCCGAGACCTCCTCTGCATCTAATGTGGCGATATCGCCCCCTCGTGGTGGGAAGCAACAATGCAGAGCATCGCAACGAAGAGCCAAGTTTCACGCGGGCTTCTGGTTCCCCAGAAGTGCATCTGGAATGAGGATTCTCGTGCAAGTGATTTATTCAGGGGGTGCTCCTGGGAGAAACCAATAAGGGAGTGGGCAAGCAGGAGAGGAACGGGAAGAAGCCAAGCAAGGTATGACTGAGGACAAAGTCCTGTAGAGCAGGGGTTCCCTAACTATGTTGAGTTGTATAATTATTTCATTATACATTACAATGTAATAGTAACAGAATAGAGTGTACAATAAATGTAATGCGCTTGAATCATCCCGAAACCATCCCCCCACCCCGGTCCTGGTCTGTGGAAAAATTGTCTTCCATGAAAACAGTTCCTGGTGCCAAAAAGGTTGGGAACTGCTGCACTTCTACAGTTCTTGGCCATCAGATAGCGTCCAGTAGACCTAAGCCTGATCCTATGGGAGACTCTGGAACGTAAGTTACCTCAGTGTCTGTTGCCCCTGGAAGCAGGGGAGCTTGACTTTCCTACCCCATCACCTATCAGCCCTTCACTAAGGAGCAGGTGGGTTTGGGGAGGGTGGGAAATAACCCCCCGGCACTGCCCGCTCGTTGTGCCTGCCTGCAGTCCTCCTTTCACCACCAGCACACACAAGCCAGGGAGGAGAAACACAGAAACGGCAGAGGGGATTCAAAGAGACACACTAAGAGCATGGACAGTGCTGTTACAACATCCTGTCTACAGTTCCCTTAACAAAAAAATGACAACAAAAAAAATCTCTCAATTTGGAGAAGAAAGCTTGCTTTCTTACAAAGGGTCACAGCCTGCAGGCTGGCCATCCTGACAGGTTGGGAAGCACAGCCTCTGGCAGAGAAGGAAAAGCAGGCACTTCAAGGGAGTGGAGGGGGGAACAGGAATTTATGCTGAAAGGGTTGGCCAAGTATACATATTCAACAGGTAGGAGGGGCTATGAATATTCACAAAGGGGAGATATGCATATGCACAAGCAAACATGCATGTCACATGCAACTCATTTTCACTTTGGAGTGGAGACTTAACATTTAAATGCATTACAATTAGGCACTATATGTCAAAGGGTGAAGCAGGGACACAAGGGCACTCAAGTGTGCAGCCTCTGTAAATCAGCCAGAACCAGTCCATGGTTGATGGTCTCTTAACAAGAGAAAGTTACTGAAATCAGTCTCTTGTCCTATCAAAGCTGTAGTTATGGCCTGTGGAATGGTGGGGGGAGGGAGGCAGGTGTCAGTTGGTCAGCACATGGTGGTCAGCGTGCTGCAATTGTTTCAACATTGCTTATCTCCAGGCTAGTGCTTGTTTAACCTTGTGGCAGTTAGAACACAGTTTATTCTTTAACTGTAGGGTTGACTCAACCCTTGCCTGGCATGGCCTTAGGTCCTGTTTATAATTTGGTATCTTATTGTCACGAACAGTCAATTCCATCAGTTTTATGATCACTATCTTAACAAAAATAAGAAGTCAAATGTCTTGCAGCTGTTCAGAGGTAGAATCTGAGTTATTCTCCTAATATTTTGGATAGAAATGTATTACTATGTAACCCAGAGTTTAAAAGCAAGAGGCACTGGCCATGACATTATGTTCAAGAGCAATATTATTGACATCAACAAAGAACACAAAATTCTAGTCCCCACCCATTGAGATGACTAAGATTTTAGTATTTGGTATATTGTATGCATAACATACATATTTTCCCTGAATTTTTTAAAAAAATACTTAAAATGGTTTTCAATACACAGATGGAAAATATTTAAACCTTTCCCCATGTGCCTATTTCTTTGTAAGGTTTGGACATATGTCTCATATACTTGCACATCTTATAATCTGGCAAGAACAGTAAGTTAAAATAAGAATCGTTATTTTTCAAACAGTTTTTAACACTCTCCACAATTTCAGCTCCTTCATTTTCCAAAAGCCCTGGAAAATACTCTGAAAGCATCAAGCTCATAGAGATTTAATCTTGTGTTCCTGCTATAGGTTCTTGACTCTGCTGATAAAATTGTCGGGAGGTTATCTATCACAAGGATGAAATGTGAGGGACAAAAAGACACTAACAGACACAGGCAAAGGACTTAAGCTGCAGTGTAGGTGAAGGATAGGGCATGTCCACACACGAAGCAGGAGCAAAGTGCAGCACTCCCCAAGTCCTCAGGCTCCGTGCCCCACTAAGGCACCCAGGTGTGGGCAATACTGTCAGACTGGTGCAAGAGGCCAGTTAGTTTGTTCCATCTCACAGGGTTTTTATATCCTACTATCCCATCCCAACCTTCTCACCAGCTGTAACAGATTACTGCTTGATGACCATGAGGCAGGGTAAATCCAACTATCCCTCTATGATAAAAACACACCCCTGAGGGCTCCTCTTGCAATGATGCACGTATGTGGTGTTTCCACTTAGTTTCAGCATTTATATCAAGTGAGAATAATAGCATGAGTTGTTCTATTCAAATGGTGATCTTTAACACACTCACACCGTTATACTGACAAAAGATGAAAATTTCTTTACCTGCACAAGTTTCAGGTTCCAGGGTGGATGGTTAATCAAACCTTCCATCTGAACCTGGTTGGCTACTGCAGTTTGCAGTTCCGCGTAAGTACTACTATCCAGTTGCAGCCCTGGAAACAGGTCATTGATCAAGCTGAGGAACAGGGGTTCGTCTTCATCAACCTAAGGCGGCATAGGTTAACACAAACTCACTCATTCCGTCAACAAACATTTATCAGCTAGCCAGGGTCTGCACAGCGCTTATCACTTCATGCCCAGAGAATCATTTGTCACTCTCCTAATCAGTCTTGCATCCTCTTGTACTTTCTCCTGAGCACCACCACCGAATCCACATTGTACCCAAAGTTCCACACCTTCTACAATCCAGCCTTAATCTACAGTGCCAAGGTCTGATCTCATTACTTTATCATATGAATGCTCTGCTTCTCACGGACCAGCATGTGCATTAACCTTACAAATGGCTATTTATAGTCCCAACCCCATGAGAATGGAGTAGTCATATTTAATTGTTTTAAATTGGGGGAAAAAATTGCATAACTTCATCCAACATTGGCTGGGAAACGCCATCAGGGCAGTGTTTTCAGCCTTTCATATAAGCAGCAGGTTTGAGTAAACTGACTCTAATCCTTATCTGCTATGTCTTTAATACATAGATTGCCCCATTCCCAACCTCTTACCCCCTCTGATTTCTCCTTATTCTCTAGGACTTCCCTGATGCTTTCTTGAGTACTTATCTAGGAGTTTCAAGAATAACATTATTTAAGGGAGGCAGTGAGGTGTACTGGAAGGAGCAGAGGATTTGATGTCAGAAAGTCTTCCAGGCTTTTGTTCCAGCTTCTGAGCTGACTGTGATCACGGATGAGTCCTCCAACCCCTTGAGTCTAGTTCCTCCGTAAGTAAAATAACAATAAGCAAACTAGCCATCCGTATCCCAGAGTTGCTGTGAGGCTCAAATAAGACAACATGCCTGAAAAGGCTTTGTGATATAATTGTAATGAATTCTACAGATGTTACTTGTTTATGTAACTAGAACGTGAGCTTCCAAAGAACCATTTCTTCCTCAGCCTTGTAGCCCAGGGCATGGGCACAACATGAGGCCAGTAGAAGCCCCTGAACACAACAAACACCACGTGAGCCTACCCATCAGCCAGCTCCAAACCACCTGGCTGTACCCGTGACAAGCACAAGAGCTGAGAGATAATTCTCACAACTTCCACAGCTAAGTTTTAGTGCACCTTTGGACAACAGGAATGTGTTGTTTTGGAAGAGACATACCTGAGATAAGCTAGTCATATACAAAGAAAGCAAAACATTCTCATGGTTCCCTATGAATCCAGATCTTCATGTTTAGAGTTTGTGTCACACTATGAATAACGGTAGAGAACTAGGTTGAATTTTGGAGCTGAAACCCACTGATGACCTGTTTTATTACACACAGCTGATAAGAGGAGGCACTTGGCCAGGCACGGTGGCTCACTCCTGTAATCCCAGCACTTTGTAAGGCCTAAGCGGGAGAATCACTGGAGCCCAGGAGTTTGAGATTGCAGTGAGCTATGATGACGCCACTGCACTCCAGCCCTGGGCAATAGAGCAAGACTGTCTCAAAAAAAAAAAAAAAAGGAGGCACTTCCAGCCCTTATTGGTCGTACAGGGTCATAGGGTCTTTTGCCACCTTCTGGAAGCATAATGGCAGCTTCGCACACCCAATATCCCTGCAATTATTAGTGCTCACAGCTCAACATGAGCCAACCCCCACTTGTCAGCTGGATAGAAAGAAACCAGGTCAAAGTTTTGGAAGAGAAGTGAATTCAGAGGAGAAAGATACCAATTTAGAAAGGTTCATATCTCTTAGTCCTCTCATGACAGTGCTTAATTCACTATCTTCTGGTCTGGCTCTTTTTTGAGATCCAAGTGTCCTCAATACAGATAGAATGTTTCTCAACCCAAAGTCATAATGAACCTAAGATTGGAAAAGAGGGCAAAAATATTATTTAATTGAAAAACAAAATGTAGACTCACTCTACACCTATGATATTCTGATACTTATATACCAGAGTTTTGGAGTGGGTGAGCTGCAGACTTTTATTAGCTCAATTCTCCTGCCTTTCCTTTGCCTGAAAAATGATCATTCCATTGGAAAAACCAAGCTATATGATATAGTATTCACACCTTAAATATCTTCTGAGAATAATACAGTCTGAGCAAAACACAATAGATTTTAAATGTATAACCAGCAGGTTACATACTGTATATATGATTCCATTTACATAACATCCTTGAAATAAAATTATAGAGATGGAGAAAAGGCCAGTGGCTGCAGCAGGTTGGAGATTAGGGAGAAAGGTGGGTGTGGCTATAAAGGGTGGCATGAGGGAAACCTGCAGTGATGAAACAGTTCTGTATCTTGACTGCAGTGGGGATTGCATGAATCTACACATGTCCCATAATTCCACAGAACTACACACACACATACACGTGTGCATGTATAAGTGGTAAAACATTAATGAACTCTGTGGATTGTTCCAGTGTCAATTTTCTGGTTTAGTCATTGTACTACGGTTATTAGATGTCAACATTGGCGGAGGCAACGTGAAAGTTATACACCAACCTTGTATATTTCTTTGCAACTTCCTGTGAATCTACAGTTATTTCAGAATCAAAAGGTTTTAAAAATACATAACACCAAGAGGTCAAATTACTTATAAATACATTTTAGAAAAGAGTCACTGAGATTTTTTTCCTTAACTCACTGAATAGCGTTTATCAAGGTAAAATTGCAAAGCAAAAAACCAAATTCTATAGCTAGGGTAAAAATGAATATATAAACTTACCTGTTTAGTAAGTTGCTCTTCACAGAGTTTGTAAAGAACATAAAATTTTTGAGCCAAGATAACATTTTCAAGAAAACCACAGCTTGCAAGTTTAACTCTCATAATGATCTGAAAATTAATATAGTGAAATTTTTTCAAGAACTTTAGTGAAAAGCAGTAAAGAATGTAAATTATATTATGCTTTTAAATCCTGGTGCATACCTGTCTGTCAGGAACCATCATAGCAACAGTTCTAAACAGGATTTTTAAGTTTTCTGGTAGTTCCTGGCGCCCAGCATATCCAGGGTTCTACAAATTAAAATATATTTAACTTTTAATTGTTGATATAATCTTCATTTCCTCAATACAAATAGATTTCAAACCATCAGTTCAGGTGGTATTAAAAAATATTAGATTCATAAAATGTCCTTGTTTTCTCAAAAATGTGTATTGGACCATCCATATTCATTAATGTTCACATCATTCCCTTTTATACTTTCCACTTTCATTATAGCAATAAAGTCACATACACAATTTTTGTGTAGCAAAAATTAAGCATCTGTGTGTCTACTGGCTTAAAAAATAGAAAAGAAAATGAGAGAATAGAAGAGAAAACAGGATAAATACCTAGATAATTATGGTCTAAGATATGTTATTGATTGAAAAAGGAAAAAAAAACCTCAGGATTTTATACTGATCAGCCTACTGAGGTGTTTTTTATTTCATCTCTTCAATTATTCTTTGCAGTCATAGTTATAGAGTTCTTTGGATGACAAAAACCCATGGTGAAGGGAAATAAAGAAGCAAATGACACAAAAAATATTGAAAAGGAAAAAAGTAGAGGTGGAAAGGAAACTAAGGCCTCCTACGATAGGTCTGACCCAAAAGTCCCAAAGGAAAGGTTGGAAGTTCAAAGACAAGCAAGGCAAACAAGGGTCAGTTATTTTAGGCAAGTTCACTGAGAAACCTTCAGTGCCATGAACATTTACTGGGCACTGTTAATAGGCCAGATCCTTTAGTAGGTGCTGGAAACAAAGACTGCTGGTTGCCTCTCAATACTCCTGCCTTAGCCACAGAACCCAAGCTGCAAGCTGGGCACATCACCTCCACATTAAAAACTACATTTCCCAGCCTGCCTTGCAGCTGCTATGATTAAATTCTACTCAATGTGATGAAAAGGGACACATTGTATGAAATATCCTTTGACATTTCTTTGAAGGAAGTTGATTCAATCAACAGGATGCACCAAAATAGAGAAGCTTTCTGTAGCATCCTGGGTCACAAGGTGACCCTGAAGATGGAATGCGTGATGGAGTGGAACCAGAGGATGATCTTAAGAGAATAAACCTTTATATGTTAAGCTGTGGTTCTTTTGTGTCTCAGTTATTCACAGCTTAGTGCAATATCTAGTTGCTATTTCCAATATTATCCTTAATCCAGGGAGAATGTTAAACTTCTTTTAAATTCTTCTAGGCCAAATTGGCCGGGCATGGTGGTGCATGCCTGTAGTCCCAGCTACTGGGGAGGCTGAGGCAGTAGGATCGCTTAAGCCCAGGAGTTTGAAGTTGCTGTGAGCTAGGCTGACGCCACAGCACTCACTCTAGCCTGGGCAACACAGCAAGACTCTGTCTCAAAAAAAAAATCTTCTAGGCCATGGCTTCATGCTGATTAAATTTCTTCATCCCATTTCCTGAGTTATAACCAATCACTTTTGGATTATTAGTATTATTATTTTCCCCTCACTGCTTTAATGGATGTTTGCTTACAATAAAGTTTATCAGAAACACTTCTGATTTTGCTTCCTATAATTTATCTTTGTCCACTGGGACATTTGAAACTCAGAGTACTTTGTGTTATTTTGCAACTTGAAGATTTAACTGTATAAATAATACATCAAAACGTTAAAACTGGTTCAACATGAACTTCATTTCCCTAATTCATAGAAACTCCTGTTTATTCATGCCTTTGATTTTGTGTCTTTACAATACAGAATCTCAGAGCTCTGCCCTCAATCATACAGTAACTGAATTTGTGGCAGTTCTTTGGTATAGGAGCTTGTTAAATTATTTTGGAATTTTAAGTCATTCCCTTTTAGTCAGTGTCAGAGATAAAAACAAGCATAGAGGTTAAGCAGTCAGGTCTTGATGTTAGAGAGACAATAATCTCTTTCCCTTACTGGTTGTATGACTTGAGCAAGCTTTTAAGTCTCCCTGAGCCTCAGGTAGCTCAGCTATAGAGTATCCGCCTCATAGGCTATCACAGCCATAAGATGACATAATGAACATGTGAGAATCATTAGTGTTACCAACCAAATAGTTCAGGTTCTTCCTCCTTCCAGCTACCTGACAGGACCATACTTCCCCACGCTCTTGAAGTTAGGTGTGGCCATGACACTTGCTTTGGCCAATGACTTGTTACTTGTGTCACTTCTGGGAAGAAACTCTAAGAACCAGAGCATGATTCTTCATGTTCTATTTTCCTTCTGCTACAGCATCCAGAAATGACTGAGACAGACGGTAGTTACCTTGTCAGCCCGAGTACCAGAGTAATGACATGTAAAGCAGCCCGGCCTCCCTGCCCCTACCCCAGTTAACCCACGGTGGACATGCGGCATGAGGGAGAAATAAATCTTTGTGATTTTAAGCAATTCAGATTTGGGGATTGTGTTACTGCACGATAGCACGAGGTATGCCGTTCGATACAGTACGTAAAACATTTAGCCCCTACCTTACACATACTAAGTGCTCAATAAACAATAGCGATTATTATCATTAACATATTATAATTTTATCTTCTGTCTGAGCTATATTTGCTACTCAAAAAAATCATACATTGGAGGGAGGGAGGGACAGAGAGAACATAAAAAAATCATACAATAAGAGAGAATGGCTCATGACTTCTGGATAGTCAATCATTTACCCACTAATATATGCTTACTTTAAGTCTGTAACAATTAAAATAATTGAATTGCATTTCAAGCCTGTGTTCTCACCATTGTTAAGAAGATTCCAAATTCTGGATTTAAATCAACACAATCACCATCAGAAAAAATGAACTGTTTTTTTCTCTCTTTTCTTGCTGTCAAAACAATATAAATTTGTTGCGCCGCCACTGACAGCACAGGCAATTCAATTCTGTTAAACTCATCAAAACAGCCCCAGGAACCTGACTGTGCAAGACCTGGCATGAAAAACAGTTAATTTGTAAAGTTTTACTCTGTACCATACCTTCCTGATAGCATTCACTTCTCCAAAGTGCTCCCAAACAATTATATATTGAAACAATTTATGTAAACTCTATCTGGCTGTTTATAAAGACATATTTAATTCTAGTGATAAAGAAAGGTTTAATTATTTGTATATCACCACCAAAACCATGAAAATAGCACACTGCCAAAATAAAAGTATAGGTACCCAGGGATGCTGAAGGGTGACAAAATTTGGTCCAGTCTGAAAATGCCACCTTCAGTGGGGATGGGGGTGGACGGAGCCATAGTGTTTGGGGAAACGGACAAAATAAGGAATGCCTCATCTGGGCCAGCTCTCTCTGTTCCCTTTTTATTGCAATGAGATAGAAATGTCAGGATGCAGGGTGAGACAGAGAATGGCCAAAGGGATTTTTATTTCTTACAGAACCCAGCAGAAAGAAAGACCTGGATATTGTGAACATTGCTCCTGTTTAATTTCTAAGGATGAAAACACCTTCATTGCCTTCAGCTATACGAAAGGCTTGCCCCCACCCTCAGTCCTTCTCTCTTCTTTGGGAACTGCCATTATACACATGTATATATATACACATATATATTCATATATCCCTATGTCTCTTACGTTTTTCTGTCAAACTTTCCATCTCTTTGTCTTTTTGCAATGTATTCTCTTGGCTAAATATTCCAACTCAAGAGGGGCTTTTTTTTTTAAATTTACATTTTCAATTTCCAAGAACTCCAATTGTTATTTTCTCATAATAGCCTGTTTTTCTTTAATTGGTTGAATGTGGTATTCTTGAATCTCCGTAGCTATTAATTTTATATGTTTTTTTTTCTGTTTCTTCTGTTAATTTAATGGTCAGTAGATCTCTTTACTGTTTTGGGTGCCTCCCTACATCCTTCAAATATTTTATGAGGCTTTGTTAACTCTGCATAATGGTTTTGCAGGGTGTATTTCCTCATCCCAAATGCAAATTCCTGTCTGCAGCCTGCATGCCCGCCTCTGGTGATGTGGAGGAAGGGGTGGGATGGGCAGGAGACTTCTGTCTGGGCACAGGGCTTGCAGTCTGACCCACTTCCTTGCCCTTCCTCTCTGGCACCAGCCTCCAACTGGGGTCAATCTTTGTCCAGACTCCCACTTCAGAGAGCCGTGTTACAGCTTCTATATAGAGTAAAAATGTTGGAGACGGCCACTTCCTTTTTTTTCCTGTGCCTTCTGCTGTAACTCTGGCATTCCAAGGCCACCTTGTGCTCCATTCTGCCTCTGTCCACCATCCCCAACTCTCAGGTCAGGAGTGATCCATAGAAGAACCCTTGTGCTTAATTAAAAAATGGTTCCTGGGGTTCAGAAATGTTTCAACATACAGGCAACCATAAAGAGCAATATAATGAACAAACATGTACCCACTTAACCAAATCTTAACATATTGCTTTCAATTTCATTCTAAAGAATAGAATATTAGAATGACAGTTCAAGTTCCTGGATGTCCCTCTCTGGGATCTATACTCCCTCCTTCTCCTCCAGAGGTAACTTCTATCCTGAATTTTATGTTAATGGTTTCCATGCATGGTTTTAAACTATTGCTCTTATGCGGGCACTCACAAACACTATTTACTTTGCTTGTTAAAATTTATAGGTGTCTATCTATATAAAATACTACACATGTCCTTCTGCAATTTGATATTTTTTGCTCAATATTATTTTTCTGAGACTTATCCATGCTGATACATGTAGCTCAAACTATATTGAATAGTATCGCATTGTATAAACATACCAGTTTAAAAATTCATCCTACCCTCAATGAATATTTAGGTTGTTCCTAACAATTTGCAATAACAATGCAGCAGTCTTGCTCATGTCTTCCTGCAATATGTGTGAGGAGTGGAGACTCTGGGTCAAAGAGTGTGCATATCTTCACGCTCACCACCTGTAGCCACCTGTTCTCTGAAGCAGTTCTACCAGTTCACACACACAGAAGTACTAAGAGTTACAGTTTTTGCACATCCTTGCCAACAGTGGTTTTAGACTTGCCCACTTTTGCCAATCTGGCAGGAGTGAGAATGATATCTCATTATTATTTTATTTTGTGTTTCTTAATGATTTGAAAAGAATCTTTTCAAAATATTGGATATTAATTTTTTGTCAGCTGTGTTAAAATATCTTCCCCCAGTCTGTAGCTTATATTTTTTCTACCTTCTTAAATGGAATCATAATCACATAATGGCTATATAATTTTATATATAAATAATTGCAACATCCAGGCAAATAAAAGTAAGAGCTGGATGTACAGTCTCATGGTATGTACTGCAGAGACATTCTCACATCCCGTTTAAAGGAAGGGCTGGATGAGTGAACTTATGATGTTTGATACAGAGAATCTTCAGTGTATTCCTCCCCAACCACGTCCTCCTTGCTCCCTCCTCCCTCCTAGAGGGAGGAGCAGCTAAGCTGAACTTTGCCACAATCATTTTCTTGCTCTTCTTTTTTTTTTACTATGTATACATACCTAAATAATTTATTTCTAGTTTTACCTATTTTTGAATTTCAAATAAATTTAATGATACTTTATGTATTTTTGTGATACTTGCTTCCTTCACTCTATATTTATGAGACTGCTCTATGTTAATGCATCTTGTAGTTTCTCATTTTTACCACTCTACAGCATTATTAAATAGAATTTGATACACGTATTTTTTCTTTCCTTTACATATACTATACAAATTATTATGTTCACAAGCTATGTATCCAGACCACCACAGAGGATACTCAGGGTTGTTTCCAGCTGTTGGCTGTTACAAGCAATGCTGCTGTGAACATTCTCACACATCCCCCATGCATAAGGCAGTTTATCTGAATATATACCAAAGGGTGGGAAAGCTGAAAACACACATGCATGCTTTCCAAAGTAATGTCAAGTGGTTTCCAAAAAAGGTTTTTATACTCCTACCAGCAGTGGATGAGTGTTTCTCTTGCTCCAACCCTGCCAATGATCAAAAATATAACACTTAAAATTCTGTTAATCTGATGAGTATAAAATGGAATCTTCTTATAATATGCATTTTGTTGATTGCTGGTCATGTGGTTTGCTTCATTTGTGAAATGGCTTTTTCTTGTTTTCCTATTGGGTTATCTTTTTGTTATTGATTCATAGGCAGTATTCATATATTTGGGATACTAACTCTTTGTAGGTAATATTTGTTGCTAATGCCTTTTCTAAATTTCTGATATGACTGTTCACTCTCTTTTGGGTATTCATTGATAAATGTTTTTAGCTTAGGGTAGGTAAATGTATCAATCTTTTCTTTATGGTTTGTGACTTTTGTATTACAAAACCCTGTCTACTCTAAAAACAGAGCTATTTTATTGTACTACCTTCTAAAAAACTATACAGTTTTGCCTTACACATTTTAGGCATTTAATCCCCTAGAATGGTTTTTTGTGTATAATGTGAGGTAGGGATCTGATTTATCTTGCTAAATATTAATCATCTATTGTTCCAGAACCATTTATTACAAAGCCCATCTCTTCATCACTGATTTGTCACCTTTGTCACATGTCAAGTGTTCTTGGCCAGCTTCTGCATTCTCTATTATATTCTGCTGGTCTATTTATCCCTGCCCCAATACCACACTCTCTTAATTATGTTCTAAATGGTATCTTTCTAAAATTTTAATTTTCTAACTATTCCTTGTAGTTTATAGAAGTAAAACTGATTTTGTATATTGATTTTATATTCTAGTAAACTTGTTAAATTCTATTTTTCTATAGATTTTTTGAATTTTCTTTACAGTCTATCATTTCATTTGTAAACAACAAAAACTTTGTATTTATTTCTTTCCAATCTTTGTGTTTTTGTTGTTGTTCCTTACTGCACTGGCTAGGATTACAATGCAATGATAAACAGAAATAATGATAATGAAAATACTTGTCTCCTACTCCATATCAAAGAGAAATTTTAAGCAGTATGCTGTTTTCTGTGAACGTCCTTTATCAGGGGAGCTATGTGGATGGCTGCCTGGAGGAAGAACCTAAGAAACAGCAGGCAACCTCAGGCAGGTCAATGCAGCTCTGGCAGAGAAAGGCAGGGAGAGCATTAGGAGTCAACAGGTCAGGGCAATAGAGTAAGGATGTGGGAAGGAGCAGGGATGATCACATAAGACAATACAGGATCACTGTAAGGATTTTGGCTTTTACTCTGAGTGAAGCCACGAGATAGCTTTCCTCAGAAGACTGTCATGATCTGATTTACATGTAGAAGGATCACGGTGCTGCTGTTCTGCAACTAGAATGGAGGATCCAGACAGACGGACACCAATTAGGAAGCTAAGTGAATGGTCCAGGTGAGAGATGATGGTGGCTTGAATCAAGATGACAGCAGTGGGGATGATAAGACGTGGTCAGATACTGGGTGTGTTTTGAAGGTAGAATCAATAGTGTTTGCTGACAGATTAGATCTGAGTATGATAGAAAAAGAGGAGGAAGGATAGGTCAAAGTTGTTTCTTGATTTTGGGGTTTTTTGGTTCGTTCGTTTGGTTTTGGTTTGGTTTTTTGTCTGAGCACCTGGAAGAATGGAGTGACTATTTTAGTGAGATGGAGATAGCTGGGGAGGGAGATCCAGAGTTTGGTTTTGGATACAGTGAATTTGGACCTACCAGACATTTAAGTGGAGATGCCCAGTTGACAATTGTCCATATGCATCCAGAGTTTCAAGGAGAAGTCTGAGCTAGAGATATGAATTTGGGAGTCGTCACAGAGATGGTATTAAAGCTTGGGTCTGCGTGAGGTCATCAAGAGAATGCACGTAGATAGAAAAAAGAAGACCACCAAGGACTGAGCTCTGAGGCTCAGGTGTCCTCTGTCCATCTAGAATCACCTCCTCCCTATCTTTCAGGATTTTCTCAACATTTCCCATCTGCTCATGGCCACCTCCCTTATTTTTCCAGTGTTGCTATGCTTTTTAAAAATCCTTCATTTCAGTAAGATTTAATACAGGAAAAGAAGTCACATGTGTCACCAATGCTATCTTGATCTTATCTCCTCCCCTTCAGCAGTTATAAATTGATTCCATTTTCATAATCCAATACACAGTCAATGCATAGAGGATATCACCAGCAATAGCACTGAACTATGGGAAATTTATAATATCTGGCCATTGTTAACCCAGAAAAATGTCAATATCACATGGATCAACCTATACTAATGTTGAGTATGTGGGATAATGTCACTTTAGATTTCTATCAGAAAACAATGTAAAGGGAAATAAAAATAAATTCAGCAAAAATAACTTAATATTGTTTGACACTTGCCTTTGAAAATCCTCCCTAGGCCTCTGAAATCCATTTGATCTGAGCAGTTGAACACGACCACATATTTTCCCAAACACCGTCCCATGTCTTTTGTGGTTTCTGTTTTGCCAGTGCCTGCAGGTCCTGCTGGAGCACCTCCCATGTTCATTCCCAACGCCTGCGCTAAGGTGATATAGCATCTGCAAGTGTTAATCAGATGAAGCACTGTGAATACGGGTAACCCATATGGTACAGCACAAGCAAAAGCCCAGTGTGACTGGAATGGGCCTGTTTATTTTAGAGTTTGAGTAGCCCACACAAAAGAGGCAACTAAACAAGCCTGAGGTACTTAATATTCATTACAAGCAGTATAAAGATTTTTTGGCACAAACTTCTACATCACTCCACCCTGACTTAAAACCTTCAGGCTGTCCTCCCATTGTGGTCTGTAGGGGAACCAAATAAACAGTGCTGTGCTGGCTGGTGCTTAACAACTGGCTCTCTAACCTGATTTTCATGTTCATCAGTTTCTGTGGTATACATACTTCCACCATGGCCAATGACAAGCTATCAATGTGACATCACAAAATTGGGACAAAATGCACATAGTTGGCTCTCACAGATCAATACAAGCCAGCTCCAGCACACCATTGCAAATAAATCATTTAACTATGTGCTGTTTCACTCATTTAGAGAAATATAAAGAATAATATAATAGATTTACTTGTATCCATGATCCAGATTCTGTTGTATTATAGTTGTTGGATCTAAGTAAAATGTAGGAAAGATCTCAGTACAGCTTCATGAGACATGAAGTTTACTATGTAAACACCAATGGAAGAGAAAACACACTGACAAATGCGTGGTTCAATGGCACTGGGCATATAAAAGGAGAGGCTGGATAAGCCAAGACGAGGCAGCCCTACTTAGAGTAACAGCAGAACTAAATGTTACATAACCCAATTTAAGTCAATTCTACAAACATTTATCAAGTGTCTTCTATGCACAGCATATTGAACTGGGTGTTGTGAGACATACAAAGATGAAAAAGACCCAGTTCTTGCCTAGTGACATACTGGAAAGAGCTATGAGGGGATCTGCCATGGGCTAATTATTCAGGCTTGGCCAACAAGCTTCACTTTAGGTATCAATTTCCACATTGGAAAAACCAAAGGCTAAAGCAGATGATCTCCAAGGTACTTTCCTTTGCAATTTTAACAACTTCTTTTATGGTTCTAGGAATTCTTTTTTTGTCTCACAATCTAAAATTCATTATTAAATTACTTATAGTCAACATTCAAGCTTGCTTTTATTCTTTAATCTCTTTCTACTTCATAAAAGTTTAAGGTGCATGTATGTTTCAGTAGTAGCTACAGTTATTTCATTGTTAGACTGACTTTAACAAGCTAGCATATACCGGACACAACAGCAATGTGCTTTTGTTAATATTTCAAATGCAATTTTAAAACAATTTTAAGCACATTTTTAAATTGCAAAATGGAATAACAAAAACTGGGTCTCCTACCTATCTGTTAATGGAGTGATAACAAGACGATCAGTGCATCCCAGAAATTCATTTTGGTAAACAAAATCAACATCTGTAATAGACACTACAGTTTGATCCAAATCTTCCTTAAAATAAAATCTACTTTGTTTTAGCCATTCAAAATCGGTAACCGATTTGATGTGCATTTTTACCTTAAAAACATGAAATACAAAAAAGTTACATACTGAATTGCGACAGCGTAAAAAAACACAAGCATAATGGCATTTTTGTTCACTCATTCATGAATTGATTCTCCTTCATTTAACCAGTGTTTATGGAGTGCCTTCTTGTGCTTGACACTGTGCTGAGTGCACAAAGACAGACACAGTTCCAGCCTTCTGGAGCTTGCAGAAAAGGGCAAAAGACAAACAGTGAAATATGTAATTGCAACAAAGTATGAAAAACACTACTAATAAAATTTAGGGCTCCTGAATATATGTAGCAGAAGAACCTAACCTAGTCCAGGGAGTTTGAGAGGAGCACTCAGAGAAAAAAAACATCTAAACTAAAACCTGGATAAATAATAGGAATTAGCCTAGGAAATAAAACAAAAAGTGTAATGAAGATGTGGGAGGAGGAAGTGCTATAGGCAAAGGCCCAGAAGATTTGGTTGGCATGTTCAATTCAGTACAGGTGGGGCATCCAGGGATCTAGAGAAAGAATGAGAGTTGAGGCTTCATAAGGCCATGGGAAGGGTTTGAGACTTGTCCTCATGGCAATTGGAAGCCACTGAAGGAATGGATTGGTAGGGAAGTGCATGGTTACAGGTGCCCATGTGTCTTCCTACATCAGCACCATAGCCACCAACCTGCCTGGTCATGGGGCAAGAGGTACTGGGCTCCCACTGCCATGGATGCAAGCTCTCGTACCTGGTCCACTAGAGGAGATAAAGCCAGGTAAGAACTTTTAGGAACTCTATCCCACAACACCCACATTCTGAGTTGCTTCATGACTTTCCACTGGTAAACTTGGAGAAACCCCAGGGATGCCTCCACAGGGAATCAACATAGGAAAGTGGCAAATGGTCCCCTTCACTGGTCTTCAACCCAGCAGGCCCACTTCGAGATCTTTCAGCTAACACTAAAAAATAGACCTGTGGCAACCATACAATATTCAGGTCTCTGTCCGACCAGGTCTCCATACACCTTGCTATTTACAGTCTTGCTTTTTCTTATTGTTGTTTATTACATTGCTTATGGCCTTGCTTCCACCTCCAGTTAAGGATTCTGGCTTCCCACCTAAGGCACTGTTAGTACTCATCACCTTTAAAGAGCTACTTTCAGGCAACATAGTCCAGCCATACCCCCAGAGAATCTACACTCTAGCACACAGCCCACAGCCAAGGAGATGCAACAGCTAGCTGCTTTCAATAATCTGTTAGTATGGGAAGGAAGAGGTGGAAGAGGAGGAAGAGAAGAAGAATAGCTAATATATTTATTGAGTTCTTACTGTATATCAGGCTGTTCTAAGCATTATACATGGAAAAATAAAATGCATATATGCTGGCCATGAGATCTCATTTTAGGTGGGATGCAAACTGACCACGAGTTCAATGGTGATTAAAACCAAAAGAAAACAGTTTCATAGTTTCCATCGTGTACAGGTTTTTTTTTTTTTAAATCCATTCTGTTTGGAAAGTAAATCTTGGCTCAGCACTTAATTTTAAAAGAACTTTCTTCCATGGAACTTCAGCTTTAGGGGACAGTAAGAGATGTTTAGATAACATCCTCAATAGTATGCCTGTAGCAAAAACAATATTGAATTTCATACTAGTGTTTCTTGAAGCAGACTTCAGTGAAAGTCAAGGTATAATAGCAAGTGCAATTAGTAAAAGCAATTCTGCAGAAGGCCAAAACAATGTCTTAATATGCAGCTTTCTGATGACTAGCCTGGTCCAGCGATAAATCCTAAAGCAGTTTTTCTCAAACTTTAAGACACGTATCAATCACCTGGGAATCTTATTAAAATGCAGATTCTGATTCAGTAGGTCTGGGGTGGGGGTAGGGAGACGGGAGATTCTACTCTCCTAATAAACTCCCAGGAGGTATCAATGCAACTGGATAGCAGATAATGCTTTTAGAAGCGAGGATCTAGATTACAGGGGAATTGATGGACTGACTGCATGTCCTTCAAGTAATCTTCAATAAATATAACTTATCTGATCGGAACTTTTGATAAAAGTTTGAAACAATCTGATCATAGTCTCTAAAATAGGGCCCAACTTGCATGAATTATATATCTCTGATGAAGGAAAGAGGTCCCTTTAAGATGTATCAAACCAAGTAGAATAAAGCAATAGTAGTTAAAGACAAAGACTGTCAGATGTTGGTATATCAAAACTACCTGGGGCTCCTACCCCATAATAAAGAATCCTTGCTTTAGGAGAATTTGGCCTGGCTCAAAGCCACTGATTAGAGTCCTATTTCCAAAGGGAATTCAAATACCACCCCTCTCACTCCCACCCTACAGAACCTTGCCCAAATCAAGCCCCTGATGCCCTATGGCACACTGTCCAATGGACAAACAGCATGAGAGTTCTCAAAGCTTAATTCTGCTCAACCCAGGCCTCTTTCCAAATCTGCCCATCACAATTCACTACCTATCCCACCTAAATTGTATCACATCCCTGGTTATTTGGTTTTATGGAACAATTAGTTGATCCACGTAACATCAGTTGATTCCAGACTTTCAGAGTGCCAAATGAATATACATACATGGTTGTTTAACCCACCCAATATAGATATTGATACACATGGTACAGATGGAAACAGTCATGAAAAAGTACCAAGTAGATAGGAAGTTCATATAAGTTGGGCAATATATGTAATCTTTAACTATTCATTATTCATTAATACACCAAATTACTTTAAGAAAAATACTTTACCAAGTCATCAAAAATATCTCTCTGATGTACATGGATGGTAATTAGAGTTTCAAACTTCACTCTGTCAAACTTGGTTAGGTCATGTGTTGTCTGACTAATAAGAGTATTTAGAATATCCAAAAATTTCTGATTGGTCACGTGCATGATTTTCCTGTCATCTTTTGCATTATTCAAAGCCTCTTCTGAATCGTGTGTCCACAACATCTGAATTCCCAGAAGTCCAACCTGCAAATCCAGCAGAAAAATATTTAAATTTGCCAATATTCAAAGTACATCTGCAGTAAAGTTTGGTGGTTACTTATTCACATGAGGTGAACAAGGTCTTCATCATTTTAAACTAAAAAAGAGACATGCATTTCTCCACTCCTAAGGGGGGTAACAACATTTAAACTTTTAACTATTAATATTTAATTATGTTTTTTTTTTTGTTTTTGTTTTTGTTTCTGTTTTTTGAGACAGAGTCTCGCTCTGTTGCCCGGGCTACAGTGAGTGCCGTGGCGTCAGCCTAGCTCACAGCAACCTCAAACTCCTGGGCTCAAGTGATCCTACTGCCTCAGGCTCCAGAGTAGCTGGGACTACAGGCATGCGCCACCATGCCCAGCTAATTTTTTTCTATATATATTTTTAGTTGGCCAGATAATTTGTTTCTATTTTTAGTAGAGACGGGGTCTCGCTCTTGCTCAGGCTGGTCTCGAACTCCTGACCTCGAGTGATCCTCCCGCCTTGGCCTCCCAGAGTGCTAGGATTACAGGCGTGAGCCACCACGCCCGGCCTTAATTATGTTGATGTAATAGACAAATAATAATTTAAATCATAGCTACCATTTATTGAACTATATGTGTGTTATAGAAGATGATTAGGGAATTTTTCTATGGAAGGCCTGAAGATACCAGATACCTTCATGCAATGATTGTTCTTTCTCAAGAGAAGCAAGTGAGATTAAGGAACTCTTTATTGTGTATTTTTCCTTGCGCAGGTTTTCCGTAGCTCTTTCTGCTCTTCTAAAAACATATGCTGCCTATCTCCTTTCCTGACTGCTCACTCTCTCTGTAATCCACACTTTATCTATGTCTACTTTTCCATCTTTAAGTTGCCCATAGAAGAGAGAGACAGAAAGTGAGAAGAGAAGTTTGTATCTTCTGTATCCTGATGAAGGCATAAAGCAATTGTGGGAGGATGTCACCTTAGGCCTATAATTTCTGCCCCTGAAAACATAATAAAAGTATAAAAGTGGCCTAAACATGCCCCACCCTCACCCCCTCACTGAAACAGTTGTCCCTTGGGGAGCTCTTGTTCATCCCCGGGGTCAAGCAACAGATCCAAGCTCATTTGGACCAAAAAAAAGACTCACACATTTGAGGGAGGATGGGAGCAGCACGGGCCATATGTGGACGCCGCCCGGCAGGGGCTCAACAGCAGGAAAAGCAAGAATAACACCTGTTCCCTATCCCTGCCTCATCAGCGACTCTGACACCTTACCCGCTAGAGCAGTGGCCAATCCTGGGCTCCACAGGTAAAGATAAATGAAAGCACCTGGCTGAAGTAAGCAATGGCACCTAGTGAAAGCAGCTGGTGCAAGGAGATTCTGGCCCTGATGGCGGCAGAAGATGGCCCCACGTAGGGAAGGCAAGGAGAAAAAATACAAAACCTCAGCAGTTTCCGGCTGTTTGACTTAAACAGACCCTGAAAGACCACTGCACCATGGTGTATATCCAAAAGCACCTCTTTAAAATGATTATCCTGAGTCACCAAAAACAGTTGAAATTATGCCTTTATACTCAGGCTAAGAAGGCAGGAGACTTAATGGTGAAAACTGGAGACTGTTTCATTTAAAAAAAAAAAAAAAGAGTGCTCATTCTCATCAGTGTTATTTCATGACTACAAGAAGCACAGTAAAAAATACTGGGAGGCACCACATGTTCTCACTCATACGTGGAAGCTAAAATAGTTGATCTCATAGAAGTAAAGCATGAAACAGAGGATACCAGAGGCTGGGAATGGGAGGGGGAAGGGGGAACAGGGAGAGTCTTGTTAAAGGATAAAAATTACAGCTAGATAGGAGGAGTAAGTTCTAGTGTTCTATACCACTGTAGGATGACTATCATTAACAATAATATATAGTTTCAAATAGCTAGAAGGAGGCTATTGAATGTTCCCAACACAAAGAAATGATGAATGTTTGAGATGATAGATATGCTAATTACCCTGATCTGATCACTATACATACACATCGAGACATTACTATGTATCCTAGAAATATATACAATTATTATATGTCAATTTTAAAAGGAAAGAAAGAAAGAATATGGCAAAAGGAAAGAAAAGAAAGGAAGAAAAAGAAAGACAGACTAGAAAGAAAGACACTAAAATGTTAACAGTCCTCATTTCCAGGTGGTAGAAATATGAGACATTTTTATTTCTGCTTTTATATTTTTCAAAAAATTTCCAAACTTTTGCAGCAAGGATCTGCTGCATTTACAATCTTTAAAACATATTTTATAAGAAAGCAGAGGTGAATTTTTAAATGACTTTAGATTAACTTAATATTGGGCAAATTTCAGTTATTTGGAAAAACTGCTTTAAAAATAATGAATATATATACTACAGAAAATCCTGAAAGCTGGTCAACCTTCCTACTGTATCTTACTCAGTTTCACCACTGTTGTGAACTTGCTCTCAACTCTCCACGTAATGCTAAATCTTCAGTCTAAATTAGACTGAGCCTCTCCTTCAGAATATGCAGGGTCGGGCTTTCCTGGGACAGGGAAAATATGCTGATCTGGTTTAAGGAGCTATTGTCTCAATTTACCAAATAAAGTATTTCATAAAGCTTTATCACAAAGGTAATCATGGTAATGAGAATTTTAAAATTTGCCAAGGATATTACACAATATAAAAAAAATCACTGTATTAAAATATTCTCTCCAATAAAAGTTGATTCTGTATTGTACTTGTGTAGTTCAGATAAATAATTCCATGTCATTTCAGCTGTCTCCACTGTATGTGCACTAATTCAGGATTAGGAGTTCAGGTTGGGAGAGGTGCTTGGAGAAGAAATATAGTTTGGACAAAAACTGTCTATACTTTCCGTGTATATCTTTTGCCTTCTATCCCATGCTATCTCTGCCCCAGACTACATATCATCACTTTTCATTTATCTCGAATGAAAATTTCGTGAACCCATTGGCACTTGCTCCAGCCTCAGGCTCTTTGAGATCTTCTCTTTTTAGAAAGTTAGTTGCGTGAGAAAACCTCCTTTAAAAGATTATGCCAATCTAGAAAGCATACGTCGAGTACCCATACAATCATTCTGTTTTCACTTTTAGTACAGTATTCAATAAATTATGAGATATTCAATAATTTATTATAAAGTAGGCTTTATTTTAGATGATTTTGCCCAACTGTAGGCTAATGTAACTGTTCTGAGCACATTTAAGGTAGGCTCAGCAAAGCTATGATGTTCAGTTACATGAGATGTATTAAATGCATTTTCAATTTATGATATTTTCAACTTATAATGGGTTTATCAGGACGTAACACTATCATAAGTCATAGAATATCTATATACAAATATATATATCTATAAAATGAAATTTCCCACAAGAGGTTTTAGTCTCAGTGTGTATCCTTAATGATAGGAATATAGCTGCATATCCCCTTCTGGGGGATTGGATGGGTTGGCCTAGAATGGTGTAGGTTCACAAGTGGTTGTGAGCTAAGGTTAGTTGAGGGTGGGTAGAGGCTTCTCTACTTAGTTCAAAGCCATGACAGCCTCCACACCATCAAGCTGGCCACTTCCCGAGTATCCTCCCCACACTTATTTCCATTTCTTTTAACCATTATTTAAACAATGTGTATTCTCACCTGTGCTGGAAAGTTCTTGAGGAAAGGTAACAGTTGAAATCCTGAATCACTGATCTGATAGAATGCAGATCTAATTATATTATGTAACGATGACATCTGCATTTTTAGCAAGTCCAGAAGCCAAATCTCTACAGGACCTTTGGCCATAACAGAACTATCCAACTAAAAAGAAATTACAAATTGATAATAACTTGGTAATTTTACAAATGTCACATACTCAATAAAGCATAGTACCTCAATGCAAAGCAGTTACATATTTTATACAAAATATTTAAAACATGGGTAAAATCATCTAATACTATAGCTGGAAGGAACTATAGAGATTACCTACTATAAAATTTTCATGGTATAGAGGACAAAATGAGTCTCAGAGATGTTAAATGATTTATCCAAACTGGTTTGTAACAAAGCCAGGGCTATATAACCCCCTTCTCTCCTTTTTTTTTCCCTGTAATCGAATTGCATTCTCTCAACCAAAGGTTTTACAGAAATCCTAATAACGAAATGTGAACCAAGCCAACTTACAACAATTTTTTCTCCTTCTCTTGATATGACGGCCAGGATCCGATCATAGTCTTTTGCATGGAATGTCACCTCATTGATGTTGTCAGATACTGCAGGGAGATGGGGCTGTCAGGAGCACAAGACAGAGCAAAAACATCTCACGCAAGGCCCAACACAAAAGCCATTGGGATGTTTTTAAAAGCCTTAATATTTTTTAGCTGTTAAAAAGGTTGAGAATTTACTTCATTGTCAAAAAGAAAAGAAAAGAAAAATCAAAAATACAGACTCTGGTTTGATCCTTGACTGAGTTGGAGGCCCATTTTTTAAAATACAGCCCTACATATGTTTTCTCCAAGTCCTGCAAATGCCCCCCTAATACTATGGAGATTGAACTAGCGACTGTCTTCTTCCTCCAGAGAGAGACTGGACCAACCTACCCCAGTCCTCCTCCCTCCCAGATACAGCTCCATCCTGCCCTCTCTCCTGGCTCTATCTCCACCTTTCACAGCATCTTTCCCTCCTCTCTTTTCTCATCCCCACACCTCCCCGGAAACCAACAAGGAAGATAATATTAGCCATTCCCAGATCCCCAAACCAGAAATGGCCCTGGGGTGGGTGCTTCAGTGCCTCCCATGCCCAGTTCTCTACAGTTTTTCTCTTCCTCTTGGAAGTATTGCTCTTGGAAATGGCGAAAAGCATTTGAGAAGCATTCTGGAAGGAAAAAAGGACAAATAAATCCAAACCACAACCCCTATTTTGTCTAAGAATATTCAGAGTAAAATACCCATAATGGTGAGTTACAGTTAACGAACACATCCTGTGTGCTAGATACTTTATTATGCATTAGCTCATGTAATCCTCACGACAATCCTATGAGGTGGGAACCATTAATATCCCAATTTGACTGATGGGGAAACTGAGGCATAGGAAAATTAGGAAGCTTGCCAAGGTCACACAGCTAGTAAGTGGCACAATGAGTGATCCTTGCTCACCAGCACCGCTGGATTGTGTCAGGTTGATAGCTCCAAATACTCAGAAAACAGGACATTCTATAATCAACATGATTTTTGATAGTTTTCTTTCTTACTGGGCTTTTAAGATGTTAACTTCACGTTTATTCTTAGTTATATATGCTGTGTAAAAAGCAATTGAGGTCACAGATACTTAGATTATACCTGTATGGTGTGGGAGTCACTGGCTTGTCCAAGAATTTCCAGGAGAACTGGATCAGATACAAAGAAAAATCTCGGAAATAATAATCGCTTCTTCTCCAAATACCTTCAAATAAAGTCAATAGCATGTTACCAAGTGATTTTTTCCTGAATTGTGAATATTTTTTTGCCAAGACAAAATCACTGACATCTTTGCTAAGATAATAGCAAAGCAAGGCTGCCCCATAATGTGTTGTCTTCTCTTTTCTCATCAGGAGCCCTCTGTCACCCAGGCTGGAGTACAGCGGCATGGTCATAGCTCACTGCAGCCTCCAACTCCTAGACTCAGGTGATCCTCCCACCTCAGCCACCCAAGTAGCTAGGGCTATAGGTGCATGTCACTGTCACTATGCCCAGCTAATATTTTTAAAAAATTTTTTTTACATATTTTATTTTATTTCTCACTACGTTGCTCAGATTGGTCTCGAACTCCTGACCTCAAGCAATCCTCCCGTCTCAGCCTCTGAGTCACTGAAATTACATGACACAAACCACCACACCCAGCTTTCTTCTTGTGACCTTTTAAAGATTATTGAGAACCTTGTGGCTTAAACCCAGGGTGAACACATGATTAATCTCTAAATCAGGACATTTTGAGAGTGAAAGCAGGGGAGAACTAACAACATTAAGCCAGGACAGACGCATAAACTCGAACCAACCAAGACATATCATCACCTTATTTCAAATAGAAATTGAGCATGAACTGCCTTTTAAGAAAATTAACGGTGAATTTGTCTGGTTAATTGTTCTCTTAGAGCAGTGGTTCCCCAACCTTTTTGGCACCAGGGACTGGTTTCATGGAAGACAATTTTTCCATGGACCAGAGGTAGGGGAATGGGGTGTCGTGGGTGGGGTGCAGAGCTCAGGTGGTGACGCGTGGCCTGCTTCCTAACAGGCCACGGAGCAGTATCAGACCACAGTCCCGGGGTTGGGAACCACAGTCTTAGAGCACATTTCTACTCCACGCCTATAGCAGTTGAATGGTAACCCCTAAAAAGATATGTCCACGTCCTATTCCCTGGAATCTGTGAATGTGACCTTATTTGGAAAAAGGGTCTTTGCAGATGTAACAAAGTCAAGGAAGGCTCTTGAGAAGAGATCACTTTAGATTATCCCAATCAGCCTTAAATCCAGCGACAGGTGTCATCATAACAGACACACAGGAGGAAGAGGAGAAGGCCAGGTGAAGACAGAGACAGAGACTGGAGTGATGCAGCCGCAGCCGAGGAATTCGTAGAGCCGCCAGCAGCTGGAAGAGTCAGAGAAGATTGTTTCTCCCTTAGTGCCTTCAGAGGGAGCTGACAGCTCGATTTCAGACTTCTTGCCTCCAGAACTAAGAGAGAATGAATTTCTGCTGCTTTACAGCTATTCAGTTTGTGGGAATTTGTCATGGCAGCCCTAGGAAACTAAAACTATGCCTTAACTTACCCACCCCACAGTCTTACAGAAAAATTAGAAGTTATGTGAAATTCTAAATTCCTATCCCCACTGCAATCATCACTGCCAAACCAGAAACACAGTCAGTAACAGTAACTTGTGTGGGATAAAACATCATCACAAAAGAAAAAAAAAAATCATGAGTGATTTAAAAATTGAACTCTCACCCCGTAAGTGACTTCTGACATACTTCCAGCTGTTCGTGTAAATGAGGTAGAAGTTGGCCCATGGTTTCATCTCCAACACAGCAATTGATCACATTGGGGTTCTCGTGAGCCCGCTGCATTATTTTTATCCACGACTTGTCAATGTTCTGAAAACGCTTTGCTTCCTGAAAGCAAATCCATAGTCAGCAAAGGTTAGCATCTGGATAATTGAGAAAAGGAAAATCTTCACTTTGGAATTTCCTGTAGTTCTTCAAACCAGCCTCTATTAGTCTCAGGCTGCATAATTTAAACAGACCATGTTTTTTCATCTGAATTAATTCTGAACAACAAAAATCCAAAGCTATAAAACTGCTTATTAAAATACAGCTTTACCACAAAGGGGTTTACTGCTTATTTGTTTCCTTGCATTTAATACAGTTTTGAAAGTAACACATGATTAATTTGCGGAGCTATCAACTTAAAGTTCAAATCTAGTGTTTCAGCACCCCAGGTGTTTTGGTTTGATGAGCAAACTGAAGAGGCATGAAAATAATTTGATCTCAGGATTCTTGGAATAATTACAGCCCAATAGTACCCCAGGAAAAAAAAAAGAAAGAAAGAAAATCAGTAAAAACACAAAACAAAGCTTCATTTACATTTTTTGCAAATGAAAATTTTCCATTTACTATGGATGATATTAAACTTTGCACTCGATTGCAAAAATGCCTCTAGAAATTGGCATAATCTTGCCTCTTTTAAAAATGCAACTTTCTGACTAAAAAACAAAACCAACACACTTTAATGTTTTAAAAATGTGTTACTAAGGGAAATCAGCCATTTTAAAAATATTTCTATTCTTTATTTTTAATATATATAGATCCTGTTTGTAGATATAGAAATTTAGGAAGAGCTGGACTAATTTTATAAGAGAAAAGTTACCTTCATAGACTAAACCTATTCGTTAGTTATTGGCATTTATTTACAAGGCCCTAAAAGGTCTGTTCTGAATGTTTTGTTATAGTCTTCTAAGGCTAAGTTTTCTTTCCCCACAGCATGTTTCTGAGCTGCTAGTAGTAGACTTACTAATAGTTCATCTGTGCTTATAAAATACAGATTAATTTTAATACTACTCTCAAATGAATATTATAAGCTTCACTCTTGGAAGAGCTGAATTAGTATAATTTAATAGCACTGCCTTTGAATGTACCTCACATCCTTAAATAACCTCAAGATTATTTACTGTTTGAAACTGTGTGAGTTGCTTCTTTCTGCGAATGTAAATCAGAGGTCAGCACTTTTATTTAAAACTTTTTCTGTAAAGGGTCAGATAGTTAAGATTTTAGACTCTGTTGGCCATATGGTCTCTGTTACAAATACTCAGCTCTGCTGATGTTGTGCTAAAGCAGCCACAGACAACACATAAATGAGTGAATGAGTCTGTGTTCCAATAAAACTTTATTTACAAAAAAACAGGCGAGTGGGATATATTAATAGTTTGCTAACCCCCGGCATAGTCAAGCCTTGGCCATAGATCTTTGTGAAGACTTTTACAGAGATGCATACACAACACACACCAAATTATTTTATTAGTAATTACAAAAGCTGTATTTACCTGAGGCAGCTGTTTGGCGATATCTCCACCCACAAAGACAGCTTCAAGATAAACCCAAAGATTCTGCACTATTAGCCACTCTTCAATTATATCTGAGGACGTGGACAACTTATATACCCAATTCTGTATATTTTTTTTAAATGGAGCATTATATCTAAAAAGTAAGAATGGAAAACATTATGTTTCAAGGAAGGTTTAAAAAACAGTATGTTCTAACAAAGTAAATTACAGGAGAAACATTCCTTTGCGAATGAACGTTTTATCTTAAAAGGGCAGTCCCTAGTAGATATCATATAGCTAGTAAAGTTTTTGCTTTTTATGAATAAAATTCATGTAATTATAGTGGTTTCACTTATTATTCCCATGTGTCAGTCATAGAATAGAAAAATAGGCTGAGTTTTAGGGCACAAAGGCCCAGTAAAGGAATTGTGCTTTATGAGTAAAGGGAAAACAAGGACTAAGATGGTTTCCCAAGACTTCTGTGAACCAAATCCAAGTGGGGGCTATGAGAGTAACACGTAAGACACTGTTTGTTACTGGTTCGTGGAACAACTGAATTTAGGGAAAGAGACCATTACCCAGGGATTTCCCTTTCACGAATGGTCTCGAAGGCTTCATCCAACAAGAGATCATCTCTAAAGGGACAAGACAAATAAGAGCCCAAAAGATCAGGAGAGGGTTAGCTATCACCAGGTTCACCTGGAGAAAGATTACCACAAGGTCAGAGTCAAGTTTGAGGTCTTCTGTGCACTACCCACCCACAGACAGGAAATTCCACCAGGCCCTGGCACTGCAACTAGGATTGTGCAGTGCTGGAGACCCAGGACAGACACCCCAAGATAGCACGGCTCCTGTTTTCTCATCATCAGGGCTGGCTGAAGTGTCTATGAGAACACAAGGGGTCCAGAAAGCTGAGCACAACAAAGGAAGGCAAGAAACAGAACAGACGCCATGGAGGAAGTGATGGGAAGCTACTGGGTAAAGACCACAACTACCTACAGTTAGAGCAAGAAGCTGACGACTTCGGTGGCAATGGCGAGTAGTTTTGGTGTGGTACAGTGGCATTTCCTGGTGAATAGCATTTGTTGACTAGGGGCTTCAAACTTTTCTTGATCCAGGACAGAGTGACTTGAAGATGTTCACCCATTTTGGGTTTTTTTTTTTTTTTTTTTTTTTTTTGAGGCAGAGTCTCACTCTGTGGCCCAGGCTAGAGTGCCGTGGCGTCAGCCTAGCTCACAGCATCCTCAAACTCCTGGGCTCAAGCAATCCTCCTGCCTCAGCCTCCCGAGTAGCTGGGACTACAGGCATGAGCCACCATGCCCAGCTAATTTTTTATATATATGTTTTTAGCTGTCCATATAATTTCTTTCTATTTTTAGTAGAGACGGTCTCGCTCTTGCTCAGGCTGGTCTCGAACTGCTGAGCTCAAACAATCCACCCGCCTCGGCCTCCCAGAGTGCTAGGATTACAGGCGTGAGCCACCGTGCCCGGCCTGTTCACACGTTTAATGAGGTTTTTCTGGGCATAGTCTGATGCCTGAGTACAGCCCATAACTTCTCTGGAAGACTATGTTATACATGGAATTATAAATGGACTTGTACAAAAATTGCCCCAACGAGGTAGGTAATCCAGTTGTTCAGGCAGTAAGAGGCATTTTCCCCAACACCCAATTTATACTGTTCCTCTGGCCATTGGTCTGGAGCTGAAAGGCAGCCAATATGCCAAAAACACCTTCAAAATTAAGCCATGTATTAAGAGACCAAGGTGGCATGGGCAGGCATTTCAGAAAGATGAAGGACCTAGATATTTAGGGCCAAAGATGGTCCTGCACAGAAAATTTAAAAAGTCATCTTTGATGGTATATAACTTCCCAACATGAAAAAGGGAGAGCTGAAACAAAATCTAGCAAAACCAGTTTCTCTCCTTTGGCCAGGTACCTGCACTGCACAACTCTGTGTGGTCAAAACCACCATGACTGATAGGAAGGCCCATGAAGTCCCACAGAATCAGGGACCCACCAAGGAAGTGTCACAATCCAGGCAATGTCTACAGTCAAGTCTCACCCACGGAGACACACAGCTTCCATCTGAAATCACATCAAGGTAATCTTCTTAGATATCCTTATTCTCTTTGTAGCAGGGCCTCAACATTGAGTTTATTAATACCATAAATAGGTATTATACTAATCAGGTTATGTCCAAGTAAGTACGAATTTAAGAAAACCTTCAAATCCTGAATTCCTTGGCTGCAGACACTGCTCAGGTGAATTTATAGCCCTTTCTTCTTTGAGAGGTCATCATCAGGAAGTCAGGATGGCAAAATTTGCAGTGAACCATGGGGAAGTAGTATCCCATAAAGTCTAGGAAACACTGAACATCCTGCAGTCACCTTTGCCAGGAAAATTCAGATTCCCTGAAAGCAGAGGATGCACTCTAGGATCTTGACCTCAATAAATTCAACTCAGAACTCCCCAGACTAGGAGCATGATAGATTAGCACATTATCCAAATACAAGACTTCCCCAGGGCCAGAGCTCATGCAGAATGCCACTCACTAACCAGCACTCCCAGCCAGGAGAAAGGATATTAGATATTTGTTACATATTTTAGGGCAAAGTATAGTTGCAAACTACTGCACAGTCAGCTAGTGGAAGAGAGGTTGCTAATGCCCATATCAAAGACCTGACAATACTTAATCTGACTGAATCCCATTGAAAGTTCCTGAAGCTGCACTCAAGATCATGGCACCTTCGAGTTTGTCTAGTAGAGCCATGATGAACAGACTGCCTCATTCAGGCCACACTGGTCCCAGCCACTTTCCACCATAAAAATTGCAAGTCGCTCAGTGCCAAGCCCTTTCATGTGGTGGCCAGCAGGCTTTCCCTGGGCCATTGGGTGGATGTTTGAATGGGTTAGCCAAGGAGGGCAATGATGACAAGTCAGAGGAACAAAGGGGAGAGAGAGAAGATAAAACAAAGCGGTCATCTCCGCGGGCAGCCAAGACCCTCAGAGGATAAGCTGCCAATTTAGGGGGGAAATAATTATGATGGGGCCCACCAGGAAAAATAGGGAAGGAGAGATGAGTACCATTAAAGAGATGGAGGCCATGATTATTAAGGAAAATAGACATCTCATACAGGGACAGACGAGATTTAGCAGTTTGGGGCAGAATCCTACGAGATGCCACAGATGCAAAACTGGGCTTTTACCTAGGATTTTATAATCCTACATACCAAATTAAAACTCCTCCCCCAAATTATAAAATTACCTGTTGCTTAGCAAGGAACCTAAGACCATTAAGCTATCCTCCATCAAAGTGATAATTTCTCCTGATTCGGTTCCTTTGAGCAGGAGCTCTCCCTTTCCCTTAAATGCTGCAAAACTCAAGTTTTGGTTGGTCCAACTCTCAACCACCTGAGTCAGCTTGGCTTCAATATCCTTCTCCTTACTGGCAGATATGCAGATGTCCTTTGGAGGAAAATCAAATAATATGTCATGACGTTTTCAACTGCAAATTAAGAGCATTGTAAAATCATAGAATTTTTTAGCTTGGAAGGGACCTAAAAGTCATCTAGTTCATTTAATCATTTTACGGCAAAGAAAACAAAGGCTCAACATCATTTTGTTGCAGGTTGACACTAGAACCTTATGACTCTCTGACCACTAATTATTTTCTTATACCACGTACATGAGACCATGGAACTTAAATCATCATTTTCTTGATTATATTTTTAATTGAAGTTTGTGGCTAAAATGGGGATAAGCACAGCTGCCCTATTCCAGAAGCTAGCTACGAGAATCAAATGGGAATATATATGAGAGTCTTTTGAACTTTCAAGTAACATATAAATATTACCATATTCCTGCCTGTTCTGGCTCTTTTATGAATATCTCATTTGCTTAAAAGCCAATTTTATTTTTTTCTTATGGGTTCTCTTATTTTTCTGAGAATACGTGATATGAAAGTCTCACAAGAGAAAATAAAAGTAGCATATTTTCCTCACCAGGCGTCCACCTATTTTCATGCTTAGAATCACAGAATCACAGAGATGGAGAGGAATTTAAAGGCGTAAGATACTTCTACAAATAATTTTAACATAAATTAGTGTGTAATAAGTGTCATGAGAGTGATGTGAACCACTGTGAGCTCTGAGGAGGGAGAAGTGACCTCCGCCTGCGAGGAGGAAAGGCTTCGTGGAGGAGTAAGTGGGGTTCCAGCAGAGGCGGCAGGGAGCGAGAGGACGTTCTGCATGAAGGGAAAGGGCTTCCTCTCCACGCAGTGAATCCAGAAACATCAGAAATCCAGCTTGGCTAGTAGTTTGGCACGTGTAGCAGAGCAACAGGATATATCTGGGGTGGACAGTAGTGAGAATCTGTTTTGGGTACCAACACTTAATAACAGAATCCTAGAATTGTAAAATGAAATTTTCACAGCACAGCCTATGAATGGCTATATTCTTAAGTGTAAAAATCTACTTATAAAAATGAGGTGGTCACCAAAGTGTTTCTAACTCTTCAATTGTTTAATGGTATCTTAGTGGCATTTACAAACAGGACAAAAATGCCTTGAAAGAAATTTTTGTCCTATACATATGTTGTTAAAAAGAGGGAGGCGGAGACAGAACATCCACCATTTATTTATAGAGTGGAGACTTCTGGTCACAGGGAGCATTTTCTCATCTCCAGAAACATAGAATAGTGGATAACGTACAAATAAAGAAAGTAAGAAACAAACAGAGCCAGACTTAAAAGCAGGATAAACATCTCCATGAACCAGAAGTATTCTAGAAAGCAGATGCAAACCAGTGGATGGAGCTGAAGCCTGGTCAGTGGGGGCCAGGCCTCTGGTTCCCGCCCCCCTCCCGGGGGTGGGAGCGTAAAGTAAACTAAAAGTGGTCTATGTAAGAGGGAGCACCCAGGCTGGGGTCTAGAGCCCTCCATTTGTGGAAAGAGGCTGAAAACACTGCCTCCAGCTGCCATCTGGGCATCTAGATTAAATGAAACTGTGGACCTCAGGGATAGGGGGCACGGAACCAGCCCCACAACCAGGAGCTGAAGCGGGATGGTCACACCACAGCACGGCCGGATATGTAAAACACTGTTATGACACCTGGCTCTGGACTTGGGGCTGGGGAGACACGGACAGTGGGAGAGGCAACCACAAGCCCACTAGACAAGGAAAGCTAAGGCACAGAAGGGGAGAAACAATTTTAACAAGTTACATAAGCCAAACCCATGAAAAAAAATCTAATATTCAGAAGAATAGCCAACATAAAAAATAATCACAGCAAAACTTCAGTTTAGGTGAGATTGATTTTAAAGAACAATCTGAAAAAAATCTTTATGTTTAATCTGAAGTTGTTGGAATATGGGAGGTACAGATGGAATAATATTGGCCATGAGTTGATAAATGTTGAAGCAAGGTCATCTCTACTTTTTATACAAATTTTCCATAATAAAAACTTTAAAAATAATTATGTTTCAAATGCTCAAAGAGAAAAGTGAGGACATCTGTAAATCTATAGATTTGAAATTTACAGATCTGAGTATAAAGATTTGAGAACATATATATAGATTTAAGAATCTATAGACCCACGAATCTATTAAAAAAAATGAAAAAATTATATAAATAAAAAAAGAACTGGAGGCCAAAATAAAGAACCAATTAAAAGTCTTGGAATGGCAAAATGTAGTAATAGAAAATTTTAAAAACTTAATAGACTTATATTAAAGAAAAAGTATAGAAGTAGAAATTTGGAAAACTATTCTGAGGAATTTACCAACACAACACATAAATAAACAGAATTTTTTCTAAATGAAAGTGTAGTTAAGGGACAAGGAGGATAGATTGAGAGGCTCCAAAAGGAATATATTTCAAATAATCATATTATCTCCTTGAGTTACAGGATTATTTTGTAAAGGCCAAGAATGGTCAGGATCATCCCAAATTTTGAAGTTCTATTAATTAGAGGGTAATTAGAACACCCTCTAATAAAATGTCTGTCTGTACAATTCTCAGAAAAGAAAAAGGAGACATTCTTTAATGGATCATTGATAAGACCTTATACTCTTAACGTACCTCAATGTCATCCTTATTTTTAAGGAGTGGTGCTTCCATAATATTTCTAAGACAAAAAGAATCAGATTCCACATCAAATGGGGTTCCAGTTAACTCAGAGATTCGATCCCAGTGCCTCTGTTTCATCGCCTTATTGGTCATCATTTCCAGTAGAGGACATGACTCGCTGAAATCATCAATCCTTTTTTTGAGATCCAAGTAAGCTTGCCAGTCTTTAAGTCCTTTTGGCAGTTTACGACACCTTTCAGAAAGAAAGAGAAAAAGAATCACCTACACATTTCTTTGAAGAAAGTTTTACGTACATACAGCAATATATCAGGGAATATATTAGTTTGTGAAATACCTATAGGATCCTTAGAAGTTAGGCATTATAAAAAGGTAAGCTAACTGAATTGAAACTCACCTGTTTTGAAATTCCTGCAGTTCTGCATTAATTTTTTCAATATCTACATCTCCCCAAAGTATCTCATAATAACCACTAATACTGCCCATTACAGTATCATACAGTCCATACAGCTTCTGCAGCAAGTTGAGTTCCTTTCTGGGAAACAAAAATAATTAAGTCATCATACAATGTGTATTTTTAAAATAAATTCCATATTAGATAGGTAGAGTTCATCCAATTACATATTTCATATATTACAAAAATAATGTCTTATGGGTAATAAATGCATACAACTATATTGGTTTCCAATACAAAGACTTTGTTGTAGCTCTATCAATAAGGTCACATTTACAGTTCTCCAATATTCTGAATCATTCTATAACTTGACATTAACAAATGGGTTGATTATTTTGTAAAGGAAAAATCTCTGTGTTTTTTAATGAGAAACTTACTACACCAATCATTGCAAACAATGCGACCAAACCTTGATAACAAGATCAAAGCTAAAGCTAAAGTTTCATTTGATTTTTTTTCCTTTCAAATACAAGCTGTATTTGTTGGTCCAAGTGCAGTGGTGTTTATAACTAATTGATCACAACCAGTTGCAGATTCCTTTGTTCCTTCTCTACTCCCACTGCTTCACTTGACCAGCAAAAAACCCCACAAAAAACAACAAACAAACAAACAAACAAACAAAAACCAAATACAAGCTGGATTTTTATGAGAACATTTCCCATGACTAAATCTTCGTCTGCCTTTAAGTATGAGCTTAAATGTCACTTTTCTACCAGAAATTTTCCCTCATGTGTCCAGATATAGTTACTATATCCAAAACAAGAATAAAAGATCCAAGTAAGGGAAAAGTTCTTAATTGTGTAAAACACCAAACTGACCACTCAACAGAGGCTGTGGATTCTCCCAGAAATTCCTCAGCCCTTAGCATACCATGAGGTTCCACTGAACCCAATTTTAATTTGGAGTTAATTTTTTGAGTAGTTCTATTTCTAAGGATTGATATTCTTTATTAAAGATAATCCAAAGATCAAAAAATAAAAATTTTACATTTTTAATGGAGTAAAACTCATCCTATCTTGCAATTACCATGTGGGTGTACTACACCTTTTTATAAATCTCAGACACATTCTGCAATCTTAGTTATCTTATTTTTCCAATTCTTGATTCATTTTTCTTTTCATCATCCTATTATTTCATTATTACTCATTGATTATTCCAGACTATGCTTTAAAATGACTAAAATAATAAGATAAAAATGATGAAATCTCCTAGAAAGAATCACTGTTTTATTACCCTTCAGGTTTCTTATTGTATTGCCCAAAGTATTGCATCATCTCTTAAGAGATAGAAAAAGAATGCCAGAGATGCCATTTTTGTAGTCTTTAAATTTTTGCTTGCTTAGCTTTCACTTAATATAATTAAGAATTTTTTTATTTTCTACCTTAAACAGTGAAGAGAAGAAAATTGGCAAAGGAATGTGTTTCACAAGTATTAAACAGAAAAGAGACAGAAGGCAGCACTCTAGACTCTAATTTTGATGGTGAAATTCATTACATAAGTAAAACATCAGACTATGAGTCTTCAGATGACAATAACCTAGATGAATTTTATTCACTCAGTAACTTATGAGTGAACGATAGATTTCCATAGACTTCAATACAGGCAAGGGTCTCATCACGTGATATTTTGCAACAAGAACTCATTTTGTGAAAAAGATAAGTGACAGTGTTCTTTCATTATTTATGATATTTGTGTAAGTTTTATCTGACACATTTCATAAGTGGACAAATGATGAAGGCAGATGTGAATTCAAAGGAAATAGATGACATAGAAACAAAAAAAATTCATTGAATTGAGCAAATCTAAAAGTAAAGACTTTTGTGTTTAGAGAGCAAAGAAGATGACAGTCCTCTCTTCAATAAAATTGAATGTCCAAGTTTGCAAGTCTTGAGTTTTGACAGTGCAAAATAAAACAGAGGTAATGACAAGCTAGAGATCCACTGGAGCTGGATTTAAAATCTGGAATCAGTGTTTACAAGATGGGAATGCTCCAGTTTCACGCATGACAGCTGATGAAGAGTTAGTTGCTTTCAAATGTTAGTCTTCATGTTGTGTACACATATCTTCAAACCAGGAGGACATTATGGAGTCAAAGCTTGAGTTTACTTAAATTCTTATTAAATTTTCTAATAAAAGTGCTTTTCACTATTCTTTTATTCTTACTTGTATAAATTATTCATAAAATTACTTTAAAATATCAAAATAAAAATGATCCATTGATCTGGATGGTAAATGATGGTGACTATTTTTCCTGCTATACTGAGGGTTTATGACTCACGGACTGAATTTCAGACTGTGTCTAACAGTCACCTAGAGAGTATGTGACAATGCAGATTTCCTAGGACCCAATTCCAGAGATTCTGATTCAGTAAGTCAGGGATGAGAACCAGACATCTGCAATTCTAACACAATTGTTTAATGGATTAAATTTGGAAGAATGTCTGTTTTAGAAAGAGAATAAAAACCATCTACCTGAAATGGCTGAAGCATTAATCTTCAGAAAATTTCATGTCTATTTTGCTATGAAATTTTCATGCTGTGACTTTGAAGGAAGTCAACATACAGTTCTTTCCTAAAGCCAAGACCCTAATGAGCTAATATCACAGTATTAATGTTGCTTTTAAGGAAAGTTATATTTAAAATCCTATTAAAACATTCTAAAATTCTATTAAAATCTACTTGTTTAGATCTAGTGTTTAAAATCGATTAAGTTCTTTGGCCTTCAATCTCAATAAATTCCCTGTCTACACAATGGGGAAGAGCATTGTAGCATTAGCTGCAATAAGAAGGGAAGGGGAGCCGAGGAGGGTTATTCCTCTTAAAAAACAAACATTATCCAAAATTGCAGGGCTTCAGCATAATCACTGACACTATTCAAAAATAGCGAAAAGAAAAAGTGAAGCATAGAGTAAATATAGGCCCAGAATCTTTGCAATGTATTTTCTACTCCCCCAGAACATTTCTTTTGTATATGGAGACGGTGTGTCCACTAGGTCAGGAATAGCAGGAACACAGGGATATTCAGGAGTATTCCAAGCCATGTTCTTCTCTGTATGATAAAGGATCCAATGGTGACATGATCCTTCTAATGGACAGTATTTAATTATTTGCATGTAACACTCGCATATTTTCTAAACGTACCTGGTTTTGTGTAAAACCTCATAGTCAGTCACAGGCAATCCAAATAGTTGTTCACCAGATGAATACGTAACGAATTTCCTCCACAGATCATCAAAATTAGCCTATAACAAAGGTTTTTAAATTGTACTAAAATATAAATAATTCAGATCTCATTAAAGTTGAATTTATTATAATCACAATAAAAGCTAGGTTGAGGTTTATTAAGTAATATCTATGAAACAAGGATTTGTGAAGCAAATTTATACTAAGCTATCAGAGGAAAAGTTAAACACTTAGGAAAGTTAACTTTCAAGCATTCTAAAAGCACCCATTTTATGTAAAATTATTTCTTTAATAAAGTAAGGGGTCTCCAGAAGATCTATACTTCAAGTTCTCATAAATACATCTGAAGGTAATAAAACTGCATTAAGAAAATCTATAATTCGGGCTTTTTCACTAATTTAGACTGGCCATCTCTCTCTCTTACAGGGCTCAAATGAGTGAAGTATTAGTAGAATCCAATGCTGCCTTCTCTACATGCAATAAAGAGTATATAAGATGAAAGCTTCCACTTCAACACCATTTGAAATAATTCTAACAATTTAAATCAACAAAGTTAATGCACACATCTTTTAATATTTTCTTTTAAATCGAGAGCATTCCTTCGTGGTTAGCATAGTGATTCCTCAATAAATTGACTGAATGGAGAGCCTATGGGACTATATGAACACTAGGAAAGGAGAAACAATAATTTCAAAGTTAAAATGCATTAAAATAATAGTGTTTAAAATCTTGTTCATGTGGTAAAGCCTATTGATGGAAGCCTATCACTCACCCCTTTTTTCCTTCAGGTTCCAAATAATATAAATAGACCCACAGCAACAGCCTAACAGGGAACAAAGTATCAGCTTTGTCAGCAGACCAGCAGAGTGCCCAATAACTCCCAAAAAACAGCATAAAGTTACATTAGAGAACACCACTAGGGGGCCTGGGCATGGTGGCTCATGCCTGTAATGCCAGCACTTTGGGAGGCAGAGGCAGGAGGATCGCTTGAGGCCAGGAGTTCAAGACCAGCCTGGGCAGCATAGCGAGACCCCTGTCTCTACAAAAAAAAAAAAAAAAAAATCAGAAAAATTAGCAGGGTATGGTGGTGTGCACCTGTAGTCCCAGCTTCTCAGGAAGCTGAGGCAGAAGGATGGCTTGAGCCCAGGAGTTTGAGGTTACAGTGAGCTATGATGCTCACTGCACTCTAGTATGGGCAACAGAGCAAGACCCTGTTCTCAAGAAAGAAACGAAAGAAAGAGAAGGAAAGAAGGAAGGAAGGAAGGAAGGTAGGAGGGAGGAAGGAAGGAAGGAAGGAATAACTAGGACCCAAGGCTCAATGTGGGGTGCCTAGACCTAGCTACCTGCTTTTTGGGGGACGGGGTTTAGGGGTGGGGTACGCCTGCTTCTGAGCAGAGTTGGGTCTACAAATCTGACCCCAAGTCACATATCCAACCAGATGCACGGCAGACAGCCTGTAAGGCTCACACCCCTAGGCAAAGGCAGAACAGAAGGTACAAAAAGGCAAGAGATGAGCCCTACACTGTCTTTTCAATGAAGTACCCACACCCCTGGTAAAAACATGGCACATAATGTCCCAGTTGCTTAACAATAACTTGGTTTCTTTAACGTACCCTTATTTTCTCTGTAAATGTGAAGACAAGGTCATCTGCTCAAACAAATCCCAAAGCTGCTCCTCCTCCCACATTCCCTACTTCAGTAAGTAACTCGCTCTTCACCTATTTGCGCAAGCTGGAATCCCTGATCTTTTCCCCTCAACCCAGGCTCCAAGCCTATCAGTTCTGCTTCTTTAATAAATGCATCATCCATCCAATTTTCTTAATTCTACAGATGCCACTTGCTTGGTCTCAATCTTTACAATTTCTTGCTCGTATTACCGAAACTACAATCAGTCTGACAGTTCTCCCCCCAAACCACCAGTCCCACACTAATACCACAAAAATCTTCTAAAAACACAACTGTTTTTAAAAATCTAGTATGATCCTATCACTCCCTGCTTTGACCCCTCCAGCCCTCAGGGTAGGATTCACACTCCTTATGATTGCCCACCCACCCTCCACGAGTAGTCTCTGCCCACTCTACCGCTCCATTCTCATCTCTATCCTCTTTGCCCATATCTTCCCAAATCTTCCTGACTGTCTCCTCACTGCTGGGCCTTTGTATAATATGAGCCACCAATTCTGCCTACCTTGCTCTCCCTCCTTCTTCCCCTGGCTAACTCTAATTAGTCCTTCAAGATGCAGCTCAGGTGCCTCTTCTTCCAGGAAGCCTTCTTTTTCTGCCCCAACAGCCCCCATGTGGGTCAGGAGCCCCTTACACCGGTTTTCATTACACAACTTCACGTAACTGGATCACAATGCTCATCACTTGGTTTTGGGAGTTCTCTCTCTAGCTTGCTGTCTCCCTGCAAGATTTTAGCGGCTTAGAGGTAAGAACCATTTCTTAACCAAATTTCTACTGAGCAAGCCAGATAGTAGGCATCCAATAAATATATATATATATTTTTTTAATAAGAATGTAGGTGGGATAGGGGACATACATAAAAAGAACATGAGCACATTGTTCAGCCACTGTAGGAAATAGGAAAAAGAACAGGAAAAAAGAACAGAACTGCCTGATACTCCCAAGGGACAAGTTTACATAGGAATCCATGAACTTGCAAAGCATTAATCCAAGTGGGTGTGTGATTTTTTTCTCTAGACATGCTCAGCAATCTGAGTGTAGGAAAAAGCGGTGAATGGTTGGCCTGACCCAATAGGTATTGTTCTGTATGAGGTGGGACAAAGGAGTGGGGGAGTTTAAAGTAATGAATACAAAAGGAAGAAAAATAACAGATACAGAGGGAAGGCAGGGAAAACATTTACCAACATTTAAAATCTTATCTTGATAAATTTATTACACTATGAATGTTTGACCACTTTACATATCAAATAAGATGCTTAGACCTAGAACAGGGTGTACACTTAAGTTCAAAATCAGGGTCTGATTCTCTAAAAATACAAAGAGATATTCTGTGGAGGGGCGTGGAGGGGCACAGAAGTAGTCAATTACCTCGGTTAGCAAATTCTTATACAATTAAAGTCTGTGTGTACTTTAGACACTAAATTTTCTATTATAAGGTTAAACATAAATTTTTCCCTAAAATCTTTTTTAAAAATCACACATTATCAATATAACCAAAAAAAAAAATGTGGTTTTACCTGAAATATCTGTAGCCTGTTGCTAGCTTCTTGGGGTGGTATATTTGGAACCATGGGTCCTTCCTGTAAGGAATAATATAATCTCCATTTTCATTCTTAATCATATATATTTGTCAGATTATTGGATTTATCTATTATTTACTTTTAAATAAATAAGCATTATTTTTAATTTAAATGATCTAACTTTGTCCTGTACTTGAAGCTTTCATTTATTTTTTTGGTAACAGCTTTATTGAGATGTTATTCATATACTATACAATTCACCCATTTACAGTGTACAATTCAATGGTTTCTAGTATATTCACAGAGTTGTGCAACCATGACCACAATCAATTTTAGAAGATTTTCATCACTCCAGCCTCCATTCATTTTTAAATGACCTTGACACAGCTAATACAAACTGTGACAAAACTACTGTGACAAAACTACATGAAGTGTGTACCACGGGAGCCCTGCTGAAGTCCATTTATGAGTATAAATAATGGTGCTGTGGTTGTGCATTAGAACAGCTGACACAGAGTTCTGAGAACAGCCTCCTTTTACTAATTGTTCAGCCCAATACGGAAATAGAGGCAAACATAAGTTGGACACTTGGAAGCAGCAGAAGGCAGTCTCTGGTGGCCAGAAGCCAGAAGACGATTACAAAATAATCCCCAAAAAAGAGACCCGCAAATAATCAAAGGAATAAAAATATTTACTATATAGTGATATTAAAATGACAAGGGCTCTTCCCCATTGAAAAATTGAGGATAGTAAGAATATTAACATGGTCTGTACAATCATGGATATTATGGGTATGCTAAATAATAGACCAGATTCCCAATATAATAGTGTGGAAAAGGTTAAATGAGGCACAGTAAAATTTTAAAGAGTTTATTTGAACACACAGCAATTCATGAATCAGGCAGCTCCAAACCAGAAGGGGCTCAAGAGCTTCACTGCAGAGGCCTAAGGCACAGGCTTTCATACAGTGAATACAGAGGTAATACAAAGAAAATATGTGACTGGTTACAGTTATAAAGTTGCCTTCTTGGGTTTATCCTACCAGAAAGTTCCTAGTTATATAATTATAGCTCTATTTGCAGCTTCTGATTGGTTGAGCTTAAGTTCTATGTTTCTTTAATATAGACATGTACAAAAAAATAGCTCGTTAAGTTTCACTTATGTCTGCAAATCATGCAAGGTTAGGTCACTTAAGATGCCTAACTGGCTTTGTCTGCTCGGGGATTCTTCAGGCCTGGTTTCCATTTTAATCTACTTTAACAATAGAATGATAGGACAAATCAAAAGAGTTAAGTTCAGTACATGTAAAAATAAAAGCATTATATAAGTAGCAACAAGGGCCTCAAATCCTCTTATGAATACAGATCCCCTGTGACCTCTATAAGAAAGAATGTTTTAGGGGAACATTTTGAGTTCATCTTCAAGGAGGTCACCATTATCAGTCAGAAGACCAGGTTGAGTAGCCTGTGGGACTGACCCAGCATGACATCTACTATTTATTTTCAGTGACCCTTTTGGTTCTCTAAAAGTTAGTGAAAATGCAAAATCAGTTGCATAATATCCTGGTATTAAGGTGTTTATAGTTTCTTACAGCCTTCCAAAACCTGTATCACATTTTCCACCACAAGAATTCTGGCCCTGCGAAAGGACGAAACCAGACCCTTTGGTCTTTCCATAATCTCCAAAATTGTTGCTCCTTTTAACAGTAAAATCTGCTTTCTTTCTCTATGTGATGTGCTTAAAAGATTAGCTGTCCCTTTTTTCTGATAGCTGCAAACATGCAAATATAGCCACTTACATACAACATACTTATTTCTCAGGGCTCAGCACTTTCACTTCATATGAACGTATCACAGAACATTTTAACACACAGTAAGCAAATACTTAAATTACCGACTCATATGCTTCCGCAAAGTTTAGCACGTCCTCACGAAACACTTCCACAGACTCAAGTAGGCTACTTTTAAACTTTGGCTGCACTTGAACTAGTTCATCTTGTACAGAAACCTAGAATAAAAAAACCAATATTCAACATGAGAGTGAAAGTAACATGTTAAAAATGAAAACAACAATTCTATCCCAGCAGGTTTATCTCACGGAGATGTCCTATATGAACAAGGATGTCTCTGTTTGTAATAAAATACTCTAACAACCCAAAGGCACCTACAGGAGACTCAAATCATTCTAGTTAGTGACTCAAGAAGCAAAGTCATTTTCTCTGTAACTGTGGTTAGAGAAAAGTTTTCTCGCTGATTCAGCCCAGGCCATTGCTTGGGCTAAGGGAAGAGTTATTATTACTGGCCCAGTCTGGGTTATGTGCTACCTCTGGGGCCCAGCCAAGGTCTGGGATTAGCAATCTCTAATAGGTTCACACAGCTTCAGTGGTTGGAGTAATTCCCTAAAAGGAAGTGATATTACTCTAGGTATATTAAAAAAAAATAGCAATTACCCTCCACAATGGTCTTGAAAGCTTCTGTTTAAACCTTCAATAATAGCTGCACTTAAATAATGCTTACTGTCTGCCATGCTCTTTACATATGTTAATTCATTTTATCTTCATAACAACCCTAGGTTAGTAAATCACGTTATGCTAATATTATACCCGTTTTACAGGCAAGGAAATTGAAGCAGAGAAATCCCCAAAATCCCAGCACCAGTACGAGGCAAAGTCAAGATTCAAAACCTGGCAGAGTGGGTTCAGGGCCCTTGCTCTTAACTGTTCTCAGCAATATCATCTGTCTATAGGTAGGAATAGATTTAAGTTTAATGGTGATTATAGTGTAGAACAGTCTATCTCTACTAAAGGATGGGTCAGTGGGTTTAACACTAACAGTTAAAGAGGTAGAAAACTACCTAAGTGAGTCTTTTCCATTGAAAAATAGCAGAAAATTAGGTTGCACTAAATCTCAATACAGAGTTCCTCATTTCTTTTCTAAGACTCACTCTCCTATAACTAATCACCAAGCATTTTTCAAAGTAAGCGATTAGTTGATATTGAATATGAATTTAAATAAGAATGAGTATTAAAAATATTTTACATACATTACCTCAAGTGAACCTCACAACTGCATATAAAAATTATTAATATTCCTAAATGACCACATGCAGAAATTGAAAACAAACATTATTAACTTGTGTAAGATCATTCAGTTGACTGGTTGGCAGAGATGCAATCACGAGCCATGACCCCAATTTCAGTTCTGTGTCCTTGCTACTGTGCCTTGCTTCAATATCAGTGACAAATCTTTCCATAAATGAGAAATTTTAAGCCAGTGTACAATTTAATTAATATTCAATAAAATTCCATATAATTAAAGAAAGTGAACCATCCCTTGCAGTTCATTTTTAATGTCTAACTTGTAGTGCGTAGATGTCTACCAACTTTAAAAATGGTTAGAGAAATTTATAACTATAAATGCCTCCATTAAAAGAAAAAACATCTCAAATCAGTAACCTAAACTTAATAAACAGGCAAAGAACAAACTCAAAAGTAATCAGAAGGAAGGAAACAATAAACACTAGAGCAGAAATAAATGATAAAGAGAATAGAAAACCAACAGAGAAAACAACAAACCAAGTTTCTTCTTTGAAAAGATTGATAAAATTGACAAACCTATACCTAGACTAACCAAGAATAAGGAAGATTCTTCACATTACTACAATTGGGAATGAAAGAAGGGTCATCACTACCAGCCTTAGAGAAATAAAAAGCAAGTGTCACAGTTGTTTTGGAATTTGTCTAGCAGGTTTTCCAGTCCTCACCAGAAGACCCTCCCCCTATATATATATGTGAAAGAAAGAAAGAAAGAGCATTATAAGGACACAATCAACAAAGTGAGCAAGAACCTACAAAATGGGAGAGAATATTTGCAAGTCACATATCTGAGAAGGGGTTAATATTCAGAATGTATAAAGAACTCCTACAACTCAACAACAAAAAGACAAACACCCTGATTAAAAATTGGGCAAAGGACTTGAATTTCTCCAAAGAAGATACACAAATAGCTAACAAGCATATAAAAAATGCTCAATATCACGAATTATTAGGAAAATGTAAATCAAAACCTCAACAAGATACCACCTTACCCATTAGGATGACTACTATCAAGGAAACAGAAAATAATAAGTTTTGGCAAAGATGTGGAGAAATTGAAACCCTTATGCACTGTTAGTGGCAATGTAAAATGGTGCAGCCACTATGGAAAACAGTATGGCAGTTCTTCAAAAAATTAAAAATAGGGCCAGGAACAATGGCTTACACCTATAATCCGGGTACTTTAACAGGCCAAGGCAGGAGGATCACTTGAGACCAGGAGTACAAGACCAGCCTGGGCAATATGGCAAGACCCTCATCACTACAAAAATTTTTTTAAAAAATCTGCCAGGCATAATGGTGCATGCCTGTAGTTCTAGCTACTCAGGAGGCTGAGGCAGGAGGATTGTTTGAGCTCAGGAGTTTGAGGTTACCTTGAGCTATGATCAGGCTGCTGCACTCCAGCCTGTACAACAGAGCGAGGCCCTATCTCTAAAAAATCAAAAATTAAAAGTAGGATTACTGCTGGGCGTGGTGGCTCACACCTGTAATCCTAGCACTCTGGGAGGGCGAGGCAGGAGGATTGCTCGAAGTCAGGAGTTCGAGACCAGCCTGAGCAAGAGCGAGACCCCATCTCTACTAAAAATAGAAAGAAATTATCTGGCCAACTAAAAATATATATAGAAAGAATTAGCCGGGCGGGTGGCGCATGCCTGTAGTCCCAGCAACTCAGGAGGCTGAGGCAGTAGGATTGCTCGAGCCCAGGAGTTTGAGGTTGCTGTGAGCTAGGCTGACGCCACAGCACTCACTCTAGCCCGGGGCAACAGAGCCAGACTCTGTCTCAAAAAAAAAAAAAAGTAGGATTACTTATAATTATTTAACACTATATGATCCAGCAATTCCACTTCTGAGTATATATTCAAAAGAGTATCTGAGTATATATTCAAAAGAATTAAAAGCAGGTCACAGAGAAATATTTATATACCAATGTTCATAGCAGCATTATTCACAACAGCCAAAAGATAGAAGCAATGCAAGCATCCACTGATGAATGAATAAACAAAATGTGGTATATACATATAATGAACATTATTCAGCCTTAAAAAGAAAGGAAATTCTGGCACATGCTGCAGCATAGATGACCATTGAGGACATTACTCGAAGTGAAATAAGCCAGTCACAAAGAGACAAATATTGTATGATTCCACTTATATGAGGTACCTAGAGTAGTCAAATTCACAGAGACAGAAAGTAGAATGGTGATTATCAGAGGGCAGGGGGAGGGGGAAATGGAGAGTTGTTTAATGGGTATAGAGTTTCAGTTTTGCAAGATGAAAAGTTCTGGAGACCGGTTGCACAACAATGTGAATATACTTAACTATAAAAATATATGCTTAAAATGGTTAAGATGGTAAATTTTTTTAATATGGTAAATTTTATGTTATGTGTATTTTGCTACAATTTTTTTTTCGAGACAGAGTCTCACTCTATTGGCCCAGATAGAGTGCAATGGTGTCATCATAGCTCACTATAACCTCAAACACCTGGGTTCAAGGTATCCTCCTGCCTCAGCTTCCTGAGTAGCTGGGACTACAGGCACGTGCCACCATGCCCGGCTAATTTTTCTATTTTTTGTAGACACAGGGTCTCACTATGTTGCTCAGGCTGGTCTTGAACTTCTGGCCTCAAGCGATCCTTCTGCCTCCACTTTCCAAAGTGCTAGTATTACAGGCATGAGTCACTGTACCCAGCCTTAAAAAGCTTAGTGCAAAGCTATAGTAATAAGACAGTGTGGTGCTGGCCTAAGGATAGACATATAGGACGACAAAATAGAATTGAGAGTCTGAAATAAACCCTTACATTTATAGTCAACTGATTTTCAACAAGGTTGCCAAGACAATTCATTGATGAAAGGATAGTTTTTCAATAAATGATACTGAGATAACTGGACATCCACATGCTTTTGCACGAAGTTGGACCAGTAACTTATATAAAAATTAATTTTAAATGTATCAGAGGCCAAACATTATAAAACACTCATAAACAAACTTGGGAGTAAATCTTCATAATCCTGGATTGGGCAATGGTTTCCTATATATGATACCAAAAACACAACAAACAACAAAAACAAAAACAGGTAAATTAGACTTCATCAAAATTAAAAATTTCTGTGCTTCAAAAGAGGCCATCAATAAAGTGAAAAGACAGCCCACAGAATGAGAGAAAATATTTGCAAATAATTTATCTGATAAGGAACTTGAATCCAAACTATATAAAGAACTATATAGAGAAATATGGCATTATAAACTTAATATTACAAGACAATCATTCAAGTGGTCTGTCACTGATTGAAACATCATTATGTATAATGCACATAACTGTATATTAGGCATTTAAAAAGTATGAAATACAATTTTTTTTGGAGATAGTGACTTAATGAAAAATAAGGTACTTAAATTTGTACTTACAGCTTTGCTCTGCAATTTGTTGAAAGAATATCTCAGGGTATCAACTCCTTCTGATTCTTCTTTGGTTACTTCAACTTCAAATCTATTTAATATAGCATAGGCTTCCTGCAGAGCAGAGGTGGAGTTCAGAAATATCACAAGGGAGAGCAATTGCCAAATTCTTTAGATGCCTTCTAGAAACATGTTCCTATGTCTTAGAAGAAGACAACATACACTAGAAGAGTGGTTTCCAAATTAAATGTGGGTAAAAAGCACCTTTAGATTCTCATTGACTACTAGATATTGACTCTAGACCAGAGGCTCTGAAATCTGCATGTAATAAGCACCTAAGTGATTCTGATGGAGATGTAGTCAGATCACACTGAGAGATGCTATCCTAGAAAATATCTCTAGAATAATTTTCTGTCCTCATGTTGATCATGTGCCAACACCACACAAGACAATTTCTCATACTCTGTTAAAACAGGGTTAGCTATATAAGGAATGGAATGCAATGATGATGTGGGAGACACTCCAAAAAAAAAACAAAGAAACTTGAATGATCCAAGGGATGGACTGGCAATTGGCTTCACCAAAAGAATGTATGCTGAAGAATTAAGCTTCTGCAGTCAGAAAAAATTATAATAATTTATTAAATCTTGAGAAATGAGTGGTCAGCGTCCAGAATTCCCAAATACTAAGATTTTTTAAAGTAGCAAAAGCAGGAAGTTCATTAGCTTCCAAAGAGTATAAACTCTAAATGAGTTCAAGAAAGCATAAAAGAGTCATGAGCACTGGGTACCAAGAGGAGGAGTGGAGGTGCCAACTCCCTAGCTATTGCAGGCAATAAGGGAGTACATTGTCTATAGACAAAAAACAATAATAAAACTAACTAAAAATCTGACTTTTATTATCACCATCTATATCTATGAGTCAGAAATTTTAAATAATATGAACCATAAAATACTTGTGATAGACAAAATAATGGACTCTCCAATGTTGTCACATCCTGATCCCCAAAACCTGTGAATATATTGCCTTACACGGCACAAGGGACTTTGCAGATGTGATTAAGTTAAGAAGCTGGTGATGGGGACAGGACCCTGGATTAACCAGTGTAATCACAAAGGTCCATAAAAGGGAAAGAAGAAGGCAGGAGAGGTGGAGTCAGAGAAGATACGACGACAGAAACAGAAAGAGAGGTAGGAATCATGCCATTGCTGGAAGGAGCCATGAGCCAAGGAAGGTAGGCAGCCTTGAGAAGCCAAAAAAGGCAAGGAATACATTCTCCCCTGGAGCCAACCTCCAGAAGCAACACAGCCCTGTTGATATTTTGGTCTTAGCCCCATAAGACCCATTTTTGGACTTCTGATCTCTAGAACTATAAGATAATAAATTTGTGCTATTTTCAGCCATTAAGTTTGTGATAACTTGTTATAACAGCAGGAGGAAACTAATACAGTACTCTTTCCTAAAAACATCTTTTGTTGATATAAGTTCCAACAGTGTACTATTGAGCCTGGGTGGACTGTTCTCACCATACTGCCATGGTATGCTACTGGTCACGAGTTGACACCTGCAACCAGTTTCTAAGGCAAGCCAAAGATATTTGGAGAACTTGCCTAATATGTTGGGACTGACATGAAAGAGTGCAACCATTCCTTTCTATAAAATGTTGGTGCCGTATCAAAAATTGAACACTGCCTAGCCAGTACAGCATCATTAGTATATTAATATTTCTTTGTATAATGTTCACTGTTAATAATTGTCAAAATTTCCCCAAAGACATCAACATCAAAAAGGAGAAATAAACAGATTTTTTCATATAATAGATGAAGGAATATGTTAAAGAATCATTCTTTTAGTGTGTCTCTATTTTCTTGCCCCCCAAAATAAAACATTTCAAGAAAGAAAAATGCAATCATTTCTTACTTCAATTGGCCCCAAAGTCATATCCATCTGGATTTCATTATCACGGATACAAGACAGGGCTTCCATTGCAAATCTGACATCATCTAAATCACGAATAGGTCTAGACAACTTTTTCAAGTATTCATTAATAAATGCCATCATATCTGACATTTTCTTCTTGTATTCTTCATTCAAATATCGACAGAGTAACATCTTCCATGCTTTAGCCTCAATTGATAAGGCCAATTTCATTGGCCCTGGCGAAGACAAGAAAAGATGAAAATAGAATAAAGTGGGGCATTCTGAAACTATGCAATCTGAGCATCTATAACGGCACTGTCCAAGTCGGTGGTCACTAGCCACATGTGGCTATTGAGCACTTGAAATGTGGTTAGTCTGAATTCAATGTGCTGAAAGGTGCCTAGATTTTGAAGACTTACTTCCCATCCCCACAGGGATATAGGGGATGTGTACAGAAAGTACCTAACCATATAATATGAAAAATTACATTAACAATGGCTGGATACTTTCCAGACAGCTCTCATATATCCCCATGGAGATGTGCATGAGATGGACACTACAGGAGAATTTCTGAAATTAGTTCTAGCACTGGTCTGCGGGAACCTTGCTCTGTTTTGAGCCATCCCATTAGCAGCCCTCATGCATTCCCCCATTTTCCTCTAGGGAACCCCACACGGTAGAGTGAAATCTAGTGTTTTGTCTGTCCGACCATGATTCTAGCTTTCTTGTTATTCTACTGTCCGCCTAACCCCCATGGTTAGAGCATCTGTGTAATCTGACCCTGTCCCCTGGGCCTAGTCAAAGGTCCCAGGTCAACCCGACCTGTCGTGGACCCATCAGAGTCCTGTCTTGAGAGTCTGGAATGAGATGGGAGGGGAGCCATGTGGTCTGGGAGGCAGAAAAAGTTACGCACAGAGAGAAAGAGAAACGAGAGGCAGATAGAAAAGACTTCCTCAGCTTCCTGTACCATAACTGGTTCTGGTCCATTCTGAAGGCCCAGTTGCATCTTGGATTCTGGGATATATTTTCTTTCCCTTAACACAGCTTAAATGAGTTTCTGTTTCTTGAAAACAGAACAGCTCTAACTGGTCAACTCTATTTTATCACTCCTTACCCATTCCTCTCTTTTCTTCTCAGTACCCCTACACTCCCCAGCCCTGCCAAGCTTGAAATGTGATTGCTCCCCTCTCACCTGCCAACAGTTCAAATGAGAGGCCTATGGGGCTAAGGAAAAAGTGTGGCCCAAGAAGAACCATGCAGCCAGCTTCTTGACTGAGACTATGAGATCATATCTCATGTGGTCCTCTCACGGACCTGTTTTCTCCTTTTCCAGGCCTCAGGGATTCAGTCACCCTTCCCCTTTCTTCATAATTATCATTACCTATTCCATTTGTTAATTTCCTCTCTCCAGAAACAAGCAGCCCTGGCCTGGCCCACCATAACACTATGCTGCAGTTGCCTTTTTCTTTTTCAGAGACAGGGTCTCACTATGTCTTCCAGGCTGGAGGCCACAGGCATAATCATGGCACGTTACTGCCTTGCCCTCCTGGGCTCAAGAGATCCTCCCACCTTAGCCCCCCAGTAGCTGGGACTACACAGGTGCATGCCACCATGCCCAGCTTACAGTTGCTTTTTATATTAAGAGTCATAGTGCTAACCATTATGAGAAGACAAATAGAAAATTTTTTAAAACAATAGAGTGCAGTTTTCAAAACTCTACTCCTGTAGAAGTTCCTGTAACTATTTAATTTGAGGAAGAATCTCAAGTACTTGAGGGGAAATCCACAAACTCTACATGAAATCCCCTCAAGTATTTGTGATTCTTCGTCAAATTGAATATTTCCTTTTTTTTTTTTTTTTTTTTTTTTTTAATTTTCTCACTCTGTTGCCCAGGCTACAGTGCAGTGGTATAATCATAGCTCACTACAGCCTCAAACTCCTGGGCTCAAGTGATCCTCCTCTCAAGTAGATAGGACTACTGGTATGCCACCATACCTGGCTAATTTTTCTTCTTATTTCTTTTTTTTAGAGATGGGGGTCTCACTATGTTGCCTAGGCTGGTCTTGAACTTCTGGCCTCAAGCCATCCTTCCTGCCTCAGTCTACCAAGTTACTAAATCCTCTCTTGGTAGTTGTAATAACAGGATTTAATATTTATTGAACATCAGCTATTTGCTGGGTACTATCCTAAGTGTCTCACATAAAGCAGTTCATGAAGTACATACTGTAACTATCACCAGCAGAAGAAATGAAGGTTAAAGAGGTCACGAGGTCAAATTCGAGAGACACAGTTACATTAACTCCTTAAGGATAGGCCTGAAAATCTACTTAAGATAGATAATTCATGTAAAGTAGGTCATTCAAATATCATCTGAGAATAAAATCTTCCCACAAACTTAGGACAAGACTGACTGTTCTATAACCATGGTAACAACCACCACAACCAGTTTTAAACCCAAATCATAGACCAGTTCACCCCAGTTCTCATACTTTTGCAAGCCAATCGGTGTCAGCCCCTTTCCTCTGAATGCCAACTAATCAGGAGGGACATAGTCCAATAAACTGCCTCTGAGTGCCAACCAATTGCCAGCAGTCTCGCCTGAATAAGGATCCTTCTACGATGGGTCAACCTATTCACACCCAGAGTCCTTGAACCCCATGCTGCCCAGACGCCCTACATAAGACCAGCAGTCTGGCCCGCCAGGAACACTGTGCCTGACCAGCATAGCTCTCTCTTCCTATAGCAAGCAGTGACATCATTTCAGTCTTTATTAAGTGGTTGTCTCATCATCCTTTGATACTCTGATCCCAAACGGATCAAGTTCTCATGAGACCTCAAACCGTCTGACTCCTCTCTCATGCACACAACCCCTCCTTACAGTAACCTGAAAGAGAATTTCCCCTGCAGTTTTAGTTGTTTGCCATTTGAAGAATCAGACTGTAGGGATGTGTGTGTGTCTGTGTGTGTGTGTGTATGCAAAGAATATTGATGGCACAGAACTATTTAACATTTATAATATTATACCAAGGCAGCTTAATAACTGCTTGCTAAATAAAATAACATTTCATGTCAAAATATAGATACTTTACATAATACAAAATTTTTAAATACCTGTATGTAATTCAAGTGCTCCTACAATAATAATTGGCTTCAATTCATCAATATCCTGTTCAAAAGTAGCATAGTGTAGAATTTCTGATCTGATTTCCGTCAGAGAGGGGTTGTTAGCCAAAAACTCCTATAGTAAGGGAAGAGTTAATACTTCCTTTAATTTTTTAACAGTATAAATCTTACACTTACAATAGTTAAATTAGAAAACTCCGCTTTATCATACCCCCTCCCTCCTTGGGGACATCCTTTGTAATGCATTAACAGGCCTAAGGGTATGCAAGACAAACCTGCAGGTCCTCAATTTACACAACAAATCTATGTCAGGTGGCTTGTCTCTGATAAACAGCATCTATGTTAAAATATTCCAAGCCTTTAGACAAAGCTTCATGTCTTTAACCAATTACAAGCCAAAGAATCTTCAAACCCACCTAAAACCTGTAAGCCCACCCCCTCACACACCCCCACCTCCCCACACACCCCACACACCCCCCCCCACCCGCTTCGAGATGGCCCACCTTTTCCGGCCAAATCAATGTATGATTCCCATGTATTGATTTATGACTTTACCTGTAACCCCTGTCTCCCTGAAATGTATAAAACCAAACTGTAACCCAGCCACAGCGAGTCCACTTGCTCAGGGCCTCTTGGGCGTGGCTCCAGGTCATGATCCTCAAATTTGGCTCAGAATAAATCTCTTTAAAATTATTAAAAAAAAAAAAAAGAAAACTGCATTTGCTTATGTACTTTTACACTTGCATATGCTACAGGGCCAGTGGCTGGGTGAAGAACGAGACATCCTGGTAGTGCTAGGAGAGGAAGCTATGAGAGGGAATTTCACAGCCTACTGCAAATGGTTATCCGGAACTGTAAAGTTTCCTTGAATCTCTAACCAAAAACACAGCTGGGTCTGTGTATGTGTGACACACCCTTGAATATGTGGCCTCTGGACAGTGTCTGGCACATAACTGGTACTCAATTGTTTAAGGGGATTAAACGAAATCTGTCTGAAATCTCATTTTGATCAACTGCCTGAGTGTATCCATGTGAGAATCACACCAGCTAGAATGTGTCGAGAGCTTGGCATTTATAGGTCCTGGGCCTCTGCTCAGTCCTCCTTCATTCCCACCTAGATCTGGAACCAGACAAGGTTTCCTACTATCTCCACTTCTATTCAACATAGTGCTGGTAGTCCTTGCTAGAGAAATTAGACAAGAGAGGAAATTAAGGGCATCCAAATGGGGGCAGAAGAGATCAAACTCTCACTCTTTGCTGATGATATGCTGTTATCTCTAGAAAACGCCAAGGATTCAACCAAGAGGCTCCTGGAATTGATAATTGAATTTAGTAAAGTCTTAGGATACAAAATCAATACACACAAATCAGAGGCATTCATATACACCAATAACATTCAAGCCGAAATTCAAATAAAAAATGCAATACCTTTTACAATAGCCTCAAAGAAAATTAAATATCTAGGAATATATTTAACGAAAGAGGTGAGAGACATATACAGGGAGAACTACGAAACACTAAGAAAATACATTGTAGAAGACGTAAACAGATGGAAAAATCTACCTTGCTCATGGATTGGCAGAATCAACATTGTTAAAATGTCCATTCTACCTAAAGCGATATACAGAATTAATGCAATCCCTATCAAAGTACCATCATCATTCTTTACCAATCTAGAAAAGATAATTCTATGCTTTGTATGGAACCAAAGAAGACCTCGTATAGCCAAAGCAATATTAAGCAAAAAGAACAGACTGGGAGGTATCAGTCTACCAGACTTCAAGCTGTCTTACGAGGCTATAGTAATCACAACAGCATGATTCTGGCACAAGAACAGAGATATAGACCTTTGGAACAGGACTGAGAATCCAGAGATGAAAACATCTGCATATGGTCATCTAATCTTTGACAAAGCAGACAAAAATATACACTGGGGAAAAGAATTTCTTTTCAGTAAATGGTGCTAGGAAAACTGGATAACTACATGCAGAAGATTGAAACTGAATCCCCACCTCTCACCTCTTACAAAAATCAATTCACAATGGATAATAGACTTAAACCTAAGGCATGAAACCTTAAGAATCCTAGAAGTAAATGTAGGGAAGATCCTTTCAGACATCGGCCTAGGCAAAGAATTTATAAATAAGACTCCCAAAGCAATCACAGCAGCAACAAAAATAAATAAATGGGACCTGATCAAATTAAAAAGCTTTTGCACAGCCAAGGAAATTATCATTAGAGCGAATAGACGGCCTACAGAATGGGAGAAAATATTTGCTCTCTACACATCTGATAAAGCGCTGATAACAGGGATCTACCTAGAACTCAAAAAAATCAACAAGAAAAAATCAAACAACCCCATCAATAATTGGGCAAAGGACATGAACAGAAACTTTTCAAAAGAAGACAGAATAATGGCCAGCAAACATATAAAAAATGCTCAACATCTCTAATCATTAGGGAAAGGCAAATCAAAACCACAATGAGATATCATCTAACCCCAGTGAGATTGGCCTTTATCAAAAAATCCCAAAACAACAAATGCTGGCAAGGATGTGGAGAGATAGGAACACTCTTACATTGCTGGTGGGACTGCAAATTAGTGTGACCTCTGTGGAAAAGAATTTGGAGATACCTCAAAGAGCTAAAAATAGAAATGCCATTTGATCCAGCAATAGCACTATTAGGCATCTACCCAAAGGAACAAAAGACATTTGCACCCAAATGTTTATGGCAGCACAATTCACAATTGTAATGATGTGGAAACAACCCAAGTGCCCATCAATCCATGAGTGGATTAATAAAAAATGGTGTATGTATACAATGGAATACTCAATTATAAAAAACGATGGTGATCTAGCACCTCTTATACTTTCCTGTATAGAGCTTGAGCCCATCCTCCAAAGTGAGGTATCACAAGAATGGAGGATTAGGCACCACATGTACTCGCCATCAAATTGGCACTAACTGATCAACTCTAAGGTGCTTACACAACAGTAAGATTATTTAGGGATTGAGGGGTTGGGGTTGGGTAAACCCACAACTAATGGACACAGTGAGCACTGTAGAGATGAAAGGGCATGCCTTAAATCATGGTTTGGGTGTGGCAAAGTCATAACATGTAACCAAAATATTTGTACTCCCATAATACCTTGAAATAAAGAAACAAAACAAAACAAAAGAGTTAGAAATAAACGATTAAAACCCAAACAACATCACAAGTAAAGGAAATACACCTTCACTTTCACATCCCGGTCCTCTGTCCAGAGAGTCTTATACTTTTGAAAGTCCTGCAGGGCCTCATTAGCAGCCTTTCTCAGAGAATTCACAGAGGAAGAAAGGAGGAGGACCAACTTGGAAATATCCTTGTGCTCTGCTACCCCCGGGTAGAAATTCTTCGGCTTCCTTGCAGGAATAATTTCTTCAAAAGATTCTGAAAGCAGATGTTATTATACTATAAATAACTTCTATATCCAACTCTAATACTATCGATTTTCATATCCATAGTTTTTTAAACTATTTTCTTAAAGACTCTGCCTCCAAGTAATTAAGAGCTTTCTAAGTAATTAGAGCTATTTTCTTGCTATCTTCACTTATTAAACTATTGTGTTAGATTTTAAGGTCTAGATTTCTTTAATCTGGAAGAACAGTGTTATTCAGAGAGAACTGAAAGACATGGATTAAAACGCCCCCAATTTTAAAAAGCCCTTTAGGAAAAGGTTAAAAGAATTGAGATTTCTACCCTGTGGAACAGCTTAATGGCTAAAGGAGAGACACCACATTTATTACCCAAATGACTTAGGCCAGTTATTTAATCTTCATGGATGATTCATATGAGGATTAAATGAGACCACCTATGTTCACCTTCAGCTCAGCATCTGGTATATAGAGATCATACAGTAACTCTTGGCCCTACTATAAACATTTCTTGATAAAACAAGTCTGATCCTGTTATTATCTTGATTAAAAATTCTCAAATATTCTCCGTCAAGCAGAGACTATACAGATTACTCTTATTTGGACCACACAGCACTTTTTTTTAACACAGCGTTAACATTATTAATAATGTTATTATAAAAATAATGATATTTCACATGAAATTACAGATTTCCAGCCTTTCTTTTAAAATGGTGTAATCTTGTAGTATGGGCCCATGTTCCTGCCTGGCAACAGTTAGCTAAAGCTGACTGGTGTCTGCTGAATATACCACAGTCTCCTCTAAGCCCAGGCCACTCATTGGCTCTTTTATTTTGTCTTATATTTAATAAATATTTGAGTACAAGTGTCTTTTTTATAAAATGTCATCTTTTCCTTTGGGTATATACCCTGTAGTGGAATTGCTGGATCAAATGGTAGGTTTTACTTTTAACTCTTTGAGGTATGTCCATACTACTTTCCGTAGAGATTGACTAGTTTGCAGCCCCAGAGGTGTTCCTTTCTCTCCGCATGCATGCCAGCATCTGTTATTTTGGGGCTTTTTGATACAAGCCATTCTCACTAGGGTTAGGTGATACTTCATTGTGGTTTTGATTTGCATTTCCCTGATGATTAGTGATGTTGAGCATTTTTTCATATATTTACTGGCCATTAGTCTATCTTCTTTTGAAAAGCTTCTGTGTGTGTCTTTTGCCCACTTTTTAAGGGGGTTGTTTGATTTTTTTCTTCCTGATTTGCTTGAGTTCTTTGTAGATTCTGGTTATCAGCCCTTTATCAGATGTATGGCATACAAATATTTTCTCCTGTTTTATGGGTTGTCTATTCACTCTATTGATTGTGTCCTTGGCTCTGCAGAAGCATTTTAATTTAATTAGGTCCCATTTATTTATTTTTGTTGTTGCTGTGATTGCCATTGGGGTCTTCTTCATAAATTCTTTGCCTTGGCTGATATCCATAAAAGTTTTTCCAACCTCTTCTTCTGGAATTCTTATAGTTTCATGCCTTATGTTTAAGTCTGTTATCCACCATGAATTAATTTTTGTGAGTGGTGACAGGTGCAGATTCTGTTTCAATCTTCTACATGTAGCTATCCAATTTTCTCAGCACCATTTATTGAATAGGGTTTCTTTTCCCCAGTGTATATTTTTGTCTGCTTTCTCAAAGATTAGATGGCAACATGAGGATGGTTTTATATCTGGGTTCTTTGTCCTGATCCATTGGTCTATGGTCTATGTCTCTGTTCTTGTGCCAGTACCATGCTGTTTTGGTTACTATAGCCTTCTAGTATAGCTTAAAATCTGGTAAAATGATGCCACCCAATTTGTTCTTTTTGCTTAAGGTTGCTTTGGCTATTTAGGGTCTTTTCTGGTTCCATATGAAGTGCAGAATTATTTTTTCTTTATCTGCAAAAAATGACCTTGGTAGTTTAATGGGAACTGCATTGAATCTACAAATCACTTTGGGTAACTTTTGAAGAGCAACTTATAGATTTTTTCTTTTCTGGATCATGCTTTTACTGTGATATCTAAGAAATCTTTGTCTAACCCCAAATCATAAAACATTTCTGTGTTTTCTTCTAAATTTTTATAGTTTTACTTCTGTGTAATTCATTTTGAGTTAAGCTGTGTGTATGGTGTGAGGTAAGGGTCCAACTTTTTTTTTCACATGTATATCTAATTGTTCCAGCATTATTTGTTGAAAAGACTGTCTGTTCCCCAATTGAATTAACATAATAGCTTTGCAGAAAATAAACTGACTAGAAATTTAAGAGTTTATTTCTGGATTTTATATTCTGACCCATTGATCTATCTGTCTGTCCTTAGGCCAACACCACACTGTTTTGATAACTGTAGCTGTATAGTAAGTTTTGAAATGAAGTAGTATAAGTTCTCTAGCTTTGTTCTTCTTTTTCAAACTTTTTTGGCTATTATAGATCCTTTTGAATTCCTCTATTCTCTATTCAAATTTTAGGATCAACTCATCAATTTCTGCAAAAAAGCCTTCTGGCATTTTGATAACAATTGCATTAAATCCATACATAAATTTGGAGAGAATTGCCAACTTATCAATATTGGATCTTCCAATCCACCAACATGATGTACCTCTCCTTGATGTACTTTTCAGAAATGTTTTGCAGTTCCCGATATATAGGTCTCCTTCTGTTAAATTTGTTTTATTCTTTTTGATACTATTGTGAACAACACTGTTTTCTTAATTTCATTTGCAGATTGTTCATTGCTAAAATTTAGAAATACAATTGAATTTTGCATATTGATCTTGTATCCTGAAGTCTTGTTGAGTTCTAGTAGTATTTTTTTGGTGGGGGTGGATTCCTTAGGTTGTTTTTGCATACAAGATCATGTCATATGCTAATGCAGTTTTACTTCTTTCTTTCCAATGTACATATCTTTGATATTTTTACTTATCTTAATCCACTTGATAGAACCTCAAGTATAATGTTGAATAGATGTGGTGAGAGTTAGCATTCTAATTCTTGACTTGTTCTTGATCTTACAGAGGAAATAATTCAGTCTTTCACCATTAAGTATGATGTTAGCTACAGATTTTTCTTAGATGTCCTTTATCAGATTGAAGAAGTTCAGTTCTGTTCCTAGATTGTTGAGGATGTTTACCATGAAAGGGTGTTGGATGTTGTCAAACGCTTTCTCTGTGTCTATTGAGATGATTATGAATTTAATATGGTGCATTTTAGGATGCTAAACCAACCTTGCCTTTCTGGGATAAACCTCATTTGATTACTATATGTACTCCCTTTTATATATTGCTGGATTCCATTTGCTAACATTTTGTTAAGGATTCCAACATGGTTGTTTAAGTTTAGTCATCCTTTAAAGATGTTTTTAAATATAAATAAGTCAAATTTAAATATCTTTTTCCCCATGGTTTGAGATTTGTATGTCTTGAGAATCCTTGTCTACCTTGATGTCATAAATATATTGTGCTGTGTTTTATTTCAAAAGTGTTACACAATAGATAGAATAGTGTTATAGAATATAGAATAGCAGGTATGGTTAAATTTAAGTTGTAAATATATCTTAAATAAGATTTAAGTTTTTTCAATATGGATAAAATTCCCTAGCACCATTTACTAAATAGTACATTCTTTCCCAACAGATTTGCAATTCCACCTATGTCATGTATCTAATTTTCATATATATGAGTGTTTCTGTACCCTCTATCTATTCCATTGATATGTTACTGATTTTTGGACCATTAAAAGATTGTCTTCATTAGTCTGGCTCTGTAATATTCCTTGCTATTTGGAAGGGCCAGGCCCCCTACATTGTTTTTCTTCACCAAGTTTTCTTGTCTATTTTTGGCTCTTTGTTCTTCCATATAATTTTTTATTGACACATAATAATTGTACAGATTTATGGCATACATAGTGATATTTTGATACATACGATGTACAGCGATCAAGTCAGGTAATTAGTACATCCATCATCTCAAATATTTATCATTTCTTTATTCAATATCCTCCTTCTAGCTATTTGAAACTATATGTTATTGTTAACTACAGTCTTCTTACAGTGGTATAGAATTCCATATAATTTTACAATCAAGTTGACAAATCAAGCTGACAAATAATAGAAAAAAATTCTGTTGTGATTTCTCTGGAATTGTACTGAATTTGTAGATTAACCAAAGAACTGACTTTTTCATGACTTCTTCATGATTGCTGTATTCCATTATGTCATTCAGTAATAATCATTTTTCTCCAAAAATGCAATAATTTTTTATATTTATTTGTTAAGTACATTATGGTTTTGTGGCTAGTGAAAAGTCTGTTTTTTCTGTTACATTTACTTGAATTACTGGTGATTGTAGAAAGACTCTTTTTTTCTGTGTGTCAGTTTTTTATACATAAACATTACTGAACTTATTAGTTCTAAAAGTTGTTCCTAGATGTCTAGGATTTTCTATGTATGATCTTTAAACAAAGACAATCTTAGTCTTCCTCTTCAATTCTTATTCTCATTTTTTCTTGTCTTATTTCATAAAGAGGATCTCCAGTAAAATACTGAATAAAAGTGATGATAGCAGGATTCCTTGTTTATTCTTCATTTTATTGGGAAAGGAATACATCTAAGGTTTTTAACAAATACCATTATCAGAAAATCCTTCATAGTCCTAGTTTGCTAAGAGGATGTATTTAAATATATGTGTGGGTGAGTTAAATATAGCATATTTATAGACACATATATAAAATACATTGCTCAAAAAGAATAAGAAATATATAAAACATATATTAAAGAAGAAGAAAAAATGAATTCCAATGTACTCATCTTCCAGGTTAGGAATAGAATGCTGCTAATACATTAGTCCTCTCCAGGCCTCTCACCAATCCTATTCCCTCCCTTACTTCCAGAGGTAACTGTTATCCTGAATTTTCTTTGAAGGTAAACTTGAAGATAAACCAATGTGCTTATCTCTAAACAATATACTGTTTAATTTTTTAAAAACTGAGCAGTAAGCACTAACCTAGCTGTGAAGAATTGTCCATGTTAGATGAAGGCTCCTACAAGAAAAGAAGTTGAACAGAGTCTCTGGGTCTAGTCTGGCTTCGGTTTTCCTACAAGTTTACAAAAGCCTTTTGTGCAGAAGCCATGGGGTAGGATAAGTGAGTCCTAGAAAATATAGGTCTCATCGCAATCAGGACATTGGGCAGGACTGTGTTGATGGGCCAATTAATGTATGTCCAGGAAGAATACAGCCAGGACAGTGGGCTAATCTGTATTTCCTTACAGCACAATTAATTACCTGCCTCCAGTTCTCAGTAGTGGGTCAAAGCAGAACAGTTGTGAAGAATGAATGCCTCTTCAGCTGACCCAGGGCAATGAGTGTAGAACAGCAAGTTTATCAGCACATGACGAAAGCAAGCAAGCACAGACAAGAATGTGGACTAGGTTCACCCAGGCATTCTGTCTTCAAGTTAAAAGACAGTATCATGGCATCAGGCATTTGGTGAGGGCAGCCAAAACTCATCTGTCTCTTGAGTCACACCGGTTGCTTTCTATGCTTAGAACACAAACGTCATTGCGTAACCATCCTTCCTCATTCACCTGGGAATTCCCTTCATCTCTCTGCTGTGCTTAATTCCAGTTCCCAATATTCCACATCCATGTATATCTTTGCTTCAGACCACTTCTCCTTCCTTAAAAAGGATATTTTGCTTAAAGCTCTGTCCACTGAGGGGAATTTCCCCCCTCGCTGTCCTTTAAGGCCACTCCTGAGTGGGCTGTAGTGCAGTATTAGTCCATTTTCAGCTGACACCCACATATGAACCCAAGTCACATAGACCAGGCCTGAGATTTTTCATCCTTCCTCCTTAGCTGCTGTAGGGAACACCCCATTTGCCCATAGATGTAAGCTGAGCAAGCAACGTTGGTGCAACACAGAAAGGTAGCTTACATGGTATCTTGTTGTTTTGAATTTGCATTTTCCTGATTACCAGTGGAGGCAATATAGTTTTGGGAGAAAAGAGTTTGGCTTTCTATACAAGGAAATGTCCAAAAATGTCCATGAAATTTTGGGTCACTATCATATCATATCCATAACTACTTTATTTCTTTCTTTATTTTTTTTTTTTGAGACAGAGTCTCGCTTTGTTGCCCGGGCTAGAGTGAGTGCCATGGCATCAGCCTAGCTCACAGCAACCTCAAACTCCTGGGCTTAAGCGATCCCACTGCCTCAGCCTCCCCAGTAGCTGGGACTACAGGCATGCGCCACCATGCCCGGCTAATTTTTTCTGTATATATTTTAGTTGACCAGATAATTTCCTTCTATTTTTAGTAGAGACAGGGTCTCGCTCTTGCTCAGGCTGGTCTCGAACTCCTGACCTTGAGTGATCCACCCGCCTCGGCCTCCCAGAGTGCTAGGATTACAGGCGTGAGCCACATATCATATCCGTAACTACTTAAGGGACTAATTTATGTTTACTTTGTGTACAAGGAACATATGATTCAGATCTTCTACACACCATGTTCTACACTAAGTTTATGCAATCTAATATAATGCTGAAAGTAAAATTAGTGCTAAGATTTATTTTAATTTTTTAACTTTTAAGGTTATGATAATAGAACTGTGATAAAAATCCTTTTCAGCCACGCCAAAAAATGGAAAGAAATGTCTGCATGTTATGTTTAAGAGGAAGGATGGAGAAAACTAGTTTTTAATGCAAAATTTTATCAAATAAATATATAAAAATAACTTTTAAAAAATCTATATGCTGTAGAACCCAAGAAGAAGCAGAAAGACCATTTACTAATTGTTATGACTCTAAGGTTCCTTTCATCTGAGATTTAACATTCTTACTCTCTTCCTTCTTCAGTTGTTTTCCTGTGCTTTGATGGGGCAGGTCCGTCATGGTGGGACTAGCAATGGCAGACTTGACGTGACGAGTCTGCTGCTGCCCCCAGTGAGCCACCCCTCTGCTGACCTCCAGGGTTAACTGGATCATACGGTTAATGGCTTGTTGAATATCATCCAAACTAGGAACCATTACCTGTAGAAAGAAGAAGCAAGGGCATAATATTGCCAGTTCATGCAACCCCACCCCCAATTCTCACCACCCCCATGCCCCACCAAGCCAGTGCGGAAAGCCTCAGCTGGCCCAGTGGGAGGCTGCTTTGAGCAGAGGAATGTCAGAGGTGGATGAGCTGCAGACTTTCTCTAACCTGAGGTTTTCCTGTTCTACCAGTTCCTGTGGGCAAAAAGTCAAACTTAGTGCTTGTCATCCTTTCCCATGAGGGTGGCTGGATGCAGCAGAAAATTGTGGACTATGTGTTAGAGATCCGTGGAGCAAAACAACTGAAGAAGCTGTACCACCAAGATTCTCACCTTGGTTCTTTGAAATGTGCCCAATAAGCTAAGGAGCTATCCTTCAGGAGGTGAAACCAAGCAAAGGTGCTGCTAGGTGAGTCACAGGCTATTCCTGTCTGGCCTTATCCTGTGGCCCAGCACAGAAGGCACCTCAGCCAGCCTGTGTGGTTTGGGGTCCCAGATGCCAGTGAGCAGCTGGGGTAGTTGCAGAGATAAATGCCATGGAAACACACAGGCATTCACGATGCTTGGGACAAGGCTCCTTCTGCCTTTCTATTATTCTGCCACCCTTGGCAGGCTGCTTCACAGTTATGTGTGCAGGGTAGGGATTTGGACATCTATGATGATTTTATTTAGACGATCTAATGTCTGGAGAAAAAGCAAGGCAACTTGTAGGATACTTGCTAAAAGATGGCAAAACAGATGCTTAACACAACTCTCACACCAGTCCTCTAATACACCATGAGCTATGCAGAACTAACTTTTTAATAACAGATATAGATGACATTTTGATTTTTGCTAAGTCAAAACTCAAAAAGTAAGAGGAAATGAAGAAATACAAAGGACTAAGACGTTACTATAAATGAAAGTTCACAGTTCTAATACTGTACTCCTTAAAAACATTACCAAAATATCATTGTGTTTAATAATATTTACCACATTAGGAATTGCAAGATGTACTTCAGTTTTTATAAAGGAAATAATGTCTTCTGACCGCTTTCGTCTGGGAAGGCTGTAATAAGATGGACATTTAGCTGACAAATGTTAACCTAAAATTTCATAAATGGTTTATTATGCTATAAGTTTCAGTCCCAAAAATAAAGACCATTTTTAAATACCAAGTTACACACAGAGAGTATTACCTAGAATAGAACCATAAATTGCTGCAAACTAAGAAAACACAATGATACAATACTCCTGGAGGTAAAATAGTCTCATATACATTTGCTAGTATTTTAACGCTGCTGCTCTCTCTGTAATAACCATTTACCAACGTTTACTAACAGTATTCTTTGTTTCTAGCCCTATAATAGGTGCAGGATGAGGTCACCAACAAAAAGCATATACCTTCATATACATTTTTATATATGCTTTTTATAAGACTTAAAAGGTTTCCAGTCAAAGCCTTCCCAAAACTGCTTTTTTAAATATCACTCATGCACAGCCAGAAGCACAGATGTACAGACATATGAGTCCAGTAATAAAGGACACACACAGAGCTGTGCAGTAGTTTGGCTAGCTCTCTCTGCCTTGACCTCCATCCCGATCCCAGACAAAATTATAATAAATGTAAACTTTTCATTCTTTTTTTCTCTGGGAATGCAAGAAATGCTATCATTGCTGAAAAACTACACTGCCTTTTAAAATTAATACAGTAAAAGTAGTAAGTAAAAGTAAGGAAGCAAAGGCACAAGCAGATGGGGGGGAGAGGATCACAAGAAACATAAAGACACCACAGTTCAAAAGTGGAGGCCCAACTTTTAGCACCCAGGGCGAGTGATTCCCAGATAAACATATTATTGCAAGGAACTCTTTGAACTAAAAGCAAGCATGCAAACAAAACTGTCTAATTCATAGTCTCCCTGTGAAACTCGGCAATAAAGTAAGTGTAGACTGTAACATAAAGGGCACAATTTGAGAACAAGAAAGAGTTTCATGCAGTATAAACAAACAACTAAGCTATTAATAGTAGAGGCAGTGAACAGCACACTAGATCATTCAGTACCTTATTATCAGCAAATTAGAGGACCAGCTTAAGGTATTCTCCAAAATTTCAGATGCAAATTACAAAGAAATAGAAATTACTGAAGGAAAAAGTAAGAATAAGTAACATTTATTGAATGCTTAATGTATGCCAGGCACTTTCCAAGCACTTTCCATGAAATACCATAGTTCTCCCTCCTACGAACACCGATTATTTCGGTATTGTAGATAAGGAAACCAAGGCAGGGAGAGGTTAAGTAACTTCCAGAGGGTCACTCAACTCAGAGACATTTTACTACGTAGATCCAGCATGTGAATCCTACATAGATATGGCAAATTAAAGCATAGCATTCCAACATTAATCGGGTGTGGGGCAGATGTGGGGTGGGAGGGGATGGGTGTATACAAACATAACGAGTGCGATGCTCACCATCTACAGGATGGACACGCTTGAAGCTCTGGCGGGGGGGGGGGGCAAGGACAATATACATAACCTAAACTTTTGTACCCCCATAATATGCTGAAATAAAAAAAAAAAGCATAGCATTCCTTTAATCTTAAGAATGGACCTGTTTTCCCATCTGGAAAAGATTCTCTGTGTGCCTGACAGGATTAAAGGGGTAAAAAAGACATACCTCTAAACATATAATTTATGAGTTCCAAGAATAAAAGAGAAATCCTGTAAGCATCAAAACAAGTTGTTACTTATCAATATAAAGAAAAATTGAATTAGTGGCAGAACTCTCATCTAAAAATTGAAACAAAAGAAGCCAATGGAAGAGCATTTGTAGAGTATAAAAAAAAGGGATTGTGATCCAAGAAGACCAGACTAGCATTTTTGTGTGAGGATAAGAGAAAGACATTTAGACAAGTGAGGATTTTGAGTACTGTCCTCATGTGTGCCTCTTCAAAAATGATTTAAGTACCACAGAATTTGTAAACCAACGTAGCACGGTGAGTTCATGCTTCAAAAACACTTCTTTCTGCCAAACACATCACAATCATGGATACAAAGGACGTGAGAATGCTCAAGTACAAGAAAGGATCTCTGTGAATTAGAAATGGACCAGAAACACAAAGGCTGCCCGGCCAGGGCTCTGGTCTAGAGAGAGGCGGTGACAATGGGGTGGTTGGCCCTCGTGGGACACAGGACCGAGAGGACCTGAACGGGGCTCGGCCAGGCTCACTGCTTGAAGGCAAAAACTAAGAGGATGCTCCCCACTAATGAAGAGGCAAAACAACAGCAAGACAAAGTCTGTCAACCTACTGCCCACAGCTACAGCTTTTCCAGAAGATGTGGGCCTAGAGTAAAAGGCCCAAATCTGCAGCTTCCCCGATGAGCAACCAAGTCAGACCACCTGTGTGCTCCGGGCTGGCCCTGCCTCCTCCCAGCATCTCTCCATCTCTCCGGGGCGGTAATGTGAACAGGTAAGACCTGGTTCTGAACTCAAGGTTCCAAGTGTCATTTAGAGGCAAAAGTGAAACTCCTAGATAGGAAAGGAGAGAAGGAGAAAGAAACACAAAAACAAAGAAAGCTGTTGCTCAAAGAGAGCCCACACACTCAAATCCCAATATACGTGAATAAGTCTAAGAGTAAAGAAGAGGGCTAAAGAAATAAAGAATTGAAACGGGAACTCTCTTCAGATAAAAATTATTGTATAAACATATAAGTAAATTGTAAAATAAGTAAATTGAGAATGTTCAAAGAGATATGTGAAGGCTCTATCTTCCAAAAAAATAAAAAAATAAAGAAATTGCTAAACTAAAAAGGCAGAAATGATACAATATCTGGAGGATAAGGAAAAAAGTATTGAAATATTGAAGATGCAACAGATGACATAATCTTTAGAACAGATACAGAGACACTTGCCTATAATGTAGTTCAGAAAGGCAAAAATATAAAATATATGACAAAGTAGTGAGGAGACAGGAAAGACAGACTGAGAGGCCCCAACACATGAGATGACCACATGTCCAGTGTGCCCAGGGACTGTTCCAGATTAATTCAGTCCTGGCACCTCATGTGGATAGCGTCCCTTCATGCACAAAAGTCTCCTAGTTGGAACAATAATCTACGTGGTGACTCTATTCAACATTCAATAGGAGTTCCAGAAGAAGACAATGAAGGAATGTCCTCAAAGCAATAACTAAAGAGGAAATTGCTGAGGAATTAAGGGAAGTTCTAAGCCCTCAAACAGAAAGTGCACTCTGAGAACAAAGCAGGATTAAATAAAGACAAATCCACACAAGGTAAGAAAACTGCAGAAACATTAAGCATAAAAAAAGAATCTTCAGTTATACTCACTGCAGACTTCTCATGCACAGCAACGTAAGTCAGAGAAACGCGAGGAAATACTTTCAAAGTGCCAAGAGACAATAAAATCTTTGTTGTTGTTGTTGTTGAGACAGAGACTGGCTTTGCCATCCTGTCTAGAGTGCAGTGGTTGATCACAGCTCACTGTAACTTCAAACTCCTGGGCTCCAGTGATCCCCCTGCCTCAGCCTTCCAAGCAGGTGGGGCCACCAGGTCCAGCTAACTTTTCTAGTTTTAGTAGAGACAGGGTCTCGCTCTTGCTCAGGCTGGTTTCCACCTCCTGGCCTCAAGCAATCCTCCCACCTCAGTCTCCCAAAGTGCTAGGATTACAGGCGTGAGCCACCTCATCCAGCCAATAAAATCTTACATCCAGCCAAACTGTCTTGAAAGTACGAGGGCAAAACATTTTCAGACTTACAAAGAAAAATAAGAGAGTTTACCCCTCGTAAATCCTCACTGAGGAACCAGTGGGATACAAAAAATTCAAGTGAACCTGGAGATTTTAATTAAATATGCCAGAAAAGTACAGAAAAGAGAATAAAAGATGAAAATTATCCATCCAAAAGATAACAGTGATAATAAAATGAATCAAAGAGAAAGAACAGCTAATAAGAAGAAAACACAAAATAAAATGTCATAAATCAAGTGCAACTATATTTAAAAAAATCACAGTAAGTGCAAACAGATTAAACTCACTATTAAAAAGACAGATAATCAGATTGAATGAAAATAAGCAGGTATATGTTACTTTTAAAAGGTAAAACTAAAAACTACAGAGAAAAGCGTAAATTAAAGGATTGAAAGTTATACAAAAAAAGCTGGGAAAGCAAAATTAATAACAAACTAAAAAGAATTTGAGGAATCAGGATTAAAATATTACAGATAAAGAAGGTCACTAAATAAAAGTAAAAGGAACAGTACTCTTAAGCAGATCAAACTGCTATGACTTTGCATATACCTAACAACACAGTCTTAAAATACATAAAAAAAGAACTGACCAAAACGAAAGGAAAATTTGACAAGCCTACAATCACACTGGGAGATTTAAACAGTACAATTAAACTAAAAATCAGCAGTGAATAGCCAAGGAATATATCTAACAAAAGTGTGTAACACCTTTACACAGAGAATTATAAAACTTCACTGAGTGATATTAAAGACTTGTATAAATGCAGAGGTAATACATAATACTTGATATTCATAAGGATGCTAATTCTCTCCAAATTGATCTATGGATTCAATGCAACTTAACCATCCTCCACCAAAAAAAAAATAATAATAAGTTGATTTTTCAAAAACTTTTGCTTGGTCAACTCATTAACCATACGGAAAAAAATATACTGGTCTCCTACCTCACACTAAGCATAAAAATCAATACCATGTAAATTAAATCCCTAAATGTAAAAGTCAAAACTATAAAACTTTTAGAAGACATGAAGTAGGGAAGGGTTGGTTTCCTCAAAAGGACATAAAAATCACAAATCACTAAGAAAAAGATTGATAAATTTGAATATTCTTAAAACTCAGCTAAGGAAAATGAATATTAATAAAGAAAATAAAAAGATAAGGCAAAATTGAGAGAAGATATTTGCTATATTATCATCAACAAAGTAATAAATTAAGACTATTTATGAATTAATCCAATTCAATAGAAAAACAGGCCAAAGAAAAAACCACAAATTTTAAGGAAGAGAAAGACGAATGGACAGTAAACACATGAAAATATATCTAACCTTATCAGTAGCCAGGAAAATTAGAATTTAAATCCTAATGGGATGCCATTTCACATCCCTTATGTTAGCAAGAATTTTTTTTATAATGGATTAATTTTATTGCATGCAAATTATATCTCAAAAAACTGTTTTTAAAAGGGAACATTCATCTTAAGTGTTGGCATATATTACTGAATTGCCCTTCTTAAAGATTACACCAATTAACATGATTACCATACACGTATGAAATGTTTTCTTAAATTCTTAAAGAATTTGGTTCACATTAAACTTTCACTAGGTTAACATTTTAGGTTTAATTTACATTTTATTCTTATCAGTGAGGATAAATATTTTTTCACATTGTTATAAATTTAATTGTGTCCCCCTCAAATTCACGTTAAAGCCTTAGCCCCTGATGGAACAGTATTTGGAGATAGGGTCTTTAATGAAGTAAGTAAGGTTAAATGAAAGTCGTAAGGGTGGGGCCCTAATCAGGTAGGACTAGTGTCCTTACCAGAAGAGGTAAAGACACGAGAGATCTCTTTCTCTCCTCTTGCACACAGAAGAAAGGCCATGGGAAGACAGACGAAAGTGGCCATGTGCAAGCCAGGAAGACAGCCTTCTCTATAAATCAACCCTACTGGCACCTTGATCTTGGACTTATAGCTTCCATAACTGTAAGAAAATAAATTTCTGTTGTTTAAGCCACTCAGTCTGTGGGTATTCTGTTATGACAGTCCAAGCTGATGAAAATACAAATACTGAAAAGCCATTTTTTGTCCCTTTTCTATGAACTATCTCTATATCTCTTGCTCATTTTTCTCTTGGATGATTTTCCTCCCTTATAGATTTGTGGTATTTCTGTTTCATTAAGAATATTAGCTTTTCCTGCGATATATGTTGAAAGTAATTTTCCCCATGTCATCATTTGTCTTCTAGGGTTTTAGCATTTAAAAATTTTTACCATGTAAAAAGATTAATTTATCAATCTTTTCTATTATGGATTCTGGGTTTTGTGTTATACTTAGATATCCATGTACTGAGGCTATTCACATTTTTTCCACATTATATCTAGAACTTTTATGACTTCAGTTTTTTTAAATTTCAGAATGTTACAGGGGGTACAAATGTTTTGGTTATTTAACCAAAGAGATAAAAGATCTCTACAAAGAGAACTACAAATAACTGAGGAAGGAAGTTGCAGAGGATATAAACAAATGGAAAACATATCATGCTCATGGATCAGCAGAATTAACACTGTTAAAATGTTCATACTACCCAAAGTGATTTACAGGTTCCATGCAATCCCCATCAAAATACCAATGTTATTTTTCACAGATCGAGAAAAAATAATTCTACACTTCATTTAGAACCAGAAAAGAGCCCAGACAGCCAAAGCAACCTCAAGCAAATGGAACAAATTGGGAGGCATCACATTACCAGACTTCAAACTATACTCTAAGCCTATACTAACCAAAACAGCACGGTACTGGCACAAAAATAGAAACATAGACCAATGGCATGGAACAGAGAATCCAGATATAAAACCATCCACATATTGCCATCTGATCTTTAACAAAGCAGACAACAATATACGCTAGATAGGGAAAAGAATCCCTATTCAATAAATGGTGCTGGGAAAATGGGATAGGCACATGTAGAAGACTGAAACAGGATCCAATATCTCTCACCACTCACAAAAATTAATTCAAGATGGATAACAGACTTAAACCTAAGACATGAAAAGATAAGAATTCTAGAAAAAATGTTGTAAAAACTCTTCCAGATACCGGCCTAGGCAAAGAATTTATGAAGAAGACCCCAATGGCAATCACAGCAACAACCAAAATGAATAAATAGGAATTCATTAAATTAAATAGCTTCTGCACAGCCAAGGAAACAGAGCAAATAGACAACCGACAGAATAGCAGAAAATACTCACATGATACACATCTGATAACGGGCTAATAACCAGAATCTACAAAGAACTCAAGCAAATCAGGAAGAAAAAATCAAACAACCCCCTTAAAGTGGGCAAAAGACACACACAGAAGCTTTTCAAAAGAAGATAGACTAATGGTCAGTAAATATATGAAAAAATGCTCAGCATCACTAATCATCAGGGAAATGCAAATCAAAACCACAATGAGGTATCACCTAACCCCAGTGAGAATGGCTTTTATCAAAAAAGTCCCAAAACAATAGCTGTTAGCATGGATGTGGAGAGAAAGGAACACTTATACACTGTTGGTGGGACTGCAAACTAGTGCAGCCTCTACGGAGAATAGTATGGAGATTCCTCAAAGAACTAAAAGTAGACTTACCATTTGATCCAGCAATCCCACTACTTGGTATTTAGCCAAAGGAAAAAAAGTCATTCTATCAAAAAGACACTTGTACTTGAATGTTTTTTGCAGCACAATTCATAATTGCAAAGATGTGGAATCAACTAAGTGCCCATCAATTCATGAGTGGATTAATAAAATGTGGTATATGCATACCATGGAGTACTACTCAGCCACAAAAAATGATGAATTAATACCTTTTGTAACAATCTGGATGGAACTGAAGACCATTCTCCTAAGTGAAGCATTGCAAAAACAGAAAAACAAACACCACATGTACTCACTATTAAACTGGAATTAACTGATCAGCACTCACGTGCACAGCTGGAAGTAAAACTTCATGGAAGTCAGCAGGAGGGAGGAGGGAGGAGGGGATGGGTGAAATCACATGTAACAGGTACAATGTACACTATCTGGGGGATGGGCACTCTTATAACTTTGACTCAAGCAGTACAAAAGGCAAGAACTTTTTAATCTAATAATACTGTTTGCAAGGATGAGGAGCCATGGGCAGTCTCATGTAAGACGCTGCCTGGTAAAACAAGGCATGCACATACCCTGGGGCAGTAAATCTCTCAGCAGGAGACAGGTACAAGAATGCTCACAGAGGCTTTATTCTTTATAGCTCAAACAGGAAATGATCCAAATGACCATCACCAGTAGAATAGATACACAGATTATATATACTCCAATTATACAGAAATGAAAATAAACTATAACACATAGATGAATCTCAAAAACATAATACTAAGCACAGTTCAAATACAGGCAAAATTAAATGATACATTGATTTGGGATACAAAACTGTAAGGCAAACCAAGACAATGATAAACACCAAGTTCAGGATAGTGATTACCTTTGGGTGAGCAGGGAGAGGACCAGTTAGGGGACTGATAGTCTTCTTTATCTCAGGCAGGGTGCTAGGTTGTTCATATGACCATGAGTCTTTCAGTATATTACATAAATGTTTCATACAGTTTTTTAATGAATGCTATATTTTAAATTTTATAATTTTTAAAAATTAATAAATTAATAAAATAAGATATGCTATTAGCATTATATCATGACAGGTAGCATTACCAGACATATTTAGCATACTTTCAACTTGCCTTCCAACAAATATTCTTCTTTTCATTGTGTCCAAAGATAACCGTGTAGCTTTTTGAAGACTGTCTAGTAATTGATGAGAGAAAAAAGCATAGACCTCTTTACATTCCTGTAATAATAAATCATATTAAATGTTTTTTTTAAATCTCTAACATCCCCAAAGCAATGATACAATATTAGAAATGACATGTGAAAAGTGAAAAATAATAAATTATACAATTTCAATGATATTGTAGAAATAAATTCAATCCTAAATTACCCGATTTTTTAGACAAATAAAAACATATGAAAAATGTGCTTGCATAAACACCGTGGCAAACCAGAAGGACTTATCCAAAAGCCAAAATTCAAAAATAGCTTATTCAAAAAATCCTGGTTTGCTCAATACGCAATAACTCCCCCAGCAGAAGTGAAGGACTCTGTAAGTGTGGTGCATTTCTCAATGCTTAAGGGCGTGGGCACAAGAGGATGAATAGTCTCCACCCTCAGGAAGCTCAGCTTGGTGGACACACGTATTATAAAATACACAATACCTAAACATATGGGATGCAACTATGACTCTCTCCATACCCTTCCTTCCCTTGGGAGGAGTAGCCAAGCTTATTGGTCAGAGCACAGGCCAGGTATTGAGCCTGACAGTCAGGGGTCTGGCCCACGTCTTGTTTGTACAGTGAGTCACACATCTGGGGCCAGGCTGTGGCCATACTGCTGCTCCCTGCTGTAAAATCTTGCCCCTCTAAGACTGGGCAGGTGAGGCAGGTTGAGTTGGGTCAGAACAGAGACCTATCAGCCATGAACAAAGAAGAATACAGCTTTTCCGTGTGGCAAGGGGCACGGTTAGGGATGAAGAATTATCAAGCTAAAGCACAGGTGTGACATAATCAGATTTCTTTGTTAGACAGACCCTTCTGGCAGCAGCAATGTGGGAGATGGATTTGAGAGACAGAGGCTGTTTGGGAGGTGACTGCACTAATGCAGCTCCAAGTGATTCCCCAGTTGGACAGGCTCTGATGGTTCTCAGCCGTGCCCTAGGAATCCCAGCCGGTGTCAAACAGGAATGCAACTGGGAGACAAAGACTGCAGAGAGGGGAGTACCCATCCTCTTCCAGCCGACTCCCACTGGTTGCTAACAGTGCCTGGTGCATGGCACGGAGAAGTCTAAGGCTACAATCCAGACTCCACAGAAAAGTGTTTCCCAATCGACCAGTGATATCAGCCTTGAGCAAGAAGGTGAAAGTGGAACAAATGTGTGCTATTTCCAAAACTGTATTAGAGTGTGTAAAAGTGGGTAAAATAGAGAAAGAATGAAAAGAAGGTGGGTATGAGGGATTAAAAGAAAATTGACACGAGGGAGAGAAAGCAGCAGTTAGTGAGAGTGGGGGAGTAGCATTCGGAGTTCATACGCGACCGGAAGGGTACGGTCTAACAAGGAAAAAGAAGCCTCATGCCTCTTTCCCAACCTTTATTCTCAACATATTTCGACAGAGTGTGAAATCTGCCCATCCCGGGTTTCTCCCGGGGGAGAGTCCACAGGTCATCCATGCTGCTATTTTAAAAATGCAGATCCCTGGGCCCCAAGTGAGTCGGAATCTAGCCTTGCAATACCAATATCTCCATTAAACACAATAACTGAGAACAAAGTTCTCCACTCTGAGTCAAACTGATTGGCACTACAATTCCAGAAGTCAAATTTGCTATAGAAGAAAACATCGTCAGTCACAACAGGGGGAGATAACTACATAAATTGTAATCAACAAAATCACATCAAAAGTTAGTGATATTGGGGAAAATTATAAGGACTGTTATATCTTGCCTGATCCTACAGTGTAAAACTGAAAATTATATTTTCTGAATTTTGTTATATATTACACACAGATTGGTTGTAGAACTGCCTGGAAGAAACGCCATCTGGGGTTATGTATAATCCTATGAGCCATAATTCTTTGAATTGCATGAAATTGTTCCACAATAAATACCTTTTTAAACTCATCTTTTTCATTAGTATCGACCTCATTCACAGTATTAGCCTCATAGTCAGTGCTTTCACCCTCCTCTGTTTCACTCCCAAAAACAACATGTTTCCGCTGTTCTACAGACAAAAGATAAAACAAAAATACAAGATTTGATTTTTTAAGCATTAGGTTTATTCTACATGGCCAAATCTTCTTAGGAAGCTCCTTTGTTAAAAGCTCTTACTTTAAAAACTTTCAAAAAAATTTTTCTTTTTTTGCATTTTTTCCTGTAGGAGTCATCCTTGAATTCAATCTAAATCACCCATCTCAACAGACTCATCATTCTGCTAAGAAATATGCTCTGTAGGCCGGGCGCGGTGGCTCACGCCTGTAATCCTAGCACTCTGGGAGGCCGAGGCGGGTGGATCGTTTGAGCTCAGGAGTTCGAGACCAGCCTGAGCAAGAGCGAGACCCCACCTCTACTAAAAATAGAAAGAAATTATCTGGCCAACTAAAATATATATAGAAAAAATTAGCCAGGCATGGTGGCACATGCCTGTAGTCCTAGCTACTCGGGAGGCTGAGGCAGGCAGTAGGATTGCTTAAGCCCAGGAGTTTGAGGTTGCTGTGAGCTAGGCTGACGCCACGGCACTCACTCTAGCCCGGGCCACAAAGCGAGACTGTGTCTCAAAAAAAAAAAAAAAAAAAAAGAAATACGCTCTGTAAATATACTCTGTCTCAGTATCTAGAATTAAGAAAAAATTTGAGTTCTACCTATTATGTTTCTAAAGTATGTGCCTATTCTCACAATTAAATGACGTTTTTGTGTTTTTGACACTTGTTACTAGTTTAAGTGAAAAATTCTAAGAGGAAAGAAGACATGCTGTACATACTCATTTTAGGCCCGAAGTTTCTTATCCTCAGCACTCTTGACATTTTAGGCTAGATAATTCTTTGCTCTTGGATGCTGTCCTGTAGGATGTTTAGCAGCATCCCTGGCCCTGATCCACTAGAAGCTAGTAGCAAACGCCCCGCACTGTGTGACAACTAAAAATGTCTCCAGACACTGTCGAATGTGTCCTGGAGGGCAAAGTCTCTCCCTACTCTCATTGAGAACCACTATTCTAGGCACAGATTTCTCTTTTCCTCTCCCTCCCCATCCCCCTTCTTATAATGTCACTTTCATGGGATCTCTGCTTGACTGGAATGTTCTCCTCTCACTCAAAAAGCCAACTTCCCACAGATTACCCAGTTTAAATATGTTAGTAATTAGCTAATTAACCTCATCCCTGTCAGGCAGAGCTATCTCTTGGGTTTCTTTCAAAACTCTAGTGGCACATTCTGCGTTAGCAACACACCCCTGGTGCAGCCAGTGGCTTGCCTTGCACAAAGCCAGCCTCACACTGCTTCCCCGAGCAGGGGATGGTGGCAACAGCAGGGATTTGGGCAAACAGGGATCGTGATTGACAGACACATCCTCTTATACTCCTTATGATACTAAAAAGTAAAACCTCCGACTACAAATTTCTATCTAATCAGTTCTTACTTAGAGCTTGAAAAGAGAACTTTAAAATGAAATAAGTATTTCTCTTCAAATTTATCCAAAGATTCAAAATATCTTGGACATAATTTACATCTAGTCTTTCTTGATGTTAAAAGAGGTTTCCAGTGTGTAGAATCAGTAAACTAATATATTTTGCGCATTTTTGTTTTTAAATTCCTAGGAAAGATTGTCTTCTGAAAATTTGAGCATTATAGCCCACTGGGTTGCTGGAGGAGGGAAGGGTTCCAGGCCAGAATGTTCATATTTCAAAGATACTTTCAAATGTAACTGTTACAGGTATGCAGTTTATTCAAGACTGCTGTGTATATAGTGGACAAATTAAATCCTTATCTGAAACATCTAGTCTACCTAGATGTTTAGACATGCCCGACATATGTTAAATGTAGAGGTAGTAAAATATCACTTTGTAAATATGTTTTTGCTAAAATTCACAGGATATACTGTCTTCAGGAAATAGAATTGTTAAACCACTTCTGTGAGCAGTATAGTACCATCTATACTTTACTATGGTTTGGAGGAGGGGGGAGGGAAGGAATTGCAAAAGGTAATATGCTAGTGTGTTCATACTCGGACATCTTCAGATACCAGTTTTCTTATGTTTTATGCATTTTGTTTTGCTATGTGTATACAATGTACATAATGGACAAATGAGTCCTAATTTTGCAATATCTAGTCTCTAGATGTTAAAGAGGTTGCCAGCGTATGACAAAGTACTTAGTAAAATTAGCACATTTTGTATATCTTGTGTTGAAATTCATAGGAAAGCTTGTCCTCTGTAAATGACTTTTGGATATAAATTTGTTCAACCATTTCTAAGCATTACACATGCCTGTACTTGTCCACTGGATATAAGGCAGAGAGAGGGAATAGTTCAAGGCCAAAATGGTCATATTTAGATGACACGTCAGATTACAACCATTGCTATGTATGTGCAATTTTATTTAACAGTGGAGTATAGTGGTTAAGTTCTTGTATGAAATATCTAGTCTTTCTAGATATTTAGAAGTGCTTAATGTATTGAAAAGTAGAAGTAGTAAAATAACACTTTGTAAATAGCTTTTAAAAACTGATGAGAAATACTGTGTTTGGAAGTGGAATTGTCAAACCACCTCTGTGAACAGAATACTGTTTGTACTTGTTCACTGGGTTGAAGGAGGTGGGAGGGGAGAAATTGCAAAAAGTGTTTTGCTTGTGTATACTAGAAAATTTCAGCTTATCCATTGCCCTGTATAGTATGTGCATTTCATTTAACTTTGCTGTATTGTATATATCGTATGTATACTGGACAAATCAGTCCCAATTTTATAATATCTAGTTGCTAGATATTAAAGAGGTTGCCAATGTATGACAAAAAAAAAGAAAATATCTAGGACAGGACAATCTAAGCAAAACCAAAACTCCCGTGTTCTTAAACCACAACCTAGGAAGAAGGAAGCAAAATACTCAACTACTAGGAAATCTTTTCTTAAAATTCCCTGCCCTTGATAAAGAGGTTTCAAATTTAATAGTTTATCTCTTGGGCTTATTAATATGTATTTACTGAAATTATTAGAACCTATTAGGAGAACAGGAAATCCAGCACGGTCAAATTATTTTAACCACTTAAAATAATGCAGGTGTCATACAGATTTGCCTGAACAGACCTCGTAAAGTAAGGACGTTTCTCATATTTCCAAACAAACTGAATGAGGATGATGAAAGCTTGGGCAGAATCAAAAGTGACAGTTAAGATACAGAACCTTTAGGTCATTCTTTAGCTGGGAGTGGGGGGCTGGATGGTGGGGAACACATGCTGTGCTGTGATCTTTGCTTCCTTGGGAGTGTACTCTTCCACTAGGTACCATTTAGCTGTGCCCAGAGCCCCTGAAACAGTTCTAAGTGGTAAGGCATAGCACATTCTACATAGAAAAGGGTCTGGGGAAAAAAAATGTCTTGAAACACAGTCTCATCCAAATTATGCTTTCCAGATTAAAGAAAGTTGTAGAATTTACTTTTGCCTGGTTTGCTTTTCTCAAAAAGAAAAAAAAAAGGTAAAATAAATCAAATAGTCAAAGTGACTTGATTGGAATGCTGAAGGACAACAAAAAAATTACCATAACAGGCCTAAGACTGGTACCCATAGGCAGCCCTGCTTTAAAGATGGCTCTTGGTTGGGAACCTGGATGTCAGAAGGGCTCCCACCATTCCCTGACTGACAGAAAGAGCTCTCTGGGCTTCAGCTGTCTGTACAAACAATGTGGTTTCTGCTGAACCCCTGCTTTCCTTCTGGGAGTCTGGAATTTGGCACCTGGTAAGCAGAAGGTGCCTACATCAGGACACATCTGTGGACCTTGTGATTCAAACATTATAACAAGTGAAATTACCTGTTTTCCCAGTGTACTTAACTTCATAAATATTTTCAAATATTAATATAAGTTCTTTGACAGCTTCTTCCACATGCTTACTTTTGTGGTTTAGAACATCAGCCCATTCTTTTGTATATGTCTATTAAATAAAGAAATGACTATTCAATTCCAGATACTTAAAAACACTGTGAAAATTATTAATACTACTTTACTTTATAAAACTATAATTAACTTCACTTGAAAAAAAAACTAGCGATAGTTGCCATTGGTACAATGTTTCAGATCCAAAATTGTCAATGGCTAAAAGCATAGCTGCTAAGGCCCAAGCAAAGAGTAGGAGAAAGAAGAAGAACCCCAAGTCTTTGGGCTGTGTCTCACTCAATCACACACAGAGCTCTGCCTTCACATTCATATGGTTGGGGGGGAAAAGGGCTGAAGGAGTAGAAAGATGATGTCAAAAGTTGAAAATGAAACATGGTTTTTAGGACAATCCAAAGTGTTGCTTTGAGAGTTAAATGAGATAAGGGTTTTTTGAGCATAGTGTTGTATGCCAGCCATCAATTTAAGAGCTTTACTTGTATTAACGCACTTAATTAAACAACAAACTCTTGAGATAGGTAATATCATTGTCACCATTCAAAGAAGAGAAAACTGAGGCTCAGAAAAAAGAAGGAATTTGTCCACGTCACTCAGTAGTTGGAAAGAATTCAGATCTGAAACCAGTTTTGTCTGATTCTAAAAGCCTGTATTTTGTCTTTCTAATCTCTTCTAATAGTCAGTAAAGGCTTAAGGAAGAAGCGGAGAACCAGTCAAAGTCAGAAAAGATAAACTGGTTTATAAAATTGAGTCTTTCGACATGCCCACAACATCCATGCACTTCAGGAAAGAGAAAAGCAAACAGGAGCAGTCAACATGGCTTCAAGAATACAGCTGCGGAGGATCTCAAGTCTGTCTATGCAAACTTCTCTCCTGATAAGCCTTGGGAGGGCTCATATTCCCCATGTTCTGCCCAACATGTTCCTTTCTTGATCTTCTCATCTGTATCTGAACCCATTCTCACCTTTTTTCAGTCTCAGGGGAAATGGTGTTCCTGCTCCTACCTGCAGACATTCTCTAATCCAATCCACCCCACCAACTCTTCTGACCTTGCTCGTTATTCATTCATTTCATCTTTTTTAATTTATGCAATGCAGTGTTAACCTTTAGAATGGCAATAGGGGCTGGGAGCCGCTTAGGTCTAGCAGGGAAAATGAGTGTTAAACAAGTAGACCATTCCAGCAGTCATGGCAGATTGGACGCATGTATTTATACACACTCCTGCTTTGAAATCCCCTAAGAAAGGAACCAGACACTACTAGTTAGATTTGGCAGATTGAACACACACGTTTATCTTGGCATTACCCTGATATCTCCAGAAACCTCAACAAAATAACATACAGTAATCTTTTAAAAAGAACATATGCACCAGAACGAATGGAAGAATGCCATATAAATTCTTCTATATGTTTCCAATAGTATATAATAAAAAGTTAATGGGACTCAACAACTCGTGCTGGGACAGCTGACTATCTACTTGCAAAAGAATGAAACTGGACCCTTTCCTTGTACCACACAAAGAAATTAACTCAAAATGGATCATAGACCCAAATTTAAGAGCTAAAGCTAAAAAAACTGTTAGAAAAAATATAGGCATAAATCTTCATGACCTTCAATTAGGCAAAGTGTTCTTACACACAACACTGAAAGCAGAGCAACAAAAGAAAAATTTAATAAAGTAGATTTCATCAAAATTAAAAACTTTTGTGCTTTAAAGAACACCTCAAGAAAGTGAAAAGGCAACCTACAGAATAAGAGAAAATTTTTGTAAACCATATATCTGATAAGGGACTAGTATCTTAAAAAAAACTATAACAACTCAAAAATAGAAAGACAAATGCCCCATTCAAAAGTGAGCAAACAATTTGAATAGATGTTTCTGAAGCAATGTATATGAAAGGTTAATAAGTACATAAAATGATGTTCAACATTACTAGCCATTAGGGAAATGCAAATCAAAACTATAATGAGATACCACTTTACACACACTAGGATGGTATAATGAATGAGTGTTGGCAAGGATGTAGAGAAATTGGAACCCTCATACACCGTTGGTGGGAATGACACAGCCACTTTGGAAAACAGTCTCAAGAGCTCTTCAAAGGGTACAACATGGAGTTAACATATAAGCAAAGTCTAAAAGGGAGCCAGCTGGCCAAGGAGAAACATAGCTTACAGTCCTGGCCCCAGCACCACAGAAGAGAAGGAATGATTTGAAACTGAAAGAAGAAAGCTTTTTAATAATTAATATAATCTATCATAAAACCACCTTTAGATTCTCCAATACAAGGAATGCTGCCCTGACTACAAGCAGCCCTGATTCCCAAATATGGTCTGAAACTACTGCTTGGCCCAAATGAACCTTGTCCCCCCAAATTAGAGTGTTATCTGACTTGGCTTCACTATAATGGCCTACCTAATGGTAGGTTTGTAGGAAGGTAGCTCAACTGTTACTAGACCTTAGGTCACTGTAGGGCAAGAGTCTGGGGCACTGGTTGGCAAAGGTGCTCTTCAGAATTCTGCCTCCTGCATCTGACTTACAATATTGAGACTTAGCACCACCACTGCAGAATTATTATATGATAGGTACAGAATATCAGTTTGGAATAACGAAAATGTTTTGTAAATAGATAATGATGATGGTTATACAACACTGTGAATATACTTAATGCCAGTGAATTGTACACTTAAAATGGTTAATATGGTAAATTTTATGTTAGTATATTTTACCACAATAAAAAAGTTGCAAGCCAAAAAAAAAATCAGTGGAGGTGGTGAGAATGATTTTAACACTTAAGAGACATAGCAATCAAGTATAATACGTGAACCCGTCTGGCCCCTAATTCAGATAGACAAACTCTAAAAAGATAGTTTCCATTAAAGCTAAATATATTCATAATCTATGACTCAGAAATCTCACTTCTGGGTATATACCCACCAAAATTAATGCTTAAGTCCACAAAAAAATCAGGTACAAGAACGCTCAGTGTAGAGCCAAAAGCTGTAAACTATCCAAATACCCTCAACATGGTAGAGTGGATAAATTGTAATAAATGTATACAATGGAATGCTATACAGCAAGGCAATGAAGAATTAATGCTTCACACGACTACACAGATGAATCTCACAATTGTAACACTGAGCAAAACAAATCAGACGTAAAGAATATACACCGTATGGGCCAGGTGCGGTGGCTCACACCTGTAATCTTAGCACTCTGGTAGGCCAAGGTGGGAGGATACTTTGAGCTCAGGAGTTCGAGACCAGCCTGAGCAAGAGCGAGACCCCGTCTCCACTAAAAAAATAGAAAGAAATTATCTGGACAACTAAAAATATATAGAAAAGATTAGCTGGGCATGGTGGTGCATGCCTATAGTCCCAGCTACTTGGGAGGCTGAGGCAGAAGGATTGCTTGAGCCCAGGAGTTTGAGGTTGCTGTGAGCTAGGCTGACACCATGGCACTCTAGCCAGGGCAAAAGAGTGAGACTCTGTCTCCAAAAAAAAAAAAAAAAAAAAAACCAGAATATACACTGTATAATTCCATTTATATGAAATTCAAAAACAGACAGAACTAATATACAGTGATATAATTCAAATGGCCATCACTTCTAGGGGTACAAGAGAGGTGTTACTGCCCGGAATGGACCACAGGGGAGTCATTTGGAGGAAAGAAAGTATTCTATATCTTGCTCTTAGAGAGAGTTACAAGGGTGCATCATATGTCAACATTCATTGAATGGTGCACTTAAGACTTGAACACTATTCTGTATATATGCTATACCTTAATTAAAAACAAAAACAAAAAGCATAGACCTAAAATGAAAAATAAGTTGAAACCATAGCTCCTATTGGGGCTTTTTTTTCCATAACCAAAAAACCAAATAAGGCCATGGATCCCTCAAAAGGGTGGGAGGCTAGAACTAAGATCTACCGCATCCTCATCCCCCACATAACAATAGGCAAATCAAAGGCAATGCCCTCGGGGAAAGGGTGGGCTAGAAAGGAAAGGTAGCTATCCTGGTTGAGGCTCTGGGCAGGGGAACAAATTCTCCCTTGGGAATTCACAAACACTAGCTCACCCTCACACAGGTTTGGAGCTTGAGTTCATACAACCTGTGTAGTTTTGGAAATTCTATCCACTGAGAAGCTAACATAAAGTTGCCCCAAGTTGGTGAAGCTCCTAGGCACCACACAAGGAGGGATAAAAAGGGCCAGGTTCTCAACCAAGGTTGTCCAGGACTCCCACAAATGCACATATGTGCATTAGTTCACAGTCCAACACGTAAAACACATCGAGAAACAAGCCACTCTGAGCAAGAGTTGGCAGAAATAGCAAAGAGCAGAATAGGCTAAAATTACCAGTTTAAAAAAAAACAGAGATTTTCAGAGTAGATTAAAAACAAAATACAGCTAAATATTCTTCATAAGAGAAAAACCTAAAATAAGAGAAGCTAAAAAGGTTGAAAATAATAAAATGGAAAAATACACAACTAAAAAATAATAACCTAAAAAAGCTGGTATAATACATTAATATCAAACAAAATAGGATAAAAAGCTTACTCCACAATGACAAAAGGAACAAATGCCCCAAAAGATATAACCATCTTAAACTTGAATGTACCAAGAACAGGATATTAAAATGGGTTACTTAGTGTTGTCTCAGTTATAGCCAAGGCCCCAAACTGAGAATAAATAATTTTAAGACCATATACATTGTGAAGAAGGCAGTTCTTACCAAGGAAGAGGTAAGGCAGCTCTCAGCCCACTGCCCACCTTGAGGTTACAAAAAGGAAGCTTGCTCATTCATTGGTAGATTCAGTAGAGATAAGCATGGGGGCCCCCCCTGTAGAATTTGGGCATAGAGGGCGGACCCATGCCTGAGCAGTCCTGAGCTGAGAGGCCGGCTAGCTACCCTCACCCCTGCAGGCAAAAAGAGGTGTCCTGAGGAGAAGAGGTTGTACTTCCACAGAAAGGGGCAGACACACCTGTTTCCCATGGGTCAGACTAGACCCCTGGAAATGGACCCATCTGTGGCTGTCTTGAAAAGGACACCAGCAAGGTGACCCAAACCAGCAGAATGGGTGCAAGGGAAGCACAGGCAGGCAAGACAGAACAAAGAGTTCAGTTCAAGACATAAATTTAGTGCTTTTGAGAAAGATTGTATTATGTGCCAGGCCTCGAAAATGACTAGACAGGCTCCTGTCTTTGTACTTTCGAGTTCATGGAGGATAAATAGGTATCCGAATAATTTCAATATAATGCAATGCTAAGGAGGTTAGATTTTGTCCTGTAAGGACCAGATGCCTCTGCCACTGAAGGACTTAAGCTGGAGAGTTTCACAATCAGATGTGATGGCAATGTGGGTGGATATGATGGGGCCAAGTATGAGGCACAGAGACCAGTTAGATCGCATCAATTGCTAAACTCAAAGTAAGCATTAAGGGCCTGACCTAGAAAGTGGTAATAGGCATGAAAAGAAGAGGCAACTCAAGCAAAATCTGAGTAAGAGGCAAAGCCAGGCTAAGCCTTAAGACCGGCTGGATTTAGGAAACAGAAGTGAGGAAAGGAGTCCAGATGAGTCCCCAGGTTTCTGGCTGACTTAGAGGGAAAGTATGTTGTAGTTAAAACCACAAGAAAGACGGTATGGCCCTGGTCGTATGCGTATGTGCAGGGGGAAAAGAGCTGTGAACCAGTGACAGAGCCCCAGGGAACTCCATTAGGTTGACATCATCAGTTAAGATAACACCTGAGGTGTGGCCGTGGGTTTGAACTGTTGAAGCCATGTAAGCCTTTGGAGCAGAAGATATCCAAAAAAAGCTACTGACCCAGATTTCTACTGTTAGATTACCAATTCACATTTCAGGTTTATAAGCCAGTATTTCTGTGATTATAATATAATAAATAAATGCATACCTCATTGAGGGTCAGCATATCTTCTACTTTGGTAGCACCGGTTTCAGGCAGGGAAATTAACACAGTTTTGGCTATCTCTTTTAGAACTGTATCAATATGCATTTCACACAAGTCATTGATCTACCAACAGAGAAAAAAATGTGAAAAAAAACCTCTCCTTTATAGCTAGCTTTTCATCCAAAATGTGCTTGGGTTATAAATTAACTTAGCGGACTAAATCTGGAAACTTGCATCCTGAGGCAAGCATAACTTGGTGAAAATTTTAGGAGTACATTTGCAAAGAAAGCTTGACGTGGAACTAAATTTTTCTTGAGCAGCAACATGTACCATAACCTCACATGTGATATCTTCTTTAATCCTCATTCCAGCACATGAGACATTGACACCCCAAGCTTTCCAGCTAAACATACCAAGGCTCGGAGAAGCAAAGTGACCTAGGGAGGAACACAGACCTAGTAAAAGGCAGAGAATCCCACACTCAGGTTTATCTGACTCCAAAGCCTCTGAGTTTGTCTATCACACTCTGCTGGCATGACAGACTAACACATCTAAAAAGATATACATGTTCTGTGCATCAAACACGTCGGAAATCAATAGACAAGTCTCCAATTAGAGGATCGCCTCATCTAGTTAATATTAGATGTATTAATATTAATTAATATTTAAGCCCTCCACTCTGCCATCTTCAACAGTGTCCAATTACCTCATTTTCTAAACTACAGTGTGAGGTTGAGCTACCATTTTAACATACTAAAGACAAGGTGATTCAGGGATAAGAACCAGGCAACCTTAAATGAAGACCCCAAAGCAGTAAAAAAAATATAAGGCATTATTTTTTTTTAATTGATAACCCTGTTAGTGAAAAGTCATACCCTCTAAAGAGCTTCCATAGATAATCAAACTATTTCTTACATTCTGAGCATTAATGCATGTAGCCTTTTTTATTTATCGATCCTACCTTCTTTAAAAGTTGGTTGAACATATCCAAAACCGATTCAACTTCTTGAAAGAAGCTTTCCAGTGTTAAAGATGACCATGTTAATATTGTGAGCCCTTGCCTCAGTACGCATTCCACCTACAGAAAGTAAAAACATAGCAGCTTCCACTACTAACAGGAGCATCTGCGTTTATAGAAAAGGCTTTCCTTTATTACCTGCAAAGTTTATAGGTTATATTTTCTTAGTTTTATTTTCCCTCCATTATACCTAATAAAAATGACTTTTTATTTTTAATCATGGTTGGTTGCCCAGGAAACAATCACGGAGTTTTAGAAAATGCTCATGATTTAGATTTAGTTGTTTTTCAAAGGCAACAAAACTGAGACAAGAAATTCTGTAGGTAAAAACAGAGCTATAAAGTTGAACTGGAAAGATAGAGGGTCTAGCCAAGAATAGATGGTCTAAAATCCACAATTTATAGAACCAAAACCTAATTTTAAATAACAGGGAAATCAATATAAATCTTCAGCATTACCAACCTTTTTCATTTTCGGGGTCATCAGATTGACAAACACAGAAGGCACTTCCTGACATAACTCATCATAATACTGCAAAAGACCCTGTAAAAAGTTGAAATGGCGTATTTTTATTCATTTTAAAGCAACAGTCACATTTTGATTCATACCAGGAAGGTTTCATTACACCTGTTTCTTCGTAGTCCTGCCATCACGGGGGCTGCTCATTTAAATTTATGCTGATTTCCCCCACCTGTAAATTACCTGAGAGCTTCCCCTTTAAATAAGTCAATAGAGCTTTCTAGATTTTCATTTTTCATATTTATTATTTGTCTTTCTAGATTTATGTTATTATAAAAGGTTTATATAATTGTCTTTTTGTGATATCTGTCATTACACATTTTCTCCTTTCTGTTCCTTGTCTTCTGGCACATTAAAACATACTAATCACTGATGCCACACTTGCTTTCTCGAATCAAGATAAATTCAGCTTCTCCATACAACCAGAATAAATAAGCTTTTATGTTTTCTTTTAGATATTTTTTAGAGATGATCTATGATGATCCAATATTGACCATTCTGTAATTTACTACACTATGTGGCAGGAGATGTGAATTCAAGTTACTTGTTCCCCAAGTTAATAATATTAAACTGTTCCAATTTTTACTTAATAGTTTCAAAGTTCTTGATTCCTTTCCTTTTTATCTGTTACTTATAGTTGAAGTTTTACTTATACTTGAGACTTGGCAAAGAACTTTGACTTTCAAAAATGCAATGCAAATGAGATTAGCTTCAATTTATAACAATAGTTTGACACTCAATCCTCCAAAGTCACAACTAGACAGTATAAAATTAAATACTATTTTGGTAAGAGCTAAAACTATTAAACTCTTGGAACAAAACATACGCATAAATCTTCATGACCTTGGATGGGAAAAGATTTCTCAGACATGACACCAAAAACACAAAAGACAAAAGAAAAAGTAGACAAACTTCATGAAAATGTAAAATGTTTGTGCTTCAAAGGACACCATCAAGAAAAGGAAAAAACAATCCACAGAATAGGAAAAAGTTTTTACAAATCATATACCTGATAAAGGACTAGTAGTTAGAAAATATAAAGAACTATTAAAGGTGGCCAGGTGCGGTGGCTCATGCCTGTAATCCCAGCACTTTGGGAAGCCAAGATGGGAGAATTGCTTGAGCCCAGGAGTTCAAGACCAGCCTGGCCAACATGGCAAGACCCAGTCTCTAGAGAAAAAAAAAAAAAATTAAAAAATTAGCTGGGCATGGTAGCTCATGTCTGTAGTCCCAGCTACTTGGAAGGCTGAGACAGGAGGATCACTCTAGCCCAGGAGTTTCGAGTTGCAGTGAGCTATGATCACACCACGGCACTCCAGCCTGGGCCACACAGCAAGACCCTGTCTCTAAAAAGAATAAAAACAAAAATAACTATTAAAAATAAAAAATAAAAATGCAACCCAACTTTAAAATGAGCCAAGGATCTAAATAGATGTTCCTTTAAAGATCTAGAAATGGACAGTAAGCACATGAAAAGATGCTCCACATTCTTAACCATCAGGGAAATGCAAATCAAAACCACACTGCAATACCACTTTTCATCCACTAGGATGGCTCCAATGAAAAAGACAGATAATAATAAGTATTGGCAAGAATGCAGAGAAATGAGAACCTTCATACACTGTTCGTGGGAATGCAAAATGATGGAATACAGTCTGGCAATTCTTCAAAAGTTTAAGCACGGAGTTATCAAGTTACCAAAACCCAGTAACTGCACTTTTAGGTGTATACCCAAAACAATGAAAACATGCATCCACACAAAAACGTGTATACAAAAATGTTCACAGCAGCATTATTCGTAATAGCCAAAATGTGGAAGTAACCCAAATGACTATCAACTGATGAACAGATAACTAAAATGTGGTAAAGTATAACCATGCAATGGAATATTATTTTCTTATAAAAATAAATGAAGTACAATATATAGAACAATATGAATGAACTTTGAAAATACTGTCTAAGAGAAAGAAGCCAGTCACAAAAGACCATCTATTGTATGGTTCCATTCGTATGAAATGTTCAGAAAAGGCAAATCCATAGAGACAGAAAGTAGATTAGTGGTTGCCAGGGGCTGGGTGTGGGGAGACTTGAGGGAAAATGGGGAGTGTATGCTAACAGTATGGAGTTTCTTTCGGGGGTGATGAAAACTAAAATTGATTGTGGTGATGGTTGTACAACTTGGTACAACCATCTACATTTCTACAGCAGGTAGAATACCTGTATTCTAAAACCATTGAATTGTATGCTTTAAATGGGTAAACTGTATGATATGTAATTATATCTCAGTAAAGCTGTTTAAAAAACCGTTTGGGGAATCTCTATTCTAATAGTTTATCTTTTTTGTTGTTGCTCTTAATGTCACATATTAATATGATTGCCATTTTAAATTTATTATACTTGCTAGTGGGGTAAATTTTTGAAATATTCTTTGATAATCTTGTTAGATTAGTTTCCAGAAAAACTTCATTATCCAGTTGTTCATATTTCCAGACCAAAATTAAACCTTAATTAAACCAGAAGATTTAAATATAATGACATACTGAAAATAGCAGATTCATATTACTCTCTTCAGCAAGAAACAGGAAAAAATCAGTAATTTTCTTATTATGTTATTGATAATAAACATAGTAAATTTTGCACCACTGCAAATTGAGTTCACTTTTCTCATTGAATAATCAGTTATTCCATTAATTTCTGTGTATTTATCTTATAAACCATATTTAATCAGTTCTCTATTGCCGGAGTTAGATTCCAGTCTTTTGCTACTAGTACTAGAAAGAATGCCCTTACACTTATATGTCTTCCTGCATTCCCAAAATGTATGTCCACAGCCTTGCTAGAGAAAGTTAATACAGCTTGCTGTTTGAGTAGGCTTCCTAAAGAAATTTTCACGTTACTTTTGTTTCATATTTTAGAAACTATGCATTAGGATTTGAATATATTTTGATTTAACCTCTTTCATGCTACTTTGCAATGTCAGTTTTTGCCTGCCATTTTCATTTTTTTTAATTTTAGTTTGCCCGACTACTGAACTTGAATTTAAATAATGTTCCAGTTTACCCCACAATGTTGAGAATCCCTTCTACTTGTGTCGTATAGTCAACCCACTTTATTAATTTATATCTTAGTAGCCTAGAATTAAATATATTATAAAATTTATTGTACTTAATCTTTGAAATTATGATATTAAAATTGTTTTCAAACTTGCTGTTTCATCACTGTCAATATGCTGAAGTCTACATCTGATTTCTAATAATCTGCTCACTTTCTGCTTTCCATCTCCAATCTTTTCTTCGGTTTGCAAGTCAGTATTTTAAGTCAATCAAGAATCAACATAGTAACAAATTTTTCCTAATGCCATCCATGTCAGCATAACTGCAGGGATATATTTTTCTTTTACCAAAAAAAAAAAAAAAGTCCTTCAAAAATAATTAGAAAACATTATCTTACCTGCAAATACAATTTGTCTGCTTTCAATTTACTTTCCAATTTTAGCAATCTCTTTGCATCTTCTGGTACATCCAAATTCATTTTTATCATGCACTTAGTTTCCCGAACAACTTCCAAAATTTTGGGATCAAAATTAACCAGCAACTTCCCTGATTCTGGATGTCGCACAAAAAGTGTGGCTTGTAAAGCTACAAACAAACAAATGATTGTTGACATCACCTATTCTGGATTCTCTTTCTGCTTCCACCCCTGTTTATACACGTCTGTCTTCCCCAGTGGACTGCTAACTTCTTAAGGACAAAGCAGTAGTTTTGGTTGCCCCAGGTGCTAAGGCACAGTATCTGGCACATACTCAAAACTTAGATTAATGTATGCAGATACCTGCAAAGCCATAAAACCACACCCACAGATAAAAATTGACCAAGAACTGACACCATTTGTGCTGTGAACTGCAGTAATTTTCTGAGTGGGTCAAAGAGATCTGTAATACAATGCTAGTTTATTTTTACGGATGGGCACTTCACCCCCAGGAAAGAATCAAAGACGGTCAGAACTGCAAAAGATGACACAGCTCATTTTGAACCCTTTTTCACTCCCAACCCCAAAGTGGCTTTTTCAAGGAGGTTTATCTGAACTAAGTCTCCATCCTGAATTTCTAACTAGGCCCAGTATCAGCAAGAAATATTTATTAAACAACATTGAGTTGTGAACTCCTGGAATGAAGTTTTTTATACTACATCTCACATAAACATCATTCATATAGACATTTTCAGATAAGTTTTTTATTATGAATTGAAATACATAATCCCAAGTGGTTCTTGTGGGTAGACGTAGATTATTTGTTATCCTAACATGAATTACTTCTGATGCATAATAATAAAACACTCATAGAGTAGTATGTACTAGCCTGAATTACATCTTATATTAACAAATACAACTAACATGAGAATTTCAAAATAAAATCACAGAATCTTCTAAGCCTCACATTGTTTCACAGAATGTAGCTATATCAAATATCTGGTAAAATAAAACAGTCTGTACATCCCTTTGAAGTTAGTTGACTTTTACTCATCAGATAAAATTAGTCTTGATATGGGTTTCCTGCTTGGGCCAGAATGCCATGGCATCAGCCTAGCTCACAGCAACCTCAAACTCCTGGGCTCAAGCAATCCTACCGCCTCAGCCTCCCAAGTAGCTGGGACTACAGGCATGCGCCACCATGCCCGGCTAAGTTTTTCTATATATTTTTAGTTGTCCAGCTAATTTCTTTCTATTTTTTTTAGTAGATATGGGGTCTCACTCTTGCTCAGGCTGGTCTCAAACTCCTGACCTTGAGCAATCCCCCCACCTTGGCCTCCCAGAGTGCTAGGATTACAGGAGTGAGACACTGCGCCCAGCCAATATGGTTCTTAATGGTACAAGTTTCATGGGAATTTCGACTAAAAATTTTATTCAACTCATTTGGAATCTTTTAAATTGGATTAGAAATCATTTGTCCTCCCAAGCAAATTCCAAAATAACTTTTGAACATTCGTTTAATGAAATCTCTCTTCCTTAAAACTGTACTGAGCCTGTTTGAAAGGACAAAAAGGTCAGCAAGATGACCCAGACAGACCAATAATGACAGCCAGCAAGTCTGCTCCAGGACATAGTAACCATTTCATGCCATGTGAATCACCATCACAAGAACTTTATAGAGCAACCAGTTAAAGGAGGCTGATGCTAGGTCTCCAACTATTAGTACAAGTTCCTATATATTAATAGCTTAGTCACATGAATAGAATAATGAGAAATCTTCAGAGCAATTCATTTCCGATAGCCTGTGCTCACATGAAAAAATGTTACTTTATATTGTTTTACTTGTGACCACATCTCGTGGGCATCAATCCATTGCAGTGTGCATATTGTACCCAATAGGTGTCAACTGATATTCTCAAGGGGAACAAACTCTCCAGAAACCTCAATAAAATATTTATCAAGATTGCCTGATCTCTACTTATTGGATATTTTAAAAATATTTGAAGAGCCCCCAAGCCTGCCTGGCACCATTCTTGGCACTTGTAGAAGCAGTACAGCATAATGGTTAAGAGAGTGGATTTTGGGGACAGACTGCCTGAACTTGAGTCCTGGCTCAGCCATTTACTACCTGTGTCATCTTGGGCAAGTCACTTACCCTCGCGGTGCCTCAGTTTCCTCATCTGTAAAACAAGCATGGTAACCGTCCCTCACAGGGCTGCTATTAGGATTACAAGGATTTGTATATGTCGAGTGCTCAGACAAAGCCTGGGCACAGTGAGCACTGTATAAATGTTAGCTATGACTGTTATTAAAAGGATATAAGATGAAACAGACATACAGAGTATCTGTGGAATGTGTAGGAGAGATAAGACAGATATATACAGCAATAAGTGCCATGAGAAAAGCTGCAGATAAAGTGTGTGGAGGACTCTGGAAGAGGAACACATGGTTTTCTGCCAGGAGGAATGAGAAAGGGCTTTATGGAATAGGTGATCATTGAGCTTGTTTTTGAACATGTGCAGATAAGAGGAAGGCCACTGGGGGTAGAAAAACCAGTAGGAGAAAAGAAATGGAAAAGTTCGTGGCACTGTAGAAGCAAAACAGTACGTGCTCCATACTTCAGTTGTTAAAAATTCTCTTTTACCTTTTTTCATAGTGCGAGTTTTAAATTTCTCTTGATGTACCTTGGAGAGTGTTACTCCATGAGCAGACTTTCATTAGAATCTATAGGGGCCCACCATATATTGCATCACCCAGAAACAGCCGGCCAGATAAAAGTGGCTTATTAAAGGCTTAACTACAGTGGGGGCGACACCCTGTGGAAGTTGGGGTCCTCTAGGATGTAGGTATGCAGTGAATCGATGGTGTGTACGTAAGTGCTATGTTGCCAACAGCTAAAATCCAACAGCCAAGACACAGAAGTGGGAGTGGCCCCTCTCACCACCACTCCCAATAACCCACCTGCAGAACTTGTGCTTCCTGGACCTACAATTCTGTGCCTGCTGAAGGTGGAGACCTGGTTTGGGAGGGAGAACCCTTTCTATCAGGGGATGCAGTAAAGGTTCCACCATACATAATGAGCGCGATGCACACTGTCTAGGGGATGGACACATTTGAATCTCTGACTTGGGGGGGGGAGGAAGGGCAATATACGTAACCTAAACTTTTGTACCCCCACAATATGCTGAAATAAGAATAAAAAAAAAGAGCATATGGTTGAGGTTATAATTAAAAGCTTAAGGTTAAAATGAGACAAATCAGGAACCTGAAATAATTTTGTCCACACAAAAACATCCCAGATGATGCCAGCATGGCTGGATGACGGCTAAGAACCATCCTCTGCCTCACACTTAACTCTGACCCAAAGCCTTGGCAACACATAACCCCTCCCCAGAGACACTCAGACACAACCCTAATACTCTTAATTTACTGGAGCTCAAAACTGAAATTCAATCCAGTGATAGAAAAAGAAAGAAAGGAAGGGAAAGATGGAGGGAGGGAGGAAGGGAGGAAGGAGAGCTGCAATTCTTTCTCCCCAGATTGGGACTAAGATCTGAATTTACAACATGGTAAAATGGAATATGAAAACCTTCATAAATCTATGGAGAAACACCTACAAAGATATTTTTACTTTCGAATACTGTTTTTCAGTGGAAGGTCCTAACTTAAGCATGTCAACTTTAAGGTCATGACAATTTTTGCTTATAATATCAGAAAATTATTAACAACTGTAAATAAATAAACTATTGTATCATCCCTAAATCTTAAGTTTTAACTGTCCTAAGAGTATGTGAAAGGAATGTAAAAAATCCTCCAGAAGCATGAACTCATTCAAAATCACCTAACCCTATTCTGAGCCTCGCTGCACAGTCTCATACGCACCATAACGTAACTGCGTGATCTCCTTGACCCAGGCTGTGTGATAGAGCACCTCGAATTCCACCAGCACGTAGGAGATCTTGTTATACTGACGGATGACAGCTTTACCTTCTGCACTTGACAAAATGTCTGAGTTTTTCTGTTTTTTAAGGGAAAAAAGAAAGATTTGTTTTAAAAGATTGCTGTTGTTTTCATATCCACATCATAAAACTGTTTATATGTAAAATGACATCAAATAATTATGCCACCAATTTAGATTCCGCCTTAGAGTAAAACAGAGATGGGGAAGGCCATACAAGCAAGAGGGAGAAGTAGGGAAACATTGTCGGTATAGAGGGAACACTGGAAAAGGAAAGACAGGATCTAAACAGAGAGGCCTCGAGCCCCAGGGCCAACCCCAGGCAGTCAGAGTCTCTACTTTCCACTTCTCTGGGCAAGGTACAATTAATGGATTTTCTTTGAACTGTGAATACTAGGGTAAATTCCTAAATTCCAGCACACAAAAAGGTAACCATATATCAAAGAATAAAAATCAAAGTTATTTATGTAAAAACTGAAAGATTAGTTTCAATTCACATATGTCAAACGGGGTAATCTCTGCCCTGCCACTATGAAGTCAATCAGGGATCGACTCCCCACCCGGGCCTCTCTTCTAAGGGCAGGGTTTGAATTTTTTTTTTTAAATATTCAGAACAATGAAATAAATGATTGCAGCTAAACAAAAATAGCAGACTCTTAATATTTAATAATGCTTTAATAATAAAATTACTTGTAAGACCGACTGGTTTTGCAGTTATTTTGTTCTATAGATACAACAAGCAAACCAACTCTGCTGCTCTGTCTCTTAAATAAAAACAAGGACAAAGAAAAGACAAACTGGCAGTTTCAGAATGCCAGCAGGGCATAGACTATCCTGTTTTTCAGAAATCTAATAATCTTAAAGACACAGAGAATGAATAGACTCCATTATACTCCACCCTCAGTGTCAGTTCTTCACACAGGAATACACTCTTTGAGTGTATCTTTACCTTCATTGAACATATATATCAGTGAGCTATCTGTCCACACACACAAGTGAGCTTCAGCACTACCCCTGTACTTTATTGTGTTTTCAAATTTTTTATTTTTTAAAAGGCTCTATAAAGGGTCTTGTGTTATTAAAAGACATAAAGTTATAAGATTCACTGACTTCAAAATAACTGTAATTAAACTGGCTTATCTACTGAACAAGAAGGATATGACTTAGTCTCTCTCAAGGATATTTATAAACTAAATTTTCTTTGCCTGGTAAAAGAATTGGCTCTTTATTGGACACCGATATTATAGGATAAAATACAGTTCTCATATTAAAACCACCATAATCCACATATTATAAATTTAATTATTGGCTTACAAAGAAATAGTTGATGGGCTCACTTATCCGGCGATAGAGCTGCCTCACCCAAAGTATTTTTCCAGCTATAGGGGGCATGTTGCGAGCGAGAGGTGGGTCATCTTTTTGAGAATGATAAAGCTGTAATTTAAAATCTGGAGTTAACGTTTGAATTCAATACAATGGAGAAGGCAAAAAACATACAGCTATGTTTGCATTGTTTTACCATTACTCACATGTCTTGTATCTTACACACAGCAAGGAGTCAATAGATAGGTAAGTGCACATCAGAGATGATAACTTGAAGCTTAGACAATGATGTTTGCAATATTTGAGACTTAATTCTCTCTTCATCTTTATTTCCCATTACATGAATTTCTTTCTGCTCTTACTCCAAATGTTAAGTATTCAAAAAAAGGAGCATATAGCCATATTTCATCTCTCACAACAGTCTCCAGAGCCATATTTCTACACTCAGAAATACTAACTCCAATGGGCTTTGCTATACACACACCTGAAAACCACGGCAAAAAGCTATTAAAAGGTGGTGTGCATCTAGCTGTGGCAGCACACACTGTCAGCGCCTTCCCACGCATGGAGGACAGGTCTATTAGCAGGGAAGGTCCTTCCCAGTGAAGGGCTCGCCTTGAAAAGCTTGGCACAAGACAATGATGGCAAATACTTTCGGGATCGTTTCCTTTTTGTACTAATGTACCTTTATATTTATAACCTCGACACTTACCTTCTTCGTAGCGTCAAGTTCAGCCACATAATACTGAAGAATACGCTCAATTGTGCGGTTTATTTCTGATTGAAGACAGGGAATGTTCAGCTTCTGAAATCTAAAAGTAATTGAAGATGAATAATTAAAAAGTAAATAAGAAACATACTTAAGAATTGCTGTAATACTAAACATCCATTCATTCATTTGGCAAACATTCATCCTCCAAAGCCTCATGCATTGTCCCAGGATACAGTCATGAGCAAGAGAAAATTATCTTATGGAAAAGGTGGACCACAGCCAAGAGTTACACAAGTGATTACTTAAATTACAAGGGGGCCAGAAATGCATACAACAGGGGGGCCTAGCCAAGTCTGGGGATTTAAGTAAGACTTCCCTGAGAAAGTGACATTTAAACTAGATTAAAAAGATGAGTGAGGAGGTGGCTTAGCAAAGATGGAGGGGAGAATGCTGAATGTACCTCAGCCGATGCTTATGTTCACATAATTCCAAATAACCATAAGCATAATAATGAGCTTGTAGGCCAAATATCACTTCCACTTAGAGACTGAATGACACACAGCAAGTACTAAAACCACAACACCGTGGTAATACAATGAATTCACACCAGCATACTATAGGCAAAAGAGAAACAGAGACAGAGACAGAGTGAGAGGTAGCCAAGAAAGCAGTACCTGCCATCTGTGCAGAACTGCCATTTGCCAAAGTCATTTTATGTCTGTTCTGACTTGTTTATGATGATCTCAGCAGGTATGAGCCATCATTACAGAGACAGGGAACTATGGCAAAGCCAGCCCCAAACCTAGCTCTGCTAGCTCTCAGGGAAGAGTTCCAAAAGGGTCCCTGTCATGGGTCCTGAGCCCTTCCTGGGCTGGAAGGGAAGGGCCTCTCACCCACGGATCCAGGATTCCCTGTCCTTTGAGAGAGTAGTGCTGTAGGGGGAAAGGAAGCTGAAGGAGAGATTTCAGGTGCTGGTACCAAAATAAAGGGTGGAGTAACTCTTTGAGATGATGGATATGTTAATTGACTTCATTGTAGCAACCATTTCACTATATATAAGTATATCAAACATCATGTACACCTAAAGTATATACAATTTTGTTTAAAAGTGCAGGAGACCCTCGGGGGGGAAATGGAAAGTTTTAGTATCTATTACTCTTAGATAATCTCACTTTTAGAAATTTTTTTCAGTATGCAGAATTAAACATTATTTTTTCCCTTTCCAATAATACCTATGAAATTAACCTTAAGCATATTACATGGCAGGGATGGAGGGGGACTGAAAACGTGAAATAATTTCATTTTCTCATTGAAAGACTTTCTACTACCCAAAAAAATGCAATGAAAAAGTGTCATTCTGTATTTAAAATTTTACCAATATATTAAGTAGTAATTGAAAGGTTAATATTTTTAAATTTTAAGGCTTATGTAGGAGAGATTTCCAAGAACATCTAATTTGAAATTGTATTTTAGATATAAAGTAATTTCACTTAGAAACTATACTTCTTACAGCATTATAAGTACCTTTGAAGCAGCTGAAGAGCCTGCTGAGAAGATGAGATTTTTCCAAAAGTGCCGTTCATAAATGCCTGTATTTGTGCCTAAAATAAAATATTAATATCTAGATGATTTTTGGTATTAAGGACGAGATTAGTTTTGTTTAACAATTAATGACTTTCCCATAGAATCAAAATAGCCTGAAACACATCTACCATCTAAGCATCTAGAACTGCACTAGCCAGTATGGTGGCCTCTGGCCACATGTGGCTACTGAGCACTTGAAACGTCCCCACTTGGAAGTGAGATGTCTGTAAGTGTAAAATAAATGAGGGATTTCAGAAACTTAGTACAAAAACACAAAATGTAAAATATCTCATTAATGATTTTTATATTATGCCATGTTAAAATTATAATATTTTAACATATTAGGTTGAATGAAGTATTTATTAAAATTAATTTCATCTGCTTCTTTTTGTTTATTCATGTGGCTACTAGAAAAATTTAAATTACATATGTGGTTGGCCTTTGCAGTTCATTATTACTAGATATCACTGATCTAAAGAATTTATGAAAGGAGTGTCCCTTATAAGCATTTTTCCTTGGGATATTTAGGACTTCTGGTAGAACAATGTAATGACACTATAGACACCAGGGCCAGCAAATGTCATTTTCCAATACTGCTGCTCTCAGAAACTTCTGTGCCATTGCTAAGGAGGAACAAGAAGTAGAAAATGTTCTTTCAAGATTCCCACCATCCCTAGCAGTGAATTCCAAACTTCTGATACCCAAAAGACGGAACTGAATCACTCTTTGCAAATTACTTTTACGTATACATCATATTGGTTTGGTCTACTAATACATACCATACCCATGAATCAAACATTGGAAAAGGAAGGAAAATCAAAACACTGATACCTCAAGCAAATTATTTAACTATTAAAAGGCTAATATGGCCTCTAAATTTACTGAGAGTTAAAATTTGTATCTAAGACCACAATAAAGTCCTGATAACATATACTCTTTATTGATACATCATAAAAAATAATGTAAGAGATAACAAGTTTTTTAAAAATTCCTATTGCCATAAAGATTTAAGTCTCAAAGCATTTTGGAAGCAAACTCCACCTTACCCAACTAGTCAAATACTAACAGTAATAACTAACATACATCTTAATATCAAAGAGTTTAACTTTCAAAAATTGAAGGGAAATCTATGCCAAAAACAAAAAATGGTATTGTTGGAGTGGTAGAATTTTAGAATCTTTCTTATTTATTATATTGTCCAGATGACATGTAATATGGTTTTAAAATTATTTTTTTAAATAGATGAGAAAAAAATCTGATTTTTCTCACCTTCATGGCAAGGATTTAAGACTCAAAAAGTAGACAAAGTACATTCTTGTCCCTACCTTTATCTTCAGGAAATTCTGCAGCAGAAAGGAGGCTATTACCTTAGGCTATTAGCTAAACTTAGGTTAGCAGTAGTTTTCAGTAAAAGAGTAACTGAGGTCATATCAGCCCCAAAAGTGAGAGAGAAACAGGTTACAGTCTAATCTGACATATTTCTGTGTCCCTTAATCTATGACACACAGGATACCAGCACCTCTTCAGAACCATCCTCTATAGCTACAGAGAGAATGTGGGCATAGAGCACAGAGCCAAAGGGAGAGTGATCCATCTTCCTAATCTGTTCTCAAATCTTCTCACACTTAAGATAAAGAATAACAAATTTTCTTTTTGACTGGAAAAATTACATTGGCTCCTTGGCACAACAAAAATTGAATACAAATTTTAATGTAAATTAAAAATGAACCCTTGCTACAATATAGCCTTTGGGTTTCTAGTTATTCTGTGGTATCTTTTATTGGATGTGCTCATATTTTCATTTAAAAGAGAAAAGAAAATATTTTGCGGCTGGTTTGAAAATTACTCATATTGCAAATATTTTTTTATCAGTTTGCAGTATGTATTTAAAATAAACATTAAATATATGAACAGTTATTTTATGTGAATATTTACAACAATAGTACTGGATAGTAGTACTACTGATTACTTTTCAGCTTTACTAAGCGAAAGTATGTATAATTACTTACCTCTAAACTATTGATTTTTGACATGAAATCTAAGAAATCTTTGTCAAATTCTGTCCTTCTTGGATCCAGAATGTCATATTGGTTTTTCTTAACCCCTTGATAAATATTTTTGAATTTTATTGCCATAATATCTATTCCTTCTATGGTAGAATTGCTCAAGGCTGAATATGTTTGCACAACAGTTATCATTTCTGTAATCTTAAAAAGAGAACTGTTATTTTATTTTTTTAAATGAGATATTAGGCCCCTTCCCTAGAATAAGCTCTTAATGAATCATGATTTTAAAAAACAAACCCATAAAGAGGAACTAGAATCATTCAGTTAAAACCAACCAAGAGGCCGGGCGCGGTGGCTCACGCCTGTAATCCTAGCACTCTGGGAGGCCGAGGCAGGTGGATCTTCTGAGCTCAGGAGTTCGAGACCAGCCTGAGCAAGAGCGAGACCCCATCTCTACTAAAAAATAGAAAGAAATTATCTGCCCAACTAAAAATATATAGAAAAAATTAGCCAGGCATGGTGGCACATGCCTGTAGTCCCAGCTACTCGGGAGGCTGAGGCAGTAGGATCGCTTAAGCCCAGGAGTTTGAGGTTGCTGTGAGGTAGGCTGACGCCACGGCACTCACTCTAGCCTGGGCAGCAAAGCAAGACTCTGTCTCAAAAAAAAAAAAAAAAAACCAACCAAGAGAAGATAAAATAGAAAAAAGTCTCTGTCACCAGTCATTACTACTCTTAGACTATTTAAGACAGATGATGTTCTATCATATCCAGAGAGAGTTTACAACATTTTTCAGAAATTAATCACTTTGTCTTTCAAGGGGAAGGGGCAGGGAGAACTTGACTAAATAGCTTTATCCTTTTGTTCTTGAGAATTTTCTGAAAATCATTTCACTGAATCACTGGGTTCAAAAGCTCCACCACTCGTGTGTCCCCCACTAGCGCTATGATATATAACAATAGCATAAATCCACCTGTGCTCTCCCTTTGATTCCTGCATTCAGGTAAAGGATTGACCCAAGAAGCCTCAATGATGACAGCAATCACTCCTGACCCCCAAAGAGCCCTAGGAAACCCTCACAATGCTCTTTATTTCAGAAATGGCAGCCTCTATGCCAATGTATCAACACCACCTACTTCACCAAAAAAAAAAAAATCTATGTCCACAGGCTGCTCAGTTCCTAATCTTCATCAGTGATCCCCATTTTGATTCCTGCTTTAGAGAACAATATCCAAAGCTCTCCAGAGCCAACCCATTTGTCCAATGGCCAGAAATGGAATAAACCTGTTTTGAGGGAGTCTTTCAAATATCACATACCATAAAGATAACACTACTGGTCCTCCTACACGGCCAGAATTTACATAGTCCCTGCGTATGTTAACCCAGAGAGACTGTTTTCATAGCAACTATTGCTCCTACTCCACTATTTCTGTACACTTCCAAAAACTATTATCATCCTAGAAGCCATGCTGAACCTGGAGGAAATACAGGCTACCTGGGATTAACGGCATGATGTATATGCTCTATGTAAACAGGGGAATATCTAGGTCTCCTCCTAATACACTCCACTTGCCTACTTTAAAGAGCAAAAACAAAGCACTACCAGCTCACTCTGTCATTCTAGCCTGCTAAGACTCTGTCCTTTACCCTGTACCCCCTTACCCCACCACCTGGTTCCAACAGCCAGAGGCTGGGATGGAATTCTGGTCACTAACATGTCCTCTATTTTGCCCATGGGTTAGACAAGAGGTCATCCAAGACAGAGATGGTGGTCTGTCCTGGGCTTGGTCCTCCCAACTTAGCCCGTGCAAACCCCCCATCCCCATATCACATAGCAGTAACATAAAAGCTAGTCATGGGAATCAGCCATGAGCATGCTCCTGCTGGTTTGTTTTGGTCTTGGCTTTTTCACCAGCTCTCTTTATCAACTTTTGACCCCTCAGTACTGACAACCATGTATAATCCCTTCTCCGGCTCACCCGCCACGGTACCCTTTCCAGTTCTCACCTTGCTCTGATCCCCTCATCTCAGTGTCACCATGAGGAAAGACCCAGCCTCACCTACTAGCTCCAGTTCCTACATCTCCCCAGCATACCAGCTCCCCAGCCCTTATCTTCTCTCCCACAAATGTTCAAGGTGAGAAGAACACAAAACTAAACATAGAGCCCTGGGAAACACCAATATTCCCCAAAATTTACATGGCAAGAAGAGAAAGAAGCAAAGATTATTGTACACACTTTATTCTGGCTCTTTAGGACAGATTGACACTCAATGCACCTCAAGGCTCCACCTACCAAAATAAAGGTATGTTTCAGGCACCCTGATGTTGACATACTAGAACCTTCTTTACTTATTCCTTAAAGGTCCCCAACATCTCTGTCCCATTCTGATGTCTCAGCTCTCCAGCCCAACCTCAGTCTTGTCTGCCCTTTCACTTTGCCACTTGGTCATTCTGATGTTGAATCTCAGCTTTCCCTACCGGGCTCTGACTTGGTTTGCCCTTCTGGCTCTCCTCTTCACCTACAAGAGTTCATAGGGGGAGTCCAACAGTGGCTCTTACCATGCCCTATTTATCAGAGGAAGCCCATCCAGGCAGATCAGTAACCACTTCTAATGGATTATGCAAAATCCTGGCCACACTTCAGGGTTACATTTGATAGCCCCACCTTTGAGAGTCTGGACACCAATATCCACCAATTATCCACTGAGAGAGATGCCAGTCAGTCAGAGGGTTCTTACTGTAGGGGAATTGGGATAACCTAGCAATCCAGATACGTTTCAAGTAAGGTCGGTGGGGGGTGGGGGCGGTAGTTACATTAGCTCTGGGTGCTGAACGCTTGTGGCTTGAAGTTGTATCCTAAAAGCCAAGAGGCAGGGCTTCTCCAGAGATCAGGGTGGGTGTGCTGATGCGGCCGGCCACTGATGCCCACTCCCTCTAGCATCAGAGAAATGCCCAGGCAGCTATTTCACAGATGGATGTCCATTCTTCCCAGCACTAGACCTGCCACCAAAGATCTTTACTGCTAATGGACTACCCATTAAAGTCTAGCCCTAAAATTCTACCAAGCTCAAAACTGCACCCAAGTTGGCAAGGTTTCTGGCTCCTAGAAAAATTAAAGGTAAGCAGAACCCAGTCCAAGTTTATGCTCTAGTGGATTCAGAAACATTACGCATTTTTGTGGAATAGGTCCTGACCACTGAGGCCTATTTATTAATTTTACCCATGCTAATATCCTTCTAATCGGGCACTGGCCCCCCGAAAATCCCCATTGCTCATAAAGCAGTCCTATACAACACTTTCTTAGTTATGACACCAAAAGTGCAAGCAAAACAAAACTTGATAAATTGGACTTGACCAAAATTGAAAACTATTGTGTTTCAAAAGATACAATCAAGAAAGTGAAAAGACAGCCCACAGAATGAGAGAAAATATTTATAAATCATTTATCTGATAAGGAACTTACATGCAGGATGTATAAAGAACTTTTAAAACTCAACGATAAAAAGACAAATAAAACAATTAAAAAATATGACAAGGATTTGAATAGACATTTCTCCAGAGAAGAAATACAAGCAGACAGTAAGCTCATGAAAAGATGCTCAACATCATCAGTCATCAGGGATATGCAAATCAAAACCATCCACTGGGATCACTTAATTCAAAAGGACAGATAGTAACAAGTATGGCCAAGGAGGTGAAGAAATTCATAACACTTGTACTTTGCTGGTTAGAATATAAAATGATGGAAAATAATTTGGCAGTTCTTCAAAAAGTTAAACACAGATTTACTGTATGACCCAGCAATTCCACTTCTGTGTATATACCCAAGACAAATAACAACATACATCTATACAAAAACTTGTACACGGATATTCACAGCAGCATCATTACTAAAATCCAAAAGGAGGAAACAAACCAAATGTCGATCAACTAATGAGTGGATATATAAAATGTGGCATTATCCATACAATGAAATATTATTCAGTCATGAAAAAGAATGACATACTGAAAAATACTGTAACATAGGTGAATTTTGAAAACATTATGCTAAGTCAAAGAAGCCAGTCACAAAAGACCACATATTATATGATTCCATTTATATAAAATGTCCAGACTAGGTATATCTAGAGAGACAGAAAGTAAATTAGTGGTTGTTTATGGCTGGGTACAACGGAGAATGGGTGTGACTACTAATAGGTATAGGGTTTCTTTTAGTGCTAACGAAAATGTTCCAAAATTACATTGTGGTAATGGCTGTACAGCCCTATGAATATACTAGATAACACTGACTTGTACATTTTAATGAGTAAATTGTGTGGTATATGAATTATGTCTCAGTAAAACTGTTAAATAAATTTAAAAACAGCCTCAAAGAAGTATGTGCAAAGAACCCCACTGGTTACCTTGGTTCTCTTCATTAACCGCACTTTCCTGTACTGGCTAGGTCAGGGGGTTACAAATAAAACACAGGCTTCCAGACATGTCTAGGAAATGCACTTCAATCTATATAATGTCCCACCACTTTCCAACAATCAATGAACAGGATCTTAAATACTAGCAGGACCTGGCGAGTTGGCAGAGCAGGGGATGGGGGGTACCTAGATGATAGCTCTATAGACTTTTCAAAGGCTTATTCTGAGAAGTCTCTGGTATAGGCTGCCCTATATCCCCTACAAGACATCACTCCTTCCCAACCAGTCTTAATAAGTGAACCGAAGGTGAAGTTTCTAACCCACTTCTGCCCAGCAAAAGCACCATCCACACAATGCTTATGGATACACCATACATACTGGCCCAGAAACAGGAGGTGCCTACACTTTCAGATATTCCACAACTACTGGGTTCTACTAGGCATTGCAGGTATTTCATCTCCTATTTTTTCTCAGCCTAATATAATGGTTAAGAGCAGAGGCTTTTAAGTTCAAGTTCCAGAGCTGGAGGTAGAACTGAGGTCTTGAGAGAGCTGAAAGTTTGCAATTGTTTTTGTGTGACTGGCAGAAGGCAGTAATCAAGAAAGAAAAAATAAGTTGTAATAAAATGCAGTGATCTGTAAGCAGTACCAGATGAGTTGTAACAATGGTGAGAAAAGAGATTGGGAACCATAAATCTCAATGGCACTACATAGAGTACAAAATAACCAAAGAGGTGTGGTTTGGGGTGGGGGTACCATGACTGCATAATGCTTACCTTCTCCAGTCTTTTACAGAAAGCTTCAAATTTTCCAAATATATACATTTCTGAAACCTCAAAAGATTTCTCCCCTGAGGATTCTAAAATCTGTTTCTTTGTTTTGTGAAAAGATGTCTGATATTCCTTGAATAGAAAAATGCAATCCTATGAGAAAAGTAAAAGAAGCAAGGGAAGGAAGGTGAAACATTTGTTCAGGAATCAAAACTTCAAAAATTTCACCCTCACACAAAACTGATCGCACCACCCTTCAACAGGGGCTTTTGCTGTTAACAACAAAAATTCAAGTTCTCTGCCTACATATTAAAGGCCTGTGATAATCAATATAGTTTTTTAATCTACATCATATCTTCATCTTCTTCATCCTCACTCTTTTCCCTTAACTCTCATCCTAAATCAAGGTATGACATATACTATTTGTTTTCACATTTTTGTGGCTAATTATTAACAGAATTCCCAGGAGGTTCAGAAATTATCTATCAAGACTGCAGTCCCCAACCCCCGGGCCGCCGCCTATTAGGAACCAGGCCAAGCATCACCGCCAGAGCTCCGCACCCACCACCCCGCCATGGACCACTTCACCGCCACCCTCCAGCCCCCACAAACCCAGCCCCCACAAACCCCGCCCCAGGCTAGTCCCCTGGGAAAATTGTCTTCCGTGAAACTTAGGAACCAGGCAGCACAGCAGGAGGTGAGCAGCTCTACTTGCATTCAGCAATTGCTTTTGAGCATTTCATTGCCTTTACCATCTCAACAAGTTCCTTATAGTGTTTCTTGTAGTCCTTTTTCGTCTTGCCAGGCACTGCTTCTGCTATTTTTTCTGGCATCTTCCAGGTTATTTGAAGGAGGCCCTACTCCATGTTCTTTTTTAAATTATCAAAAGCCTTTTTGTTTGTCACCTTTTTGATGAGGGTCAAGTTTTTAGAGACTCTTTTCTTTGCCAGTAAGTTCTCTTGACTCCAGAAAAAGAATGTATATTCAAATAATTGAAAATAACTTCCCACCTCAAATTTGTTCCAGCTGAAAAAAAGGCATACCATTTTAATTAGCAACTGCAGACCAATCCTCTTCTGACCAATTTTCACTGCCATTTCCACCCTCGACAGTTATTTTCTCTACATGCTTAGAAGCCTGTTACATACAAGCCTCAGCTTCATTTCCCTTTTATAGTTTGCTCATTTATTTCTTCTACTGTCTGTTTTTGCTACAACAGCCATTCCTACTGCTTTTGTACAAGTGTTTTATTCAAGCACTGTAAACTTGCTAGTTTGAGCCTATCACAAAGTTTTTCCACTTCTGCCATCATTTTAACCTGCTCGTCTCATTGTCAGAAAAGTGATTCCAGGTCTTCCTTGAATTTCAAAGTTTTTGCCTTTCCCCCCTAATGGCTCTTTTCTGGATATCTTTTTCCGTTGCCAATAATGCTTGCTGTCTAATTTCCTGTTCTTCCTCCTTAGCTATTCAAGGAGCTTCTAATTCTGCTTGTCTTTGTTTTTTGTTGTTGTTGTTTGTTTGTTTTGTTTTGTTTTATAGTTTCTTGCTTCTGCCATTTTGCTTCTGCTCTCACTTTCTTCTCTGTCTCTTTCTTGGCTTTTTCTTCGATTTTTTTTTTTTTTTGAAACAGAGTCTCACTCTGTTGCCCGGGCTAGAGTGAGTGCCGTGGCATCAGCCTAGCTCACAGCAACCTCAAACTCCCGGGCTCAAGCGATCCTACTGCCTCAGCCTCGTGAGTAGCTGGGATTACAGGCATGTGCCACCATGCCCAGCTAATTTTTTCTATATATTTTTAGTCGTCCAGCTAATTTCTTTCTATTTTTTTAGTAGAGATGGGGTCTTGCTCTTGCTCAGGCTGGTCTCAAACTCCTGAGCTCAAACAATCCACCCACCTCGGCCTCCCAAGTGCTAGGATTACAGGCGTGAGCCACCATGCCCGGCCTTTCTTCGAATTTTTTTCTCCTTATATCACAGTTACATGAATTCTCAACTAATGTTCTCATTCATTTCTTCTTTTTTCTTTTTGCCACTTTGTTCTGCTTTTCAATCCCTCTCCTCTCATCATGACATTCTGCTTATTTTTCTTCTGCATTTAAATAAGAAAATTCTCTCCAAGAATAAAAATTATACCAGAAGGAATAAAATGATGAATTCATAAAACCAAGATGAGGACCTTTTTTTTTAATTTGACCACCTGGAATCCCTTTTAAACACAGGGAAAAAAAAACACTTTGAAGAAACTGTCCCTTGCTTTACTTTTAGAAAAAACTGAGTTATTGAACCCAGGATTTATATTGTTAAATGCTCCTCTTTCCACTGGATCAGACATTTTATAAACTTTAGTTATGCAAATGAAATAGTCACTATCCGCTTCCTTTGTTGGATCACCAGCTGCTTCCCGTGATGTTTTCAAACGTTGCTTTATGAGCTGCTTTGATCTGTTTCTGTGTAGCTTTGTATCCTACACGACCAAGTCCAAGAACTGCATAATGATCCTGGTTCTTCCAATTCATGGATCAACCGTTTCCAGCATGAGAAACTCTCCTAACTGCAATTCTTCATCTTCTTACCCTCTAATTCAGAGGTCAGCATGACGGTGGTGATAGTAGTGCCCCGTGAGCATAGCAGTTCCCATTCTGGGTGGAGGGCAGAATGTCCTGTCCAACTTGAGCACCCTGTCCAAACAGCACCTCTTGGCTCTATGAAGACCAGGAACCCTCACATGAAGACCACCAATAACCACTTCCAAATGGAGCCTTCCTGCCACAACCATTTCTTTCAGACTTTCAAAAAACAGACCACTTTAAATTGATACAAACATTTCCAGAAAATCCCACCTCACCCCTCACTTATTCTGAGAACCTAGTGCCAAAAACTCAGACAAGGTCAATATGAAAAAGGAAAATTATAGGCTATCTCCCTCATGAATAGTTTCAAAGAATGCTAAACAAAATTGTAGCAAACTGAACTTAAGTGTGTTTAAAAAAGGTAATTACACCCTGACTAAGCTGAGTTTACTCCAGAAATGTTAGGATCATTTAATTTTAGAAAACCTAAAAATGTCAGCTATCACACTAACAGATTGAAGAGGCAAATCCTATAAGCATTTCCATAAATACATGCAGAAAAAAATTTTAAGATCCATTCATAACTTCTGAAAACATCTCTTAGTACTAAATTAATCTGATCAGTGATATCTTAAAAACCTGCAAAAGTATCAGACTAAATGGAGGAAATGTTAGAAACATTCTCTTCTAAAAAAGGATCAGAACTAGGATGCCACCTACCACCACATGCCACCTACCACCACATCCATAAGGATGCATGGCGGTCCTAGCCAATGCAAAAAAAGAAGAAGAAAGATTAAATTAACGGGCTGGAGGGAGAGGTGAGGTCCACAGTGTATGAAATGGCACACAAGAGGTGTCTGATACAGGTAAGAGACGATGAGGATTAAATTACACCCTAAAAGAAGCACTAAATATCAAGGGAAGTAGCTAGTATGAATTATGTTGTTTTTATATTCTCACACCACTCTGTACAGGGTATCTTCAGTTAACATGCTTTGCAAATGAATAAAGTAAACAAAATTGGGCCAGATGGTAAAAGCTTTATTTTATGAAAATAAATTTTTAGTACTTATACAAACCTGAATTTTCTTTAATACAACTGGCGTATCCTGATCCCATACATGGTTTACTCCTCCATCAGTAATATAGGCTTTACATGCTGTCACCATTTGGTTTGTTACCTAAAATAAACATAGGTACAAAATAACTATAGGCAAAAAGTTAAATAAAGTTCACATAAATTTTTAAACCACAAACAAAAAACTACCATAAATAGTAATTTATGAAGTGAATGAATCACAGGATACAAAAAACAAAGAAATATATATTCTACACAAAACAAAGAAAATACAAAGTCATATTTACCTACCACATTTAATTCAATGTCAGTGGGGCCACAAATTTCGAAGTCAGCTACTTGTTGACTATTTTCTACTTGTCCATCCCTCCTCTCATTAGGTCACGAAACCAGTTCAAGTGTGATTCTCTACCTTCCTTCAACATGCAGACTAAGTGTAAATGAAACCACCTCTCTCATATCCCCCAAAACAGTGAAGAAAAAACAGAAGAGCCATTTAGAAATGGTCAGGAGATTAGATCAAGATGGTAGGCTAATACAGAATTTTGAGACACTCCTAAAATATAGAATGGACACAGGATCAGGTCTACAGGGGAGGGAAAGGACTAGAGAAAACCAAAACCCAGTTCTGAAAAGGGTTGCTGGGAAGTTGAAATGGTTCTGGAAAATTTCAAGATCAGAGACAACATGAGGTGACTCTCAGTTGTGATCCTGCACACCGAACTTAGAGCGATTTGTGTAGCCGGCAATCATGACCTTTGCTGAAAAGGACAAAGCCATGGGTTTGTACCACAATCTTAGAGAGGTATAGCCATGCACCCTAGGAGGACACATCAGAGAAAAACCTACCCACACTCCCCTCTCAACAGTAAGTCACACACCTTTACCCTACAAGAGATAAACTATAGCGAACAGAATAAAAGGCAAATTAGGAGTCTCAAAAAGATGGGCAGATTTTGGGGCTCAGAAAATGACACCCCAAAATATGCCACATTGACATGCTGAACTAAAGAAGCAACCTCAAGGTCTCTCTTACCTTCCTCCACCCCTCTGGTCTCTCAATCCTATGCCTCTCCCAACGTACAGGAGGAAGCTGCTCTCTGAAGTTTCCTTACCTACCTGAAGACTAGAGTCGTCAAAGAAAACACAGTTGCCTTCCATTCCCTCCCTGAAATCTCATTATCTATCTAAGAAAAGGAAACTAAGGAATGTAGCTACACCAAGACAGACTTTTTCACAAAATAATGTCTACCTCTCAGGTTCATTCAGATCCCAAAGAGAATCATTTACAGGTTAATTTCTGTCTCCTGGGTCCATTTATTTCCCCCTAAAAATCATTTACTACCCTTCAAGATTGATCCCTTATTTCTGCTGCCCCTATGAAAAAGGATATATAAGCATCTGGACCTCACTAGGTTATTGGGTAATCATTCTCCTCAATTTCCCCCATGCTCTGCACATTAAGTAAATTTTGTATGCCTGGCCAGTCATGGTGGCTCACACCTATAATCCCAGAACCTTGGAAGGTTGAGGCAAGAGGATCACTTGAGCCCAGGAGTTCAAGGCTGCAGTGAGACGAGACCCTATCTCTAAAAAACAAAATAAAACAAACCAAAAAAAAATTGTATGCCTTTTTCTCCTATTAATCTGTCTTTTGTCAGTTCATTTTCAGTGAATCTTTAAAGGGTAGAGAGGAAGCTTTCCCTCCACAATGAAGAATCATCAAGCAATTAAGAAAAACAAACCCAAGAACCAAGGCATTAAACTTAACAAAGAAGAAGCACAGAAGAGGTATATGTAAAACCTCTTAAAATATCTTCTGTTAACTAAATTAATTCATGAGAAAGACACAAAAGGAATTTATAACCATAAAAACAACTAAAGAACTTGGAAATTGAAATCTTTGTTGTCAAAATTTAGAAAACTATATTCTATTGATGAACCAACCAACCAGAAATTGGTACATGAAGAGCAAATGAGTGAGCTGCGAAGTCAAAGGACAAAGATGGAAGAAAAAAAAAATTAAGAGGATGGGAAGTCAGATTCCAGGGGAGAGAATAAATTGAATAAGCGGGTTAGAAATAATCAAAGGCAAAAGAGGAATATTTCCCAGGAATAAAGAGAAAGGAAAGTGTTTGGATTGAAACAATCCAGCAAGTATAGAGATAAATGTAAAAAGACCACATCAGTTTGAAATTTTAGAAGGTCAAGGATAAAGAAAAAAATCCTAAAAGCTTCCTGAGAGAACAAAACCAGTTACCTGCAAAGGAAAAAAGAATCAGATTAGCACCAAACTTCTCACCAACAATATTGGATACTAGACAATGACTGAGCAATATCTTCAAAGTTCCAGGAGAAACGATGTTGAACTTAAAATTCTAGTCGAACTGGCATTTGAACAGTTGGGAAAAATAAAGTTATTTTCAGATACCTAGGAATTCAGGCAGTTCACCACCCACAGATCATCTCTGAAAAAATTACTTGACAATTTTTTTCAGCAAAAGAACTAATGAATCTAAGGAGGAAGATGAGGAAATCACAATACAGTGGTGATCAAAGAAACTAGCAATATTTAGATTGATTTTAGTCCAAATACTTTGTTGACTCATGATGTTGAAAAAATGTTAAAAATAATATAGAACTGTTAAAGAAAAAATTATTCAATGATACTTGCATGATAAGGAAGACATTATTAAGGACAAATTTTGATAGGTGTGAGGAACCACTGCAGTGGGGAAGAGAGAGTGGGCTCAACTCCAAGCACAGAATGGGCAAGTGGGAATTTATAGCCAAGGAGCAGTGCAGAGGTCAGCAGAGAGAAAGTTACTAAGAGGAAACATGAGGGGTAAGAGGGATTTTGGCAAAACTGACCTGACAGGATTCTTGCTGAAGACAGGCCAGGGTGATCAGAAATCACCTGGGGGTGCGGGGGGGTGGAAGATGGGGAAGCTGATCAGATATCGAGGGTGATCACATATCGAGGATGGGGGGTTCTTAAAAAACCGATTTAGCAGGGTTCTTTGCTAAAACTAGATTTTATGAGGAAGTGCACAGATGGGCACAGCAGAAGATTCAGAAGCATGACTGGAGTCTGGTCAAGCAAAGAATCTTGGCCAGAACTAAACATCATCTCAAGGTGGGACATATATAGCAAGAACAAGGAGACAAGTGAAAGGGAAAAATCCCGAGATCTGAGATTCTTGTCTTATTTAGGACATAGAGAGTGATAAAATCTATACTTTGCCTTTTAAAACAGCTGAAATGTGACTGCGACTTTATATATTTAGTTCTGCTGGAATCATTTACAAAGAAATTCTACTCATGTGTTTCTTGGATAATTTTTCAAATTATTTAATATAATTTACCATATGGTGATACACAGGATTTTACACAAACCACAGTGCTGGTGGGATTAACTAAAGAAGCACTGTTAACAGTGAACACAATCCTTACTTCTTGAGTAGAATCAAAACCACGTAGAATGAATGAATTAGAAAACCACTAGCTACTTTTTTTTTTAAGTCTTGGAGCTTACCTCTGGCAAGGAGAAAGGTACTGATGACCCCTTCAGTTAAGTACAGCTGCCTCCAGTCAACAGCTATCTTTCCTTGTCCACTGGAAGGACTAAAATCCAGAACTCTGAGAGGCACTCAGACCTCCCAATTCCCCGCTCAGGCTCAGAAGGAAAGAATTAACTTTTCCACAGGATTGCATGTGTGATTGCTCCCCTTAGAAACTCACCTTGATAAACAATGAGGTCATTCTCTCTGAGGTATTATAATACCTTGACACACCATGAATCATTCTGATGGCATTAATCAGATTTTGTATCCCATGTGCCATGGAAACCTAACATCAAAATATATTAAGTGAATTCCCTCATATGTTTATAGTTTTAATAACCAATATTCTATAATATTCAGAACTCTAAACATATACAAAATAGTGTGACATTTTCATCTGAAAGTCAAATTTTACTAAATGCAATGTGGTATCCTGGACTAGATCCTGGAACAGAAAATAGGAAATTAGTTTTGACAAACATACCAAAGCAATGCAAGATGATAACAGAAGAAACTGAGTGAACAGAATTCTGGACTATCACTGCAACTCTTCCATAAATCCAAACTTAAAAGTTATTTAAAAATAAAATTTTAGAGGTGAAAGCAACTTAAAGAGTAATAGTTCAATTTGCTCTTTTAAAAAATGAAGAAATTGACAACTTCAGTGGTAAAGTATTAGTTATGATCAGAAAGCTAGTTAAAAACAAGAAATATGACTAGAACTCATTTACACTTATTCAACTCAATTCACCTTTCAACAAACTTTCTAAGTGCCATGAGTTTCTGAAGCTATTGGGAAAAATCCAAAGCTAAGAATTCATGAGGAGCTCACAGCAGGGTCAATGAGACAAGTACAAACAAGTAGAACACGTAGAACAAAGGAGAGCAAAGCAGAACAAGTACAAGAAAGATATAAAACAATCACTAACGTGTATTAAATGCTTACAATATGCCAGGTAGTAGACAAAGAGCTCTACATATTCTCCTAACATATGCTGACAACCACCACTTACGGTAGGTTTGATTTCATCACATACAGAACATCACTGATTGTAAGACTGCACCATTATTTTATGTGCTACTGAGAAAGGGAACAAAAAAACTACCCAAGATGGGGAGTTTACCTCCCACATAAAACTAGGCCTCCAGTAGGCTAAACTCTCTCTGTTAAGGTAAACATGAAATAAACCAACCTCGGAGAAAAAGGCAGAAACAAAACTTAGACGCTACCAGGGGAAGGAGAGAAAACTCCCTTGAGAATTTGTACCACAAGCTGGTATTCAACTATAGTCAGAATTCACACTAATGGTACCAAAAAAAAAAACCCCAGAAAACAAAAAACACCCTCAAGGAGAGAACTCATTATTTAAGATGGTATCAAGTCACACCCACAATGATTCATAGAACTTGATTGACCGCAAAGTATGTCCTGAGTTCAGAGATGCTAAAATGTGAAGAAACGTGTGTCTTGGAATCTATAAAATAAAACATGATTATTATTCCCATTTTGCAAATGAGAAAATAGAAAGGTAGAGATTTTAAGTGCCTTGCCCAAGGTCCCACAGCTATAAGTTGTGCGCTGGAGATTTTGAGACCCTGCTTGTAACCATGTTGCAAACCACTAGGGAAAAGCAGATAAAGCCAATGGTGCCCTGCCTTCAAGGAGCTTGCCTTCTAATTGATAGAACAAGATAAAATATATCAAAATATTTCTTAAATGGTGATGGAATCAATAAAACCAAGAAAAACAACTACTGATTAGTGTATTTGATATCCTAAGTGTGAGGTGTAACTGTGAAATAATTAAATCCATTTTATGTGGCTTATGAAAATTGACATCATTACTTTATAGTTAACCTTGTATGTCAGAATTCACATTATGTATGTTATCTGTACATCAAAAAGATCCTAATAAAAATATGCCTAGAAGAAGTCCCTTTTACCCTTGCTAAGTCAAGTCTACAAAATACCCCTAACTCCAATAAAGAGGCTCAAGAATGGTATTAAATAGTTCCCTCAGGAAAATGTCCTTCCTCAGAATTTTAACACATTGCCACACTAGAAAAAAATTTTTTTTCCTTGGGGCCACAGTGTTTTATTATGAAAATATAATTAAAACTTAGAAAAAAAGATCCTTTCTAATTTAATGAAAATTTGTTATTTTTTATTATTTTCTACATGTGAGCTATATGCAATTAAATTGTTAATATTAATTGTAACAATAAGAACATCAACAAATAAGATTTTCACCAATCAACTGCAGGGTTTTGCCCAGGTTTTGCTTCACGAGGCCCCAGGCAGTTAACATATTAACTGTCAAGTGAGTTGTATTTAACTCAAGCTAGTTTTGAGCCTGGGGCCTCTTAATTCCAAAAACGTGGATTAAATGAATAAAAGTCAATAAATTTTGTTTTTCATTAAATTTTTCATTAAATTAGAAAGGATCATTTTGTTTTTGAAGTTTTTATTCTATTTTCATAATAAAACACCGTGGCCCCAAGGAAAAATTTTTTTCCTAGCCTGGCAGTCAATGTGTCAAACATCGTTATTTATAATAATGGCTCCTTGAGTGCACAGTCCTCGCCTGGCAATATACAGCGTTCAGACATCTACATGTGAAACATACACTAGTAGATATGTCTACAGCACAATACTCGGATGATAAAAAATGAAACATATATAAAATTTATAAACCAGAAATGGAAGCATGAGTCCTCTGCACTTTTCCTATCCAAATGACAGTTATAAACTAAACAGAAATTGCTGGTTGCTTTTAACGAGAATAAAGAAAATGAGGGAAAAAAGATTTTTGAAACTACAGATATAGCGGGTATATGAGTGGGAAGTAATTACATGACTCAATACCGTTAGTACTTCTGTCATTTCAAAAGGTAATGCTTGAAACCTTCCCACCTCAGAGAATAGAAAAAGCTCAACAACAACATAATAATAATAATAAAGTACATCCATGGCTACAGTAACTGAACAAAGTTTTTTAAAATTACTACGATAAAAAAAAAAAACAGAATAAAAGACTTTTAAATTATATGAATTTAAACAAGTCTTTGGAACCAAGAAGTTGAAATCAGTCTACCTTAAAATTTAGTCTTGATAGCAATAAAATGCATTCTTTCTTCCCAATTTACTTTTTATAATGAAAAGCTCTAAATATGTAGAAAAGTACAGAGAATAGTGTAATGACCAACTATACCCATCACTAGATTTGACAAATGTTAACATTGTGCTATATTCACCTCTACTATTATTTTTTACGTCAAGAGCTAGTTGCAGGTAGTCCTAGAGTAGGCTATAGGTATATGTGTATTTCATATTCGCATCTTCAACTCTTGTGAGTAACCCCAAATCCTTGTAATCTGTAATGATTTTAATTTTTCTTGGACATAAGTTTTAATTGCTTATGTTATAAAGTTTGGAAATCAAGTTCTTGAGCTACTGAGTGAGCCAAACAGTGGCCCTATATCTCCAACACTATACAATTTAATTTTCTTTACTCCATGGTCATATACACAGGAACACCTAAAAAATGATAAAATGTTCTCACTTGAAACAAATTTTATAAAGGTTCCCAACAGAAGCCCAGTTGCTGGCGTGAGGGATTAAAGTGAGTAGAGAGTGAAATTTAAGAAAGTTATAATTCTTTGTGAATAACAACACTAATAAGTTTTAAATAAAATCTACCATTGCTTATGGAATCAATTAAAAGACTTTGCTTCTGAAAAGTCTTCCTGTCCTCTCTCATGGTGCTCCCTGGTGGATAATGGACTTCCACGTGGCAGTGAGAACCACATCTGCCCAGGACTCTCAACCCACATTTTCCCTTCTCCTCCCATATTAAGCTTCTTGACTACTGATGCCCTCTTAGGATGGGTATGACCTCCCCTACACCTCCCTCTTCTCCAAATCTAAGTGATATAGGTCATAAACTCTTTCCCCTTCCCTGCCTCTAGGATGAACCCAAAGCTTACTCAAGAAGGTTGGACAACCAAACCATGTGGCTAGCAATGCCACCTCTGTGGAAGATCTGACTACCTCTTCAAAAATTAGAATGGAGAATACTGAACTCAGATATCAGACACTAATATAAATTATTTGGAAAGCATTTTAACTTAGAGAATACCTTGGAGAAGCAATATAGTGAAGTGGAAAAAAGCACAACCCATAATGCTAGAAAGAGCCAGATTCAAATTTGGTCCCCTCACTGATAGTTGCAGAAATGCTCAAACTCAGTTTCCTAACCTTTAAAATGAGGGTTGTTGTGTATACAGAATGAAAATGTATATATAAAGCATGTAGCACAATGCCTAGAACAAAAGATTAGGGGTTCTCAAGCCCATGAACATCTTTAAAAAGACAACTGTTTAGAGCTGGGCACAGTGGCTCACACCTGTAAGCCCAGTGCCTCGGGAGGCTGAGGCAGGAGGATCACTTGAGCTCAGGAGTTCAAAGCTTCAGTGAGCTATGAAGATGCCACTGCACTCCAGCCTGGGTGACACAGTGATACCCTATCTCTAAAGACAAAAAAAAAAAGACAACTGTCTGGGCAGCCCTCCTGCCTAAAAGTGATCCACAAAAGAGGCAACACTCAGGCAAGATGGGGAAATAGTGCCCTAAGTTCTCAACAAACTAGCTTCCATGACTTCCCATTTCTATCTAAGGAAAGGATAGAGGGTTTTCTTTAATTTTCATATTTCACATGAAATATTCTGAAATGCCAGCTAATTTATAAATTCAAAATTAATAGGAACTTTAGAAAAATAGGCCAGGTGCAGTGGCTCATGCCCGTAATCCTAGCACTCTGGGAGGCCGAGGCAGGAGGGTCACTTGACTTCAGGAGTTCGAGACCAGCCTGAGCAAGAGTGAGACCCTGTCTCTACTAAAAATAGAAAAAATCAGCTTGGCACATGCCTGTAGTCCCAGATAGTTGGGAGGATGAGACAGCAGTATTGCTTGAGCTCAGAAGTTTGAGGTTGCAGTGAGCTATAATGATGCCACTGCACTCCAGCTAGGGTGACAGAGTGAGACTCTGTCTCAAAAAAAAAAGAATAGAAAAGAAAAGAGGCCGGGCGTGGTGGCTCACACCTGTAATCCTAGCACTCTGGAAGGCCAAGGCCGGTGGATCATTTGAGCTCAGGAGTTTGAGACCAGCCTGAGCAAGAGCAAGACCCCGTCTCTACGAAAAATAGAAAGAAATTATATGGACAACTAAAAATATGTATAGAAAAAATTAGCCAAGCATGGTGGCACATGCCTATAGTCCCAGCTACTCGGGAGGCTGAGGCAGAAGGATTGCGTGAGCCCAGGAGTTTGAGGCTGCTGTGAGCTAGGCTGACGCCATGGCACTCTAGCCTGGGCAACAGAGTGAGATTCGGTCTCAAAATAAATAAATAAATAAAAATTAAAAAAAGAAAAGAAACTTCAGGAAAAAAAGCAAATGGTAGTGCTAATATGTTCTTTAAAGGAACTCTACAGAGAAAAGTAGGCTAGAAACTAGAAGATGGGTTCTGTCCTGCATCACTGATTTGCTAAGTGATGCTGGCAGTCATTGCACCATGATGAGTTTTGGTTTCCTAATCTGTAAACTAAGAAACATCTACCACGGTAGGCAGCCTCAGAGATGGCCCCTGTGATGCTCACCCTCATGATATTCACACCCCTGTATAATCCTCTAGCCCTGAATGTGGACTCACTGACTTCCTTCTAACCAATACAACACACCAGAAATGATGGGCTGTCACTTCTGAGATTAGGTTACAAAAAGATGGTGGGCTTCCAACTTGGGCACTGTCTCTTGCTCAGTCTTGAATCATTCACCCTGGAAGAAGTGGGCTGGTATGTGGAGAGGTCCACATGGCTAGGGACTGGGTCCTGCCAACTTTCACATGAGTGAGCTTAGAAATAGACCCTCCCTAGTCAGCCTCCACTTTAGATTAGACCACAGCCACAGCCTGTCTGCCACCTCATGAGAAACACTGCCGCAGAAGGACCTAGTTATACCTCGCCTGCATTCCTGAACCACAGAAACTCTGATAAATGAATGCTCACTGTTTTAAGCCACTCAGTTCTGGGGTAATTCGCTATGAGCAATGGAAAAGTAATATATTCATCTTTTTTAATTCACAAATGAAGTCATACTTATGATAGTGCTATGTATTTAAATGTAAGTTAAAATATTAAATATAGTTTATAATTAATAATAAATATATAATAGGAAAATATATCTCTTAAGTAACTTTTCAGCAATGTATGTTTTTCCCAATATATACATATTAAGTTATTTTTAAATGCATTAATTATATAAGTCAATTTTTTAAACTGCACTTTAAAAATATACTTACTAGGTCATAGTTATACAGAGGTTGACATACTTTTTCCAGAGTGTACAGATATCTAACATTATCTTTCGATTCATTTGCTGTATCAGTGATTCTTGCATCCAAATCACGCCAATTCTAAGAAAAATATGTATAAGAATTCTATGAAACACCCAAATACATTCAAGAAATTCAAGCTGTCTTCCCTAATTGTACATATATGAAAATAATATTATATGTTAAATGTTATCAATATATCTTTTTAATAATATTTAAGACTTAGAGTTATTATAAACATCTTAAATAATTTACTAAAACTGAAGACTCATTCTATTTGTAATTAATATCCTTTCCATAGGTTTGAACTGGACATCCTTCTACTAGGAATTACTCTTCCAGGTTAGTTATTTGTGACATTATATTACACTAGGTCTTCAAGAATTGGTCAAGTTATTAAAACAGAACATTATTCCCCAAAAAAACCCTATTAGCAAAGTGAACTCAATCTGAAATCGACACTTTCTTGCAAGTGGTCATCAAATAGTCCCTGCTTAGACAACTCTAATTATGAGAAAGTTCTTTTCCATTTTGAGATGTCTGTCTTCCTGTAATCTCCATTCACTTGATACAGTTTTGCCTAATGGGACCTCAGAGAACACACAGCATCCCTTCAAATATTAGAACATATTTACCACAACATCACTAAGTCTTTTACTCAAAGACAAATACTCTGTGTGCCTTTAGTCATGTAACAAGACATGGTCTTAATAGCTTCAACATCTTGGACTTTGTACTCTGGACACACACCAATTTTTGTCACCATCACTCTAAACACGTGCATCTGAGAAATGAAAGAAAGCTTTCAAAGTGATCTGGCCCATGCTAAGAAGAATCAAAACATCACCTTCTTTTTTCTGCAAACTATACCTCTCATAAAGCAGCCTGAGATCAAAGACTATTTGGCCAGTCATATCATTCTATCAATCGATTCAACCAAAATTGCTGATGGTTTATCCAAACTTTACTTCATCAGGTTCTTTCTTGGTAGCAGGATTTTTAAATCAATTCTTAATAAATGTTATCTTATTATTAACTGACCGCTCTCTCATACTAGAGCTGATAAAATCAAGTGCCTGCCTGAGAACTGGTCAGAAATAAAGAGAACATGGAATGGCAAGTTCTGCCCAACCAAAACAGAAATAACATGCTCTGAATAAAACCATTTTAAAATCTATGAGAGCCAAACAACATGTCTACAAGCCCATCCACCAAAGGAGTTGAGGATATCAGTATGGGACACCCCCCCCCCCCGTTCTAAACCACTTTCAACCTTTTTGGATCTTGAAATTGTCATACAATCTATTTTTTCCCTCCCTCCACAGTGTCGTTGATGGAGTTATTACCCTATTACTATATCATTTGTATCCTTTCTAAAGGATACAAATAAATATTTTTAAAATTAAAAGCCTGAAGGTTACTATGGCAGGTCACTAAAGACCTCTCCTCAAGAGTTTAAAGTGTATAATCCTTTAACTCATAAATTCATAAATTCTCTTCTAGGCATATACATCAGAAAAATTTTTGCACATGTGCACCAGGAGATATTAACAAGAATGTTCACAGAATCATTGCTTACAATAACCTCAAACTAGAAACAATCTAAATGTCCACTTTGGGGATAATGGATAAGTATTAATACTACTCTTGTAACTCTTCTGTACGTCTAAAATGATTTCAAAACCAAACCTTTCTTAAAAACATAAGCTACAGACTAGGAAAAAATTTGCATTATAATTGTCAAGGTCTGTAGAGGGTCTGGGATTTTACTCTGCCTAAGCTAACAAATCATTCTTTCACTGTTTCATGGATGATGGGAGAAGACATGAGATTCCTGGGTCAGAGACAAGGATTTTATTACTCACAGCACAGCAAGTGGCATGAGCATTACATTGTGTTGGTTCAACCATGTCCCCTAGGTCCCCCCAGATTGATTCTCGCATATGCAATAGGTTGTGTTATGGGAGAGAAACATCAGGCTTAGGGGAATTTATCCTTTTTATAGTGAGTGGTAAGCAAATCTGCTCTTCGTCTGTGGGGACACATTAACTCATCCCTCAAGGTAGCTTACTGTAAACAGACCCTGAGAAATGTCCAGGTAAAGAGGAGTCAGGACCTTGCATCCTTTTCATAGCTAGCAAAAAAAAAAAAATGTGCAGAAATGCTCAGAGACATGGTGGATTGCTTCATCCCACGTATATAACAAGTGATAATAGTTATAATACATAAAGAACTCCTAGAAATCGGTATAAAACAAAATCTGAAAATTTGTAAATGGGGGACAGACATAAAAAGACAATTCACAGAAGAAATTCAAATAGCCAATAAACTTGTAAAAGTTGCTTCACTATTAATAAGGAAAGGCAAAATAAAAGAAGCCATTTTCCATATGTCAGGTTGGCTATATTAATTTTTTTTAAGAGATAAGGTCTCACTATGTTGCCCAGGCTGGAGGGCAGTGGCTATTCACAATTCCACTACAGATCAGCACAGGAGTTTTGAACTGCTCTCTTTTCTAACCTGGGCTGGGTCACCCCTCCTTAGGCAAGACTTCTTAGGGAGTCCTACTGGTCTCCCACTCTCAGGAGTTAACCATATTGATATTAGTTTGAACTTAGTGCAAACACCACATTGGCATAGTGCGCTACAGCCAGGAACTCCTGGATTCAAGCAATTGCCCTGCCTCAGCCTCTGAGTAGCTAGAGCTACAGGCTTATTCCACAGCTCCTGGCAAATAAAATAAAATAAAATAAAATAAAATAAAATAAAATAAAACTTAACTGATAATAGGTATTAAAAAAGTTGTGGAGTATCCACCCTATGGAAATATTTGCACATGTGCATATAGAAGCTTCAAACTGCAGCAGTGTTTATGAACACACAGAAGAGGATTCATTTTCCTAAAAGCTAAACATAGATTTACCATTTGACCCAGAAATTCGACTCCTAGGTATATACTCAAAAGAAATGACAACATATATCCCCACAAAAAGTTGTACAATACATGAATGCTCATAGCAGCATTGTGTATATAGCCAAAATGTAGGAACAACCCAAATGTCCATAAACTGATAAACAAAATGTGGTATTATCCATACAACAGCCATGAAAAGGCATGAAATACTGATAAATGCTACAACACAGATAACCTTGAAAATGTCATGCTGAATGAAATAAGCCAGTAATAAAAGGCCACATATTATATGATTCCACTTATACGGAATGTCCAGAATAGGCAAATTTCTGAAGACAGAAAGTAGATTGGTGGCTCCTTAAGGGTAGGGGAGAGGGTAAAGGTGGAGATAGGGAGGTGATAGCTGAAGGGTGTATGAAGTTTCTTTTTGGCACAGCTTAATCTGACAGGCATAATTTTCCAAGGTATACTATATGTGAGGGGGAGTTAAAGAATATCATGGTATGACACTATTTATTTAATTAAAAAATTAGAAACACAAAACAAAACTCTGTGGTTTCATATGTGTTTAGTAAACATATCCAAATACCACAGAAGATGTTTGGAAAAATAAACAAACAAAGTAGAAAACTGTGGTTGTCTCTCTGTGCTTACCATTCAGGAATAAGAAGTGGGGGTGGGTGTGCGAGAGTGTGGGATTAAGAGAGACTTGTTTTACATGTACTGCTTAATCTTTTACCAAAAAAGTATTAGTGAGGCCAGGCACGGTGGTTCACGCCTATAATCCTGGCATTCTGGGAGGCTGAGGCAGGAGGATTGCTTGAGGCCAGGAGTTCGAGACCAGCAAGAGCACGACCCTGTCTCTACAAAAAGTAGAAAACTTAGCCAAGCGTGGTGGTGTGCACCTGTAGTCCCAGTTATTCAGGAGGCTGAGGCAGGAAAATCACTTGAGCCCAAGTGTTGGGGGTTGTAGTGAGCTATGGTGACACCACTGCACTCCAGCCTGGGCAACAGAGTGAGACCCTGTCTCAAAAAAAAAAGGTATTAGTGCATTTTTTTGTACGCAAAAGTATATTAAATATTTAAAGAAAGAATAAATAAAAAGAAAAGGATCTAGAAAGAATCAAGCTAAACTGTAAATAAAAGATGACCTCCAAGAAAGGAAGTAGGATCACGGGGAAGAGATGTATGATAAGGAGAATCAAGATGACGGACGAGAAAGACTGCCAGCCAGAGTGTCTCTGCAAGAAAGATAGATTTTAGAAGAAAGTGAAAAAAATATTCAGGCAGACGAACATAGATCAGACAAGGGTCGGAAGGGAGAGTGCCTGAAACTACAGGAGACTCCACATGAAGAAGCTGCGGAGGAGAACTGGAAGGAGAAAGGCCCCCGAGAGGCTTGGAGACCAGCAACAAGGGTAGGTGGAGCAGCTATATTTCCCCTCCCTTGCGTTTTGGACTGCGGGTGGGCTCCTGAGCGGAGAGACCTGCCCACTCCAGCCCAGAGACGGCCACCACCAGTGAGCCGTGAGCCTCTTGAGGACAGGGCACCAGGCTCCCATCTCCCTTGGGGCACCTCCCGGTCCGCAGACCCGAGTCAATCGGCAGGCGCCATATTGCTTCATTCTCCCCTCCCCCTTTGCCTACCGACCACTGCCGAGAGAGACAATTTAGCCACCACCCGGAGGCATCTGCAGGGAATGGGACCTCTCCTTTTGGGGACCTACAGCAGACTGAGTGGTACTCAGATTGCGAGCTCCCTACCCACCCACCCTCCCAGGTGCTGCTTGCCTGGTGACTCCAGGAGAGCAGGGTAAATCCTGAGGCGGAGAGACACCAATCTGGCCTGGGCATCCTGTGGGTGACTTGAGACCAGCACTTCTCTCCCTGGAAGGGTCAGGGATTGATCTCCAGGGCCCAGGAGACAGGCCTGCAGACCAGATCCCATACACCCAGGCCTCAATCGCATTGCCCTGGGGCATAGAAGGGTTATTTGTGAACGACACTACTGAGTGTGTGTGCCTTCAGGGGCAGATCAGTGTGCCTCAGGAGCAACCCTCCTCTCATAGGAAGGCCATGCGCCCAGCCCAGTCTGCGATCCTGGGCAAGGAACCTCCTAGCCTGCATGACAGTCAGGGTAGATCCACTGGCTTGAGGTCCTGCCTACTGACAGAGGCCCCGGAGAAACTGCAGAATAGGGAAGGGTGGAAAGGAGCAAGGCCTGCTCTAGACTGTAGGTCTCAGACAGCCCCATCCCCCACACGCAGACTTTCCTGCTGAGAGAGGCCATTCTAGCCCCTCCCTGGCAGCTTTGCTCAGAGGCAGAGAACAGACCTTTGACCCCTGCTAACAGCATTTGTGGAGCTTGAGGGCAGGCTCACCCAACCCAGCTCTGCCCAGACCCACTCCCTGACCTGCCCCCACTTAGGTGCAGAATAAGGACACACCTGGAAGTCCCAGGGCCCCACCCACTACGTGAGGCACTGGAGTATCTCTCCAGAGGAACAAGAGCCCGTTACAGGACCTAAAAACAACACTGCAGCCTGCCCCTCCCAACAAGCACCACCTACTGACAAGGAGGTCATTCTGCACACCCTTTTCCTGCATCTACTGACTCATCATATAGGGTGTGGTCAAATGTCACCCACAAACACCACCTAGTGCCTCAGAGACTAAACAGGGTGTGTCATCATCCAAACAAAAATCTAAAGGCAAGAAGCAACAGCTGATCCAGATGGGAAGGAATCAGTGAAAGAACTCCAGAAGTATGAAGAATCAAACGGAAAGCACACCCCCAAAGAGAAAGACCAGCTCTCTAGCAATGGACATTAACCAAACTCAGAACACCAAAATGACAGAAGAAGAATTTCAAACATGGATCATCAGAAAACTGAACGATATGCAAGAAAAAATGTATAACCAACACAAAGAAACCACAAAAAAAATCCAGGACTTGGAAGAAAAATTCACTAAAGAAATTGAAATATTAAAGAAAAATCAAACCAAACTCCTGGAAATGAAGAATTTATTCAGGGAATTACAAAACACAGTGGAAAGCCTCAAGAGCAGGGTAGATCAAACAGAAGAAAGAATCTCAGAGATCAAAGATAACACCTTCCAATTAAATAAGTCAGTCACAGAGATAGAGCAAAGAAATAAGAGAAAAGACCAGAGTCTGCAAGAAATGTGGGATTATGTGAAGAAGCCTAACGTGAGAGTTATGGGCATTCCTGAGGATGAAGAAGAAAATACGCAAGGGTTGGATAAGCTATTTGAAGAGATAATTGAGGAAAATTTCCCAGGCCTTGCTAAAAATCTAGATATACAGGTACAAGAAGCCCAAAGGACCCCTGGGAGATTCATTGCAAATAGGAAGGCACCATGTCATGCAGTCATCAGACTGACCAAAATATCCACTAAAGAGGCGCTTCTTTGAGCGGTAAAGTGAAAGAAACAAGTAACATACAAAGGAAAGCCCATCCGAATAATGCCAGATTTCTCAACTAAAACCTTACAAGCAAGAAGAGACTAGGGCCCCATCCTCACTCTCCTGAAACAGAATAATGCCCAGCCTAGAATCTTGTACCCAGCAAAGCTAAGTTTTGTATACGAAGGAGAAATTAAGACATTCTCAGATAAACAAAGACTGAGGGAATTCACCAAGACAAGACCATCCCTCCAAGAAGTACTCAAAACAGAGTTGCACATGGACCAGCACAAGAAACACTCAAAAATGTAAAACTACTCAAAAGCTAAAGATCAAAGGCCAGATACCACAATGGCCCAAGAAAGAAAATGTAGCAATGAAGTTCTACCCAACAGGATGAACACAAATCTGCCCCACCTATCAGTTTTCTCAATAAATGTGAATGGCTTGAACTCCCCACTCAAGAGACATAGGCTGGCCCAATGGATAAAAAAATACAAGCCAAGTATCTGCTGTCTCCAGGAAACTCATCTAACTTGCAAAGATGCTTCTAGACTGAAAATAAAGGGACGGAAGTTGATATTTCAAGCAAATGGAAGCCAAAAGAAGGCTGGCATGGTGGTTTTAATTTCAGATAACTTAGTTTTTAAATCAACAAAAGTAATGAGAGACAAAGATGGCCACTACATAATGGTGAAGGGTACAGTTCAACAAGACATAACTATACTTAATACGCATGCACCCAACTTAGATGCACCCAGATTCATAAAGCACACCCTACTTGAACTAAACCAAATGATAAACAGCAACACCATAATAGCTGGAGACTTCAACACCCCTCTGACAGCACAGGACAGATCCTCCAAACAGAAAATAAAGAAATAATGGACTTAAACAGAACACTAGAACAAATGGGCCTGACTGACATTTACAGGACATTCTATCCAAACTCCACTGAATATACATTCTTCTCATCAGCTCATGGGACATTCTCTAAGATGGACCATATCCTAGGACACAAAGCATGTCTTAAAAATTTTTAAAAAATAGAAATTATACCATACATCTTCTCAGATCACAGTGGAATAAAAGTAGAAATCAACCCTAACAGAAATTCTCATTTCTACTCAAAGTCATGGAAGCTAAACAACCTACTCCTGAACGATCATTTCATAAATGAGGAAATCAAGATGGAAATCAAAAGATTCTTTGAACTAAATGACAAAGGAGACACAAGTTATCAAAATCTGTGGGACACAGCTAAAGCAGTACTGAGAGGAAAGTTTATTTCCATAAATGCCCATATCAAAAAGACAGAAAATTTATAAATAGACAACCTAATGAATAGACTCAAAGAGATGGAAAAAGAAGAACAGACCGATCCCAAACCCAGCAGAAGGAGTGAAATTAATAAGATCAAATCAGAACTAAATGAAGTGGACATTAGGAAAACTATACAGGAGATTAATAAAACAAAAAGTTGGTTCTTTGAAAAGATAAACAAAATCAACACGCCTTTGGCTAGACTAACTAAGACCAGAAAAGTAAAATTTCTAATAACCTCCATCAGGAACATGAAAGGAGAAATTACAACTGATGCCACAGAGATACAAGATATCATCTATGAATTATACAAAAACCTTTATGCACACAAATTGGAAAATGTGGAGGAAATGGACGAATTTTTAGAAATACACAACCTCCCTAGGCTCAACCAGGAAGAAATAGAATTCCTGAACAGACCAATATCAAGAAGTGAAATCGAAACAGTAATAAAAATCCTTCCCAAAAAGAAAAGTCCCGGACCAGATGGGTTCACACTCGAATTTTACCACACCTACAAAGAAGAACTGGTGCCTATCCTACAAAAGTTATTCCACAACATCGAGAAAGACGGAATCCTTCCCAACACATTTTATGAAGCCAACATAACTCTAATACCAAAACCCAGAAAGGATGCAACAAAAGTAGAAAACTACAGACCAATATCCCTCATGAATATAGAGGCAAAAATTCTCAATCAAATCCTAGCAAATCGAATCCAGGTGCTTATCAAGAAAATAATCCATCACAACCAAGTGGGCTTCATCCAAGAGATACAGGGATGGTTCAACATACGCAAATCTATAAATTTAATACACCACATAACTACAAGCAAAAACAAAGACCATATGATCCTCTCAATAGATGCAGAAAAAGCATTCGACAAAATTCAACACCCTTTTATGATAAGAATGCTTAACAAAATAGTCATAGATGGAGCCTACTTAAAAATGATACAAGCCATATATGACAAACCCACAGCCAACATCATACTGAATGGGGAAAAATTGAAAGCGTTCCCACTTAGAACTGGAACCAGACAAGGTTGCCCACTGTCCCCACTGCTATTCAACATAGTGCTGGAAGTCCTCGTGAGAGCAATCAGGCAAGAGAGCAGAATCAAGGGTGTCCAAATGGGGACAGAAGAGATCAAACTCTCCCTCTTTGCGGATGATATGATATTATATCTAGAAAACCCCAAGGATTCAACCAAGAGACTACTGGAACTGATAAATGAATTCAGTAGAGGCTCAGGATACAAAATGAATACACACAAATCAGAGGCATTCATATATGCCAATAAAAATAGTCAAACTGAGAACCAAATCAAAGACTCAATACCCTTCACAATAGCAACAAAGAAAATAAAGTACTTAAGAATACATTTAACCAAGGAGGTAAAAGACCTCTACAGGGAGAACTATGAAACACTGAAGAAGGAAATCGCAGAGCATGTAAACAGGTGGAAAACCATACCATGCTCATGGATCGGAAGAATCAACATTGTTAAAATGTCTATACTACCCAAAGTGATCTACAGATTCAATGCAATCCCTATTAAATTACCAACATCATTTTTCACAGATATAGAAAACATAATTTTACACTTTATATGCAACCAGAGAAGACCCCGTTTAGCAAAAGCAATTTTAAGCAATAAGAACAAAATGGGAGGTGTTAATTTACCAGACTTCAAACTATACTACAAGGCTGTGGTTATTAAAACAGCTTGATATTGGCACAGGAACAAGGACACAGACCAGTGGAACAGAATCAAGAATCCAGATATAAAACCATCCTCATATAGCCATCTAATCTTTGACAAAGCAGAAAAAAAACATACTCTGGGGAAAATAATCCTCATTCAATAAATGCTGCTGGGAAAACTGGATAGTCACATGTAGAAGACTGAAACAGTACCCACACCTTTCACCTCTCACAAAAATCAAATCATGGTGGGTAACAGACTTAAACCTTAGGATCGAAACTATTAGAATTCTAGAAGAAAATGTGGGAAAGACTTTTATAGACATTGGCCTAAGCAAAGAATTCATGAAGAAGACCCCAAAGGCAATCACAGCAACAAAAATAAATAAATAAATGGGACCTGATTAAATTAAAAAGCTTCTGCACAGCCAAAGAAACTGTCACAAGAGTAAATAGACAACCTACAGAACGGGAAAAAATTTTTGCATGCTACACATCGGATAAAGGACTGATAACTAGAATCTACTTAGAACTCAGGAAAATCAGCAAGAAAAAAATCAAACAACCCTATCAAAAAGTGGGCAAAGGACATGAACAGAAATTTTTCAAAAGAAGACAGAAGAATGGCCAACAAACATATGAAAAAATGCTCAACATCTCTAATCATCAGGGAAATGCAAATCAAAACCACAATGAGATATCACTTAACTCCAGTGAGAATGGCCTTTATCAAAAAGTCCCATTACAACAAAGGTTAGCATGGATACAGAGAGACAGGAACACTCATACACTGCTGGTGGGACTGCAAACTAGTGCAACCTCTGTGGAAAGCAGTATGGAGATACCTTAAACATATACAAGTAGACCTACCATTTGACCCAGAAATCCCATTATTGGGCATCTACCCAAAAGAACAAAAGACATTCTGTAACAAAGATACCTGCACCTGAATGTTTATAGCAGCACAATTCACAATTGCAAAGATGTGGAAACAACCCAAGTGCCCATCAATACAGGAGTGGATTAATAAAATGTGGTATATGTATACAACGGAGTACTACTCAGCTATAAGAAACAATGGTGATATAGCACCTCTTGTATTTTCCTGGAAAGAGTTGGAACCCATTCTACTAAGTGAAGTATCCCAAGAATGGAAAAATAAGCACCACGTGTACTCACCATCAAATTGGTTTCACTGATCATCACCTAAGAGCACATTTAGGAATAACATTGATCAGGTGTTGGGCAGATGTGGGTGGGGGATGGGATGGGTATATACATACATAATGAGCGCGATGCGCACTGTTTAGAAGATGGACACGTTTGAAGCTCTGACTTAGGGTGGGGCAAGGGCAATATATGTAACCTAAACTTTTGTACCCCCACAATATGATGAAATAAGAATAATAAAAAAATTATAAGAAAAAAAAGAGATGTATGATGAGAGGGCATTTCTGCTTTTGACTCTCTATGTAGTTCTTTACCTCAATGAGCCTGTATTGATTTCTGTATTGACTTACAATTTCCAAAACATTTAAAAAATAAAAGATGATAAATTTTCTGGCAATTCTCCCATAGTATTCTTGTCAAAATTGGTGTGAGAAATATTGAGAAATAAATCTTCTGGAAGATATTTCTTTTTCTGGAAATGATTGTGATATATGAGAAAGCCTCACTCAAAGCTTAACACCTCATGGCCAAGAAACATGAAAAAATGCTCAACATCACTACTCATCGGGGAAATGCAAATTAAAACCACAATGAGATATCACTTTACTCCTGTCAGAATGGCTATGATTAAAGAGTCAAAAAACAATAAATGCTGGCATAGATGCAGAGAGAAAAGAACTTATACACTGTTGGTGGCACTGCAAATTAATACGACCTCTGTGGAAAACAGTATGGAGATTCCTCAAAGAAATAAATGTAGACTTATCAGTCGACCCAACAATCCCACTATTGGGTATCTACCCATAGGAAAAGACATCATTTTATCAAAAAGACACTTGCACTTGAATGTTTATTGCAGCACAATTCACAATCACAAAGATGTGGAATCAACCTAAGTGTCCATCAATTCATGAGTGGATTAACAAAAAATGTGGTATAAATATAACATGGAGTACTCAGCCATAAAAAGGAATGAATTAATGTCTTTTCCAGCCATTTGGATGGAACTAGAGACCATTATCCTACGTGAAGTATCTCAGGAATGGAAAAACAAACACCACATGTACTCTCTAATAATTTGGAACTAATCAATGGGCACAGAGAGAAGTAAAAGTCATTGGAAATCAAGAATCTGGGGAGAGGAGGAGGGGAAGGGGTAAAAACCTACCTAACAGGTACAATGAACACTATTCTGGTGATGGGCACACTAATAGCCCTGACTTAAACATTATAGAAGCTACCAGTGTAACAAAAATATTTGCACCCCTTAACATTTTGAAACTAAAAAAATTTTTTTAAAAGCTTAATACTTCTAAACACATAATTCTGGTATATTATATGCTGAGAAACAGCTCAGTAAGGGTCAGTTTTCTAGTCAATTGTTCTACAGTATACCAAACTTTAAAACAGAAGGCCTTTTACCTTTAACAATTTGGAGTGTGCAACATTTAGCACATTTATGACAGCCTTACAACTTGGCCCTTTAATCTGTTCAATGATATAGTTGAACTTGGCTGACATGCGTTTCCAGTGTTCCAATTCGGTGAGTGGACCTGAATCATCAGCTTCTTTTCTCATCTGCTCACTCTCAATAAGCACCTGCCATCAAAAAAAATGTTAAAAATTTATAAAATATAGAAATATTACATTTTTCTTTGTTAAAATATCATTGCATCTTTTCAAAGGAAGCTAAAAGTATAAATAATATTCAACAGTGAATAACATTTAAAACTCTTAGCAAACAAAGAATAGAACATGATAAATAGTATCTATTTAAAGGTAAACATTATATTTAAAGGTGAAATTTTAGAAAATATCACTTTAAAACAAAGGACATGATGAGTTTGGCACTATCACAACCCACTTCTTTTCTACCTGGTATAATGGAAGTCCCAGAGCAAAATAAGTAAAGTAAACACAAGGTATAACGATTGGAAATGAAAAAAACAAAAATGGCATAATCACAGATGATGGATGGCTGCATTTTAAAAATTCAAGAATATCCAAAGACAAACTTTTACATTTAATAAATGTGAACAATTCAGTAAGGTTGCTGGATCTATACATAAAAATCAGTATCACTTCTTTACAAGCCATCTAACAATCTGAAAATGCAATTTCCAAAAAGATACCATTTGTGATAGCAAATGATACTATGATAAGATAACCAGAAATTAACCTAACAAAAGATGTGCCAGATCTTTTTGGACAAAATTTAAATTTAAATTTAAAAAGTTATATGAAGCACACAAAAGAAGACCAAAATATATGAAGAGGTATACTATGTTCAAGGATGAATAAATTCAATAAAATAAAGATGACAATTTTATCTAAATTAATGTATATATTCAATGAAATTCCAATCAAAATCTCAAACAGGGTTTTTCGTGATACTTGAAAAACTAGTCTTAAATTTAATTTTGAAAAATAATTAACCAGAAATAGTCAATGCAATTTTGAAAGAAAAAAAAAACAGAGAAGAGACTTGGCATATCAAATGCATATCAAATGTTGATTTAGTGGAAAAACTACAGAAATTAAAGCAGTACAGTATGAGAACAAAAATAGTAGACCAGTGGGATAGAAAAAGAGGTCTAGAAACATGTTCTATAGCAGAAATGATACTACAAATTTGTTAGGAAAGAATGGGATATTAAATAAACAATTTAACAGAGAATGTTAAATGGGGACAATGGCTGACTACAGATATATGGAAAAAAACAAAATTAAATTCCTATCTCCCATCACACACACACACACACACACACACAATTCCAGATGCATTAAAGACCTTACTATTAAAAATAAAATGGTAAAACTTCTAAAAGAAAATGTAAGAGATGGAGGTAAAACTACAAAGTGAAGCACAGAAATGAATATCATAATTGTGAAGATAATAGTTACCACTAGGGGGAAGAAAGGGGATTTATAAGTGGGAAGAGGAAAGCAGGGTCACCATAAAGTGCTGGTAATGTTCTGTTTCTTAACTTGTGCAAAGGTTACACAGTTGTTCATTCTACAGCAATTTGTTTCTTTTATTGTATTCATTTTTGTGTTTAATTTCACTATTTAAAATAAACAAATTATTTGGGAGAATGTCTTCTTAGCACTGGAATAGGAAAGGGTTTCCTAAACAAAATACAAAAAGCATAAAGTTTGTAGTCACTAGAGGTAGCTACGTTGAGGGTGGCTCAACATTTGTAATTAATATATTTAACTAAATCAAAATTTAAAAATTTCACATGACTAAAGACACCATACCGAATAAAAAGTCATGACACAATGGAGACCAACAAAGGATTAACATCTGGAAAATACTATTTAAACACCAGTAATTCCGTAAGATAACATTAAGCAATCCAAAAGAAAATTGGGTAAAGGATATGAACAGGTAATTCAACATAGAAGAAACCTAAGTAGCCATTAAATATGTTCAACCTCAATAATATTTAGGATAATTAAAAGTAAATCAAGATACTATTTCACATCTAACATACTGGCAACAATTGAAAATCTGGCAGTCCCAAGTATAACCAAATATTTAAAGAAATAGGAACTCTCATATGCTCCTGTAAAAAATTAATATATCACTATTTGGAGGGCTTAGTAATATCCAATAAAAGATTCATATACTATTGCTCCTAGCAATTCCACTGCAAAATTCTTGAACATGTGCAAAGGAGACCCAAACAAAGATATTTATTGACTGTGTATTATTGTTGTTAGTAATAGCAAAAAAATAATAGAAACAACTGTTAGCTGAGGAAATAGATGAATAAACTTCTCTACCTCCTTAAATAGAGGATACTAGGCATAATTTAAATGTCTCCTGAATGTCTGAAAGTCTATATAATAAAATATGATTATAAAGATGAATACCAGATAGCAGCTAAATGAATGAATTAAATTTACTTGTACCAACATGGAATGGATGAAAGAGAAAGTTAAATGAGAAAAAAAAAAAAGCTGTAAAAGTATACATATGGTACAGACTAAATGTTTACATGCCCCCAAAATTCACGTGTTGAAACCTAATCCCAATGTGATGGTATTTGGAGGTGGGGCCTTTGGAAGGTGATTAGGTCCTAAGGGTAGAGCCCCAAAGAATGGGATCCATGCCTTTACAAAAGAGATCCAAGAAAGCTGCTTTGCCCCTTCTGCCATGTGAGGGTGCCTGGAGAAGATAAGAAGACCGCCTTTTATGAACCAGGAACCAGGCCTTCACCAGACATGGAATCAGAACTGTGAGAAATAAATGTCTGTTGTTTATAAGCCACCCAGTTTACAGGATTTTGTTATAGTAGCCCTAATGGACCAAGACAGGTATTACACCATTTATGTAAGGATTTTAAACACAAATACATATTCTGTGTATATAACATACAGGTTATAGATATGCAAATGCAATAAAAGTGCAAAACATTCAAGGGAATGGGAGACAATCACATCAGGAGAGTGCTGATATAGAGGGAGGGAGAGGAAAGTGTTGGAGGCTTTAGCTAAAATAAAAGAGATCTGAAGCAAACAGAAAATGGTTAGTATCTGTTAATCTCAGTGGTAGTTACATAGGTATCATATTTTTTCTGTACATTTTTATGTTTCTAACTTTGCATAATTTAAATTGTGATGGAATTTTTAAGAATACAATTGAGGTTAAATACATAATGAATTTTTTAAACCCCTGAAGATTCTGGCTTAAACCCATGAAATGCTTTAATTTTAACCATGGTTTATGGAACTCTTAATCTTTCTACAAGCTCCTCCACCTCCTTAAATAGAAGATCCTAGACATAATTTAAACTTTTCCTAAATGTCTAAAAGTCTATATAATTTGAATCCAGGAATTAAGGATTTTAAATGGGCCTTAAAAGTTAACTAAATCCAACAACCCTTTTCATGTGTTAATTCCTGTTACAACATGACTCATAGATGGTAATCCAGACTCAAATTGGATACTTCCCATGATGCAGGACTTTTCATTTTTCCATGGAAAAAATACTGTGAGAAAATTACCCTGATTTCAAGGCAAAATCTCTCTCCTTATAGATATCACACTCTGTCTGGTCTTACTTCTATCTGCCTTCTCAAGCCATATAGTACATGTTTAATTTCGCATGAAATCTCATCAAATATTTGAGAATATCATGACCCTCCTAAATCCACTTTTATTCCAGGTCCAACATCTCCATCTACTTTCCTTGAATGGCACTATTTATATCCTTAGCCTATTTTTCTCTGAATCACCCATTTCTTACTGGTTTATAGAAGCGCTTTATACCTTATAGATTGTAACTCTATTATATACACTAATATTTTCTCCCAGGAGGTCATTTATCTTTTAACTTTGTTTATGGTGTGGTTTTTTTTCTTTTTCTTTTTTTTTGCCATATGGAAGTTACTAATTGTTTTTTATGTAGCCTGATCTGTCATTTTTTTTCTTTTGTGGCTTTTGGGTTTTGTATCTTGCTTAAGAAGACATAGTCTATATTGTGTTCTGGTTTATGTATAGTTTTTATTTTGTTTTTCACATTATGTTTTTAAAACTTCTCTTACTCAACATATTTTTGAGATTCACTCATGTTATTTCACGTATCAACAGTAATTTTTTATTTCAGTTACATTCCATTGTTTCATTCCACAAATAGTTCATCTATTTTCCATTTGGATTGTTTTCAGTGTTTGGTGATTAGGATTAAGGTCACTATAAATTTCTTATATAAGTCTTTTTAGTAGACATATATTTTAATTTTTCTTGGGTATATACCTCAGAGTGGAACTGCTGGGCCACAGGGTAGCTAGCTATATACTTAATTGTATAAGAAGTTGCTAAAAGGCTTTCTAAAGAAGTGCTACCATGTTATACTCCCACCGGCAAACTGTCAGAGTTTCAGTTCTCCACAACCTCACTAACACTTGAGAATGCCAGTCTTTCTAATTTTAGCCATTTTAGTGAGTTAGCAGTAATATCCTATCGTGGATTTATTTTACATTTCCCTGGTGACTAGTGATGTTGAATACTTTTTCACATGCTTATTTGAATATTCTTTGAAATGCCTATCCAAATAAAAATTAAATTGTTTGTCTTTTTATAATTATTTAAGTCTTTATTCCAGATATAAGTCCTACAAATATTTTCTCACAGTAAGTGGCTTGCCTTTTCATTTTCTTAGTGGTTTCTTTTAATAAGCAGATATTTTAAATTATTCTGACTCCTTTTGTCATATCAGTATTTTCTTTTATGATTAATGCTTTTTGCATCACATCTAAGAACTCTTTCCCTGTACTAAGGCTATGGAGATATTCTCCATGTGTTTTCTTCAGGAAGCTTTTTAGTGTTAGCTTTCATATATATATGATCCATTTTAGATTAACTTTTGTGTATGACAAGAGGAAGGTCAGAGTATATTTTAGATATAGTTTTTTTTAAGATCACTACCATTCCTTGCATTGACTCTGCTTAATTGGAGGCTATTTGCTGCAATTAACAAACTTGGTTTCCTTATATCAGATTGCTAAATCTCCTTATGTTAAATTATTTTCCTTTGTTTATGAAAGATCTATATTGATTGATATAATAATTGGAGAGGGTCTCCTCAGCCACTGTGTAGGACAGGATTTGATTCCCTCAGTGGGTTACAACTCCCCCTTCCTCCAGTAGCACAGTAGATGGCTGCAGGAGTTCTCTGGTGGGCAATCACCCACTTCGATTACCTAGTAACACCTGGAAGCAAATTCTGCAACCGGCACTCTAGACTTTGATGGAATTTTCAAAGTCCTCCAGTTTTTACTCCTCCAACTGTACTTCTCTCCTCTTGACATACCTTTTACCTAAAAAAGGTAAAAGTGGAAATGCATTCCTCCACCTCCTGCTTAGTCAAAACTTTTCTCCCTGATTCTCACTTAACTGAAGATGTTCTTCTCTAGTTCCACTGTCCTATGCTCATGAACTAGAGATCTGTGAGGTGGTTCCTAGAATTCTCTTTCAGTTTAGGGCAATGACATACCTGATTTTTTTCCCAGTGTATACAGTGTAAGTTGGAGTCTCTCATAATTTTGATACATATTCCACTCCTATCACTACTTCTCTTACTGCCAGAGAAAATTTGACTAGAGAGCTGCAGACTTGCCACTGTAATACTGATACGAATGAGCCTCGTCTTTGGCAGCACAGACAACTCCAGGGATCAACCAAGAGGAATTTATTCAGTGTCTAGCACTATGGCTGTTGACTATATCCTTTCCCTCTCTCTTTCACAGAAAGTGTAAACAATAAAAAAAAAATCATTGGGAATAAATGATGGCTATTCCTCATTCTTCATTATTTCATTCTCAATCATATTGTTATGGTTTCCTCTTTGAAGTGGTGATTTTAATGACTTTGCTTTATGGTCATGAATAGACTGAGTTTCAAAAAGAAATCGGGAAGAAAGTCAAAGAAGATTCCTCTTCCCTTTACTTTTAGGGACAAATACAATGGCTGGGACACACACGAGAACTACTACTCAAGATGCAATTATCTGAGTCTACTTACCTGTTCAATCTGTTTGTACCATATCATCAGCACTTCCTCTAACTGATGAACAGTTTCTGAATTGCTGGCTGCAGCAGTCACTTCTTCAAAGGTATGCAGTTTGGAAAAATCAACATTATCTATCGTCTTTAACTTTACTGTTCCTTCAATACTTATTCTAGCACCTAAAAAGGAAAAAACAAGATTAAGAAAAGAGGTGTTTAATGTCAATGTGTTAAATGTTAATGTGAGCTTTCAATTTCTAATTACTGAAATGTTAAAGATCTAATACTCTATAGAAATTTGTATTAGAAATACAATTCTAATTGACCATTAGATTGTAACTTGATTTATTAATAAAATTATATATTTTAACAGTATTAAAAAATAAAAGTATGTATTTTAAAGAGTTCGTAATAAAGTACATATTTTTAATATGGTAAAATTTTTCATTAATACTGTATTATAGGAAGAGATTGCTCCTGCTGTAATGGAAAATAAAAACAAAACATATCATACTCCTGCAAAGATACCTAGAAATAAGGAGTTCTAATGATTTCACATCTTACCTGTAGGTCCCATAATTACTTTAACATCTTTTAGGATAGAAATGTTTTCTCTAGTGTTTATTTTTAATAACATATAGTTAATTTGCTCATTTTTAGTAATTTACCAAACATTAAATTTTATACTCACCGTCTAAAAATGAAAGGTATCTGTTGATAGTTTCAGTGAAAATGTATTTTTCAGATTCTCCCTGCGTGGACTGGTTTAAAGCACCCCAATTGCTTGTTGCAAGAATAGCTGGTAGAAATATATTTGCCAGCATGTTCCTAATCCCATTTAGGAGTCCTTTCGTTGCATCCAGAACAGTAAATAGCACTTCCTAAAAGGGTGATGTTTAAATGTTATTTTATACGCTAATCCCATTTAAAGAACTGAAACTCATAACCTATTTTACATTGCAAAAAAATAGATCCCTAATATATTTTATAAACTATTAGGGAAACATAAGTGGTTATTGTAAGGTTTAAAGACCGGAGACCACGGGAGGGGCGGCGCAGCTGAAAGTCAAAGTACCCTCCTGGGTTTCAGCACCAAATGTAAGGTTTTTTGGAGTGGCTGGCGCCAGAGAAAGAAAGACGAGCAGAGCTGAAAGGAATAAGTAAAGAGGCTTTATTGGGGCGCTCCCAGGTGGGGGTAATGAGTCCCAAGAGAGGGACCTGGGCGAGCTTTACGGTCCCACGGAGTGGGACCAGAGAAGTCGCCCCGCCCAGAAGTCTGAGTGGGCTCATATACGTTTTTTAGGGGTGGGGGATGGGAGTTTTTTCTGGAGGGAAGGTTTTGGTGGGAAGAGTGAGGAATTTCTTTGTTTCAGCTTTAGGGCGGGTATTGAGGAATAGGATGGGCTTCTTCTTTTTTCATTAGGGAAGGGAGGGGTGCCTGCCACCAGCCTTACAGTTATGAATATTAGAGTTCTAAAGTCAACAAACTTACACTCTGCCCCCATTTTAACCATTCACACAATTGCTCTCCCTGGTGTTTTAATTTCTGCATAGGAATGCAGCTATAGCCTAGAGCCTGTACAAGGGGAAGGAGATGGAACTGAACCTCCTGCAGAAAGAAAGTTGCCTCAGTGGAAAGTTGCCCTATCCATGAAATGAGAACCAGAAAAACTACATCAGGCCAAGAAAGTAACAATCAAACTAGCCTTTGCCCAGAATTTGGGTGAAAGAAATTACCAGCCACAAGAAATCAAAAGCCCGGAAATCGAAATCCCCTCATCCATGAGTATGACACCTCAATTAATATATTTTAAGTGACTTGGAAATCCCAAGCCAAGAAATTTGATTTAAAAACTTGTATAGGGCCACTAAAAACTGGACGCTTATTTTTTACCTGTGAGTGTATGACAATAAAGAATACAATGACTACAATTTAGGTCATTAAATATGAAATGGACACCAATTTTGAATCAAAAGTGTAGTTTATTATATCTCAAACCATAGCAGTAAAGTTAATCAAAGTCTGCACCTAAACTATCTGTAAGGCTGGTGGCAGGCACCCCGCCATTCCCTAATGAAAAAGAAGCAGCCCCTCCTATTCCTCAATACCTGCCCTAAAGCTGAAACAAAGAAATTCCTCACTCTTCCCACCAAAACCTTCCCTCCAGAAAAAACTCCCATCCCCCAGCCCTAAAAAACATATATAAGCCCACCCAGACTTTGGGCGAGGTGACTTCTCTGGTCCCACTCGGTGGAACTGTGAAGCTCGCCCGGGTCCCTCTCTTGGGACTCGTTACCCCTACCCGGGAATGCTCCAATAAAGCCTCTTTACTTATCCCTTTCAACTCTGCTCGTCTTTCTTTCTCTGGCGCCGGCCACTCCAAAAACCCTTACACTATCGACACAGTTTTGCGATCTAAACGGTAGCTTGTTTATGCCAGCAGTGAAGAAGCCTGGAGAGTGAGTGGTGATGAAATCACAAAAGGCATTTTCCACAGTTTGCTCAGAATTGGATATTTTTCCTTGCAAGAAATGGTCCAAAGCCTGGAAGAAGTGGTAGTCAGTTGGTACAAGGTCTGGTGAATATGGTGGATGACAGAGTTTCCGAGTCCAGCTGCTATAGTTTGAGCAGCATTGTTTATGCAACATATGGTCCAGTGTTGTCTTCCAAGAGGATTGGCCTGTCTCTATGGAACAATCTCAGCTGCTTAATCTCAAGCATCTTCATCATTTTGTCCAACTGGTTGCAGTAGACATCCACTATAATCGACTGACCAGGTTTCATGAAGCTGTAGTGGATAATACTGGCACTGGACCACCAAACTGACACCATTAGCTTTTTTTGATGAATATTCAGTTTTGGACTGTGTTTCAGCACTTCATCTTTATCCAACCATTGTGCCGAATGCTTGTGATTCTCTGAAAGAATCCATTTTTCATCACATTTAACAATACAGTGTAGAAATGGTTCACCTTTATGTTGTGACAGCAAAGAAAGTCAAGCTTCAAGACGATTACTCTTCTGATGCTTGTTTAATTCATGAAGAACCCATCTATCCAGCTTCTTTACCTTGCCCATTTGTTTCAAATGGTCCAATATTACTGGAATAGTTACATCAAATCCTGCTGCTAATTCATACACAGGTTGAGATAGATTCACTTCCACTATAGCTTTCAGCTCATTAATTTCCACCTTGGTCTCAGGTCGCCCAAGTGGCTCATTTTCAAGATCAAAATCACCAGAATAGAACTTCTCAAACCATTGACATACTGTGCGTTCATTAGCCACATCTTTCCCAAACACTTCGTTGATATTTCGAGCTGTCTGCACTGCATTGGTTCCACAATGGAACTCATATTCAAAAATAACATGAATTTTAGACTTATCCATGGTTTCACAAAAATTGCTCTAAAAATTTTTTTGAAGGATAATCACAAGCCAAAACATGTTTGAAAGACTGAGAATGTACCTTCACAATAAAAATAAAACAAGAAGTGTCAAAGTGAAATGTCAGAGATATCAACTGTCAAACTTAGTACTTAAGGAAATCAGACATTTAATACTTAATAACCCAAATAGTACAGTTTGGTGCCATTAACTTCTGCTAAGGTGTCAGCAGGTTTTCCCACAATTGCTTCTGCACCATCAGTCAAATGCCAACACAGTGAAAAGGGAAAATAGCATCTCAGTATTATGACAAAAATTGGTTTTACCTTACAGATCCCCTGAAAGGGTCTTAGGTACCACTTGGAAAACCACTACATGGCTCAGCTGTGATTACATTTCCACAGTTATAATGATGTAAACAAATATTTAGCTAAGCAAAATATAATATAACTATGTTGGAAGGATGGAGGGATGGAGAAACAAGGGGGAGAGCCATAGGTTAAATAAAAAGCTAAATCCTCACCTTCCAGAGAGAAAAGGCCACAGATAATGTCTAAACTGGCAAAAGGAGCAATCAGAGCATATTATTCAGCAATATGGAAGTAAATGAAAGAATACACTAAAAGAGTTTAATAATTCCTTCTGGAAAGTGCGATAGAAGTGAGTTTTTCTTAACAAGGCTTACAGAACCTCTTCTTTCTTTAAACTATATGCACATATAACTGATAAAACTAAAACTAAGTTATAAAAAAGAATAGATTAAATCATGGACAAGTTGAAGAGAGAATCAGTGAAATGGAAGATACATAGATGTCCATACATAGAGACATCATGGTGAAGAGACTTCAAAGACAGAGTAAAAGCAAGCAGAAGGAAAAAAGATTACCTATGAATTATACTAACAGGAGAGGTCTCATCAACCACAAGAGATACAATGAAATATTTACAATGAAATATTTACAGGGGAATATAACTGCCAGCTTAGGATCCTAACCCAAGCTAAACAACTTCTCTTCAAGCAATCTTCTGTTGTAAACAGAAAAGGAGCAAAATTAGATTCAGTTTCAGTTTTCTTTCACATTGTAAAAGCTATTATGATTCTCTAAGTATAATAAAGAGTACTAATATTTGTTGAGAGCCTACTGTATGTCAGGCAATATAATAAGAATTTACTTATATTATCATTTAGTGTTATAATTCTGCCAGGTGGATATTATTATTCCCAAATTTCAGAATGTATAATGTAGAGACCTAAATCTCAGAAAGGATGAGCAACTTGCCACCACTGTTAGTCAGTGGTGAACCTAGGAGACAAATTCAGGTCCATCTGTCCAAAATTCTTACTTTTCCCATTCCATCATCCTGCCTTTCCAGGACTAGGTTAGCAATGCCAAGGATGTAGGTCAATTCTTCCTTCTTCTTCTAAAGCTATTAGAGAGTTAAAATATTGAGTGAAGAGGGGATGAAATAAAGTAACCAATACTTAACATTGTATGAACAAAATTAAATGTGTTCCTAGTGAATGGAAGGATGGAAATTATTTGTACACCATCTAGAAGAAATGAAATTTTCATAAATTTTAAAAGTGGTATCTAAAGTATAAATAGAACTAAGCTCTATTATAGCTAATTTCTCAGTTTCTTTGACTATATGAATATATTACTTTCTTGGAACTCAATTCAGTCCTATATTTAAAAAGTGAAAGCAAAGTAAAGCAAAAGTGTGACTATGAAAATACATTCAATATTTAACTATACATTTGGAAGAAAAATTTAAACATACCTCATGAATACTTTTAGCATTTACAGCAACATCATTATGACAACGAACAAAAAATATACACAGTCCTTTTAGCTTCTCTGGGGCTGCGCTGTCTATATACAATCTCATCATTTTTGCCCCTTTGGTTGCTCCAGGAATAGTTCGACCACATTCTGAAAACAAATGTAAAGAACTTAGCATATGATCACATAGCTGATCAAATGTGATACATTGCTGTGGTTCTTACATTATTGTTTCTTGTTTTACTTTACTGTAAGAATTTTTCAATAGGATCATGAGACAAAATTTTTGTCTACAAAAAGATGTCAACAATTGCAATTCTTAAATTGCAGTCTCCTCTGGGTACCTTTCCCTGAGCTCTGCACTTTTGTTCCTATTGGTCTGGTCTCAGGGTCTTCACACAAACTGTTCTCCCATCCCATCCCCAACATTTTGCTTACCAAATTCCTACTCATCTTTCAGATCTCAGCTGAAATGCCTCCATCTCAGGAAGCCTTCACTGAGAAGGTCCAGTTCCTGTACTAAATATACTCATAGCACTCAACTTATACTAAATCATTCCTTGAACTAATTTCAATGAAAATTAAACATTTAATAATAAATCTTTAATTTTCTTTTTTTTTTTTTTTTTTTTTTGAGACAGAGTCTCACTTTGTTGCCCGGGCTAGAGTGAGTGCCGTGGCATCAGCCCAGCTCACAGCAACCTCAGACTCCTGGGCTTAAGCGATCCTACTGCCTCAGCCTCCCGAGTAGCTGGGACTACAGGCATGAGCCACCATGCCCGGCTAATTTTTTTGTATATATATTTTTAGTTGGCCAGATAATTTCTTTCTGTTTTTAGTAGAGACGGGGTCTCACTCTTGCTCAGGCTGGTCTCGAACTCCTGACCTCGAGCGATCCACCCGCCTCGGCCTCCCAGAGCTAGGATTACAGGCGTGAGCCACCGCGCCCGGCCTAATTTTCAAAAATCATTAAAATTAAAATGTGAGAATTCTGTTAGACGGCTGGTTGCAATATTAATTTGCAGAAATTAACAACCTTCATATTTACAATAGCCAATTTAAAGTGTGATAAAGAAACTAAAAAATCCCTATCACAAAACCACAAAAATGTTTTGCCCAGCCTTTCTTTCTTTGGGTTTGGGGATTCCTCCTGCCCTGTGATTCTGGATGACACCAGTCCCACAGCCCTGCTGAAGTGGGCATGTGAAAACTGGACCAATTAGACTCTCTCTAAGAATGTAAACTTTGAATGGAGACACACAAAGAAAACAGGGGGATTTGAGAGATGTCAGTCTAGTGATGAATCCTAAAGAAACTGCCCTGAAATCCATGGAAATGTTTGTTCTAGTCTAGTCCTTCCCAACTATTTTGTAAACTACCCTCTCCCCCTCCCCTATTTATTTACTTATTGCTTACATAAGGCAGAATCTACTTCTGTTTTTTGCAGCCAAGGAACCCTGATACATGGTGTTTGGCACCATAAGAGCCCAAATGCCCATTCATAAAGGTTGCACAGGGAATTAACATCCTCTTCTTTTTCCTTGCTAAGAGAACCTGACTTTGTCCCATTCAGCAATCTGTGTGTCCTCAGGGATATACTGCTTTCTCAGCCTCCCTAGCCCCTAGGGTAGCCATGTGACACAGTTCTGGCTGATAAGACATAAGACAAGCTAAAACAAGCTTGAGCTTTCCTGATGAAGAGGAGAGATGTGACCATAAATAGGGGAATGATTTCTAAAAATCACAATGCAGCTGTACAATGGAATACTATACAGAATTTTGTGAATGGGGTAAATCAACATGTAATGACATGGAAAAATGTCTAGGCTATACTGTCAAGTGCAAAAACCAAGTCAAAAATAAAATGCGTTATACGATCACATTTAAAAATGATAATAAGCATTTGTATGCTGGTAAATGCTTATATGTAGAAGAATATTTACCAAACTGATAAATGTATTGCTTTTGCAGGTACCAAAAATAATGATTTAAAACATGTCTACGCTTTGTTCTAGCCATTCTCCTTCTGAGAACTCTTCCTAAAATTCATTCCTAATTCACACAGATTTATCTTCAATGCTGTTCACTGAGGCATCGTTTCAAGGAGCAAAAAGTTGTAAACAACCTAAATTCCAATAGATCAGTTCAGAAAATTATGCTTATGTCAGCCTACCGAAATAAAATGCAACTGTTAAAAATTTAATTGTATAAGTGTATTTATTGGCATAAAGAGCACAATATTATCAAATTTAAAAGCCACTATAGAATAATATGTAGAGCTGGATCCCATTTTTGTTAAATATGAATATAAACTAAAGCAGTTAAAAAGGGATATTTATCAAGGAGGTAACTGCTTTCTCCAACTGAGTGGGACTTGGATGGTTTGTGTTTTTATTCTAATTATAGATATTTTCTTATCTGTCTATGATTTTCAGCTATTGTTTTAATTTTTAACATGTTTCGTGGGAGAAGCAAGATATATATTAATCTATGAAAAAACTAGAGGAAAGTAGAACATAGCCAAGTGTTGTATGCACCATGCAAACTTTAAATGAGACAGGAATGGGGAGAACAGTGGAGGATATGGGTTGGAACACTCTGGAAAGGCTCTACATCAGAGGAAAGATTAGAACCCAAACCTAATGAGGTGATCTGAAGGAGGGGAGGGTTTGCTGCATGGAGAGAAGGGCAAGCTCAGAGAGTCAGCACTGCAGAGAGAAGGGCACAGAAACGACTTTGGTACATACAGGAAACAATGAAGAGAGTTGCACATTCACATCTGTAAGAGTAGATCCGACCAGACAAGTACTGTGTGCCAGATTACAGTGGGCCTTGGGCAAATGAGGTATTTGGCCCCAATCCAATAAATAACAGGACAATAAGAGTTACTTGGCAGGAATAAGTGGTGTGGAGTTCAGAAAGAATCTGATAACACAGACATTGGTTTTCAATCTGGAATACTGGTCGGGCACGGTGGCTCACGCCTGTAATCCTAGATCTCTGGGAGGCCGAGGCGGGAGGATCGCTTGAGCTAAGGAGTTAGAGACTAGCCTGAGCAAGAAAGAAACCTTGTCTCTACTAAAAATAGAAAAATTAGCCGGGCATGGTAACACACACCTGTAGTTCCAGCTACTCAGGAGGCTTAGGCAGGAGGATGGCTTGAGCCCAGGAGTTTGAGGTTGCTGTGTGCTAGGCTGATGCCACAGCACTCTACTCAGGGCTACAGAGTAAAATTGCCTTTTATGAACCAGGAAACCTCTTGTCCATTGAGTCTCAAAAAAAATAAAAAAATCTGGACTACTACGGGAGGCATGAGATATGGGCCTAGCTTAAAGCAACAGAGGAGGAAAGTGAGAAAGAACCAATAGGAGGGATGTACTGAAGGTAAAGCCACAGGACTTAGAAGATGAGTAGTCTAGAACCAAAAGGATGACACATGTACCCAGCTATTAGGACAAAGGTTTACCAAGCTGGTAGCATGTCAATTATATTATGCATAGTATGCACAGTAGGGAGAGCTAGAGATTCCAACTGACAGCTGCAGCGGGCACAAGATGCTGGGCCGGGACCACAGGGGGCTCTGGATGCTGGGCTCTGGGGAGGGCATCATGGCCATTTCTAGTCATCTGGACAAAATGGCTCCACCTGTCTCAGGGAAAATGCAATTAAATTCTAATGAAAATGTGTGTTCCCTAGTAGAGGTCAATGATTTCTATAAGGATGTTTTCTCCTTGAATCATTAGAGTAATCCCTGAAATATATATTTGGGCTGAAAATTTACTGTTCTTAAGACACTATATTTTTCACACATAAGCTTCTGGTAAAATTTTCTTTATAAATAGAGAATTGTCTATGTGTAAGAGAAAACACATACTTCACTTTAACATTCATTAACAATTACTAGCACACTGCCCTCATAAAACTTTCTTACCAAGACCAGGTGCATCGCCTTCCTGGTAGAAAAATTTCAATGTCTTACGTCCATCTTTAGCAAAAAAATCAGCAAATGGTTCCAGCTGTTAAATAAAAGACACAATGATGATTAATAAAGTGACTAGGGAATAATCCTCTTTATTTTATAGATTAAAAAAATGAGGCTCAAAGAGTTTATTCAAGGTACACAGAGGCAGGTACATCAGAGGCAAGATTACAGCCCATATTAATTTAACTCCATAATTACTGTGGAATATAGAGTGAATTCTATTTCTCAGCCTGCACTAATGATCTGCATATATAGTTTGGAACAGCCACTTACCTGACCCTATCTCACAGAACTTTACAGGGGTAGATTGGTAAGTCTAACTGGAGGTAAATATAAAAGAATTATTATTAAAAGAAACTATTCGTAAAAGCTGACTTGTGAAACAAAAAATTTGTCTTATTGACTAACTGTTTTGTTTGACCAATTATATAAGCAATTATGTTTTCAGCAATTGTAATTTGGCCCATATTACAGCCAAACTACTATAAAAACAAATCATTATAATGAGATTCTTCCACACTTATGAACACAAAGTTTTTATTCAATTACTTAGGAGTCAGTGTAATATCTTAGTAAGTAGAACACTAAATGGGTTACATAAGCACAAGCCATCACATGGGAAATAAAAAGTTACTATACCCCCTTCACCCAGTCCCACTGATTCCATACACAAGTCTCCCTTTTGGGTAGCATTTCTCTCCACTTCCACTTAGGGGAAGGAAGTATCCACGTATAGAAAAGCCACTCCCCCTAGGACAACGTGTCTCGAACCTTGATATGCATCAGAGAATCACATAGAGGGCTCGTGAAAAACACAAAATGAATTTGCATTTCTAACAAGTTCCAGGTGATGTTGATGCTACTGTTCCTGCGACCACATTTAAGAACCACCACTCTAGGAGATGAAACAGAGCCACAGAGATGTACATGACTCTAGTCCTTAGTTTCCTACTCTTCCATCTCCCACATAAACTCAACTCTCTCACAAAATTACAACCTAAAAGAGACAAAAACTGTCAGCACAGCTCTTCTTGTGCAGTTCCACCAATACTTTCTTGCTGACCCTTTAGCTTTGAAAGCATACAAATTCTCAAAAGTAGTACATGTAACTGTGATTAAAAAAAAAGACATCAAAATATCAAATGCAACCAATCCTTGCTTTTTAGATACATTGTACTCCTGCAGTGAGTAAAGTGAATGTTGTGGTGGGCCCAAATCATGACTGTGAATTAAAAATTCACTTAAGCTACGTAACATTCTACCAACAGTTCATCTGAGCTTCACCTAGACAAAGCAGCATTATCATATCCCTCTTGTGGAATGAAAACTAAAGCTAAAAAGAATTTAAGTGAAGGACCCAAAGACACACAACCACAGTACAGAGGCAGAGATTCCTTAGCCTTGGGTCTCCAGATCTGTGCTCATTCCACAGAACCATACCGCTGCTGCCTTGACTTTGGAAAACATTGCAAGTGAGCCAGGAAAGAGATTATCTTGAGCAGTGCTGAATGACGGGGCAAAGCAAGAATACCAATGTCTTAAAAACCTCTGTATTGGTCAGGGTCCTAGCAAGCAAGGGAATCACACACAAAGGGTTTTCTGAAGAAGTCTGATACATAAAGAGGCTACTTCTAAAGGCCAGAGCAGGGTTAAGGGAAGCTGAGGCACTAGCAGCAACAGGACCAGCAACCAAAGAAAACCATTATCACCCCAAGGCCTGAAAAGGTGAAGGGTTGGGGGTGATGGTGCAACCAGAACCAGGTTGAGAACTGGAGATGTGAGGACCACTTGGGAGGAGCTGTAGTTATAAAAGGACAAAACCATGGCCAGAAACATGGCCAAGTGGGGAGCTTCTCCCCTCTGCCCTCCAGTTTCCTACTGGTGCCTCCCAGTGGCTGAATCAAGTGGAAGCCAGAGACCAAGGGAGCCCAGGTGATATACTGCATAGAACTCAACCTTCTAGGCCACAGAGCAGGGCAGAGACAAGGGGAAAATGGATCTGGAGGCAAACAAAATAACCGTCACACCCCCTGTTGTCCACTTTTTTGTGGTGCCTTTACTGAGCTACTGCTACCCTGGAATGCATGCCAGGCTTCACATTAAAAGAATATTTTTCCATACAGCCAATTTCCTAAACCACACTACACCAAACCATTCCACCCCTTGTTCCTTGTTCCATCTTCTTACTCACCTGGCCACCAACCTTAATGCCAACTTACCATATGTCCTTGCTTTTTTCCCTTCAACCAAATAAGCACTCTAAATCTGCCTCAGATTTTGACAATAGTTTCCCTCCTTGCTACACTATTTTCCCTCCATCATGGCTTTGCACAATCACAAACAACTCTTAAACAAACACCTTTTCCAGATTAATTCTTCTCTTAACACTTAGATTTCCCATTTCTTGCAGCCAAAGCAGCATCTGGCCTGATCATGATGGGTTTTTTTTTTTTTTTTTTTTTTTTGAGACAGAGTCTCACTCTGTTGCCTGGGCTAGAGTGCTGTGGCGTTAGCCTCGCTCACAGCAACCTCAAACTCCTGGGCTCAAGCAATCCTCCTGCCTCAGCCTCCCGAGTAGCCGGGACTACAGGCATGCACCACCATGCCCGGCTAATTTTTCTATATATATTTTTAGCTGTCCATATAATTTCTTTCTATTTTTAGTAGAGACGGGGTCTCACTCTTGCTCAGGCTGGTCTCGAACTCCTGAGCTCAAATAATCTGCCCGCCTCCGCTTCCCAGAGTGCTAGGAATACAGGCGTGAGCCACCGCGCCCAGCCCATGATGGTTTTAAAGGGAGAACCTAACCCCACTGACCCAAAGTCTGAGACATACCTCAGGAATAGCAAATAGAAGGGTTTGTAGGCACATGGCACCACTTCCACTTCCTGACCAGCATGTTAGCCAGTAAGAAAGACTTCCTCCAAGCAGAGAATGCCAGCCCAGAATGCCAGATGGCAAATAGTTAAGGTGGGATTATCATCTCTGCAGGCATCTACCTCCCCCACTTAGTTCTAGCAGCTGTCCTCCCCTGAAGGCAATGGTCTGTGCCTACACCATCTGCAGAGCTGCTTGGATTCCAGTTGTGGTATTAGCCAAATTTGTGGGCTAACAATTCTCAGGTAAAACAAGGTTGAATAGCTATCTGGTTTCCTCCCTAACCAAGTGCAAGAATGGTCCTCAGGATGGTCCTAAAGCCTGGGCCTACTGAGAAACACTTTTTTAGAAACTGGCCTTTCCTTCATCTCATTGTCATCATCCCAAGGATATGTATAGGGTTGTTTTGCACCATTTGCTTCTACTGGGAGAGTAGGCAGACATGTAGCCAGAATTGCCATAGCAGCCAAAATAGTCATTAGGGAAGTCATTAAAACAAATAAACAAACAAACACAACTTGAGAATGGCAAAGAAAATCCTCTTGCTATATGGGTATACTATCCAGTCAGGGCCAGCTGCAGATTCTGAGGGACCCAGTGCAAAATGAAAATGCAAGACCACCTGTTAAAAATTATTAAGAATTTCAAGATGGCAACAAGAGATCATTAAACCAAGCACAGGGCCATTCTAACCACAGGGACCTGTGTAACTACACAGCCCACATGTCCATGAAGCCAGCCTTGACCATGGTGGTACATTCCAGCAGAGAAACTTCAGTGACCTCGGAAACCTACTTCCAGTTGCTTGCTATGGCACATCATGCATTCTCTATCCTTCGTCACTAACATAGCTGAGATCTATTGATATCTTTGCATCAATCACATCCCCATCTCACTGTTACAACTAACACTCGGAACAGGAAAGTGAGCAATCCATTCATACTGTCAGCAGACTGCCAGGACCAAACTTGTATAAGGGTCCTGGCAGAAATGAAGGGCAAGCAGCTTTTCAGAACTTGGCAATGCACTGCATCAAGCAAGGTAGACACTCTTTTAGGCACCATTCCACGGAACCTTGGCTCCTAGAGCAAGCTAAAGAGTTCTGCCCAAGTTTGCTGGTGCCTGTCAAAGCAGGAGGTGTGGCCCCAATGGTGACAACCTCACCACAACCCCACTCCACCACAACTCTCTCACCAGTGAATTCAGTGGGACCATTAGCTCGTGAGCAGCCTGTACCTGCTCACTGCTCTTGCTGGGATTCCAGCCCAGTCCACTCCTGGGGTTGAGAAAAAGCCCAAGCAGCTAAGGGTAGTTTTATTGAAAATTAATTTAGAACCTGAGCTATCAGGAGGGAAGCTATTATATAACACAATTATATTACTATAATCAGGATAACTAATTATCATACAAAACTGGGACCCTGTTTATTACTCCAGGAAAATACGCATAATCTAGAACTCTCGCTGCACCCTGAGACATATGGTAACCTGCCTTACAATCACCTCACTATTCTCTACTACTGTATATGCATATGATAGTCACCGTGCCCTGGCTCAGATTTATGCAGTTTGTTTTTCTATACAAATGATTTGCATATGTAGTTCATACAACCTATACTTGTAAAATATTACTCTACCAGTGCTTGACTATCCCTCTAACTTTTGAAGTCATTTTGAGTTAGTTTAGCTGAATTCTAGTTGCTAACTCTTTTTCCTTTCTCTGCAATAGTAGGCCTGACTAGAAATAGGATCCAGCGGGCTATAATTATATAAAACGAAGCTTCTTCTCTCATCAGTAGAATTCCAAGCTTCTCTTTCTAAATGTTTTGTTGTTCGTGATGACGACTTCGGTTTCTTAAGTCAATTCTCGAAGAGCAATTTAAAAATGATGATAAGACTTAAACTTACAGATGGGCAATCCAAAATTAAATCTTCCACAGTTACTATGTCCAGGCCAAGCTTTTCTGCTAGAATTTCAAATATGTATTTGTATGAAGGGTCAATTTTCATTTTCCGGTTTTCCCTTGCATCTCTAAATCTTGCCTAAAGAATGACAACCACATGTAAAAATTGCAATTAGGAAGGTGAAAAAAAAAACCAAAGTATTTCATTTAAAATAAAAGTGATACACATGAACACCCTTATTAGAAGCAAACCTGTCTCTCTTTCAATGTTTCCTGTAGATTTGGGATACCACTCATACTTCGCCGGTATTTAGACGACCGACGGGAAGACCCCGAGGAAAGCACTTCGGAAAGCACCGATTGAACCTGTCGCGGTCCGAGCCGAGTTCGAACTCTGTTCGCGTCTGGCTCATCCTCGTCTGGAAGAACGACCCCTTCTTCGGAAGGAATGAGATTCCGATAATCACTCTCAGAAGGAACGCTGCCTTCCCGGGAAAGAGGGAAAGCACCTTCCCCAAGCGCCTCCCCTTCTGGAGGGGGCGGGGCCTCCTCTCCCGGCGGGGGCGGGGCATCTTGCTCCGAACGGGGAGGGGCCGCCTCTTCCGTAGAGGGAGGAGCCTCTTCTCCCCCAGGGGGAGGCCCGCCTTCTTCAGCGTCCTGGTCTTCCATCCTCTCCTCCTGCAGAATACCTTAAACATCAATTATAGAATTATAAAATGTTCTTTTTCAAAACTGGACAATAAATTCGGTGTTGCGTGTTTTTATGCCTCCCCTTGAAGCTAGACAAGGAGCAAAATCAGCCATCTCTCCCTCGCCTCAGATAAGATGTCTGAAGAAGCTAAGTTTACAGGGCTGGAGAGGTGATTTTGTAAGGGGGACTGCACACATAGACACACACACACACACACACACACACACACACACCCCTTTGTTTTTTTCCAACTATAAGTGCTGTTCCTGATTATGCTGTGGCCCTAGGGGACTGTCCCTCCCCGCACATCCCAGCCCTGCCATAGTAACCACTGCAACTGATGGGAAGGCATCTGTCAGGTGGCTTAGGGCTGAAAAAAGGTTGAGAGCCACTGCATTCCAGGACTGAGTGGAGACTACTGCCAAGATACTGACCAAGCACAGAACTACACGGGCTTGAAATGTGCCTTGCTTCAAGGAATGCTGTGATATAATACAGTTCATCAATCAGACATCCAACTGTCCAGCTATCTCCTCTACATGAGCATAACCAAAAACCCACAAAAGCATAAAACATCCCCTTAGCAGCCAAAATAGACACCCAAGTCCAAACACAAAGTTCATGCTGAAATGTAACTGTGACTATTTATTGAAGCAATGGGATCACATAAATTATAAATCTAACCTACCTAATCAGAAAAGCTCTAATTTTAAAGGAGTATATAAGTCATCATGAGCACAGAACCATGAAAGTTAGGATACACCAATGAACAGGAGGAAATGTCAGTTACAGATAAAAATCATACGTAGTACAGTAACAAAGCCTCCATCAAACTAAACAAGTTTTCAGGATATGGTTAAAATCCAGAAACCAGAATAATAGTAAATATTTGGAGACCAAAGGATACATTCCCAAGCAGATGGGAAGCCAGAGAAAGAGGCTTTCTAATGAGAAAATCTGAGGAGGACACGAATGCAGACCCGTGCTCAGTAAGACGGAGCTTCATACAGCAGGACACCAGCAGACATGACACAGAGACAGTCTAGCACCTATACCCACAACTGCCCTCTCCAAGTTTTCCAGAAAACTCATAAACAGCTGAAATTGTTTTCTTTGCTACCCTTAGTTGGCCTACTCACAGATGGAAATACCCAAATTGATCTTTCAGCTGCCAGTTTACCCACCTACCCACTCCTAAAATGTGTAAACATGAACCATTATTCCCAAACTGTCTGCAGTTTTTTTAAATCTTACCTCTCTCCTTTCTTTTTCATAAATCCTAATTTTTGCCTTTGGTCCTTGACCCCAATCTAATGTCTATCTTGTCTGCACAAGAGTAAAATAACTAATTAAATGTGTCTGAGTTATTATTGGACACAGAGAAGATCTACAACACCAGCATTTGTGTGTGCATTACATTTTTAACCCTTGGAATTGGCCTAGAGGAGTTGGTTATACTATCTGTAACCCAAGAACAAGTATGATGACACGTATTAGTGAAGTCATATCAACTGCCTGTCACTCTGCCTCAATTTATGCTTTTGAATCCTGCAAAACAATTCACTTTATTCAGTAAGAGAATCTTCATACCTTTTCTCAAAGGATACTGATAGGCATGATTGTCTGGGTTTTGCAACCAAAGCAAAATTTAATTTAATATCAGTACAGTGGCGAACGCATGTACTGATTGAGCTCAGTGAGACTGGGGAGCTTCCCTGCAGGCAATCAGTACTCCTTGTAGGGCCACACAACTATTTAAGCCACTATTATTTAAGCCATCAAGAAAAAACTAAAATTGAATCATAATACTTTGTTTAAGAAATCAGGGAAGTATGCAATAAATCTTAATGAGTTTTCCATCAAAAAATGGCTACTATTTCTTAAGTGGAGGTACAGGGTAAATTTTCAGAGAATGTTATTATCCAACACAATTCATTCCCTGAGGATTCCACATAGTTGAGACTCATGGGAACATAATTTCAGAACTAGGAAAACAAAAGAACTTAGAAATCATCTAGTCCAACTCTCCCATTTTACTGATAGTGAAGGTCCAGAGAAGTTGCAGGTCTTTCCCAAGTACATAGCCAGTAACAATTTTTCTAAACTTCAGACCAGATCATTTTGCTGCCCTCCTTAAAGTCCTCCTCTGGACACCAAATACAAACTCTTGTGTCTTCCAAGACCTTCCTAACTTGGTCCCAATCTCTTTCTTTCTGTTTTTTTTTTCCATTGCCTTTACACCTGGTGTTTCCTGCAGCCAGGGCAGCACTAGCAGTTCCTGAAGCAAGCACTGTTTTCTCACCTGTTGGCATTAGCAAGGAGCTTACAACCTAATGATGGAGGCAAACATACCAGCACATACTTATAGATTTATTAGAACCAAAGTATGCACAAGAATAGTATCAGAGGAGAAAGTGTGGGAGAGAAAACACTAAGGAGAAGCTTTCATAGCTAAGTCTTGGCAGGATACATAAGAGTTCCCTGGAGAAGACCAGGTATATTATATTAACTGTCAACAATTAAACGCCAGGTTCTGTGCTTGGTGAGATACATAATTGTTTTGATGAATCAATATATATATTCAATGTATACTTATGTATATATACATATTCCTTAAAGATTAAAAACAATCAGAAAAGGGGACAAGGAAAACTGGAGGGAGGAGAAAGTGGGGAAGAAAAGGGGGAAAATATTATAAACAATCAGATTTATGTATAACTTCTTTACAAATAAAAGCAATCAGGCACATAACATTTAGAAAACAAAAGCAAAGAAATAGAGATTTCTGTGTCATTTTAGAAATGACAAGAATTTGAGTTTTTTTCTGTATGAACAAAAAAGAAGAGTGAGAAATGTTATAGACTGGTGCCAGAGAATGGAAAATTCTAGAGTTTGGTCTTTATTTCATAGGCAGTGGAGAATCCAGTGAAGGTTTTTATGCAACAGAGCAACAGGATCAGAATTTACATCAGGAAGGTAAATTTGGCAGATTGGAGAGAAGAGACTGAAGGCAGGGAAACCATGAAAGAGGCTATTGATAAAATCTAAGCTAAAAGTAATGAAGGCCTGAACTAGGGTAGTGACAGTAGAAACAGGAATTGGGATAGAGCTGGGGAAGAGGAGAGGTATTGTGAAAACGGAATGGACAAGATCTGACAGTTGACTTGATGCTGGGTGAAGGGGAGAGTCAGGAAGATTAAAAACAAAAGGCTTAGGTTTTTAACCGGGATACAGCTGAATGGTGCCACCAGTATGAGAAACAGAGTGCGGAAGATTTCAGAAGGAATACGGTAAGTTCAGTTCAATTATTAATATACTGAGTTTGAGATGTTAACCACACATCAAAGTGATACCATCCAGCAAGAAGCTGGCAACTGGACATTAAGGACTGGACCTCAGGAGGCTGGTCAGCACTGGAAACAAATTTGAAATCTTGCCTAGATTTCAAAGTAGGGATTGGCAAATTTTTCTGAAAAGGGCCAGATAGCAAACACTTTAGACTTTGCAAGCTTTGCAAGCCACATGGGTCTCTGTCACAACCACTCAGCTCTGCTGTTGTAACATGAAAGCAGCCATAAATACATAAATGAATGGGTGTGACTATGTCCCAATAAAATTTTATTTATAAACACTGAAAGTTGAATGTCATGTAATTTACACATATCATGAAATATTTTTCTTTCTTTTTTAAAAACAACCGTCCATCTAAAACTGAAAAAAACACATTATTAGCTCAGGGCTGTACAATAACTGGCAGTGGAATGGATTTGGTCTAATAGCCATAGTTTGCTGACCCCTGCTCTAGAGATGAATCATGGGAGTAGAAAAGATTGTCCAGAAGAGCGTGTAAAGAGAGAAGAGTCACAAAGTCAAATCCTTGGAATGCATGTACATTTAAGGGGTCATTTGAGAAAAGAGAAGGAAAGCTAGATCAGTCAGAGGTTTAGCAAGAAAATGAGAAGAGAAGAGAAATGGTGCTCTAGAAGGTAGAAGAGTTGTAAGAAGGAGGGAATGGTCAACATTGATATATGTCACAAAGAGCATGAGGAGGAAGATCCAATGAATCAAGGAACCAGAGAGGTGCACAAGACTTACAAGAGAGCAATTCAGGAGAATGGTGAAGGTACTATCCCAGTGGAAAAGGAATAGCAGGTAATCAAGTGCTGCATTAATAGAGGCAGAGAGAGTGAAGACTATTCTTCCAGAAAGTTCAGCAAAGAAGGAGAGGCAGGAAATACACTGGAAATTTGAGGGGGACGAAGAATTGAGAGAGGTTTTTGTTTGTATTTTGTTTGTTTCTTTTGAGGAGAATTAAACACTAAATGAAAGAATCTAGCAAAGTAGTGAATAAAATTCATCCCTCTGCCACCTTCTTCAAACTTTTGCTCAATGTATGGAAAATTCTGGAAAAACTGGAACTCTGGAAAATGCCTAAAAAGACATTTAGTTATATAATCACTATATTCACCACCGGTTGCAAGCCTCTCTCAACATTGCACCTTACCCAAAACTTTCTCATTTTGTGCAATGAAATAAATATGAAAAAAATATTCATCTATGTACATTTATAAACTGACTAATCTCTTGAGCATTTTTTTCTAACACAAATAAACCTAATTTATTTCAACTTTTCAATAATTATGTTTTGCCAGGATGATGGGGTTTCAATTCTTTTAAAAATAAATGACCATTTGGAGGACTCACACTCACCAATTTCAAAAGCTACTACAGCCTACAGTAATCAAGACTGTGGTACTGGCATAAGGATAAATATATAGACCAATGGAATAGATTTGACAGGCCAGAAATAAACTCATACATTGATAGTCAATTGATTTTTGACAAGAGTGCCAAGACAATTCAATTGGAAAAGAATAACTTTTTCAACAATAAGTGCTGGAACTATTGGATATCCCCATGTAAAAGAATGAATTTGGATCTCTATCTCACACCATACACAAAACAACTCAAAATGAATCAAAGACCTAAATGTAAGACCTAAAACTATAAAAATTTTAGAAGGAAACATAGGTGAAAATCTGCATGACTTCAAATTAGGCAGAGTTGCCCAAACCTTGGATTAGGCAATAATTTTTTATCACAAGCAATCAAAGAAAAAATAGATAAATTAAACTTTATGAAAATTAGAAACTTTAGTGTATCCAGGGATACTATTAAGAAAGTGAAAAAACCACCCACAGAGTGAGAAAAATATTTGCAAAGCATATATCTGGTAAGGTTCCAGTATCTAGAATATATTTTAAAAACCTTACAACTCAGCAATAAAAAGAAACCCCAATTAAAATGGGCAATTTGAAAATGGGCATATGGCCGGGCACGGTGGCTCATGCCTATAATCCTAGCACTTGGGAGGCCGAGGCGGGCGGATAGTTTGAGCTCAGGACTTTGAGACCAGCCTGAGCAAGAGCAAGACCCCGTCTCTACTAAAAAACAGAAAGAAATTAGCTGGACAACCAAAAATATAGAAAAAATTAGCCGGGCATGGTGGTGCATGCCTGTAGTCCCAGCTACTCGGAAGGCTGAGGCAGGAGGATTGCTTGAGCACAGGAGTTTGAGGTTGCTGTGAGCTAGGCTTATGCCACGGCACTGTAGCCCAGGCAACAGTGAGACTCTATCTAAAAAAAATAAAATAAAATAACATAAAATAAAATAAAATAAAAATGGGCACAGAATCTGAATAGACATTTCTTTTTTGTTTGTTTGTTTATTCTAAAAATTTTTATTTTTAATTATTGTTTGTGTATCTTTATAAAGTGGGTACATGTGATATTTTGATACAGGAATACAACCTGAATTAATCAAATCAGGACAACAGGCTATCCATCACCTCAAGTATTTATCATTTCTTTGTGTTAGGAACATTCCAACTCCACTCTTTTAGTTATTTTAAAGTATACTCTAACTTATTTTTGTTTAAAATCACTTTGTTGTGCTATCAAATATTGTTCATTCTATCTAACCATCTAACCATTTAATACATAAGGGCTGTTTGGAAAGTATCCAGCCATATAATATGAAAATTATGTATTAACACTGGCTGGATACTTGCCAGACAGCCTTCTATTTTTACACTCATTAACCATCCCCACTTTACCTTCCCACCTCCCCACTGCCCTTCCTAGCTTCTGGTAACAATCATTCTACTCTCTATCTCCAGGAGATCAGTTGTTTTTAATATTTAGCTCCCACATGTGAGTGAGAACATGTGAAATTTGTCTTTCTGTGCCTGGCTTATTTCACTTAGCATAATGTTCTCCAGTTCCATCAATGTTGTTACAGATGGCAGGATTTCATTTTTTTGTGGCTATATAATAGTCCATTATGTATATGTACCACAATTTCTTTATATATTCATCCATTGATGGACACTTAGGTTGATTCCAAATCTTGGCTATTGTGAATAGTGCTGCAATAAACATGGGAGTGCAGATATCTTTTTGATATACTGATTTCCCCTCCTTTGGATATATACCCAGCAGTGGGATTACTGGGTCATATGGTAGTTCTATTTTCAGTTTTTTGAAGAATGAATAGACATTTCTGAAAGAAGATATACAAATGACCAATAAGCACATGAAAAGATGTTCAATATTAGTCATCAGAAAAATGCAAATCAAAATCACAATGATATACTATTTTACACCCACTAGGGTAGCTATAATTAAATGAATAAATGAATAAATAATGTTGGCAAGAAAGTGACAAATTGAAACCTTCAGCTATTGCTGGTGAGAATGTAAAATTGTACAGCTTCTGTGAAAAACAGTTTGGCAATTCCTGGGAAAGCTAAACATAGAATTACCATATGACCCAGCAATTCCACTCCTAGATGGAATTCCAATAGTGATTCCACCCAAGAGACTGGAAAACATATGTCCACACAAAAACACGTACACATATGTTTATAGCAACATTGGTCATAATAGCCAAAAAGTGGAAACAACCCCAATATCAACCAGCTGATAAATAATGAATGAATAAACCAAACATGGCATGTCCATTTAATGGAATATTATTCAGTCAAAGGAAGGAATGAAGGACTGTTAAATGCTACAGCATGGATGAACCTTGGAAACATCACAGTAAGTGAAAGAAGCCAGATACAAAAGACTAAATAGTGTATGATACCACTTATATGAAATGTTCGGAAAAGACAAATGCACAGAGACAGAAAGTAGATTAGAGGTTGCCAGGGGATGAGGGTAGGGAAGAACGGGACTAACTGTGAATAGGCATGAGTTTCTTTTTCAGGAGATAGAAATGTCCTGGTCTTAGTGGTTGTGGTTGAATAACATAGTGAATATAATAAAAACTACTAAACTATATACTTTAACATGGTGAACTTTATGTTAATTATCTTTCGATTTCAAAAATGCTATTAAAAAACAAAAGCATAATAAGCACAGCACTAAGGAAACTGACAGTTTATCACGGGGTTTTAATTTAGAAAATTTCCCCTCAATCATACAGGAAAAAAAAAGCACTTTGAAACTAAACAAGAGACAAAGCTAAAAAGAGGCAGAACCACTTTAGGCAATGAGGAACTGTTACCCACCTGTCTGCACCAGTTCCCCCCACCCCACCCCACCCCACCCCACCCTCTTGCTTAGCAGTTTTTTGTAATCTTGCAAAGAAAGGATATGAAAGGCTAAAAATACTTAATTTAGTTTTGAATATCACCAGTTAGGTTAAGCATTATCTATGGTTACTAAAGCCAGGCTGAATCCATAAACTTGGAAAAGGAAATTTGAAAACAAGTAAGAAGGAAAGGTAAAAAGAGAATAAGGGGGGAAGCTAAGAGAAAGACAGAGAGTACGATGACAAGAATGAATGGAGGGCTCCTCCCTCCATTTCTGTGCCATGGGCTCAAAGTGATCAGAGTCAGGATTACATGCCCAGGGCTATGATATTTACTCTGGGAGATAGAAAACAAGACAAGGCTGGGCACAGAGGTTCACTCTATAATCCCAGCACTTTGGGAGGCCAAGGTGGGAGGACTAATTGAGGCCAGGAGTTTGAGAACCAGCCTGGGCAACATAGGAAGATCCCATCTCTACAAAAAATTTTAAAATTAGCTGGGCATGGTGACTTGTGCCTCAAGATTCTTGTCCTGACGAATTCAGTCTTATCTGGGAGATAAAGTAATCTACATGAATCAATCAGAGTGTTAAACTGTGAGGTTCTACTGGAAAAGGAATTTAGAGAAGGAAGGAGTTAATATAGGTAAACTAGACAAAGAGGATTTCATGGAGGATTTGGATATTGGTTGGCCTTGAAGGATGAGTAGGCTTCAATAAGAAGAAGAAGGAAGAAATCTAAAGAGAGAAATTAGAGGTAAAGCTACGAAAAGTTATGAATAGGTCAAAACAGAGTTTAATTGGAAAAAAGTTTAGAATTATGCCATATTGCATTCATTCTTCCAAAAGAATGAACAAGAAACAAGTATGCAGAATCAATTAAAATAAATAAATAATAAATGTGGTTTTTATACAAGCAGAGAATGTTCACATGTTAGGGCACAGGCTCAATTCTAGTCAGTGCTTTTTTTCCAAGCACTCCTAGGTAGTTTTTTTTTTTTAATCTCCTAATTAAGAATTGGTCAAGTGTATAATAAAGTATACTGAAAGAACTCATGAGTTACTCTGCTCATATGGTAGTCTATTAATCTATAGCTTCAGTGCAGGTAAACATAATAAACATACGCTTTCTACCTCTGTATGTGTCAACTTACCTCAGATTCCTTGGGATTTGTGTAAGACTGTTTAAGGAAAGAAAAAAATACAGCATTTAATTTCTGAAACTTACTAGATTTCTGCTCACAGAATATATGTTCTATGGAAAAAGTTCAATTTGTGCTCTATTAATTGACGACTGAATTATATAGTATTTTTCAAGCTAGGGATAAGAAGCTCTTATTTTATGAACATAACCAGTCTCTACAGTTAATACTCTGAACAATGGAAATTGATAACCATGTAGTAATCTCTATTGTGACTGAGAAAAAAATGAATTATAATTTGTTATAGTTTAAATTTATTAAAAATAAACCATATATCTAAGACTCTCAGAGTAAATAAATACATGACCACTGCCATTTTAGAGAGATTTTGCTTACGAAAGTTGTAGAATTATTCCTTTAATGAAATACCATAATTTGAGATGCATTTTCTACATGGTTTTTGAGTGTCAAATCTTACTTGGAATGTAATAAACTCTAAATACTAAAATATCAGCCTATCACTTCCAAAGAGTGATATAATTGTTTAATTTTAAGTTAGAAAATATATACAACTATTTTATATAGAGGAATTCCTAAAAACTGTGGCAAAATTTTTAATAGTTACATAATTGAAATGAAAAAATCTTAGCAAATATAAACTAACTTACTGTACATACATATCATATATGTATTAATATGTTTGGATACACATACACAAGGTTGTTGCTTCATTGCAAGATGTTTGTAATAGCAAAAACAAGCAAAAAAAAAAACACCTTGCAAACAACCAAGATGTTCCTTGATAAAGTACCCATTAATTGTACTGTGCTACCATTGTTCAATAAAATTTTAATGCAGACCTTAGCAATAAAAAGAATGAGGTAGGGCTATATATGTAGATATGGAAAGCTCCCTAAGACATATTGCTACATTAAAAAAAAACCAAGGTACAGTACAGTGTGTAATGATATAAAACGTATAAATTTTTTTCAGTGTATATGTGCATATACATTGTATTTCATCAATTCTAAGATGCACACTTTAAGGTTTATTTGGCAGCATTTTTTTCTTTCTTAGCATTTTTGTCTTTATGCAATATCTAAAGACATAAAATATCTAAATTGTATTTATATAACTGCATAAAATTGTATTCAGTAATAGTTTAGATTTGATAAAGTACATTATAAGCTTTCCAGGGGGAATATGCAATAAATTATTAACAATGATAATTTTGAGTGGAAGAGACTGGAGAAGGGAAGTAGAGAAAGAATTTTGCTTTTCAATTTTCTAACTCTCTGTATGGTTCTTTTAAAAAAAATCATATACATTTATGTATATATGTCACATACTGTAACATAAATATATGGGTTTTTTTTTTCATATATATCTTAAAAGTTAAAATTTAAGACCTAAAATTCCCTATAAATTTACCTAAGCATTCACACTCTGGAGGCCCAAAGAACACAGAGGGAACGCTGCTGGATCAACACTTGTTCACCTTCTCCCAGCCCTCTGCTCCACAGACACTTGCTGCCACATGCAACCATTTTCAATCCCCACCACCCCTGTTCCTTAAATTCAATTCTGGGGGTTCAGTGAACTTCCACAAAGTCATCCCTACTCATTTTTAGGAGCAATAGGGTATTGGACTTCTCCACACCTAGAAATACTGCAGTCAGCTAGCAAGTTGTATAACTGTGTGCCCAGTGTACAGACAATTCAACCATGTCCCTTCTTCTCGTACGCATTTCTGTAACCCTAACCCTGAATACACTAGTTGGTTCACTGCTAATGAAGGTTTTCTGCGTGGTTAGCCCCCTTGGCTACATTTAAGACTAACAAGCCCCTCCAAAGCAAAATGCACAAATTGGGATGACGGACTGTTAAATACACACGGGGTGGTCCATGCCAATAAAAGGTGGGTTAACAAAGGGCTGAGAGAGCCTGACAGGGAGAGAAATTTCTGGAAAAAAACAAAAACTTGACAGAGGTGACCTATAAATCAGATCTGAAGAGCTGTCAGGAGAGGATGGGAGAGGGGAGCATTCTAGGCAGAAGGTGGGGGTGGCGGGTGCACAGGGAGGCAAGCAGAAAAAGGCACAGCCTGCTTGGGAAAAGTTAGGAATTCAGTGATGAGACTTTAGGCCTCTGAAAGTCTGGTGAGAAGGGTAGAGGAGCAGAAAACAAGCCTGGAAGGATAGGTATTTTGCCTGTTTTACGTTTGAATTCATGAAAGGGGAAAAGGGGTGTCAAAGTCAGACGTCCAGTGACGAAGGGCAGCGACTCCGCAGGGGTTTTGAGGCAGAATGTTCGCCATGGGGTTCAACTCGTGGAGGTGAGGCACTGAATTTTAGCGTGGACTCCGGTCCCCGCAAAGGGAGTCCGTCGAGGGAGGGCGCCAGGCCGCTGGAGGCGGGCTGGGGGCAGGAGGCCGGCGCGCCCCCCAGCGCTCACTCACCGCGGCCACAGGTCCCGCCGCCGCCTCGACGGCCACCGAGCCAGGCTCGGCCGTTGGGCGTCCGCGATGGGTTCGCTGCGGCGCGCCCCGCGCGGCTCCCCAGGGCGCTGCTCCCGCGGGTGCGGGGCCGCGGGCGCGGCGGGAGCGGCTCGGGCACCCCCTCCCCGCGCTCCCCGACCCAGAACTCCGCCGCCGCGCCCGGGGGAGCCGGCAAGCAGGGGCAGCCTTCCAGAGACGGAAATGGGGGCGCGGCGGCGGGCGGGGCGGGGGACGTGGAGGATGGCAGCGCCTGCTTTGAGGAGACCGGCATGGAAACGCGTAAATGTATCAAATAATGTTTTCTGTGACCTTCAGTTAGCGGTTTCCTTGAGAACATAAAACGTTTCCTGGTGAATGGGTTTGCTCAGAAACCTGTGACCGGTGACGTGGCCTAGAGAACAGAAAGACGCCGAGGCAATCTCTCTTCCCCCCAAGTCTACCCCCGCCGCTTTCCAGGACAGTTCTGCTTTTCCTCCCCGACGTGATGTGACCGTCCGGTTTGGTTAGAGGTGTCCACTAAAGAAAACAAATCCGGCTTTTAAAGAAGTAAAGTTAGTTTTATTCAGACGTCGTTCTGTGAGCCTGCTCCAAAGCGTGCTTCAGCCCCCACTGTACGTGCAGGTGCGGGGGGCTCTGCGCGGGCCCAGAAGTTACATCAGAGCAACACCTCTCCGAGGTTTGGGTGCCAGGGTAGGGCTGGCTGTGGATTACAGAGGCGTAATCATTAATCCTGCAGACATTATCTTGTATGTACAGGAAGAAGGGAGGGCTGGGGTCATTGAACTTATCTTGTCTAAAAATGCAGGGATTCAGGCTAGAGAGTGGGGGCCGGTGCTGTGTCCTGCTTACTGTCTTCAGGGCATTCTGCCAGAGGGCTGAGCTCAGGCACCGAGGCAGGGGCTGCGTGAACTTCTCCCGGCAAGTAGAAGGAGCAAGCAGCTTCTTAGGTTGGCTACTTTGTCTCGTAGGTGTTAAAGTGAATCTTTGAATGTAGAGCAGACCAATGTAGAACGAGGACTGGAAGGTCTGTCAACTGGGAGAAAAAAAAACAACAATGAATATAAAAATCACAAGTAAAGTTAAATAAGCCGTGGTCCATCCACATTAAGAGACAGTACGCAGCGATTATATAGTATGATTATGGGGGGAGGCAGTTCCTGCACATCCTTGCTGAGTATGCCAGACTGCAAAACCTAACATCCCTCTGACCCTGAACAACTTCCTTAGCTAATGTGTAGGTAACTAGGTAGGTCACAATGAGAAGGCAGCACAATTGCTCACTTCTGGGGAAGAGGAACTAGCATGTTCACTGCTTGCTACAAAAGATGCTGAACCCTCAGCCCTAGATTCTTTAGCTGCCTCATGATCCACTGCCTGCATCTGGGCCCATGGTATTGCCCAGTGGGACTTGGGGTGTGGTAACTGGCCTCCGGCATGATACTCCTACCATTTGCTGGGCTCTGAGTAATAAACACTCTCACTCTTGTCCATTGAGCCTCATTGTCTACTTTGGGCACTTAGGAAGCTGTGGAAGGTTTTACACTTGCCATCTTTCCCTGTCAGAGGTACATCTATATATTCTGATACAGTAAGAAACAAATTACAGAATATCATATCCCTTAAAAGGGCCTTAAATATATTCATTCATATGCCTTACCCTACAAATTCCTCTTGTGAAAATATATTATAAAGAAATAATAGTAAATATAGACAGAGATTTTGTTCCAAAGATACCGCAAGGGAAAATGCATTTGTATAGGCAACAGGTTTCTTAGGCCAAACTAAGATGACTGCCACAGTGTTTTTTCCAACCCAGGCCCGCCCCTACCAGCTAGCTGGCCTTCTGGGGAGGCATGCGTCAGCATACTCATGTAACCAAGGTGTTGTCTGCAATGTGAACCCATGTGATCATGCTTTCCAATGGCATGTTGCCACTATTGTTCAGAGCCATATATAAGTGCTTGCCATGTTCTCAGCCATGCTTTTCTCCACTGCTCTATCGCCCTGACAATAAAGACCGTGTCTCCCCTGCCTGCTGCCACTCGCCTCTTCTTCCAATTTCCAAAGCCTGTGCTGGAGCACGCAGTAGCCACAGAGCATCCTCCTCAGAGATATGTGTTGCTGTACTAGGTTTGTAGCACCGTGATCCATGTGATAGTTTCATTAACTCTGGCAGAAAACCAGGTTCATGGAATACTGCCAAATGTTAGCACTCCTGAGAATGGGGATACATGAAAAATGTATCTTCCACAGAGTTCTCTGGAGGCTTAATAGAAAGTAAACACCAAGCAGCACATATATAAGACATTCAGTGCCCAAGACCCTGAAAATTAAATGTCCCTGAAAATACAGTGAAGGAATATATATAAAAAACATTTAGCACATTGGTGCATGGTAATGGCTTAATCAATGTCAGCTGTTAATAGCAGTAGTTTTATCAGTATAGTGAAGAAAAATACTGAACTGGTAATCAGGGGACTTGAGTTAGTCCTGGGACTGTGCTACCCAACAAATAACTAATTAGTTGAATAACCCTCAGATTGTGAAACTACTTTAGTCCTGGGTGTCCTCATTTGTAAAAAAGAAATGGGGGAGTTCAGATAATCTCTAAATTACCTTCCAGTTCCAAAAATCTATAACTCCATGATGAGTTTGGTTTCAAGCCTCATCAACCGAAAGAAAGATGATCCTATTGACAGAAATAAAAATACCAAAACAACCAACTGGAAATGTCTAGATGTTGCATGGAATCTGCAACTAAAGTGCACACATTCTCAATATTTGTTATGTTGTAATTTTCCTAACGTACCACATGATTATCAAATAACAACTTAAGTAGCCAGCCATTCAAGTAAAATATATATAAATATTGAATAACTATCCACGGCTCATTTCCTCAAGCTTTTCTTCCAGGATATGGATGTGTGGCTGTAACAGCACATTTATACCTTGTTTAGTTGTCAATTCCATTTGGAAAAAACAAAAACAAACAAAAACCCTGTCAATGCAGAAGCCCAAAACACCTGACAGCAAGGACCTAAGCAACTAATAAAATGATGTTCATTAAGGAAAATAAATGTAATTGTAAAAGTATCTTAAATATACTCTCAGTAGATATCCTAATCTTATTACTAAAAAAAGGAAAACCATGTTTATGCCCTTTCTAATGGGTTATATTGTGTCCCCCCCTCCAAAATATGTCCAAGTTTTAACTCCCAGTACCTGTGAATGTGACCTAATTTGGAAAAAGGGTCTTTTCAGATATAATTAAATCAAGGATCTCAAGGTGAGATCATGCTGGTCTAGGGTGGACCTTAAACCTATGACTGGCGTCCATATAAGAAAAAGGGGAGGAGATTACAGATGCCGAGATGGGGAGGAAGGTCATGTGAAGACAGAGGCAGAGATTGGAATTATCCTGTCGCAAACCAAGGAACCCCAGGAGCCACCAAAAGCTGGAAGAGGTAAGGCAGGATTTTCCCCTAGAGCCTTTGAAGGGACCATGGCCCAGCTAACACCTTGATTTCACACTTCTTGCCTCCAGAATTGTGAGACAATAAATTTTAGTTGTTTTAAGTCACCAAATTTGTAGTAATTTTTTATGTCAGCTCTAGGAAAATGAATATGCCCTTCTACCGAAAAAGGAAACTGTGAAATTTGTCAGAATAAATATGGAGTCACTAGTGTTAAAACAAACACATAAAAACAAAAACAAAACAAAGGAAAAAACCCTGACAAATAGAGCCAGGTAAGACCATGAAGAGAGGGTTGTCATGTTTGAATGCCTGACAAGAAAACTATCACAAAAGACTCTGCAAGAACCACAACCTTGTACAAAGCCATCACAACTTTACACACACAAAAAAAATACTTTTGCAAGAACATCTGCCCAACAACTGCCTGTCCAACCTTAGACTGGCAGTTGTTATTGATCTTTGCAGCCAGTGTAGGAGGAGATGATCTCAGCCTAATCTTTTCTGCCAAAGGAATATTCTGTCTGATATCGTTTTATGTCATTATTAGCACATAGCACCAACTGTACAATAACAATAACCTTGGTTTAATCTCCTTTATTGCAATACCAAAAAAAACAAAAACAAGAAAACCACATTTACTAACTTTGACTTCCTTGTTCTCCCTTTTACCCCCACAACATGCCTTAGCCAATCTGGTAAGGGCAAGATTGTAAGGTCAAAGTCCCTCCCAATGGGATGAGACACAGCCCTAGGTCTGCATTAGCGATGAAAAGATGAAGAACTTCCCTGTAACACCCTGCTGGCTGGCTGCTTTTGCTGCTGCTACATGCCCCTCTGATCAGAAGTAAAGATTTTGCCTTGCTGAGACAATTTGCAGTGTCTGTTTTCTTAACGACACCACGGGCTACTTCCAACAAGTTAGGGGCTCGTTGGGGGCCCATTCCCTTTGGAAGGAGGACTGGATCCCTGCTCCTGGGGGAAGTGCGTCGGGCTACCTCACTGTGGCAGTCCTTGGGATCCAGGTGACCAAGACTCCCCAAAGCGGTGAATGAACCTGGGCTTTTGGCAACGCAGGTCCTGAGCAGGAACCGCAGCGACCACATAACTCTGTGCACTGACCAAGGTAAGAAAAGTCGCTGGGGCAAGGAAGTATTTCCTTGGTGGTCAGGACATTCCGGTGTGTGTGTGTGTGATCAAGACATGCCTTGGGCACGAAGCGATTGTGAAGTCCTGACCCGCGGTTCCGTGGCTGCCTCATACGACTGAAGGCGGTATCTAGTGTTGAACTGGATCCTAGTCGGGGGTTTATACTGACACACCAATGTTAAGAGGAGCCTAAATTCCCGGCGAGGGAAGCGGCCGGAGATGAACGAAGTGCAAGTTGAGAGTGTAAGAAACCTCCAGGAGGGGGGTGGGGTTGAACCTCTAGACTAGGACACACACGCACACAGCCAGGAAGCTAGGATGGGAAATAACACAAATAAGAAAATCTCCAGAGAAAATAATAGCAAAGATAAAATTCCCCCTGATGGCTGCTAGGACTAATAAATGGTAAAAGCCTGTTGCTTCATTCTGATGCAAGAACCCATTCTTAAACCCCCTTTCTCTTGGCCTGAGTCAGAACATGGGGATGCCCGTTTTCTGGCCAGATCTCTAGGTCTTGACTTGACTCACATTTCAGGGATGCCTAATATCTGATCAGTACCTCGGGTCGCCTAGTGGGGGACACCCCACTCAGACTGTCAGTGTCTCAATGTATGGCCATTCCTAAAGTCCTCCTCCTTTTCTTTCTCCTAGTTGCCATCAGGGGCATGGCAATGAAATTTGCCAGAGAATGGAACTCTTCATCATAATGCTGTTCTGCCACTCAACCTTCTTGTTGCTGCTGGCACAGCAAGGGGGTGTAAAGTTCTCTATGTTCAGCCTTTCTTTAAACTTGCTAGAAATCTTCATTCTGCTTGCCACATGTTACTTCTTACTCCTGAATCTCTCTCACCATCTTCACTTTCCAGATAAGGTTTCTCTTTCTGCTTCCCCCTGTTCCTCCTCCTCCTTCTCCATCTCCACTGCTCTTGCCTGGCCACACTTGCCAAGGCCGGCCAGGCTCCCTCCCTGCCTGTCCACCGACTCCCTCTTTGGGAGGCTGCAGGGTCAGAAGACATTGTAAATTACTCAGAACCAGGATAAAAGTCCAGTTTTTTTCCTTTCATGACTGTCCTCTTTACTACTTAAATCCCAACACCTGGGAGGAATGATCCAACTTAGCAATGCACTTCATTTTCCAGTCACACCAATATTCGGCATAAACTCCAGAAGCTTGAAAAGGGGCCTCAGACTCCACAAGTGGAAGTTTAAAAGTGGCCTTCAAGGTCTATGATAACCATGATGGGGAGAGGCAAGAGGAAAAAGAGAGAATGGGACTGACAGCAGCCCGGGAGCAGAAAAAAAGCTTTTCAAATAGTGGCTGCCACTATACAAGAGTTTTTCAGAAACAGAGATACCCTAAAGGCTGAGGGAAGAAGACATGAGGACCATGTCCTGCTCTGGGAAGTACACCTTGTTTCCTCTACAACCAGTCGGGTACCTGGAGAGAAATGCCCCAGGGAGCAGAGCTTGGGGCCAGAAGTGATAGTATTCCCCTGAGCTGGCATCCTCCATACCCACAGATCCACTGGAACTGCTTCCATCTGATGGACGTGTCCAGCTTTAGAACAAGTTCACCTTGGTCACACTGCGATGGCCAAGCCTTAGGTAACTCTCTCTGTCATGGGTAAGCATATTGACTTTAGTAAACACTGGCGCCACTTACTCTACTCTCCCTAAATTTTCATGACCTCTATTTCCCTCTCCTATCTCCATCATCAGAATGAAAGGTAAAATACAATCCCCCTGTCTATTCCACAGCCTTTCTGCCCACTGGGAGATGAAGTCTTTGCCCATTCCTTTTTGTGCTTCCCAATTGCCTTACCCAGACTGGGAAAAGATACTATGGTTCAGTTAGACACCTAACTCCTTTAACACCGCAGGCTTCCTCTCTCAGGCTCTTGGAAAAACTTAACTGAGACTTTACATAAAACCTTTATCTAGAGAAAACCTTTATCTAGGCCTGGAGTCCTAACTCTATGATTTTAGCAAGAAAGTAAAAAAACAAGATAGAAGGAACCAGTATGTAGGAGAGAGAGAGATGTAAAGAAAGTTAAAGATATTAGAATGTATTTTTGGTAAAGAAAGTTAAAAAGAAAGAGAATAATTTTATATGGAAAGGAAACTTGTATGAAAATTTTTGTCCTAAAAATAACTGGTGGTTTAAGAAAGAAAATTTGGGACAAAATCACAAAGTCCAAGCATGTGGAAGATAGTCCGTGTAAGTCGAGATAAGGTTCGTGGAGGAGAATTTATGAAAGAATTTTGTATGTGATTAAGTTGGCTATAATGAAAGGTGAATCTCTGGTTAAAACAACAAAGTTCTCTGTTCTCAATTTACAAGACTTATATATGAAGCCTTTTGGATTTCTGTTCTTACACACATGTTTAAACTGACAAAATACATCAAAGGTTCAGGACTCAAAGGGTCAATCTGCTACTATAGAGTTAAAATGCAAAGCTTGTTAAAAGCTCAATCTGTGTTTTGCCTGCTAAAGCTGCAGTTGCTAAATTACTAGCATTGAAATAAAGCTCACTGAACTATGTTTTGTGATAAATTCAAGGCCTACTGGGAACAGCCATGTACCCGTTTGAAACTGAAGAAAAAAAGAAGTAAAAAGAGCTCTTGCAGGTTTTGGGATTCCTGTCCTGCCTCTACTCTCACTTTTAAAACCATCCATTTTCAGCCGCCTCCCCCTTTGTAACCCAACTGAACTGTCAACTCAGAGAGGGGCATCTGGACTTCCATATCCAGCAGGAAGCAACTACAGAAGATGAGACCTTCACCCATTGTTGAGGGTTAGGGTTGAGACATGAGAACCCCAGGAGTGGGACAGGACTTTGCCAAAGAGCAACCAGTGGACATGGCAGTTCACTGAGCAAAAGCTGCTCGACCTTGAGGGGGACATTCCACCGATCAGGGATGTCTGCAAATGGACCCCGCCTTGAAGCCTGAGGGCTACAGCCTGGATGTCTGTGAATGGACCGGGCTTGTAATATGAAGGCAGAGAGAATGATCAAACGATATCAGCCCAGCAGATAAGAGCAGTTTGCTATTCTAAACCTGAGGCAATGTTCCTCTCTCTCTCCTGAGTTCATGTCTCAGTACGTGAGGAACTAGATAAAGTAGAAAGAAGTATTTGGTCTCTTTGTTCCCGTTTAGATTATATGCCCTATTGCTAACCCACGAGCTTTTCACATGAAATCATTGTAATCCATAACATGAAAAAGAGAATAAAAACAGGTGCTAGACTTCAGTCGGTACTACCTGGCTCACGGGAATGCTGGTGGTCCCCTGACCTCCCCACACCCTTTCACCTTACTTTTTGTGTCTGTATCTTTGTCTCTCCCATCTCTTACAATGCACACTGCCCAGGGACCGGGTTATATCGGGGGCATCGCAAACCCCTGATACACTCATATTCCTAAGATTTTGAGCTCATTAAATAGAATTTTTTTTACCAAAGAGAGGGGGAAATGAAAGGTGATCTTAACTAATAACCTATCTCACAGGGGAAAATAAACTATCAAACATAAAGGTAAGAGAAGTTAACTCACCACAACACTATACCTATGTCTTTCCCCAATGACCCATCTAAGGTAAGCATTGTAAAAGCCAAGGATTTAAGGCAAACAGTTGCAATAGAAACTGGGTATAAAAATGAAAATGCTTGGTTAAAATGGATCAAATATTTTGTCTGCACCCTCAATAAGAGTGATTGTTACGCCTGTGCGACAGGAAGACCGGAGACCCAAACAGTTCCCTTTCCACTTGGATGGTCTGTAGATCCTACGGGCATGCACTGGATGGTAGCTCTCTTCCAGGAGACCATGGCATGGGGAAATCAATTGTGCAAAACCCTATCATTGCTTTTCCCTGACATGAGAGGTCTTGTGGGTCAGCCCCCGAGGACTGTGAGGCCACCAGCCTCTGATGTCATCTTCACCTTGTATCTCTCTAGTCAGGAGGAGTAGGCGGCGTGTCTGGGAAACACAACAGGGTGCAATGAAACCGTGGCCTTCAAGAAGCTACAGAATCGGCCGGGCGCGGTGGCTCACGCCTGTAATCCCAGCACTCTGGGAGGCCGAGGCGGGTGGATTGTTTGAGCTCAGGAGTTCGAGACCAGCCTGAGCAAGAGCGAGACCCCGTCTCTACTAAAAATAGAAAGAAATTATATGGACAGCTATAAATATATATAGAAAAAATTAGCCGGGCATGGTGGCGCATGCCTGTAGTCCCAGCTACTCGGGAGGCTGAGGCAGGAGGATCGCTTGAGCCCAGGAGTTTGAGGTTGCCGTGAGCTAGGCTGACGCCACGGCACTCACTCTAGCCCAGGCAACAGAGCGAGACTCTGTCTCAAAAAAAAAAAAAAAAAAAAAGAAGCTACAGAATCAGTCTGCCCTCTCCATACCCTGAGAAGACATCTGGTGGTACTGTAAAGACTATTTCAGGTCCTACCGAAAAGCTGGGGTGGCACCTGCGCTTTGGTGCAATTGGCCATCCCTTTTACCCTGGCGTTCCATCGACTCCCAGTTGAGGAAAGGGGACATCAGACAAAAAGAGAAATAAATGCTGCCAGAGGATCTTTTGATCCCATATTTTTATTGATACTATTGGAGTCTCCCGAGGATTACCAAATGAATCCAAACTAGAAATCAAATAGCCACTGAATTTGAATCTTTATTCTTCTGGTGGTCCACTGTAAATAAAAATGTAGACTGGATCAGCTACATATACTATAATCAACAAAAATTTGTCAATTATACCAGGGATGCCATCAAAAGTATAGCCAAACAACTAGGGCCCCCTACCCCTTCCACCACAATTATGAGCTTTCTGAGGCCCTCACCAGAAGCAGATGCTGGTGCCATGCTTCTTGTACAGCCTGCAGAACCATAAGCCAAATAAACATCTTTTCTTTATAAATTACCCAGCCTCAGGTATTCCTTTATAGCAATACAAAACAGACTAAGACAGGTATTGCTATAAAGATACCTGAAAATGTGAAAGAGACTTTGGAATTAGGTAATGGGCAGAGGCTGGAAGAGTATGGAGGGGGAAGAAGAAGACAGGAAGATTAGGGAAACTTTGAAACTCCTTAGAAACTGGTTAAGTGGTTATAACCAAAATGCTGATAGAAATATGCACAGCAAAGGGCAGGCTGACCAGGTTTCAGATGGAAATAAGGAACTGGAAACTGGAGCAAAGGCCACCCTTGTTACGCCTTAGCAAATCACTTGGCTGCATTATGTCCATGCCCTAGGACTTTGTGGACAGCTGAACTTAAGAGTGATAACCTAGGGTACCTGGTAGAAGAAATTTCTAAGCAGCAAAACATATAAGAAGTGGTACAACGGCTTCTACAGCCTGTGATCAGATATGGGAGCAAAGGTATGACCTAAAGTTGCAACTTAAAAATAAAATGAAAACAAAGAAAAAAATTTGAAAAATCCCCAGCCTGGCCATGTGATAGAGGAAGAAAGAGAGTTTTCAGGCAAGGAATCCAAGCAGACTGCAAGCAACTACTTGCTAGAGAGAGTAGCGTGATTAAAAGGGAGCCAGGTGCCAATAATCAAGGCAACGGGGAAAAGTCCCCAAAGGCATTTCAGAAATCTTCCAGGCCACCCCTCCCATCACACGCTCAGAGGTTTAGGAGGACAGAATGGTTTCAGGGCCCATTACCCAGGGATCAGAATGCTGCTCCCCAAATCCTGGACACTCTGGCTCTAGCCTTGGCTCAAAGGGCCCCAGATACAGCTTGGGCAGCTGCTTTAGATGGCGCAAGCCGTAAGCCTTGGCAGCTTCCATATGGTGTTCAGTCTGTAAGTATACAGAATGCAAGGTTGATGGAGGCTTGGCAGCTTCCGCCTAGATTCCAGAGGATATATTGGGAAGCCTGGGTGCCTAGGCAGAAACCTGCCACAGAGGAGGCCCCACAGAGGACTGTACTGCCAAAGGGAAATGTGGGGGTGGAATCTCCACACAGTCTCCCCTGGGGCACTGCCTAGTGGAGCTATGGGAAGGGGCTGCTGCCCTCCAGACACCAGAATGGTAGGGCCACTGGTAAGGTGCACCTGTCAGGTGTGGGGACCAGATGTCAGGTTCTTGGTTCTCAGTACCAAAGAATGGTCACTGGTACTGAGTAAACAGAGTAAATGAGCAGATCAAACAGATGCAAGCAGGCAAAGTGCCAAAGTTTATTAAAGCATAGAACGTTTCCAGAGAAGGAACGGCTCAACTCTCACCAGTAGAGGAGACCCTGAGTTTAACAAGATTTTCCCTTTTATGCGGATTCCCTAATTTTATGTTAAGTGAGGGGTGGAATATTCATGATTTTTCCTGGCAAGGGGTGGAGAATTCCGGGAACTGGGAACCCTCCCCATTTTTAACTTTGTAAGGCAATTTCTGGGGGTTGCTATGGTATTTGTAAACTGTCATGGCACTGGTGGGTGTGATTTTTACTATGTTAATGAGGGTAGTTCATTTAAGGACACTTTTACCTCAACTGTGGACATGCTCCAAGGACCCTCTTGTGTGGCCTTGATCATATCTCCACTTTGTGGCCTTTCTACCTCTTTCTGGTTGGTCAGTCCTTGGAGGCCCCTATGTAGACCAAACATCTGTTCAGTCCTTAGAAGCCCCCTCTGGTCAATTTGTTCCTCCTATTGCAGACAAAGCATCTCTTAGTGCCATCTGCTCCTTTTCCTCCTTATCCTTACTTAACACACCCTCAGCCTGGAAAAGCTGCAGGCATTTGACTCCAACCTGTGAAAGCAGCCCCTGAGAGCAGCCATGTGGGCTGTGCCCAGCAAAGCCATGGGGACAGGGCTGCCCAAGCCTTCAGGGGCCTAACCCACATTCCAGTGTGCCCAGGATGTGGTACCTAGAATCAAGGGAGATCATTCTGGAGCTTTAAGATTTAACGTCTGCCCTGCTAGGTTTCAGACTTGTGTGGGGCCTGTTATCCCTAACTTTTGGCCAATTTCTTCCTTTTGGAATGGGAATGTTTACCTGATGTCTGTTCCACCACTGTAACTTGCAAATTTGTCTTACAGGCTCCTAGGTGGCAGGAACTTGTAAGTTCAGATGAGACTTTTGACTTTGAACATTTGAGTTGATGCAGGGAAGAGTTAAGAGTAAAACTTTTGGGAACTACTGGAAAGGGGTGATTCTATTTTGCAATGTGAGAAAGCCATGAGATTTGGGGAGCCAGAAGCAGAGTGATATAGTTTGAATATTTGTCTCCTCCAAATCTCATGTTGAAATTTGATCCCAATGTTGAAGATGAAGCTTAGTGGGAGGTGTTTGGGTCATGGGGGCAGATCCCTCATGAATATTAATACACCAGTCATTCCCATGTACTTTTAACAACAGGAAATACTTATTAAGCATATACTATGAGCCAGGTATTGAAAACACAGTGATGACTAAGTCTTCAGGTGAACACCATTAAGATATATGTCTTAGCAACATTAATGTAAAAATACTGCAAGTTATGGACATCTGAATCGTAAGTAGTCAAACCATAATTCAAATCTCTTTTAATTCTCACCAAAGCCTGTTAGAAAGTTCAGAGGTGGTCAGTAACTATTACAAGCTTCTAGAGCTAATTTATAGTTGAACCAAAACTTGAACCTAGGTTTTTGAGTAAACCAGAGTTGTTTTAATTATCCCGTGCTGCTTAAACTGAGAAAATAGACTGTGAACCCTTAGGATTTTAAAGAATAACTCCCAATTCTCACTTTCCAACAGATTCCAATTTTCTGCAAAGTTGCAGCCTGATGTATGTGTGGTTTAACTTTAATAAACAGAAACAAAAATTAGGTCATTAAGTAAAAGAGAAACTCCTCTTTCCAGTCGGGAGTTTTTTGTGAGTTTTTTTTTTTTTTAAGCCTTGCCTCCATTGTGCGCAAGGCACCCTGGGAGTTGTAGTCCGGGGCCGAGTCCTGTGGCCGGAGGCGCTAATCCGCTGGGACCCAATCATCAGAGAATCAACTTGCTCTCCGCGCCGCGATTGGCTGGAAGTCAGCGGCCGCCGGCCCCACGGCGCAGTCGCACAGTCTCCAGTCAAGGCGGCACAGGGGCCGGGCGGAGTGTGACTGGTCTGTTCCTGGGTCGCGTCGTCAGTGATACCTCAGCGCAGCAATGGCAGAACCGCAGCCCGCGTCCAGCGGCCTCACGGACGAGGCCGCCCTCAGTTGCTGCTCCGACGCGGACCCCAGCACAAAGGTGGGCACGGGACCTCATTCTCCCGCCCCGGGGTCCTGCGCGGGGCGGCTGTGGCCCCCGGAGACGCCGGATCCGGGACTCAGCCGGTCCGGATTCTAACCCACCCGGTCGCGCTGCAGGTCCCCCGGCCTTGGGCGGACGGGAGTGGGCTGGGAAGAGGGCCAGTGGTGTCCGATGGGGTGATCCGTGGGGGCCGCGAAGAATGGAGGGGCTCCATTTCTTCAGGTAATTTCAAAGACTGTGACTGTATTTGAATTAACTTGTTTATTTTGAGACGGTGAGCTGGAAGCCAGGCCAACCCAGGGTCAGGTTCCCTGTCTGTGTGTGTGTGTTCCACAGGCCAATTGCCAAGGCCCATGAGAAAAGCAATTTCAGAACTCCCAGTCGCAGGTTCAGTGGTCCCTGTCCACGCCAGGCCCGCCCAGCCTCGATCAGTTTTCGTTACCACCCTAACTGCAGGCTTAACTCCTCCAAACTAGTGTGGTCGCTCCAAGTTTGCGCCCAGAAAGAATTTCGCTTTTGCTTGGCTTTTGCTGTTGCTTAAGACCACATTTCTGCCCTCCCTGTGTGGGGTGGGCCCCAAGAATGGTTACAGAATCATGGAGCTTAGATCTGAAAAGAATCTGAAATTCCTTCTCTGACCCTCTCTGACCCAGTAAGAGGAATGACTGTTGCATATGAAGGCTTTTGCTTACGAACATGTCTGTACTAAGTCAGTGTAACTCACTCAGGTGTGGTACCTCCGTGTGTAGATGTAGCAGCCGCTGGGGAAGTTTATTTAATCAGTCGAGTCATCAGTGTCAGTAAATGCATTTGTATTTATTAATTTGCATCATTTGTAAATTTCCTGAATATTGAATATGTTCTTTATGCAGACCTCTGAGAGGCAGATTTTGTCTTTAATCTCACACTCCCAACCTCCACCCTATTCTGCTTCTGGGATACTGACTCCAGCAGTAATTTTGGAATTTGTCATAAAGGGGGAAAAAAAATCTATGAATTAAATTTAGTTTGATCACTTGATACATTTACACTGTCAATAGAAAAGAAGCCAAAGTTAATCATTCTTTAAATGATTTATTCTGAGCCAAATTTGAGGACCATGACCCAGAGCCACATCCAAAAAGCCTTGAGCAAGTGGACTCACTGTGGCTGGGTTACAGTTTGGTTTTATACGTTTCAGGAAGACAGGAATTACAGGTAAAGTCATAAATCAATATATGAAAGGCATACATTGTTTTGGCCCGAAAAGGTAGGACATCTCAAAGCTGGGGCTTACAGGTTCTAGGGGGGTTTAAAGACTCCTGACTTGTAATTGGTTAAGGAAATGAAGCTTTGTCTAAAAGCTTGGAATGTTTTAAGATAAGGAAGTCTGTCAATCAGAGACTAGCCACTGGACTTTCACCCAGACTCAGTATACTTGTTATGTAAATTGAGGACCTGCAGGTTTGTCTTGCATAGCCTTAGACCTGTTGATGAGTTTATAAAGGATGTCTCCAAGAAGAGAGGGTGGGGTATGATGAGGCATGTCTGATCTCCCTTCTCATGGCCAACAAATCAGTTTTAGGGATCTCCTTGGTGAAGAGGGGGTCAATTCAGTCAGCTGGTGGGGGGGGCGTTTAAGATTTTATTTTAGTTCACAACACTATATGTAAAGAACATGGTAGGTACTTTGAGGCCTAATGGGATAAATAAGATGAGGTCCCCTGTGTACCAGCTCTAACATATGATGGACCTGGGATTAATGTGCTCTTGAATTACAAAGCACCACCCTGGAAGCACAGAGGATGTAGATGTTTTCATAGGTAGCATCAATAGTATGGTGTATGCATAGGGTATTTGGGGCCTGAAGACCTGCATTTGAATCCCTGCCTCTGTCATTGGATGCAGTGATCTAGGCAGGGCAATTGGGCTAAGTTTGTAAAAGGAGCATGAAGATATCTCAGAGAGCTGCTATTAGGATAAAATGAGATGAAATGTATTATGTTCTCTAAACTATGAGGAGTGATACAAGTCAAGGTTGTATTTCACCTGTGAGGATCCGGGCATACATCAAGCAGAAGGTGGTGGTGGGCCCATGCCTTGAAATATGGGTGGGATTCCAGCAGACAGAGTACATGGGAGGGCTGAAGGGGTAAAATAAATGGCAGAAAGATGCAGTGCAGGCCATGTTTTGGAGCAGGGGTGGGGAACCTGTGGCCTTCTAGATCCCTAAGTGTGGCCTTTTGACTGAATCCAAATTTTATAGAACAAATCTAGATCCAGAAGGCCACAGGTTCTTCACCCCTGTCAGGTTAGTTAAATGTTTTTGGTTGAAGTTCAGATTATCTAAGCAGTGGTGGAGAAGGCTAACATGGTGGGTTGGGGCCAGATCATAGAGAGAGCTTTGAATGTCACATCTAAGGAAGTTAGATTTTATATAGGTTGTAGGGGATGATTCAGGATTTTGAAACATTATATATGGTAAATTGGAGGGATCCAAGTCTGGAGGTGATGAGACAACTTAAAAAGCTCTTCCAGAAGGTGAGATAAACAATGAGGATCTCATTTGGAAAGGAGAGAGCAGCAGTGGCAGAAAGTAACTTGTTTACCGATCATTTGCATGTTCATTACAAAGGAAGACCAAAGAATATACAGCTGTACCACATCTTTGGCAATATTACTTGGCTAACTTTCTTCAAAAGGCCAGATTCTTCTCCTTGTAAGTGGTGATCTCCTGAAGATCATTATTTTTACTGTCTCTGTGTCCTTTGATACACAGTAGAAAATGTCCTCAGGGTTGCCATTATTTCTAAATTACCACTACCAATGTCTGCTTTCACATCATTCCATTTATATATAGATAGATAGATTTTTTTTTCTTTTTTTACATATGGGGCCCCTGTCCCATCTGAGTGGTAGGGAATGGGGTCAAGGAAAACTTTTAAGTGTTGGTAACAGTTGAGCTGAGTTTTACCAAATAGGGAGGAAGTAGCTTGATAGAGTTGGATGCAGGGGTAGGAGAAGTAGGGATTTGCAAGGAGGAAGGAGTAAGGACAATGACCAGATGGGTGGCTGACTAACCTAGGCTATTCTTTAGAGGGAATCATAGTAAAATAAAGGCACAATGATGTGACAGAACTGAGTCAGGTAATACAATGACACTGCAGTTATATAGGCAATGGGAGTTGAGGGGAGGGTGCAGAAAACAATGATTGGGGTACTCAAAGAAAATATGAGAATTCCCATTATGTTCATTTGTTTTTCTCACCCTGTAAAGATTTCTATTTGGTAAATATATTTTGTAATATATGTTATACTGATATTGTACGCATATATACATTGAAATATATATACATTTATTGGAGGTACCTGTTTTTTTTTAAGTGATAAGGGTATAAAATAGAAAATGTTTGAGATGATCAGCTTAGGGAGGACAGTAATAAAATTTGATGTTGGAGAAGTATACAACAACTATATGTGCTTGTTTTGGGGACTTTTTCCCAATTTGTCATATTCTAACATAGATTGAGTCAGGGAAGTAACACTATGAGGAAAGGAAAAAAATGTGTCCCACCATATTGTACATCAACCATGTACTCCAGTTGTCACACAATAAAATGATCTTGTTCCCCTCAAGATATACTGAGGGTAGTTGAAAAGATCATTTTTAAAAGTCAGGAAAAAAGAAAACCATTCATTTTTGTTTTGTGGGAGGTATAACACCTAGGGATAGAGAATTAACAAACCCTTTCCCCTTTTATGAGAATTTGACTTTTGGTTAATTCTCTAGTTCTGTTTTTCAGGAAATCATGAAAAATGGGTGTTTTGTTATTAGGTAATTTTGCTTATGGTAAAAAATAACTCAATTGGTATATCGCATCTGGAGAGAGAGAATTATAAATACCTGATAGGAAGCCATAGCTTTGGACTTCCCTGAATGCAGTCACTCTTACAACTGTCCCTTGTGGAGATTCTGGAAGCTGTGCCTATGGAGTTACTACTAAGATATTGGCTCCTGTGAATCGGGCTTTCTACACTAGGGTGATTCTCATACCTGATGTGGATCTTCTCCCTGCGCCTGAGTTACATAGACTCCTGTAAGTTTGATTTATCCTGGAAATAGACATATAGTGACCAAATACACTCATATCCTGTTGTTGGGGGGGCAATTGTGTAAAGTATTTTTGAAGACCTCTGCTTCTGGGAAGATGGAGTAGGCAGACTTTTCCCTATTCGTCTTGCTAAGTACAACTAAAAACTCTGGACATGATATATAAAAGAAAAAGGAAGATTCTGAAGGGTTGTGAGAAGAAGGCAGACTGGTGGTGAGTTTCCTGAGTTATCTTTTTGCCTCATATAGCTCAAAGTTGGAGCTGAAGAAGCTAGCAATCTGGAAATGCCAATGGATGCAGACCAACAACAACAACAAAAGCCTCCTGAAAGTCTGCTCTTTCTTGTCACAGGACCAGGAAAGGGACAGTATTTCCTAGCAAGACAGAAAACTCTTAGACAATAAGTGTTGTACTCCAACTAGACACCACAGAAAAAACTGGCCCCAGCCCCACCCATGCCAGGAAAAGCTGAGTAGGGAACCTAGACTTTAACCCGCAGGCTGTAATGATGTGCCCAACCTTCCCCTGGCAGGATGATGTCAGGGAATGCTGAGTAGGAAGCCAGGACTTTCATCCTGCTAGGCTTTTCCCCCCCTTGCCATATCAGTGGAAACACATGAGAAACCTGAAACTCCACCCCAACCTAGCAGTGGAAATATTTTAAGACAGTTATAAATGGGAGAGGGTGAAGGGATTTTAAAGAGAAGCAAGGTTTCTACACTTGATTCAAACTGATAAAATGGTGTCACCAAGTGACTGTGATAAGTTACATATATATATGTATATATATATACACACATATATATATAGTAATACCTAGAGCCACCATTTAAAAAGCTATACAAAGAAAGACATGCAATAACACTATAGATAAAATTGAATTTTAAAAATGTTCAAGTGACCCATAGAAATGCAAAAAGAAATAAAAAAGCAAACAGAAAACAAAGCAAAAATGAATAAAATGGCCAACTTCAGCCCTAACATTCCAATAATTACATTAGATTTAAGTACATTATAGGCAGAGATTGACAGAGTGGATTGAAAACCATGCCCCAGCTGTATACATGAAAATCACTTCAGATATTATACAGGCAAGTTGAAAGCAAAAGGAAGGAAAAGATGTATCATGCATACATTAGTCAAAAGAAAATAAGAGTGGCTATATTAATATCAGATAAAGTAGACTTAAGAGCAAAGAAAATTACCAGAGACAAAGAAATATATAATGATAAGAGTTGTGATTGACCAAGAAGATAATAATCATAAATGTGTGCAACCAAGTACACAGAGCTATAAAACACATGAAGCAAAAACTGATACAACTGAAAGGAGAAATAGAAAAATCTACAAATATAGTTGGAGACTTCAAAACTCCTCTTTCAACAATTGATAGAACTAGACAGAAAATTAGCAAGTATATAGAACTCAACACCATCAACAAATAGGATCTAATCAATATTTATAGGGTGTTCTGCCCAACAACAGCAGAATACCCCTTTTTTCAAATGTTCACATAACATATACCCAAGTAGGCCAGGCCCTGGGTCCTAAAACCAACTTTAGCAAATTTAAAAGAATTGAATCATACAATTCTTCAATCACAATGTGTTTTTCACCATGATGGAATTAAACTAGAAATAAGTAGCAGAAACATAACAGGGAAATATCCAAACACTAAGAAACTATACAACGTACCTCTAAATAAATAATCCATGGATCAAAGAGGAAGTCTCAGGAAATCTTAAAAAATATATTGAACTGAAAAAAATGAAAAGGAATCCTAGCTAAAACAGTACAAAGAGGGAAATTTATAGCACTGAATACAGACATTTTAAAGGAGAAAAAGTCTCAAATCAATAATTTAAGTTTCCTCCTAAGAACCTAGAAAAAGAGCAAAATAAACGCCAAAGGAATTAGAATAAAGGAAATACTGAAGAGCAGAAATCAATGAAATTGAAGAGATAATCAGTGAAACAGAGCTGGTTCTTTGGAAAGACCACGAGAATTGACAAACCTGTAGGAAGACTGACGATGAAAAAAAGAGGACACAGACTACCAATACTTGGAATGAAATAAGGGATACCACTACAGACCTTGCTGACATTAGAAAGATAAGGGAATACTAAAAACAACTCCATATACATAATTTCAATAACTATGAAGGGACCAATTCATTGAAAAACAAACTACCACATCTCACCCAATGTGAATTAAATAATTTGGGTAGCCTTATATATTAAGGAAATTGAATTACAATGAACAAACTTCCAAAAAAAGATATCTTCAGACCCAGGTGATTGCACTAGGGAATTCTACCAAATGTTAAAGAAAGATTAGCATCAATTATACATAGTCCCTTCCAAAAAACTGAAGAGGAGGAAACACTTCTCAATTCATTTTATAAAGCTAGTATTACTCTGATACCAAAACCAGATGAAGACAGTACAAAAAAAGAAAACTACAGATCAGTATCTCTAACCAATATAGATATAAAAATCCTTGACAAAATGTTAGCAAACAGAATTTAGCAATATATATACATAATTATATATATGCATATATAATTATATACTGTGATCAAGTGGGGTTTATTTCAGGGATAGAAGGCTGGTTCAGTATTCAGAAATTAATCAATATAATCCACCATATTAAGAGGGCAAAGAAGAAAAATCACATGATCATATCAGTTGATGCAGAAATGGCATTTGACACAATCTAATACTCATTGATGATTTTTTAAAAGTTCCAAAAAAAGAATAGAGGGGCATTTCTTCAACTTGATAGCATCTATAAAAAAATTATAGCTAATATTACCTTAATGGTGATGCTTTCTCCCTAATTTTGGTAACAAGGCAAGGGTGTCTGCTTTTACCACTCTTATTTGACATAGTGCTGGAAGTTCTAGCCAGTGCAGTAAGGCAAGAAAAAGAATAAAAAGCGTATGGTTTGGAAAAGAAGAAATCAAACTGTCATATTTGCTGAAGGCATGATTGTCTACATAGGAAATCCTAAGAAAGCTACAAAAAGTTGTTAGAATTAGTAAATGAGTTCAGCAAGGTTACAGGATATAAAATAAAATACAGTAATCAATTGTATTTCTATATAGTAGCAAAAAACACATGGGCACCAGAATTAAAAATACATTGCCATTTACAATTGCTCAACAAAATGAAATACTTAGACATAAATCTAATAAACATTTACAGGACTTGTATGCTGGAAACTGCAATGCTGATGAAAGAAATCAAAGAAGAGCTAAGTAAATAAGAGACATATTGTGTTCATGATTGGACAGCATAGTAAGGATGTCATTTCTTCCCAAATTGATATACATGTTGTCGACGGAAAAGAAGCCAAACTCTGTAAAATAATTTTAAAGAGATTTATTCTGAGCCAAATTTGAGGACCATGACCTGGAGCCATGTCCAAGAAACCTTCAGCCAAGTTGACACGCTGTGGTTGGATTACAGTTTGGTTTTATACATTTCAGGGAGACAGGAATTACAGGTAAAGTCATAAATCAATACGTGGAAGGCATACATTGGTTTGGCCCGAAAAGGTGGGACATCTGGGGGGCGGGGCTTAAAGGTTATAGGTAGGTTTAAAATTCTTTGACTTGTAATTGATTAAAGAAATGAAGTTTTGTCTAAAGGCTTGGAATGTTAAGATAAGTAAGTCTGCAAATCAGAAACAAGTACTGGACATATATCTATTGTTTAAATTGAGGACCTGCAGGTTTGTCTTGCATAGCCTTAGGCCTATTAATGAGTTGCAAAGGATATCTCCAAGAAGGGAGGGGGACACGATGGCATGTCTGACCTCCCTTCTGGCAGGCAATTTAGTTTTAGGATATCCTGTTGGCCAAGAGAGGGTCCATTCAGTCAGTTGGGGGTCGGGGCGGGGTAGTCTCAGGATTTTATTTTAGTTCACAATGTTTAACACAATACCTATCAAATTTTTTTAGATATAGTTAAGGTTATTCTAAAGTTTATATGGAAGGTGAGAAATTAGAAAAACAATTTTGAAAAAATAATAAAATGGGAAGAACCTGATTTTAAGACTTACTATGTAGTTGCAATAATCGCTGCTCTGTGATATTGGCAGAGAAATAGACAAATCAGTGGAACAAAATAGAGAACCCAGAAATAGACCCACACTAATATGCACAACAGATTTTTGACAAAGATGCAAAAGCAGTTCAATAGAGAGAATGTGAACAAAATGCTTCTGAAAAGGAATTTGGAGGAAAGGCTTTATTCCAGTGAACGGTTTGTGAACTGGAGAGATGCAGCCTTCAGTGTAAAAGGAATGTGCATTTCAGAGAACAAAATGAAGGTTCAGGTTTTATGGCAGGAGTCTCCACCCAGGTCTGTTTATGCAAATGAAAGATTCAAACTTGCTTAGTTCTGACTAGTCAATGTAGCTGAGTTCTGATTGGTTGATACAGCTGAGCCCTGATTGGTTTAAACAGGTGAGCTCTGGTTGCTTGGTTCAAGCAGTGCAAACGGGAGTAAGCAACTATGAAAGGCCCAAAGTTAGACAGAGGTGTGAGTTTTCTGGGAATACAAGCGTAAGAGTGTGACCTCCGGTTAGCAAGTGGCTGGTTGTCTGTATTTGAATTTGTGCCCAGTTACTCAGGATCCATCTTGAAGGATTACCTCTTTTAGGGTCACAGAAGGATAGCCTTTTCAACAAATGGTGCTAGAGCAATTGGACATCCATAGGTGAAAAAATGAAGTTCTACCCAAGTCTCTTGCCTTATATCAAAAAAAATCCATATAGAGGTACTAAAAGTGGCCTTGATCCTTTGGTTCACATCCCTGCTCCACTCTTACAATTTAGTTATGGCTTTTATTATAGGCAGGTATGACATGCATCTTTGATTATACCTTTAAAGTTATCTCTCAGTAGTTTTGAGTTAATTGAATTTGGATAGTGCACCCCCCCCCAAAAAAAAACTGATTATTTCTGTTATTCTACCTTTTTATAAGGTAAAGGAACAAATCTTTGTCACCCAGGAGCCATCCCTGGAAACCCAAAGATAGCTTAGGCATAAAAGACATCTTTTATTGTTCCAAATTTAGAGCATGATAAGGGAAAGACAGAGTTAAGAATTGTCAGATGAAACAAGACACTAAGTCTTACTTTTTATACATGAAATTTATTTTAAACAATATTTTAGAAACAGCAAGAAACAATAGTAATTTTTAGGAACTTTTTAAAGCAGGAACTTTTTCTCAAGATCATGCAAGTAAGTGTTTACCAGAAGTACAGGGAATTAACAGTATATTTTGGTGATAAAAAGAAAATCTGTTAGCTGATCATAGAATAACTTGATCATTTTATAAAAAGCAAGCCCTACTTGTCTTTTAAATCCATTTTACAATTTGCAATAAAGAATTTATAAACCTCTATTTTATAAATAAATCCCACTAATATTGAATATCTCTTTAATTCTGTCATGTGTAGGTTTTTAAAAGTTAATTTTAATATTCTTTTATATGTATGTATTTAGACAGGTATACCTAGTTGTTAATAGATAATATAATTAAAGGCTTTAACATTAATTTTAAGATATAATTAATCTTAATAGCATTAAATTGTGTGTATGTATGTTTTTCTGCTTTTTTTTTTTTTTTTTTTTTGAGACAGAGTGTTGCTCTGTTGCCCGGACTAGAGTGAGTGCCGTGGCGTCAGCCTAGCTCACAGCAACCTCAGACTCCTGGGCTTAAGCGATCCTACTGCCTCAGCCTCCCAAGGAGCTGGGACTACAGGCATGCGCCACCATGCCCGGCTTATTTTTTCTATATATATTTTTAGTTGGCCAGATAACTTATTTCTATTTTTAGTAGAAACGGGGTCTCGCTCTTGCTGAGGCTGGTCTCGAACTCCTGACCTCGAGCAATCCACCCGCCTTGGCCTCCCAGAGTGCTAGGATTACAGGCGTGAGCCACCGCGCCCGGCCCTTTTCTGCTTTTTAAATTTAATATAGCATCTTTATATCCCCATGCTATTTAGTATACTTCTAAGCAGCCTTTTAACTGTCTTCATAGTATTCTATTATGCCTGAGTCATACTTTATCTAGCTATTCTTTGGTTGTTAAAGGCAGTTTAGCAAGGTGGCCGAAAGCAAGAACTTGGCAACTGGATTGCTCGGGCTGGAATTTTTTTCTCTGCCACTTATTCTCTCAGCAGTTAAATGGGGATGACAATAATACACCTCATAGGGTTATTGTGAAGATTACATGAATTGGTTTCTTTAAGTCACTCAAAACAATGTCTGGCACATAGTAGTTATGTTTGTATTTTGATGAATGTCTTTGTACATAAATGTTTGTCAGAGTTTCTAATTATTTCCTTCGGTAGATTTTTAGGAGAACATCTTGGTCAAAGAGTATGAATTCTTGAAGACTCTTGAGATCCAAATTGCTTTCCAGAAAGATTGTAGGATAGAGATAGGATAGGTAGGGTTGTCTGACTTTGGGCAAGTATTTGGCATGGCATCTGTAGCAAAAATATTCTGTGCCTAAGGTACATCCATTTGAGTATAGCCTTTATGGACTGAACAGAAGTAATGATAAAGTCATTTATAGTCTAGCAATACTAATGTTGGTATTCAAAAGATGTTGAAGAGATAAAATGTGAACTGGGTAACTACAGAACAGATTTTAAAAGATAGTTTTTAGATTTTATCTTTTTTTTCCTTAACTGAACAAGAGACCATTGATGGATACAGCTTGGTTGGATGTGTATTATCACATAATTCTGTAGGTTAAAGGTCCAACATAGGTCCCACTGGTCTAAAAGTCAAGGTATGACAGGGCTGCTTTCCTTACTGGAAGCTCTGGAGAAGAATCTTCTAAACTCATTCAGGCTGTTTCCTGCATTCAGTTTCTTTCCATTGTAGGACTGAGGTCTCAGGTTCCTTGCTGGCTGTCGGCCTGGGAGGGGTGTGGGCATCAGCCTTTAACTCCTTGCCTACATAGCCATGCCCCTACATAGCCGGCAGCCGCAGGTCGGCTCCTCACACTTGAAATCTCTCCAACTTCCCTTACTGCCACACCTCTCTTGTGCCCTTTTTGCCATATCTCTATGTCTTTTCTGCTTTTAAGGTCTTGTGTGATTACATTCAATCCACCTAGATAATCCAAGTTAATCTCCCTATTCTAAGGTCAACTGATAAGTAGCCTTAATTCTACCTCAGAGTCCCTCACAGTAGCACCTGAACTAGTGTTCGATAGAATAACCAGGGACATCTCTAGAATTTAGTCCTTGCTTGCAACTCTCTCTAGAAACTGTGGTGCACTGGCTGAGCACCAAATCCGGTGTAGGGAGGCCGGCTTTCCCCCATTAGGCCTGCTAGCTAAAGCCTGTGTAATTGCCTATGGTCCAGCATGAAAGATCGCACATGGGATTTTGTTCTGGAGCCGGCCTCCTCAAGCAGACCTTGTACTTGGTAGAGAAGCAGCAGTCACTCATATTACCTGGGAGATGGGGATGTTTGTTATTTTTGTAGTGCTCACAGTGTCTTGTTTTAATCTGCTGGAATATGAAGTAGAAGTAGTCTTGCTGCTTGTTAAATTTTTTTTTTTTTTTTAATATTTGGTCTCACTTCTTTGCAGTCACAGAGTGACTTTGTAGTTGTATTTGAGATTATATTCAACAGGAGAAAACCAAGGCCTAGTTGTATCAGGCCAGTGTCTGGAGGTCAAGAGCTGCTTTTCTCTTTCTCAGCTGCTTGCTAAAACTGAGACCTTTAGGAATATACCATCTGACTGAGAAACATATAACTTGCCTTATAAGTGATTATAAGCTGTGAATAAAGAATTTAATTATGTTCATTAAGATCAGTTTTAATAAGATAAAGTAGTTTTTAGGCTAGTTTTGTTTTAGATGAGAATTTAAGTGCTTAAAAGTGTACATTTTGGCCAGATGCAGTGGCTTGTGCCTATAATCCTAGCACTTTGGGAGGCTGAGGTAGGAGGATCACTTGAGGCCAGGAGTTCAAAACTAGCCTGAGTGTGAGCAAGACCCCATGTCTACAAAAAAAATAGAAAAATTAACCAGGCATGGTGGCACACACCTGTAGTCCCAGCTGCTCAGGAGGATTGCTTGAGCCCAGGAGTTTGAGGTTACACTGAGCTATGATGATGCCACTGCACTTTAGCCCAGGCAACAGAATAAGATCCTATCTCAAAAAGAACGTATATCTTGGTTATTTAAAATTTAGCAAAATAGAAAAATATAATTTCCTAAGGATGCTGAATAAAATATATTTGTATTTTATGTGACGTGAGTTATAAGGGAGACATAGCTATCTGGCTCTAAAGGAAGTGGTCAGAGTTTTCAGGCCTGTTTTCGTAAGTCTATGGGTATAACAGGAAAAAATTCTTTTTGGAAGCATTAATGAGGTTAACACACTCATGGTCTGGAAGGTACCTATAATAAAAGGAGACCTGAACTTAGATAACAAGCCTTGTACAATTAATTTAATTACTCAATGTCAGTTTCTCATCTATAAAATGGGGATGTGAGTATATGTAGATAGTAAGACCTCACAGTTATTGTACCTAATGAGTCAAACTCCTAAGTAGTCTTACTAATGCCAATAATAATGTCAACTCCATGAATTTATATACTTTCTACCTTTTTCTCAGTCCAGCCTTCTGCTTCCTGTTATGTAAATTGAACAGTTTCACAAAGGCATTAGCAGTAGTAACTTTTTACCTGTTAGTTATTTAGGGGTCTAGGACCTTGTCGGTAACTTCTTGCTGATTTACATGGTTACCAGTAAATGCTTCTGGAAGAGCATTTATGCATTCATTCAGCAAATAATACAGTAATCAAACTCGTTATTTGTAACATCAGTGTCTTAGTTGAGGTGGCCCAAAAGCAGAGTGGAGACAAGGTAGTAAATAGTTTCTTTGGGAGGTGGTCACTGAGAGCTCTGAGGAGTGGAGAAGGAAGGCCAATAATAGATGTAGACAAGCAGATTACCCCTCTGGGCAACTGGGGCTCAGTCCTGCTGGGGAGCCTCTGAGGGACTTCGTGGAACATGCCTCACAATTGCCCTACTAAGGGACAAGTATGCCCAGTTTTTTATCCACCGTTTGTTGAAAGTCATTCCTGGAGTGTAAACTCCTTAGCACTTTGGACCTGCCCCACATGGGACTGCAGCCAAAAACAGCACTGGGCAGAGAGCCATAGGAAATTGTAGGTGATAGATAAGGGAATTGCGTCCAGATGATGTCCAGGGTAGGCTAAGAGGGCAAAGTTTTTCTTTTCCTTTTTAACATTGTGTTACAATGGTAGACTATTTTTGTATCATGTTACAGAAAGCACAATTAATGTTGATAATAAGTGATAAAAAATTAAAGGTGTTTTAATACTGTTTCTCCTTAGGATTTTCTATTGCAGCAGACCATGCTACGAATTAAGGATCCTAAGAAGTCATTGGATTTTTATACTAGAGTTCTTGGAATGACGTAAGTAAAATATTTATTGGCACCTTAATGTTTAAATACTTGGCTTTGCAAATGTAGGGAATATTTTCAGACCCATTTAAAAAATTAAAGTTTGTTTCAGAAGTAACAAAGTGACTGGACAGGACTCCTGTTAAATTCCTTTTCTTCTCTACCCCAGCCAGGCTCAGTGTGCAACAAAAGACACAACTGGTTGCATTTTCTCCCATCTCCCTTCTCTTTGAGAGCTATCAGCTAAATCCTTAATATAATCAGACCCCTCCTGATCTTCTGACCACTTTTAGCCTCTTGTTTATTTCAGAAAAGGTACCGACATAAGGATTTATAAAACTGGCCTTTTTCTTAGGCTACATTTTCTTTTGCCAAACAGGTAATATCCACTGATCTTTCAATCCTTAAAGCATATTTACTTGTTTATTTTTCTTTTTCTCCAGCTTTATTGAGGTATAATTGACAAATTATTTTGTTATTTTGTTGATTTGTTTCCCTAAATAACATGAGCTTTTTGTTGGTTTTTGATCCTATAACAACAGGATCAAAAAACATAAAGAGTAAAATAATGATCTTTAAATTTACTGCCTAGGTAAGCTTCATGGACATTGACAGAAAGATTTAAGAACTCAATAAATGTATTTATTAAACTGAGTGGTATATATATCTGAAAGAACAATAAGGTAATGCAGTATATTTGTCACTAAAAATAAACAAAATTCTCTTTTCAAGATACCTATTTCCATTTGTAAATAAGTACTATAATTTCAGCTAAATTTCATTATATTTGAAGAATTGATGAATTATAAAAATTCGCTTTTTTATTTTTATATTTCAGGTATTTGCAGAGGAATAAGTTTTTTTCTGAGGTTTTTCTCACTGATATTTTTTCTCTTGCTTTTCCCATTAAAATAACCTAATTACATAGAGTTCTTATTCTTATCAAAACTTGAATATTACATTATGCCTTTTCTGGTCTGTTTTGTTTTGTTTTTGTTTTCATTTTTGAAACAGGATCTTGTGCTGTTGCCCAGGCTAGCGTACAGTGACAGGATGATAGCTCACTGTAGTCTCAAACTCCTGGGCTCAAGTAATCCTCCCACCTCAGCTTCCTTAGTAGCTGGGACTACAGGTGCACACCACCACATTCAGCTAAGTTTTTTTATTTTTTGTAGAGACCAGGTCTTGCTTTGTTGCCCAGACTGGTGGCAACAAACTCGTGGCCTTAAGCAATCTTCCTGCCAAAGTGCTGGGATTACAGGTGTGAGCAACTATGGCTGGTCATCCTGTTGTTAATGATTCATCTTTGTTTTTTGTTTTGTTTTTTGTAATTTCAGGCTACTCCAAAAATTAGATTTTCCTACTATGAAATTTTCACTCTATTTCTTGGCTTATGAAGATAAAAATGACATCCCCAAAGATAAAGATGAAAAAGTATCATGGGTATTCTCCAGAAAAGCTACACTTGAACTGACACAGTGAGTATAAATTTATTTCTTTTTATATATTCTAGATTTTTTAAAGGTAGTTTTTAAAAATCTTTTGTTATGTTTTATTTACTTACATCTTTACTTCAAACCAGGTCTACCTAATCACTTCACATTTGTAACAGTATATTTGAGTGTTTTTACATGGACCTTTTGGTCTTTGTATTGTTCTGGTGGCATAGTTAGGGCAAGTGAGATCATTTGTCTTTTAAATACAGACCATAACACCCTGCAGTGGTAAGATATTTGCCAAACTGTGGCTAAGTAATATTTAGGTGCTACAACTAAAGTCTTCCAGCAGTTTTATTCTTTTAATTATCTTGATGCATTTTTGATCCAGAAATTGTTATAGCATGTGTTTCTTTAAAAGTTGTCAAACCATTTTATAATTATTAATATTCAAATTTTAAGGTATTTTTATAATTTCAACATTTAAAAATGTCTTTACATTGTTTCTCTGCACTCTTTAACAGCTACCAAAAGATCATTTGTTTCACGTTGCATGATGTAGTGTCCTCTTGTTTTAAAACAAACCTTTGGAATCAAACAGACCTAGACATGAGCCTTGGCTCTGACACTAGTTCTGTGGCCCTGAACTAATGTTATCATCTCCCGTAAGTGGCAGTCTCATCTATAAAATGAAAACATTCAGATCTAGCCCATGGAGCTGTTTTGAGGGCTTAAAGAAACATGAAGTACTTAGCACAATGAATGATAGTTGCTATTATTATCATTATTGTTTTTATCAAGATGAGGTTCTGCTGTCTTCTTAGTCTAGTTAAAATACTTTGCCCATTTGCCCTTTCTACAGTTGAAAATATTTGTAGTAGCAGTGGTTATACCAAGTATGAAAAGTAACATATACACATGGTAAGACTTGAAAGACAGGTTGTTGCAACTTTCTTTTCAGAATATCTGTTCTACAGGACATTGCAGTTATGTTTTCACTCCTTTTGTAGCAATTGGGGCACTGAAGATGATGAAACCCAGAGTTACCACAGTGGAAATTCAGACCCTCGAGGATTTGGTATGTTTGTCTATTTGTATGTAATATATATGGCTTTGTGTGATTTTGCATTGTGTACATAATTATGGTTATACTAAACCTAAAACATTAATGGCCTAATTATTAAATATGATCAATTTATTGGAGGTATGGTTTTTATTTTCCACAAATAATGTTATTTAGGAATTGTTTTATTTCAGAGTCTTAGTCTAAACATTACATTTACTCTTTCATAATGATTTTACTTTAAGTCTCCATATTATATTTCCAGTAGACTTTGTAATTTTAAAAGAAAAGCTATAGTTACTTATAATCCCAATTTCTGCCAGCATACAGTTCCACCTTGATATAAAATCTCTCAACTGAGATGACAGGATTACAGGCTTCAGTTAGCTGCTATATAGTCAACACCAGTAACAAACCTGTTAAGTGTGAGTAAATGATTATTTTTTGGTGTAGACTATTCTTTTTTTTTTTTTTCCCCTGAGACAGGATCTCACACTGTCACCCGAGATAGAGTGCAGTGGTGTCATCATAGCTCACTGCAACTAAACACCTGGGCTCAAGCGATCCTCCTTCCTCAGCCTCCCGAGTAGCTGGTACTACAGGCGCACACCACTACTCCTGGCTAATTTTTCTATTTTTTGTAGAGATGGGGTCTTGCTTTTGCTCAGATTGGTCTCAAACTCCTGGTCTCATGCGATCCTCCTGCCTCAGCCTCCCAAAGTGTTAGGATTACAGGTGTGAGCCACTGTGCCTGGCCTAGTTATAGACTATTCTTAACAGATTGAACTACATATGAGCCAGTGTTGATTTATTTTAAATAACTTGTAGTTCAGAGCAACTAATTAATTCATTATACCCAGCCACTTAGACCTATATTTGTTCTTAATATACTATAGATTTTGGACCTACTTGAATCAGTCTGTTTCTAAGTGCCTTATGCTTTGAAATAAACAAGTTTTGGAAGCCACTTGTGGCACTTAGATACCCTGTTGTAATTATTTCTTCTTTATATGTTTTTTTGGGGGGTGTCAACTAAGGTCACATTGGAATTGCTGTTCCTGATGTACACGGTGCTTGTAAAAGATTTGAAGAACTGGGAGTCAAATTTGTGAAAAAGCCTGATGATGGTGAGTCTACCCCTTACTGTGTTCAGTCCTCTCTTTAGTTCAGTAATACTAAGCACCCACAGAGGGCACTGCTGTAGTAAAACCCTTTGGCTGCAATAACAGAAGTCTACTTCAAACAGCTTTTAAAAAGAAGGGAAATTATTGGAAGAATACATGAGTATCTTAGGGAACTGAAAGACAGCAACTAGGGTGGCTTCACAAAGGACCAGACACAGGACCTACACAGCGTCAAAAACCTGGGCTCCCACTCCTCAGACCTACCGCATCCTCTCATTGGTCACCGGGCTTTCACTATTGTAGGGTATATGTGGCCAACAAAAGTAAGTTCCTTAAAGTCTCTTTTATCTCGAACTCTTGGCCTCAAGTGATCCTCCCACCTCAGCCTCCCAAAGTGCTGGGACACAGGCATGAGCCACCACACCTGCTTAAAGTCTGTTTTATCTGATATTAATATAACTATACCAGCTGTTTTTAGTTAATAATTGCTGGTATTTCTTTTTCATCTTTTACAACCTTTGTATGTCCTTATGTTTTTAGGTATGTTTCTCGAAACAGCATATATCTGGATGTTGTTGGATTTACATGTATTATGATTATTTTACTTAGATCTGTTTCTGCTATCATAATTTATTATTTCAATTTATTTTATTTTTTTAGTTTTAATTTGAAACATTTCACTATTTCATTTTAATCTTTTTTTTTATTAACATACTTAACATCCAAATCATCTCTCCAATAAGAAAAGAACTTGCTCCCTTCCACCCCTATCATGTGACTGTTACCTAGACTAGGATATTATTGATTTGTTTTTCTTCTTTTTCGCTTTGGCTTTTTTTTTTTAAACATAACAAAAAATATAATAAGGTATTTGATCATCTATTTTACATACATCTCTTATAACATCTTTTGGATTTTTCTGTTCCTATATTTAAGTACCTCAACGAAAACTATTTTCAAAGCGTTTGTAACGCAAAACTTCTGAGACTCTCTATGCCTGAGAACCCGTTTATATGCATGACAGTTTTGTGGAAAATGCTACATTTATTTTCCTTCTATTTTGAAAATATTATTCTATTTTCTTTTTGCATACAATGTTGCTGTTGAAAAATCTGCCTTCAATCTGATTATATTCTTTTGTATACTCTTTTGTTCTGAAAGCTTTTTATATTATTTCTTTGTCCTTGCCTTCTTTCTGGAAGATTTTCTTGAACTGGAATACCAATTAATTAATTTTTCCCCAAATGTATCTGTTCTAATATTTAACCCATCTATTGTGTTCTTAATCATCTGTCATAATTTTGATCCCAAATTTTTTCTTGGTTCCTTTAATATTTTCTTGTTCTTGTTTCATATTGGGAACACTTCATACTGCTCATTACTTGTACATGTATAAATGGTTCTTGGTCCATTATTCTAATATTTCTTTTGTTTGAATCTATAACCCATTGTTTGGGGGTTTTTTAATGGTTATGTTTCACAAATTCTTGTTATTTTGGCCTCTGAGCCTTTTTTCCCCCTGCAACTGTTAGCTATTCCAATCCATCAGGCAGTGTGAACAGGGAAAGACCAGGCCCCTGTACTTAACAACCTGAGTGATCTCAGGAGGATGGACTGGTAAGCCCAGAGTGGAGATCCCTAGGCACCTGGAAATGAGACTTAAACACTTAACACTCCACCAAGCAACTCTTCAGGTCAGATCCTCCAGCTTTTTTCCTCAGGGAGAAGCAATCTTAGTAGATGTTTCTGAGGTTGTTATTTCCTATTTCTGGGTATGTGGAGAGAGGGTTGGGGAGATCAGTTGGCTCCCACCTGTTTATCTTGGTTTCTCAAAGCCCAAAGCTCCTGCACTGTCCTTATTTACTCCTAAGGACATCTGAACAAGTGTGAGGGCAGGTGCTGATGCCCAAGGCACTTGGGAAGGTGGGGATTGTGGGACAAGGGGAGCAAGAGCAAAACTCCTGTTTATTCTCCCACAGCTGTGATGCACGGCCTTCTGCTCTAGGCAAAACTGTCGCCTCCTAAACAGACAGGTTAAAAACAGTCGTCCCATCCCATCCCTAACCATCGCCACCAGGGTTTCTCTCACTCTTTTTTTTTTTTTTTTTTTTTTTTACATTTTCCATCTGTGTTTGTTTGCATTTTCCATCTGTGTTCCTCTAGGTTTGATCTTGGGGAAAGGAGCCAGAGATAGGAGTCAAACCAATCCAACATCTTGGTCCCCAAATAAATTTTTGAGGTCACATTTTTCCATTTAAGCAAACAACTTTGACCTGCTAGCCTTTCAATCCCAGTTATGAGTTCCTGGGAGAAAGAATCTGATTGGCAGAGTTTGGGTTACCTAGTATAGTGTTGAAAAGGGTTTGTATGACCCAAGCATCTAGGTCTTTTGTGTGAGTAAACCATGTACCAGCTCCCTTCAGCAACCCCCTGTCTTTTTCTTCTTTAAAAAAAGACAATTTCTGTGACTGCTGAACTGGTAGCATGAAATGGTTTCATGAAGGTGAAGCAAATACCTGATACCTCTGATACCTAAAAGATGCAGCCAGTCCCACAGTTTATTTCAGGAGGGCTGGTTTTCAGGTATGTGTGGAAGATAACATTTTAGTCATTATGAAAAATAAGCATTTGGACAACACTGACAATATAGAATTTTTAAAAATTAAAACTACAAACAAAAGAATGTACTTCATTAAAATGCCAATTATAATTGCATTAATAAAATTTGTTTTAATGTTTAAGGTTTTTTTTTTTTTGTCTTTTCAATAATGAAAATTTTCATTTTACAGGTAAAATGAAAGGCCTGGCATTTATTCAAGATCCTGATGGCTACTGGATTGAAATTTTGAATCCTAACAAAATGGCAACTATTATTTAGTGCTGTGAAAATGCTCCTTTGAGATTTCCATAAAGACAGACATTAAAAAAGAAACAATGTGATTCAAGATACAGATAGCAGAAGCATCTAGGACTATGGATCATGGTTGTAATTCAAATTATTCTTAAATCCATTTCCCTTTCCTATTTCAGCTGGGGTTCTTTCACGTAACTGTTCAGTCATTCTGGTTTTAAAGTAATGCTTTATCTTATGTCCTTGAATATAGTTGTATAACTTTACTTTTTAGTTAATAATTAGAACAATTCCCTTTAGAAGCTGGATTTATTTGCCGTCTTCTATCTCCTAAATAATACTTCTCTTTAAGTCTGCCTTTGAATCCTCATTTTCCCAAAAAAAGTATTTAACATGTTTTTGTGTGGTTATCTTCTGGGGTTTCAATTCCTCAGAAATAACTTTTCACAGTGAAAAGTCAAGAACATAAAACAGGAATGAAACTTCATGTGTACTTCAAACAGTACAAAGTGTTTATTTTACAAAAGAGCAGATACTCTTGAGAGTAATTCAGGATCATGCTGACAAGGATACTGATAGAAAAAGTAGTTTCTTTTTTTTTATAAAGTACATTTAAAGTTCAAGGACTAACCTCATTTAATTGGGAATGGGAAGGAGGAAAGGAATAATATTTACTGGGTACCCAGACACTAGGCTGTTAATATATTTTATCTCATTTAATACTTACAACTATCTCTATAAGAAAGAAAGTAGGCTAAACATGTAAAATAACTTTAGTGAATTGAAGGCAATATAAATAGGCTCAAGTACTTAAGATCTCATCATCATTTTTAGTATTTAGATTGTGGCTCAAAATTAGTACCTCACAATACCTCCTCCACTAGCCTCCTGGTGCAGAAACCCTCAGTGAGTTTGGGCACTGTGCCCTTGGCTCTCGAGCCTGACTACCATGGTGAGGGAAGAAGTAGCAGAAGTGTTTAGCACAAGACTGCCCTGGGGACCCGCTGCTATTCCTGCACAGGTCATGCTTATATTAGTTGTGAAGAGTCCTCCCTACCCCCAGGTCTTCTTGATGACAGTAGCCACATGTAATAAATTATGTTCAGTGAAAACTCAGTTATCAGAAATCCTCACAGTGGTCTTCGCTCCCATGATTGACATTTGATGGGTTTTTAAAAATCAAAGTGATTTTGAAAATCTCTAATGGCTTAGAAAATAAAAACATCCAGTTTGTGGTTGACTACATTTGGATTTTCTGTAGGCTCTAGGGGAAAACCTTTGGATAGGCCATGCCAACTGTGCTTGCATTGCAAGAAGCACTTTACATTTCCTTTTTGGATGAAATGGATTTATGCGAGCAATTTAAACAAACAGCAATACTTACAGACTGAAATAAAATAAAATTTCAAGTAAGACTATCTTTGAATTTTAAGCTTCTGTCTAGCAAGTTCTTTCTTTAAAAAAGCCTGCCCTTAGTACTGAAAGAACTTGAAAAGTCATGCAGGTTCATTCTGAACCAGGAATAGTTGTAATTCTGTAGAGCTGTAAAGTAGGTAGTTTCTGTGGATAAGAAAGTATGGGAAAGGTGGGAAGAGGAAAGTCAATAAGGAATAAAAGATTGTGGTAGATAAAGTGCGAAGAGAAGAAAGGCCAAATATCAAAAGGTGAGTCATAGGAACTTATGAAGACCAAATTTACACGTTGAGTACTAGAGTTAGCAAATAGAAGGGCTAATAGATTCATCAATTCAGTCATTTAAGCCTTATTTCTAGGGAAAGAAGTCTTCTCTACTTACTAAGTAGAGAAGTATCTTTGCCAAAAGATAGCCCTTGCTTATTCCTTAAATTCATTCATATATGAATTGAAAAAAAATACACAGTTGACTCTTGAATAACATGGGTTTGAACTGCCTAGGTCCACTAACACAAGATGCCCATCAATCCACGAATGGATTAGTAAACTGTGGTACATGTATACCATGGAGTATTACTCAGCTATAAGAAATAACGGTGATACGACATCTCTTTGGTTCTCCTGGAGAGAGTTGGAACCCATTATATTAAGTGAAGTATCCAAAGAATGGAAAAACAAGCATCACATGTACTCACCAGAAAATTGGTTTCCCTGATCATCACCTAAATGCACATCGGGGGAGGATACCAATTGGATATCAGACTGAGACGGGTGGGGGGAATGGGTATATGCCTACATGATGAGTGCGTTGTGCACCATCTGGGGAATGGTCATGCTTGAAGGTGCTGACTCGGGGAGGTGGGAGGTGGGGGGAGGGCATGGAGGTATGACTACATGGTGAGTGCCAGGCACACTGTTTGGAGAATGGACACGCTTGAGGCTCTGACTCAGGGGGATGGGCGGGACATAGACAATGTATATAACCTGAGCTTTTGTACCCCCATGAAGAGCTGAAATAAAAAAAAATTTTTTTTCAACTAAAGGCAGATTGAAAATACAGTATTTGCAGAATGTGAAACCCATTTATCTGGAGGGCTGACTTTTCATATATCGACTGTGGGACTTGAGTATTTGAGGATTTTGGTATCCGTGGGAGATCCCGGAACAAATCTTCTGTGTATATTGAAAGATGACTATATATCATATCACCAGGCCTTGCTTGGGAAAAGAACAATTCACTTCCAAATTAACTTGCCTGAGAAGTGATGATGTGAAAGGGTGAACTAGAGCACAAGACGGTTTCTTGTTTTCCATGGTTACAGTCAATATAGAATAAGGCAGTCTCCCGTGAACCCTATGTAGCTAAGACTGGAACGCAGTTAAAATACAGGTGGTTTGAATTAAGAGCTGATGGTTGGAAGGGAATCACCTGTGGCTTCCCCACACGGTATTTTGACCAGGATTGCATAGTGTGTCTTAATTCAGGCTGGTATAATAAAAATGCCATAGACTGGGTGGCTTGAACAACAAACATGTGTTTCTCACAGTTCTGGAGGCTGGGAAATTCAAGACTGAGGCACCCACAGATGCAGTATCTGGTGAGGCCCCCTTCCTGGCTTGTAGACAGCTGCCTCCTCATTGTGTTCTAACACAGCCGAGAGATCTTATCTCTCACTGTCTCTTACGAGGACACTAATTCCATTCATGAGGGTTCCACTTCATGGCATTACCTCCCAAAGGTCCCACCTCCAAATACCATCACAGGGGGGATTAGACTTACACATGTGAATGGCGGGAGGGACACAAATATTCCATCCATAGTACAGTGTACGGAAATAATCTGCAGCAACACAACTGCTTGTGAGGAAGGTTTTATCAGTAAGGGTGCTTGCAGCGGGCAATAAGAAAAGCAACTATGGCCAAGCGCAGTGGCTCATGCCTGTAATCCTAGCACTCTGGGAGGCAGAGGCGGGAGGATTGCTTGAGCTCAGGAGTTTGAGACCAGCCTGAGAAAGAATGAGACCCCGTCTCTACTAAAAGTAGAAAAATTAGCCAGGTGCATGCCTATAGTCCCAGCTATTTGGGAGGCTGAGGCAGGAAGATCGCTTGAGCCCGGAGTTTTGAGGTTGCAGTGAGCTATGATGATGCCTCTGCACTCTAGCCAGAGCAAGAGAGCAAGACTCTGTCTCAAAAAAAAAAAAAAAGAGAGAGAAAAGAAAAAACTCAACTCTGATATAGCAAGCACTTCAGAGATTCCAAAATGGGTTGATAGAGGGTTCAGGGATAGCAAGAACCCCTGATTCCTTTCATCTTTCCCATCCTGTCATTGTCAGCATTTTTCTCTTTAGGCAAATAATACTTGTGATCAAAGACGCCTACCATGATTCTAGGTGTCATGGGTAGACCAACAATGTCCAGTGAAAGAAAATAACATTTTATTCCTCATGTGTCTTTAATATGGAGTGAAAAACCTTTCCAAAAAAGTCTTCAGCATGGCTCTCTCATGTCTCAGCTAGAGCTGGGTCACTTGCCTGTCTCTAATCACTGGCAAAGGGGATGGAGCCACTTTGACTTAGATGGATCATATTTACTCAAGTTAGCTGTGAGGTGCACGCTGGGCAAAACTGAGACTGCCAGCCAGAATGGAAGAGCAAACAGGCTTTTGGGTAGGTGTAAACAGAAACTGCAACAGAGTGAAATTAGATATTGAGAACCTCGTTGGTACAGAGTGCTGTAAGAAATCAGGAGACATTTACTGCCCTCAAAAGAACGTAGGTCTAAGATTGTGGTTCTCAACCATATTAGACTTAGCAGACCCTGTTTAATGTTGTAACATAATACCTATCCCACCAGTTTCATCATGAAAATGAAATTCACATGATATAACCTATCCCTATACATGATTTTAAAGAGTCAGTCAATGCCTTTATAGTATCATAAAGCGGACATAAAGTCACTTTGTAATAAAATATTGTGCATTTCAGTATGTAAATGCCCACATACTACACCATTACAAGACAGTGAAGTAGTCAGGTGCTTGTCCTGAGTTAATGGAAGAAGAAAAACTCTTCAATAGAGTATGGTTGACACTATTCAATATTTTAAGTAAAGAATTTATGGCTCATGAAGACCTATAATTTTACAATTTTAAATATGTATTGATAACAGGTGTGTTTTATTGGTGAGTTAAAGAGCATGAATGATATTACTGTTGGAAACATTTTCCAAAATGGTGACCAGTTCTTGCTAAAGTTAAAAGAATAGTGCTCGCTTTGGCAGCACATATACTAAAGTTAAAAGAATAACATTCTCAGTTGTAGGATGGTTTTGTCTTAGTGAATATTAAAATTATATAGGCAAAGAAGCAAAACAATAGTTCTCAGTTCAGATAATAAAAAGCAAGATTTAAATTTGTTTTATTTTAGGACAGTTTTAGATTTACAAAAATGTTGCAAAGATAGTACACAGTTCCCATATATCCATACCCAGTTTCTCCTGTTTTTAAAGTCTTACATTAGTATGATACTTTGTTATAACTAATGAATCTATATTGATATTATTAACTAAAGTCCATACTTAATTCAGATGTCCTTAGTGTTTACCTACTTTTTCTGTTACAGGATGCCATCCAGGAAATTACATTACATTTAGTCACAAAGTGACTGATAGGCTCCTCTAGACTGATAGTCTTTGAGACTTTCCTTGTTTTTGGTGACTTTGACAATTTTGAGGAGTAGTAAGTAGGTATTTCGTAGAATATTTTTCAATTGGAATTTTCTGTCTTTTTTTTTTTTTTTTTTTTGTCATGATGAAACTGGAGTTACGGGTTTTTGGGAGGAAGACCACATAGGTAAAGTGCTCTTCTCATCACGTGCTATCAACATGACATAGTGCTCTTCTCATCACGTGCTATCAACATGACATATCACTGATGACACTGACCATAATCACCTGGCTGAGGTAGTGTTTGTCAAGTTTTTCCACTGTATAGTTATTCTCTGGCACTCCCTTTCCATATTGTACTCGTTGGAAGGAACTCATTATGTGAAGCCCACTCTTGGTGGGGAGTTATACTCCACGTCCTTGAGGGGAAAACTAGGCTTTTTATCTATTTGAACACTCAGTGGGACTTTCCAAATTTGTATGGGCCACTACAGGATATCTAACATCCCTGTTCACCGTCCACTAAAATACCAGTAGTGCATGAATCCAACCAAAAATGCCCCACAAGTCTCCAAAACAACCTCTAGGGGTCAGTACTGCCCTGTTGAGAACCACTGGTCTAAGATTTCCAGTTTTGGTTTATTTAGAATGTGAACTTAAAGCATTTATAATGAAATCTAAGTGCAGAATTCATAGCTTTATGCTTTCCTCCTTATTTGCATATGATTTTTTCTGCCTCTAATTTAGCAGAAATTTATTTTAGCTATTTGCCTTTGAGCAAATCTTCAGAATATTCAACTTTCTTTTTACATAAATTCATTTTATTGCTGTATATATTTCATTCAATTGTATAGTCAGAATTACAAGGATAATTGGATTTAACATATTGGTAATGGACACAATTGACTTGACAAGCAACTCATCTGGGGAAGCAGAAATGCACAGGTGTGTCAGAGGCCGGCCAACTAGTTGTAGTTATTCAGCCTGCCAGGGCATCAGTTCTTTACTGAGGAAATGGCGAGTCAGGTTAATACAATAATAGGTTAAGTGGAAATTGGTTAAGAGAATTTCTACTGTAAATGCATGGAAGTCAGTCCTATCAATATTAGCAAAGACTGCAGAAGATTTTTTTAAGTGCCAGTACCTAGGACTGCTAGAGTTGTAATGAAATAAGCACTCTTGTAGACTTCATCCAAATTACACATAAATTTTTTGCAATATGTTTCAAGAGTTGTTAAAGACTTTAAAATGTTCAGATCTTATCTGGCAATATTGTGATATTCTCGGAATTCTGTTTCCTAGAAAATAGAGATCTTAGTTTAAAATATATTGAATTTGTTGCTTGCATCATTTTTATGCCTGCAACATTTTTGAATAATAGCAAAAAATTAGAAACAAATGTCAAAAAATTGGGAACTAGTCAACTTTTATAGTATCAACAATGATAGAATATTACCTGTTCTATCAATTTTAACACCATTAAATTGTGTTTTCAAAGAGCATTTAAAGATGGAGAGAAATGCTCATGAGGTATTAAGTGAAAAAAGGATGAAAATTTATGTACATTATGCTTTTGCTTAAAAAGAAAAGGAACACATACAACAAAGAAATGACCAGAAGAAAATATACCAAATTGTAATTATCCCTGGCTGCTGGGATTACCCGTGATTTTATTTCCTTCCTCACATTTTTTGTATTTTCCAAATTCTCTAAAATGAGTATCACTTTTGTAATCTGGAATAATTAATGAAAAATATACCTTAATTTGCTGACATTTACTTTTTTCACCTTTTGAGTAAAATGAGATACTTTAACAACCATGTATTTTTCTACTACCCAAACTTCTGTTCAGGATGGTAACATAGACTGGAAGATATTTCTACATTAAGTTGTTCAAAACTCTTTGGTTAAAATGACCCATAATTCCAAATGACCACGTTCAATTCAGTGACATTCAAAATTTCTTTAATCATTTCAAAATAATGTTTAGTTTTTTAAAAAGTTGACACAGGTAAGTAAAAACCCATGAAGAAATTTAGCATTATATTTTTATCTATACTGCCTGCTCTTAGCTGACTGATGTTGCTTATATTCATTTTGTACTTTAAAACTGTAGTTTAAAATTGTACCATAAATCTATGGAACAACTGGGCACAAGCAAAAGTGCTAGCCAATGTATATTGAAAACCAACACAGTGTGATCGTCTTACTGGTATGTTGAACAGCCTCCTGCTCCCTGGGTAGTCCCGGTACCAGCAGCAGCAGCATCGCCTGGGAGCTGGTTAAAAATTAAGGGTTTCAGGTTACCTTCATCTCAGACCTACTGAATCAGAATGTGTCTCTGCAAAGGGTCTCCAGGTGATTTGTGTACACAATAAAGTTTGGGAAACACTGTTGTATAGATTCCTTTTTAAAGTCACTAGTATCAACACAGAAGTACATATATCTTCAAAAATATGATTTTTTCTCCCCTATTATAAATATAGTAAAACAATCATTATTTGTGGAAATAAATATAAGGGATACGTATCTAATCCACAAACACAGGGGGTTTTATTTATTTAAAACTGGAATTTTTCTTTATTCTAAGTTAAAGGCCCTCATTTTCTGAGGGGTTAGAAACTGAATCTCAGAAAATTCAGGATTTCTCCTGCTGCGTTTATCTGAGGTAAAGTCTTAAATGCCTGTAATGTCTCGAAGTTTGGAGGAAGGTAAGCATCTAGTCTTCCACAGGTGAACCATTCTATTGGCATTTGCTAAAACATCAAATATCCCATTTGGTCCTTTGTGTCTATGTGAATTGCTGTTGTACTGTCATTCATTCTTACTGTTGAGGCCACTTCAGGTCTGGCACCTCCCCTGCTACTTGATGCTACTATTTCCATGCTGTGCCAGCCTACAGAGAAATCTCTGGAGCTTACACTTCTTCTCTACAACATTTACCAAGGGAGCACTGAATCATTCTTCTACTCTTACATGAGAGACCATGGGAAACTAACTCTGAGATTTGTATAAAGTCCTATCTAATCGATACTTCTCAAAGCCATTTCTTCTCAGGGATCTTGCTGAATTCCAGTGGCTCTACTTGGGAGGCCAAATACAGCCCCCTCACCTGTTAGATCACCAGGCACCTAAATCTCAGGGCTCTATGATTTCGCTTTATCTTAAAGCACAGGTGCAGAGGAAGGTAGTGCCTCTTCATAGGGACACATTAGGCCCAGAGGCTCTCCCTCCCGACTCTCCTCCCTACAACTCAAAGCATAAGGTTTAGATTTTTGAAAGTCAAAAGCCTTTTTCTTCTGTAACATCCCTGGGCCCGTGATCTAGCTGCCTGACTGGGGATGAGCCATGGGTTACAAAAAAATTCAGGGAGAGAAGTTAGTATTTTAAAGTATCATGTCATGAATACTAGGATAAAGGATTTAGTGGAGTATGCACAGCATGATCAGAAGCACACAGTCATATTAAATGTTCTTGTAGAATAGGAAGGCTGGAAGTATGAAACATGGATTCTATACTGAGAACATTATAGTCTGTGTAATAAAACAACTAGAACAACAGCAAAGCAAAATAGAAACAAGAATAAAGTAGGTCTAAAAACAATACTAACTACCCTATTTGGGGCTATTAGTGGCAAGTTATAGCATCTGAAGGACAAGTTTGATGCATTCAACCCTAAATCAGTGGTTCTCAAAATGTGACATCCATCAGAATCATCTGGAGCACTGTCAAAGCACAGGTGTCGGCCGGGCGCGGTGGCTCACGCCTGTAATCCTAGCACTCTGGGAGGCCGAGGCGGGTGGATCGTTTGAGCTCAGGAGTTCGAGACCAGCCTGAGCAAGAGCGAGACCCTGTCTCTACTAAAAATAGAAAGAAATGATTTGGACAACTAAAAATATATAGAAAAAAATTAGCCGGGCATGGTGGCGCATGCCTGTACTCCCAGCTACTCGGGAGGCTGAGGCAGGAGGATCGCTTGAGCCCAGGAGTTTGAGGTTGCTGTGAGCTAGGGTGATGCCATGGCACTCTAGCCTGGGCAACAGAGTGAGACTCTGTCTCCGAAAAGAAAACCAAAAACACAGGTGTCTGGGCCCCACTCAGATTCAGTAGATCTGGGATGGGCTCTTGAATTAGCATGTCTAACAAGTTCCCAGATGTCACTGATGCTGCTGGATCATGGACCACACTTTGAGAACAATTGCACGAAATATCAACATCCTCCATGGATTGTGGGTTTCATACTAAAAATTCATTACAAAATCATCTATTCATCAGCCCTTCCTGATATCCCTTATCTTTTCACCTGTAGCCCCACCTAACATAATTAATGTGTCCCTTGGGTTAGGCCCAACCTCCTTTCCAGAAATGGCATAAATGAAATCTCTATTCTTCTTGTTTAGAGATAGGGTCTTGCTTTGCTGCCCAGGCTAGACGTAGTGGCTACTCACAGGTGAGATCACAGTACACTACAGCCTTGAACTCCTGGCCTTAAGCTATTCTGCCTCAGTCTCCCAAGTAGCTGGGATTACAGGTGCATGCCACTATGCCAGGCTAGAATCTCTATTCTTGACAGCCCCTCTTCTATGCATTTATTTAAAGCTCAGAAACTCCTCATTCTGTTTCCCCTCTCGTCCCTGTTTCTCCCAGTATACCCCATGCAAACCCTGTTACATTGTGAACATATTCTCCCACATTCTCAGCATTTTGTTTCCACCCACTTTCCTTGTTCAGTAAGACTTCCAGAATCTGCTTCGAGAATCTACCTGAATGAATATGATGCTTGTAAACATATTAGAGGCCAAAAGTGAGGAATTAATAAGTGAATTTAGCAAGATTGATGGATATAAACTCAATAAACAAAAATCTCTTGTATTTCAACAGCATGAACAATTAGAAAATAGAATTTTAAAAATGTTTCCATTTAAAACAGCATCTGGGGGCTGGGCATAGTGCTTCATGCCTGTAATCCCAGCACTTTGGGAGGCAAAAGCGAGAGGAATGCTTGCACCCAGGGGTTCAAGACCAGCCTGGGCAATATGGTGAGACTTCGTCTCTACAAAAAAATGTAAATATTTGTAAATTCTCCTCAAATCGATATTCAGATTCAATGAAATCCCAAACTCACAGAAGGATTTTTGTGGAAATTAACAAGCTGATTCTAAAATGTATATGGGAATGCAAAGGGCCAAGATAGCAAAAACTGATCAAGCAAAATTGGATAACTTTCTCTGCCAGATATCAAGTCTTATGATAGGCCAGATGCAGTGGCTCACACCTGTAATCCACTTTGTAAGGCTGAGGCAGGAGGATCACTTGAGGCCAGGAGTTTGAGACCAGCCTGAGCAAAAGTGAGACCCCATCTCTACAAAAAATAGAAAAATCAGCTGGGTATGGTGGTGTGCCCCTGTAGTCCCAGCTACTTGGGAGGCTGAGGCAGGAGGCTCCCTTACGCCCAGGAATTTGAGGTTGCAGTGAGCTATGATAGGGCCACTGTACTCTAGCCTGGGTGACAGAGCAAGACCCTGTCTCAAAAAACAAAAAAACAAAATGACTTATTGTAACACTACAATAATTAAGGTAGTGTGGTATTGCTATAAAGATAAATAAATAGATCAAAGGGACAGAATAGAAAGTTCAGGAACAGATCTTCATGTAATCTTTGTGACAAAGGTTTGTAACAACAGAAGCACTGAAGGGAAATAGGTAAAGGACATTGCAATAGGCAGGTTCCCAGGAAACAGACTCCAAGATGGAGATTCACATACAGATGTTTTATTGGGAAGTGTTTTCAGGAGCAACACCTGCAAGGAAATAAAGAAGGTACAGCTAGGACAGGACAGATTTAACTGCAATGCAGTTATGACAGAGTCCTCAGCTACTCCCAATGGCCTTTTAGAGATATTGCAGATTGAGGGAAGGGGGCCATGCCGGGCCTTTGTACCCCTGCACTGATCATTCATTGGATGTAAGCTAGCCCCAGGGAGGGAACCTAACCTTGGATGAGGCAGCTCCCTTCCAGCAAGGAAAATTCCCGAGGAGAGACTCAGTTGTAAGCTATCAGCAGGCAATACTTCTAGTAGTTGGAGGAGTAGGTGTTTTTTTCCTAAAACAGGGATCTGGGAAGGGCACCACAGCAAACAGTATGTTCTAGTCTTTGCACCACTCGTATCCACTTACTTTATACAATAAAGTATAATCCATCTGGGAGCCATTCCTATAGGATTCTGATTGATCTCTTTTTCTAGAGATACTTATTATAAGGGAAAGATTAAGTGGAATTAACTACTGATCCTACTACTTTTGTTTGTTTAGAGACAGGGTCTTGCTATGTTGCCCAGGCTAGACTCAAACTCCTGGGCTCAGGCAATCCTCCCACGTCAGCCTAGAGTTGTGGGGATAGGAAACATAAATTACCTGAGTGGATAACTTGGAGCAATGGTGGTAAGGGGCCTACTCATATAGATCCACTCATATTTCTACCCCTTGGCTTCTGAACCCATGTATAATACCTATTGGGAAAACAGCATTAATAATGATCATTTGGTCCCGGAGCACAGGAAATGAGTTTCCCCAACAATCTCACCCCCCCAAAATAATAATGATCATTTACTTAGGGTTTATAATGTGTCCTAGAGGACAGCACTTCATCATCACAGAGTATGGTTTCCAAGATAGCACCTCACCTCTACCCTCAAAAGAACAGCAGCTTCTGTGACGGGCTCAGTGGATTCCATGCTTATGTACCCATAACGACATCTCCTTTCTATAAGATGGGCTTCTTGGTCTAACAAGACATTTTGTGAAATCTTGTGGTGGTAGACCACTCTTTAGGCCTTTGGACACTGATGCTGGCTGAGGCCCTGTGGTCAGAAATGCAAGCACATACCCAGAATATACATTGATTCCAATCAAGATGAATTACTGCCCCCTAAGAGGTGGAAAGGGCAATGAAGCTCACTTGCCACCAAGTGGCTGAGTGGTTTCCTCAAGATATGGTGTCACATCAGGGGCTCAGCACTGGTCTCTGCTGCTGACAGGTCAGCAGAGTTGAGTGGCAGTAGCTTGATTGGCTTGGCAAGTGGGAGCCAGTGTTGTTGGGCTCATGCCTGGCTTTCATCTCTGCCTCTGTGACCAGTTGATTTGTGTTGTCCATCTTCCCAACCCTGGCGGGTGATGACAGAGTCTGGCTGGTATGAACCCGCCAAGTTTTCTGTCTTCTTCTGTGGTGGGTGCTCTCTGGTGGGCATGCAGTACCAACATCTTCATACTTCATGCCCACAGTTATGAATCCACTGTGTTCTTCTTTACCACTCCATCTTGCCCCTAATCATCCAATCTTTCCCTTTTAGTCCCTGATCAACCAGTCAAGGTATTAGCCACTGCTCTTGACTCTGTATATATTTTTACCTTGGGGCATTCCTTTTCCACACAACACGCCACACTAACTCTGCCCATTAGGATGATTGCCACTCACTACTAATATTTAGGGCCACCCCTGAGTGGCAGCCCCAGTCCACTTAGGCTTGTACCCACATACCAAGTTGACCCATCCATGAAGCAACCTCATCCATTTTCCTCTCATGTCAGCTGGTCATGAACCTCCTGTCCCCACCCCGTATGGCCAAAGGTAAAAGCTGAGGAAGAAGTATTGATGCAACTGTGTTGGATGACATGAGAGTCATGCCCATATAGCTTACTTACAAGTGCCCCCTGCTTATAGTTCCTTCAAAATGTACCAATTCCATTTTATGATAGCTTAATGCTGGGTCCACTGGATGTTATGACTTCATGGTCATACATGGGTCTGACCAAACTCAGCTCATGATGGGCAGTTCTGGCCACATGGTCACTTGCTTTCTCCTGGTCAGGTGCTCCACCTTTACCAGTGTCCAGGAGCACTTCAGGAACACCGTGGGGTTTTTAGTTTTGTTTTGAATAGGATATAATTATCTACTGCAAATGGCATAGCCTTGCTCCAGAATCCTAGAGGTCTACACTGTGATTCTCCCAGGGCTTGCCATAAACTCCACATAGCATCTTGTCCCATCACAGCTACCTCAAATACCATAAGGTCTGCTGGATCATTTTAACCCAAGTGGCGAGGCTCTTGCACTGCTGCCTTTATCTGCTGCATAGCCATTTCCTACTTTGGGCTCAGTTCAGCTGGCGTCCTTATGTGGCGCTCAATAAATGAGTCAGAGTAGTATTCCCAAGTGTGAACTATGCTGCCCCCATACTCCAAAGAGGCTTTCCAGATGTGCATCCTTCGTGGTGGGAGATGTAAAGTTCGATAATTTGTCCTCTGCGTTGGAGGGGATGATCTGGCATGCTGTAGACCCTGGGACTCGTAAATACATCAGTGACATGTTGGGTCTCTGAATCTTCATATGGTTTATCCATGCTTTTTGGAGTTCCTGTGTCTTACCAAGACTTCTAATATATTCACAGTTTCTTGCTCATCCAATTAACAAATAAACATAATGTCATCGATACAATGGACCAAGGTGATGTTCTGAAGAATGTCCAGGTGGTCTAGGTCACTTCAAACTGTGACACAGGTGAAAGAGTTACCATAGCTTTGGAATAAGGTAGTAAATATATTCTGTTGTTTGTCCCATGAAAATGCTCTGGTCCTATGGAAAATGCATCCATCAGATCAAAGGCTGCACACTACGTAACTAAAACTGTGTTAATCTGCTTTAACAAAGACAGCACATCTGGTAGAACATCTGCAACTTGGCAACTATTTATTGAGTTTGAGGTAAGAACGCCGTCATCCTCCAGGATTGACTTGGTGTTTATGTAGGCCAGACTGCTGAGTGATACGGAGATACGATGGTGTTCACCACCCCTGCTTCCTTTAGGTCTTTAAGGCTCGCATTGATCTCTGCCATTCCTCCCAAGATGTGGTATTGTTTTTTTTTTTTTTATTTACTATCTTGGCCAGAGTGAGGGTGCTTCAGCGGTTTCTATGTGGCATACCCTACAGGCTAAGGAGCCAATATGGGAGTTCTGTCAAACATAAAGTGTGTCAGTTCTGATTATACAACCAGAGGTGAGTGAAATGACCCCTGGCTAGGCATGTGAGCTGGCCCTGGGCCAGGACTTCATATGTTACCTAAGCCCCCAAGCCCCTGCTCTAGCAGGGGGGCTAGGATGGTGCTTTGGGTTCCTAGGTATCAAGGACAGCTTGAACCTTCTGTCCAACAGTCTTCAAACTACTGGGTATTCCTCTCTCCCCAGTGTATGTCTACCCTAGTAAATGACTGTGGTCCCTCTAGGCAGGACTAGGGGAAATCATTACTGATACGCTTGCTATAGTTTGACAGGGTTATTCTTTCTGGCAACTTGGCCTCTCATTCAGTCAGTGGATTCTGGGTCTAAAAACATGTTCATGTCTGGAAACTGGGCAAGAAATTGTGATTTTTTAAAATATTGGGTCAATGGCCCTCGGCGTTTCTACTATCCATCTTAGATTTCTTTCGATTGTACAGACTGAGAAATACTTTCGCTGGTTCCAGCTACTTCCCCCTGGGGAATCCACGTTCTATTAACCTCTCCATAGCTTCTCCAGATGATCCTCTCCCCTCAACAACTGCCACCCCGACCTTACTGCTCATTATAACTGCACCTACCTTGTTTCTTTCTTTTTTTAAATGTATAAATGAATTGAACATAGTCAAGCACCTTGTTTCTGAAGGTTAAGTGCATGGCCTCTATTATTTTGGGACTTTTCATCCCCATTACTAGCAGGCAGCTCAGTACTGTAGCAGTATCTCCTACCGCCAGCTCTGCAGAGCACAGAGTCACCGCTGACTTCTCCATGGTGCTGGTGTCCTCATCATTAACACTCTTTTTACTGTTTTGGTAAATGGAAGGTCTTACAGGCATTCCTGTGGAACATAAGTCAACTGGTGAGTTTTCTAGTAACACATAGGCTACCCACTGTAGGATGCCCACTTCTGAAAATAATCAATTATATTAGAAGTCTGGAAAATATTATTTCGGGGGAGGAGAAAAAAGCAGTCACCAGAAGGGAGCATAGGGGGTTTCTGGGATGCTGGCAGTGTTCTATTTCTTGAACTGGGTAGGCTTTGTGAAAATCCAAAGCTGTATGATTATTTGCGCACCTTACTGTATATCTGTTAACCTTCAGTTAAAAATAAAAGTTTTTTTTTTTAAGAAAACTATCATAAATGGAAAAAGAGAAACACTTTGTAGGTCAGAACCAAGATAGAGCATGTTCTCCCCAGGTTGTTCATGTTGATACCTCTTTGCTACAGAATATGATTGGTCACTCAATAAAGAACACAGTCTGCTCATTAAAGAGAATGTTTTTTTTAATTCAAGGGAAGAAATAATGTGGCTTCCCTTGAAACATTTCTCTGTTTGAAAGGGGAACCTTTGTACACTGTTGGTGGGAATGTAAACTGTGCAACCACTATGGAGATCAGTATAGAGGTTCCTAAAAAAACTAAAAATAGAACTACCATATGACCCAGCAATCCCACTGCTAGGAATATATCCAAAACAAATGAAATCAGTATAGGAAAAAGTTATCTGCACTCCAATTTTTATTGCAGCACTATTCACAATAGCCAAGATTTGGAATCAACCTAAGTGTCCATCAATGGATGGATGGATAAAGAAACTATAGCACATATACACAATGGAATATTATCCAGCCACAAAAAAGAATGAAATCCTGTAATTTGCAATAGCATGGATGGAACTGGAAAACATCATGCTAAGTGAAATAAGCCAAGCACAGAAAGACAAATCTTGCATGTTCTCACTCATATGTGGGAGCTAAATATTACAACAATTGGTCTCATGGAGACAGAGAGTAGAATGATGGTTAACAGAGGCTGGGAAGGGTAGCCAGGTGGGGGTGATAAAGTGGGGATGGTTGATGAGTGCAAAAATATAGTTAGATAGGATGAACAATATTTGATAGCACAATAAAGTGACTATAATCAACAAGTTGGGGTATACTTTAAAATAACTGAAAGAGCGGAATTGGAATGTTCCTAACACAAAGAAATGATAAATGCCTGAGGTAATGGTAGCTCAATTACTCAGATTTGATAAATGCACATTGTATACCTCTATCAAAATATCACATATACCATATAAATATATGCAACTATTATGGGTACCATAATAATTAAAAATAAACAAAAAAGCAAAACACTCCTCCCATTGCTTCCATGAAACTGTACCCATCTAGTTCTAATCCTATGTTCTTGACTCTTCCTTCTGTCTCCATTTCCTTCTCCTCTTTTAAATACAGACAAGACGAGAAATGCTGAGTAGGAAAGGAGCTGACTTGAGGCAGAAGACCAAGTTGCAAACCTTGACTCAACCACTAAATGTGAGCCCCTGAGCAAATGATATCTACGTGATGAATCATGTTTTAACTGTGGAGTCAGGACTGTGACACTCACTTTACTTCCTCTCGGGGATATTGCTAGAATCAAGAGAGAAAATAAGTGTGAGTGTGAACCATCTTGTAAACTGTGCTGTAGACATTCTCTTAATATTCTGCCCTTAGCTCCAGCCTTTTCCTTCTGTATAGTCTCTTCCTCCTTTGGCAGTTTCATTTGCTTTCATGGCTTTAACTATCATCTCTTTGATAATTATTTAAGGAGATAAGAAGATTAAAGTTATAACATAAACAGAGCAAAAATGTAAATATAATTAATACGCAATTATATTTGGCCTCAATGTCAGCCTTCTTTTCCCGCATGGAAAAACTGCCTTTCACCTTTTGCTATTTATGTCCTTCTGGTTCCATTCCTTTTCTCTATCTCATGATTGGGGCATTCTTCCTTTCTCATACCCTTGGTTTTTCATACTCTCTGTGACTGACTGCTTCCTTCCCATCTCTGCCCTAAGGCAGTGGTTCTCAGACTTTAGCATACCGGAATGCATGGAAGAAAACATCCTGCTTAGCGAAAGAAGGCAGTCACAAAGAACGGAATATTGTACGATTCCCTTTGTACGAAGTGTCTAGACTGGGCAAGTCTGTAGAGTCAGAAAGTAGATTGATTCATTGCTGCCTGCGGCGGGGTGGGGATGGTGGTGTGGGGAATAAGGAGTGACTGACAGTGGGAATGGAATTTCTTTTTATGACGATGAAAATGTTTTAAATTAGGTTGTGGTGATGTTTACACAACTCTGTGGATATATGAAAAACATTAAACTGTACACTTGTAACAGGTGACATATATTCCAATAAAGCTCTTAGAAAAAAAAGAATCATATAGAGAGGTCTTGTGAAACAGATTTCGGGGCCGCACCCCCAGGGTTTCTGATTCAGTAGGTCTGATTCAATAGATTTCTGATTTCGTAGAAACTTGCATTTCTTACCAAGTCTGTAAGGGATGCTGGTGCTGCTGGTCCAGGACCACACTGTGACAGCCACTGCCCTAGAGGAGCACCAGCCAATAGAAATCCAATGAGCCACATATGTAATTGAAAATAAGAAATAAGCAAAATTAATTTTCATAATATGCTTAAACATACTATATCCAAAATATTTTCAACAGGTAATCAATATAATATACTTATTTTTTATAAAAAAATTTTTTTTTTTTTAGAGACAGGATCTCACTTTTTCCCCAGGCTGGAGTGCAGTGGCATGATCACAGCTCACTATAACCTCGAACTCCTGGGCTCAAGGGCTCCTCCTGCCTCAGCCTCCCGAGTAGCTGGGACTACAGGTGTATGCCACCATGCCCAGCTAATTTTTAACTTTTTTTGTAGAGACAGGGTCTCACTATGTTGCCTGGCTGGTCTCAAACTCCTGGCCTCAAGCGATCTTCCCACCTTGGCCTCCCAAAGTGGGATTACAGGCATGAGCCACCAAAACCAGCCACTATAATATACTTACTAATGAAATATTTTATATTCTTTTATTTGTACAAAGTCTTTGAAGTCTGCTATGTACAGCACTGCACTCATACCATATTCCAAGTGCTCAATCACCCCAGGTGGCTAGCGGCTGCTGTAATGGACAGTCCTAGGGTATTCATTTTCCCGTTTCTTGAAATGAGCTGTGGTTAAACCTCATGTATATAAGGGTGATAATAACAGTCTATACCTCATTGGATTGTTGAGGATGTGAAATGAGTTAATACACGTAAAAACGGTTAGAATAGTTTCAGGCATGTAAATAAGTAGTCAGTGTTATCTATTATTATTTCCCTAATAATAGTCATTGAATGAAAGAAAAAGATATCTGGCTTGGTAAATTTTGAATAAAATTGAAAAGAAATACATGTTAGCTATTTCATGTTCTAATCTAAATCATTGAAATAAAATAATGATAGATTTTAACCTGTTTGTATCAGATAGAATGCTTTTGACTGGAAGAAACAGAAAATTCAATTCCATCCGATTTAAATAATGAGAAAATTAAATGCTAGTGTAACTGGGGCAGAAAGGGAAAGTACATTTCAATTTTGGTTAACACAATTTAAACTACAATTGTCACCATTATAGACAGGCTCTTTCTGTCTCTTTACTCGGAACTCCAGTATTGGTTTCATTGTACAGCTAGTGACCCTGTTGGTTTTGGGACAGCTGCTGGTGCAGGAGACACACAGAGTGACTCTCCTCCAACCACTGAATGGAAGTCCTTCTCTTCAGGATAATAGGAGGCGTCTGGGATGCAGGTAATGTGCTATTTCCTGACCTGGGCTTGCTTTGTGAAAATCCAACAAGCTGCATAATGATTATTTGTGCACTTTACTGTATAAATATTAGGCTTCAGTAAAAAACAAAAGGTTTCTTAAAAAGGAAACAACCATAAATAGGAAAAAAGAAACCGAGTAAGAGGAATAGTTTAGGTTAGGATCAAAATGAAGTGTGTTTTCCTTTTATAAAAAGTATCGTACATAGCTTGCTTTTTTTTTTTTACTCAACATTATATTGTCAGGTTAACCCATGTTGATATGTATGCTCTAGTTAATTCATATCCCCTGTTGTATACTGTTATGTAAATATACCACTATTTATCCATTCTTCTGTTACTAGATATTCAAGACTTTTCTTATTTTTCTTATTAGAAGCAACAGTACTTTGAACATGTTTGTATAGATGTGAGAGAACTATTTCTAGGGTTGCATCTAGGAGTTACGACTAGGAGTGATATTTCCAGGTCTTGGTACATGGCATCTTCAACTTCACTAGATAATGCCAAATTATTCTCCAAGGCGATTTACCTATGAGGATTAGGTTTAGCTGCAGGTTATACTAAGTCCAAAATAACAGTGGCTTTAAAAAATTGCAATGTATTTCTCTCTTCCATAAAATAAGTCTAGATATAGGCAGTGCAAGGGTGGAAGGGTGGCTTCACAAGGTCATCAGTGACCCAGCAGACTTCTATCTTGCTGCTCCACCATTCTTAGCATATGGTCTTCATCTTTCTTTTTTTTTTTTTTTAACATGGCAACATTTCATCATGATGGTCTTCATCTTATAGTGCAATGTGGATGTTCAAAGTTCAATCATCACATACACATTCCGGCCAGTAAGAAGGAAGAAGAGGAAGAGATTTCCAAGTATATCCTATTGGCCAGAACTTAGTTACCTGATCACACCTAGCTGCAAGAGACTCTGGGATATGTAGTCTTTATTCTGGGTGACTAAATGCTCTACTAAAAATAATGGATTCAATTACTAAGGGAGAAAGGGAGAACTGATATTGGGAGTAAATGAGCAGTCTCTGCAACACTGGTTATACCATTGTAGTGTACACATCTAGTAAGAGTTCAAGTTGCTCTGCAAACTTATCAACAAGAAGGATCAGGCTTTACTTTTTTGCAATCTGATTAGTATGAAATGATTTCTTGCTTATTCATTTAATCAGTTTTTATTTAGGTTTTACTATGTGCTAGTTTCTACTAAAGGCGCTGAGGACACCACAGTGAACAAAGTCCTAACTTCATAGAGCTTACATTCCAGTGGAGAAAACAATAAACAAGTATACATGTATGTGCGCATATATAAGTCACACGCCAATTAGTGCTGCCGTGGAGAAAGATGGAATGCAGGTAAAGTTGCTATTTTATATATGTTGGTCAGCGAAGACCGTATTGATGAGTGACAGTGAAGTGGAAACCTGAAAAAAGTGGGGTAGTAAGCCAAGTGAAGGAATAGCCTGGGGAAGAGCATTCTAGGCAGAGGGAATAGCAAAGAGGCCAAAGGGATGACAGTGGAGTGCATGAGAAGGAGAGTGCTGGGATCTGAGGCTGTCCGCCGATGTGACCTGGGCACACCTGGATATGTACTTGTGTGGTTGGACTTGTGCTCTTGTGCTGCTGCCATCACCATGAGGAAAACATGCTCCAGTGAGGCTCTGCCCTTCCCACCTGGACTCCAGAATGGGACACATGGAGCAGAACCATCCTGAGTGTCCCACAGGCTGAAGCAGAATGACCTCAGCTGATCTGCATGAGCCAGAATTACGTGCTTATTGCTGCATGCCGCTGAGGTTTTGTGTGTTTGTTATGCACCATTTTTGTGGCCATAATTGACGGCTACACTTCCAGTTTCTTAGTTTCTCTTTTCCTTTTTTCTAACTTGTTAAGTGGAATGATTAATCCAATTATTTAAAACATTTTTTAATCTCAAAAGTATATTTAAAATATTTTTTTCTCTGAGAACTGTTTTGGTCACATAAGACAACTTTTGATATGTAAAGTATCCATTGCCATTCTTTTATAATTTTTTAAAATTTTTTAATAATTTCAGTTTCTATTTCTTCTATTTTAAGAAGATAAATTTTATTTTGCAATCTTTTGATATTAATTCTAGTTGTATAGCATTGTGGCTAGAGAAAGTAAACTGTATCATTTCATTTTTCTTTTCTCTATTATTATTATTGTTTTTATTTTTTTCCACAGTTCCAAGATGGCTGCTGATCATTTCTTCTTTTTGAAATTTACTGTTTTAAAATTTTCTTTGTGAACAATATGATTGATTTTTGTGAATGTTCCTTGGACAAGAATGGTGTGTATTTTCTGTTATAGGATACTAAGTTCTATTTAAACTATTAAGTCAAGCTCATTGAGGACTTAATTAAAATCCTCCACAGCCTAATTATTATTAGTCTATTTGGTACATCAAAATTTAGGAAACACAGGCCTGGCGTAGTGGCTCACGCCTGTAATCCTAGCACTTAGGAGGCCGAGGCAGGCAGATCGTTTGAGCTCAGAAGTTTGAGACCAGCCTCAGCAAGAGTGAGACCCCATCTCTACTAAAAATAGAAAGAAATTAGCTGGACAACTAAAAATGTATAGAAAAAATTAGCCAGGCATGGTGATGCAGCCCAGGAGTTTGAGGTTGCTGTGAGCTAGGCTGACGCCATGGCACTCTAGCGTGGGCAACAGAGTGAGACTCTGTCTCAAAAAAAAAAAAAAAATTTAAGAAACACATATTAAAGGATTGTAATAAAATTATAGTTTTATGAAAATCTTGTATTTTTAAAAAGTTTTTGCCTTATGTATTTTGTATTTTGCTACTAAACTACATGATATATCAATTTTTTATAATAATTATATCTTATTCATTTACTGGGCTTTTTATCATTACAAAATGTCCTTTTTCTGTACAATGCTGTTGGCTTTGAATTCTGCCACATCTGAAATTAATATTGCCACTCCTGCTTTTTGTTTGTATTTACCTGATTTTACCTGAAATTTATGTTCTTCTTTTGTTTTTGAATTTTCAACCTTATTATTTTTTAACAAGTGAATCAAAGTGTACGGAAAAAAAGTTAATAGTTTCTCTCTCCTTCCCCAATCACATCCATCTTGAAGAAACTAATGTTAACAATTTGGCATATATGTTTTGTCATCATTCCCTAAATTTGTAAACATGTATACACATATTGTGGTAGGCTGAATAATGCCCCTAAAGACGTCCAGGTCCTAATCTCTGGAACCTGTGAATATTACCTTATGTGGAAAAAGGGTCATTGCAGATGTGATTAAGGATCTTGAAATGGGGAGATTATCCTGGTGGGTCCTAAATGCAACCATAAGCATCCTTGTAATAAAGAGGCAGAGGGAGATTTGACACAGAAGAGGAAAAGGCAATGTGTCATCAACAGGGAAGATTGGAGTGATGTGGCCCCAAGCCAAGGAATGCTGGCAGCCACCAGAAGCTGGAGGAGGGAAGGAATGGATTCTTCCCTACAGTCTGTGGAGAAAGTGTGGCCTGGCTGACAGCTTGATTTCAGTCCAGTAAAACTTAGACTTTGTATTTCTGGCCTCCAGAACTGTGAGAGAGTAAATGTGTATTGTTTTAAACCACCAAGTTTGTGGTAATTTGTTACAGTAGCCATCGAAAACTAATGTATAAGACAAAATTTTCCTCTTATTTTTTATAAATTTGACATTATGTTCTCTGCAGTGCTCTGCAACTACCTTTTTTTCTCTTAATAATGTATCAATTACATCTTTTCAGGCCAATATCTATAGATGTCATTCCTTTAAATAACTGAATAATATTCCATAGTATGAATGTTTCATGATTCATTTATCCATTTCCCTATTGATGGACATCCTAATTGTTTCCAGTTTATTATCGCAAATAGTGCTACAATAATCATCCTTGTGTGTGTTATGTATTTTATATATTGGGATTTTTTTGTGGGGAGGAGAGAATAGACTTTTTTTATTCATTAGAAAAACTTGGTGGCTTTTTTTTGTTTAACTATAAATTTTTTTATTTTGTTAGATTTAGGGGTACAAGTGGTTTTCGGTTACAAGGATGAATTGTATAGTGGTGACGTTTGGGTTTTTAGTGTATCTGTCACCAGAATAGTGTACACTGCACTCATCAGGTAGTTTTTCTTCCCTCACCCTCCTCCTACGCTCCCCCTTCTGCGTCTCCAATGTCCATCGTACCACTCTGTATGTCCTTGCATACATGTAGCTTAGCTCCCACTGAGAATAGACTCTTAAGAGGATCTATGGGTAAGTACATTTTAAATTTTAGTAGATACTATCAGATTACTTTCCAAGAAAGCTGTAAAAATTCACACTCCCATCTGATTTGAATTTCCCTCAGGACAAGTGAAGTTGAACACCTTTGAATATTTTTGGGCAATTTGCATTTTCCATTTTATGCAATGCTTGTTTAGTTCCTTTGCTCATTTTTTCTTTTGGATTATTTGCCTTAACCCTTTTTCCATCATAGATTTTAGAAATATTTCTCTAGTCTTTGATTTTACTCTCCTTCCATCAAACTGGAACAGAATTTCCTTGCCCACACATCTAAACAAGCCTGAGAATCTAAAATACCTTCCCCTGCATGCCTTAATCAAGAAGCCCCACCTATCAGTTCTTCTAATGCCATAGTTTGGAACAGACATTTCTCCCTTATCTTTCATTCTAATCCACCATTGTCTAATGGATCTCAATGGTCTAATCTGCACTGATGCTGACAGAATCCACACAGTATCAATTAGTGTGGGCTAGGTTACGCTGTAGTAACAATGATCCCCCAGCTCAATGGCTTACAACAACAAAGGTTTATTTTTCCCCACACTATCCAGCCACTGACGGTCTCAGCTGCAACTAATGGCATAGTCCTTATCTGGAACACTGTTGGTCATCTTGGCAGAGAAATAGAGAACATAAAGGCTTCAGCGATAATGAATACACATTAGTTTTGCTTACATTTTGCTGGCCAAAATTAGTGTTCACATGGTCATGCTTGAGTTCACTAGAGCAAGAGTGAAATCCTTCTACAAGGTGAGTTGCTGAATATTTATGAAGGGTTATACAGTCTATGATACACACACTGGTAAGTGCAGGCAGTAGAAAAATCACAGTCATATAGGGGCATTCAATGGCTTGAATAAAGTAAACGAAGACCAAAAAACCCAGAATAGCTGACTACTGTAGTCAGTGTAATCAAATGGCTCCTCCCAGAACTGCTTTTCTCCTTCTACCAAGGTGTGCCAGGGTCACTGCCTGGGCCTTTCAGGCAGCACTGGGCTGCACATTCCTCTCCCTGGGTTCAGACAGAGGCAGGGCTCCTCTGAGGCTACTGCATCCCTGATCCTTTTCTGGCACAGTACTGTCAATGCACAGATTTGTCTGTGCCTGTATTGTAATGCCCTACATCATCCCCTCAAGCACTGAAGCCTCAGATAAGATCCCTTTTAGGAAGAGATCGGTAGTCAAGGATGTCTGTCCACAAAACACTCTAACTCACCATTCTGTTCTTGGTCATTTCATCCTGGCTTCTTTCTCTAAGCCAGTGGTTTTTCTAAACTCATCCTAGTCCTATACATCTTTGCCACTCAGCACCCCCCCTGTGTCTGGAGGTCTGTTCTGTCTTGCAGCACGATCGTGTTCCTTTGCCATCACTGTGGAAAGTGCTGGTGCTGCTCACCCGTATCTGGCTCTCCTTCCCCTCTGCACACACGGTAGGACTGCGCTTTCTGGCTTCCTTAAGGTTGGTGCTCAGACTAGTTCTGGCATGAATTTTGAGTAGAAATGATGTCTGTCTTTTTTGGCCTAGAGAATTTAATTGTTAGTGGGAGACCCTCTAAAGTTCTCTCTTTTCCCTCTGGAAAAAAGATACTGATATTCTGAGGTTTTTACTGTTGCATAATATAGCCTATCTTGACGGAAACAATTATATATGTTTTTCAGGGATTCAAAAGGCATACAACAAATTAAAGACACTTATAATCTTTGATATATCTTTAGACATAAAACAAGTATAAAATGTTCCTCAACACCTGAGGTATAAATATAGTCATAGCACTCTTATTTTGCCAAATCAAATTTAAATTGGCTCAAGCACCCAGGTGCCATTCAGGTAGGAAGTTCAGAATCACTCAATTGGCCTATTCCCACTTACCCTACATGATTTTTCTCAGTGTAGTCTGCACACCTTCTGTGTCAGAATCACCTGAGTTTAAAAACACAGACTCCCAGGCCGGGCACGGTGGCTCACACCTGTAATCCTAACACTCTGGGAGGCCGAGGCAGGTGGACTGTTTGAGCTCAGAAGTTCGAGACCAGCCTGAGCAAGAGCGAGACCTGTCTCTACTAAAAAATAGAAAGAAATTATATGGACAATTAAAAATATATATAGAAAAAATTAGCAGGCCATGGTGGCTCATGCCTGTAGTCCCAGCTACTTGGGAGGCTGAGGCAGGATGACTGCTTGAGCCCAGGAATTTGAGGTTGCTGTGAGCTAGGCTGACGCCATGGCACTCTAGCCTGGGCAACAGAGTGAGACTCTGTCTCAAAAAAACAAACAAAAACAAAAACCACAGACTCCCCTGGTACCCCTCAGACGAGAGTCTCTGGCAGTAGGAATCAACACACCCCACAAGTCATTCTTGTGCACATGATCTTTCTCAGTCTGAAATCACCTTGCCCTACCTTATTCATCTGATTCTCACATGACCTCTATACTAACACAATCTAGCAGAATTTTCTTCAGTGATAGAAATGTTCTATACATGCATTGTCCAATGCTGTAGCTACTGTGGCTATTTTTTTTTGGGGGGGGGTACCAAATTTCTTTGAAAGCATGGTACAAATGAAAGAACTCAAGGGGATATTTTGGTACAACTTATAGAAAAGGTAAAGGAAACCCCACGCGTGCACTGTCTTGGTGACCAGGGAAGTCACACACAGTCACCCCATAGCATTGGGGAAGTTAGCCTAATGCTTGGCTCTCTCTACCACTGTCTCCCAGGGTGTGCTTGTCAAAGAGATAGTCTGCCACGCCAGATTTGGGGGCTCCCATTTGCCAGACTTGGTTAATGGTCACCCAATTCTTTGATGGATTTCACCTGCTCGTTCTGGTATTGCGTCTCAATGAAGTCACACAAGAGGGGGTCATTTTCATCAGTGGCTAGTTTGTGCAGTGTCAGCAGTGACTGATTCATGCTTTTTTCCAAGTGTAACACTCACTCCATTGCATTCCGCCTCTTTCCCAGTCATCACTGTCTGGTTTCTTGATATCCTGAAGGAAGATTCGGCCACCTTGTTGGTTCTGTAGCTTTATCCATGTCTCAGCATGTTCCCTCTCCTTATGAGATTGGTGAAGTATTTGGCAAAGTTCTTCAAAGCCACATCATTGTGGTCAAACCGGTAGAATTAGGAGGCACAGAGCTCCAGGTTGACCTGGCGGTTGATGGCTGCTTCGGAGTCCCGGTGCTAGTCCTGGCGCACCTGCGAGGGAGACGCAGTGGTCGTGATGGGGGCCAAGTTGAGGCTAGCGTGGGGCCTTGGGGCACCAAAGGCATGTGAGCAAGCAGCAGAGGGATGGCTCCCTCCCAGTGGTCCACTGTGTTGGGGGAGGAGCGCTGGGTTCCATCGGAGCACTGTTGAACGCCTGCTGTGGCTACTGAGTTCTTAAAATGTGACCAGTATGACTGAGAAGCTGGATTTTAGATTTAATTTAAATTAAAATAGCCGCATATGACTGGAGGCTACCACATTGGACAGTGCAGCTCTAGACTGGTTAGTTCCTTGACCAAACTGTATCTTCAATCTCTGTCTCCCCTCTGTGCCTGGCACATAGTAACCCAGTAAGTGGACATTGAAGTAGGAAATAAGCTTAAGCTATTTCCCTTTTTTTTAGGTTTGGTGTATTAATAAATGGAGAAATGAAAAAAAAAGTTTACAAAAACTGTGGTATATTTTAAGTGTTGACCTTATATTTACAAAGCAGCTTTACTGTCTTGTTCTCAAGATAATTATAGTATTTAAATATTAAATCACAGACACATTGGTGTTGATGACAATGCCTAAGAATAGTCATGGTACTCAGTTAGCTTTCTGCCTTCAGCTTAGCAAATATAGAAGATGTATTAAGATGATAATGAATCCTGTTGTAAAATCCTCCATGTATCCTCAGTTAAAGTGTTTATTTACATGGAAAGATATACACTAGTGAATATAATCAGATCAGTATTATGCAAAGTAAAAAGGAATTTAAAACAAAGAAGCCTACATATTCTGGCCTACTAGAAGAGAATACAGAGAGAAATTGTGAGAAAATGATTTGACTGGAGAATTTGGGACTCGAAGTTTCTCACTTATGCTTGGCAACCATTACTTCTCCCAACCATCTCCCTCAGAAGAAAAAAAGCAAAGTTAAAAGATTGACATTCTTCAGCGTTGCAATAACATTAAAATTTCCTTGAAGACAATTCATTGTTTTAGTTCCATTTGTCTCATGTAATAATAAAACCTTGGAGAACTCATAAACAAGACATATTTTTATCAGCATGGAAGTGTGTACAAGTTTTAACTCTTTCCTGAAGTGAAGGTAAGGGACTACAATAAGATAGTCATCACAAGGAAATTGACCACTAGTTTTCATAGCTTTTTCCACAAACAAGGTCCCTAGTGCAATTAATTATACACAGAATGTAGAAAATCATAATTAAGTCAGAGAAAGAGAAAACTCAAATTTAAATAAGAGGTTCAGACCAGTGAATAAATCAGAATGCAGATATGCAGGTCACAGTTTCCTACACAGGCACTAACGTTGAGCCACAAATTTGACTCAAAGCCTCATGGCAGCCAAGGTGAAAAGGGAAACACAGCCACTTACACAATCCACTTGTCCATGAGGAAGACACATCAATTACTCAAGGGTAGCCAAGTATTTCATGATACTTGGCTCTGAAAGAAAATTCTCTTGTATGATCAAGTCCAAACAAAACAGCCTTATAGTAAATGCTGTTGGGGCTCAGAAAATGATACCCCAAAATATTATGCTTTGACATGCTAAGGAAGCAGCCTCAAGGTCTCTCTGACCCCTCCCGCAATATCTCAATCTTGTTTCTCCCAAGGCACAGGATGAGGCTGTTCTCTGAAGTTCCCTTATCCACCTAGAAACCGGACCCACCAAAGAGGAACACACATGCTTTTGATCCCCTCCCTGAAATTTTATCAGCTAGAGAAGATTAAACCTCATTGTCACAGAGACTGAAAATTAAACACCACACCTAGAGCCCAGACAAACTTTGTCCTAAACTATTGTCTGTTCCCCAATCCTATTAAATTCCCAAAGAGAATCATTTGCAAATTATTGCCTAAATATTGGGCCCATTCATTCCCCCTAAAAATCATCTGCTACCTCTCAAAATTATATTTTCCCCATCTCCTCTTCCCCTCTGAAAGATATATAAGCATCTGGACTTCATTGGGTTATTGGATAATCATTTTCCTGTGAGTCCCCTGTGCTTATGCACGTTAATACATTTGTATACATTTTTCTCCTACTAATTTGCCTATTGTCTTCATTTTCAGCAAACCTTCTGAGGGTGGAGGAGAAGCTTTCCCTCATCACCTTTACAATGCACTAGTGGGCTATGTGGAGCTCTCTTCTAGAATAGCTTGACATACACAGAAGACACAACACTTAAAATACAAGTCAGTATAACACACCTGGCTGAGGTTTCTGGGTATGTAAGCTCAGGACAATATGGTTAGGTATGCAATTTTCTGATGGATCAACTAGTACTGTGTACTGACTGAGGCAGATACATATTATTTAGAATTCAGTAACCTGATCAGCAAGCAGATGGTAGAGGGTTGACAGCCTTTTGTGAAGAGTGAGTCACATCATTAAAATTCCCTTCTAAATAGGAACATTCCTCTCTGTATGGCAGTGGATAGAGGGAGCCTCTGCAGGCAATCCAGGATTTTCCTTAAAAAAAACAACTCTTCATTCTACAATCACACAGGCAGTAGAAAAAAACAAAAACAGAATAAAAAAACAATTCTTGAAAAATACAAAAAGTAAGTGTTCAGGACCACCCAATAGAGCAGAAGATCTGCAAACTCACAGACAAGTCATGTTTTTTCTTTTCTTTTTATTTTTTTAAAGTTCACATGAGTTACAAATATTGAGAGATCAACAAGTTTCAAACCTGGCAACCAAAGATGCTCACATCACACGGAAGCAATCTGCCGGGCTGAGTACAGAGCACTTACCCACCTGCCTGGGCTCTTTAGGCATTGCAATGCCCTGTTGGAGAATAATGAAGATTTGGACAATTTTCAAAGAAGAAAGTATCAGTTGCTCACTCTCACTGTAGAAAAATCTGAATAATACTCCTATGGAATGTAATTAAAGTAGCATTTGGTCACTGGATCTAAGCCAATTAAATTTGAAAAAATTATTTTAGTTTTGGAACATGTGATCCTGATCCATGCTTTCTGACAATTGGTCAGCAACGAGATCAACTATGCCTTAAAGTTCATTACAGCCAGGTGTGGTGGCTCACACCTGTAATCCTAGCACTCTGGGAGGCTGAGGTGGGAGGATTGCTCAAGAGTGGGAGACCAGCCTAAGCAAGAGCAAGACCCCCATCTCTACTAAAAATAGAAAAAAAAATAAGCTGGACATCTTCACATGCGTCTGTAGTCCCAGCTACTTGGGATGCTGAGGCAGTAGGGTTGCTTGACCAGCAGTTTGAGGTTGCAGTGAGCTACGATGACGCTACTGCACTCTACCTGGCGTGAAAGAGCGAGACTCTGTCTCCAAAAAAAAAAAGGCATTATAATAAAATATCATCAGCATATAAGAAAATAATGGACTTTCTAATCTCTAAAGCAAGACAATAATCCAAAAGTGTTTTTAAATTATTTAGATAAATATTATTTAGACATTAAAAACAAGCAGGGCCATAACTTGGTTATTTTACGCCACTTGAAATACTTTCTGATCTAGCTGAACAATTCTATTGATCTGGACTTTCAAGGTCATACAGAAGTCCTGGTTTTATAAGACCTGAGATTCTATATTTAACTCATGCAACTTAATCTGAAAGTAGTTCTTATTCACAGAATCAGAGCATGAGAAATCATTTGAAGCTACATTCTTTTAAAACCAAAGTTTATTTTCCTAATTATAAAATGTACATTTTCAACAATTTAGAATATATTTTAAAATTACATTGCAACCTTCCCCCCAACTATTTATTTTGGAAAATGTCAAACGAACAGAATACAGATATGCAGGCCAATTCACCCACTTACAAATGATGAGCCAACATATTTACTCAGAGCTACTTGGCAGTCAAAGTGAAAAGGGAAAAACAGGCCAGTTATGTAATTCACATTGTCTATAAAGAGAAAAGAACACATCAGTTACTCAAGGGTAGCCAAATGTTTTATGACTTTTGGCTCAGAGAGAAAATTCTCTTGTGTTCATATAAGGAACAAAGAGTGATATCACACAAAAACAACCTGTAAGCTATGTCTTCTAGAATTCCTCAGTATAAGCAGCGGGTACAGGGTATTAAGGTAGTAATGGGGTTTAAGAACAAAAATTCCACCACTCGGCTACCTGGATTTGAATACTGGCTCTATCATTTATTTTATTATTTTATTTTATTCTATCAGAATATTATGGGGGTACAAATGCTTTGGTCACATAAATTGCCTTTGCACTGCCCAAATCAAAGCTACAAGCTTATATATCATTTATTAATTTACCTTGAGTAATTAAACTGTCTGTGCCTTAGTTTCCTAATTTATAAAATATTATGATTAATAATACCACCTACTTCAAAGGGTTCTTATGAAGCTTAAATAAGCTGCCACCCATAACACACTTAAACATAGGTAACATAGGTACAGGTACTATGTACCTGGCACATAGTAAGCATCATTATTAAAGTAAATGCTAAAATAAATGCTTGCACATTATGCTAATAGTACAGAAGAAGGGCACGTAAACCAACTAAGGCCTGAGGGAAGGTTTCCTGGAGAGAGGATGCCTGTGCTGGATCTAAATCTTGGTCTACTACTTACTTGCTCTTTGACCACCTTGGCCAAATTATTTAAACTTTGCACCCCATTTGCTAAAACTGAGATATGTTGTCAGTGGTCAATACAATAAGCTAGTGTTTGCAAAATTAAATGCACCAATATATGAGGATTAGATGAACCAATATACCAGAGCATGACATTAATGACAATAAATATTTCCTCTTGGATCTGGTAGAAAAATAAATGAATTACTCTTGCATTCAACTTTTACTTGTGCCCATTTTTCCAATTAAACAATTTTAATTTAGAAACAGTTGTACATAAATATTCATTCAGATCACAAGAAAACTACCTGGAAGGAACGTTAAGTGACATCACTGGCTTAGCACAATTCTCCTGGTCTTTTTCAATCCCACAGAAATGCACTGGTATATCTGTGTCCGTTTTTGAGGCACACTGTGCCTACCTGACAGTACAGGTCAGTATTATACAACACCTTGACTTCCATTAGGCAGAGGTGATTGCCCCCTCATCTGTATCACTTCATACATCCCTCATTTCACCTCATACAGAGTCCATTAGAGTACATTGTATTATACTTACAGTATATTTATACCTCACTTTATAAAAAAAAGAATTTATGGCAACCAGTTATATACTTAGTATTTCTCTCTCCAAATCGTGAGTTGCTTGAAGAACTGTGTCATTGCCATAGTATCTGGATAGAAGCTGGCACATAATACACTGACTGTCCATGTTTGGTGAAATGCTCTGAGTAGGATTTGAAGTGTGCTGTTATAAGCAAATGAATATAATATAGAGTTGCGGGGACTGTATAGGAATTAATGTGAAAGTTACAGACTCAGCCTGATCCTCTCCTTTGGCAGATGAGAACACCAAAGTCTAGAAAAGTTGAGTGATTTGTCCACAGTTATCTAGCTAGTTAATGTCCAGAACCAAGACTAGAATCGCAAACTCCCATCAACCAGTCCAGAGGCCAATCCATTATATTGACCTGCTTTTCAGAACTCAGTGATTTGGTGTCTATCTCTGTTACTGCTCTGAAGCTGCCAACTGTCGGTCACCAATCCTTTTGTGTAGCTAAATCCAGTCAATGCTTTCCAGCCCTTGATATACTTGACCTATTCAAGGTCTCTGACTCTGCTGACCCCTCTCTATCTTGCCTTTCTTTCCTACCTTGGCTTCAGAGCTTGCCAATTACACTTACTTGGTTCTCCTTTTCTCCCTCTGGCCATTCTTCTCAGACTTCTTTGTGGGCTTTTGGCCATCTGCCACCTCCTTTTAAAGTTAGTGCTCCTTGGGGGCCCTCTCCTTAGTCCCCTCTATATTTCTTCTATATTTCCTCCCTGATTGATCGCATCCATGCCTAGGGCTTAAATTACCAATTAGAGGTTAATGTCCTCCAAATCTATTTTAACTCAACTCTCCTGATTCATAAACATGTATAATTTAACAGTTTATTGGACATTTCCCTCCAGATGTGGAGGCTCCCTCTATCAGGTCACAGTCACATTGCTACAGTCTGTGAGGGGGCCTAATAAATCGGTCCCTTTTTTTCCAGGTAAAGGAGAGAGCAGCAGGAAACCAACTATCGTCTTCATTACTGACAGTGTTAGTTCCCTATAGCTGGTGTAACAAATTACCACAAACTTAATGGCTTAAAACCATACAAATGTATTATCTTATAGTTCTAGAGGTCAGAAGTCCTAAAATATTTTTTTTTTTTTTTTTTTTGGGATAGAATCTCACTCTGTTGCCCAGGCTAGAGCAGCCACCGCTCACAGCAACCTCAAAGTCCTGGGCTCAAGCAATCCTTCTGCCTCAGCCTCCCAAGTAGCTGGGACTACAGGCATGTGCCACCATGCCCGGCTAATTTTTTCTCTATATATTTTTAGCTGTCCAGCTAATTTCTTTCTATTTTTAGTAGAGACAGGGTCTCGCTCTTGCTCAGGCTGGTCTCGAACTCCTGAGCTCAAACGATCCACCCACCTGGCCTCCCAGAGTGCTGGGATTACAGGCGTGAGCCACCGTGCCCGGCCAGAGGTCGTAAAAATTAAGGTGTTGTCAGGGCTGTGTTCCTTCTAAGGGCACTAGGGAAGAATCCATTTCCTTGCTGTATGGCGTCACCAGCGTGTGTCACTGAGGATGGGGACAGTCCTGTGTGCCTGTAGTGGAGGGAGCAGTGGCCTCGTCCAGACTAGCCCAGACCTGATTGTCAAGTTCTGCGAGGTGCAGGAAGGTTTTTCCAGCTTCTGCAGCTGCCTGGATTCCCTGGGTCCATCTTCAAGGCCAACATTATAGCACCTTCAAATCTCTCTGTCTGACCTCTGCTTCCATCATCACATCTCCTTCTCTGACTTTGACCCTCCTGCCTCCAGCCCAGCCAAACAATCCAGGATAATCTCCCCAGACCCATAACTTAATTATATCTGCAAATACCTTTTGCAGATAACATATTCATAGGTTCTGGAGATTAGGATGTGGACGTCTTGGGGAAGGGGCATTATTCTGTATAACACAACTGACAAAGTTGATACTGGATATTACCTGTGGACAAAGACCTTCCTAATGCCAAACTCTGAAATTAAATAGGTTTACTTGCTTTGTAGCCCTGGACTAGGCACTCTTACCCCCACCCACAGGCTCTGCTCTGGGAAAAGCAGAAGAGAACACTACAGCAGTTCCCTTTTGTGGGAATAGGGAGCATGGCTTATCCACAGGTGTCTAAGTTACTAGATAAAGGTGGTGACATTCCTTAGGCGGGTGACCAGATTGTGGAGTATGATAATAAGTTTAAATATGGCTTCAAAGTGGGTCTCCCTGCCCCGAGACTTGCTCTTCCTGTCCATTTTCACTTACTACTTTTACTAACGAAGCATCCTTTGCCTGGAATTAAGTCCTTCCCAACTAGTCTCCCCAATCCCGGCACCCAGACCCTTCAGCTTGCCCCAGTGCCAAGGGTCACTGACTCTCCAACATCAGCCAGGGTCAGACCAGCATCCAGATCTCTAGGACTCCAAAGTTCATGCTCTTAACTGCTCTTGTTCAACTGCCTTGTCTTATGAGAAAGCTATTTTAAAGTCGAATGGGCTTTATCCTTTACAAAGTACCTTTGCATACATTATTCCATTTTAGCCTAACAGCTCTCCAACGTAGCCAGCACGGGTTACTATGCCCATCTTTACAATGAGGAAACTGAGAATCAAGGGGATTCAAGACTCGGTTCACCACACCCTACTGCTAGAGTTGAGTGTCACTCAGCAGCCTCGACACTAACCACGCCCCCAGTCCCTTCTGGTCCCTCTCCTTGGAGCACCTTCCTGCGCCTCGCAGAACTTGACGATCAGGTCTGCGCTAGTCTGGACGAGGCCACTGCTCCCTCCACTACAGGCGCCCAGGGCTGTCCCCATCCGCAGTGACGCGCGCGGGTGACGCCATACAGTGACGTTGTAGTGACGTGACTTACCCCGAGCCAGGTGCCGCAGGGCAGCCACACCGGGGGGGCGCCCTGCTCTGGAGGGGCAGCGGGTCGGGCGGGTGGGGAAAAGCCACAGAACCCGCCTGAGGCACCCTCCGGGCCCTAACCCCCGGGACCCCGTCAGCCAGCGGTCGACCGTTGCTAAGTGACGCCAGCGCGCAAACGCGCGTGCGCGGCCACGGCGGTGTGCGTGAAAGCGGACGCGCGCCGCGGTGGCGGCGGCGAGGACGGCGGCGACGGCAGCGGCCGAGGGGGCGGTGGCTACGAGTGGGGTGCAGAGCAGGCGGAAGAGGCGTCTGAGCCGGCGGCCAGGTCGCCCAGGAACATCGTTGGGGTGAGTGGCCCGGGCCTCGCGGGGGAGGTGGGGCCTGGCCGCACCTGCTGCGCGGGCCCAGGGCGCGGAGACGCGCGCCCCCACCGTACCCGCGCGCGCCGCTCCACGCCCCTCTGCCGCTTTCTCCGGGGGCGGGGAAGGCGCGGGGACGGGGGCTGAGCAGGGTCAGTTCCTGGGCCCGGGCGCTCTGGGAAGCCGTAGCGAGGGGCCTGGGAAAACTGGTAGCCTGGAAGGTGTAGGAAGTAGGTGTCTGGGGGATTCGGGGTGCCCTACCAGCCTCCCAAACAGAGAGTTCGAATCAGGAGCAGCTTCGGTTCTCCGAGCAGCCTCGCATCCTGTCTGAGTCGACGTTGCCCCAGACCGAGAGGTGGCGAACCGAGGACCCCGGGGTTGGGGTTCGGAAAGTTTGGGGCTGCTGGGGCCCTCATCTCCCCTGCCCTGGCCAGGCTCTGAGTAGGAGCTGGTTGTTATGGAGAGAGTTGTGAGTCAGTGCCTGCGTGCGGCGTCACACACACCCACGGTCTAGGGAGGGCGACCTGTCAGTATAGAAATGGGGCAGCCAACCTGTTGCCTAGAGTTTCCAAGTTCACATGTATGTGCATGTGCTTCCTTGACATTTTATCATATTGTTGCTGCAGATTTTGAGACCAAGGGGTTGATATCCATCCTCAGTTGTTACCTCCTCATAGACTCAAATAGGTGTTATGTTTCTCAGAACTGTGTTGTGCTTTTGCCATTGCTAGGGCCAAGGAAATAAGTAAGCACTGTTTTTTTGTTTTGCTTAAAAACAATATAGCCTTGCTATTTTCTGGGTAGAAAATACTGATTCTGTTCAATGTATGGGCTGGAAAATGTTGATGATTGGAGTAGCCAGAGTGTAAAGTTGCAGCAGATCATCAGCTCAGTGTTCTCTTAGTGCGCTGTTCTCCTCATGGGTAGATAGATGTGTAGTGGTTGTAGTTACCGTCCTTGGGAGGGAGGAGTATTGGAAATAGGGAAGAAGTTAGTCTTTCCTGACTTTCTGTTGTTTGAGGCAATACATAGAACCAGTAAAAAGATAGCCTGTACTAAAATTTAATCATGATTTGTTCAGGAAAGTTGAGAGAAAAAAATAACTTTAGAGTTTTCATTCAGCTCTAAAATTCTGTGATTTAGTTTCATAACTAAGGATCTGTAAAGTATGTTACCTGAAGTTCTAATATCTTGAAACCAGTAATAATTTTGCTCTGTAACACTTAGAATACTTGGGATTCAAGATCTCTTTCTCTTTGGACTACAATAGCTTTTAGGACAGGAATCATCTCTGTTTTCTCCTTGCCATATCTCCAGCTCCTAGAAAAGTGCTTGCCACAGACTAGGCATGCAATAGATATTTGTTGTATGTGATGCTGTGCATCAGTGGTGTATCTATATATAGAAAGCATTTAATTCAGTCCTTCAAGTACTTAATACATGTGTCCCCCTCTGCCCAGTATTATATTTGGGAGGAGGATTGTGGGGTTACATATGACATGGAAGCCCTGGCTTTTTTCCTTTAACAGCAACATTCTAGATAGGAACAGAAAGCATATGTATATAAAATAATTCTAAAACCAAATTAAGTAGTAGGGAAACAAGTGCTAAGTGAGGACTGAAAGTGCAGTAGAAATTTAGAAAGATAGGATGTGTGGGCTGAGTTAGGGAACTCATTGGAAGAGGTAAGATCTGAGCTGGTCTTTGAAATAAGTGTAAAATTCGAATTAGAAAAGAGATAAGAAATCATGTGCTGAGAACATAATGTGAATTTGGTTGTTGGGGGATATATTGAGCAGACTTGCTTGTCTGGTGAGTGGAGCGGAAGGTCTCTGATAGGGGAATACTGGAGAGATAAGGTTTAGCAGGTTGGGAAGGCAAAGTGTTAAAGACTGAGGCAGACTTATCAGCATCTCACTGATAACAAGATAGAGCCTGCTGGTAGGGTAGAATGGGGCTTGTGTTACTTAGAGTCTTAGGCAAGTTACTTAGAGTGTTATCCTTACTTGAAATTAGGATCTTATGGTTGAACCAGGATCAGGTTGTTATATATTTTTTATTTCAATTACTAATTGGAATGAATGCCTCACTAATGTGCATGCATTTTAGATAGTCAATAGCCATGTCTCAATTTCTAAAATCTACCTAATGTACTTGGGCCATTCTATTGGTACTGAATGATGTACCAAAAGTAGTCATCCAGCCATACTTGGTGACACAGTTTTGCTTTTGATTCTCTCTGTGGGTTTGTAGTTACTGCCGATTCTGTAAATAATACAGATAATGTTAGTTGGGAAAGGAGCCTTTCTGATGAAGAATACTCAAAAATATTGACAAAAGATTTGAGAATAATTAAAGACACTGCTGCTGAATATTGAGCTCTTGGTCTTTATTTATAACATCTTTTATGTGAAAATTCTTTTGAGTGGCATGTAAACCTGAAGTTGAATTGCCAACCAAGATGCGTAAAGTTACAACAGCAAATGTTCCATTATTTAACAACTCAGCAAATATTTATTGGGTGCTGGCTATAGCCCACTCTGTTGGGTGCTCGGAAGACAAAGATGAATAAGACATAGTATACTCCCTGACATACTAAGTACTCATCAGAGGAGCTAATCACTAACCATTTTATGTTGTGATAAATTAATCACTTTTGGAATGAATAAAGTGCTGGGTAATAGATCTTGTTGGCTGGGGCAAAAATTGATAGGGAAAGCTTTGAAGAGAAGAGATGGAACTTTCAGTTATCCCTGAAGGTTAAGTAGAATTTTGTCACATGTAAAGGGGGAAGAGAGGGCCAGCATAAACAAAATTGCTGAAGATTAAAACTGAATGCTATTTTTGGAAATATCTTGAATTGTTTCTTGTAGGCTTGTTGCATGGCAGAAGTGATGAGACAGGAGAAAGGTATTTTTGGAGCCAAATTATGAGGGGGTCTTCTACTCCATTCTAAAAAGTCTAGACTCTTTTCTTCTCCATTGAATTAGCAATGGACAGCCATGGAAGGTAGAATAATCAGATCAGAAAATTAATTGACAGTTCATGTGCAGATTGCATCAGAGTGAAGAGGCAGGAAGACCACTTAGAATGTAAATGAGAGATGTTGGTAGCCTGAAGGACAGTGGGAATGGAAAGATTGTAGAGACATTTTTAGATGTTAAAATCTCTAAATTTTATGACCAGTTAAAGGTGAGGGAGAGTGAGAAGTCAAAGGGGACATGTCTAGCTTGAGCAACTGAGTGATTATCGAGACATTACATTAGAAAATACAGGTGGAGGAACAGGCTTTCAGTGGAGAGAAGAAATAATGGCATATGTTAATTCTAAGGCCCCTGTGGGTGTTTAAGTAGATCCACTAGGTCATTGGAAATTCTACTTCAGAGTTTACGAGATGATTAGGAACAATTGCAATGTAGATGACAACTGAGACTATGGGGATAGCAACCTTCTGGGAGGTCTGTTAGTATAGTGACTAACTTCAGGGACTTTGGAGTTAGGAATACCCCAGGTCAAATCTCTGTTATGCCATTTATTGGTTGGGTGACCTCGGGCAAGTTATTTAACATCTTTAACTCTAGGCTTCTTATCTAAATTATTGTTGTAGAGATTAAGAAAGGTAGTATGTGCATAGTGACTAGCACAATGTCTAGTTTATAAATACTTTGTAAGTGGCAGCTGTTGGTATTATTATTAGTAGTAGTAATAGATGTAGAGGTAGTAGGAGAAGATCTAACTACCCAGAAAATGGAGAGTGAGAACTGGATAAGACAGTGAATGGAACTTTTGGAAATCAACACTTAAATTAGTGTTTAAACTTAGATTAATTTTTGTCTGAGTCCTGTTTGTGCTGCTATAGCAGAATGCCAGAGAACAGAAATTTATTTCCTCACAGTTTTAAAGGCTGGGAAGTCCAAGATCAAGGTGCCGGCATCCGGTGAGGGCCTTCTTGCTGTGTCATAACATGGTAGAAGGAATTACATGGTCAAGAGAGAGAGGGAAGGGGGTGAACTCATCTTGGGAACCCATTCCTGAGATAACAAACCCATTCCTGCTATAATGGTATTAAGAGCCTTCATGGCCTAATCTTAAAGGTTCCCACCTCTCAACACTGTTGCATTGGGGATTATGTTTTTGACACATGAACTTTGGGGGACACATTCAAACCATAGAAATTCTTAAACTTGAATGTACATCGGAAATACCTGGAGGCCTTGGTAAAACACAGATTACTGGGTTCCATTCCCATAGTTTCTGATTCAGTAGGTCTGAACTGGGGCTTGAGAAGTTGCATTTGAACAAGTTCCCAGGTAATGCTGATGTTGCTATTCCTGGGACTACACTTTGAGAACCACTGACTTACAGGTCAGATGAAAAAAGAGGAACCAGCATAGATTCTAATAAAGAGGTTGAGGTTTATTGAGAACCAGGAGAGAATTTAGAAAAGAATAGGAATTTAACAGGCTCAGACTCTCTAGGTCCACCAGTCTGATTTCCAGTTTCATAGATCTCATCTCCTTTTTGTCTTCTCCAGAATCTAGTATAATGCCTAGTATATAGCAATAACCTTTGAAGCCGCTTAATACTGTCGTTGTACCTGATTGCACGTACTTCACACACAGATTTCATTCATCCTCTTATATCTCTGCTGAGTCACAGGGAGGATGCTGTTTCTAATTTTACACACACACAAAATAACTGCAGAAAATTTCTTTCAAATAGCTGATGTGTAGCTATGTGCATTTGACTTTGTGTTAGATGCCCTCCCCTCTCCCTTTTTAAAAAATGACAATCCAGTTTCCAAAGTAATTGTCAATGATATATACCAAAAGTCCAATCTGTGTCCTGTATTAGGCATCTTGGAGTTTTAGAAGGGAAGCAAATCATATACTCCCAGTTTCTGGGACATTTACAGTAAGGTGGATGAAATGGACAAAACCCCAAAGGAAAGCAATAGGAAGAGGTATAATCACAGAAACATGGATGTAGAGGAATCTGAACTAAGGACATATTTCTTGTTTGCCAATATTCATTGGGTCTTACATGTCACATATACTGAGGACTTATGGCATATAGCACAGATGTTAGTCTTGTTCTCTGAGAGGAAGTTATGAAGGAGTTCCACTGTATAAGGAAATCAAACAATAGCTGTGCAAAGTTATAAATACATTTGTAAAGGGATTTCAGGAGTTAAATTGGAGCTTCATGACTGACAGGTTAACTACTCAATGTGCTTCCTAGGCGCTTAGTCTCTTTCATTTATCTATCAACTAACATTCATTAAGCATTTACTATGTGCCAGAAGTTGTGTAAAGTGCTGGACATGGGGAAATGATAATTGCTTTGGGCATCTGAGACTGGCTTTAGTTGGGAGAACGAGTGTGCACACACGTACATTGTCAGGGGGAAGATGTGTAACTTTTATCATCTTAAGATTATACTGATATGAACAGACATTGAGGACTTGAAGTTAAATTCATTCAGCCTTACGTAGGCAAGGGGCCATGAAGATTATAGAGATACAGAGATTTTTTTAGCAATCAAATTTGTAATTTGATAAAGGAGTATGATTAGTGCTATATAAATATAGATTACAGATTAGATACTCATGCTTCTTTAGTGGCTAAGTGTTCAGTTTTGGTGTCAACTCATAAGCTATTGTAATGTTTCAGAGATTATAACAAACCATAAGTCCACAGTAACCTCCTGGACAGTCTTTTGCATCTGAATATGAGACACAAAAATATTCTGGCAGTCTATGTCCTTGTTTTCTTGATTTGGGAAGTATACTCATAATGTATATAAGCAAAAGGGTCATTAATAGCTAGCTGCCATTTATCTAGTGGCTGCATTATGCAAGGTCCTTTCTATATATTGTTTAATCCTTATAATAACAACCTTGTGAGTTAGTTGGACCTTATCCCAATTTTACTAATAAGGCAACTGAGTTCCCAAGAACATTTTGTCTGTATAGTTTGTGGCCAGTGAGAGGTGAGACTGGTCTCAGATCCAGGCTTGGACTCCTGAGCCGATGCTCCTTCTACTTCACGTTAACTCCTTGTGCCAACATGGGTCCCTAGTATGTGAATGTCCTGATGAAGAAATACCATCTCTTTTCTGCTGATTTAGGAAAAGTTGATGGAGGAAGTTAGAATTGTAATAACTGCCTAAATATTTGAAGACCATTTGATAATATAGTTAGGGATGGAGGGGAAAGGGGGCTGGGCAATTAAAGGCCCCAAAGCTGATTCTCCTGTGAAGACATGCTATATTTGACCCTAAATTTTTTAGATGACTGACATGAGATCTTACATAAACATTCAGATTTCCTACTTCTTTATGTATAGGTGCAAAATTCTCTAGAGGAGGAACTGTACTTTTCAAGCTAATGACATTTATAGTGTATTCAGAACTCTTTTTTTTTAAATCCTTTCAAATCTCACCCCAAATAATGTATACTTGAGATTTCCCAGCTAATCTCCTTTTTCTCCACACTACTTATTTCCACAAGTGTTTATTTTTAAATCTATTTACAAAATAAATACATTCTATTTATGGTTCAATGTAGTTATTCTGACTTGATTCATTTCTTTCATTTGACCAAGTCGCTCTTTTTGGTACTATTTTACACATTCCTGGAAATATAGACTGTAATTATCTTTGTAAATGATAGTCAATTTCAGCTAAAATTACAATAAACATTTCTATAAATTTATAATTTTACAAATGGAGAAACTGTTAAACCCTATATTAGTTATCTATTGCTATGTAAAAAATTACCCCAAACTTAGCTGTTTAAAACAACAAATATTTTTTAATCTCATAATTTCTGTGGGTCAGGAATTTAGGACCAGCTTAGTTTAGCTGGGTAATTCTGGCTCAGAGCCACTGAAGAGTTGTAGTAAAGCTTTTGACCCCTGACGTAGTCATCTGAAGGCTTGACTGGGGCAAGAGGATCTGCTTTCAAGATGGTGTTCTCACATTGCTGTTGGCAGGAGGCCTCCGGTCTTTGATAGGGATGCTTGAGTATCCTCATGTCAGCTGGATTAATCCAAAGCAAGGGATGCAGGAGAGAGCAAGGACGAAACCATATGCCTTTTATGTCCTATTTTGAGTATATATACTGTCACTTCTGCTATATTTAATTTGTTATAAGCAAGTCACTATGTTTGGCCCACACTCAAGAGAAGGCAGTTAGACTTGAGCTTTTGGGGGGTTGAAATAATTTGTGAACATATTTTAAAAAGCTGTAAATCGTTTTTCATATGAAGCCATTTTCTCAGCTGAAATTGTCTCTGTTCCAGCACATGCTGTAATTTTTCTGACTTGTGTATTCACAGTATTTTGTGGAAATGGTCTGAAGAAAAGGTAGTGGTTCTTAAAATTTAAAACAAATTTTAATAAATTACAGATTTGTTGTGCGTTCCTTGAAGTTTTACATCTGCTTTCACATTAGCTTTAAAACTAATGCAGTTGGAATGCTTTCGTTTTTACCCTATTTTATAATTTATTCTTATATAATTTCATTTATACTTAATAGTTTTAATAGTTAATATAAAATAGAAACAAACATTTCTAGGTGAGGTAATTTACCTTCCAAACTTTTGGAAGAAAAATGCTTGTTCAACCACTGTGTGAAGGTTACATGTTTCAGTTTCTATGTAGTACAGTAACTTTGGGTTGCATGGCTTAGATGAGTCTGTTAAGTTATATGAAAGTCCTTTGGGTGCTTTACAAACTTTTATCCTTGAGTAAGGTTCTAAGTGGATCCGTTTTATTTCAAATCCCATTCTGCAGAACGTGTATATGGGACTTAATTGGTTTAGTCATGAAACTTTCAGAACATATCACAATTAGGTTTATATTTTGGCACTTTATGTCTTTAGATGTTAACCAGATCTTAATTTCATTACCTCTACCCCTAACAACAAGTATCAGTTACCTGCTTACTCTTTTCTTCTAGCTTTTTATTTCAGCCTAATTTCAGATATACAGAAAAGGTACAAAAAATTCTCATGTTACCTTCACCACATTCCTCAGATGTTAACATTTTACCACATTTGTTTTATTCTTTTTTCACTCTCTTTTTAAACTCCTGAACTGTTCAAGAGTAAGTTGCAGATATAATACCCAATCCTTCAGTGTGCCTTTCCTAAAAACGAGGGTATTCTTTTACTAACCACCTTATAATCCTCAAATATTATTACTATGTCTGATCTACAAGCCTTATTCATATTTCATCAATTATGCCAATTGGCCTATCCATGAATACCCTTTATAGCAATAAAAGAATAAAAATCCAACATACAAAAATAAAACAAAACAAAACAAAAAACCCAGCCATGAGGTACAGTTACTTTTTCTTTTTTGCCTTTAATCTGGAATAATTCTTTAATCTTTCTGTTTAAAATAGTGACGTTTTTGAAGAATATAGACCAGTTTTGTTCTTATTTATTTTTTAATAGAATATCTCTCATTTGAGTTTTATCTGGTCATGATTAGATCCACATTATGCATTTTTGGCAGGAATACTGTAGATGTGATGTGTTTTTCTCAATGCTTCACATAAAGAGGCTAATGTTGTTGATTTGTCTCATTTTTGGTGATGTTAACTGATGTTAACTTTGACCATTTAGTTAAAATGGGTTCTTCCTGGTTTGTTTCTCCACTGTAAAGTTACTATTTTTCCTTTGTAAGTAGTAAGTATCTTCTATGGAGATACTTGGAGACTATGTAAATATGTTGTTACTCCTCAAACTTTTACCCACCAGTTTTATTATAGGATCCATTGATGATTCTTTCTTGAATCAATTATTGTCATGATTGTTGCTAAATGAAGATCATCTATTTCCCTCATTCCTTTACATTTATTAGTTGGCTTTCCCCTTATTAATTAACTTGTTAATTAATATCTCTATGATCTCATGAATTCTCTGTTATTCAATGGCTTATAATTCTTTACTGTCATTTTTTTAAAAATTTGAATGGGAACCCTTTCAAGCTGGCTGTGTGTCATTCTGACATGTACCCATCATTCTTTGATACCTCATTATTTTCTGGTATAACAAGACAGTCCAGGTTCATCTCATATTTTCCCTGCCCCGCCCTGGAATCAGCTTTCTCCAAGGAACACTTGATAGAAAATTGTATTTGGAAACAAATTCTCAGTCCTAGGTGTGCTTACAGCTGCTGGGGTATCATTGCTTTTGAGCCCTTTTAGCAAATAGATAGCAAGGGGCATGTGTATGCACGTGTGTGTGTGTATGTGTATCCCACACACTTCTGTATTTTTGTATATCTATTATATATTAAAAACCATGTTCACACTGACAACTTCAGTTCCAACCCTATACTACAGGGTTTATTCTGTCCATTTCCCTTTTCATGTCTGTAACTCCTTTTGCCAACAGTGAGAACCTGGCTCCTTTTTTTGACAACATATTTACTTATTTGCATACTCCTAATATTCTGAGAAAGCAGGTTCAAAATTGCTAACCTGGCCAGGCATGGTGGCTCAGGCCTGTACTCCTAGCACTCTGGGAGGCTGAGGTGGGAGGATCGCTTGAGGCTGGGAGTTAAAGACCAGCCTGAACAAAGAGTGAGAGCCCAATTCTACAAAAAATAGAAAAATTATCTTGTCTTAGTGGTATGTGCCTGTAGTTCTAGCTACTCAAGAGGCTGAGGCAAGAGGATTGCTGGAGCCCAGGAGTTTGAGGTTGCAATGAACTATGATGATGCCACAACACTCTAGCCAGGGTGACAGAGCAAGACTGTGTCTCAAAAAGAAGAAAAAAAATTGCTAACCCATACCTCTGTGAAAAAGAAAAGAAATCCACTAACTAGAATTTACCATTTTAAAAAATGTTACCTTAATGACCTATAATCCAAATCTGTGTTCAAAATTATAGGAGTTCATTATCAACCCCCACCCCCTTCCCAGCTTTCTTCAGTGTGGTTATGCTGTTTATTTGAAACACAGTTTGGTTCATTTGATTCTGTTTGTGCTTCCTATTAGGCTCCCCTCCCTCCCTTTTTGTTGATTTTATTTATTGTCCTTTTTTGAGTATGTGAAGCGTTAACATGTTTCCAAAAGTCAAAAAGGTATTCTCACAGAAGTTTCATTCCCATTTTTTCTGTCCTTTGTACCCTCTTCCTACTCCCTTGTTGAAAATTTATTTATCAGCCAAGAAGCTATGACCTTCTTGTTCATGCAGCTTTAGTAGAGAATAGCAAATTGTTTTTTAAAGTGGTTAAATCAATTAAATATTTCTATTTATTTTTAAGCCTTTATATTAATAGCATGAGCATCACTTCTGTCATGCCTGCTAATGCTCATGCTGCAGTTTTCAGTAAAACTAAAGTCCTGCAGATGAAAGGCAGCCTAATGAAGAAATACTCTTTGTAACATCTCATCTAACATCAACTTATTACCTTTTTTTAAAAATCACTTTTGAAGGAAATAATATGTGAATATGGTACAAAATTTAAAAACACAAACGATGACACAGTGGAAGTTTTCTCTCTCTCATCCTTATTTCACAGACATCCAGTTCCACCTCCTGGAAACAGCCACTGTTACTATTGGTTCATTAATTTGTTCACCAGATATTTATTGAGTGCCTCTTAAACGCCAAGCACTGTTCTAGTGTTTTGGGGATGCAGGGGTGAACAGTATAGGCCAAGATCTGTCTTAATGGAGCTTCCATTATTTTGGGGGAGATTAAAATTAATGAAGTTTCTTGTATATCTGTTCAAAAATATTCTGTGAATATATGGCGTGTTTTAATGTTTATTCTTAAACACTTATTGTACTACATCTCTCTGTTTCTCATTATATCTTGGAGGCTGTTCCGTATCAGCCCATTAATGCCTATAGAGTACCATGTCATGGTTTTCTTAATGCAGGCTTGTCCCAAAGTAAGCTAATCTGGATTATAAGAATTTAATTTTAGTAGTTTTATTTGACACCCCTATTTGGCTTATCAGCGCCTCACTTCATGAGTGCCCTCATTACCAGGCATTTCCCGGCCTGCATCAAAAGCACCACTATGAGGCCATCTTTGCAGTTACGTAATTGGTGGGTTGGTGAAATTCACTCCTATACTTAATTTGTTGTTTTGAAGTAGCAATAATTTTGTGTACATTTGCGTTGTTTTCATTGATTTCTTTGCTCTCGTTGTTGTTCTGTCACCCCTTGATTAAAGGTTTAATTACCTAAACATTAAAATATGTATAATTTGTTAACTACTGAAGTAATTGTGTGACGTTAATTTCATTGGTGATTAATTTCTTTTGATGTGGAGAAATCACCCAAAGACAGTTAGTTCAGGAAGAGGTAGAGATTTTTCTACCTCTCTGTTGTCAGTGTTTCTCTAGGACCTTCAGTTAATTCTTCATTGCTTACACTTATTTGTCAGTGCTTGAGAAACTTCTAAAATCACTCACACTTTTTGCTTTAGGCTTGATTACAGTAAGGAGCTTATAGTCATTAAGTGGAGTAGTGAGTAGCTCCCACTATTTCTAACTTCTTCCATATAAAGCGTTGAATTCATATAAGTTGTATTAGAGTATGGTGTGACTCCTATTTGGTAAGAGTTGACCTAATTCAGGTGGAATTGGGGAGGAGATGCCCAAGCAGCTTCTCTCTCATTCATGCAAACATGGGTTGACCCCTTGCTAGGTTAAATTAGGCCGTGGGTACAAAGGAGAATAATTTATGGTTCCTGCCCAGAAATAACTTGTAATCTAGTGGGAGAGGCACATTTAAAGGTAGATGTCTGTAATGTGAAGTGGTAAGAGCTGTGACCGAAATATATCCTGAAAATTATTTGCTTAGTATTTATATGCCATGAATACTTAGCTGCCTGTCTAATACTTCTGTAGAGATAGCTAATAAGCTCTGGTGTTCAGGGAATGCTTCCTGGTGAAGATGACGCCTCACTAGACCTAAAGAATAGGGCCATACCTATGCAAATGGTGAAGCAAATATGTATTTTAGGCAGGGAGATGGCAAAGTATGTAAGGGTAACCAACCTTAAGTAGTTTGATGTTTGCAGGATCAGAAAGTGAGAGATAGGGCATGCTCAGAGAGGAGGCTAGAGTGGTAAGCAAGGGTCAGTTCACGGAGGGCCACGTCTGCCCTGTCAGTGAACTTGTACACTGGCCTAATAATATAATCACTAATAACTACCACTTGTTAGACACTTAACTATATGCTGGGGACTATATTAAGTGCTTTATAGGTATTCTCTCATTTAATCCTTTGGGACATTCACAAGTGAACATATGTAGGTGCACAGAAGTTGAATAACTTGTTCAAGGCCATGTCTAATGAGTGTAGAGTAGATTTCAAAGTGCAGAGGTTTGTCTGACTCCAGAGCCTTTTAGTTGGAGAAGCATTAGAAAAATGTTAAGTGGAAGAATAGCATGATTATATTTTCATTTTGGATTGATTATTCTGTGGGCAAAATGGAGATGGAATTGAGAGGGACAAAGTAGGATCAGGGAGATAGTTGGGAAGCTGTTGGAGTAGTCCAGGTGAGAGAGGATTGAAACCTGAACAAGAATAGAAGATATTAAATAGGCATAGGAGTGATGAATTGGAGGAATACTTAGGAGGTGAAATCAGAAGATTTAGCTAATTGATTAAGATATGTTGGGGTGAGGGAGAGAAAGAGAGACAGGGTTTTAGTTTGGGGGTATACTACATATTAAGATACAGAATACTGGAGGCAAATATGCATTAAGAGAAGATTAGTTTGGTGTGGGGTGGTTGATTTGAGGTGCCAGTGGGGACATGCAAGGGAATCATACTGCAGGCATATGAATCTGTATATATGGATCTGAAATTCAGAAGAAAGGCCTGGGTTAGAGATAGAGATTTGGAAGTTATTAGGTGGCAGTTGTAACCAGGAGGATAGGTAAATAAACTCACCTGAAAGTCATAACCCTGGGAAACACCACTGTTAAGGAGGCAGTAGTGAAAGAAGAGATACAGAGGTAAAAGAAGAACCAGGACAGCAGAGTGTCACAGAGGCCAAGGGAGTAGAGAGTTTCAAGAAGGCCATGTTCAACAGTGGTGTATGCTGCAGAGAGATCCAGCAAGGTAAGAACTGAAAAGTGACTTCCAGTTAAGAAGTCATTGATAACCTTGGTAAAAGCAATTTCAGTGGAGTGTTGGGCTGATTATGAGATTTCACTAGATTCAGGAATGAATTGGAGGTTGAAAAGAGGAGGCCAACTTTTATGAAAAGTTTGAATAAAAACTGGAAAAGGGATTAAAAAGTATGTGTGGAGCACAAGGTTGAACAGTTAGCTCTAAACTCTGCATACTCTCAACCTTGGGAAAGCTAGTTTGGGCTCAGTCCAACCAGTTGAATGTCCTTGATACTTTTGGGGGAAGTATAGAATAAACTCATGAGAGTTGAGGTCAGGTGCTTCCACTGTAGCCCGCGGGTGACTCCTTCTGTTCTATAATGGAGTATAATTTGTTGTCAATGCAATATATATGTCAGAAAATCATCACCAAAGTGCCTCATCCTAAATTATATTTTGGCCAAAAAAAGAAAAAAAGTGATGAAGGAGATTGGTGGAGGAAACCCTGGGAAGGAAAAGGTAGCATAGAGTGACTGTTACTTGTTAGGCACTATAGTTTGTCTTTCATGTATTTTATTTTATATTATTTTATCCTCATAGCCACCCTATGGGGGCCATGGGTTATGCCCATTTTCTAAATGAGGAAGCTGAGATCCTATATCTCTCCTTATCCTATCCCAGGTTCTGCCACTGAATGGCTGTGACTTTGGACAAGTCTCTCAGTTTTCTTATCTTTAAAAAGCCCTGGTTGTGATTCTTACGTTCTTTTCAGCTCTAGGTTCTAGGAATCTGTGAATATTTACTAATAGTGTTCTTATTTGGGCATGAGAAAAGGCTATTCTGGGAATTCCCCTCCCCCCACCTTCAGTGAATTAATAACTTAATAGTAATGCTGCCAGGTTGTCCAGAGTGAATAATTTATTTTCGCATCACAAAGTGGGTACCCATTATGTATGTGGCCTTAGAAGGCTACTGTAAAATAAATCAAGTAAATAGGCTGGGTGACAGGCTCTCCATCAGTTGTTACTTGCCCTGGGCGCATGGGCAATAGCTACCTGCAAGATTGTGTGATGATTTTAAAGTGTGTTATAGGTTAAGTGCTAAGTATTTTTATTAATTTAGGAAGTACTTTGGCATGTGGCCTTTAAGAATTACATTATTATATTATCGTAAATCTTGATTAAGGCAACAAAACATATTTACTATGGCCAACTTCACAGCTGGGGTGAAATATTTTATAGCATGTATAATGAGCCACTAGATGATGATGATTCTCTGTTCACATCTGAAAAATGAGAGTTGGGAAATGAATTAGAAGATTTAAAGATCTATTGTGAAAATTAATTTCAAGGAATAGTGTCATGTGCCCAGTGAATACTTAATAATTGAGGAGGAGAAGAAAAAAGGGAAATTATGAAGCTTAAGTCTATTTTGGAGATGGTTAGAATAAAAATATAATGCTAATGTGACTGTCAGAAACATGCTTTACATCATGATGTAAAAGGAAACAAACTTAACAAATACTAGGCTTTTAAGATTAAATATTCTCCCAAATTGGAATCCATGTGTTCTATATATGGTAATCCTGGAAAGCAGAGGTCCTTATTGCACATGCAGTCTCCCCTCAGAGGGTATTATGAAAATTTATGGGAGCATTTTTGTCTTATAGGTAGTATATTTTTATTTATTTTTATTTTTTAAAATTCTAATTTTTTGAACAGATGGTATCTAACTGGGTTGCTCAGGCTGGTGTTGAACTCCTGGGCTCAAGTGATCCTCCCACCTCAGCCTCCTGAGTAGCTGGGACTGCAGGCACACATGCCGCCATGACTGGTTTGCTAGTGTACTTTTAAAAAGTGTTCAGAAGGTTATATATCTCTGAATTTTATTTCAGAACAGTAGCAGAGGTATAATTTTTTTTTTTTAATAAAAAGTCGGCATTGGGTCTGATAAGGTTGCTGGCCATTATATTAGTTTTCTGCTGACGTATAACAAAATACTACAGATTTACCACTTAAAACAATATGAATTTCTTATCTCTGAGTTTCTGTAGGTCAGAAGTCCAGGCACGGCACAACTGGCTTCTCTGCCTGATGTCTTACTGGGCTGAATTCAAGGTGTTGGCAGGGCTGTGATCTCACCTGAAGCTCAGGATCCTCTATCAAGCTCACTGGTTGTTGGCACCATTTGGTGACTCGTTGTCATATCACTGAGGTCCCCATTTTCTTGCTGGCTCTCAGGTGGGGTCACTCTCAGCACCTAGAGGCTACCACCAGGTCCTAGCCAATAAGCCTCTCCCAACATGGCAGCTTGCTTTCTTCAAGGCCAGCAGGGGACTCTCTCTCCAGTTGGCTACGAGAATCAAACGTAAAGTAACTGGAGTGACTGAGTAGAAGCCAGGAGATCAGTTAGGAGCTATGTGGTGGTCCAAGTGAGAGGTGAAGGGTGGAATATCAGGATCTGATATTTCCAGATCCTGCCCACACTCAAGGGGAGGGGATTATACAGGCATGTACACCAGGGGGCAGGGATCTTGGGGGCTGTCTTACATTTCTGCTTACCCCAGCCACACATCTTCATCCCTATAACTCTTTTTTTTTTTTTTTTTTTTTTTGAGACAGAGTGTCACTTTGTTGCCCGGGCTAGAGTGAGTGCCGTGGTGTCAGCCTAGCTCACAGCAACCTCAAACTCCTGGGCTTAAGCGATCCTACTGCCTCAGCCTCCCCAGTAGCTGGGACTACAGGCATGCGCCACCATGCCCGGCTAATTTTTTCTATATATATTTATAGCTGTCCATATAATTTCTTTCTATTTTTAGTAGAGACGGGGTCTCGCTCTTGCTCAGGCTGGTCTCGAACTCCTGAGCTCAAACAATCCACCCGCCTCGGCCTCCCAGAGTGCTAGGATTACAGGTGTGAGGCACTGCGCCCAGCCCATCCCTATAACTCTTAACTGTCAGTGGAGTTCAGTTATTTAAAAAGGACCACAATAGCTACTTTAAGCATTCACAGAGGTATTGAATACCTACTCCGTGCCAGGTACTGTTCTAGGCACTGAGGCGCAAAGGGTAGAGCCCTTGCTCTCATGGAGGTTATCTTTTAGGGATAAGTGCAGTGAAGAAAATTAAATGAAGTGGAGGATTAGAAGTGGGATGGGGGTGGATGTTCTTTGAGGTAGGGTGGTCAGGGAGCGGAGACCTGAATGGTGAGTAGCCAGTAGTGTGGAGCTTTGGGAACAAAACATTCCGGTAGAGGGATGGTAATTATAAGGACCATGAGTCCGGAATACGCTTTGACTATGTTTAAGGGATAGTTAGGCCAGTGTGGCTGGAGCAGAATGTGTGAAGAGAGGAGGAATAGGAGATGAGTTCAGGGAGGTAGTTGGGTGACAGCTCACAGCCCTATAGGCCTTGATAAAAAATATGATTTTGAGGAGAGTGGGCGACAGGGTCTCAGTTTGTTGCCTGGGATAGGGTGCAGTGGCATCCTCAGAGCTCACTGCAACCTCACACTCCTGAGCTCAAGCCATCCTCCTGTTTCAGCCCCGCAAGTAGCTGGGACTACAGATGTGTGCCACTGTGCCTGGCTAATTTTTCTGTTTTTTGTAGAGACGGGGTCTCACTCTTGCTCAGGCTTTTCTCGAACTCCTGACCTTAAGCAATCCTCCCACCTTAGCCTCCCACAGTGCCAGGATTACAGGCGTGAGCCACCATGCCTGGCCAAGAGTATGATTTTTATTCAAAGTGAGATAGGAAGGCATTGAAGAGTTTTAAGCAATGGAGTGACTAATTTGATGTACATTTTTAAGAGATTTGTGTGAAGAAATGGCCTGTAAGGGGAGGAAATATATAAATACAAAGAGATACAATCTATAAAAGAAAAGAACAGCGTCTTACGAATGTAGATGAGAAAGGGACTCTGGCTAGACTGGGGTCAAGGAAGGCTGCCTGTGGAAATGGCACCTGAGTTGCACCTGGAAGATGGAAGGTGAAAAGAGGAATGGTGATTCCTACAAGGCCCTGTGGCATAAGGGAGTATGTCAAGTGCTCGCAAACCTTAGGAGAAATGCCTGGAGTTAGGCAGGGGTCAGAATCCACAGGCTCTGAAGGCCCGGTTAAATGATTTTTTTGTTGTTGTTCTTTTTTATGTTAAGAGCCTTGGGAAGCCACTAAAGGGTTTTGAGTAGGGGCAGGAGTCATGGAGGAAGAAGTTGAAGGAATGGTTCGTAGTCAGTTTTGTAATTTGAGAAATTCTTTCTGGTTGCTACATGGAGGGTGGTTTGGAGGGAAGTCTGAGTAGAAGCCAGGAGAGTAGTTAGGAGCTATGTGGTGGTCCAAGTGAGAGGTGAAGGGTGGAGTGGACCCCAATGGTAGCATGGAAGTTGCAAAGAAGTAAATCAACTTGAGAACTATTTTAGGAGGTAAAATCAAAAGACTTGCTGTTGGATTAGGTTGGGAGGTGAGGTGGAGAGAGGTAGCATTCTGGCTTCCACAGCTGGAGTCGCTGAGCTAGGGAACATTGCCCGAAGACAGGCTTTTACTAGGGAGGGGCATAGAGAGTATGAACTGAGTTTTGAGGTACCTTTGAGAAAACCAAGTGAAGATGTAAAGTAAGCAGTGGTATATAGGAGTCTGGAATTCGGAAAAGAGGTCTGTTAATATGTGTATGGCCTATTTTGTTAATTTGAGGACTCAAGTAGGCCAAACACTGTAAGGTGCTAGGGATGTAAGGATGAGTAACATTCATTCAGCGTTTGTTGAATGCCTGCAGGCCCTGAGTCATAGTCACTGCTCCCTGGGAGCTTACTTACCAACTAGACAGGTCCATAACAAAATCTCAATAAGGCATGATGAAGGCAGTGATGGAGGAAACAGAAACTGCTTCAAGGGCATATAAATGGGACACCTGACCTAGACTGGCAGCATCAGTGAAGGCTTTTGCTGAAAGGCATGAAGCCTTTTCTGAGCCTTGAAAAAGGCAGAATTAGCCAGACAAAGGGAATACAAGAAGTTCTAATAGTAAAAGGCCTGGAGGTATGAGAGGAGACGTGACAACTCAGAAAAGCCTGCAGCTTTATATCCCTGCCTTTCACTATAGGCTCAGTAAGTGAGATGGTGGTTCACTAGCGAAGTCTGTGCTTAAGTCACATGTTTTTATGTTGGTGAAGTTATGTTGGTGAGGATTGTGGTGGGACTCTATATAGCTGTTTGGAAGAAGAAGAAGATATTCATAGCTGGCAGGGACTTTTAGCCCTTTTAATTTGCAAATGAGGTTACTAAAAGCCAAAGAGGAGAGCTAACTTGCTGATAGGAGAGGCAAGGCCCAGGTCTCTCTCCAGAGTTCAGGCTAGGGTCCTTTATACTGCTACAGGAACATCAGTGCCCCTTAACCGTGTACTCTCATGCTCTCTTTGACATATTTATATAGAAAGAGAATGCCCTGGAAATACCCAGAATGCTGCCATTGAGTAATGCAGGTCTCCATATGGGCCATATTTTTTGGAGCTGATGTCAGCCTAATGTTAGTTTCTTATGCATATGTTAAAGTGGACCTGTTCTTTAATGGGTCTATCCCGTTGGATTTAAACAGAGCATTCTTGCTGAAATGCTGCTGTTGGTACCCTCTCTGCATCTTTCTTTCTACCAACTTGTGTCTTTGTCCTTTTTTTCATCATATACTGGTAGTGAATAATAATAGTAGTAGTTCTAGTGATAGTAGTGGTAAATGTTTATTGACCATTTATTATATAACAGGCACCGTAGTAATTGCTTTACTTTATCTCATTTAATTCTACCAACAGCCGTAAGAGCTGGCATTTTATTATTACCCACATTTTACAGAAGAGAAAACTGAGGCTTAGAAAAAGGTTGAAAAAAAATCTATCAAAAGGTGTGTAGTAAAAAATAAATGAGATATTTTACTAAGTTTTTGAAATACAGTGTGTATTTTACATTTATAACACATCTCAGTTTGGACTAGCCACCTTTCAAGTGCTCAGTAGCCACATGTGGCATGTGGACTCTGTTGTGGCCATTGCAGCTCCAAAGGGACCAGAGAGTTTATGAAAAGTTTGACTCTGCATTCTACTGCTTAGTGAGCCAGAGAGAGCAAAACGCTGATGAAAATTAGAAGATGAGGCAATTGAATAGAGTAGTGATTCCAGGGTCTGATCCACTGACAGCACCTCCGCCCCGCTCGAGATCCACTCAACTCTGACTTGAAGGACGTTGGGTGGGGAGAGTGTGGAGGTTAGAGAAGAGTTGGCTCTCCTGTTGCCCTGAAGCTGGTAAGATTATCTTTTTTCTTCCCAAATTGAGACTGCATTTCCCCAGATCATGGTTAGTTTCCATAGTACTCCATTTCTAAGGAACCTTGGAAATAAATAGGCATTGTGGGCTAGCCACCAGATTTTGCAACATTGTTTGTATAGAAAAGACTAGAATTCTCAGGCTTTTAAATAATTTGGTTTTGGAATGTCATCTTTTGTTAATTGTGGAGAGAGTAAGGTTGGGGAAAGAATCAGTTGTTTGCTTTGTGTTTTCTAAATTACAGCATAAGGAGAAGAGTAATGAACTTTGTTAGTCGGTATTTGGCGTAATGTGTATCACCTGCTCTTTCTTCCCCTGTGGCTAGGCTGGGCTCGGTTCAGAGTAAGCCTTCAACCAGTTGTTGAATTGAATATTAGTTGAAAAACAGATATTCCTGGAACTGAGCTATATGAATCATTTCTTTCATTAACTTCCATTCTTAAACACTTGCTTCCCATAGGTCCTACCCATTATAAAAAACAATATGGGCTTTTCCTAACAAACTAACACAGAAGTGTAGAAAGAACAGAGAGTCCTGTCCTGTGTCCTGAAAATGCAAACTTGCACATTGTCTAAAAAGACTAGAACATGAGTTTTATATTTTTGTGAATGGAAAAATAGAATAGTGATAGATCAAAGATTTTAAGGGAGTGTTGATTCTCAGGATCATACTGTTTTTAAGGTTTATTTATATTGCATTGAAAGTATTTATATTAATAGAATTGACAGTTGGAAAAAAACCTAAATTACTGGAGACTTTGAGAGAGAACACCAGTGAAGGTGCTGCATAATAATTAAGTGGTTTTGTAAGTTGAAAAATATTTGGAAAAAAATGAGAAACATGGAAAGTGTGATAAGGGAGTATAACTTGGTTAGTAAAGTGGAAATTAGGAAAGCAAATACTTAGTGTATTAGAGTAAAGGAAAGTGTCTTAACGCAAATATTTGATTATAAATAGTTGAGAGATTTTTTTACATGGGCACAAATACTTTTGTAATTGATTCCTGAAACTGATGTGGAGTCCCACATTAGTGTTCAATGTATTAGTAATATTTGTTTATTATATCCTCATGAGATACCAGGAAGAAAGACCTAGTCATTACCCACTAGGATTTGGACACAAATTTAGCTAATTCTGAAGTCTTTTGTTAATTAAAATTCTATCTGTATCAGTGTACACTCATTTGTCATTGTTTTGCTTCTTGATACAAGTCAGATCATCAGTATCTTTTTTTTTGAATGCATCTTTTTATAAACATAAATATCTGAGCATGTCTTTTAATAATTTACATTGTTTAAATTTTTTTGAAATGTCATTTAATAAAAGATAAATCTGTTCTTGTTTTTTAAAAAGGAAACACTTTAGAAATACATTGAGTTTAAACAAAACAAACCTTTCCATTCATTCCCTGTCTTCCCACATTGCTACTCCCCTCCCTGGAGGTTAGTGCTGTTAACAGTGTAGTGTGTGTGCTTGCAGTCTTTTTTTTGAGACAGAGTCTCACTTTGTTGCCCGGGCTAGAGTGAGTGCCGTGGCGTCAGCCTAGCTCACAGCAACCTCAAACTCCTGGGCTTAAGCGATCCTCCTGCCTCAGCCTCCCGAGTAGCTGGGACTACAGGCATGTGCCACCATGCCCAGCTAATTTTTTCTATATATATTTTTAGTTGTCTGGCTAATTTCTTTCTATTTTTAGTAGAGACAGGGGTCTCGCTCTTGCTCAGGCTGGTCTCGAACTCCTGACCTCGAGCGATCCTCCCGCCTCAGCCTCCCAGAGTGCTAGGATTACAGGCGTGAGCCACCGCGCCCGGCCTGCTTGCAGTCTTTTTTGTTTTTTTAATGTCTATATTTACTTAGTTCAATAAATAATAGGTGACTTTTAGGTGCCAGGCACGTACATATACATATGTATTTAGTTACACAAATATACATACATATATATTTTTTCATAAATGGATCCTATTTTACTGAGGCCTGTTCATGTGCTTGGGAGCTCAGGTCAGAAGTACAGATCTATTCCATTCTTATTAATGGCTGCGTTGTACAGATGCATTATAATTTATTTGCCACTTATCATATTGATGGACGTTTAGTCCCCCCAGCTTTTTGCAGTTACAAGCAATTCTGTAATTAATAACATTATACATTTCTAGAAACACAGTCACTGGGCTATAGGAAATGTATATTTAAAATTTTGATTCAGATTCTGCTGAACTAACCTCCAAATGCAGAACCAGTTTATACTTCCAATGGTATATGAGAACATTGTTTCCTATAATGTGATTTAGTTATAGAGTTTTAGAACTTGAAGGACCTCAGACTGTAGCCTAACCCCACCCTCCCATCCCCCTTTTTCAAGAAAGAAACTAAGTCTTCCTGGACTTAAAATGATTTGCCCAGGTGTTAGCCCTGCAGAACCGTGAGCCCTTCCCTGGTTCTATTTTTGTTCTCTTGAGGGCATCTTAGTTTAGACCCATTTTATTTTGTAAGGTTCTACCACAGTGTTTATCTGTTTCTGTTTCTTTGTTGACACTAAAAACAAACTTCATTTTCAGTTTCACATTTTCTGTTAGTGCTGCTGAGTCCCTTGCCCTTGCCATATTGTCTGCATGGAACATCTTTCATTTAATATCTTTAGAAAGCCACCTTTTTCCATTATTTAAACCCTACCCTATCCTCAGGGTGTATGGGTTACTTTCGATTTATCCCTGGGTACAACAAAGAGAGTGTTTTATGAATCTTGTTTCAGCAGCAGCAGCAGCAGCAGCAGCAGCAGCTGATTCCACCTTCTTTGCCAAGGAAAACATAAGCTGCTTCATGTTTGTAAACTTAGAGAAGTGAATGGACTGCAGGCATTTGTTACAGCACTTCTGCTACAGTTGAATGTTTCTCTTTTGTGAAATAATTTGATGCTCTTTCAACTAATGAAATCTAGCTTAATATTTAAAAAATTTATTAACCACAATTTATTTTTTATCTTAGAAATGACCTTCAGAAAATATTCTGCTTATAAAGTATAAATAGGTTCCCTTCTTCTTGTGTCACTGTATTTATTCCTTAAGTACCTGCTTTGTGGGCTTTTCTTATAAAGGTATGGTCCCAGTATCTTCTTTTGATGAGCTATGAGAATTAGTGCCAGTAACATCCCATGTTCGTGCTGTAGCTGAGCTGGTCACATATCAAGATTATGACTTTAGGTAAAGAATCAACTGATGAAATTCTAAGGGACAGAGATCAGCCTTGATGCATATTTCAACCATGGTAAAAGAAAGAGAATTCAATATTAGATGTGAATTAAATTTGGTCCATGAATGTTGTTCCAAACTGAGGATAGCAGTCTAATCATAAGCTCATCAATTATTCATTAGTGTCTTGAGGGTATTAGTGCACAGAATACAAAAGACCCATCCACTACCGTTTAGAGTTTTTATTCTATTTTTTTTTATTTTTATTTTTGTCACCAACACTGCATTTAAATAGAGTTTTTATTCTAAAACAGAAAGAAAAAAAATACATTATTCTCTCTTTTTAATGGGTTTTATTCTCCCACATTGTAGGTGACATGTATATGTGCACTAAAAGAAGGTGAAAGGTAATCTACATATTTTCCTATTCATGGGGGTTTGTGGAAGTTTGGTGGTAAAATTAAGTCTGACACATGAAACAGTGACTGTTTTATAGGAAAAGTTTATTTTCCTCATCTTAGGAGACATGGACTTCTTGGACTTAAACTCTTTTTGCCTAGGTTTTTGGTCCTAAAATGGAAATTGTTGGCTTGACTTGTGCCTGTTCATTCATTCCCTTATTCTTATACACACACTAAAGATTTCAATTTGGGAAGAATTCTTGGTCAATTCAGGAGGCCCCTTAGCTGAGCGAGTCAATGGTTGTAGTTTTAGACAGTAACTTTTGGACTATGCAGGGATAATTATCTCTGAGTTTTATCCTTTTTTTATCACAGTAGAGAGTGGTATGTTGGAGTTAGAATAAAACTAAAGGGAAAGAAATTATATAGGAGGAAAAAAAAACAAGAAAGACTAGTATAATTTGTGAATATTTCCTTTAGATTATGTTCTAGAATGGCACAATTCAACTTACAAATCAAGATTTTTAAGTTGTACTAATTTCTTAGAGTGGATCTTTTTATTTTACAATTTCACAGAAGATAGCCAAGATACCGAGGTTTAACAAACTGTAGTCAAAGTATGCACAGTAGAACATTTTTATAACATTCTACAAATGAAAAGCCAATTTCCTTTACACAGACAGTAATGCAAATGTTCACAGTAGCTTTGCTACAAAGAAATTAAATTGCTGCAATTGATGATTCCACTGTTTTTAATAGGAGTTCACGCTATAATAACCTTTATTAATTAGGAAAATATCATATAATTTAAATCTGGGCAAGAATATTACAGACCCATAAGTTGCCGCTGAAGAAATTAAACAGAAATGGCCTGTCCTGTATTTTCAAATATTATTACAACTAATAACTTCTGCACTCATCATGACTTTTTCATTGTTTTTTGGCTCTAGGTTCATATATTTTTCTGCTTCCAGCATACAGTTCATACAATTTTCAATGTGCTTGGGACCAGTAAAGCTGAGAGTACAACAAAGGATAGTTATGTAATCTCTGAGATATATGGGATAGCTACTTCTTAGAATTGGAATCTGTGACTTGTCATTCCCAAAAGTCATCCCATTTTATGGAATATTGCCTTACAAGGAGTCACATAGTAGAGCATAAGAGCTGAGACTGGGGAAGGTTGGTGGCTGGATTAGGTAGGTCTTTGGTAAACATTCAGAATTTAAGCTGTGAAAATCTGATGACAAGCTTTAGTACCTGATCCCTTTGTGAAACATAAGCCGAAAAAGGTAGTTCATAGGGAAGAAAGAAGTGTTATCAAAATACAGCGGGATTTCAGCCTAGGTCTAGTTGCTCATCACTCAAAGATCCAATTATTGAGATGACCAGGATTGCTAAGAAGAAAGGAATTTTTTGAAAGATCCAATTATTAAGACAATGAGGATTGCCAAGAAGAAAGGAATGTTTTAATAGGAAAGCTGTCTTGTGGGGAGAACAGGCAAGCTGCCTCAAATATATCTCTCCAACTAACAGAGATCATGAAGTTTTAACACATTGACTGCCATGTGAGTTGTGTTTAACTCACGCGGCCTCAGGCCAGTTTTGAGCCCAGGGCAGCATGAAGCAAAGCCCTGCGGTTGGTTGGTGAAAATCTTACTTCTTGATGTTCTTATTGTTACAATTAATGTTGACAATTTAATCCTAAAAACGTGAATTGTGTTGCATATAACTTGCACAGAAAATAATACAAAATAACACATTAGAAAGGATCGTTTTGTTTTAATAAAAGTGGCCCTAGGGAAATTTTTTTTTTTCTAGTGTGGCAGTCAGTGTATTCAAGGGGGGCCATGTGCGGTGAGCAGGTTGTGGTGTAACTAACAAGTTGGGGCTCCATGCATAGTGGGCAGGTTGTGGGGGATGGTGAGTTTTGGCATCAGGAAGTCTGCCCAGGAATCTTCAGAATCTCCTTTGTCTTGCAGAAAATCCACCATTTCTGGGAAACAACTCAGAAGGTCAAGTAGTTAGTTAAGGGGGATTATAAAAAAACATATAGGGGTCATTGAATTTTGTTCGTGGAGCTTGTTACAGAAAGCAAGCTTCAGTATGTGGGGGAACTTTAAACAGAGTGAAGCTCACTTGAATCATTTGATATTTCTTGTATTTTGTTGGAGGATACCTGATGATACCTGATTTGAATACTTTTGTTTGTTTGTTTGCAGGTATTTGGGAAAAGTTGTTTTAGTTAGAAATTAGATCCAGAGAGACTGAAGAAGGCTTGAATTGAATAGAAAATAAAATAATACTGCAGATTATAAATTGGGCCTCCCCCCGCCCCCTGGAGTCTTAGATATGCTGTGCTTGAGTAACAAAGAAGTAGCTTCTTCCAGCCACTACGGAATTAGTTATGATTGCCAAAGGAGCCTGGAGCACTGTATAATCTAGAAGAACACTTCTCAAAAGATAGCTCAAGCCTGCTGGTCCAAAAAATATTGGCAAATAACAGGCAGTCTCATAGTCTTTCATTTCTATGTATCCTTTAGCAACTTACTAATAACCAATCAAGTGAATCATTAAGAATATGCAAAATGTGGTATTTGTAAACCCATTTTAGTATAATACTAGAGTTTATAAAGGATTCTGATTTAGTGCTTTAAGAAGTCTAGAATACCGGTGCAGTGTGTAGCAACATTGCAAAGCTCCTGTCCCATACATGAACATGCATAAGTTAGAATTATTTTATAGTTTGGAAAGCTACATATCATCAATATATGTTGAGTTGAGCTTTTCAGTTGTTTCTATTCCTGTTTTTTTCATTATAAATTGCTGTTTAGCTTTATTATTGTTTAAATTTGTTATAGGTTATTTACTTAACCCTGTAGTATGTATTAATACATATTTGTATCAACAGGATTTTTGTTCTGTAATTTTTCAGTAACTAGACTTTACATTGCAGTTCACATATGAATTATTCTGCCCATATTAACAAAGTGAATGTACATGTAATCCCCTAAGAGAGTATTTAAACATGGCACTTGATTCTCATTACCTGTGGCATATTTTTGCTGGTCTGAATAGGTTTGAGAACTGCTGGTCTGAGGAGTTAGTTGGTGGGGCTACAAGTCAGAGTCCAAATCATTTCTGATTTCTTACATGTCACTCCAGCATGGTTCTTACAAGTTCAGGACTTTGACAGACCTTGGTTTGAGTCTGCTATTTATTGGCTATGCCCTTGGACAAGTTACCTAATCCTATCTGTGTCTCAATTTCCTATCTATAACATGAGAATTTAAAAAATACCTACCTAATTGAGTTTTATTAATATTAAACAAGTGCTTTCTGTGTCTTTACTGTAAAATGCTTATTTTATTAACAGACTATAATTTTTTTAAAGCTGTTTTTGGGTTAAAATGTCCAAAAATGTTTATTCAACAAATATTTTACTACCTTTTGTTAATTATAGTATATGTTTTAAAAATCTTGAGTATTTTAAATATGGGAATCACCTTGTTATAAAATATGATTACTAGGAGTAGAGTTGTCTCATATTGGCCATTTTCTTTCTTTTTTTCTTTCTCTCTTTCTCTCTCTCTTTCATCCCAGTCTCTAGAACTATGAGATCATATTGGCCATTTTCTTATTATTTTCTTGTTCTGGCAATGTTATATTATCTTCAATCAGTGATTTCCTTCCAGGAACCTTTTCAATTCACCTGTCATTTTGTGAGTGATAATTTAATTAAAACTAGATAACTTGGAAGGTTCACTTAAACAGGCACATGTAAACTTAATATTTCCCATAAACAAGTAAGGATGCTACCTCCAGCCCTGCCTCTTTGTGGAATTCCCATTCTTCTGTCAAGACATCTATTTATCTTATGAGACAAGCAACTGTTTCTGAAACGCAGATCATGAGAGGGAGGCAGTCTTCATCCACATATCAAGTACTAGTAAAGCTTAATTTTTTTCTCATTTTTGTAGGTTAAAAATAAATATCAATAGAAATGTTAATGTTTTCTTCCCAAATTGCTATGGTTTATATTGCACTCTCTGTGGGATGTGAGCACCCCATTTTGGAGAGCAAGTAGCCAATTATTTGAATATTAACTTTTACTCTGATAGAAGAATAAAACCAATAATTTTCTGAATTCCTATGTATTTAATAATTCTATTTAGCATATTTGTAGTTGTTTTGATATACTTATGGAAGTATTTGATTTTCTAAAATTCATAAAATCATGGCCTACTCGTTTTAGAATTGATGTTGTCATCTATTAATAGTTCTACTTTACTCAGTAGACCTTCTTCAAAGGTAGAGACTTTTGTTAATCTTTGTGTTGCTGTCACCTAGGACTGGGCCCGTATTGTAGAGAGAGCTCAATAAATCTTTCATCAAATTAATTATATACAGATTCAGAAGTAGTTTGTCCGTTGGCAAAGAAGTGGAGAATCAGTATGGTAATTGGTAAATGGAGTTACACGTACTCTCGGTAAAATAATCTTGTCAGAAGTTTTTATGGTACAATTCTTTAGTGTTCAAAGCTGAACATATCTATAAACATTTATTTACAAACATATAAAATCATGGAATGACAAAACTTTGTAATTGGACTGGATATTCTGTCTTTCCCAGGAAAACAGACATGTCAGGAGTCCTGTCATGTGAACTCCAGTCTTGTTTCTTGCTGTAGCACTTTACTTGCTGGGTGATATTACCCTTTTGTAAAGTTTATAGATGGATTTGCAGAATATCAGAATCAAGGTTGCACCTAGCAGTATGGTCAGTCTTGACCTGTTTATTTAGACTTTTGGATGACAAAGGTAGAGATTATATAGCAAACGAAGTGAAATATCCTTCCCGTGAGAAAGTAGACTTGTGAATTTTTTTTGAATGTTTAAGATGCAGAGAGGACATCATTTGTCTCCTCAAGCGGTATTAATTTAAAGTTTGAAGAATACTACTTCAAATTACACACCACATGGGTACCAAGAGCAAAAAGAAATTGCTAAACCATATGCTTGTAAATGCCATCTCTTTCCTCAAGAGAAAGGTCCTTTATATTTTGTAATTAAAGAGCAGAAGGTCTTTTTTCCCATAAAGGCTGTTCAGTCAGGAAATATGCCACGCAGAGCGGGCTTCCCAGGGGAGATTCATACAGTGTTCAAGGACTCTTTGGCATCTCCACCTTGTAGAACTTTGCTCTTTGAATATTTCCTGATTAAACCCTGGAGAATAAACTTTAATTCTGAAAAACGTAGTTAGCCCTTCTTAAAGTAAGTTCATAAACAGTTATGCTGTAAGCTTTAAGTAAAGAAATTGATATACAGGTCAACTTGGTTTTTTTTCCTCCTTAAGAGGCGATTGTAACATTACAGCATTATGAACTACATATGGTACTCTCACTTTGTTGATGGACATTGTTTATTATTTTAGTTAGAATGAATGGTGTGGATTTCTTACTGCATAATAACCCTCAGGGTTTCAGTATTGCTGCTTTAGTCATTTTTTGATTTTTGATGCATTTTAATCTATGAAAGTTAACTAACCAAGAAAAATAGTGTAGTTTCTGTACCACCATCCCTGGTAAATAAATCCATATGAGGTCCCAGAACCCTCAGTTAATAATTGTATCATTTCCTGGTTGAGATAGTCCTGTCCTCTGTTAGTATAGATAGTCCTGTCCTCCTACCTTGACGGAACAGTTTGAGTAAATAGATTACCCTTGCCCTGTCCTATGAAGATCAGCAGCTGATCCAGGACTGTCAACAGGAGCAAATCTCAGAACATTTTGTTTGCCTTAAATATAGAAAAAGTCAGACTGAAAATCTTTTAGGCAGAGATCTTTAGTTGGGTTGTATCAGAGTGTCCTAGTAGGCCACTGATATACCTGTCTTAGTGTAATGAACTTTTTTTCCCTCCTGTCTTAATGTAATGAACTTCATGTCCTTGCCTTCGAGTTAATTAATTTTTCTCTGTGGGGATAATATATAGTCCCCCTGCTTGCCATTTCTGTCTTAGTCACTAAATCAGGTACTACTGGTTATGGCAAATTAAAACACTTGTTCTGTTATACACAAACTAATTTATTTTGTAATTTTATTGGCTAAACTTATTGAAATATTTGTTTATGGTTTTACTGTAAATAAAACATGATTATTATAAAATTTTTAAACATTGCAGAAATATGTAGCACAGTATGTAAAATTTTCCGACAGCCCCAATCTATTGGATTAACCCTTGTTAACAATTTGGTATTTTTGCTTTTTCAGTGTTCTTTTTTTTTTTATTCTTTTTTCAGCATATGTTGGGGTACAAAAGTTTAGGTTACGTATATTGCCCTTGCCCCCCGCTCCCAAGTCAGAGCTTCAAACGTGTCCATCCCCTAGACAGTGCACATCGCACTGATTATGTATGTATACACCCATCCCCTCCCCCACGCACATCTGCCCGACACCCGATCAATGTTATTCCTAAATGTGCTCTTAGGTGATGATCAGTGAAACCAATTTGATGGTGAGTACATGTGGTGCTTACTTTTCCATTCTTGGGTTACTTCACTTAGTAGAATGGGTTCCAACTCTTTCCAGGAAAATACAAGAGGTGCTATATCACCATTGTTTCTTATAGCTGAGTAGTACTCCATTGTATACATATACCACATTTTATTAATCCACTCATGTATTGATGCGCACTTGGGTTGTTTCCACATCTTTGCAATTGTGAATTGTGCTGCTATAAACATTCGGGTGCAGATATCTTTGTTATAGAATGTCTTTTGTTCTTTTGGATAGATGTCTAATAATGGGATTGCTGGATCAAATGGTAGGTCTACTTGTATCTGTTTAAGGTATCTCCATATTGCTTTCCATAGAGGTTGCACTAGTTTGCAGTCCCACCAGCAGTGTATGAATGTTCCTGTCTCTCTGCATCCACGCCAACATTTGTTGTTATGGGACTTTTTGATAAAGGCCATTCTCACTGGAGTTAAGTGATATCTCATTGTGGTTTTTTTTTTTTTTTTTTTTTTGAGACAGAGTCTCACTTTGTTGCCCAGGCTAGAGTGAGTGCCATGGCATTAGCCTAGCTCACAGCAACCTCAAACTCCTCGGCTTAATCGATCCTACTGCCTCAGCCTCCCAAGTAGCTGGGACTACAGGCATGCGCCACCATGCCCGGCTAATTTTTTCTGTATATATTTTTAGTTGGCCAGATCATTTCTTTCTATTTTTAGTAGAGACAGGGTCTTGCTCTTGCTCAGGCTGGTCTCGAACTCCTGACCTCCAGCGATCCACCCGCCTCGGCCTCCCTGAGTGCTAGGATTACAGGTGTGAGCCACTGCGCCTGGCCCTCATTGTGGTTTTGATTTGCATTTCCCTGATGATTAGAGATGTTGAGCATTTTTTCATATGTTTGTTGGCCATTCTTCTGTCTTCTTTTGAAAAATTTCTGTTCATGTCCTTTGCCCACTTTTTGATAGGGTTGTTTGATTTTTTCTTGCTGATTTTCCTGAGTTCTAAATGGATTCTAGTTATCAGTCCTTTATCAGATGTGTAGCATGCAAAAATTTTTTCCCATTCTGTAGGTTGTCTTTTTATTTACTTTCGTGACAGTTTCTTTGGCTGTGCAGAAGCTTTTTAATTTAGTCAGGTCCCATTTATTTATTTTTGTTGTTGCTGTGATTGCCTTTGGGGTCTTCTTCATAAATTCTTTGCCTAGGCCAATGTCTATAAGAGTCTTTCCCACATTTTCTTCTAGAATTCTAATAGTTTCACTCCTAAGATTTAAGTCTGTTATCCACCGTGATTTGATTTTTGTGAGAGGTGAAATCTGTGGGTCCTGTTTCAGTCTTCTACATGTGGCTATCCAGTTTTCCCAGCACCACTTATTGAATAAGGATTCTTTTCCCCAGAGTATGTTTTTGTCTGCTTTGTCAAAGATTAGATGGCTATATGAGGATGGTTTTATATCTGGATTCTCGATTCTGTTCCACTGGTCTGTGTCCCTGTTCTTGTGCCAGTACCAAGCTGTTTTAATAACCACAGCTTTGTAGTATAGTTTGAAGTCTGGTAAATTAATACCTCCCATTTTGTTCTTATTTCTTAAAATTGCTTTTGCTAAACAGAGTCTTCTCTGGTTCCATACAAAGCATAAAATTATTTTTTCTGTATCTGTGAAAAATGATGTTGGTAATTTAATAGGGATTGCATTGAATCTGTAGATCACTTTTAGCCGACTTCTTTTATGGAAAAGAATCCAAATTTTCCTCCATTACATTGAAATGCTACATTTATATAAATACAGATAGTCCTAGACTTACGATGGGTTACCTCCTGATACAACCCATGGTAAGTTAAAAATATTGATCTCTTTACAATATTGGATCTTTCTATTCCCAAACAATGTATGCTTCTTCATTTATTTTTCTTAAATCCTTCAATAGAGTTTTATAATTTCCTTTACATGTCCTGTGAATTTATTCCTAGGTATTGCATGTATTTTGCAGTTATAAATTGCAAATTTTTTTTCTCATATTTTTTAGCTAGTTGTTTCTGGCATGGAAGAATAGTATATGTTTTCACATAATTATTTTCTGTGGTCACCTTAGTGAGTCTCTCTTATTTTCTGTAATATTTTTTCAGTTGATTCTCATCATCATGAGGGCAATTGTCTGCAAATAATGATTATTTTGCGTCCTTGGTTCCTAATCCTTTAATTTTGTTTTCTTAATTGCATCATCTTTTGTTCCTGAAAAATGTTAAAAATGGTAAGAATAGACATCCTTGTCTTATTTCTGAACTTTATTTCTGAATGTTTCTCATGTTCTGTTATTTACCAGATGCTTACATAGATTACAGTTAGGCTGTGTATGTGTGTGTATCAAGCTAAGGAAGTATTCTTTTATTTCTCCCATTCAATTAAAACTTAAAGAAAATAAACTTGGTAATGAATGTTTAAAAGGCATTTTAGCTTTTATTGAGCTAATGATATGATTTTTTCTTCTTTGGCCTTTTAATTTGTGGGGTTAATTATTATTATTGTTAATATTCATCTGTCCTTCTTGGAATTGGCCCACTTTGCCCCAAATCCTTCTACTAAATTCTGTTTTCCAATATTTTATGTAGGATTTTTTTCATTTATGTTGGCTTTTGGGCATATGGATAATAGTCGCATCTTCGTGTCAGCGTTATATTAGCTTCATAAGAAGTAGAAAACTTTACTTCTTCCCATGTGCACAGAACACTTTAAATAACATTGAAATTATCTAATCCTAGACATTTTGTGGAAACTTGTTGATAAATCTGTTTGAATCTGGCATATTGGGAGGTCAGGGGTCAGGAATACATTTGGGCAGGTGGAGTATCCCTTTCTCCTATCTAAGTCAAAGATTACATAAGTACATCAGATAGGTAGATTCTGTGTTTTCAGTGCTTTTGCTAATGTTATTAGATCCCCTGGTTGTTTCTGGAGCTATGCAGAAAAGAGTTCACATAGCAGGACTGAACTCTTTTCTGCATACTCAGTGCCCAGCGTTTTCTTTGGAAAGCCTTGCTTGCAACATTGGCCCTTGTTTGGCATCTGGGAGCTTAAATTTTGGAAGAGTTCTCTCCATTAACTGATAAGAATGACACACTGTGCCTAAACTGTGTGCACAAGCAGTGTGCTTTATGCTGAACACCTGCTTTTCTTCTGGGAGTCTGGAATTTGGATACATGCCAGGCAGGAGCATGAACAGCCCCCATCAAAAATCCTGGGCATTGAGTCTCTAACGGGCTTCCTGGTTGGCAGCATTACACGTGTTGTCACAACTTGTTGCTGGGATAATTAAGCATGTCTACTGTGACAACATTGGGAGAGGACCCTTGGAAGCTTGTACCTGATGTCCCTCGGACTTTGCCCCATGTACTTTTTTCCCTGTGCTGATTTTGCTTTGTATGCTTTTGCTGAATAAATCACAGTCATATGAATACAGTAGTCTCTTATTTGCGGTTTCACTTTTCACGGTTTCAGTTACTTGTGGTCAGCTGAGGTCTGGAAACATCAAGTGGGAAATTTCAGAAATAAACAGTTCATAAGTTTTAAATTGTGCACTATTCTGAGTAGCATGGTAAAATCCTACACTATCCTGCTTTGTCCTGCCTGGGATGTGAATCATCCCTTTGTCCAGGGTCTCAGTTACTAGATTGAAAAAAAAATACCATTAAGAAAAAAGAAAAGAGAAAACATAGTATATATGGGGTTTGGTACTATCCAAAGTTTCATACGGTCACTGGGGGTCTTGGAACATATCCCCACAGAGAAGTGGGGACTACCGTAACTGTGTGCTGAGTCATGTGAGTCCTCCTAATGAATCATTGAACCTGGGGGTGGTCTTGGGGACCCCTGACACAGTATCGATAGAATTTTCACATTTGAAGAGACTGAGCAGCATTCAAAGCTTTCCTTCTTTCTGTAACTGAAGTTCTTTTTCCACACCAAGCTCAGCAGCCACCTTTCCAACCAAACAGATAATCCCTATTCGTAGAAAAAGGAATAGGAAACATTGTGATATTAGATTGGGAACTGATGGAATGAATACTTCTCACCTTCTCGTTATAGTCTGTGTTTTTATTATTTAAGTAAAATTTCTGAGAAGCTTTCAGCATCTCATGGGAGATGCTGTCCTGGATTAGAAGCTTCTGGAGAACATGGGCCCAATCTATCTCATTGTAGATATGTTCCTAGCTTTTGGCTCATGGTGGATACTCAATAAATGTGTTCACTAACACAGAAAACTAATTTCAGTTATAAATTATTTTTATTTTTTGTTAATGTGCCTTGAAACTTTTTGTTTATTTTGTTTTTATTTTTTCCCCTTTATATAGGTGACTAAAAGTTGACTCTAAATGTTCTTGTGTACTAATTTTGAAATTGCTGGCAGTTGTGAAATTCTTAAAGAAAGTGAAATACTTTTATGTAATAATTCTTTTAGTTATTGCTGTATAACAAAGTTCTCTAAAACTTAATGACTGAAACAAGTAACTGTTTTATATTTCATATAATTTTGTGGGTCAGGAGTTTGACCAAAGGCCAAGCTGGGTTGGCTTATATCTGTACCATGTGATATCTCCAGGGGTTAGACCATCTTCCCATATCTACCCCTCAACTAGGATGGCTCAGATGGCTGTGAGCAGGTTGGAAGCCCTTGACTAGAATCATATGTCAGGGGCCTTGGTTTTCATTTCACGTGGTTTCCTTGGTTCTTCTCCATGCAGTCTCAGGACCGTTGCTTTCCATGTGGCCTCTCCATCATGGTTGGGGCAACTTAGGATTCCCAAAAGTGCAAAAACTTCAGGAGCTGCCAAGTGTTCTTAAGGCTTAAGCCCAGAACCTCACTTCTATTGGTTAAAGCCATTCCAGGGCCAGCCCAGATTCAAGGGGAGAGGAAATGGAATCCACTTCTCAGTGGGGATGTGTGTGTACAGGGAAAGAAAAGGAATTGATGGCAGCTGTCTTTGGGACTATTTACCATAGTAATAATGCATTTGTACAAACTTCAGAACTTCCAATTCTCTTCATAAACTTTGATTTTAAATGTTCTTCTTTTTTAGCTGAAGCATCTTGATTTTATATGACAGGGCAAAACAAAGAAATATTAAAAGGTAGTAGCTAGTTATAAAATGTAACTTAAAAAAATAATTATCTACTGTAACCATGTCATTACCAATGGGGAAACAATCTCACAAAAGTTAGAATATTTGTCACAGGATCACATATGTAGTTAATTACAGAATAACTTTTAAAGCTTAAGAAACAGTTCAATATACAGTTTTACTCCATGAACTTTAAAACTATTTTCTCTAATTTTATTGTCAAGTTAAAATTGGTGGTTTAAAAAATTAATTTTATTAATGTGTGGTTTCTAAAACATGCTTTTTTTTTTTTGTTTGTTTGTTTGTTTGTACAAGTGGGTAGACCCAAACTATCACTTTGTAAATAATCTAGTGCATTGGTGAAAAAAAATACCCATTTTTTATATGCAAGCTGTGGCATTGGTCACTTTGTTAGCACCATTTGTCTCTTTGCCATAAGATTCAAAATAGAATCATATCTTAAATGAAATTTTTTCAGTGGATATTTTGTTTGTATACTGTGTGACTGGATAAGGGATATGAGCCTGCAAGAGTCTAAATCAGTGTCTGTTTTCCAGGCTGCTCATTAGAACCACCTCAGAATGGGAATTTCAATGCCCAGGCCCTTTCCAGACCAGTTGAATAGAGTCTCTGAGGGGGAAGACTCAGCATCTTTTTTTTCTTTCTTCTTTTTTAAGCTCCCCATGTGATTTCAGTGTATGGTAAGCTCATTGAGAATCACTGGTCTAATTAAAATTATTTCTATATGCAAATAAAAATTATGTTTATTTTATACTAAGTGGCTATTTTCTGTACCCAGCAATATTTTCCTTATGTCTCCATTTGGAAAAACATAATTAACATGTAAATTTAGCAAAATGAAATTATACGTATTGAGAAGTGAAGGCCTGGAGAACCTATTAAAATAGATATTTACATATGTAGAATTAATGTTTATGGTGTATCCATTGAAGAATTATAAATTTCCCTTCTGAGCTGCTTAACCAAAAATCAATCATTGTTCATGACTCTTGAGTTATTTAGTGAAAGATTTGAGTCTTAGCCATGACCTGGAGAAAACATTAAGAGAAAATATATTATACCAGAGAATGTATTCACTCGGTATATGCATTCTTTCACTCAGGAAAGAGTCTGTTTTTTTTTTCTTTTTAGAGTTATGTGTTATCATTGAAATACTGGATAATGATGTGAGAGTTTGTGTTGAAGAGGAATAAGATTTTGAAGTCAAGTTCCAGTAGTTTTCAGAATTTTCTGGCTGACATAGGAAATGACCGTGTTAATTTGAACATTGATTGGGTAACCCAGCAAGAAACATAACCACAACCTCCAGTCTGATCTTTTGTCCAGAGTACAGTCAGTCCTTGATCACATGTTAGACCAAGGGTTCGCAAACTATGGCTTGTGGGCCAAATCTAGCTCTTTTCTAGAATTAGTTTTATTGGAACATAGCCATGTTCATTCACTTATTGCCTGTGACTGCTTTTAGGCTCCCACAACAGAGCTGAATAATTTTGACATAGTTTATATAGCCTGCAAAACCTAAAATATTTACTAGATCTGACTCTTTATGGAAAGTTTTCCAAATCCTGTGTTAGACTATTTTGTATTACACATTAGACTATTGTAACACTCATTGCTTGCTCATACTCCTAAATAGATCCTCTTAAGCTGAATTTATTTGTCTTTCATACACAGGTGATTGGAGATAATTCCATCTTTAGGGCTTTGGCAATGAGGGGAGCATACTGCTAGGCCTCTGATGCTCTTACTAGAGGGAACCAGGATTTTGCTCACTTCCCTGGGGTGTATGTTTCCTTGCCTAGCTCTTCCTCCCATGTTCTGCATCTCTGTCATTGGCTGTTGCTCCCCTTTCTTGAGGGTGGCACGTGGTAACAGGTTAACTGGAGCAGGCAGCTTGGGAACCTGGTCCAGGAAGATCTTCCACTGCAGTGGAAGGGGAGAAAGACCATTTTGATACACTTTGCTAATTGATCTGGATGTGGAGGTTTAAAGATTAGGAGCTACTCAACCTTTAATTGTGGTTCAAGTGGAGAGTTCAAAAAGGTGTGGCGGTCTAGTGGAGAAAGCATATCTGGCTCAATTCCCCTAGTCTCTGGTGCAACAGACGGGTTGCTGGCTACCTCTGAGCGGTCAGCCACCTCTCCACCTGGGGCACCTGAATGCTAGCAAAGACTCTGACCCACTTGCTGGGTTACTTACGCTTGTCAAAGCAGTACCTGCAAGTACATTATGGATTTTAAAATAGACATTTTTAGCTTTCGAAGAGCATAACTCCCCTTTCTAACATGTAAAGCTGTTAATCAAGTTTTAGCCTTTTGATTTTCAGTTAATTTTGTAGAGAAGTATTACATACAAAAGCTTACATACCTGTAAATGAGATAAAATGTAATGATGTTCTGGTAAACACTGGCAACCTGATCATCAGAGCCACAAGTCTGGAATGGAAGTTACAGTCTTGAGAAAAATGTTGGAGTTGTTGTTTTGCTGGTAAACTTTAATTGATAAATGTTGAGTGATTTTTGTAACTGTAGAAGATTATAGTTTTTTTTGTAAAATATTTCAGATGGTTTCAGATCAAAACCTTTTATTTGAAATCTGATTATGTCATTTATTCTGTTTGTAATTTAGTCCTAGATCTATGCCTGAATGATTTTTCTAGTGGGTATACCCAACTGTATGCTAAATATATCTATGTAAAAGAGGAGTTATTCTGGTTGTTGATTTTCCTTTTCCTGAAGTACTGTAAAGAATATGGGACCTGTATTGGGGCTCAATTTTCTAGATTATGATGGCTTCAAGTGCTGTTAGTGTTTGAAGACCCTGACATTTTTGCTCTCCTACTGTGATACGGCAATGAAGGTAGTAGAGTTAATGGAAGCAGGCTGAATTGCATCTCAGAATAAATAGGTTAATAAAGATTCCATTGATGATTAATTCTCTGTCATGTCATTTTTTTGAAAAGCACTTTAAGTTTTTTGTTAGCTAGGTTTATGGTATGTGATTTTCTAAGTGTACTCCTCTCCTCCCACTAACTCTTATCCCTTCTTTATATAACAGATCAGCGACTATCATCAGCTCTACAAGATGAGTAACAGCCACCCTCTTCGCCCCTTTACTGCAGTGGGGGAAATTGATCATGTGCACATTTTGTCTGAACATATTGGTGCCTTGTTAATTGGGGAAGAATATGGTGACGTCACATTTGTTGTGGAAAAGAAACGATTTCCTGCCCACAGGGTAATTTTAGCGGCCAGGTGCCACTATTTTCGGTAAGTGTGTAATACTTTTTTGAAGATTCAAGTCACTTTTAAAAAATGCTGGTATTTTCTACTCTAGAAACAATATGCAACCAAGCATAACAATAAATTCTAGAAGTCTCTCAATTCAACATCTATAAGAATTTCATCTTTGTAGACTTGTTATTTTTTGAGAATCACTTTTTCCTTTAGAAGCCATCTTAGAATTAAGGGGTTAGAAGGCTTCCCAGGCCAAATAGTGCCCAATCAACCATTTTTCAAGGTCTCAAGAATATTTCTCAGGCTGAGTCTTTGTTGCCCTCACCTTCTCACAGTAGATGACTAATGGGACTTAAACTGATTTACTGGAAGGTAGGCTTCTTGGCATGTAGGTAGACTGACCTCCAGACCTGTTAATGGACATGTATACCCCTTGTTTTAAGACTACTGACGTCCAGGACTTTTCGGTAACCCAGCTGATCCATCTAAAATACTCAGTTTGACAATCCCAAATTAAAAGAAACTTAAGTATTGATTGAGACTAAGTTTCATAGTTATATTAAAAATAAGACTAAATAAAATATTTATATATTTAATTAGTGTAAGAATCCCACTTATATGCAGCTGTCGTGTATCACTTGAACTCTTAATTTCCAGGGTTATAAGTATTAAACTGATTTCTAATTATTCTACATTTTACCTGATATTAGTTAAAAGGGAATCATCATTGAATAGTCAATAGACTCATATTTTATCCTTGATAATGGGCCATTTTCTATTTTCAAGGATAAAGATGGTTCATCGAGTTATAGATATGCCTGGGAAACTCAATATCTAAGATGGAGATGCCAATAGCTTAGAGAAAATTTCAGTTACTTTCCAGTGAAAACTGCCATCTGATTTTTATAATTAGAATTAATCAAGACAGCCAAGCAGCAACACCTAGAGTCACACATGTAGTAAAGCGTGTCTTTTAGAAATATTTACTATTTAGCTAGAAGTCCTATAGTTTCTTATGAACATTTTTAGGACTTCCCATCTTTGACACGTAAAATGCCGCTGTAGATGAAACCAAGAGCTTAGAAAGGAGTTCTGTTAAGAGTTCTAGCGAACGTTCTCCTATTCTTCCTAGTGGTCAGCTCTGCCAAAGACATCTGGCCTTGGTCTCATCATTATTTTTTAGCAGCCCCTGTCCTCTGTACACTTTTCATTTTGTGTTTCTTTTCCTTTTTTAACTTTTGGTCCAATCATTACTACTAAAATGTTTTTTAAGTGTCCACTCTTTATTAAGTCAGAACTTTTCAGCCTTATATTTAATACTTGTTAATGACGTATATCTTGCCCTCTTTAAAAACTAATTTGAAAGAACTGTATGTGGATATCAGTATACTCTTAAAAGAAACTCAAATACTTTTAGAAATTTGAAGATCATACTAAGTGAATGGAATATATGCCCTTCGCTTATGGAGCTTGTGACTGATGTCTTTGTGGTTATTGAATGTTTGTAATATTTGTTATCTCACTAGGATAAGCTCAGAGTCATTACCAATGCTATCTTAGACAGATTCTCATTGCCAACACTATTCATGTGCAAAGGAAAGTTAACTGTCAGCAGCAGCCAGGAGAGGCCTAAGTGCTGTCATAAGAGCCTATGGATTCCCTGGTAAAGACAAGCTAATTGTGCTGGAGAGAATTTTTCACAGTAAACATTGAACTTCTGCGCTTGTCTTCTTGTTGAAGTTGAGGGTTCATATTTAGTGTTCCAAGGGAGCCTCGTCAAAACCACTTTTAAAGCATTGAGAATTCAAATAAAGACCATGTATCACACTGGAGTGGGAGTAAGTCTTGTTGAGGTCTCCCCAGCAAGGAGTAGTTTTTTAATTTCGTAATTTTAAGTTATGGTTAGATGCTCTCTGGACTAATGAAAACCTTCATGGGTGTTTTTAGGCAGAACATAACTCAGTGAAGAGGTATGCTCAGAATATGCATGAATCTTTTGCTGGGTGGTTTCACCTGTTCTCCTCAGGCAAGCAAGAATGCCAGGTTCTGAGGGACGGTAGGAGAAGTTCTAGGCAGGTGTGGAGGTCACCCCTGAAATGCTGGCCCTTCCGTGAGAATCTTAGGAACAGAGAAAATTTCTTTGTTACTCCCATTGTCTTGCTGTCACTGAGATCTTTCTTATTCTCCACCCTTCTTTCTCTTTCTGCACTCCTTGTCCTCTTCTGGCCACCCTTTCTTTCCTGACAGGTTTGAGGTTTGATTGGTTCATATTATTCCTCCTAGACTAATAGACTTAGAAATTCAAATTCATTACATGACTGGATTGTCCAGTTTTCATTTCTTAGATTAACAGATAAGCAATAATGTAGGGCTTCTTTTTAATCTGAAAGACCAAAAAAAAAAAAAAATCAAATCACCCATAATCCCATCAGTAATTTCATTTTTAATTTATAAAGTAATAAATGAAAGTCCTTCCCCCTCAGTCATCTAATAGCATTCCCCAGAGACAGCTGCTGTTAACAGTTTAATATAAATTTTCTCTGATTTTTCTTGATTTAAACAGATATATCTGTAATGCATATGTGCATACACATACAAGTATGTGGTTATATACTTTTTTCTATGCAGTACATATGGATTTGCAGTTTGACTTACTTGCCTATTATATCCTGAACATCTTCCCAAGATAGTACATATTGATCTCTCTTGATTTTTATAATGGCTCCATAGAATCTCAGTTTTTCAATCATTTTTCTATTGATGTCCATTTAGATTTTTCCATTGTTTCAGTATATATTCTTACACATTTCTTTACTGTATTATTTCTCTAGAATTGAGTCCTAAGAGATTACTGAGTTGAAGGGTATGCACATTTTAGATTTGAATATCTGTTACTAGAGTGCTTTCCAAAAAGAAGTGTCCATTTATATGTACTCTCAAAGCTGTGCATGAAAGAACCTGTTTTCCCATTGCGTTAGCAGCACTGGATATTAACAGACTTTTTAATTTCTGCCAGTCTGACAGGGGAGAATGATATCAGATTGGCATTTAACTGTTTTTTCTGACTTTATGTTTCCTATAGAGTTTTACTTTTTAAACTGCCTTATTGACCTTTAACATGTTTATATTGATTTCATTGTTCCTTTTGAAAGATCACTTTCATCTTTCTATTTAGCATTTTTTTTCTTTTCTTTTTTTTTTTTAGAGATAGAGTCTTGCTATGTTGCCCAAGCCGGACTCGAACTCCTGGGCTCAAGCCTCTCGAGTAGCTAGGCGTGCATCACTGCACCCATCATCTTTCTGTTTAATGTCTATTACATATCTTGAGCTCTCAAAATATCTAACTAATTTAATTGTTTATAGGATTAATTCATAATAGTTTTAAAATCATCCCTTTTGCTTTCTTTGGAGAATTATTTAAAATGATTACTTTGGCCAGGTGCGGTGGCTTATACCTGTAATCCTAGCACTTTGGGAAGCCAACTTGGGAGGATTTCTTGAGGCCAGGAGTTTAAGAGCAGCCTAAGCAACATAGTGAGACCCCATCTTTACAAAAAATAACAAAAATTGGCCAGGCATGGTGGCATGTGCCTGTAGTCCCAGCTACTAAGGAGGTTGAGGCAGGAGGATTGCTTGAGCCCAGGTGTTGGAGGTTGCAGTGAGCTATGTTGATGCCACTGCAGTCTACCCAGGGCAACAAAGTGAGACCCTGCCTCAAAAAACAAAGCAGAAAACAAACAAACAAAAATGATTACTTTGCATATCTTCACCTGAATCTTTGTATCATTAGACAGATTTATATATAATGTTGATAACCATTATTTCCTATGTTTTGTAACAAATCCTATTTGAGGTTTCCTTCACATGTTTCTTCTCTAATGTGCAGAGCATTACTGTATGGTGGAATGCGAGAGTCTCAGCCTGAAGCAGAAATCCCTCTCCAAGACACCACTGCAGACGCATTCACAATGCTACTCAAATACATCTACACTGGGCGGGCGACGCTGACAGATGAGAAGGAAGAGGTGCTGCTGGACTTTTTGAGCCTAGCTCATAAATATGGATTTCCAGAGCTGGAGGATTCTACCTCTGAGTATCTCTGTACCATACTTAACATTCAGAATGTCTGTATGACTTTTGATGTTGCCAGTCTCTACTCGCTTCCCAAGTTAACTTGTATGTGCTGCATGTTCATGGACAGGAATGCTCAGGAGGTGCTCTCAAGTGAAGGTTTCCTCTCCCTTTCTAAGGTGTGTCATTTGTCTACAAGTAATTTATAGACATGCATTATTTTATTTATACCTGTACAGTAGAAATATAGCAATGGGCTAAGATAAAAAAAATAAAAATCATTGGTATTGAGGAGGTTATCTGGTCTAGCCACTTGCATCTGGCTGCTGGGGCTCTAAATCGTTTAAGACAGAGGCTGATTGCTTCTGTTTTCTTTTAAGGTTCTTCCAGTAAGTTTTGTATGCAAAAGAGACTATGTTGCTGGGTGGTTGTTTTCAAGGTGATGATAGTCGAATAGGATCCGTTGTGGTATTGCATACTACCTTTGCTTTTGTTTTTCTCTGACAGAGAGTGCAACTAATTTCTTATAGCAAGAGGGAAAATTTATAAAGGAGATCTGATGCATCATTGGATGTCTTTAAGTCACTGCTTTTTTTTTTTTTTGCTGGCTCAAAATTCACTATTATAGCTAGAATAAAACTATTTTGTTCAAGTCTTTCTCTGAACTCTGGGTGGTGGTTGTCTCTCTTTCTCTTGTATTCCTCCTAGAACCTGGATATTTCTAATGAGAAAACCTATTGGAAAGCTATATATCTTGATTTGAGTGTATATTATGATTTTTATTGTCCTACTTAATTTTTAAAGGCAAGGTTTTTTGAGGGTTGTACCAGTATTGCTGGAGGTCAGTTTGGAGATCTGAGAACCAAAAATGTGATAGTGCAGTAATACTGTGGAACAAAAGGTTTTGAATTTTAAATGCCAGATGTATCTTACTGACTTAAAAATGTATACTCTTCCTGAAGAACACGTATGTATTGACAGCTCCTTACTTTGCCGTTTTTCTTCTTGCTGTTTTAAAAAAGGATGGGTGCCAATGTGTTTGGAAATACTAGATGCTTGATGTAGTGGTACAAGATGCTTGACCAGGAAAGAAAGGTGCTACCATCCTCTCTTGTTATTCACATAGCCATAATGAGTACGAAGCATAGAGAAAGAAGAGGCTCAAAAAGAGTTAATTGGTTAAATATAAGTCATACTTGCAGTTCTGTAAGATTTTCTGATTGATCATGCACATGGTTGAGCTTCATAATAACTGGAATTTTACCTTTTTATCCTTTTCAGACAGCACTTTTAAACATCGTATTAAGAGATTCATTTGCAGCTCCTGAAAAAGATATTTTCCTAGCCTTGTTAAACTGGTGTAAACACAATTCAAAGGAGAATCATGCTGAAATCATGCAGGCTGTGCGTTTGCCTCTGATGAGCCTCACTGAACTTCTGAATGTTGTGAGGCCTTCGGGACTCTTGTCTCCTGATGCCATTCTGGATGCTATTAAAGTACGATCAGAGAGCCGGGATATGGACCTCAATTATAGAGGCATGCTCAGTAAGTACTTATTTATCCTAAACTTACCAAGAGTTTTGTTTACATCTATGCCGTTCTCAACTACAAAACTATAGTACAAGTATATATGATACATATAGGTCTATGAATATATAGCTCTGCTTCCTATGGAATGTCTTTCCATGCCTATCATTTTCCTGTTAATTCTGTCTGAGATTGCATTGCCTTTGTAGACTGCAAAATAGATATTTCTTGCCATTCCTGCACAGATTTCTCCAGCTGCTCCCCAGAATGTCAGAAATAGACAATTCCCTGAAAACCTTCTGCTCACACTAAGATCTTTCTTCCACTTTCTTCATCAAGTAAATACTGAGTATGTGCTGAGTACTTACTATTTTAGGTACCATGAACGAATAGATTCTAAATAACAACAATCATTGCTAACATTTTTGTAACATACATAGTGTAGCTAACACTTATGTAGTATTTCCAACACTTATCACCACCTAATGTGATTTTTCTTATTACTGAAAATAATAGCAATTTTAAAGGGTTTACTGTGTATCAAGAACAGGTCCTACATGACCATTTAATTCTCAGAACACCCCTTTGAAGTGGGTACTTTTTTTAGATTGCATTGTACAAATGAGGAAATGGAAACACAGAGAGGTTAAGTAACTTTCCCAAGGTCACACAGAAAGATGCAGAGCTGAGAGTCAAACCCATGTAGTTTGGCTCCAGAGGCTGTGTAATTAACCACTAAACTATGCTGCGTAAATGTAAAACATAGTCTCTGCCTTTGATCCTTTAATTTTATTGTGGAAATAAGTCATAACTGCCTTGAAAAGTTAAATACAACAGTATTCGAGAGGGTACATGTTATGGAACTTCAAAAGAGGGAGAGAGATTTCATGGAGGTTATGAAACTTCAGTTGAGCCTTGACATTTGATTTGAATGGCATCAGGGTTGGGTGAATTTCACATGGGAAGACTGGTGAGGTTAATAGAGAGAGGTTAGAGCATTTGAGGCACCATGAATAGAAGAGCTTGATTAGAGTAGAAGGCTTATATTAATTAATAACAAAGTATATGAAGGTCAGCTCAGGCCATATTATGGAAGTCTTTGAACTAGATTATAATCTCCTTTATATGCAGTGAGGAACCAATTTAAGAGAGGGAGAGTAGCATGTGTACAGTGGTAGTTTTGAAAGATTAATCTATGATGCTGTGCTTGAGGATTTGGAATAGGGAAAAACTGGATTCAGGGAGACCAGTGAGGTGAGTATTTAATTTTTGCACAATTGATATAACCTTAAACTAGATTGATGGCAGGGAAAATGGAAAATAATGGATGTATAGAAGGGATATTATGGAAAAAAAATTAGGTCTTGATGATTCAACAGATTTAAATTTGGGTATTAAGTTTAGGAGAAAGTTACCGTATTTTATCAAATTTAAGAAACCATAAATTCTGAAGCACCGTTATTTTATGTACCACTAAGAAAGGAAACAATACTGCCAATTAAACCATGACACACTATGATGTCCACTTCCCAGTTTCAAAAATGTTAAAATTTGAAAACTAGGTATGTATTAGAGTCTAAGAAATAACAGTACTTTGATGAAGATGCTGAGCTTATTTTTAGATTCATTGAGTTTGAGGATTTCTGGGACATGTAAGTTTTAAGTTCTGTCTCATGCTAGTTATTTCCCTGAGTGATCTCTTCTTGACCATGGATTCAAACACTCTTTTGAAATACTGATTAATCTTAAATAGGTGTCCTTAACCTGGACTTCTTTCCTAACTCATCAGATCTAGATTACTTTTCACTGGGCATAGAAGACTAGTATAGGTGTTAGGCCAGATACATTTGACCTTAAATCTTGATCTAGTCACTTACTAGTTGTATGATTTGGTATTAAATTACTTAAGGAGTTTTACCTTTAATTTTGATATCTCCTAGCATTGTTATAAGAATTAATTGACGTGTGCAAATAATATGTGAGCTCAATTTAGAAAGCCATTCTTATCATATTATTGTTATTGATAAGTTCTTCCTCATCTCTGTATATCTGTGTGAGAATTATCACATTGATCACATGGTTTTAAACATTTTTGTTTACTTGTCTTTGATCCTTGCAGGCAGAGATAATCTTTGTAGGCCTTACTGATCTTTGTATCCTCAACATTTAACACAGTGAATAGCATATAGCAGGTACTTGGTGAATGCTTGGTGAATGAATGCGAGGAGAATGTCTAATGGGAAATAGCAACACATTACTGGTGTTTAGGAAGCAAAGCTGTTGATAAAAGTATAGATAAAAGTGATAAAAGTATAGATGAAAGCAAAGCTGGTGATAAAAGTATAGAAACCTGGGTTAGAATATAGAGAAAGAAGTAAAGATCAAAGTCTGAGACTTGGCGAAGACCTAGAGCCAGGGGACTTAAGGTAGAGAAAGAGGAATTGGAGAGGAGGGAAGATATTTGGGTTAGAAGACAATTACTGAGGCCAACCAGAGGAGAGAGCTTTTATATGAATGAAGGTGGTCAGTGGTATACCATGATGCTGGGGGGTCAAGGAGAATGAAAATTGAGAAAAACTTTTGTATATAAATTGTGGTGAGTTGTTGAGTCGTCAGAAGACTGGTTGCACAGTCAATGAGGCTATGAATGTTTGAAAAAATAGTAGATATATATGATGTACTGCCTCTCTGATTTGTGAATTGGGCTGAAAGGTAACAGAGAAATATCTCTAATTATCAGGGAAATGCAAATCAAAACCACAATGAGATACCACTTAACTCCAGTGAGAATGGCCTTTATCAAAAAGTCCCATAACAATAAATGTTGGTGTGGATGTGGAGAGACAGGAACACTCATACACTGCTGGTGGGACTGCAAACTAGTGCAAACTCTGTGGAAAGCAATATGGAGATACCTTAAACAGATTCAAGTAGACCTACCATTTGATCCAGCAATCCCATTACTGGGCATCTACCCAAAAGAACAAAAGACATTCTATAAAAAAGATATCTGCACCCGAATGTTTATAGCAGCACAATTCACAATTGCAAAGATGTGGAAACAACCCAAATGCCCATCAATACAAGAGTGGATTGGTAAAATGTGGTATTTGTATACCATGGAGTATTACTCAACTATAAGAAATAACGGTGATGGCCAGGTGCGGTGGCTCACACCTGTAATCCTAGCACTCTGGGAGGCCAAGGCGGGTGCATCGTTTGAGCTCAGGAGTTTGAGACCAGCCTGAGCAAGAGCGAGACCCCATCTCTACTTAAAAAATAGAAAGGAATTAGCTGGACAACTAAAAATATATATAGAAAAAATTAGCTGGGCATGGTGGCGCATGCCTGTAGTCCCAGCTACTTGGGAGGCTAAGGCAGGAGGATCGCTTGAGCCCAGGAGTTTGAGGTTGCTGTGAGCTAGGCTGACGCCATGGCACTCTAGCCTGGCCAACAGAGTGAGATTCTGTCTCAAAAAGAAAAAAAAAAAAAAAAGAAATAACGGTGATATAGAATCTCTTATGTTCTCCTGGATAGAGTTGGAACCCATTCTACTAAGTGAAGTATCCCAAGAATGGAAAAATAAGCACTACATGTACTCACCATCAAATTGGTTTCCCTGATCATCACCTAAGTGCACATTTGGGAATAACACTAATTGAGTGTCCGGCAGATGTGGGGGGTGGGGGTGGGGATGGGTGTATACCTACCATAATGAGTGCGATGTGCACCGTCTAGGGGATGGACACGCTTGAAGCTCTGACTTGGGGAGGGGAGCATGGGCAATATACATGACCTAAACTTTTGTACCTCCATAATATGCTGAAATTAAAAAAAGAGAGAGAGAAATAGTATATGGTAGCTAGAGGGAACAGTTTGGAAGAGATCCATGCAGAAATTAGAAGTGCTAGAGAGTGGTACTGGTTTGAGGGTCAGATTTGGATAAAGTGTAGGAGGACAGAGGTTGGAGAGGTAACAAGATGAGTTATTAATTTCAGACTTTCCAAATCTTCATTGTCATATCTTCTTTTATATAAGCTCCTTTTTCCTCTTTTCTTGCTCTATATTTGATTTGAGGTGCTGTTAGGGCCCTGGAACTGGATTCATTATAGGAATAGGCGTGGGACGTGGTTGCAGGATTAAGGAGATGTTTTGGCCATTTTACGTAGTTACTGGTAGCTTGAAATTGATCAGCTGATCAGTATAAGGGTAAGACCTGGCTTATAATGTATCCTTGAGATTAGTTGTGAAAAGGAGTACTCAGCAAGTTGAGGCACTCAGTGCTGGAATGATACTGAGATTATTGCTCACCAAGGTTAAATTCTTCATATTGAAGTAATTTATTGGGAGCTTTAGGAAGAGATTATATCATGTTTGGGAATCTTTTATATAACTTCTAAACTTGAGTAATAATTAAATAGCAGTCTGCTTTTCCTGACTTTTAAAGAATATGGGTAGTTATATAAATACAAACGAAGCATAACACTTTCCTATCCGATCCTTAAAAAACAGATTATTTTCTAAGTAAATGTTATCTAAACATTCATATCATTATTTTCTTTAATCAGATTTCTTCACTGTTATAAAAAAAGGATCTAAAATTTCAGAGCTGTTGTTGGGCTGATTTGGAAAGATAGGTCTACTTATTTTGAAATTAGTGACAGAATTTTTTGTTGTTCTTCCCTGGGTATAGGTTCTGTGTCTTTGGGGACTTCTCATGAAATGTAGAAAGGTTCTATCTTGAGGCTGAGACATAGACACTAATGCTTTTTCTTTCTTTGAGTTCATTATCATTGGTTACTGGAAAGTTTAATTCTTAAAGACGCATACCCTGAGGCTTTTACCAAATCAAAGAGTTTTTTCCCCCTTTAAAAAAGAAAAGACCACTGTCTAGGGGATGGATACACTTGAAACTCTGATTGCAGGGGGCAAGGGCAATATACGTAACCTAAACTTTTATACCCCCATAATATGCTGAAATAAAAAAAAATAAAATAAAAATTTTAAGCCAAAAAAAAAAGAGGATTCAAAAAGTGTTTTTAACTTACCTGTGATGGTTGGTTGGTCTTTCTGGAAGGTAGTTTAGACTAGTTTTATGCATATATAATGATGAGCATTCTTCTATATAGCTGGGGAAAGAGAATTAACTTTTTAATAAAGTTTTTTTTCCTTAAGATATTTGAACTACTTGTACCATGTGAAGACCTTTAGCTTTATCTTAGCTGTGGAGATATTTCTGTTTTGAAGTTTAGTGCTTTTTCTATTAAGGCTGAGTTATACTTTATTTTGTACATCTCAGATTTTAGACTGGGAAAGAACAGTAATTTCTTGTTTCTGCATGTTTATAATAGGGAGCATATAACAAATTCTATCCTCACGATTTCCTTATTGAGTAAAAGTCAATCTGTTCATAGGACTGCTAAGTTAAATTATTGGTTTGTGTGTGTGTGTATGTGTTTAAATCTGTCCTTTTAATCCTGTACTTATTCCTGTAGTTTCCATTCCTCAGACTGAGGAGCTTGCCACTGTGGTATTATCATTTGGTTTATTTGCCTAGACTCCTACTAGACTGAGCTTCTGGAGGCCTGTAATTATGTTTTTTGTCTGTGTTTTTCCAGTACCTAGCACAGTGCCTGAATCTAGAATTTTTTTTTTTTTAAATAAAGGAGTGACTGAATGAATCCATCCCTTGCTTGTAAACTAGACTTTAAATTTGTCTCACCTGTCATATAAAAACAGTAATAACAATAATGAACCTTTAATACTTTGAAAACTCCTAGACTTTTGATACTATTGTGTTTTCCCAACTGTAGTTTGCTGTGATAGGGAAAATCTCATCTCTAAAGTAGAGGGTTTATAAATCATCTCTAATAAGTTTTCCTCTGTGGAGGCATTTAGTGTCTATATATGTGCTCTTATCTTATTAGATGGTGAGCTCCAGAAGGTTGAGTCTAGGACAGTGACCAGCACATAGGAGGCAGCTTGGGACATTTTTCTTCTTTGAATGAGTTGGCTGACGGTCCTTTCAGCTTTGTGGTCTTTCCAAGCAACTTTCCTAAATTACTAAGTAAAACCAGGGCCAGAGCTGGAACCAAAGTGCTGGTCTTGTGTCTCTCGAGGGGAGTGGTGTTCCAGAGGTTCTCCTGCCTGGCTTTTTTTATCTCCATTCTGTGGTATGTCTGAGTACCAGTACTGTCCAATGTGGAAAGGAGGCCTGCAGAGAATGAGGACAATGGGGAAAGTTAAGGTATGATAGGAGTTATTGAGAAAGTCATTTGTAATGCCAGGGTTTTTGGGGAATATTCACAGGAAAGGAGGATCCATACATTCTTTGGGGAAGTCAGGATAGGGAGTAGAAGATGATTTAAGTGACAGAATTGGGTAAGTAGCTTGCAGTGGGCAGAGAACTAAGTCTGGATCCCAGTAATCCATCAAGGTGAATTCAACCATCTCAACCTACATGTAATAGAGAGTTTGATAAAAGATGATTAAGAACATAAAGCAATGAAAGAAAAACACAGGGTAATCAACCCAGCACCACTCAGATTTTGGGCCTCTGTAACTAGGGGCAGTTCCTCCTTCATTTCTCCTTAGTTTTTCTTTCTACTAGTTGGCTTGTTTCTATCTAGCTGTAGAGCTTCAAAGCTTAATGTTTTTCCTTAATGTTTGTAAAATGTATTAAAAATTACAAGTGTAAAAATATTATGATTGTCATTTGCTATCTTGTTTAATCCCTACAATCTTGTATATTTTGAGAGCTCTTTACTGATAAACAAATGTAGGCACTGAGAATATTTATGGTTTGAATCATTTTATTATGATTTGAATTTTCTCATGATCACTCTTCCTATTAAATTCATCACTTAATTATAGATTTTACAAAAAGCGTTTGCAGTTGTATTTTTATCCAGTGAGATACTCAAATCATAGTTACCATAAGAGACTTACCACTTGTATAAATGTTCACCATTTTGAAGTGAAAAATATTCTCAGGGAATGAATCTATATCAAGAATTGTTAGAAAAGTTCTCAAGTATTCTTGATGTAAACTTCAAAAGAAGCCTTAAACTTGTAGAAATTTTATTTCCATTTTAGACTGTAGTTGCAGTCACTTGAAATTTTTGTGCTTAGTATGTTATTCCCTAGCTTGATAAACTTTAGTGCTTAAGAAGCTTATATTTAGAGAATATCAAAAGGTGACATTAGTTTATAAATCTGAAAGCTTGATGTTCCCCTTTGGTTTAGTCCTGACTCATGGCGTCAGAACTGGCAGAGAGAGTTCCAGGGGTCAGCAGCAGCAGACTTTGTTCCTCCATATTTTATACCTAACAAGAAGGGAAAAAATGTTTATGTTTACCAAGTCGTTATGTATCAGTGATGCCTGAAAGGCACAGATTCGAAGCTTTTGTTTGCTTGCTTGCTTGTAAACTGCTTCATCTCTAGATTGGAGGCCTCAGGAGGAAAAGGCCTATCTCTGTTGAGTTCACTAAGTCCCTCCCAGTGCCTCACACAGTACCTGGTACAGATCGAGTCCTCAGAAGGTGCTTTTTGACTGAATGAATGCTTTATACTTACATTGTACTTTAGCATAGATTATTTGTAGTGTAATTTTTACAGTAACCCTGTGAGGTGGGTTGGGCAAGGTATTATTTTTAGATGAGAAGACAGATTCAGAGAGACTAAAAGGCCTCACTCAGGGGTAGTGAGTGATCATGCCTGAGTTTTAAACTTGGTTTGTTTCATTTTAAGTACAACTTTTTTTTCCACTCTACCAGACTATCTGTTTCTTTCCTATGCGTCTTAGGCAACCTTAGAGGGAAGTGGGTGTTAGAAAGAGGGGAAAGGTATATGTTCATCCATCAGAAACCCTTCATGAGGGAGGTTGCAAAGCATTGTGTTATTATAAAAACAGGGCCCCTGGAGACAACTGCTTGCGTTCTAATCTCAACTCTGCTAGTTGCTAGCTATGTACCTTGGGCAAATAAGTACATCTGACATTTCTCTACCTCTACTTCTCATCTGCAAAATGGACATAAGAGTAGTACTGTACTGAAAGTATTATCATGAGAAGTAAATCAAAGGAATTAATATTTGCAATAATATACATCATATAAGATTTGTTAAATAGGAAGACTGTAGATGATTATCACAAGCTACTGGAACTTAGAAAGTTATAAATCTATAGCATTTAAACTTCTGGTGGTAAGAAGTTGAGCGTGACTAGGATTGTTTTGTTTTTGCTGAGTTGTCTTAGTCTTTTGCTAGTTAACTGAACCCCACCCCAGCTTCCATTTTTCAGCTGCATTTATTGTCCTCTTCTGGAGCCACTCTCTTTACCTGTCTTCATTTGAAATTAAAATTTTCTTTTTCCAAAAAATCTGCAGTGATGAATTACTTACCATCTTTTTCCCTAAGAGCCTGATTATAGCTCACACTTTGCACTATTCAAATCACACAGCCAAGATGTATGTGTTCTGTGAGAATCCAGTATTTATTTATAGTCTGTAAACTTGCATATTTCTCTTACCGTTGTGTACTTTTTAATATATGTTTTGTAACAGTAATGGCTATATTTTTTTAGAGCTTACTATGTGCTTTACAGGCGTCATCTCATTTCATCCTTAAAACAAACAAACAAAAACGCCTGGGGGATAGATACGGCCCTGTTGAGAAATTGAAGTTTAGAGAGAGTGATACACCTGATTAAACATGGCACCACTGTTTCAACTCTGACTCTTCAAAGTCTTAACATTATTCAGCCTCTTGTCTCTCCATGGAGAGTGTGTTTTAGAGTGTTAGTACCTGGAGGACAGATTCCAGATCTGTGAAGCAGAATTTGCATCTAGGCCTTCCCAGGGATAATTGGCACTTAATAAATCTAATGTTGGAGAGGGAGGGGATTTATTAATGACCACAATACTGATTTTGATGACAGACTAAATTTTTATTTTTAAAAATTCTCAAGTGAAGAAAAAATGTATCTTCTTTTAAACATAATCTTTTTCTTTAAGCTATATTGATTCAGCAGTCCATGTATAACTAACAGCTGTGGCATATTGGAACCTTTTCTTTTAGTTGTTTGTCAGCTGTCTGACCTGTTTGCTTTGCTTTTGTACGTTGTCCTCAGTCCAGATGGCCAGTACAGGTCATCTTACATGCTATTTTTGTTCAGTAGATATTAAATTAAAGCTACTAATAGAATGAACTCAGCAGAGCTGATTTGTTTGTCCTAAAAAATAACATTAGTCCCTACGTACTTTTGTGGCTGTGATAGTGACATTAAATTTAAACTCTAAATGGTGTCTTAATCCTCATAGACATTCCATATTGTCTATCTCCGTAAACTTGCCTATGCCATTTTTAAATTAAATGCAAATACTAGAATCAACTGTAGAATTCTAGAATTTAATTTTTTTACCCCAAAATGTAGAATAACTTGGTAAGTAGCCATTAACCTTGCTTTTTCTGTGTTTAACTGTAGTACCAGAAGAAAACATTGCAACCATGAAGTATGGAGCCCAGGTTGTTAAAGGGGAGCTGAAGTCTGCCTTATTAGATGGTGACACTCAAAATTATGATTTGGATCATGGATTTTCTAGGCACCCAATTGATGATGACTGCCGTTCAGGCATCGAAATTAAGCTAGGTCAGCCATCCATTATCAATCACATACGGATACTCCTGTGGGACCGGGATAGCCGGTGAGTCTTTAGCATGACAACCTAGGTTTGTGGTCATCTATTTCGGTTTTACAGATTTTGATGGTTTGTTTCTTTGTGATCACTCTGTTAGTTCTCTTGAAGTTTAGTTCTGGGGAAAGAGTTAAAAGATATTTTTTAAAAAAATAAATAACTTTTTTTTGTTTTTTTCTGCTAATAAAAGTAATGAATATGTGTTTATTGTAGAAAATATAGAAAAGCACATAGAAGAAAATAAAAATTGCTAGTAAATAAAAATTGTTAATAATCTCACCACCTGTTATCAGTTTTTTTATATATCTGATTAGCGGTTTCTATTTATTATGTATAGACATACATAGATCAGAAACCTATATAAACGTAGTTTTATAAAATAAAGATTACATGTACAAAAAGCTAACTTCATTTTATAATTTATGCATTGTGAACATTCTACCCTTTTAAAAATACTCCTCTAAAATGTTATTTTTAATAGTTATCTGGTATTCCACCATATAGGTTAATGTTATTTATTTGCTTGATTCATTACTTTTGGATACTGTAACTTTTTTTTTTCTTTTTGTGAGATGGGTCTCCGTCTGTTGCCCAGGCTGGAGTGCAGTGGCACAGTCATAGCTCACCGCAGCCTCAAACTCCTGGGCTCGAGGGATTCTCCCGTTTTAGCCTCCCGAGTATCTGGTACTACAGGTGCGGGCCACCATGCCTGGCTAAGTTTCTAAGTTTTTTAGTTTTTTTTTCAGATGTGGGTTCTTGCCATGTTACTCAGGGTGGTCTTGAACTCCTGACCTCAGGTGGTCCTCGTACCTGAGCCTCCCGAGCCACTGGGATTACAGGTGTGAGCCACTGTACCCATCTGTTATAACTTTTTAGATGCATTTTACCCTATGGATGAAGAGAAAATTTGTTTTTTAGTGTGTGGATAGACATCATCCTCAAAACAGATTTTGAAAAAATGTGATGGGCTTTAGCCTGGAAACCCACTCAATTTCTCAGTGGCTTCAGGATGCTGCCTTCCTTCTAGCACTGTGTTACTTTCACCCACTGTCGCTTCCAGGTCCATCCGTGATGGCAGTAGTACCAGAGCAGTATGAGGGACCAAGAACTGAACTGCCTCCTGTACTGCTGTTTATCATTGACCTAGACCCTCCATACCCAGAAACTAGATACTGTTCATGCCTCTGTAGGTCTGGGCCTGAAGGGCTTAATAGTAATGGTGACAATGCCCTGCAGACTTCACAAGGTAATGTGTTTCTGTTGTCAGCACCACCGGCCACCACCCTGGCCTTTTACACCATTTGAGCCAAGTGTGAGGGAAGTCAGCATTTCTGATGTGCATGGGTACTTGCGGTCCCCAGGTTACTCTCCCTGTTTCCTTTTTTTATTAAGAATACGTTTCCTGGTATATATATTTTTTGTATATATGATGTTTAATTGGCAAAGTGGAGCTAATTCACATATCTCATTTCCAAGAGTCTCTGATTAATAAGAGTATAATAATAATACTTATATAGTACTTTCATTACTTTTATATGGTAGGCATTGTTCTAAAAGCTTTACATATTTCACTCATTTAATTAATAATGAAATTAGTATAAAAATAATAAAAGAAAAGGTTAGTCTGTTTGAAACTGAAAGTAGTTATTTCTAGGATGTTAAATATTTATAGGCCACTTTGTTTTAGTGTGTACGTTACATTCACAGGAGACTTAACTTTACCACATAACTGTTCTTTTCTCACAGAAATTGTTATCATTCTAAGCAAAGGTGAAAAATTCAGAATCTTAAGCCAAAAAGATTCTGACATGTTGTAAAATTATATCCTGCATTACTGATAACCCAGAGAGGTTCAATAAAAGGTTATAACCAGTTTGAGACTGAGCGATAAAATGAATGGGAGTGAGGGGACAGTAGAAAATGAGGGGCAGACACAAAATAAGCTGACCTTTTCTGGCCACAACTGTGGGTTGCAGGCTGACATTTATGGTCACCTAAATCTTCTGAGATTGTTCCTGTTGATATTACAGTACAAGCAATAACTGCATCTCAAATTTAAATTTGGTTCATGACAGGGGAATATAGATTTGTTGAGTATGGGACCAGCATGTAATGGTCCAGGGTAGCTGGCTAGAGGAAGATGCTAGGCTGTTTTCATTACTGCCAGGTTATTAGCTGGCAGTTTTAAGTTGTACCCAAAAGAAGCATGCATTATCTCTTCACCCATGTCATTTGTTTTTTTTGCAGACTGCTTGTATGTGTGGGATGGTAGGAGACTGGGAAGTAGCAGGAGACAAGCTGGCCTCTGTGGGGAACCATTCCAAGTTGGTCTTCCTCCTGAGAGGGGAGGTGGAGCACATTGCCAGGGAAAGGATAGGGAGAAGGCATGCCTCTTCCTTGCCTATTTTTTGTTCTTTCCCTTTCTCATGGCTTTATTAATCTGCTAATATGGTATGGGAAGGGCATCTGGCCATGTTTGAAAAGGAGCCAATGCTTTGTGTGCCTGATAAGTGCCAAGCACTGTGCTAGACCCTGGGGATAAATATGGTATGGTCCTTGTTTCAAGCAATTTATTATTTGATAAGGCAGACACACAAGCTGAGAGATAATTTCAATGCATTGTGGGTGAATGCAACAATAGAGGCATGTATACAGCTTTCATTGTTATCTGAATTTGACTGTGCAGAAAATACAATTATTGACCAGGCACGGTGGCTAATGCCTATAATCCTAGCCCTCTGGGAGGCAGAGGTGGGAGGATCGCTTGATCTCAGGAGTTCGAGACCAGCCTGAGCAAGAGTGAGCCCCTGTCTCTACTAAAAATAGAAACATTAGCTGGGTGTGGTGATGTGATCCTGTGATCCCAGCTACTCGGGAGGCTGAGACAGGAGGATCGCTTCAGCCCAGGAGTTTGAGGTTGCTGTGAGTAAGGCTGATGCCATGGCACTCTAGCCCATGTGACAGAGTGAGACTGTCTCAAAAAAACAAAAACAAAAACAAAAAGTCAAATAAGAAAATACAATTATTGAATTCTCTATTTTTCTGTAGCTTTTAACATTTTTTAAAAATATAGCTTTGTATTATTTTAATATGTTTTTTTCCTGTTTTTTCCTTTTGATTGCCAGGTCTTATTCGTACTTCATTGAAGTATCAATGGATGAACTTGACTGGATCAGAGTGATAGATCATTCTCAATATCTGTGTCGTTCTTGGCAAAAGTTATATTTTCCGGCCCGTGTCTGCAGGTTAGTTCTTGTGGTTAATAATTTTGATTTTTATGTAAGGAGATTTGGACTTTGGGAAGCAAGTTGCATTTTTCTATCTCGTGGAAGAAGAGTTTTTCAGGGTATCAACTTCCAAATACATCCCAAGTAAAAAACTTAGGGAAAATATGGAAAATTATATGTCTTAATATTTAGAGCATATTGTGGAACTATTTGTCCGAAATGTTTTGTTTCATATATTTGTAATAAAAATGTGAATGAATAAGAAAGGACATTTGAGAAGTGGAGATGGTTTTAAAACTCCATGCTATACATTGAAAGCAGAATTATTGTTAGCGGGTATGTTCTTCCCATGAAAGCCATGAAAGATATTCCTGGAGGCTTCCCTGGCAATGCCCAGGGCCGGGAGGAGAGTTTTGAATGGCAGTGTGCATGTTTTTCTCTAGGTCAATGGTTATCAGATGGGGTTTGAGAGAACAGGTGTTTCATGTGGGGTTGGGTTTGGGACAAGGAAGGCTTAGCTATTGGGGCTCCAGGCTCACACTCTCTCTTCAACCAGAGCATCTCTGCTTTTATTGTTGTTATGTATTGCAGCCTCAGGTAAGATTGTTTATAAAAAGTATCAAAGAGCTACCGTTCTAATACTTCATGTTCTCCCTTTAAGAATAAGCCATCATTTAAACTTTTCAATGAAATTCTATAAAACATATATGAATTAATGAATTTCAGAGTTGGGAAAGGTTTTTTAAAGGCCCTGAAATTCTGTTTTTTTCCTTAAAGTCAAAAGATTGAAGAAAGAAAGTGATTAGTTCATTTACTCAGGTGTGCAGGAAGAGAAGGGACAGGATATGGTGGATGTAAGCCGAGAAGAATGTGGAGCTGGCCCTTCACCCACTCCCCTCCCCACCCTCACCCATGACCCCTCCTGACCTCCCACTGTGGCTGATTTAGAGCAGATGGGGATGCCCCAAGCACTTATTCTCTTGTTTAGAAGTCACCCTTGTACTTGTGAAACTCATGGTCTAACAGCATAAGCCAGAATTCTTACCTTCACCAGGAACTCCACAATACCTTTCAGCCTCTGGCACAGTAAAGGATGTTGCCTACATTTTTTTTTTTATTATGGATATGCGTGGACATAATATTGTTACCCAGGGATCCTCTTGTGTGAAAATGAAGAAAATCAATTTCATTTCCCCATAGAGAGACTAAAGTATCTCAGGTCTGGCGGTTGGTCTTTTATCAGAGGAGTTTTGAATGGATTAAAATGAGAGGGACAAGAAATTGAGTGAAGATTTCATATCTCAGAACTGCCTAGGGATACTTTGAGAGTGACAGAGGGGCCCCCACTTGGAGGAGGAGATTGAGTCTGCATTGACTCAGGTTGTTACTGTTGTATGGGATTAGAAAACAGGCAGCATAACAATCAAAGCATCTGATATGGGCTGAAGGACTTCGTGTTTGCATTTAATTTGAAATAACAGGAACATGACTTCTAGAATGCATCTTATGAATATATTATAATATCAGCCATGATAGTCTGTGTGCTTTACCCACCTGAAAGCTCCTGTTGTATGTATGCAGGGAGATATGCACCTTTAGTCATGATCCTTGGTTTTTAGAAAATACTTCCCCTATATATATTAGTGAGCATTATTTATACTTCTCTTTCCTTATTTTGTTAATCTTATCTGGCCTTGACTTTGTTGGTGTAGTTTTTATGTGTTTGGAGCCTGGCTGTATTCATGATGGTAGTTGTCTGGGTATAATCAGCTTCCAACTCTGATTGAGAAAAACTGAGCAAAGGTGGTGTTACAGATAATGAGAGCAGGAAAAGGAAGGAATCTTGATATCCATGTTAGAAAAATTAAAAAAAAATTTATAACCACTTTAACTTATATTAATTACTACATTCCTTTATAAACTACCTTTTGCACTAGGTTAGAATTTTGGTAGTATTTTAAAATGAACCTAAGAATAAGTATCTATTGATTATTCAAGGATGGCTTGGTGTTTCTTATCTTCACAATCATTTATTGACCACCTAAGCAGTGTTCTAAATATACTTCTTCCAGGAACTTCACTGGGCAAATAAATACTTTATTTTCTTAGCATGTAAGTGTTTAATTTGCATGTTTGTATGTCACCTTTATTCTTTAGTGTCCTTTGTGTGTTTGTCTTGCCTCTAACAGTAATATGACAAGCTCTTGGAGGCAAGGAGTATAAATTCTGATCTTTCAGTGTTCTTTTTTCTTTTTTTTTTTTGAGACAGTGTCTTGCTCTGTTGCCTGGGTTACACTGCAGGGGCATCATGATAGCTTACTGCAAACTCAAATTCCTGGGCTTGAGCTATACTCCTGCCTCAGTCTCCCAAGTAGCTCAGACTATGGGTGCTTGCCACCATGCCCAGCTACTTTTTCTATTTTTTTGTAGAGACAGGGTCTCGCTCTTGCTCAGGGTGTTCTCAATCCTGGCCTCAAGTGCTCCTCCCACCTTGGCCTCCCAAAGTGCGTGAGCCACTGTGCCTGGCCTAATCTTTTAGTATTCTTGCATGGTACTCAGACTGTGACCTTGTATGCAGTAGGTACTCTATAAATGTTACATGGGTTTTGTGGTACCAAGGCACTGACTATATTATTGATTTAGCCTTAATATGCACATATATTTACTCTCTGGCATGGTAAATGGTTCTGAACTGTTTACAAAGGTTACTTTGGTTTTTTTTTTCAGGAAACTGAACTTTGAGGTTAATCCTGAGGGATATGAGTGTCATATATTGATGAAAGATTACATCTAATACATTCACAAAAGAAGAGATATTCTATGAATTGGGGAATGTGAGATTACCCAGTCCTGTCTCTGCATTTAGGCTAAACTGCATATGAATCAGCATTGTATGTAGAAAAACTATGGGCTGTGGAGTTAGATAGAGCTCTTCTCAAATCCTGGTTTCACCTCATACTTGTATTGTGATAAAATTGTGCCTCCTTGAGCCCTGGTATCTAAACCCATAAAGAACAGGAATAATGATACCCTCTTCATGTTTGATGTGACAATTAGGTGACATACTATATTTACAAGTACTTAGCACAGTGCCTGGCTGAAAACAGAGACTTAATAAATAGCAGTTGTTTGAGTTATTTTTTCCTAATTTTGGAGACTCCCAACTGGTGTATGACTTTCAGAGAAAAAGACTTATCCCTTCCATCTTCTTTGGCCATAGCGGCTCCCACTATGAGGACACTGTTCCTTACGTCTGAACTTAGTCTTCTTGCTGCTTTTCCATATTGTCAGTCCATGCATGGCAATCCAAAACGTGCCTTACACAGTTTTCTTTATCTTAATAACCTGCCTGTTTTTGTATGTTTCTAGCAGTTTTTATATATTTTGATTTTGGTAAAACATTTTTTTATTTTGGCAAAATATATATAACATAAAGTTTGCCATTAATTTCTCTTGTGGAATGAAATTCAGTCACCTTTCACCTGGCCAAGATAGTGGATCTTATCTAGCGGCCATAAGGATCAATTCAGGCTTCAAAGCCAGAGTAGTTGTTCCATCCATAGCAGTGAATGGAGGGAAATGATCTGCTCTTTCTGGATTCTTTTTAGGAATGCTTGTGGGTTAAGTGGGGACTGCTTTATGTAGCCAAAAGTTTAGACCAATCACCTCCCTCAGCTCCTAACTAGGGATGAAGAAAAGTGATTCATCAATTTATGTCCAGTCTTTCATATGCTCTCAGAACCATGCTATGTTTGTCAGTCTTCTCTTTCTCAGAAAAGGAAATTTTTGCTTTACCCATAATCTGCAACCTTCAAATTGCCTTCTTGGCTATCTATAATAGTAAGCTCTCTCCTAGTCCTTTCCACAGCTTTCTTGGATGGTGGAGCTCAGGGCTGAACAGAAAACTCTAGTAAGGAGTGGCGAATGTTGAGTACCCTAGGGATGCTTTTTAAAATTCCTGACTGTTTCACAACTTGGTGCTGTTAATTTGGCAACCATATAATATTGCTGGAATATGAGAAGACTTGAAAACATAGATGTGATTCGGTAGAGGTGGCTTCAAAGTGTGCATATGACTCATGGTTGGAATTACAAGTGTGGTCTTGGTGTAAAACCTGGGCGTTGAGGGATAAGAATAGCAGTACCAAAAGCGGAATTTTTAAGGATTTTCCTGTTGGGAGAGGAAAGAAAAGAATAGGTGGCAGAGGTATTTACCTCAGGGGCTGGTCGGAGAGATTAGAGGAAGATTCAGAGGATCACAGTTTACTGAAGACAAGGCCAGAAAGGGTGTTGAGAAGGGTGCAACTTGACAAGTAATGTGACACAGGAGGGATGAACTTGATTAATACAAAACTGGATTTCTTTCTTTCTTTCCTGTTGTTTTTAATCATCAAAATGGAAACGTCTCTCATTATAAAATTATAGTATATATTTCAAATATCGATAAAACTTGCCCTCTGGAAATGTTCCCAATTTCTACCAATTGCACATAAAAATTCCTTTCTCTGAACTCTTACCAATGCAGGCATTGTCAGCATTTTGCCAATGTAATTTATGACTTGTAAAAAAGTCTTATTTTGCTTTGAATTTCTTTGATTATCAGTGAGTTAAAGTATCTTTTAATACTGGCCACTTGTTTTTTCTTATTTATGAAAAGCTTGTTTTTGTTTTCTGTATATTTTTTTCTGAGATGGTTATCTTTCTCTTTTTGTCTTGTGAAAACTTTATATTGATACATTGATACATTTGTGTTTATGTGACATTATCCTTTTGCCTATCATGTATTGTGTAAAATTTGTTATTAGTTTTTAGTGTTTTATTGGTTTTTTATGCCATATAGAGTTTTATTTTTTAAAAAATATAGTCAAATCTGTCAGTCTTTTTATGATTTCTGGTTTGGTATTATGTTTAAAAGAGTACTCCTTACTCCGATATTAAAGAGTGTTATATTTTCATATATTTTTCTACCACTTATTATTTTAGTATTTGTATCTAAATATTTAATCCAGTCAGAATAATTTTCATATATCTTTTCAGGCAGGGACAGTCAGTTGACTAAAATCATTTATCCAATAATCATTTTTTACCACACTAATATGAATGGCCATCTTTATCATGAGCTGAATTCTAGTGTGTGCTGAATTCTAGCATGTGCTCCACTCTGTCCCAGTGATTTGACTCTTGCTGAAATTGTTTTAATGAGTATAGTTTTCCTTCCCTCCTTTTTTCTTCTTTTCTTAGAATGAGAAATTGTTATGTGCCAAATGTGTCATAGAAAAAAAGGGTGTCATGGAGTATCTGTCAGCCTGTCTTCCGGCCACAGGGGTCACATTAGAAGCTGTAAGTGATGATAAACATCTCACTAGAGTGGTTCTCTTTTCACTTACAACAAGAAATTTAGGCATGCTTCACCAGCTGAGGAAACAGATTTCTCTTTATTTATTCATCTGTTTATTCATTCTTCACTCATTCAACAAATAAGCACCTACTTTGTTCTATGTATTGTACTTGATACTGAGGTCATGACACTGAATAAGACTGCCAGGGTTTCTGCTCTCATGGAATTTGGGAGAAACAAATATAAACAAACAAATAGTCAAGAACACATCAGGTAATTATAAGTGTTGTGAAGATGGTACTATGATAATGACTGGGGTCAGGGGAAGGGGGTTGTTATTTTAAATAGGGTAGTTGGGGAAGGCTACAGAGGGGAGGTGGGTGTTTTAGGCTGAGATGAAGGGAGTGACATTTTCTAGTCATTGTTTTAGATATATAGGATTTCTTTGGTGTACATTGAATGCTATTCGGGAATAGCTGGTCTACTGCATGAGGCCTCATTAGATGAATACTAAAACTGTACTGTGTTTTGGTATAAGGCACTTTAATCTCCTTTATTGCTACCATACATCCAGGTCTCCCCTCATTCCTGCCGTCATTAGATACAGCATAATTTTTTTCACCCATTCTCATTAGATTATAGTACCTACACACTGCTATAGATCTATGAGACATAAAACAAATGAGGAAATAAGCATTGCTATTTATGGAAGCATTCTTTCCCTACCATATTAACATTGTATAAAAACATGTATGTCTTCTTTCTTTTCTCTTTTGTTCCCCCACCCACCTCCCATAACTGAGTATGGATATATTTATTTAATTTTAAAGGCAGACACTTTTATATTATTCAGTGGTTCACCAGAATGCTTTGGAATCATAGCTAGAATTATGTTGAGGCTTTACTGTCTTCATGTGATTGGAGAGCTTCATAGTTCAAAAAAAATGCCTTATTCAGATGTAAAATAAACAGGAATAGGTTCACTATAAAAAAGCAATTGCTTTAGTTCATACTTAGTTTGAGTTGTCCTTCTACCTACAACTTTGATATTATAATTGGACTAGCATAGAGCAACCCTGCATACAGAGGAACATTTTCTTCTAAGAATGCAAAGCAAAATGTAGCCACATGGTGTCACTAAATTATAACAATTTTACTTGGAGCCAAAGAAAATTTGAAAATTGCTTTTTTGCAAAACCATATTTAAATATAAATTGTTCTGAAGTCTGTGATTTGTGAAATACCGTGTGAAACTATTTGTACTATTTAAGTCTTTCTACTGATGTGGAGCATTAATTATGCTCAAAGTCCATAGATGTACATTTGGGTGCTAGCTAGCTCTTGAGTCATCATCTGCAAAGCAAAGGGGATCTGTGTGCTTCTGTAGTACAGTTTCATGTAAATAAGTTTTTTTTTTAAACCTTTCTTTGGGAATTTGAAATAAATAGAAGTGTAACTCAAAGGAAATAGGAGGTAGATTCTCTAAATATTTATAAGGAATGAGAAAACAGAAGAAAGGAGGAATGAGGATAAAGAGAAACAAGGTTACAGAACCTCAGGGGAGGGATAGGAAGGGAACAGTCTAATATTTATTAAGCATCTTCTATGGGCCAGGCACATATCATTACGTTATGTGATTTTCACAATAGTCCTATGAGAAAAAAAACACTTCCTTCACTTTACAAATGAGGAAATCGAGTCTTAGAAAAGCTAAGTTTGCAACCAGGTCTGTCTGACTCCTCATTATATTGCTGCTGCAGGAATTGAGGTAAAGAAATAGCTCTGCTTTAGAGTGGGAGGAGGAGATATGGAACCCAGAAGCAGCGTTTGCTGTCTCTTTGAGAGACGCAGTTTCCAGGAATGCTGTAGGACAGGGCCTGCCGTGGCCAAATTCTTCTAGTACTGGTCACAGCCGCCCAGACTCAAAGCACATGTATACTAATAATGATGATGAACAATTGGGGAAGTTTTCTTTTTAAACACGCTCCAAAGAGAGTGCAGCAATCCTTATGTAGATGTGTTTTGTCAGTTTGTCAATAGAGCTTTGAATTTCCCTGCCCCTCAGTTCCCCATAAGATCGTATACAATTATTATAGAGTTAACCTGATGTTTTTAACTCCAAGTTTGTTTTGCTTCAGCTGTGTTTAGAAACAAGTTACATATATTATGAAATTTCTCTTCACAAGATCTCTTCACATCTTGAGTCACTCTGTTTTTAGTTGAGAAATTTTCTATTATTTTTACCTAGAATCCTCTTATGAGGGGGAAAAACACAGCAAAACAAAAAACCAAACACTACTGTGTTTTATGTTCAGTAAGACCTTTGAGAAATGGCTGTTTATGCTTAAGTTACTCAATTGAATCTAGCCTTTTTTTTATATTTTGTTTAAAGGATAATAACATGTTGAGCTTCTTTTGTGTGTAGTGGGGGGATTGGGACATGAGAAAATAGAACAAAGTTGTCCTTTTCCTTTGCATTTTATTTTATAATTTTAGAATATAAATTGGTATCTTAATAAGCCTGTTGCATGAGATGATGTTGTTAACACTAATAGCCTGTTATTATTACCACAAACAGCTATTGTCTCCTTTTCATTCTGGAAGAGCAAGAACTATATTTGGTTTTGCTAACAGTTGCTTCCCTAGCAGTTAGGCCCAGGATTAAGTTCAGCTAGCACCTTCTTAGGTGATCATTAAACATCCTTTTTCTCATGCTTTTCTTCTTCTCAAATCTGCTTTATTACTTATAGGATTTATTCATTCAGACATTCACTCAACAAACATTTATTGAACATCTGCTATATTGTGGGCACTTGCTTTCGGTGGTAGGCATAAAAGGATGAACAAGACACAATTGCTGTTCTCAAGAATTTCATGATATAATGGGGATGACTTCTTTCTAAAAATTGATAAAGTAAAATATGGTAAGTGCAATAATAAAGATTATATATAGGATATCCAGGAGCATAGTTATTAGGGATCCTACTGAAGAGAAGATTAGGACCAAGGGATTGTGTAGGCAAAATAAGGAATAAAGGGTGTTCTGTGTATTCAGGGCACTTAGAAAAGGTAGACTCTGCATTGGACTTGGCCAAATCGAAACCTTTACTCAAAGCTCTCCCGCATTGAATCCTTCTGCTTTTATAGCTTTATCCTTGGTTCTTGTGAAGAATGCCTTTTTTTGTCTCACTATTCAAAACTGTCTATTTACCCTCTACCCACCCATACCTCCTACCTATGTCCCTAAGCTCAGAGAACATACGTGAGTAACAATCTTCTCTCGCTATGTTACCTTGATAGCTATGCCAGGTATCTGGGACTGACTTGGTTTTAGGTAAAGCTACTTTTTAAAAAATTTCTTTCGACGAGATTAAAAGACTCCCTGTGAAGAACTGTAAATTAGGTTGTCATAGCGAATAGTAAAAATTCCCAAGAAGTGAGGAAAAGTCCTTTTTTCAGAGCCAGGACTTGAGCGAGTATGTCTTTTGCTTAGAAAAATAATACATTTTCATAGGTATTTCATTGTTGGGTACAGTTACATATGAGGAAATGAACATTAGTGTATCAGTTTTCCTATTCAGGATCTCCTTGAGGACTCTGTTTTGATGTACTGCAGTTCTCCCGACATTTATGAAACTAGGAAACCTTAGCCAGGAAGCCAATTTCTGAGCTATGAGGCCTGGGACTTGGCTCTGTCAAGTAGAAAGCAAGGAACAGAGACAAAAGTGAGCTATTGAGCTGGAAATGGGAACCCAGGAATTAATGGAACTGGTAGGGACTGGTAGGGAAACCTTTCCAGGACCTTCAATCCAGCTTCTGGAGGAAAAAAGAAAATGTTACCAGTAGAATAAAGCTTCATTTGACTTTGCTTTTTGGAAGACCAAGAATATGGAGAAACACTAGATATTGTAGGTAAACAAACAAACAAACTTGGACACAGACTTATTTCTGGATTACATAGTCATTTTCCTATCCTACTTGTTTTTAGAAATGGTACTCTAAAGAAGATACTTGTTAAGTAGTTAATAATTCTCTCACTGGAGAGTTAGGCCTATGTATATTCAAATTTCACCCCATACTGCCTAGTAGTGATTGCTCTGACCTTTCATAGCATTTATTGCCCAATTAGGCATTAGTTATATATCTTGTATGCTTTTCTAATTATTTTATGGTTTCTGGACCTTGCTTTATATTCCTTAGGTAATAGTTGCTCATCAGACATCTTGTCGAATCTCATTAGGCCTCTAACATCTCAGAATGCAGGGGCCTGTATAATAATCGATTTTTCTGGAAAATATCCTTTTAACACTGCTATTTTTTCCAGTGTTAGAAGGAAATACTAGGAAACAAGATTTTATAATATTTCTTTCTGCAGAAAATATGTTTAAAGAGAACTGTGAGTACAAATCCCATGGTTAATAAAATCATCAGAGTTTTCTCAGTGATCATTATAAATGGTACACATTCCCTAGATCAGGGTGTTTTCTATGGATACAAGGTTAGCTCAGGGGAGAGCAGACCAGAAGTAAAACCAGATTGCTTGTTGGCTGCCAGAAATTCTGGGCAGAGGGCCAGGCTTGGTTCACCTTCTAAAAATTCATCTCCAGTATGAAAATAGAGGGCTTGATCTCTGCAAGGAATGGTGGTAGCATGAACACTTGGACTTCCTGTAGCCCAAAGTGCTTTATTGATGCGAAGAAAGGTGGTGGAGCTGATCAGAGTGGACTGGTGGCTCTGACCTCTTTTAAAAGCTGTAATATTTTCTTTAGCAGCCTCACTTCATTATGTTTCAAATTATAATTTCATAAGTTAATAATTGTTCTTCCAAATAATGTGGGTCATATATACACATGAATATGTTCTGCCTGATAGGAAGCTATAGGTTTAATTTCTAATAGTCATAGAAATTCTGTGCACATTATGAAGCTATTAAGATGTAACAGCTGTTTTAGTTCATCTCACCCTGTAAAGGAAATGTGATGCAGACTGAAATGATCAGTAATTATGTATTTTGAAAGCTAAACCTCCAGTTATAGAAAGAGCTAATTTACACATTAGATACTGATAAAACTATAGTATGCCATGAGTTTCAAAGTTAGTATTATATCCTGCCTAAGACTATGAAAGAGAATCTGTGCCAAAAGACATTTTTCCTTCTTTGAAATCCTCTTGTGCGTTGCCCATTGTAATTTTGGAGTTGCAAATCAACAGTAATGAAAAACTGCTTCATATTTTTCTAAAGAAAAAAATTAGAAGGACTGTTAGAGGGAGTAGGATTTAGAAGGATTTTATTTTATGTCTGTTGATCAGTGACTACCATCTGCCTCCCATTTAATGTTGTAGAAGCATGCATGCGTTTCCCAGTTCTGAACAGATGATGTGCATGCTTTGTTGAGATATATGTGTATTCTGGATGTGTGTGTGTGTATATATACCTACAGTGCTTAAAATCACACTTGAAGTGTAAAACAGATAATGAATCTCCATTTTGGGCTTATTTGCATTTTCAGCTCTTATACACAAAACAAAAGACTACAATGACACTGATTTTCTTTTCTCCTTTAGAATCAGCACTAACCACCTGTCAACAAATATTTTGATTAAACACTTTTCTTTATTGGGGAACTTTGGGGCACATTCTTTGTATGAACATATTGTTTTCTTTGATTTCAAGGGACATATTTTCAGTATGATTCATGGATATATCACACCGGTAAGCTGTCATGCACAAAATATATTTTTCTCTGTAAACTTCTTTTTTACCATTGATTTCTCTAGGGCAAAAATATGGGCAAGAAAAAATATTCCAATATTTGCTTGAAATAAAGATGGTGAATGTGTAACAAGCCTGCTTTAAGTGAATTGAAAGATTCATAGACTTGACTTTTCCAAGAAATTTTTAAAGAAGATTTTAACAGTTCCTCTAATACATTTACAATATAATTTGACTACGGAAATTTTGTTAGTATAAATATTTTGACATATATTCATACATTTTATCAATATATTCTAGTCTTCTGTGTGAAATCATACATAAACATGTTATTTACAAAAATGGTATATATAGTACATGCCATTTTGAAACCTTAAACATATATCTTTATATTCATTGTGGCTGTCATTCAATATTAGTACATAAAAATCTGCTTTATCCTTTTTAACAATAGCACAGTATTATAAATGCACTGTTATTTACCCAGCCAGTTCCCTATTGAGGGACCTTTAGAATGTTTCCTGTTTTGCTATTGTAGAACAATGTAGTCTTTGCCCACTTATCTGGTTATCTGTAAACATGCAGAGTCAAAAGGATTATAATCATCTTAAAATGTTAAACATTTTACTAAATGCTATCCAAAAGCATTGTACCAGTTTATTCCCATCAGTGTATGATAGTACCTATTTCGTCACATCTTTATCAACAATGGGCATTATCATTATTTTTAATCTTGTTGAACTGATAAGCAAACCATGGTCTCTCGTTTGTTTTATTGTATAGGTTTTTGATTATCTGTATTTGTAAAATTAAATAACTGTGCATCTGTTTATTGATAGGCATCTACATTTTCATAGAAAAGATGAAAGTTAAGTTAGCTTCAAGGATGTGTTAAGTTTTTATTAGAGGGCTTTTCCTGTGAGGTCCTCTAGGATTGTGGTTCTCAACTAGGGGTAATTTTGCCCCCCACCCCAGGGGACATTTGGCAATGTCTGGAGACAATTTTGAGGGGAGGGGAACTACTGGTATGTCGTGGGTAGAAGGCAGGAATGCTGCTAAATATCCTGCAATGAACAGGACAGCTCCCTGCAACAAAGAATCATCCAGCCCAAAATGTCAGTCGTGCCAAGGTTGAGAAACCCTGTTGGAGAAGGTTGCAGTAATCCTGTTAGTGAAGGGGGCTTGAATTAGGGTGTCTTTGATTAAAATGGAGAAAGAGAATAGCTGTGAAAGACGTTTCAAAAGAAAAACCAGTTAAACTTTGTGACATCGGAATATAGAGAAAAAAACACTAAGTTGCATCAAAGAGAGTTTTGAAGTTTGAAACCTTATGTGGCTGGGAAATGGGATAACACTGGTAAACAGGGGTTGTGAAGGAGTCAGTTTGAACTAGTTGCAGAATTATTATTTAAGAAAAAATGGTGACATTCTTTGTTATTTTGTCTGCTTTGCTGTTGTATACTGAAATTCTAATTTTATGCTTGGGGACAGGATTGTGTTGGATTTTGGATTACAAAGTCTCTAACTAGTACCAAACATTTGGTCTCAGTTTCCTCTTTCTGAAATGTTCTTCCCTCATATCCACTCCTGAAATCCTATCTGTTCATTTAGCAAGCTGAAATGCTTCCTCTATTAAATTTTTGATCTCCCAAATGAAATGAAAATATTTTTTCCTCATTTATTCAACAAATATTAATACTTATTGAGTGCTTATTGAGTGCTGTGCTAGGTACTAGAGCTACAGTAGAGAGTTTTGAACACACATCCCCAGGCCTTACAGAGTTTGTATAGTTTAGTAGGAGAGTCAGATATCAAACAAAATAATTACTGGTAAAGGAGGAAGTATAAACTGTTATAAATGTAGAAAAGGAAAAGCACAAGTGGACAGTAAGGGTATAAAAGAGGAATACAATTTAAAGTGGGGAGTCAAGGGATGTCTTTTAGAGAAGAGATATTTAAGTACAGACCTAAGTGATGATTAGGAGTTAGATAGGCCAAGACAAAAGGGGAAAGCATTTGGAGCAGAGACAGATAGGAAAACCTCAGAGAGGAAAGAGCTTGGCCTGTTTTAGGAAATGAAAAGAAGTCATTGTGGCTGCAGAGTGACTGCCGGGATAGAGGGAAGAGGTGGGCAATGACCAGGTTGTTCAGGGTTGGGGGTCGGGAGGCACATTAAAGAGCTAGTAGCAGTCTATCAAAGGTGCTGTCCCTGGGAAGGGTGTTAAGCAAGGATGTGACATCATCTGACCTTGTCTCCTTTGTGTGGAATGGATTGAGGTGGGTGGGAGTGGGAAGCAGGGGGATAAGTTGGGAGACCTGTGCTGAAGTGCAGAGGAGGTGTGGTAGTTGCATGTGTAAAGGTAGTGGCAGTGGAGTTAGAAATGAGTGGATTTGAGATGTGTTCTTCAGCTTTTGAGACTTCCAAGGAACATTGTTGGATATACAGGCTTGGGGCTGAAAAAGGAGGTCTGGGCTGGAAATAGAAACTTAAGAGAAGTTATTATAGAGAATGATAGGAATCGATTAGATCCAAAAGAGATAGAATGTGATAGAGTATGGAGAAAGAAGAAAAAAAGACCTAGAACTGAGTCTGATGTGCTCCAAAATTTGCTCAAGTAGAAGAGAAGAAGGAATAGCCAGCAAAAGAAGGATAAACAAGAAAGTGTGGTTTCAAGAAGGATGGGCAGGTCGATGATGCCAGATGTTGCTGAGAGGTCAAGCAGATGAAGAATGGGGATTGTCCCCTGGCTGTCGCTATGGAGTGTGCTGTTCACCTTGGCAGCAGTAGTTTTACTGATATAACAGGGGTAGAAGTGAGATTAGAGTGGGTTAAAGAAGGAAGTGTATACTTAATAATAATAAAATTAAACATACACATGCCCACTGAGCCAGCAGTGCCCCTGTTGGTAAAATTTATTCAAAGAAAATATGTATGTAAAGATGCTTATTGAGGCATTGTTTATAGTGTCAGAAACCTGAAAACTACACAAATGACCATCAATAAGGGAGTTAAAACCAAAAAGAATTAATTATATCCATATGAATTGACCTAGAGGGATTTCCATAAAAATTGTTAGATGAATAACACATGTTGCAGGTAGTATTAATTATGGTTAAAAATTTGTCAATAATCAAACAGCCTTACCTATGTATATAAATGTTTGTATGGATTTATATGAGAACAGAAAATGGTGTGGAAGGATACACACCAAACTTTAATGTTGATTACTTTAGGAAAATGAGGATAGGGCATGAAAAAGAGGAAGATCGTATTAGGTTTTTATTTATCTTTTGTTGTACTTGCTATAACATTGTTTTTTTTTTTTAAATTAAATAGGGAGTTGAAGTTGTAAAAACAAAAGGTTTTGGGAAGTGGAGAAAGAAAGAATAGATAACTTTTATGAGAAACTTTGCTGTGAAGGTGAATAACGATGCAGTGTGGAAGCCAGAAATACCTGTGTTTTTTAAAGATGAGAGGTACTAACTAAAGCATGTTTGAAAGCCGATTAAAAGGATCCAGGAGGAAGAGGTTGAAGAGGGAGAAAGACAGCCAATGTAATAAGACATATCTTCATTTTGTGGAATAAGAGGACAGGAAGAATATTATATTTTTATATTATGATGCCTTGGGTTTCCCTGTGCAGCATTTGAGACTGCAAAGCATATGTTTTAAAATGTGCCCTACAGAATTTGGGTCTGAAGGAGTCTGAGTCACATCTTGATCTTTGGAAGATTTTTTTTTTTTAAACAAAAATTATTGACATTTTATTTTGAAAATGAGGTGTTGTGGGGTGTTGATAATAAGGATGCCTTATAATACTAGGTGCTTTTACACAAGTTATTTTTTTTTCAGTTTTTTTTTTTGTTTTTTTTTTTTTGGTTTCTCTTTTAGACTCCTTCTTACTCTTGGGGATAGGCTTTATTATTCTCATTTCACACAGCTTCAGGAAGGTTAAGTACTTTGTTCAAGATTTCAAAACCAGAAAGGTCTGTGACTCTAACCCCAGATATGTCGAGCTTCACAGTCAGTTATATTATGCAGTGTTACCAATTCACATGTTGAAATAACTTTCTCCCCCTTATTTGTAAAGCTTAGGAGATACGTGGTTGGTCTAAGTCCTCATTGTTTTGGGGGAAGTTTTCTTTATAATATTGGCTTTATCAAGGGATTTTGACAAAGTCCGCAAAGTGATATCCTAATATCACTATTTATTTATAGACAGGTAGAGCCTTATCAAAGACTTTTGAAGGCTTATATATTGACATAATGCCTGGAAGAAGGAGGAAAGTTATTTTTTATTAGCTAAGATGGTTTATAAGACAGGTAATGCCCACAATTACCAGACACTTTGAGTATTTCATTTGGTCTTACCTGGGAGGTATTATTGTCCAGCTGCTGTATGTCACAAATGAAGAAACTGAGACCTAGAGACCATAATGAGCTTACAGTCACACACCTAGAACGTAACAGCTGGGATTGAAGCTTAGGTATGTCTGACTCTAAAGGTCTTTTTAACACATAACACTGTCTTTTCCATCTCTGTTTATCATCTTGTGACATTATCTTTGTTTTTTGTGAGGCTTCAAAGATAAAAAAAATTATTATTTTGGACTTCAGGATTCTGAAGTAACAGCTTTTACTGCAAGGTGATCAAATTCTCTGTCTCTGCCTCTCTCATACACACACACACTTTATAGGACAATATCCACATGCCTTGTGTCTTTTAATCTTCTAAAAACATTTAGTAACTTCGGTAGGTCTGGAATCTGGCAGTTGCCAGGTGTACATTTGGATGCTTAAATTGGTAAGTGGATATAATAATTTTGCTGCTGTGGTTAGTGAATGGTGCTAGATTGAAGTCATTTTCATTATCAAAGAGTGAGATTCATACTAGGTATCATTTTAGTCAGTCTATTTATACTCTGATGATAGAGCATGCAGAAAGGCAGTATGGACATGTAGAATGTTAGGATGTGCCTCTGGGATATGCATCTAGTGCCCTGAGAAACTTTTCCAATTCCTGAAGACAGAGGCATTTCTGTGATGACTGTGGCCTTTCATATATGGTGCCCTTGTTATTTGAGAATTTGTTATCTCATGCCTTGCAGTTTTGAAGGTTACATAGGGAAACAGAAGTAATCATAGTATAAAAATGTCCACTAATGAACTGTCCACGTGTAAAATTAGTTCCCACTCAAACATTCATCCCTCATGAATACTCTCCCTGCCCATCCCATTAGTTGTAGTATTTTACTGATTATTGGGAAGATGTAAAATTAGTGTATTCAATTGCAAAGTTAAATTTTGCAAAAATACAGGAAATAATGATTTCATGAAATCAAGAAAAGTGAGGTTGAAGAAGTGCCAGACTCACATACGAAGCCATTAGTAAATAAAATTCCGGCAGTATTAGACTGGTAAACAGTTAAAAAGAGAAAATCCACCCAAATGATGACATGGTAGGCATTTTAAGAGAAGAATCTATTAAAAATTAAATTCCATTAATGATATCCAGATATTTTTGGAAGAATATCCCTTACTATAATTGTGCTGAGAAAGTTAGGAAATGTTAGAAAAACTGTACTAAAAAGTATCTAACAAATGTTTATTACTACGTCTATTTAGGTTAGCACATAGTTGCATTTAGTATTTAAATTTTTAAAATTTGATTAAATAGAAGATAAAATATGCTTATATTTAATCTCAATTTTTAACTCAATGAAACCCTTTTTCCACATTTGCTAAGAAATGTTGCTCCCTATTTTAACTGAATTTACTCTAAATGTCCTTTCTCAGATAACTGTTGCCCTGGAATAAGGAGAACCTCCTGTAATGGGTTGTGTACTTGTCTTTATCCATCTGTCTTCCCTCTACAGTTTTGCTGGTAATGAACAGCAGCAACAAACACTGGCTTGGAGAGATAGAGACAGGTGTGACTCATCTTGAGTAAAACTGTCTTTTAACCAGCGAGGCAAAGAAACAGAACCTTGGTGAGCAATAGTCTGTTCTAGAAGAATGGCTAACTAGCAGATTATACTTTTATCTTGGAGAAAGGACTCAAGGTCACTCATTAAATCAAAAGGCATTACATAAATAAAGATTTCCAGTTTGGAGGTGTTTGAGGGGAATGTAGCAGTGTTGTTTTTGAAGTCTTTGTTTCTATTCAGTAGCATTACCCATACCTTTGATGTTACTCAGATTCCAAGATGAATACATTTTGGAGCTTCCTAATCCATTTGAAAAGAAAAACGTGTTTGTAACTTTACCAGGCTTAATTTGGCCCACTGGTAGACTTGGCAGGCTCAGCTGCTGCAGCAAGAGTAGCCTCTGATGTGCCCTGCTGGCTGCTTTCACTGCAGCTGAGGTGAAGCCCATTATTTCTGGGGATGACATTCCTTTTTGGATTTTTTTTTTTTTTTTTTTAAGTCTTAGTGTCTGGGGAATACCCCAAGGTTGTGGTGGTGTCAGAGAATTCAGTATTTTGGGGTTTTGAAATGTGTGAAAAGAACGTATATCAGTTGAAACTATAATGCACAGTTGATTTTCTGGTAACTTCCAATAGCATGCAAGCCCTGTTCTAACAAAATCAAAAGATTGTGTTTTTGAGACTTAAAGTAAATGTATACCTTAAAGCCATTTTCTAAATAGAGCTCATTTTTTATAACTCACATTTGCATTCATGCTTCCCTTGAATTTAGGCCAGAATATTTATCTGCAATTTAAGTAGCAACATGTTAGTTAAGTGCTTGATTTAAAGTAGCTGGCATTTCAATTTATTTTTCTTTATTGGAAAAGTTCATCCCTCTGAGAGGGGTTGAATTAGTCATTGTGTAGTTTAGATAAGTCCTTTGATCTGGGGACAAAACATTCACAGGATTTGTGGAGCCGTCTATAACACCTGTCTGATGGGCACATCAAGAATGCCTTAATAGTTGTGAGATTGCTTTTCACTGAAAAGTGTGATGTGTGACTGACTCCGCCTCCTCCGTTTTATGGCAAATCATGTAGTGTGTATATCATGCTAACCATAAATCTTTATGTTTGTCCCAGGATTTTACTCTGAGATTTACTTTCTTATAAGCTGAAAAGGTTCAATACCATATGGTTTCTTTTATTATTACGATCAAGAATATATTGTCATTAAAATGTTGGTGACACTAAGACAACTAAATTAGTAAGTAGTATATTGTGTTGAATGTCTTCTATGCATGTGGTATTAAAAACATTGTGGAGGTACACTGGATCCAGAACTTCCTCTTCCCAATGGCTTAGTAATCAGTCCTAGATCTTTTAAGGTGTATTGTTTAGTTAGATTACTAATGGGAAGTGTTGCCATTATCTCTGTTTTTTCAAGGGTGGAAGGATTATTTCTGTCGGCTCTGGCTCTTACGGCAGACAGTATCCTACATTGTCTAGAATGTTTTAAAAAGACTTTTTGCCCCCTTACCTTCTAGAGTGGCCATGTGTCCCAGCCCTCAACTGATATTAGGGACTATGGTGTAAAGGCTGTCTAGTTTTTTCTTTTCCAGTGCTCAAAATGTCAACCTTAAAGATGCTGGGATTCAAGTAAAGCTGGCTGAGGTGACAGCTTTGTTGTTGGATCTGTTTTAGTGACTAGCTTGCCCTCTCCAAATCTAAGCAATATCAAGTGAAATTATAGTCCCCTCACCACTATCTTGGCATTAATTTTATTTTCATATTGACCCTTCATGGTGTCTTTTGCCCCTTTCATTTTCATTATGCTTAGTGTCTGGTGGCTTTTTAAAATATAGTTGGCCCTCTGTATCTATGGGTTCTGCATCTACAGATTCAACCTACCACAGATTGAAAATGCTGTATTTGGGAAAAACCCCCAATGAAAAATAATACAATAATAAAAAATAACACATATTTAAAAAATACAATGTAACAACTATTTACATGGCATTTATATTGTAGTAGATATTCAAAGAGATGATTTAAAGCAGCAGTCCCCAGCCTTTTTGGCACTAGGGACTGGTTTCATGGAAGACAGTTTTTCCACGGATAGGAGGGTAGTGGATGGTGAGCGATGAGGAGCGGCTGTAAATAGAAATGAAGCTTCACTTGCTCTCCTGCCGCTCACCTCCTGCTGTGCGGCCTGGTTCCTAACTGGCCACAGACCAGCCCAGGGGTTGGGGACTGTAGATTTAAAGTATACAGGAGGATGTGTATAGGTTATACTATATAAATACTATACCATTTGATATAAGGGACTTGAGCATCTGTGGATTTTTGTATCCAAGGGGGTCCTGAAACCAATCCCTCATGGATACAAAGGGACAACTGTATATTAACAATATGCTAATCTAAGTGGTCAGAGTCCAGGACATTGATCAGGTCATGTTTACCATGCAGCCGTAGAGTCCTCTCTCTTTCATTTTCTTTATCTCTGGGATTGGGCCAGCCTTGCCATCTTATTCTTCCCCTTCAGTGTTTCCTGCCTTCATGAGGTAGTTCTGCCATTACTTTCTCTTTCTGGCCTACTTTTATACTCCTCCTTCAAAGTAGTTAGTGTAGTAAGTTCACCAGAACACTTTGTGCACCCCAGGCGTCCATCCTGTGATCTCATTCTTATTCTCTCTGCACATGAGCCTAAGTATGCTGGACACTGCCTCAGGTCTCTGTACTGTGTTCTTGGCCTGAAGAAGGGAAAATACCAAGATATAGAATTGGACTTAAGGAAGGATAGAGGCCCTTAATTGCGCCTTGATCCTAAGTCAGGTGCTCTAGTCCCACTTTACTAGATTCATGCTTTGTGGTAGTTGGATGCTGAGCCAACTTACACATGGTGATACTTCTATTTCATTTAGTTTTTTATTTGTTGGTCTTTTTTCTTAATGTAAATACATGTGGAAAGAATGGTAAATGGCAGAGAAGGAATTCCTGGGTCTTCAGCCACCACACTTTCAAAACCGCTAATAATTTCTACATTCTAAGTGTTTCTAAAATCCATCCTCCCTTCTTCCTACTCCCTGACTTAAATCCTGCCTTCAACATCTCTAGCTTGCACCGTGGTGATCTCTTTGCCCTTGTCTAGTCCATTCTCTATGTTGCTGTCTTCCTAAAATGCAAACTAAACATATCAATTCCCAGTGCGAAACCTTTCAGTGGCTCCTCCTCGTCTGTACCATGAAACCTAAGATCGTAGCACAGAGGCAATATAGTGTAATGATTAAGGGTTCAGTTCTAGAGTCAGTCTGCCTGGCTTTAAATTTGGCTTTCATTTGTTAGCTGAGTGATTTTGGCCAAGTCACTTAACCTCTCTGTCCTCAGTTTATACATCTGTAAGATGGAGATAACAATAGTGGCTTCTTTGTAGGAAAAGAATTGCTATGGTGATTAAATTGCATAAAACAGTATAAGAGTAAATGCTTAGTAAGTGTTAGATCTCTGCGTACTTTGTTAGTCTCATTTCCTGTTGAAAACTTAAGCTCCAACCAAACCAAACTGCTTATCAATTCCAAACCCACACTATGCTAGTTCATTATTCTGTATCGTTAAACATAATGTGGCCTTTGTCCAGAATGAACCTTACCCTGTGTGATGCCTGGGCACTGCCTTCCATCTGAAGATGTCCCAGACCAGTCTGAACAACCTCAGTACTATAGGCATTGAGGATTCAGCAAAGTACAGTTTACAGAAAATTGCTTTCATGGAAATTATGTTCTAATGGGTAAAGACAGACAATAAACAAAATAAATAAATCAGGGAAGAGGGACTAGGGAAGAGGATATTTATAGGTTGGGGTTTGCAATTTCAAATAGATAAGGCCTCATTATAAAAAAGGTGACATCTGAGTAAAGAAGATTAGTGGACAAGCCGATGTGGGCAAAGAGTGTCCCAGGGAACAGCAACTGGCCCTGATGCAGAAACATGCCTGGTATGGTTTTGGAATGGTAAGGAGGATACTAGGGCTAAAGCAGAAGGAAAGTAGTATTAATATAAGACAGTGTCAGAAAGGAAATGGGGCCAGATTGCATAGGGCTTGGTTGAGTGAGATGCAGAGCCAGTAGGGGATTACTGAGCAGAGGAGTCCTGTGATCTGATCGTTCTAACTACTAGGTGGACTATAGGTTGTATAGGGGCAAGGGTAGACACATTCTAACAAGAATAATTTAGGCAAATGGTAGTGGTGGCTTGAATGAGATTAGAAGCAGTGGAGGCGGGGAAAAATGCTTTATATTCTGATATATTTAATATTTTAAAGATAGCACCAATGGCATTGGGCAATAGATTTGATATGGGGTAAGAAAGAGAAAGGAATCAAGAATGCTACCAAGGTTTTTGACCAGAACAACTGAAAGGATAAAATCACAGTAGACTGAGATAAGAAAGACAGCGAAGAAAAGGTTTTGGAGAAACTCAGTTTGAACATCTTAAATTTGAGATGCCTTTTAGATGTCCAGGTGGAGTTGTTGAAGAGGCAGATCCTATGTCTAAAGTCCAGGAGTGAAGTCTGAGCTGGATATGTAAATTTGGGAATTGTCAGCATAAGGTGCTTCTTAAAGCAGTGAGACTGAATGGAATCACCAGTGTTCAGAGGCTGAGGACAGGAGGAGGATCCAGCACACAAGACTGAGAAGGAGCTGCCACTGAGGCAGGAGCAGGGTGGTGTCTTGGAAGCCAAGTAGAGAAGCGTTTCCACAGGATGAAGTGATCAACTATGTCAGGCTGCCGAGACATCATGTAAGATGAGGACCAGTGATTGACAGCTGGATTTGGCAACATGGAGATCCTGCGTGCCCTTGAGAAGCAGTTTTAGAAAAGTAGTAGGAGGAAAACTTGATTGGAGTAGGTTCAAAATGAAGAGAGGAATTGGGAACAGCATGTATAGACAACTGTTTAAAGAAACTTACCTGTGAAAGAAAGGAAAACAGTAGGGTGGTGGTTCCCTGTTCGCTGGAGGCTTAGCTACACAGTTACTTGTGGTATCAACTCTCTGGGAAAAGTTATTTTTGCAGAAACCTAGTTATTACCATTAAGAATTTTTTTCTCTCCTGACAGCTGTCATTTTGGGTTGCTTCCCTTTTTTGCTTTGACAGCGCCTAAGTTAGGACCTACAGAAATCTTGCTTCCTTTCTAATTCTCAAATAGGAAGGAAAAATACTGTCCCCAACCTGTTTGGGAACAAAGATACTGCCCTCCAAAGTGAATTACCAGGACTGTCAGTTTGGAGACATGATATTTCCTAAGACTTGGGGCAATGCCATGTGAACAAAGGATAGCTAATACTTACTGAGTGCTTCCTCTGTGCTAACAGTGTTGGGTGTTTTGCATCCATTATCCGTTTAACCATAATAGCTAGTTGGGTGATTAGCTATCCAACTAGCTGATCGGTGATAGAGCTTCACTGAGAGAATCTTACAGGTAAATAACTGGGATTTGTAACACCCCTTTTAGCATCATGTTTTATCTTACCAGCTTTGATAACTGATTAGAATACCCAGGGATGGTTTCTGAATGTCTCTGAAGTGCCAGGCACATTTATGGAACTGGGCATTAAAAGGATTCACATTTTAGGTTACTTTTTAAAAATACTATGAATTTTTGGTTAAGAAGATAGCCTTCACTTTTTTAAACTGAGAGGCAAGATTTTGAGACAAATACCCTAATCCAGTGAAAACTCTCTGAAAGATCTTAAATCCTTAGAATTTACAGGTCCCCTTTACCCATAGGTTCTGTTGTCCCTTTCTGCAGTTATTGATTTTTCCTGGTGCCTTTTCTATAATGTCTGCCTGGTTGTATCCACTTCCTTATGGATTTATTGCTCATCTTCTTACACTGCTGTCTTTAGAGGAATGCTATGTCAAACTTTTATCCCTTCTATCAGGTTACAACAATTTAAAAGTAGATTGTGCTCTTGGCCTAAACATGTTGACAATGACCCTTAACAATATTTGAATTAGAGTGTGGTTTTCAGTTGAACATCATAGTGCACTGTTTTCTCTTTACGTATAGACCTCACTTCTTTACTTATTTACATATCTCTAGGGAAAGATAAATGCCTGAATTGGGCAAAAAAGAAATTCTGCTTTGAAATTGCTCTATTCTTTATTCCAAAGTGCCATCTAGGAAGGCACTATTTTAAAATTTTGAACTTTGTAGGCACATTTTCATTTTAAAAGAAGAGGAGAAATGACTTAAAAAAATGTGTTGGCAAAACCTGAAAAGAAAGCTCTAAAAAAAGGACCCTAGCCTGACAAGAGAACAGGAAGAAATGATTACTGATGATTTCAATTTCCAGTAAATTACAAAGCATATGTAATGGGCTCCAAAGAGAGATGATTCCTATGGCATACTTCATGCTGCCTTCACAGATAAGTGTGCAAATGAAAGGAAATGAATTGTTTCAGCCTGGCAAATCTATACCATTTTGGTGGAGTGAAAATGAATGAAATTGAAATAATTCTAGCATTCCTTACTGAAAATAGAACATGTAAATGTTTTTGATATGTTTCTGTAAGATATGTTCTAGAAAGGTCACCAGCTATAGTAGCCCCTAACAAGAAAGCCAGCCTGTTTTTTTAAGCTTTGAAGCCAGGCATTGACTTGTCTCTAGCTATGAAAGTCCTAGCTAGCATCTTCTTCCAATATAAGGCTGTTTTGTCTACCTTGAAAATCTGTTGTTTAGCATAGCCACTTTCATCAATGGTCTTAGCTAGATCTTCTGGATAACTTGTTTCAGCTTCTACATCAGCACTTGCCACTGCTCCTTGCACTTTTATGTTATAGAGATGGCTTCTTTCCTTAACCTCATGAACCAACTTCTGCTAGCTTCACACTTTTCTTCTGCAGCCTCCTCACCTCTCTCAGCCTTTGTAGAATTGAGGAGAGTTAGGACCTTGCTCTGGATTAGGCTGTGGCTTAAGGGAATGTTGTGGCTGGTTTGGTCTTCTACTAGATGACGCAAACTGTCTCCATAACAGCAATAAGGCCGTTTTGCTTGTACACTGGAGTAGCGTTTTTAATTTTTTTCAAGAACTTTTCCTTTGCATTCATAACTTGGCTGTTTGGTGCAAGAGGCCTGGATTTTGGCTTATCTCAGCTTTTGGCATGTCTTCCTCTAATCATTTCTAGCTTTTGATTTAAAGTGAGACACGGGTGACTCTTCCTTTCACTTGCACACTTTGAGGTCATTGTAGGATTATTAATTGGCCTAATTTCAATATTGTTGTATCTCAGGGAATAGAAAGGCTTGAGGAGAAGGAGAGGGACAGGGGACTGGCTGGTCAGTGGAGCAGTCAGAACACATATAATATTTATCGATTAAGTTTGCCACTTTATATGGGTGAGGTTTGTGGTGTCCCAAAACAGTTACAATGGCCACATCAAAGATCACTGATCACAGATCACCATAATGGATATAATAATAATGAAAAAGATTGATATATTGTGAGAATTGCCAAAATGTGACGTAGAGACATGAAGAGAGCACATGCTGTTGGAAAAATGGTACTGAAAGACTTGTTGGATGCAGGGTTCCCACAAAACTTCAATTTGTAAAAAATGCAACATCTATGAAGTGCAGTAAATCAGAGCAAAATAAAATGAGGTATGCCTGTATAAAAAAATCACCATGCATATCAGTTGGGAATACATTTTAGTACAAATTGTAGGAAATTTGGGCTTAAATAATTGAGGTGCTCATTTTTCTGAGTTTCATCTGGCATCGGAGCTCTACAACACCTTCAGGAGCCAGGCTATTTCTGTCTTTCTACTCTGATATCCATAGCATGTTGGCGTTTGTCCCCACGCTCGTCTCTATAGATCTCCAAATGTCTGCTCCACTTCAAGTCCCTTGTCAATATTACAGGCAGGAAGAACAAGGAGGACTAGCAGGAAGGGGCAAGACCCGTATCAGGAAAGAAAAAGCTCACTGGCTAGAACCTTCGTGTCATCCTGCATTCCTTTTTCTCATGTACCACATCTAAACCATCAGCAAATCCTCTCGGCTGTACCTTAAAAATATATCCAGAATTGGAACCACTTTTCACCATACCCACTGTTACTACCCTGATCCAAGTCACTACCAGCTCTTTCTGAGATTATTGTAGTGGCTTAATACCTTGTCTTCCTGCTTCCATTCTTGCATTCATACAGTCTGTTCTTAACCCCTGGAGTGTTCTATGTTCTTTAAAAAAATTATTAAGACATAATTCACATATCATAAAATGCACCCTTTTAAAGTGTACAATTCAATGTTTTTTAGTATATTCACAAGGTTGTGCAGCTATCACCATTATATAAAGCCAGAGATTGTCCCTTTTTAAACATAGGACAAAAACCTTCTTAACACCTTCCAGTCACCCCTTGTTTCACTCAGGGGTAAAAGCCAAATTTCTTGAATGGTCTGCAATGTCCTGCATGATCTGGCTTCCCCTTACCACTCAGACCTCATCCCCTACAACTCTCTCCCCTTTTCACGCTTTTTCAACTGCATTGGCCTCCTTGCTGTCCCACACCAGATGGGCTCCTACTTTGGGACCTGTACGCTTGCTGTTCCCTCTACCCGGAATGCTTCCTTTCTTACCTCCTTCCAGTTTTTCCTCAAATGTCACCGTTCCAGCAGGCCCATTCCTGACCACTGTATTTAAAATTATAGTCCCCTCGCCTGTATACACACACAATAACTGACACACATTCACGACACTCCCTCTTTCCCCCTATTTTTTTCTTTAGTTTTTATCACTTTCTAATATACTCGATGTCCCTGGGGGATTGGTTCCAGTTTCGATGTCCCTGGGGGATTGGTTCCAGTTTCGATGTCCCTGGGGGATTGGTTCCAGGACTCCCACAGTTACCAAAATCCACAGATCTTCAAGTCTCTTATATAAAATGGTGTGATATTTGCAGGTAACTTATGTACATTCTCCTGTATACTTTAAATCCTCTCTAGATTATGTATAACATCTAATACAATGTAAGTGGTATGTAAATAGTTGTTATACTGTTTTACTTTTAAAATTTTTATTAGTTTCATTGTTATATTGTTTGTAAATTTTTTTGAATATTTTTGATCCATGGTTGGTTTGAATATATGGATGTGGAATCTATGTATTGGGAGGGCTGACTGTACTGTATAATTTACTAACTTATTTTGCTTATTATCTGTCTCTCCCTATTAGATTATAAACTCTTTCAGGGCAGGGTTTTTTGGCTGTCTGGTCCCAGCACCTTGAACAGGTTGAATGAGTAGATGAACCATGTAATCCACCACCCCAACCTGCAAAAGCTAGCCTCTAGATCAGAAGAAATGAGAAATGAGTTGCAAATGGGTGTCCACTGAGCCCATTGAAAGTTGCAAGAGCTGTTATGGTAGTGCATTATTTATTTCACAGGTGTTTATTACTAAGAGCCAATCACTGAAGTTAACGATGGCAATGAAGACATTTGTGTTCCTTGCATCATAGAGTTTACATTCTAGAGGGGCAATATATACAATAGGTAAGTAAATAAATGAGATAATGTTAAAGAACAATGATTGCTATGAGGAAAATAGGACAAGGTGATAGAAAATGAAGGTGGGAAAGGAGAGGAGGACACTACTTTATGTTCTGTCCTCAGAGGACACCTTTCTAGAAGGTGACATTTGAGCTGAGACCTGAATGACAGGGAGGAGCCTCACATGTGGATATCTATGAGAAGAGCCTTCCTAGCTTGGGAACAAAAACGAGAAAGAAGGCTAGTACAGGTGGAGCACAGTGAGTCAGGGAGGGGCAGGAGATGAGGCTGGATAGGTCAGATTGTTCAGGGCCTTGTAGTCCATGGGAAGAGTTTAGATTTTTACTTTAAGCTAACGTGAAGTTGTTAGATGGTTTAACCAGAAGAGTGATATGACCTGATTCACATTTTAAATGGAAACTTGTACTGGGATAGGATTCACAAACTCATTTGCTTTCAATGGCCAGGTAGCATAAAAGTGTGAAGCAAACCCATATAAACAAAGTAATATTGAAACTACATCGATAATGACAACTTTCTTTTGGTATAAGTGTTGGGAGACAATAGAGAGGAGGGAAACAAATCAGAGTGCATAGGCCCTGTGTTAAGAGGGTAGCCTCTCCCGAGACCTACCTCGTTTAGGCCAGGTGGAGTTGCATGCCCAGTCTTGCCAGTTCTTTTAATTTCCCAAGAGAATTCAGGAATACAGAATGTTTTATTAAGCTCTTCACTATATATATATATTAGTAACTAATCTAAGTAGTTCATAAAAATACTGTGAGACAAATGGAACAGCCCTCCAGATAGGATAGGGTCTTGTTGATGACACTTTGCAGTCTCTGGGTTAGAGTGATGGCAGTGGAGATGCAGAAAAGAACATGGGAGTGAGATCCATTTTGAAGGTGGCAATGACAAGCGTGGTGATAGAGTGGATGTGGAAGATGCAGGAGAGAAGGAGGGAGAATGAGCCATCGTCCTTGACACTGGGTTTCTGGTGTGATTAATTGGGTGAATGGTGTTACAATTTACTGAGATAGGGAAATCTGGAAGAAAGGCATATTGCGGGTGTCAGGAGACCAAACATTTAGTATTGGGACTCACCAAGTTTGAGATGCATGAGTCATCCAAATGGAGATTTCCGGAGAGAGTTGGTTACACAGTACTGGTGCTTGGGAAATGGATCTTGATTGGAGATACAGATTGGGAATTACAATTACTGACATAGCTCAGTTGAAGCTATGGAGATAGATGAAATCAACTAGGGTGAGAGATTGAGAGAGTAGAGAAGAAGGCCATGTGTCCAGCCTTAGAGTGGTAACTGTGTTCTCTTGGTAACTGTCTCTGCTCTCTCCTGTGTATGCACTCTGTCTGTATAAATTTGTGGTTTAAACGTGTAGTTAAGTTTATATAAATTTTCTGCTTGAGAAAATAAATACTGTTTTATCTTTTTAGTAAGCATGACAATAATCCTAGGAACCTCAGGATTTCTACTCACATACAACTAGAAGAAAATGGCTGGTTTTATATTAAACTTTCTAGAAGCAGAGGAAGAAAGCAGAGCTTTGACTAATTCTTAGTGGAGATTTTTGTGTATAAGTCAATCCCAGAATGAAAATTTTATAGTTGGCTTCTATGCTCATGCTCTAGTTATTAAATTCCCTCCTATTCGAATTCTTCCCTCCCTTCTGTTTTTATTGCCACCTTCCTTTCTTCCTTTCCTACTTTCCTGAAATACTTGAGTACCTACTATATGCAAGGCATTGTGTAAGCATAGGTAATGTAATAGTGAAACAAAACAAAACCATGAAGCTTTTTGTCTATTTTCAGTAATATATGTTCAAATATTTTAATATTCTGACATTCATTTTTTAATTTTGCATGTTTTTATATGAGGAGGTGGGAGGCCTAAAAAGAAAAATTAGAATAAATATAAATAATATGTATTTCACTTTAGGAATCTTTCATCTGAGACTACCAGCAACATTGTCATTAAGTTTCTAATAGTGCTGGACTGATAGAAAATTAGCATCCAGCATTAAGACAGCTATTGTGTTTTCTTGACTTGCTGTCCTTCTGATCAAGCCATGAATGTATGTGACAGAGAAGGGCCCTGTTCAGCGCCGACCACACGAAGGTCATGCTGTGTCTAGAGTTTCACCACTCTAGCATGTGGCATCATAGAACTCAGCATGAAATACATCACAGCTCTGCTTTGCTTTGGAGTGAAATTCAGAGTAGTGATTTTATCTTTTAAAAAAATTAATAATTAAACCCTTAGGTGTCTTAGCACTCGCTTGCAGTGAGACACCGTTGAAGCTCTCCTGCCAGTTGTCCTAAGTCTTTGTCCAGAGATAGTAGTGTTTTCTTGAGATAGACTTTTTATTTTTATAAATCTTTATAAAGTTTGCACTTTGGGTTGACCTTCAGGTATAAAACATACTGCTTTTGTTTAGTGCTTAAAAAAGAATAAAAAGTAAATCTGAACAAAGCCAGGCTTTTCTTTTTGTTAGAATTTTGTATCTGCTTTTACATCATGGAAGTGCCCAGAGGCATCTTAAGATGGACATGATTGTATCAATCTTAAATAAAAAATAAATGCTTTATAGGTTTGGGATTTGCAAGTGTGTAATACACTGTAAGTCAGTGAATCTGTTGTAATGCAATAAAGTTTATTGTAGCATAAACCAATTTATCAAAAATATGGCTCATGGATTACTAGCCTAATCCATAAAATGGGCCCCACTATGGAGCATTTCATATTAATTTATTATACCTGCACCATGTGTATTATTACTTAGCACTTATTAAATGCCAACAATTTCTTGGGCACTGAGCAAAATCAAAAGATGGAACTTGATCCAGGCCAGAAAGTTGTTTGATATGCTAGCACAGAAGCAATGTAGAGGAAGACAAGTCCTGCTTTTCTGTGTGCCTCCTTTTTGGTGCCTGTGCCCCTGCTACACTTTTGAGTCCTAAACTATTTCAGTCCCATCTTAAAATTTGGAGCACATACAGAAATGCTCATGATTCACATGTCCTGTTCATTACAGGTATTGATAAAGAACCTTAACTTTCAAGAGGAAAGCACTAATAACATCAACATCCCTGCCCTGAGGATTTTCTAGAAATATTTATTTCCCTCAGTTTGTGGACTCTAATAGAGCACAATTTTTCATTAGTTGCATATCTATGAGCCTAATTCCATATAGAGCCTCACACAGAATCATGTTTGAAAATACCTTATTTTTAATAACTGTAGTCAAATCTCATTTATCTCTTATAATTGGTCTATTTTTTATTTTATTTGTGGTGGATTTTTGTACTCAAGTTGAAGTGGTTCAGCTACCGGTTTTGCTTTCATCATTTGGTTTGTACTCAGAGAACACAGGTCATTTTTCATATTATCCTAAGAAAAATATAATCAAATCTTTTAAAAAAATTAATAGACAATTCACAGCCAACTAGAAGTGATTTGTGAGTTGTTTTTGATCATCTGTGCTTCTGCTTTTGGTTAATATAAATAATCAAAAGTTGGCTGTGGCACAATATAATTTTTGAACAGAACAGTGGTCATCTGGTTATAAATACAAAGCCAGCCATCTGTCCTACAGGAATTTAGGCACTAGTGTCTCAGATGCTTTACTTAACCTCTGTCCATCGTGGAAATTAGTGTTAACCCTGAGTTCATTTGGTTAGATGAATAAGTATACTTAGTAAGGCTGATGTTGGTAGTATTGGGTAGAACTAAGATATAGACACCAATTAAGGTTTTATTAGTTGTTGACATTAGTTAAATGTGCATGTGATTAAAAATTTGGTAAACAAAGGACTGTAGAGTGAATAAATTTAGATTTAAAAAACTAGGTAATAATTTGGGATACTAAAATTACTCCTGCTTATATATAAGAAATATTAAAAGAATGTTATGTAGATAACACTTGTCACTCCTAGAATGTACTTGGATTTCAAAGTTAAAATCGCAATGAATACTTTATCATTTCTCCCACTCCTCCCACTCCCATTTGCCTTTTATTGTTCATGTTGACAATGTATGTGTTCCTCAGAAACTCCTTAATTCCCCAAAGTAATTTCCAATTTTGTCTCTTGAGTTTAATACTATGAATTCCACCATTACTTTTTTATCTTAAGAAACTAATGAATTTCTAGGCATTAAGTGTGTAGGAATAGATTCATACTGGGATATTTTTTCTGCCAAATTGGTACTTTGGTACTATGGATTTGCAAAGACTGGTTGTGGATTCTAACATGCGGGTCTGATGTTTAATTTTTATCAATTTTATTAGCAAGGGTACAGATTAAGCTATAGCATCAAAGAGACCCAATGACTTTGATAAAAATAGGTTATTTTTGCTCTCACTTAACAGTCCAGGGCTGATAGGCAGGCTCTTCCTCACAACCTCATTGAACTCAGGCTGGCAGGGTGGCTCTGCCATCCCTCATGTGTGACATCCATGGTTCTTTTGGAGAACTCTGTGATAGCAGGGGTGCGCATGCCCAGTGTGTTAAGACCAAAGCTTGAAAGTGCTGTACACCACTACCACTCACAGTCCATTGATGAGAACATAGCCACTGGCCACACCTACTGGCAAGGGAAGATGGAAGGTATAATCTCAAGTTCAGTAGCCATTTGCCAGCTAAAATTTGCTGTAGAAGAGGGGAGGACAAATTTTAATGGTCTGCTACTCCATCTTATATCTAATGTTTTCTTTGTGTATACCATAAAATTCAATGTCATGTTGTCAGTACTGGGAGCCAAAGTGAAGTACTTTCCCTAACTCTTCCGCCAACCTTTACCTCTCAAAAATAAATAAAACTAAGGAAATACGCTAGTCCCAGCTATTCAGTAGGCAGAGGTTGGAGGCTTGCTTGTGCCCAGGAGTTCGAAGCCAGCCTGGGCAACATAGCAAGACCCTGTCTCTAAAAAAAAAAAAAAAAAAAAAAAATACACTTGCCCTTTTGTTAAAATGGAAGATTAACTCACTACATTAGATTTGCAGAATCAACAGAAATTGATAGAATTGTTTCCTGCCCTGCAGGAGTCTTTGATAATCTGTATGTATTTACATATCCACAAAAACATATCAATCAGAAGGCCTGTTGGCCATTTGTGGAAGGATAATAAAAGGAAATTTACTGAGATAAATTCTGAAAGAGCGTGCCCAAGCTCTTTGTAGGGGACCTGTTGTTTCCAGGGTCAGTGGTATGGCCATTGTCTGATGCCTTTGTTCATTTGGATCATCTCACTTTCTTTTATGGAGTATAGACGCATCAAGCATCCGCTTGAATCCTGTGTAATTCTCTATACACAGAGAAAATGCACCAATCATACAGTCCATAAATATTTCTGATTTCTATGAGAGTGATTTCTCATGCTTAAAAAAAGTGGCTGGGAATCACAGTGACATATTCTCTCCTTCCCTAGGAAATTAATTTCTGATTCTGATTTTGACTTAGATTGAAGTGGTTTAACTACAGGGATAGAATGTGCTGATCATGTTGTCATGTGTATTTTTACCCGTGTTACAAAATATTATTAAAAAATTAATAAATCATTCTAGTGCCTATGTTGGCCTTAAATGAATTTTACTAAGGATGAGTCATCTCTAAGGGCTTGATCAGCTAAACACTGACTAGCTAGCCAGATTAGCTGGTTTTCTCTTGTTTGATACTACTACCAGATGATGAGAGAGAAAGGGAGGGAGGGAGGAAAAGAAAGAGGAAAGGGAGGAAGGAGGGAAGGAGGGAGGGAATGAATTATTCTAATCTCTGTTGACTCTTTCATTGTAAGTCTTGAAAAATTTAGCTGGAGGGCAGAGATCAAAACCCTCCAGGGTTTATTTTATAATGTTTATCAAGCAAAGGTAGCTTTAAGAAGTAACTGAATTTCTTACTTAAATACTGCCAAAATGAATATTAGCTATGCCAAAACTAAAACTAGTTTCTGAATGGAGAACTAAGTAACCCTGTGTTATTTAGTTAGTGTGTACATTTTTTAGAAGACTCATAATGTTGGACTTACTGGAATGCAGTTTTGCATAAAAATCGTGTTCTACAGGAGACAACTTAGATAATTTTGTGGTCAAGGTAGCTCATTCATTTATTAAATAAACATTGATTTAATTCTTGCTACTTGCTCACTGTTCTAATACTAATCTATTTCTCTACTTTCAGGCAAGAGTACTCAATTTTTTTAGGCTTTTTTTTTTATTTGTAGGAATCCTAAGGAGAAGAAAAATTTCTCAGCCTAGCTTACATTTCATAATATGTAATCATTAAAAAGCTTTTTCCTGATACTGTTCTATCATCTGGAAATGGAAACTCAGCCAATAACCAGCTCTCCTTTAATAAACCTTCTATACTTAAAAATGGTTTGAGGTTATCTCCAGGATTCAAAAATTTTGTCTGGTTACTCTTTAGTCACCTTGTTATATATTTTTAAAATAAATCTGTAAACTAATATATGTTGATAGCAATAAGTAACTGTGGAGAAATCAAAGTAATTGAAGGTTTGTCCCCTGCTTTCTAAGAAATTTGTTTAGTTGGTGAGGAAAGACAAGTTATGTCTTGTCACCTCCTAATAATTGAAGAGATGTCTCTAAGCCCCTTATTGAGAAATTAACAATGTAGCCAAAAGTGGATTCCAGATAGAAGCAGAACACAGTGGTTTAAGAATGCAAACTTTGGAGCTACACTGCCTGGGTGTGAACTGTGGCTCTGCCATTCACTAGCTATATGTCTGAGCGGATGCTTAGCTTTTCTGTGCCTCAATTTCCCCATCTGTGAAATACAGATAATAACAATACTCACCTTAGGGCAGCATTATGAAATTTAAATTAAATTAGTTAATATATATATATAATGCTAAGAACAGTGCCTGGTACATAGTAAGCATGATAAAAATAATAATAGTGGGCCGGGCGCGGTGGCTCACGCTTGTAATCCTAGCCCTCTGGGAGGCTGAGGCAGGTGGACCGCTCGAGGTCAGGAGTTCGAGCCCAGCCTGAGCAAAACCCCATCTCTACTAAAAACAGAAATAAAAATTATCTGGACAACTGAAAATATACACAGAAAAATTAGCCAGGCATGGTGGCGCATGCCTCTGTCCCAGCTACTCGGGAGGCTGAGGCAGTAGGATCGCTTAAGCCCAGGAGTTTGAGGTTGCTGTGAGCTAGGCTGACACCACGGCACTCACTCTAGCCCAGGCAACAGAGCGAGACTCTGTCTCAAAAAAAAAAATAAAAATAAAAAAATAAAATAATAATAGTGAGGACGACGATGATGATGATGATGATAAAAAACACTGTAGACCAAAATGTTGTTGGAAGATCTTGTGGTGGGATTAAGTGGAGATTTGAAGGACAGATAGTATTTGGATAATCTTAAAAGAGGGAAGAGACCTGCCCAGGCAAAGCAAGGAAACTACAAGATGTGTAGGGGCACAGAGTAGACTGGTTTGTTTGGGACAGAGTTGTCTGAAACATGAGGATTTGAAGGCAGGGCAGAAAGGCAGTCTTCGGCCCAACTCTCAGAGACTTTCAATAGTCCATCAGGAGTTTGGATTTAATCTTTGTAAGTGGTAGAATACAAGCAATACTTTAATTTTGATACAGAGTAGTTTGCTAGATTGGTAGAGATGAGTGGTGAGAGTGGTGGCAGAGTGGCCAATTAGAATGTTATAGCACAGGCCTGGACTGGGATGGCACAGCCAAAATGGAGAAGAGGTGTCTGCAAGGGGCCTGGTCTTGGAAAATTGAAAGAATTTGCCTGCCTCTAGTTTTTGAGCAGATTTCTTCTGCCTAGTATGCACTCTTCCCTCATTGATATCTAACTACAAAGGAAAAATCACAATAGGAAGTAGTCTGTGGATGGAACATCATATTTTCCATACATTCTTAGACTGAAAGGCCAATTGGAAATGCCTTACATGTAGTTGGAAATGAGTGGCTGAAACTTAGGAAGAAGGACTAAAACTGAGAAGTCAGGGCTGGAGTTAGAAATATGACAGTCATCTCCTTAGAGCTAATATTTGAAGCCATGGAAAGCATCAAGATCTTCAAGAGTGAGAATAGGAAGAGTGTCTAGTTCAAGGGAATGTGACAAAGCAGCCAAAGATTTGGGAGATCAAGATGGTGTCAGCAAAGTATGTTGAAGACGCATTTGCAAACAGAGTGTATACTCAGCAGTGTCAGAGACTACAGAAAAAACAGAATGAGACCAAAGATAGTTATTGAATCTGGTAATAAAGAGGCCATTAGTAATCTTGGTAAGTGAAGTTTCAGTAGAGTACAGGATACCAGATTGTGGGATTTTCATTTGAGAAGTATGGATATGAAAGGAAGACGAAATATAGGATATGGCTCTAGTAGGTTCGAATCAAGATTTTTTTCAAAAAATGGTACATTTTCAGGCAGAGAGAGAGAAGCCAGCAGATAGGGAGAGAGACTGAAGATTTGGGGGAAGGAGATGGAATGAACTGGAAAGGAGCTGGAGCAGATGGGAAGGATAGGATGAAGCCTGTGAGCTTAGCTTCAGAAAGGGGGAGGCCTGTACTCTTGGGCAGTGGGATGGCATCTTGTGTCTAGGATAGTTATAAAGGGATGACTGAAAGGAGGGAGGCAGGCTAGGTGTAAAAACAGATATTTAGAAGGAGAAAGGAGGTGAAAATGAGTGAGTTGATAGTGCCCAAGGAGTTAAATTTTGTTACAGGTTCAGCATCCCAAATCTGAAAACCCAAAATCTGAAATGCTCCAAAGTCTGAAACTTTTTGAGCACCCACATGGATGCACAAAGGAAATGCTCATTGGAGCATTTCAGATTTCAGATTTTCAATTTGGGATGCTCAACCCATAAGTATAATGCAAATATTCCAAAATCCAAAAAAATCCAAAATCTGAGACACTTCTGGTCTCAAGCATTTAGAATAAGGGACACTCGGCCTGTATTAAGATAGGGAAGGAGATATCAGACACAGTGTTAATGAGAATGATGACAGTGATGGTTAACATCTGCTGTGTATCAGCACCATTTTAAGTGTTTACGCGTATTATCTCATTTATTTCTGAAACAAACTATTTCCCCATAGTAGGAAAATAGATGGAGAAATTCAGGCAAAAAAGATTGATTTCTCCAAAACCATACATTTAGTAAAGGGCAGAGTAGGGATTTGAACTGAGGTAGTATAACTTCATAGGTCATGATCTGTACCATGGGGCTACTCCTTCCCAGGCCTTGGGAAATGAATGGCAGATTTAGGACACTTACAAATATCTAACTCATTTATGGTGGGAGTGGTGCCCAGGAAGCAAGCCATAAGATATATACTTTTAAATTTTCAATAGCAGTATTTTTTAAAGAATTCTTTTTTGTTATTCTAAAATTAATATATATATATCTGTTGATTTTTTTCTGTTTTTTTCTTTTCACAAAATTGGATCGTAATGTAAATGTGTGTATGCATATATGTGTATGTATCTGTGTGTATAGTTTATTACCCTCTGGTGGGATTTTCATTTAAAATTTTATCCAGAGTTTTATTTAATGTCATCAAATACACCATAAAAATTTCACCATCTTTCTTTTGTTGAACAATCAGATAATTTCTGTATTTTGTCTTTATAAATAATACTGCAGTGGTCATCTTTCTTTGTCTACAATACTTATTATTACCTTAGGCTATTAGTCAGAACTCTGGTTGTAAGCAATAGGAACCCCCTTGAACTAGCTTAGGTGAAAAATCAGGAATTCTTAGCTTATGTAGCTGCTGAAATGGCAGGGCCTCAAGGGTAGCTGGAACTGAGACAACTCAGACACCTCAAAACCCCTCCACTCCTTGTTCCTGGTTCTTTCTGCATGTTCGTTTACTGCATACAACAAGTTGCCTCCATACCTTGGAAAACATGACCAGAGATAGGTCCTGAGCCATAGCTCACAGTGTTGCCAGCAGAGAGGCATTGCAGCTTGGAAAACATGACCAGAGATAGGTCCTGAGCCATAGCTCACAGTATTGCCAGCAGAGAGGCATTCATTGCAGCTTGCGTCCCCCCCCCCACCCCAGATTTTATTTTGAAATTTTTCAAACAAAAAATCAGAGTTGAAAGAATTTTAAAATGACACTGTACTTTATGATACAAGTATGTATAAATACAAATATGTTACTATACTTTACTTTTTTTTTTTTTTTTTTTTTTCGAGACAGAGTCTCGCTCTGTTGCCTGGGCTAGAGTGAGTGCTGTGGCGTCAGCCCAGCTCACAGCAACCTCAAACTCCTGGGCTTAAGCGATCCTACTGCCTCAGCCTCCTGAGTAGCTGGGACTACAGGCATGCGCCACCATGCCTGGCTTATTTTTTTCTATATATATTTTTAGTTGGCCAGATAATTTCTATTTTTTAGTAGAGACGGAGTCTCACTCTTGCTCAGGCTGGTCTCAAACTCCTGACCTTGAGTGATCCACCCGCCTCGGCCTCCCAGAGTGCTAGGATTACAGGCGTGAGCCACTGCGCCAGCCTGTTACTATACTTTTATTTATCACATGTCTATCAATCTCCCATCCATTAATACATCTTTTAAAAATATACTTTAAAGTAAGTTGTTGATATCAGTACACTTCCTCCCAAATACTTCAGCATGGATATAATAAATTTAGAGTTCAGTGTTTGTTTACAGTTTTCTTTTGATGCAAAATTTACAAAGAAATTCACAAGTCTTAGGTATATATTCACTGATTTTTGACAAATCCATACACCTGTGTAACCCAAATTGTTATGAGACTCACGTTTTAGAATCCTAAGTTTTAAAAGATCTGAGGAAATGGCTCTGACTAGCTCACTTGGGTCTGGCACCCATCCCTAAGCTCATATAGGTAGAATGAAGGAAGCAGCATTTCCCACATGTAAGAGGATGCTGTGCTTGACAGGCAGAACTGTAGACATCTGCAGGAGAGAGATTTCTGGAAGTTGAATTACACTAATTGAATTTGTGGTATACAAAAAGCATATCAATTTCACCTCCCTTAGAAAGTTGCCTCTAATATCTCATGCTGACGATTGCTGATGATTTCTTTATTCTATATATCTATGCTTCATTATTTTTTTAATTGATATGTCACTTTTTCCCTCAACTTGTTTTATATGTCTTTTAAAAAATAGATTGTAAGCTGTTGAGGGTAAAGACCAGTTCTTTTCAAATGTAACCTTATCCCTTTTCTAATGTGATGGTAGGTATTCAAATGTTTCTCTAACCAGCCAGACGCTTTACACAATCAGTGCTCATAGCTGCAAATAAGAGGAAACTGTGGACTCAAAGAGCTTTAAATAATAGTGAGGTACACGTCCTTATATAAAAGTACAGACATTGGCTAGCTTCAGGGTTGATTAATTTGGCAGCTTACTGATATTGTCAAGGATCTAGAATTTTCCCTGCTTTAAACTCTGCCATCATTATTATGTGAGCTTTGCCCTCAAACTGGATCCTTTCGTGATCACCAGATGACTGTTACAGGTCCAGGAATCGTGTCTAGATGCAGTAACATCTCTTCCCTTCATTGCTTAAAAGAGCTAAGAAACCTTTTCCACAATCTCCCTAGAAACCTCCATATATTGTTGGATACAACTAGTTGAAATTGTCAACCCCATATCAATCACTGGGGGTGAATATAATGGAACCGTGGTGATGACTGTTCAAAATTTATGCCTGGAAAGGGCATCCCGCCTCTTTTCACATGGAGAGAATATACTGATACAATTATGACTCTGCCAGTAAGAAAGAAGGAAGGAAAATTCTATAGGCAACAGGTAGCATTTAATGCATAGCAATATTCCTTAATGAAAATGCCTGATCTTGTCCTCTGAAGGTGTTGGTGGTGGAGCATATTAAAGAAATTCTATATTCTTGTTGCTGCATGAATGCTTTTTCAGATGGTGACATTTGATACTGCACCGGCTCTGGTCTTCTAGGTTTTAGGCACTTAATATTTTTCTGCTTCTGAGAATTTATCAGTCTTTGACTCTTATTGTATTTTGGAAATGTGCATTTTAATTATTTCTTCTTAATTTTATCTGGAATTAATTTCTGTGAGCCTAGTATCTAAGCCTAGGTTCTCTGGAAAACAGAGCCTGAGACAAGGATTCTTTGTCAAGACACTTTGAGAGTTTCAGGTCCAGGTTTATAAGGGTAAGGGCAAAAGGAAATGAAGTAAGGAAAGGTGCAAAGAAATGGATATGACATATTGTAGAGCCAGCTTTTGCTTTACAACAAGCTGTGAAGAGATGTGGCAGATCACGTGGCTGCATGTTCATCATCCTTGTCAACAGGATTTCTCTGAAAGGGTTGCAAGGAGGAACTACACTTAGAGTAGTCCTTGGAAAAGAGAAAGAAAGGGGAAACTTATTTGCCAGATTTCCTCATCAGTTGATAGAAGTTTACTTTGTAGGAACTAACTCCTCCGAACCCCCGAGTTGCATCATTCTGGCCCTCTGTGGCTACTCAGGATGCTGGATCTCATGCTCTACACTGTGGTGTTTCATACAAGTCTAAAAGTGACTTGGATGGGGCATGAACTAAGAGGAGAGGGGAGGGAGGAGGGTGAGAGAGGAGTTGGCTACAGTTGTCTGGAAAGATGCACAAGGTCTGTGTCCCAATTATCTAAGAAGGTTGAAGTCCAACTTTTTTTTGTTGTAGCATTACTTTGCTATTTAATTACTGGCTCACAAGGTAAGCCAGCTACTGCTTTTGTTATCCAGAACTCTAAAGCTTGAGATAACTGCCTTATGAACCAGTTTACTTTTCACTGGTCTGAGAATCTCTTACAAGAAGTGTTTGCAGTGTTCCATAATTCCCAGATCACCTTGTTCTTGTGGATCTTGGTCAACATCAGCTTCTTCACAGTCATTCTAAAATGTGACCTGGGTGGAGTGGAGTGGCTCTGGGTACCCTTGGATTGTCCAGTGTCTCCAAGTTTATCAGGATTGGTGGGTTCTTTGGAGCACTAGACACTTGGAAATCCTTTGAGTTTTGGCTTTGAATTCTGAAAGTTCTTACAAGGCCAGCTTCTTTTCAAAGAGAGCAATTTTCACTTTTCATTCAGAATGCAGTGAGAATATTGTGTTGAATTGGTGGCAAAAGAGGCACAATCTGATGGAATGAAGGAAAGAATGTCTGTCTTGGGTTGGTTTGGTCTTTGTATTCCTCATATGTGTCTTCTACTTTCTTTGGTTAAGTATTTCTTTGTTTTTTCCATTAATGTACTTTACTCAGATCACTATGACTGCTTAATAGATATTACAGAGTAATAGTAGCTGTTTTTGTGTGGGAGATTGAAGGATGAGCTCGTCAGAGATGAATGTTAATTGGCTGCATTTAATAAGCCTGAGGAGAGTTCTTGCTTCTGTGTCATCCTAGGAACGTTTGGACATTCCCATCACGTCACCAGCTGAATGCTTTTGGCCTGTTCTAATTGCCTGTACCGGGCAGCTCTGACAAGTGTGGGACCAGACAGCCCTTTGAGCTGCACTGGAGGCATGGGAATTCTTTGCCAGTCTCTGGTTTGTGCCATCCATTTTTTTGAAAGTGTTTTTAAAGGATCTGTGTTCTTTCACCTGACTCAGGGACTGACCTTAATCTAGGGACATAAAGTCACATTAGGCCTATTGGTGTTTAAACACACAGTTCTAAATGTATCTGCTTAGTTGAGCCCTTCTCCCTATTTTTTTTTTTAAATTCATGGAATGGCTAAGTGTTATTTCATTTAATGTAACCTTGAAAATAAAAAATACCCCCACTCCGCATTTTCTAGTCCTATGAAGGTGATCACCTTTCTCTTTCACTTACCTTGGGTACTTGTTTTCTGCCCTCAAGTATAGGGCTACGTGTAGGGCTGATTTAAGGTGAGATATTTTCTCCTTTTTGAGGCTCTACTTATGAGCTAGAATCATAAAAATTCAAGAATTGTGCCAAATTTTCTTTTGTTGATGACTGTGATTTAGTCTGTTATGTAACTGTAATGTATAATTTACACATCCTGAAGATCATCAGTCTCTGTACAGAGTGACTATATTTAATCCTCACTTCTTTGGAAAAAGAGAACATTACCAATTATCTTTGAAACTGTGTTTGTAAGACAATGCACATTGATCCACCCTCTGTCTCTGTTTTTAATTTTTGGTGCGTCAAGTAGCACTTTGTGATTTATTCTATGCTTTTCATGTATAAAGGATAACAGGAGAAAGAGCTTAGTAGCTGAACACTATATCTTGAGGCCTCCCATTGCTTATATTGTCTAAACCAAGAATAACAGACATAATATCGCTACCATCTCTGTTAAAATGCAGGTCCAGAGAGAACAAAAGGGCAAATTTCTTCCTACTATTATCTGTTAGTTGCAGAAGAGGAGTTTGGAGAGAGGACCATTGAAATAAATTATTTAATGATAGACAGTTCTGTGTTTAACGCTAAGGAAACACTTCTTTTTTCTATGTCATGATGCCACTAGGTCCTGTGTGATTTGAAGAGTTTATGAAAAATAAAATGGTTAATGTTAGTTTCCTAGTATCTTAGCCTTTAAAAGTTGAGTTTTAAGCTCAAATTCCATAATGATGTCTTTTAAACAAATTTGCTTATTTACCACCCAGCATTTTGCCTCATTGCCTTGCCCCAGGCTCTGCTTATATGAAGTTGTTATGAGGTAAAAGGAAATGTTGACTGTTTTCATGTAGGACTGTGTTCCCTTAAAAAAGAAAGTCTTGAGTAAGAAAATGATGTTCTCATTAAATCAGCTCTTTAAGAGTAGGTGGGAGGAATTGCTATTGATCTAATGGATTTAATAGTTCATATACAAAGTCTGTGTAATAGAAGTAATATTCTGCAGCTGAGTAACTGTAGATTAATAAATCTTCAGATATAATTCTGGAAGCATCTGTGAAACTAGAAAATTACTTTTTCTTTCCTTTTTTCAGGCACAACTGGACTAAATGTATTTCCTAAATACTTTTGAATTAAATTATATCCACATAAGTAGGTCTACTAAAAATTATATCAAAAATTGAAATAAAATCATAAAATATAAATGTTGGGTTCTTGGCTACATTTACTCTGGTGCCGGTCTGTTTGGAATGGATGCAGTGTTGAAGGGTAACCAGAGGTCACTTGTAGAAATTCTTTCTTTGTTAGAGGGTTCTTTAATAGCTAGTGGTGGTCCATTTTAGTTTTTAGTTGGATGAAGTGGTCCTTTTAAGGTGGGTGGTGAAGTCAGACATTTAAGCTTCTCTTCAAGCTTTCCCTTTGACCCTTTTAAAACCTTTTTCTTTTATTCCACCCACTGAGAGCACATCACCAAGCTCTCCTTCTTTGTCATGAAAGGCCAGCTATTCCCTTTCCCCTCCCTGCCCTAACCTTTAATGAGTGGTTGGTTCTGTGAAGATATGGGGACTCCCAGGACATGTGAGATTTTAATAGGTGTGAGTGACATTCTACAGACATTTTGTAAGACATGAAAGGGGGTGGGCTTTGTTTATGATTTGTTCTCATACAAATTACATATTCCATTCGTGTATTACAGCTATAATATTCAATTTGGGTAGCATATACTATTTGAAGTTTCTTGAGGAAATAAGTAAACTAATAGTAATAATAATAACTGGTATTAACAACTACACCTCTGTTTATTGGAAATGAAAAAATGTGGAAGGAATTGGGACTTTTAATAAAGTTACAACTAAAACAATAGATAAGTGTTAGGAATAACAGCAGTACTATGTGTTTTCAATAAAGCATTGCAATTTACAAAGCACTTTTTACACACTCCATCTGAGGTTAGTGTGCCTTATGTGATAGCAAGGGGGTGGATTGATTGGACTCCTATGGTTTCTTTAGCCTTAAGATCTCTGGATCTAAATCTTCACACTAGCAATTTTAATTGGCATTCTTACTGCACTCTAAGACTGGTTGAATAGTCAGATAGAGATAGTCTGCTGTTGGTCACAGCTGTTCTTCATGTTTAATCCTTTCCCTCCTCTGCTTCTTTCACCACTGTCACTTTCCAGTTTGAAAACTAGAGCATATGCAGCCATCTTTGTTTACTTTTGTTCTATGCTAGCATTTGCCTTCTACTAAATGAGGTTGTCCTTTATGTGACAGCTGGCAATTTGTTTTTACAGTCAAGACTCATATACTGCATTTTAGAACCTGGGATGTGTTAGTATGGCTACAGAAATAAAAATATCATCTGAGTGAGCATTGCACTGGTGCTGGTGAGCTACAGACAACTGCCCCCTCCCCCCCTTCCTAAAAAGGCCACCACCTGAACGTGGCCAGTTGATGGCATTGATACTTTTGCTTGTCTACTGCACCTCTTCTGAAAGTTTTACAATCAATGGTAGGCTGTGAGAATAGCTGTAAATAGACATGTGTATGTGTGTGTTTCTTCGTATTAATCTTTTCCCCCAAAGCAGAATCATTCCTTGGGTTCATTTTTATGAACAGTAACCCTAATTTGATTTTAATATCAGCCCAAGGAATGTTTTTTCTCTTCCATTGACATTGGAGTTGTTGAAAGCATCATAGAACTTTTTAACCAAGATGGGAGTGCTTCTTAAAATGTGATTTTATCAAATGAAGCTTATAAGAAAAATTCTGTAAGCCAAGTATATACCTCAGGGTTCCCTGGGCTCTTATAAGTTCCGTCATTAGGCATTGGAGTAAGGGTGGGGCACCGTGAACTCCTTGGAATTTATGCTTGGAGTGTATGATCCAACCGAGTTAAGAACTACTATACTTGTTGACATAGCTTTTTACCTGGATTCTTGTTATGCCTTTGTTAACTTTGGTATTTTTAGACTATACATATTTTAACATCTTATTTTTACATGACATGTATCATAATGTTAAACTTTAGCATTGGGCTACATGGAAATACTTAAGTCTTATCTACAAAATTCTATCAGTATAGTAGTTAGTTGAATGTGTTTATTTAAAGAATGGTTTATAATAATACGGATTTATTTTAAAAATCCGGCCCATCAGAGTTAAGATCTCACTTCTCTCTGAGAAGATGATGAAGATATTTTCTGAAATTTATTAAACTGTTGAAGACTGCCTCTAAAAGAATTAATTGTGTGTTTGTCTTTTGTATGCATGAAAGGGTCAGGGAAAGTAGTTTACTTCCCAGCAACAGTTCACTCTGTTATGGAAACTGGTAAAGATTTTGTAGAGCAGGTTACATAAAGGTACTAAAGAATTCAATTCAGCTCAGTAAGCAAGTTCCCACCCTTTTCTTGGCACTGGAGATACAGTGGTGAATGAACCTACCTCCCTATTCTTAAACAGCTCACAGTTTACTGGAACAGTGAATTTTACAGAGGTCATCTCAATTGATGACACCTACTTTATAGTCACCATATGGTGTTTAATATGCACATGCTCCACAGGCACTCTCTGATTAAACGGGTGATGCAAACCATGCTGTCCCTTTCCGTCTTTAAAACTTAGTGATAGTTTTTCCTTGCCGCGTGGATCAAGCTCAAAATCGACACTCTGAGCTTTGAAGAGGGCCCCAGACCATTTCATTCCCATTCCTCTACTTGTACACATTTAAGGTTAAGTCCTTCCCAGAATTGCACCTTATGTTTGGAATGCCCCTCCAGTCATCTAGCTAAGCAAATCTTTTACTCTTTGCCCTTCCATGTAAAACTTTTCTATATCTATAGGGGGGAACCCCAAATCTGTGGTTTCCCTTCATCTTTTGAATTTTGCCTAATGAATATGTAGTTAATCATCATAATTTAGATAGTATTCAAGCTATACTAAAAATATTTACAAAATACTATGGGATAGAACACAGAAGAGGAAATTATTATTTCTGGAGAATTCAGAGAATGTTTTATAAAGAAGGTAACATTTGTCTGGGTCTTGAAGTGTGTGTAGGAGTTTTTCAGGTGGGAAGGTTATGTTGGGCAGGGGGAGCAGTATACAGTTATGTGCCACATAATAAAATTTTGGTCAGTGACAGACTGCATATATGACGGTGGTCCCATAAGATTATAATGGGGCCGAGAAATTCCTATCTAGTGATATGGTAGTTACTGTAACCTAGTAGTAGTAGCACAACACAGTACTCACATGTTTGTGGTGATGCTGGTATAAACAAACCTATGAGCTGCCAATTATATAAAAGTATAGCAATACAATTATGTACAGCATATACTTATTAATAATCAACAATTTTACTGGTTTATATGTTTACAATAATTTTTATAGCAATTTTAGAGTGTACTCCTTTTGCCTATTTTTTTTTTAAAGTTAACTGTAAAACAGCCTCAGACACATCCTTCAGGAGGTATCCAGAAGAAGCCATTTTTATCATTGGCGATGGCAGCTCCGTGTGTGTTACTGCCTCTGAAGACCTTCCAGTGGGATAAGATGTGGAGGTAGAAGACAGTGATATTGATGATCCCAACCCTGTGTAGGCCTAGGCTAATGTGTGTGTTTGTGTCTTAGTTTTTAACAAAAAATTGGAAAAGTAAAAATAAAAATAAGAAATTTTAAAAATAGGAAAAAAGCTTATAGAGTAAGAATATAAAAAAGAAAGTATTTTTGTACAGCTGTACCATGTGCTTTAAGGTAAGTGTTGTTACAAATAGTCCAATAGTTAAAAAATATTAAGAGTTTATAAAGTAAGAAAGTTACAGTAAGCTAAGGTTAATTTATTATTGAAGAAAAAAATTTGTTTTTATAAGTTTAGTGTAGCCTAAGTGTACAGTGTTTATAAAATCAACAGTAGGGCACAGTCATGTCCTGGGCCTTCACATTCATTCCCCACTCATTCACTGACTCACCCAGGGCAACTTCCAGTCTTGCAAGCTCCATTCATGGTAAGTGCCCTGTATAAGTATACCATTTTTAATCTTTTATATCATACTTTTACTGTACCTTTTATATTTTAGACATGTTTAGATACACAAATACTTACCATTGTGTTACACTTGCCTACAGTATTCAGTACAGTAACACGCTGTACAGGTTTGTATCCTGGAAGCAATAGGCTACACCACATAGCCTAAGTGTGTAGTAGGCTATCCCATCCCAGTTTGTGTAAGTACAATCTATGAAGTTTGCACAATGAAGTCACCTAAGGAAGTATTTCTCAGACTGTATCTCTGTTGTTAAGCAGGACGTGACTATATATGAAAAGTTATGGCATCATGAAAGAACACAACATGTTTAGGGAATGTGGCTGAACTGTATGGTGTACATGTTCATTTGGTGGTGCTAGGACAAAAAGCCACCAATAAGATTGGTACAATCTGAAATGCAAAAGCCAAGCTCATGTGGTTCTTTAAGTATGCTGTGTACTAGCACGTTACCAGGTTGGTTTAGGCACTTGATAAATACTGTTTTGATGAGACATGAAACTAAAGGTAGCTGGCTCTTTGGTCAGGGGTGGGAAACTGTGAGTAATCCTTTAGGAACCATATTTATTCATTATTTATCAGGTACTCATTCAGCAAATATATACTGAGGCTGCTGCTTTCAGGGCAATGAGGGAAATATAAAGATATTTCTGCCCTGTTCGTGCAATGCATCTTCCCCAAATTAGGGTTTTATTTGTTTTTCTTTTAAGAAGCATTAATTCTATACCATTTTATTATACCTTATGCATGTTTGTTGCTAAAGGTCTGTGTACTTATTGCTGTCTCTGAAAGGTTCAGAACCATTTCAACCCACTCCACTAATTTCATGAGTTCTCAGTCTGCATTTTGAGGAGAACACAGGTGCTCAAATAGCTGGCATTTTTCTGTGTATTGTGCCTTTCTAGCTAGTATTTATAAGGTCAGGAAGGCGGAGCATGCAGTATTATAGATGTGAAAGGTGATTTGTACTGAACCTTTTAGGCCTAACATATCTTAGCTGCCATTCTTATAGTTTATGCAAAGAGAACATAGTTTAGCTGTAGCAAGGAAAAAGTGAATAATACTGAAAGCAAATTCAATTTTATTCTTAATGATTGTACTTCTGGTAATATGTCCTTTTACCTGTGTGTGGAAGGACATTCAAACCTATTCTTGAGGATTATTTTAAATTTATAATCCCATCCTTTTCCTCCCATTCTCATTTGTTGAGTAACCTGCCATGTGTGAACACTCTGCTGGGTATTGCGTTACACAGTAAACATTATGCTCCTTGTCCTCAGGGAGGGTACAACAGTTATCCACAACCCTGCTATGCCTTAGTTATACATATAAGCCTTAAAAAAGTACAGAAGCTAGATTCCCTGCCCTAGAGATTCTAACTCAGTGGTTCTAAAGTGGGTAGGTAAGATTACTGACAAGTTCATAGGAAAGTACAGTTCTCTGGAGTGGGGCTACAGGATAGTTTGTAAGCATAGGTAAGGAGCACCTAGCCTAGTCTTAGAAGGTCGGGGTTGGTGGAGGGATGGGGAGGGTATGGGTGCAGAGTGAAAGGCAAAAGCCTGTCTTGGATTTTTGGGAATAAAATGTGTAGCCTGCAAGAAGAAAGAACACGGGAAATTGGTAGTTTATTGTGGGGAGCCTAGAAGAGGAGGCAAGGAGAAGTGAGAGGTGAGACTGGAGAAGTAAGCAGGGATTCGCCATCCAGGGCAAGGAATGTGAATTTTATTCTGGAGACAATTGGAGTCAGAGAGCAATTGATGGGTTTTAAGTAGTGGAATGATATGATAAGATTTATTATGTTTTCATATAATCACCCGTGCTGCTCTGTGGAGAATGGCTTTGAGGAGATAAGAATAGAATTTGAAGACTTTTACAGAAGTCTAGGCAAGAAGTGACAGTGGCTTGAATCAAGATAGTGGCAGGGGAGAGGAAAAGAAGAGGACAATTTTAAGAAATATTTAGTTAGTAGCATATACTGAACTTGGCTAAAAGTAGATGTGTGTGTGTGTTGAGGGAGGTGGGAGACATGAATGTATCAAGACTAGGTTCTTAGCTTGGGGTGATGGGATGGATGGAGGTATGTTCACTAAGATGGGAACATGGGAAAACACAGAATTTGGCAGAGAAAGGGGATAAATTCAGTTTAAACCTACTGAGTTTGAGGTACAAGAAGTGCAGCTGTCAGGTGGACATTTGGGAGTAGGATCTGGGCTAAAGATAAAAGATTTGGGAGCCATTTGTATGTCAATAGTAAAAACTACGAGGGCGTGAGATGATTTAGTGTGTATAATAGAGGGAAGGTCTGGGATAGAACCCTTAGAAGCATTAACATTTCAGGAAAAGACGAGAAAAGGGGGAAGCATAGGAGACTGAGAATGAGTGGTAAAGGAAGGAGAAACATCAAGAGAGTGAGTTGTCACTTAAGTCAAGAGAACTTTTTGAGAAGGAAGGAGTGACGATGAACAGGGTTAAATGTCACAAAGAGGTCAGTAAGTAATTTCTGTTTGCTTTAACAAGCATGTTGTGTCAGAAGGAAGCACAGTTCCATGGTATGGAGAGAAGTGGGTTGAAGGGTGTGAAGTAAAATAATCATGAGTAGGCAATGGTTTCAAGAAGTGTGAGAAAGCAGTAGGATGGATGGTGGTAACTGGAGGTGAACAGGTGGAAGAATTGTTGAGATGGGGGAATTTCATCATGCTGTTCATTCCTTCCTGGAGTTATCATTCATTAAAAGCTCTCTATGAGCCAGATTCTCTGCTGTATGCTGAGAATAGAGTCCAGTCTTCATGGATCCTAATTCTAGTGGAATAGCTACTTAGTAAATGTCTGCTCTCCAATGTTTACTGCAGCACTATTTACAATAGCCAAGATATGGAATCAACCTAAGAGTCCATCAACAGATGAATAGATAAAGAAATTGTGGTACATATATACAATGGAATATTATATAGCCACAAAAGAATGAAATCTTGCCATTTGCAACAACATGGAAGGAATTGGAGAACATTATGTTAAGTGAAATAAGCCAAGCACAGAAAGACAAATGTTACATGTTCTCACTCATGCATATGGGAGCTAAATATTAAAACAATTGATCTCGTGGAGACAGAGAGTAGAGTGATGGTTACCAGAGGCTGGGAGGGTAGGGGGGGAAGAGGGATAAAGTGGGGATGGTTAATGGGTGCAAAAATATAGTTAGAATGAACGATATTTGATAGCACAACAAAATGACTTTAATCAACAATGAGTTAGGGTCTACTTTAAAATAACTAAAAGAGTGGAGTTGAAAAGTTTCTAACATGAAGAAATGATACATGCCTAAGGTGATGGATACCCAATTACTATGGTTTGATTAATTCACATTGTATGCCTGTATCAAAACAGCACATGTACTCTATAAATATATACAACTATTATGTACCCATAATAATTAAAAGTAAAAATTAAGGTTAATAAATGAATAGCAAGCAAATAAAAATAATTAGAAGGGATATGAAGGAAATAAGCAACATACTATGGCAAGAATAACAACGAGGCCCTCCTTGAGATTGTGTGGTCAGGAAAGTCCTTTTTGAGGATGTGTCTTTTTAAATTGAGATCTGAAGGATGTGAAGGAGACAGGGTTTAAAGCACCTTGGAAAGAATATTTCATGCAAAGAGAGCATCAGGTACATTGGTCCTGGGGTGGGAAGGAGCTTGAGGTGTTCTATGAACCAGCAGGAATGGGTTTTGGTGGCTACAATGAGGTGAACTTGGGGAGAACAGGATTAAATGGTAGGCAACTATGGGAGAGTAGGCAACTATGAGACCAGTTGGGTCATGTATGCCATGGTATTAGTTTGTGTTTTAATCAAGAATAATGGGGCCGGGTGTGGTGGCTCATGCCTATACTCCTAGCACTCTGGGAGGCTGAGGTGGAAGGATTGCTTGAGGTCAGGAGTTCAAGATCAGCCTGAGCAAGAGTGAGACCCCATCTCTACTAAAAATAAAAAAAAAGAAACTAGCCAGACAACTAAAAATAGAAAAAATTAGATGGGCATGGTGGTGCACACCTGTAGTCCCAGCTACTCAGGAGGCTAAGGCAGGAGGATCGCTTGAGCCCAGGAGTTTGGGGTTGCTATGAGCTAGGCTAACTCCACGGCACTCTACCCTGTACAACAGAGAAGACTGTGTCTCAAGAAAAAAAAAAAAAAAAGAATAACAGGAAGCCATTGGAAGATTTTAAGCACAGTGACACAGTCTGATTTAGGTTTTAAGAAAGTCACAATGGCTGTGTGGAGAATGGATTATGAATGGAGGTGGGGCAACAATAGAAGCAGGTTGATCAGTTAGTGGCTGCCTGGATTAGACTGGTGGCAATGGAGATCACCTGAGAAGAGAATGCAGGATTAAGCCCTGAGGAATGCCAGCACTTAGAGGTCAAACAGAGGAGACAGAGCTTGCAAAGAAAATTGAGAATGCAGGTAATGAGGTAGGAGGAAACTCAGGAGAAGGTAGTATCATGGAAGCAGAGAAAGAGGTGTTTTGGGAATGAAAGGAGTAAGTAACTCTGTTGAATGATTCTAATAGGGTCATAAATGTGTCTATGGATTTGGCATCACCTAGATTAATAGTTACTATTGCAAAAGGATCTTCAGTGTTGGGGGATACAGAAGTGAGAGGAAGTGAGGAATTGATGCTGTACCAATAGCACTGGTGTAGATCTAATTCATTCTTTTAAGGGCTGTATGATGGTTCATGAATGGTTCTGCCATAATTTATTCAGCTTTTCACTATTGATGAGCATTTACTTTGTCTTCATTTTTGTCACTGAAAAGAATGCTGTAATAAACATTCTTATCTCTGTTTCTCTGTGTCTGTCTCTCTCTATCCATCTTTATGCATTGGTGAATTTATTTATATTGGATAGGTTCTAAGATTTGGCTTACTGGGTTGAAGGATATACATATTTTATGTAATTTTAACTGATATTGTTAATTACTTTCCCAAAAGGCTGTAACAATTCACATTTTCACCAGCAGTTATGAGAGATTGATGATACAGGAGAAAGGGGATCTAACTAAAGGTGCAAAGTCCTTGAATAGGCAAGAAGAGATGTGGTCTAAAGTTCATGTGGAGGGATTGAACTTTAATAGGGAAAGGGAAGAAGGAGAAGATTTTAGATGCCCGTAATTTTGTAAATATGGAGGTGGTAACATGAAGAAGTTCTGTAGTCTCAGTGAAATAAGATATGAAATCATCAGTTGAAAAAGGAAGACTTGGAAGGCTCAAAGTATAAACTGGTTCCTAGAAAGTAGGAAAGGGAGCATAGTAGGATTGCTGGGCAGTGCTAAATTTGAAGTGAAGCCTGATCGTGTGGTTTTTCTCTAGCTGCATGCAGTTACTGGAGCTTGTGCCCAGAAAAGGTAGCTACTTGGGGTCATCTAGGGCTAGAGTTTGCCAAGCAAGGATGATAGAGAGAGGACAGGTAAATGAGGGTACTCTGCAAGACAATTATTATACATAGACCATAGAATCTAAGCTGAACAGAGGATGGAAGTGAGGACAAAAAGGGGTTGTGAGACTGTGGTGGGATCACTGGATTAGAAGTTTCAATGAAGGAGAAGAATTTTTAGCAGTGAGGGTACTAAAGCAAATCAATGGGAAAGATGTTAGAGCATGCAATGTTTGGATTTGGAATTTTGGCAGGGCTATGATTTCTCTTGGCTAAGGCAAGGAGTTGCCTATGGATTTGGGTCACTTCATAAGTTGAAAATATTGGGTCACCAAGGTTTAGTGGAAGAGTCCCTGGAGATGATGATACCAAGAGCCTGGAATGCCAAGATATTGTTTGCATAGTATACATTATTGTTGATACATGATGACAGGAGCGAGAGTGGAAGAGAAGTAAGCCAGAGGTATAAGTTTTCAGTTTGGTGGAATGATGGAATGAGTGTGAAGATGGTAGGTAATGGTGACAGGAGTGAGTGGGGTGTGAGCTTTGAAAGGACAAGGAGAATTGCAGGCAGAGGGGGAAGAAGTGGTTGGGAGTAGTCATGGGGAAAAAGCACAGTTGTCTCCCCTGTCTCCTGGGCTTGGGATTTATGGGGCACTGAGAAAAAAATAGTCACTTCTTGAGGGAGCTGCTAGGTATGTGTGTTTAAATGCTGGTGATAAGAAATCAGGAGAGAGAGGATGGGGAGGGAGGGGTTGGAGAGCAGAAGTCCCTGAGAAGGGAGAATAGATAGATGGGCCATAGAGTCTTGGTGGAGAGATTAGCCTTGGACTTCTGGAGCAGAAGGGGCAGGGCACAGGGCCAATGGGAGTTGGATGGCAAGAAGCCCTCTTTCTTCTCCACAAAAGGCAGCTAGAACAGCTATGATAGGAAGGCCATAGGAGACTAGGTTTGAGAAGTGAGAGGAATGGAGGAGGTTTGACATGGCACCTGTGGAGAATGAAGACTAGAAGTAACACGTAGAAACAGCATCAGGAAATGATAGGGGCTCAGCTGAGATTGGAGACTGTGAGTTAGGCGTAAACTTCTTACTTCCCTCCCTTTTCATTACATATGTAATGTCTGTTTTCCCCTGTTCTCACCAGACTGGATTAATTGCTTTCTCACCTGTTTCCATAGTATTGATCACCTACTTTTATATTACTTACCACATGTGTTACAGTGATTTACCTGTTTTCCCTTTGAGAGTGTGAGCTCTTGGATAGTAAGGCTTATTCATCCTCTCTTCATGATCATCTAGAATAATGATGGGAATATAACAGGCACTCAGTTAATGTTCATTGAATTGAATCGAATTGCACAAGTATGGTCATTTTATTTTTCTAATAGTTCTTTTCCTTCATGAATCTGATGCCATATATTCTAAACAGCTTATTAGTTTTTGTGGGCAATGTGTGCTCATTAAGGATAAGCTGTCCTATTTCCATGCTATGCAAGAGCAAGACCAGAGCAGAAGGTTAAGATATCCCACTCATCTCTACAGGTTTGGTATTAATGTATTTGCCTTGGGGATTTCTGTCAGCAGAATGTCTGTTTGCCTGGTTAATGACCTTACACATGATCATAAGGACATTCTTTGAGAATATGGTGAACGGCCATATTCCTCTGCGCCCTTTTCTCTCATTGTTCTGTTCCTTGGGAGCAGATGATACTGGGCTATGTGATTTGAAAGCTGAAGGAGGCTGAACATGAAAGAGAGGGCTTTTTTTGTAAAAAAAAAAAAAAAAAAAAAAAGAATACAACAAGCAAAATTAAAAAGTCACCTCACTTCTAAAATGTTGGAAATACTATACTCACATGAAGACCATACAACCATGGAAAAAATATTAATTTGTCCATTAACATGCTCATATTATTTTGTGGGTAGTAAAATTGAAGGTACTTTAAGGATTATTCATATTCCATGTCAGTAGCCAAAGCTCTGGAAGGAGAGAGGCTTCCTTAGTTTCCCTCTAACACAGAATTATCGAACCCCGTGTTAGAAGGGACCATGAGAGCAGCTGGTCTGGCCACCTAAGCCAACATCTGAATCCCCCTTTCAACATCCCGCTCAGGTAGGTGTGCAGCATCTGCTTGTGTATCTCTAGGGATCAGCAGAGTTCCTGAGAACAGAAACCAAGTTCTGCATTGACACTAGAACACTGCAGGTTGCTATCTCTGTAACGGTAGTTCTCAAACTTTTGTTCCCAGGAGCCCTTTAAACTCTTGAAAATTATTGAGGACCCCACAGAGCTTTTGTTTATGCATATATCTCTATCAGTATTTATTTATTAATTAACTTAAAATATAATAATAAACCTATCACATGTCAATATAAATAATATTTTTAATGAAAAATAACTATTTCCCAAAAGAAAATAAATTTAGTGAGGAGAGTGGCCTTGTAAAATCTCCTTAATGTCTGGTACAATAAATAGAAGCCAGCCGGATTCTCATATCTGTTACTCATTCTATCTGTTGTGATATCACAGGTAAAGAAACCTATAGAAAACTCACATATAATACGTGGGAGGCAAATAACTTCTTAGAATTAAGAAGTTTTAACCTTATAGACCTCCCAGAAAGGTCCCAGGGACTCTCGGGAGTCCCCAGACCACACTTTGAGAACTGCTGCTCTCTTGTACACCAAAGGATGGGATGAATTGGTGATGTAAATTGGTAGGGACTGCAGTGAAATAAAATAGATGCAAAAGGGACCAGGAAAAATATACTCACACCTGTGGTCAACAGGAATTGAGTGCCTACCATGTGCCCAAGTGCAAAGGCCTAAAAGTACAGGTTGAGTGTCTCTTATTCAGAATACTTAGGACCAGAAGTGTTTCTGATTTGGGACTTTTTTGGATTTTGCAATATTTGCATTATAATTCTCGGTTGAGCATCCTTAATCTGAAAATGTGAAATCCAAAATGCTCCATTGAGCGTTTCCTTTGAGCATCATGTCAGCACTCAAAAAGTTTCAGCTTTAGGAGCATTTCAGATTTTGGATTTTTAGATTAGGGATATTCAACCTGTGCTAGACCTATATCAGTTGTTCCCTATCTTCTTCAATTTGAAGACTCATTTTGGCATCAAAAAATATTTCAGGACTATGAATGAACTCTTTTTACTTATAGCATCCATCAATTAGTGGATCCACTAATTGATGGATGCTATAAGTAAAAGTAAAAAAAAGCTACTGTGAATTTAGTTCTGGTTTTAATAAATTTCTACCTTATTCATCACAGCAGTATCTGTGGACATTAAAAAACAAATACTGTGTCTACATTTTATACATTGTACATTTGGCCTGCAGGCAGCACTTAGTGCCCATGGGGATTTGCAGAACCCTTACAAGTAACTCTGTGTCTGGCCTGTGTAACTGCCCTGCCAGCTATGATTCACAGGCCGGGAGCTGAAGTCATTCATCAGTGCTTATCACCAGCATTGAAGATGTTTTGAGTGATGACTTTGTTTGGAGGTTGTTTTTAACCATTCAGACTTTTGATGCTTTCAATTAAGATGGCCAGGTATTGTAAAGAAAAGCCAAAGATGCTTCCAGGGCTTCTGGCTCTCTTCACTTGCCCTTCTCTTTCTAAGAGCAATGGACGGACACTTGCAGATCAAGCACTTTCGCCTGCCCTGTGAAATGTTGCTAAGAGTTAATGGAAGAGAATTGGGTTGAGAGAGTTAATACTGAGTGAGAGAAAAGTGGAAGTGTGGTAATAGTGCAAGGGGAGGAGTGAGAAATTAAATGGTATCTTTTTAGAAGTCTGCCTTATTGCAGTCTGCATTGCTCCTTGGGGATTTTTCTACTGAGTACAAGAAAATCAGCAAGCACTTCTTGAAAAACCCAGATGAAATTACTGCCATAAATTTTTATTTTTTTTCATGGTATAAAACCCTTAATTTAGATGGGGAGGGTTTATTACCAGTGTTTTCTTGGCATGGCTGAGTTCAATTAATTTCAGATGACAAGCTCCAGGTCCCCTCCCCCCCTCCCCACTACCTTCCCCCTGCCCCAAGTATGTGGAAAGTACAATTTGTTATTGGTTTGCCTTTGGCTCAGGAGACCTCATTAAGGGCCTGAGAAAGAGATTCTCTCTCTCTCTCTCTCTCTCTCTCTCTCTCTCTCTCTCTCTCTCTCTCTCTCTCTCTGACACCTTTCTGTTTTCAGCTGGATTTAGACCATTTGCATTGTCACATGGAAAGTATGAGTGGTATATATGGGGGGAAGCTTAGCAGACAAAAGTGGTCTTGTTTATACCTTTTAAATATTGATGTGAAATGACTGTTAAGAAATTGTTACCAATTTCTGTGTTCAACTAAGATATAGAACTCAGCTTAAGATGAGGTCTCTGAAAAGAATGTGGGCACATTTGGACAGGAAAACTTATTTAGCTGCTCTCACAGTTCATATGTAACATACCTGATTGTTTGAAAGCGGGAACAAGATGTCAACAGCATATCGTATTTATTCACATTCTTAGGACATTGCATACTGCACCTTCAAGTTCTTGTTCCTATCAGAATACTGTGACCATATCTTGCAAACGAGGGGAATAATCTATGGTGTTTTGTTTTGTTTTTCTCTGCATGGTAATATAGAATCTATTGTAGTGTGAATAAAAGGAGTCACCAGAGATTCATTATTGGTTGTGAAGTATACTGTCTATGTCTTTCTGCATGTGATTCTTTATTTTACTTACAAAGCAGATATAAAAATTAGAATTGAGGTGATAGAGAATACATATTGCATAAATAAGCAATTTAAACAAAAGTTTTACCATTATAACAAATAAATACCCTGTTTTAGAGGTTGGAGATTAGAATCCTGTTACATTAAATGCTTGACAATTAATTAGCTATTGTCTATAAAGTTCCCAAGAAGACAAGTTACTTAAATACTATTATTAGGAGTAGCTGGATTAGTAATAATAATGTTCAAGTGCCATTGGCAACAATGAAGAGATTTTAAAAATAAATGCGTGTGATCAGAGCCCAAGTGATTTGTGTGCTGAATGCAGAGCGGGCGGTCCCTGTGCGCAGTGTTTTCTGAGACTGCCATGCGGAATGTGCAGTCCTTGGCACACTGTTCTGAGGAGGATGAGACAAAAGTGCTTAATTTGTTAATATTTTTTCTCTGTTTTTTGTGTATTGCTTAACCTCTTGTCAAAATAGTGTTCACTTAGCAAAATTAAAGAGAAAATAAGAAAGCTGATTGAAAAGAGGCTTGACAAAAGACCATGTATAAAATATGTACCTCTGGCAGTTGCTGACAGGCATTGTTTAGACTCCAAATATGTTAGATCATTCATTAGTGTGTTTTTTTTTAAAGGTACATAATTGATATGGATAAAAATGTGTGGGGATTTAACTTGATTGTACAGGTTTTTGTTCTGTGGAATTTATATCCGCAGGGCTCCATTTGTTTTGGATGTGATTTTGTGAGAAAATCAACTTGGAACTGAGAACTGGCCTCATGTCAGTAGTTGGGGCTGGGAGGGGGGAATACCAAAGTAGAGGATACACATAAATCCTTTTTATGGAGAGTGAAGCTTACAAGAGGAATGGTATGGGCCTTCTTGATTTTTAGATCAAATAATTTTAAAATTGGATGCTGTGCAGAAGCAGTGGTGATCGTCAGATATCTCATGCAGCCCCTCATGTTACCCAGCCCTGTTGCTGCTGGGTTGGGGCTACGGCACTTGCTCCACCCGTGGCTGTGAGTGCAGGGGAGGTAGGCACTGCTGGGCCAGGGCATTTAAAAGCCAGTGCGCCCCTCCCAAACCCTCTGCCTTACCTCCTGCTTTGTATGTTTTTAGTACTAGATAAAAGAAAAAAATATAATAGAACATACAAATTTCGAAATAAGTATATGCCTCTAAATAATGAAAGAAATTTAGCTTATGTTATATATAGCTATTTAGTGCAGTCTGCTGCTTAGAAGTATGCATAGCGTTCCCCTGTCCGTGAACATGGAATGTGGACAACAGGCTCTAGTTCTGGTGGTGTTCATGTGAGTCCTGGGAAAACCTCGTGGAAAAGCTGGGATGGGTTGGATTTGGTTTTAGATATTACAGATAGGTGCCTCAGGCAGCCAAATTTATACTGTAAACCACTTTTATAAATAATCAGATTTCTGTCTCTGATAATTTGTTGGGAATTACTTGAATGTGGATCTTGCTAGAGATTTTTATTAATGTGAAAATAACTTTTTAGTTAGTGTTTCCATAACAATAAGGTTCATACAAAGCAGTCTTGAGACCAAGGGGCACCTCAGCCTTAAATCCACTTGTTTTCAGCATATCTAACACATGTTATTCTTACTGATACCTTTCTATAAACTTGGCTGTTGCTACCTCGGTTGGTTGCTTGCAGTTTAACTCTAGCCTAGCTTGTTTAATTAAGACTTAAAATCATACTTTCAGGCCTGCTTGGGACTTGAGAGAATCGCCAGATCTTAAGCTTTTGCTTGCTGTAATGGTTGCTCAGTGTTTGTTGGAATTTTGTAGCAACAAGGTTTGGAAATTCTCTAGTAAACAATGACTTTCATTGTTAATAGGTCTAGTCATCTGGATGGACATTAGTTCTTTCTTGCTAAATATTCTTTACAGTTTTCTTCTCCCTTCTTTCTTGCTTTCTTCTTTTCTCCCCACTTCTTCCCTTCCCTCCCCTCTCCTTCTTGTCCTTCCCTCCCCCTCTCCCTCCCTCCCTCCCTCCCTCCATATAATAAAATGGTAAATTTGAAGAAAGGGACTCCATACTGTTGCCTTGTGTAGGGTCTAAGAATCCTGATCATTTTGAAGAGCCAGCCAGTTCTAATGTTATACTTAGGAAACATCTTACTGAATGTGTAGCATCTTTTGTGATGTGTGAAATGAGAGAGAATGCAGTTTGAGGGGAAAAAACATATTCTTGGGACCTACATTAGAGAATATAAATCACAGATCAGTATAAAGTTCAGGTAATACTTTATCCAGCCACTGTGTGTGGTAGCAATGGGAGGTGCAGAAGTTCCCTCCATGTGTACATTTTGAGAAATACAGTGTTTTTATTTGGTACAGTTGCATATTCATTTCTAACAGACTGCATCCTAAAAGAATTGGACTTTTATAGATTCTATGAATATTCAGAGAGTCACCAAAACCAGTTTTGTCCTTTACCTTATGTATCTAGACCCATCTGTCATTTGCTTCTAGATGGTCCTAGTTCTGTACTATGGCATTTGCCTTTTGAGAAAAAGGTGTATGCTGTGTTGATGAGGGGGCATGCTAGTGCCTTTGCTGCCCTGTTTGAAAGTTTTCACTCCCAGGGTGGATCTTGGCGGAAGAGAGAATGTGTGTGTGGGGGTGGGGTGGGGTGGGGTGGGAGAGGCCCTGCCTAGATTGGGATGTGGCATCAGCTCTCTTAAGCTTTTAGGGCATTGTTTTGGACACTGATGCAGCAAGGGGAGGCGTGATGGCTCTGGCCACTAGTAAGTCATCAGGGTACTTGGCAAGCTGGCAAAAGCTAGAACTCTTACCCATTTGCATTTTAATTGGAATGACCATTAGCTGAAAGCTGGAATTTTTAAAGTTGTCCCATGGGTCCTTTCTCCCTTTACCCTCTCATTTTCCTGAAGCTGATTTGTATCTTTAAAAAAAAATGTTTCTCAACATTTTAAAACTAATGCATGCCCCTTTTGGTAAACTTAGAAATCTTACATTTCCTTTAATGTTATTTAAAACATCAATTAAAAAGTAAAATTATAACAAAAGAATTAAGGCAATTACAGTCTTAGAAGGATGCCCTTTCTTTCCTTCAGTCACATGAGATCAATGTGGAAGTGGGGCTGGCTGGCTTGCCATGAGCGTTTCTCCTGTTCTTGCTAGTGACAGAGCACAGCGCGGGTCACTTTCACATCGAGCCTGTTCAGCTGCTTTGTTTTCATGGTCACAGAGGGCAGAGAGCCTGCTTTGCAAATATAGTATATTTTATTATAATTTTGAAAATGCTTTTTCAGACTACACACGTGCCAGTCTTTCCGCCCCCCCCAAATTTTGGTGCAACTCCCATACCATCTCCCACCACCTCGCTGCTTTAAATGCTTAAATATGAAGAGAGAAACAGATGAAAGTAATTAAGATGGGGTAAGTAAGACATTCTTATGAATAAGCACATCCCTGTCTCTCTGCCACCATCCCCTTGGGGCTGTGTTATTGCTCTTCCTCTTCACTGTCTTAACCCCTCCAGGTCTACCCGCATGGTCAGCTGGGCCCTATCCTCCAGTCTTACTTCCACAAGAGCAAGCCAGCGTCATCAGTTCTCATCACAGTAATAATTCTGCTCTGTAGAAACCTGTGGGGCCTTAAGTACTAGGATAGCGTTTGGAAAGGCAACGAGTAACGCATGAAACGTGTAACAAATGTTAATTCTGTTCCTTTTCCTCCTCTTCCCAGGATTCAGTGTTTTTGCTTCCAGAATCATCTTTGGGTCTTCTAGTATATGATAGTAAAGAAGGACAGGCTTTTCATAAGTGAAATTCTGAGTGGGTTTTATTGATTCATCCATGTGTCTCCATATTTGCTAACTGGTTCCAGTTCTCCTTGTGGTGAGAATAGGTCTTCTGCATTCTTTCATTGATAAGAATGGAGAGAGAAGAAAACTAACATTCTTTGAAGATCTCCTATGTAAGTTTTTTCTAGGCACTGGGGCCGAGTACTTCACTTGCATCATTACAGTGAATCCTCACAACATTCCCATGAGAACGATACCTCCCATTTCATATTTGAAGACTGAGCACAGTGATGTCATTGGCCTAACTTGGTCTGTAGTGGTGGAGTCAAGAGTCAAGGCCAAAGCCATTGTTCTTTACATTATACAGAGTTGTTCTGTTGGTTCCAGTGAAAGGAGTGATCCTTTCAAACATGTTCAAACTTTTCTGTTCTTTGGGTTGGCAGAAGAGGAAAATGAAAAAAACCATAATCATTATTATTCTTTTGAAAATAAACTACCTCATTCTACCTAGTAACTCTTTGATACAGGTTCTGGGGCAATGCTTTTATACCTTGCAGTTTTTATTTAGTAGAAAACCAAGAATATTATAACCAATTTGCTCTATTTTAGTTGTTATAGATAGAATTATGATCCTGTTTCATATGAGAAATCAATGTATTTTCAAGAATAGAATTATCATAGATTGGCCTAAGGGAGCTTTTCTGGTAACCTGTAAAGGTAGCCGAAGGTGGTTATCTTTTCCTACCTCCTCAGAAAAATATTTGCAGCTCTTAACTTTCGAGCTAATAGGAATTGTAATGATGAAAAAACAATGTGCATACAACAAATCTTTTATACTGTTATTTAAAAACTGAAATGTTCACATATAGAAAAAAAATGAGTAAAAGATATTTCTATAAGTTTGAAGTTTCCATCTGTGCTCATAATGATGTATAACAGGCAAAATAGAGTTCTATAATTTTTATAATCTCACTCTACAGTTTCCATTTTAACACCTAAGAATTAGTTATTACTGCACTAGTGCTGGCAGCCCAGCCATTATCCTGGGCTTATAGAGAATTCACTCATCAGGCCGGGCAGTTGTTCACTCGTGTAATCCCTGAGGATTGCATGAGCTCAGGAGTTTGAGACCAGCCCGAAAGAAAGCGACCCCGCCTCTACTACAAAAAAAGAAAGAAAGAAAAGAAAGAAGGAAAGTGGAAAAATTAGCCGGGTGTCATGGTGTGCTGTAGTCCCAGCTACTCAAGAGGCTAAGGTAAGAGGATCGCCTGAGCCCAGGAGTTTGAGGTTGCAATGAGCTATAATGATGCCACTGCACTGTAGCTGGGACAACAGAGTGAGATTCTGTCTCAAAAAAAAGAATTCACTCATCAATGCAAATGTGTATGTCCATGTAAGATTTGGTTTTGTTTTGCTTTGCTTCAATTTCTTTTTTACTCTCCAGAACATTTTTGAGGAGGAAGAAATCAGATTTGAATAAAAAAATTTAAATTTGGTGAGGGAAGTTTGGCAATGGAAAGATGGTCTGATATTAAAATGATGTGCTGAGATAAATATTGTGTTGTATGAGTTACCACCATTCAGTATGAAAAGATTCGCTATTGAACTTTGTCCTTTGGAAATGGCATTTTGAACCTTTGGCCACTGGAGGGCGCTGTGCTACTGCAAACCACTTATTCAAGTCAGAAGTTACCAAATCTATTTTTTCCTTCTCACTAAAAAGATAAAGGATTTATATTCTTGTAATGCCGAATCAGTTCATACTTAACATGCAGCCTTTAGCTGTGGAAACTTGTTTGAATGACAGTAATGGCTTCATTTCAAGTTATTTAAATGTTTAATGCTGTGTAATTTACTCAAATGTGTGTAATCCTTTATTTAACTAGATGAAAATAATATACTGTTACCATTGTTTTTAGCATTAATTAATGTGACTAATTAAAGTTAAAAACACTAAAACCAATTTCCCTGTTTTGTTGCCTGATCAGACTATGGAGTGTTTCCCTGTGACCCAGGCTGGTTTTGGTTCAATGCTCGTCTCCCCTCAGCCCTGCTCTGTCCCTACCGCACCCCAAACCCCTCTATTTTTGTAGTTAATTTTATTTCAGTGTACAGACAGCTAGTCATGTTAGCAAAACTGATTAACTGTAGATCCTTTTCATCTTAAAACTTGTCTTTACAATGATAGGAACTTCCTAACATTATTTTGTTATTCCAGAATGAATGTAGCAATGGTTACAATCACTAAATTACCATCAGCACTTAAAAAGAGAGAGAAAAGACAGAAGCACATGCTGACATCATTAGTCCTGGCCGATGTGAGATGAGTGAGAACTCATTTTCAGCAGGAAAAGGTAGAACCTCAGTATTCCTGCCTGAAGACCCTGTCAGCACAGCTATTGCTGCCATTGACTCTCAATAACAAGGAAAAACAAAACCAAAAGCCCCTACAGTTTTCAAAGCTTTAGTCTGGTCTTGGCAATCAGATAAGCATAAGTCAAAAGCAGGTAACACATTTCTGGCCGCCTGCTTGTACCACTGTGATGTGTTATATTAAAACTGCTCATTGCAGTTCTCTGTTTGTAGGCATAAATAATTCTTTCTCATTAAACATTGCTCCTCCGGGGTGCTGCAGAAAAGAACATTTTTACCCATTGTAATTGTTGACAAATATCCTTTATTCAAAGTAATTGGTAGGTTATAGCATGTTTCCTTATTCTAAACTCTATGGAATTTTTGTTTATAACCTGGACAGTTTCTTTTTTTTGCCTTAAATAACATTGAATGGATAATTTTTAAAGGGCTAAAAATGCAGAAGTATCTCATTATTTTTAGGTTAAATTCTAGATTAGAATTGTTGTATAGGTTTAGTAGTTTTTATTATCATATAATCTTTAGATGCAGTGGCACTATTTTGTGAATAAAATCTTAAAAGAGTACATTTAATTTCTTGAACAATCTTAGTATTATTTAGCACATTAACTCTAGTTTTTTATCAACAGTTTTTTAAAAGAATTTATATTTGTGCCACATCATAACTTTGCTTAACATAATAATAAACATTTTATACACACACACACAATAGTTCTCTCAGTTGGGTAAAACAAATAATTAAAACAAAAAAATGCTTATTAAACATATGCCATATAGCACTTTAGGAGATGTGGCTATGAAATTCATGAATGAGAGAGTGTCTCAGATGGTTTATTTTTCTCTTTTAAATTCACAAATAACACAAATGCTCAGAACTTTAATAAGAGTCCTTTCTTCCATTTGATCCTTACAAATACTGTATTAGGTGGTAGGTATAAATATTATCCCCATTTTATACTGAAGAAAATGGAGGCATAGGAAGATTAAAATTGCTTTCCCAAGATCATGGAAATAGCACACAGTAAAGCTGGACCTGAACTCTAGTTCCCTGCTCCTAGTAAGTGCTCTTTCTTCTATATCCTCGTCCTTTAAAAATTCAGGGTGCATTTTTCATCAGAAGCTCTGAAAAAAAGAATAAAAAACATTCAGGGTACAGCCCTGAAGGGGCGATGTTGAACCCTGAATGGAGGCTGTGAGCCAAGAACCCGGGAGTGGGAAGGCTGACCTTTGTTTCCCTGTGTGTTGCAGACCGACTTGGGCTGTTTCTGTGTGCCCATTTATTTCCTCATCTCTAAAATGGGGTCTGAGTAGTCTTTTTCCAGTTGTACCACAGAGTAAACAATAATAGAGTTTTAATGTATTGAGAAATTTGGGCCTGGGTGTAAAAGCTATTTGCAGTGTAGTTTTTACCTTTTGTGTTTTTTGAAAGGGGAAATTAGCTCTTTTCTTTTTCTTTGTGTGAAAGACAGTCAACAAGCTTGAGAAAGAAAGTATTGGAAATAAACACATAGATGAGGCATCCTCAATCATAGAAACACAAGGAGGTATTACTTTAATTATTCTTAATATACCCTGTTGGGCCAAGAGGAGGACTTAGGATTTCTTTTTCTTCCTTCATTGCCTCCTGTGTTTGTAGTTTCTTCTCACATGAGAATGAGATTTTTAAAAATATGTATATATTTATTGGTGTGTGATAATAGGCTGATTTCTTTAACAGATGCAATGTTATCAGTGTTTGACTGCTAAGATTAAATTAAGTCATAAATTAGGACATAACATTTCCTAAAGACATTTTATGTTTTAATCAGTGCTAAGATAGAAAAGATAAATAACTACTAAAGTAGCAATAAAGTGAAGAAAGTGAACAGGTGTTATTACTTAATATTATGCAAGAAAAAATAATTACTTGTTAAATACACATAAATAAATACGAGTTAGGATGACAGGTATTGGCTTTAGCTCACTGATGTGATTTCTCATGATCCTGTGTAATCTGGACTCAGGACTTTGTTGGCGGCACCCAAAACACAATGCTGCTATTTGTGTCACTGACACTTTGTCTTTCTTGCCAGCACCTTAATGTTAATACTTCAAAGCACATATTATTGTTTCATAATATTGTGTTTACAGGTACTTCCCAGGGACAGCAGACATGACTTTCATCTTTACTACAAACCTGCCAACCTGTTCTTGAGAACATTTCTTCTCTTGTGCTCAAGCTTCATTGTCTTTTGCCCCTTTTTGTGTTTATGATCTAATTTATACTTGCCCTCAAAGAGGTGTCTCTCAACATGAGGACCCTCATAAACAGCTTCTCCCTCTTCAAATCTCGTACCGCTTTTTCTTATCCACACCCCTTTTTGGATCTTTATATTATGGCTTTTATGCTCATATCCAACACAGTCCCCCAACTGACTCAGAGGAAATCACAGTAAGCTTAACCGGTGCCTTCTCTGGGAAAAATCAACGTGCTAGTGTTGAGCCCCTTTTCAGTTCTGGTTCTCTGCTGCCTTTGACCTTTCAGATCTTGCTGACTTACTTGAAATGAATTCTAAAACCTACATGTCAAACGGACTCAAGTTTTCTCCTGTCAGACGTTCATTTTTACCGTCTCTCACCTTCTTCACTCTTCT